>NC_083380.1:13051666-14462500 GCF_031755915.1 Ziziphus jujuba | reverse complement strand
GAGTGGACATCATCATCATCTTCAGACAAATCCAGATCCTGTTTCATCATTAGCTTAGCTAAAGTGGAATAGTATGTATGACTGGCTGGAAAATGAGACGAAACCAGCTTTATCGATATGAGAAAGATGTGCTCAAAAAGTGGATCATCCAATAATCACTCTAAAATGAAGTTCCACCAATCCCTTAGCTAAACTGAAGCAACTAAATAATGCTCACCTGACTGCCTGTCAATGTGTCAAGCTGATACAGCTCCTCCCAACACTTTCTTTTTCATTCTCTGATAGAGTCCTGCTTAGTTTCTAATTTTGATCGGTTTAGTTCTTTCCAAATTCTAAAGAAAAAAGAGCTTTTTCATGACATAGTCCAAATTCGCTTTTTTAGTAAGGGTGATATGGTCTGATGGCTATATGTAAAATATATACATTCATTAATAATGTTCTCTACCTTAGTAAGGATAGGTGCTGGAGGTTATAAGGTCCTTGCCAAACTCAGTCATACAAGATCTCATCACTTTGAGTGGGTTCTTGCTATGTACACCAAGCCTCAGGGTCACAATGACTATCCATTATAATTGTGGCTTGGCAGAGTGAGCTTTCACTTCCTTATCTTCGAGGTTTCATTATCTCCTTCCTTCTTAAAGAGATGAAACCTTCGGATTTAAAGGTGGCTCCTGATGAATTCTTTCCAACAGAAAGAGTCCGGGACTTCTTTGAGTGGTCTTTTCTCAAGAACTGGATGAAAGATTGGCTTCGGTATATCCATTGGTACTAGAGTGTCGCGAATACACCGGATGCTTCCTTAAGTTACTTCTTTTCTGCATCAGTCTATGAGAAAGAATGGAGGATCAGATGCGAATCGAGTGAGCTCATTCGCTTTTTTTTGTCTTTTCTAGAAGATCTATGATTTGGTAGCAGAGAAGGGTGTAGCTTGGTCTCTAATTCAAATAAGTGCTTTCTTTCCCAAGCCAGCCTATCACATCTTTCCCACTTATATATCCTACTCCTTGGTAGTTTTAAGAATCCCCATCTTCTCTACAACTTCAAGTTTGGGAGTCTCAACCTGAATACCTCACCAGATGGTTAATCATGAGCCACATTTAGCGAAGAGTTGCTGGTCTGTGTCCCCTTAATGCATTAGAAATTGCAAGGTAAATGAAAAACATAAACTGGAATTCTATAAGGTAGATTTTTAACTAAGAATTTCTCGCTAGAGAGACTTCTGAATTTTGTGTTTGGTGCAGGCTTTCGAAGGCTTTAGGGGCCTCAAGTAGTGCACGAGTATGCATTGCTAGAGGAGAGCAGTTTGGGGAAAGGAAGACTAAAGTTAGCCTTCCCCATCCATGAGGTCGAGATTGACAAGCCCAAACCCCTCGAAGGGGCCATCATCATCTTTCCGTATTTGGTCTCGGTAGTAATGACGGTCCCCACACTAAAAACAACAACAAAAGCAAAAACATCTTTCAAATAAAGGAAAAAGTTTCCTATCAAGTAAAGTTTAAAACAAAAGAAAAAAAAAGACGAACAATTGAATCGATATATAAAAAATAGAGACAAGTAGAAAGCCATACTTTTTTTTCAACTGCAAACAATGCCTTCGAAAGAGAAATAGAAATGCAAATAATCACGATTCCAAAAGGCACGAGATTTTGACCCGAAGTCATTCTAGTGGTTCCTTCTGATCCTAGAAAACGTCCAAAAAACCCTGCTGCTAGAAAACAACTAAAGGAACTAAGAAAATGAAGGATGCTCATCAGAAGCTTTTTTTTTTCCTCCTTTTCCTATTAATCAAACAACACTAAGGTGTAGTGTTGCAACGCAACCAGAACCTAGTAACTAATAAAGAGTCTATCTCCCATTTTACCATAACCATTGAACCAAAATAATCTAAGGGGGAATCAAGCTTATCCCAAGTTACATATTTCCTGAAATCACCCGGAGAAAAGCCACAATAATTACGAAAGCTAAACTCCTCACAGGGGAAAATCACATCCCACTAGACCTAAGTACTACGAAACTCAGCGAGTGGGCAGGTTGTCCTTACTGATGCCGGTAGCCATCCGGCGTAGGGGTAGAGTGGCGCGAATCAAATAAACTCTTATTTAACACAATTACCTGGACACATGAAAGACAAATCAGGAAAATAACTCCAATCCAGGATTACACATTACCAATGAGGTCTTAAATTAGTTTACTGACCCTAAAAATTTTATAATAAGGTAATCAGAACCATAGGGGTTGGTTAAGTTATACCCTCCTCCTGGACTAGGCCGCCTTTCGGCACCCTGCCCGAGTAAGCTAAAGTACCAAATGGCTAGCCTCCCGCCGGAGGATCGAAGTGCTTGGCTTTCTGGTTTATCTTCACCTTCAGTTGTTTTAACCTAAGGGAAATGGAATTGATAAAAAGGAAAGCCTGCCGATTAGAACGTGGTCGCGGGTCTGACCTGCCATATAATTGAAGGAATTGTCGGGTTCGCTCATGGAACACTTGCTTACAGAAGATAATTCTAATGTGTTTCACTATAAACTTGAGTGCAACAAAAGCAGCAGCCCACTCGGGATATCAGGGCGGAGATCAAGGTACCATAAAACATTTTAAAAGACCTATTCTGCTTCATTTTTTCTAGTAGTTTATCTAAGGTCAGTCACTTTTTCCATCATCTAAAGGGTGCTTTTATTACCACTTCGCCATTCTCCTTAATAGTCGTCACAAGGCCTAGCACCATAATTTTACGAGGATGATTCTTATCAAGAATACTGTAAGTTGCTTCTAACTTTATCTTCTTACAGTAGTTTTCAAAAGCCTGTTTCCATAAAACCAATAACGAGTTAGGGTCACCTCCTTGGATTTCGATAATCATGTCGTCGGCATACCGTGCGTAGGTGAAGTTCCCTTTATATTGATCACTAAGGAGTAGAAGGGAAACATCCACTCCATGCAGACAAATGTTCATCAACATCGGGCTCACTGAGCACCCCTGAGGAATGCCCTTTTGTTCTAATGAAAAGTTATTTCTTTCCTACTATTTCCATTTTACAGAAGGAGCCTATTAAAAATAAAGGGGGGAATTAGTAAGTCCTAAGTGCACTTGGTGGAAGCCCAGGAGCAGATCATGGTTGAGGTTATCAAAGCATTTATTTCACAATGTCAGCTTTAACCAGTCTATGCAGGGTTCCCCATTTCCTCATTTGAAGAAAGAATGTAATAGGTCCTCGTCTTCATATAAACCCATTGGATTGCGGTAGAAAGACTCGTTCGAATACAATGTTTAAGAGAAGAGAGAGGGCATCTAACACAATAATGTCCTTTTTATGAGGTTTTGAAATGGGTCTCATTTCACCCGGTTTATGAGGCTTAGGAATCCATGATCTTGACATAGAGGAAAAGCCAAAAGTTCAATCTTCTAAGGAAAGGATACGCTTTTCCAGTTCCATCTCGGAAATAAGACTTTTATACTTAGGCCTTTCCTCGTATAGGTAACGTGAAATCATAATGAGTTTATTAGAAAGGTTCTCGGTATCTCCATTTCATAGTAATGTAAATACTGATTTTGCATTGTTATCCATAGCCCTCTTAATAATTTATCTTAGTTAAGTGTGAGGTAACTACGGTGTTAAGCATTATGCCAATCATCAAGGAAGTACTTGTATAAGCTAGTACCTGCTTACCCGAATGTAGTCTATATTCTTTTACCTCCATATCGGATTTAAGGCCGGTTTTCAATTTGCGTCTCTCTCCCCGGTGAAGTTTGAACTTAACTTCACGTGGTAGGAAGGCCTTCGCGATTTGCATCTTCCCATCCAGCAAAGAAAGTGAAGGGAGTGGATAGAAAGTTGGAGGATGCTACAGAACCGCGTAATTGCTCCATCTGCACTATTCCCTAATTGAAGCAAGTTAGAAAGCCTTCAGAGCCTTAGCCCCTACCATTTATTGCATAAAATGAAAGATGACTAGCAATCACTCATTTTTCTTATTAGCATGGGATTGGATGTTAATAATAAAAGACATAACATCTATTAGAAGGCAATCCCCGGGGAATTCCTATCGATTTTCGATGGATAACAATCCATCTTTCTCGCTTTCGCTCTTTCTCCCAATCAATCGCGAGGGTTCCGGGCATGAGAATGCTAGTGCCAAAATCGAACAAAATGTTCGAGGATGAAAGAAGAAATGCTCCATCATTTCATGTCGGTGTATTCGTGCCGGTTAGATGTCGGCCATGAAATCCATCACTATACCGAGCAGATCGCGGGCATTCACATCTCGATCAAACGGAACTATACGCGATTCTCTCGTGAATCGCCTTCAACAAGGTATGGCATTCAGGGTCTGAACCCGAGGAATAATCTTTCTTCATAGATACAAGACATTCATTGCTGATCTAAAAAAGATCTTTTCCCCTGGGCGTTAGTGGACGTTTTTCATTCTTCACCCGGTCCTTAGTAGCGTTTCCAAAGTAAACCTAACCGGTTACCTTTGTGGAAATGCGCTAAAACAGGCCTATAGGTTCACAAAGAAGAGTCTATAATTAGATAAAAGTACATATAATTAGCCAGATCGTCTGAAGCATGAACAGAATCACCTTTGTTCCAAAGGCCTAGCGAGTTAAGCTAGTTCCTTTTTTTTTCAAAGGTAATCCTTTTCTTTCCCTGGACCGCTTGTTCAGTACTGCAAAAACAATCGGTACACTATAGGTTGGCCTAACCCAATCCTCTCGTACTAGGATTGGCTCCTTGCAGTTCTCCCTTTAACACCGATGGTAGATAGGAACCGAACTGTCTCACGACGTTCTAAACCCAACTTACATACACCTTGAATCGGCAAACAACCGATTCTGTAAGAGCTAATTCAATTAGTATAATGTGAGAAACAAAGCTAGAGCTAAGTTTTAAGCGCGAGAGGATGACCTTTAACCACTACTTTAGTGGATTCAATTCTTTCATTCAAACCTAAACCCAAAAGAGCCAACAGAGTTCTTCCCCGAAAGTCAAGTCGTAGTCCCTATCCCTGGGAGAAGTGTAAGGAGTTCCTGTAATCAGTCTCTCAATAAGAAGCTTTCTTTTGATCCTATGGCATTAATTTAATCTTGTCTTCTTGCAAAATTATGGATTCCTAAGCTCTAACTCCTCGAGAAGGAAGAAACTACAGATCGAAAGAAGAAAACTCAAACCGGCTAGATGTTCGAGTATCGGTGGAAGAACAAGCCTTTCATCCACGACCACCTTTACTTTCCTTTAAAAAGGGAGTGTGAGAGCGGTTATTAGCCAATGTGTCAGCCTATGTGTTTTGTCTTCGACATACTGTTGCATGAGATTCAAGAACCAAAACTACTGGTAGTCTCGAGGGGACGGCATCCTCCTAAAAACTACTTCTGGGCCTCCTCCAAACACACCTAGGACCGGAGAATGCCCCCCTTCTCCATCTTGTCTAAGTATACTATTATAAGCTCTAACCGCAGGTATGGGGAACAGCATTTCACCGTTCAGGAGCAGTAGATTGTCGATTGAAGAGCCAGGTCTTCTATTGATTATTGATTCGACTAGAGAGAGGGACTCCTAGCAACAAACTTGTATGAAGGGGCCCCATGGAGACGCAGGAGATGCAGGAGCCGCCAGCCGGATCGATCAACCAATAAATGATAGGCTAGAGAGATGGGCTCATTCGACGAATTAGTGATCCCTGGCCCTACCTAACAAAGAGATGTCCCTGAAATAAAGGATTGGTTGATTGGAAAGCTCGAGCAGGAGAATCCATTTCTTTTCTTGTATTTGTTATTATTCTGATTGATCTGTAGTTCAAGGGCACTCTTCCTAATCCGAGTTTGAGATGGAATAAGACCCAGACATAGAGTCCCATCAGCCGGGAAGGGGTTTTGTCTATTGATTTTTGAAGTGGCCACAAGATGTTGTCAACAAATTACGAGCTGAATGGGCATCTGCTATGATCAAAGCTATTTCAAACTCATGACAATTTCTGCTTGGCAGCCTCATTGGGTTTTGTAAATTTTGTTCATTCTTTGGTACTTCTTATTAATTTATTAAATAATGATTTTGTAGATTTTGTAAAAAATATTTTTTATTTATGTAGTGTACGGGTTTTTTTATTTTTTGTTTACAAAATCATTTTTTTTTTTATGAATTTCTTACTATCCTTTAAATTCCTTTGTTATAATTTTGTCTTAAACAATTCATTCGAACAATTACAAGCATCAATGGTAATGACAACAGTGAAGGCTAAAAGGGGAAAGAAATTTAAAAAATGAGGCCTAAGCCGACGCTAGTATATGCCAACGGCGATGGCTTTGGTATTCTTAGAGTTTTTCTACTCTCTTTTAAACTTTCATCTTTTTAATGATTTTCTTACTTTGTTTAAATTCCTTTGTTATTAGTTTGTCTTATACAATTCATCCGAATAAGTACACGCATCAATGAGGCATACAATGTTGTTGGTATATGTGGAAGCGTTGGATTCAGTATTTTTTAAGTTTTTCATTTTTCTATTAAAATTTGTTAAGGATACAAAAGAACAAAAAGGAGGCCTACACCGATGCTGGTACATGTAAATAGCATTAGCTTTGGTCATTTAAAATTTAAATTCCTTTGTTATAATTTTTTCTTAAACAATTCATTCGAATAATTACAAGCATCAATGGCAATTCCAACAGTGAAGGATAAACAGGAAAAAAAATTAAAAAATATGGCCTACACCAACGTCGGTTCATGTCAACAACGTGGGCTTTACTGTTTTTACATTTTGTCAATTTTCTTGGACAATTTGTACTTTTTAATGTGTACTTATTTGATCAAAATCAGATGAGAAATTTACACGAATTAAACAAAATTACAAAGGCAACACAGTCAATAAATTATCCTAATGTTGTGGTCGTACGCCGACGAGTGGTCGTTGAACTAGAGTGAGCGTTGACATATCAGATGACGTTGAAGAGAAAATGTAGCATCGGCGTTTATGCATAAGACAACGATGAAGTGAAAACGTAACGTCGGCATCGGTCCCCTAGTAAACGTAACACAACATCTATTTGTTCTAGCTTGATTCTTTACAAGATTTTGCAAAGTTGTTTGAATTCCACAATAATTATTTTGACCAAAATTAGTGCAAAAACATGTAAGAATCAAACGAAATTACAAAAACAATACACAAAATAAATACATTTAAGCCGACACTTGGTCATTTACCTAGCGTCGGCGTTTATGATTAAGACGACGATGACGCGAAAACATAATGTCGATGTTGGTCCGCTGGTAAAAGTAACACATCATCATTTTGTTATTCCTTGATTCTTTACTAGATTTTGCAAAGTTTGTTTGAATTCCTCAGTAATTATTTTGACCAAAGTTAGTGTAAAAACATGTAAGAATCAAACGAAATTACAAAGGCAATACACGCAATAAATAATCTTAAGCCGACACTTGGTCATTTACCTAGTGTCAGCGTTTATGATTAAGACGACGATGATGCGAAAATGTAACATCGGCGTTGGTCCCCTGGTAAACGTAACACATCATCTTTTTGTTCAAGTTTGATTATTTACATGATTTTGCAAAGTTTGTTTAAATTCCTCAGTAATTATCGACCAAAATCGGTACAAAAACTTGCAAGAATCAAACGAAATTACAAAGGAAATACACTCAATAAATAATCTTAAGCCAACACTTGGTCATTTACCTAGCGTCAACATTTATGATTAAGACAACGATGATGCGAAAATGTAACGTTGGCATCGGTCCCCTCGTAAATATAACACATCATCTTTTTGTTCAAGCTTGATTCTTTACATGATTTTGCAAAGTTTATTTGAATTGTTCAGTAATTATTTCGACCAAAATCGGTGTAAAAACATGTAGGAATCAAACGAAATTACAAAGGCAATACACTCATCAAATAATCTTAAGCCGATGCTTGGTCATTTACGTAGCGTCGGCGTTTATGATTAAGACAACGATGACGCGAAAATGTAACGTCTACTTTGGTCCCATGGTAAAAGTAACACATCATCTTTTTGTTCAAGCTTGATTCTTTACATGATTTTGCAAAGTTTGTTTGAATTCTTTAGTAATTATTTTGATCAAAATAGGTGCAAAAACATACAAGAATCAAACGAAATTATGAAGGCAATAATAAAACCAATAAATTATATTAAGCCAACGATTGGTCATTTACCTAGCGTCGGCGTTTCTAAGTAAGACGACGATGAAGTTAAAATGTAACGTCGGCGTTGGTCCCCTAGTAAACGTAACACATCATCTTTTTGTTCTAGCTTGATTCTTTACTTGATTTTGCAATGTTTCTTTGAATTCCTTAGTAATTATTTCGACTAAAATCGATGCAAAAACATGTACGAATCAAACAAAATTACATAGGCAATACACTCAATAAATTATTTTAAGTCGATGCTTCGTCATTTACCTAGTGCCGGCATTAATAATTAAGATGAAGATGATGCGCAAACGTAAAGTTGGCGTTGGTCCCCTGGTAAACGTAACACATCATCTTTTTGTTCAAGCTTGATTCTTTACATGATTTTGCAAAGTTTGTTTGAATTCCTTAGTAATTATTTCGACCAAAAACGATGCAAAAACATGTAAGAATCAAACGAAATTATAAAGGCAATGCACTCAACAAATAATCTTAAACCGACCCTTAGTCATTTACATAGCATGGGCGCTTATGATTAAGACGACGGTGACATGAAAATGTAACATCGGCGTTGGTGCCATGGTAAACATAACACATCATCATTTTGTTCAAGCTTGATTCTTTATATGATTTTGCAAAGTTTGTTTGAATTCCTCAGTAATTATTTTGACCAAAATCGATGCAAAAACATGTAAGAATCAAACAAAATTATAAAGGCAATACACTCAATAAAATAATCTTAAGTCAACACT
This sequence comes from Ziziphus jujuba, assembly GCF_031755915.1. Lineage (NCBI taxonomy): Eukaryota > Viridiplantae > Streptophyta > Magnoliopsida > Rosales > Rhamnaceae > Ziziphus > Ziziphus jujuba. The sequence continues at coordinate 14,453,593 of NC_083380.1, read as the reverse complement.
TGGTCATTTACATAGCGTAGGCGTTTATGATTAAGACGACGATGATGTAAAAATGTAACATCGGCAATGGTCCCATGGTAAATGTAACACATCATCTTTTGCTTCAAGCTTGATTCTTTACATGATTTTGCAAAGTTTGTTTGAATTCCTTAGTAATTATTTGTTTTTGTGTTACTTTGCAATTTTAGCATTAGGTTAAGGTTGCATCCATCCCATACACGTTCTGCATCTTTAAAAAAAAAAAAAAAAATTCATTCCTAGTTGAATTAGGTTTCCTAGTTTTATCGTATTTTTGTTTCCTAATTTGTTGGTTGTCTTTTATCATTGTTCTTGATAATTTTGGTTTTTGTTGATTTTCCTTTGCTGTTTTAGTAGTAAATATTTGCATTCATATATTCAACAAAAAAAAAAAAAAAAAGAAGTTTGCGGCATCATTTAAAAAAAAAAAAAAAAACTGCACATTTTGTTTATTTGGAGGTCACGGGTTTGGTGTTTGTTTTGGAGTTGGAATTGCAATTTTGGTCATTATTCTTGCTACTGCAGTTGTTTATGTTCTGTGAGTGAAAAAAAAAAAAAAAAAGAAGGTAAAGCCGAATAAAAAAAAAAAAAAAACAAAAACAAAAAAAAAAAGAAGAAAAAAAAAATATTTCGGTTTGTTGGAGTTTGATTTGTTTGCTGAAAATTTGTTGGAGCTGCTGGTTTTTTATTATTTATTCAATATTTGAGTTGCTGGAGAATTATTTTTGCTGCTGGATATTTGGATTTTGGGTGCTTAAATTATTTGGATTAAAATTAGATAAAGGAATTGATACAAAACTTGAATTACAAGAACAACAACCAACACTTTTCTATAATTTTGTTCTCTTTGATTCTTGTTCGTATTTGAATTTCTTTTCCTGGAATTTTATTCTTGAACTCATAATCTACTACCATCTGGTGCAGTTTTTAAAAGCCTATTCGAAGCATCCATACTTGAGGATACAAAGCCTATTCGAAGCATCCAAGTGGTGGAAGCCGATACGGACCCGGGTGACGATTTTGGTACATTTTTGGAGTCCGGGAAGCATGAAATGGTTCCAATGCTTTATGGGTTCAATAAATATGCCTAAGAGGTCATGGAATCAAGTTAAATCAGCCTCAAATGCAATCAAAAAGGGCTTGTACGGACAGCTTTAACAATTTGGCCGAATTTGCTGTATTGCTTGCTGGCTTAAGCTGACAATGATGCGAAAACGTAATGTCGGCGTTGGTCCCCTAGTAAACGTAACACATCATCTTTTTGTTCAAGCTTGATTCTTTACATGATTTTGAAAAGTTTGTTTGCATTCCTCAGTAATTATTGCGACCAAAGTTGGTGTAAAATCATGTAAGAATCAAATGAAATTACAAAGGCAATACACTTGATGTGATTTCGCCCGAGACCGCTCCACCGATAACCCGCTGGGGTGCTGACTCGACACTGATGAAGACTAGGCCAATCACAAGAGCTCAAATTAAGAGATTTAAGGGCAACCTGGGAGTATTTATACAGAGGGTAATCAATCTCAACAGAGCTTGTCCATACTTGAGGATACAAAGCCTATTCGAAGCATCCAAGTGGTGGAAGCCGATACGGACTCGGGTGACGGTTTTGGTACATTTTTGGAGTCCGGGAAGCATGAAATGGTTCCAATGCTTTATGGGTTCAATACATATGCCTAAGAGGTCATGGAATCAAGTTAAATCAGCCTCAAATGCAATCAAAAAGGGCTTGTACGGACAGCTTTAACAATTTGGCCGAATTTGCTGTATTGCTTGCTGGCTTTACTGTATTTTACTGTATTAGCCTTTTTCTTATTTTTCCAAGCATGGGCAACGTGTGGGACTTCATATTCAGCTTATTTGGCATCCTAAAAAGCATCTAGAAGCTGATTTGAAGCTCAAAGAGGTCAAAGATTGATCAAAGTCAACTTGATCAAAAAGCTAGCATTTTTAGTTTCCTAATTTGTTTTTACTTTTTGTTTTAGGAAACTACCATTACTTTTTGGCTTTTATTTATTTATTTTCTGTAAAAATAACTTTAGGAAGGTTTTTATTTTATTCTTTCCATTGTAAATTAATTAATTCCTCATTTAATATAAAGGAATTAATTAATCAAACTTATATTAGGAAAGGAAGTATAGTTTCAGCCAACTAGGTTTCTTTATGTGAGGTGGCTGGTTTTTCTTTATTTTTAGGGTTTTATTTCGTGGATTTGTAGCCTATTTAAAGGCTTATTTTTCAATATGAATACAACTTTGATTTGAATAAGAAAATACTTGTGAGATTAATTATCTCTTTGTTCTTTGAGAACACCTAAAACACCATTAGAGAATTGGTTGTTTTAGCTTGACTTATCAATAGGTTTTCCATCCCCTATTGTGGCGTCTACATTATACCAAGGTTTCTAACCACAGGTTGGTTAGGGGTTGAGGTCCATTCCATTAGAACTTGAACTTAATTAAAGATCTGGGCTAATATAATACGGGTTTAGAAGCAGGTCATCCCAGGTTCGTATCAACACTCAACAAATAAACTTAAGCTGATGCTTGGTCATTTATAAAACGTCGGCGTTTATGATTAAGACGAAGATGATGCAAAAATGTAACGTTGGCATTGGTCCCATGGTAAACGTAACACATCATCTTTTTATTCAAGCTTGATTCTTTACATGATTTTGCAAAGTTTGTTTGAATTCCTCAGTAATTATTTCGACCAAAATTGGTGCAAAAACTTGCAATAATCAAACGAAATTACAAAGGAAATACACTCAATAAATTATCTTAAGCTGAAGCTTGGTCATTTACCTGGCGTCGGTGTTTGTAATTAAGACGACGATGATGCAAAAATGTAACGTCGACATTGGTCCCCTGGTAAACGTAAGACATCATCTTTTTTTCCAAGCTTGATTCTTTACATGATTTTGCAAACTTTGTTTGAATTCCTCAGTAGTTATTTAGACCAAAATTGGTGTAAAAACTTGCAAGAATCAAATGAAATTACAAAGGAAATACACTCAATAAATTATCTTAAGCTGACAATGATGCGAAAACGTAATGTCGGCGTTGGTCCCCTAGTAAACGTAACACATCATCTTTTTGTTCAAGCTTGATTCTTTACGTGATTTTGAAAAGTTTGTTTGCATTCCTCAGTAATTATTGCGACCAAATTTGGTGTAAAATCATGTAAGAATCAAATGAAATTACAAAGGCAATACACTTGATGTGATTTCGCCCGAGACCGCTCCACCGATAACCCGCTGGGGTGCTGACTCGACACTGATGAAGACTAGGCCAATCACAAGAGCTCAAATTAAGAGATTTAAGGGAAACCTGGGAGTATTTATACAAAGGGTAATCAATCTCAACAGAGCTTGTCCATACTTGAGGATACAAAGCCTATTCGAAGCATCCAAGTGGTGGAAGCCGATACGGACTCGGGTGACGGTTTTGGTACATTTTTGGAGTCCGGGAAGCATGAAATGGTTCCAATGCTTTATGGGTTCAATACATATGCCTAAAAGGTAATGGAATCAAGTTAAATCAGCCTTAAATGCAATCAAAAAGGGCTTGTACGGACAGCTTTAACAATTTGGCCGAATTTGCTGTATTGCTTGCTGGCTTTACTGTATTTTACTGTATTAGCCTTTTCTTATTTTTCCAAGCATGGGCAACGTGTGGGACTTCATATTCAGCTTATTTGGCATCCTAAAAAGCATCTAGAAGCTGATTTGAAGCTCAAAGAGGTCAAAGATTGATCAAAGTCAACTTGATCAAAAAGCTAGCATTCTTAGTTTCCTAATTTGTTTTTACTTTTTGTTTTAGGAAACTACCATTACTTTTTGGCTTTTATTTATTTATTTTCTGTAAAACTAACTTTAGGAAGGTTTTTATTTTATTCTTTCCATTGTAAATTAATTAATTCCTCATTTAATATAAAGGAATTAATTAATCAAACCTAGATTAGGAAAGGAAGTATAGTTTCAGCCAACTAGGTTTCTTTATGTGTGGTGGCTGGTTTTTCTTTATTTTTAGGGTTTTATTTCGTGGATTTGTAGCCTATTTAAAGGCTTATTTTTCAATATGAATACAACTTTGATTTGAATAAGAAAATACTTGTGAGATTAATTATCTCTTTGTTCTTTGAGAACACCTAAAACACCATTAGAGAATTGGTTGTTTTAGCTTGACTTATCAATAGGCTTTCCATCCCCTATTGTGGCGTCTACATTATACCAAGGTTTCTAACCACAGGTTGGTTAGGGGTTGAGGTCCATTCCATTAGAACTTGAACTTAATTAAAGATCCGGGCTAATATAATACGGGTTTAGAAGCAGGTCGTCCTAGCTTTGTATCAACACTCAACAAATAAACTTAAGCTGATGCTTGGTCATTTATAGAACATCGGCGTTTATGATTAAGACGAAGATGATGCAAAAATGTAACGTTGGCATTAGTCCCGTGGTAAACGTAACACATCATCTTTTTATTCAAGCTTGATTCTTTACATGATTTTGCAAAGTTTGTTTGAATTCCTCAGTAATTATTTCGACCAAAATTGGTGCAAAAACTTGCAATAATCAAACGAAATTACAAAGGAAATACACTCAATAAATTATCTTAAGCCGAAGCTTGGTCATTTACCTGGCGTCGGTGTTTGTAATTAAGACGACGATGATGCAAAAATGTAACGTCGACATTGGTCCCCTGGTAAACGTAAGACATCATCTTTTTTTCCAAGCTTGATTCTTTACATGATTTTGCAAACTTTGTTTGAATTCCTCAGTAGTTATTTAGACCAAAATTGGTGTAGAAACTTGCAAGAATCGAATGAAATTACAAAGGAAATACACTCAATAAATTATCTTAAGCTGACAATGATGCGAAAACGTAATGTCGGCGTTGGTCCCCTAGTAAACGTAACACATCATCTTTTTGTTCAAGCTTGATTCTTTACATGATTTTGAAAAGTTTGTTTGAATTCCTCAGTAATTATTGCGACCAAAGTTGGTGTAAAAACATGTAAGAATCAAATGAAATTACAAAGGCAATACACTCAACAAATAAACTTAAGCTGATGCTTGGTCATTTATAGAACGTCGGCGTTTATGATTAAGACGAAGATGATGCAAAAATGTAACGTTGGCGTTGGTCCCATGGTAAACGTAACACATCATCTTTTTATTCAAGCTTGATTCTTTACATGATTTTGCAAAGTTTGTTTGAATTCCTCAGTAATTATTTCGACCAAATTTGGTGCAAAAACTTGCAATAATCAAATGAAATTACAAAGGCAATACACTCAACAAATAAACTTAAGCTGATGCTTGGTCATTTATAGAACGTCGGCGTTTATGATTAAGACGAAGATGATGCAAAAATGTAACGTTGGCGCTGGTCCCATGGTAAACGTAACACATCATCTTTTTATTCAAGCTTGATTCTTTACATGATTTTGCAAAGTTTGTTTGAATTCCTCAGTAGTTATTTAGACCAAAATTGGTGTAAAAACTTGCAAGAATCGAATGAAATTACAAAGGAAATACACTCAATAAATTATCTTAAGCTGACAATGATGCGAAAACGTAATGTCGGCGTTGGTCCCCTAGTAAACGTATCACATCATCTTTTTGTTCAAGCTTGATTCTTTACATGATTTTGAAAAGTTTGTTTGAATTCCTCAGTAATTATTGCGACCAAAGTTGGTGTAAAAACATGTAAGAATCAAATGAAATTACAAAGGCAATACACTCAACAAATAAACTTAAGCTGATGCTTGGTCATTTATAGAACGTCGGCGTTTATGATTAAGACGAAGATGATGCAAAAATGTAACGTTGGCGTTGGTCCCATGGTAAACGTAACACATCATCTTTTTATTCAAGCTTGATTCTTTACATGATTTTGCAAAGTTTGTTTGAATTCCTCAGTAATTATTTCGACCAAATTTGGTGAAAATACTTGCAATAATCAAATGAAATTACAAAGGCAATACACTCAACAAATAAACTTAAGCTGATGCTTGGTCATTTATAGAACGTCGGCGTTTATGATTAAGACGAAGATGATGCAAAAATGTAACGTTGGCGTTGGTCCCATGGTAAACGTAACACATCATCTTTTTATTCAAGCTTGATTCTTTACATGATTTTGCAAAGTTTGTTTGAATTCCTCAGTAATTATTTCGACCAAATTTGGTGCAAAAACTTGCAATAATCAAACGCAATTACAAAGGAAATACACTCAATAAATTATCTTAAGCCGAAGCTTGGTCATTTACCTGGCGTCGGTGTTTGTAATTAAGACGACGATGATGCAAAAACGTAACGTCGTCATTGGTCCCCTGGTAAACGTAAGACATCATCTTTTTTTTCAAGCTTGATTCTTTACATGATTTTGCAAACTTTGTTTGAATTCCTCAGTAGTTATTTAGACCAAAATTGGTGTAAAAACTTGCAAGAATCGAATGAAATTACAAAGGAAATACACTCAATAAATTATCTTAAGCTGACAATGATGCGAAAACGTAATGTCGGCGTTGGTCCCCTAGTAAACGTAACACATCATCTTTTTGTTCAAGCTTGATTCTTTACATGATTTTGAAAAGTTTGTTTGAATTCCTCAGTAATTATTGCGACCAAAGTTGGTGTAAAAACTTGTAAGAATCAAATGAAATTACAAAGGCAATACACTCAACAAATAAACTTAAGCTGATGCTTGGTCATTTATAGAACGTCGGCGTTTATGATTAAGACGAAGATGATGCAAAAATGTAACGTTGGCGTTGGTCCCATGGTAAACGTAACACATCATCTTTTTATTCAAGCTTGATTCTTTACATGATTTTGCAAAGTTTGTTTGAATTCCTCAGTAATTATTTTGACCAAAATCGGTGCAAAAACTTGCAAGAATCAAACGAAATTACAAAGGAAATACACTCAATAAATTATGTTAAGCCGACGCTTGGCCATTTACCTAGCATCGGTGTTTATAATTAAGACGACGATGACGCGAAAATGCAACGTCGGCCTTGGTCCCTTGGTAAATGTAACACATCATCTTTTTGTTCAAGCTTGATTCTTTAAATGAATTTGCAATGTTTGTTTGAATTCCTTAGTAATTATTTTGACCAAAATCGGTGCAAAAGTGTACAAGAATCACACGAAATTACAAAGGCAATAAAGTCAATAAATTATCTTAAGCCGACGCAGGGTCATTTACCTAGCATCGGCATTTATGAGTAAGACGACAATGAAGTTAAAACGTAATGTCGGTGTTGGTCCCCTAGTAAACATAACACATCATCTTTTTGTTCAAGCTTGATTCTTTACATGGTTTTGCAAAGTTTGTTTCAATTCCTCAGTCATTATTTCGAGCAAAATTGGTGCAAAAACATGTAAGAATCAAACAAAATTACAAAGGCGATACACTCAACAAATAATCTTAAGCCAACGCTTGGTCATTTACATAGCGTCGGCGTTTATGATTAGAACGACGATGATGCGAAAACGCAACGTTGGCGTTCATCCCCTGATAAACATAATACATCATCTTTTTGTTCAAGCTTGATTCTTTACATGATTTTGCAAAGTTTGTTTGAATTCCTCAGTAATGATTTTGACCAAAATCGGTACAAAATGTTACAAGAAGCAAACAAAATCACAAAGGCAATACAGTCAATAAATTATCCTATTTTGTGGACGTAAGCCGACGAGTGGTCATTGGTATAGCATTGGCGTTGTTCCATACGACGATGGGTAGTTGTCAACATAGCATCGACATTAGTCCCCTAATAAACATAACATATCTTTTTGGTCAACCTTTATTCTTTACATGATTTTGCAAAGTTTGATTGTACTCCTCATTAATTATTTTGAGCAAAATCGGTACAAAAACTTACAAGATGCAAACGAAATCACAAAGGCAATACAATCAATAAATTATCCTAATGTTGTGGAGCAAGCAAAATCACAAAGGCAATACGATCAATAATTTATCCTAATGTTATGGAGCAAGCAAAATCACAAAAGCAATACAGTCAATAAATTATCCTAATGTTGTAGTCGACGATTGGTCGTTGAACTAGCATTGGCGTTTACACATAAGACGACCAGGAAAAGAAAACATAGCGTCGGCAGTGATCCCCTACTTAACATAACACATCTTTTTGTTCTAGCTTTATTTTTACATGATTTTGCAAAGTTTGTTTCAATTATAATTTTGTCCAAAATCGGTACAAAAACTTATAGAAGCAAACAAAATTACAAAGGCAATACAGTCAATAAATTATCCTAATATTGTGGCTGTAAGCCGACAAGTGGTCATTGACCTAGGATTTTGCAAAGTTTGTTTAAATTCCTTAGTAATTATTTTATCCAAAATCAGTGTAATAACTTACAAGCAGCAAACGAAATTACAAAGGCAATACAGTTAATAAATTATCCTAATGTTGTGGCCTTAAGCCGACAGTGTTCGTTGATCTAGCATCGGCATTTATACAAAAGACGACGATAAAGCTTCAATGTAGCGTTGGCGTTGGTCCACTAAATTATCATAACATCTCTTTATGTTCTTGCTTTATTTTTTGCAAGATTTTGCAAAGTTTGCCTAAATTCCTCAGTAATTATTTTGTCCATAATCGGTGCAAAGTTTGATCTAGCGTCGAATTTTCTGATTGATTTAATCTTAGGAATTTTTGTAGATTTTGAGGTTTGTTAACGATTTTTGTAACAAATCCTTAGTCATTATCTTGTCTAAAATCATTTAAGAAATTTACAAGCATCAATGGAAATTTCAATAGTAGTGAAGGATAACAAGAAAAAGGCACTTGGAAAAAAAAATTAAATAGATACAAACGCCGACGTTACAATATCTAAATAGGATCAGCATTGGTGTACATTTCAATTTTTTTATTTGTTTTATTATATTTTTTTAACAATTTTCTACATTTTGTTTACCATTATGTGTCATTTTTTGGGGTCTAAAATCATGTTGTAATTTAACAAGATCATCGAAATTACAACATTGACATATAACAAGAAACTTTTTATTCTAAAGCCGATGCTTGTTTGTTTCCGTAGCGTTGGCGGTGGTCCATTTTTTAATTTCTTCATTTTCTTTGTAACATCTTTTCTTTCTAATGATTTTTTTGATTTTGTTTAGAATCATTTGTCATTATTTTGTCTAAAATCATTCAAAGAATTTATAAGATCAACGGAAATTAGAGTGGTGAAAGATAACATTCATAAACAAGTAATAAAAACAAGGGGTAAGCTTTACATGTCAAAAGCACGGCTTTGCTGGTAGATTTAATCTTAGGAACTTTTGTAAATTTTATGGTTTGTTAACGATTTTTGTAAAACATTTACAAGCATCAATGAAAATTTCAATAGTAAAGGATAACAAGTAAAAAAACACTTAAATAATGAGTCGAAAATAGCCGATGCTATTATTTATAAACAACGTTGGCCTTGGTGTACTTTTTAATATTTTAATTTTGTTCATGATTTTTTTTAATTGATTTTGTATATTTTTTTAACATTATTTGTGATTATTTTGTATAAAATCATTATAAAATTTACAAGCATCAATGGAAATTACAATCGTGAAGAATAACTATAAAACAAAATTTAAATAAAAAAATGTAATACGCTGACAGTTTTACGTGTATGTAACGTCGGCTTTGGTTCAAGTTTGTCAATTTTTATTTATTTATTTTTTTAAATCATCTTATTACTTTTGTTTCAAAACCTTTATCCTTATTTTGATGTAACGAGAAATTTATAGAATCGACAAGTTGCACTGAACTTTACCAAGTATATCCATTAGTACCATTTTATATGATTCATTTAGAATCGACAACAAATAGAAAAATGCCATTTAATTAATGAAGTCATATTGCATAGTTCAACAACATAAGTCAAATTTTTTTGGGATACATTTGCTTCTTAACAAGGACATAACAGAATTTAGTACATAATTAGTTTACCAACACACACATATATTGTCACTTGGTCAATAGCCAAACATTTTAAATAAACTAAATAATAAAATTACCGCAACTATAACACTCTTAAGGTCATTTTGGTGGCTCCTCTTAGTATTCTTTTGAATTACTTCAAGAATATTATTAGATTTCTCCACTTGCAAGGACAAACGATGAATTTCACCGATAAGTATATCCATTTTGTCAACCTTAAGCTCTCCTTCTTTTGCCCAAATGAATTTACCACATCATTTTTCCTGTACCAGTTGAATTTATAAAATGAAAACCAAATGAAAATTTAATTAATTTATTAGCAAAAACAAATGCCAATTCAACACATTCACAATTCTGTACGACTTGTTCTCCATCTAAGCATTTCCAAAATTGATTATATGGGTTCTTATCTGTCCTTGATGTTTTTAAATGCATATAATGTCCTCACTAGTAGTAGTTGACATGCTTACACAATTAATCTCCAGCTGTGACTTCTAAATAAGACAATGCAAGATTTAATAAGCCATTAGTTCACATTAAATAAAAAAAAAAAAAAAAAAACAAAGTAGAGGCTCACAATTACTAACCTTTGGGATTGTCGAGGAGAAGGCCTGGACGGTGGAAGCAAAGAATATATAGGGCTAGGAGTGGGAGATGGTGGATTTTATTTGGGAACTTGGAAAGGCTGAGAGATGGTGGGATTTGAATGGGGAATTTTGAAACAGTTCGAGATGGTGGATTTTATTGAAAATTTTGAAATTTTGAAACCATAAGAGATGGATTTTGAAATTTTGCAAATGATGAGGTCTGTGAACAGTTGTGCGGCGCGGGAAAAGAAATGATTTTTTATTGCAGGATGATTGTAATTTCTCACGTGTGACAGGGAAGTATATAATCCGTTCATTGGATATGTTGAAATCCAATGGCTGAGCATTTCCCCATGTTTTTTGACCGCACGTATTATGGTCAGGATTGACCTAACCATAGAATCTCTCTCTCTCTCTCTCTCTATATATATATATATTTCTATATATATATATATGCATACACACCATTCGATTATTAAATTAATGTCACATACAACATCATCATCCAAAACCTCTTCGTTTAAAAGAAACAAAAAAAAGGAAAAGAATACCAGAAATACATTACTTTGATGTTGACATTATCAATAATATATTTCTAAGCATTACATATATTATTTTACTTTTTCCTAAACCGAGGATTTTTGGATGATGACGTTGCATGTGACGTTAATTTAACAGTCAAATAGTGTGTACGTATTATAAAAAGCTAAAAATACCAATTGAATAATGTACCTAATGCTTGTAATAATACATCATTGATGACGTCAGCATAAAAATAATATAATCTCTACCAAACAAATGCCAATTAACTTTATAAGCTTTTTCTTTTGAAGAAAAAATTATATTAAATAAATAATGCTAGAAGTACCACGTGATCTTGGTACCATATCGTAAACAAACAAATAAAGCTAAAGGTTATCAAAGTAAACAATTATTTTTATTCAAAAAAATGTAATTTAATAAATGTAAGTACGAAAATACTATTTGAATGTGTAAAATGATATTGATTTAATTGATAATTATTTACATATATTTTTAAAATGTGGTAACTCTAAGACACTGGGATGGAAGAAATTTATTGTAAAAGATATATGTATATATATATATATACACACCATTTAATCGTTAAATTTAACATCACTCAATTAATAGATGGATCATTTTGATAAATACTTAAAATTAAAAAGAAGTTAATGATGAATTTTTCAAAATATAAGATATGAATTAAAATAAAATTGAAATTTCCAAAATATAAGATATGAATTGAAATAAATCTAAGATGTTTAAATGAAATTTGCCCATAGATTTTTATTTATTTATTTGGTAAATCTTTAAGGACTTCAGTCACAATAGAATGTGATAACCCAAACCCTTTGGCTAAAGAAGTAAAATAATATATGTGATGCTAAAAATACATCATTGATGATGTCATCATAAAGTAATCTAATTTAATACATGTCAATTAACTACTAAGTTATCTTTTTCTAAAAATATATATGTATATAAATATATATATATATATATATGTATATAATTAGTTTCAAATCTGAAATTTAATTTTTATAAAATTTGAATTTAAATCTTAACTTTTGATTTATCATTTGAATTGAAAAAAATTGTGAAGCATATCCCAAAAAAAATTGTGAAGCATATCCCAAAAATAATAAATTAAAGGAAGATACCACATATATATATATATATATATATATATAAATGCTAAAGATACCACATTATCTTGGTATCATATAAACGAAAAGTAAAGTTTTTTAAACAAAAACGTAAAGTTTTTTTTTTTTTTTCTTTTGGAAAAATAAACTCAAAAATTTATTAAGAAATAGGAATGGCACACATATCCTCTTCAAGAGTAGGATTCAACCAATCTGGTCCATCGTCCATCCAAGATTCAAAATAAAATAGAGATGAAGATTGGCGAGCCACAAATGAGTAGCTTTGTTTGCTTCTCTTGGAGCAAAAGAACAAAGAAATTGCCTATGAAAATCTAATAGCATTTTAGTGTCCTCCACTAAATAGCAGTCCTTCCCCAAGAAAGTCTCAGAACCCATGAATAGGACAAGTAGCTTCTTTAGAATCACTTACCAACTCCCTTAAAAAAAGCCAGCTTGTAAATAATATCTTTCACCGAATTTACCTCCACCTTTTTGCTTCTTTTCTCCATATTACGAATCATGGTACTTTTCTGTGCTCCGCTAATCAAACCATAGTTGCACTAACACAAATAATAGAAGGATAAAGCAGCAAGAAGGCAATTTATCGCTAGCCTATTACCCAGTTTCCTGCTCTGCTTTTAATAAGGAAATAGAAATTCTCATCAATTTTTTTCCTCTAACAATCAAAGAGCTCATCCAAGATCTTTTCACCAAAATGCAGCTTGATCATCCCTTCCACGGAAGTTCTTGAATGAGATGCAGGAGTGGAAGAGTCACTTGGTACAGGAAGAGGAAGACCTTCCATTCCATCTATTATGCTAAAACAGCCATTTCTTTCAAAAGCAGCTTCTAGTTCCTGGGGAAACATGCGATATGTTGGCATATTAAAGGAGTCTACTGTCTCCTCACTAATTATTCACTGCAAATTTATTTTGCGAATTAATTCAAAATAACCCAAACTTTATTCTTTAAGCAAAGATTCGATATCAGATATATCCAATTGCATACACAAAGGTAATTAGAAATTTCTCTTATTATTACAGAGTCTTTCATATATACTTGAAATTACAGGGGTGGCAACTTTTTCTTTATTTGTCCTGTTTCCACAGTTAAGGCTAAAGATTTCTCATTAAATGGGGATGGCAATCAATGTCTCTTACCTTCCTTGCCAAGTCCACTAGGCAAGATTCAAGAAGCTCCAAAATCATATTTGGCAGACTTTGAGAATGATGAGTTCCACCAGGGACACCAGGAAAATTGAGAAGGGGGAGTTGAGCTCCGGGGGGCACAATTTATTTTTTTTCCCAAATAAATTACAAAATATAAGTTATTTGGATAAATTCTGGAAAACCAAAAAAAAATTGAAAATACTTTGAAATTGATTGTACAATGGTAAATTACATAATTTATTAACACGTTAAGCAGTCAAAAATGGCTTCGTGTGAGGAATTACTTTTCAGCCAAAAGAAACGTACGTGTGTCAGTGGATTTTTCAAAGGTATCCGGTGAAAGTATACTCCATTTCTATATTTAAAGAAATAGACGAATTCATTCAGATGATGAATGAGAAAGGATGTGAGAAGTAAGCCGGACCCTCCTCGATCCAGATACAAGGTTTTGTTACAGCCTAAGCAACCTAAAGCAAAATTAACTAAGGCATGTGCTATTTTATTATTATATATAAATATATATTTAACTTTCTCATAATCATATATTTTATTTTATATTATATATATTTTTTATTTTATATGTCTAGTATTATTCGAAAAATATACATATAACTCATATAATGATTTTTCAAAAAAAAAAAAAAGAAAAAAAGAAAACCTTATATACTTATTTGTCAAATTAATTATGCAAAAAATAATGCTAATGTCATAAAATATTCATCATATCTGTTTACCATATAATATAAGAATATTATTATAATATTTAATTGATTTTTTGTTCACTTATTCATTTAAAAGTTTAATATCTATCTTATATAAATATTTAAATTAATAATATATTTTCACATCAAAACAGAATATATAACTTAGATAACTATTTGTCAACGCAAATCATGCTTAAAATTTATTGTGCAAAGATCCATGATTTTTCTTTTAAAAGATGTCAAATGAAGTGGAAGTGCTACATATATATATATATATATAGGTTGCCACTTTAGCACATATTTTATTTTACAATAATATTATAAATATTTAAATATTTATTAAATTTATTTATAAAATAATATGTATTAAAATATTATTAATTAACATATTTATACAATTCAAATATGAATAAGTATTCTTTTAAACAAATAAATATATAAAAATAATAATTAACTATTATTGCAACATCCATCATATTAATTAATAAATAAATTTAATCAATATTTTAAAAATATAACATGGCAACATATTGACTCCTTTTGTCCCTACAACAAATTACGTAACATAAATTGTTTAGGAAATTTCTCTACAATAAATTATGTAACATAAGTTATTTGGAAAAATTCTCGAAAATCAAAAAATGTCAATTTACCTTTAAATTGATTGTACAATGGTAAATTAAATAACTTGTTGACCCGTTAGGTAGTAAAAAATTATTGCGTGTGAGGTACTTTCAACCAAAAGAAATGTACATATATAAGTGGGTTTTCCAAAGGTACGTGTAACAGCGCAAACCACCCGCATGTAGATATTATCCATTTTGGGCTTAGGAAGCCCATGCCAGTGGAACTGGTAGGTAAGAATTGTAAGAGGATTTCCCTTAACCATTATGATGTATTTTGACAGAACCTTGAGGGTTGGGTTGTAAGAGGATTCCCCAAGCCCAAAGAGACAATATCGGATGGTATCAGAGCCGGATCTGGATCAGTGTGCCAGCGAAGAAGCTAGGCCCCAAGGGGGAATGATTGTGAAATTCCACATCGGTTGGAAAGGAGAACGAAGCATGGCTTATAAGCATGTGAATACTTTTCCCTTGTAGACACACTTTAAACCCGTGAAGGCTGGGTTGTAAGAGGATTTCCCAGAACCAAAGAGAATAATATCCACATGCAGGTGGTCTGAACTGTTGCATATGCGTTGAAGTATATATTCTAATTCTTTATCATAAAAAAATAAAATAAAAAGAAATAGGAAAAAAAAAAGAATCCATTCAGATTAAGGATGAGAAAGGATGTGAGAACGGAGAAGTGAGCCGGACCCTCTTCAATCCAGATACAAGGTTTCGTTAGAGCCTAAGCAATCTAAACCAAATTAGCTAAGCCACGTGCTATTTTATTATTAAATTATATTTAATCTTCTTATATATTTTCTTATATTGAAAATATGAGATTGAAACTTGTTTAACATTTGGCTGTCTCTGCGACTGTCTTTTGAAAAGCAAAATAATAACAATAATAATTTAGTAGATCCTATCCTATTAGCTCCGGCCGTCTCACAGAAACGTGTGGAGTTCACATGGGTCACATGAACATATTAGAAGATAGCTTTTTGAGTACTATAGACCTTCATGACCAAGTTTTATTATAAGAGAAAGGAAACTTAATTTATTTGTGCTACATATGCAAACAAAATGATCAATCAGATGCTCCTCATTTGTCTCCACCTCCTTGCGCATCTTTATTCCAGCTAACTAAGCTAGTTTTCTGCTATGCGTTTAAGAATGATAAGGAAGTAGACCGCCTTCCCAAACTTAAAAATGGAAGAGTTCTCTTCAATCTTCTTCCCGTAAGAGTCAAAGATCACATCCAAGATTTCTTCGCCAAAATGCTGCTTGATTATCCCTTCCATGCCAGCTCTCAAATAGGATGCAAGAAATTGGCCATTAAATTTAGACTCACCAGAAACATTTGGTATAACAGGAGGTAGGTATTCCAATCCCTCTATGCTAAAACATCCATTTCTTTCAACAGCTGCTTCTAGTTCTTGGGGAGACATGTAATATATTGGTAAATTAAAAGAGTCCACCTTCTCCTCACTAATTATTCCCTGCAAATATATAGGAAAGAGAGTAGCATCCTTAAGTTAAGATTTATTTTGCAATTAGTTCAAAGTAAGCCTAAACTTATTTAGAAAAGATGGCAATATCAAATTACTAAGTTTTGTACATATACTTTATTGTCAATTTGAAATGAGAGATTGATATCGATAAAACTAGATTATTTTAGTTTGGTCCAATCAATTTGGACTATTTTAAATTTAATCAACATTAGACTGGATCAGACTTAAAATAGTATAGTCAAATTCAGTGGAGTTTATATTTTTAATTGGCCTATAATCAATATTTCTTACCTTCCTGGCCAAGTCCATGAGGCAAGATCCAAAAATCTCAAAAGTCAAACTTCTCAGACTTTGAGAGTGATGAGTTCCATTGGGAATTCCAGGAACGATGAGTACCATTAATCCTCCAAATACAATCTCTCCTGATCTGGCTTGTAGAAATTGCTGCATATCCTTGTCATATTGAGCTTTATAAGCCAAAACTACTTCATCTCCCGAATTCGAGCAATGAATCCGGCCCTTATTCCAAGCAGGAGAGTTCTTGTTCACCACCTCTTTTGGTGCTCTAGAAAGCCACTGTATGGCAGAAGAAGAATGAACAAAGTGAAGAGAATTCTGTGGAAACAAGGGACCATGGAAAGATCCAGGAACACCTGCTGCATAATATCGCCGGTCTTGAGGGAGGGATGTGAAAAGCTGGTTGAAATCATTTGAGGTATGATCGCTAAAGAAAACTTGAACATCCGGGATTTGTGAATTCAATCCTTCGCTCTTGTATTTGGACTCAACTGCTTCGAGTATATTCTGTGCTGCAAAGAATGTATTGGGACCAACAGAGCAACCCAAATCTGCAATTCGGAAGGTTTTGGGAGAAAGTAGGATTTCTTTGTCAAGCTTTTCTGCAATTGCTTTCTTTATCAGTTCTTTGGCAGAATCGATAGCTTTTCTCTGTAAAAATGTACCAAGTTTGCAAATTCGTTTCACAATTGATAATAGCCGATCCAAACAAGATTTACTTGTATTTCTACTACAATAATTGTTAGAATACCCATAACCATCAACAGTCCATAACTATGAAAGTATAATTTAATGAGATAACTAAGCCTGGAAAAAATTACACACAATCCAAAAGTATCAGGAGAAGTTTTTCTAGCTATCTCTATAATTATGAAATAAATAAATATATATATATATATATTTATATATGTATATGTGGAAATTTTCTTACCCACCATCGTGGACTAAAATAAATTCCAACAATAGCTTGCAAATGCATATAAACTCCATTATTAGCGCTCCTATTCACTAAATATGAATCGCTGTCTTTGGACTTTAGCTTTGGTACAGGATCAAGCTACCGGACTCTTTTTATATATATACATATATATTATATAAAATAAATACGAAGACCTGCTGTGTAGAGTTCTTGGCATAACTGTAGAGACCATCTCCACCCGTCATTGGATATGCTTCTTGCACAGTCCTTGTTTCCTCTGTTGCCATCTCTCTTCTTTCTTCTATTTCTCTCTTAGTGGTTTGCAAGTATATGTTTTCAGGATTAATTGTTTACGAAGTTTATAGTGAATAAATTATTTGATAAGCTGAGTCAACAACGTCTTGTGATTACTCAACCACTACCTAATATATCATCACTCTCACAAAGCAATTCGTTGATTTGAGATTTGGTATTTGTTATTAATAGTATATCAGTGGAATTTTTTGGGTGAATGAGTATCATTAAATTGATGGTTCAATGAAATTGATTTTGTATATTAAAAATCTAATATAAAAATATAGATATTTTTGAAATAATCATTTAAATTATCAAAATGGTGTAAATATTTAATTGATAATCCATCATCGATAATGATATATGATATATAGTGTATATATATATATATCTATATTATTTTTTTTTGAATAGGCGTATAACGGAGAACGAGTAGCATTTTTTTATTCACATAAAATATTCATATAAAAGAAAGAGCCACTTCCATCATATCGCAATAATTAAACAAATAACAACCGTGGAATTTCTACAGATACCTATAAATAAGGAGATAATTTTTTTATTTGTTTATTTTTTTCATTGCACAGATGTACCAACTAGCATTTGATTGGGTAGACACCGCCAATCAAACCATATTTACATTGATAATGCATACGTTTCCTTTGAGAAGATATAGCACAATAGCAAGGCCAGTGTTATCATATACTGTACGTATGGTTTAACTTTTAAATAGAGAATCACTGTAGATAGTAAGAGAGAGAAGGGATAAAGAGAAATCTTTGTGAAGAAAAAATATTAAATTTCAATAACCGAAGGCATTTTTGTCGACCAAAGCAAAAGGTGACTATTTGTGTAAAACATTATTAATTATTATTATTATTACTATTTTGTTTCGTGAAGAATTACCTTTAAAGCAAAAGAAACGAACATGAGTTCCGGGCGAAGAAAAAAAAAATTAGTAATAATAACAACTAAAGGGTTTTCCAAAGATATTTACGAAGTATATTCCAATTATATATATAATTTAACGTCACTTTAATGACAGCTTTTTGGGAAAACAATGATAGCACTTTAAACAAATGTTTTTTCAAAAATTATCATTTAATAAAATATGGATGTCCACATTAGAAAATTCTCATATATATATATATATATATATTTAAGCAACCAAACTCAATCCCAACATGATTTATTTTTTTTAAAATAAGATTTTATTATATCAATAAATCTTTATTTTACAACTTCTAAATCTTAAATTTTAACTTTTAATATGATATAATGATTAATAAAAAAAAATATAATATCAAAACTATCAAATAGTCCAAATTTGAGTTTGACTCTATATCTAAACATTGTGTCAACTATCTCCAAAAACATTATTTAGAAGTGCAATCTCATTAGGTTTTGGTGCTCTCACAAACACATGTGGAGTTTATTTATGTATTACTGTTGACGAAGCTTGATATATATAATAAACTCATATCCTAGCAGATTAAACTTTTCAAATTAATGATAATTTAACATGGTATGTCTACAAATGAGAGGGAATGTTAACAAAGCCTGATATATTTAATAAACCAGCATTCTAACATAATGCTATCAAAGCTTATATATAATAAATGCATATCCTAACAATTTAAGTTTTAAATTTGAGATAAATGGTAATTAAACAGTTACATGAACATACTGGAAGATAGTTTTAGGAGTTATATCAACCTTCAAGACAAAGTTTTATCGTAAGAGAAAGATACCTTAATTTATTTGTGTCACACCCATTCAACATGAAATGAGATGCTCTTAATAAGCATATGAGATGCACTTAATTTTATATCTTTCACCGAATTTATCTCCACCGTCTTTTTTCCATATAGAATCATAGTAATTTTGTGTGTCCCTCTAATAAAACCACAATTGCACCAATCCAAATAATAGAATGACAAAGCAGCAAGAAAGTATTTTATAACTAGCTGATTGCTTGGTCCATTGCTCTGCATTTAAGGAGGGAAAAGAAGTTGTTTACTTTTCCTGACTTAAAAATGGAAAAATTCTCATCAAATTTCTTCCGATAGCAGCCAAATAGCACATCCAAGATCTTTTCACCAAAATGCTGCTTGATTATCTCTTCCATGATGTCTGTCAAATGAGATGCAACAACTTGGCTGTTAATTTTATACTTACCAGAGTTACTTGGTACAAGAACATGCAGGTCTTCCATTCGCTCTATGCTAAAACAACCATTCCTTTCAACAGCAGCTTCTAGTTCTTGGGGAGACAAGTGATAAGTTGGTATATTGAAAGAGTCTACTTCTTCCTCACTAACCATTCCCTAGAAATATGAAGAAAAAATGGTAGCAGTGAAGGTTTGTTTAGCAATCAAAACAAAATAACCCTAAACTTAAATTATTCTTGAAACTAAGATGCAATATCAAATATCCAATGACTTTGTCTGTGTGGCAGGAATAGGTTATCCATAAAGCTACTATTTTTTCAAATGATAATGATTCTAAATTTGAATCCTTATATAGCCTCAATATCCAAAAAAAAAAAAAATATCCAGTTTCATATACACAAGGTAAGAAATCCTGTATTATTACATAGTTTTTGCATATATACTAATTACTAATCAATATTTTCTCACCATCCTTGCCAAGTCCATGAGGCAAGATCCAAGAAGCTCCAAATTCATACTTGATCCATTTTGAGAGTGATGAGTTCCATTGGGAATTCTAGGAAGAATGAGTGCCATCAATCCTCCGCAAACAATCTCTTGTGCCCTGGCCAGTAGATATTGCTCTATATCCTTATCAAACCGAGCTTTATAAGCCCAAACTACATCATCTCCGAAACTCGAGTAATGAATCCGGCCTTTATTCCATGCAAGAGAATTCTTGTTCATCACCTCCTTTGGCACTCCAGAAAGCCAGTGGATGGCATAAGAAGAATGAAAAAAGTGAAGAGAATCCTTGGGAAACAAGCGACCGTGGAAAGATCTCGGAAAACCTACTGTATAATATCACCTGTCGTTAAGGAGGGATGCGAAAAGCAGGTTGAAATCATTTGAGGTATGATTGCTAAAATGAAACTTGAAAATCTGGGATTTGGGAATTCAATCCTTTGTTAAATAAATAAATAATTTGTGGACTTAGCATAATCAATTACTCGGTTTCAGGGCCCATTTAAGCCATTAATGGGACTGGCTTTTTTTTTAATTATTTTGTAGTAGGGCCCTTGGTTGTACACTCTCTGTAATACTCCGGTTGGCCCATTAGACTGAAGGACCAACTCTCTTTATAAGCCCAATAACTTATCCATATTTTTCTATTATTATTACATTATTAAATTATTGTTATTTTGATGTGCGTTAAAACTAATAAATAAGTTTGACTTGCAGAGACTATAAAAGGTCTAGGGCAAGGAAACATATACAGACTGTATTTTTAGGGTTTTCAGAGATCAATTTGAGAGTGGTTTAAGAGTATTGTTTCTATAGATGCTAATTTACTTTGCAAGATTAAAGATTTAATTTATCAATGGCCACGTTTAAAGTTTAATAATATATGTATATTTAATGGAATCTATTATGTATATTTAGATCCATAAATTCTAACAATTGGTATCATAGCATGGTTAATATACATACTAAATTCTTTTACAATTTTTTGTTATATTGACTGGATTGCCATTGTGAATATTGATTTGTTATTATATATATATATATGTATTCGGCCATTGATGATCAGTATATTGATATGTAATTATATTAAACAGTACAAAGCTGTTTGAGCATCGGATAATTACCATTAGGCCATTGATTATTTGTGTGTTCTAAATATATATACGTAGCCTTACATTAATTTTTCTTTTCTTTTCTTTTCTTGATTTGTATACATGTGTGAATTATGAAATTTAAGATTATGTATTTGGTGAACATATATACATGTCTGGTTACTATTTTGGATTAACAAAAAAAAAAAAAAAATTGTTTCTTGACAAATCTTGATCTGGGATTGTGTTTACTGCGTTGAATGGTATATTTTTTTTTTTTGGGAGCCCTAATTATGAATTGAAACACTTAATTTTTCCTAATATTAATTAAAGAAAAAAAAAACCTGAAGTTTGGAGGCCGAATTTCATTATGATTGGGAGTTAAAATTTATGGGTCTTTGGGCCAAATTGATAGATGAGTAATATTGCCCACACTGCAAGGATTATATTGGTACCAAAATTGAAGAAAACAACAACCAGAAAAGCCAATTACAGGCGGGTTGCATGACCTGTTACCCAGCAAAACGGGTCAAACGGCGACCCGGTTGGATAGGGAAGAAGATTCACATGATTTTTCATGTGAAATTGGTTTGTGCCATTTGCTGACATCATCACGCTGATGTTAGCAACTGTTGTGTTGATGTCATCGTGTTGATGTCACCAGCCGAAATATTTTTTAAAAAAAAAATTTCTTCTTTTCTAATTCATCTTTTATATGGCTTTATTACTTGTTTATTTAATTTATTGTTGATTAATTATTTATTTTGTCTATTGTTCGATTTCGTTCTTATAAAACAAAAACAAAAAAAATTATTATTTATTATTTGTTTATAGGAGTTATTAGTTCATTTGTTTATTTGTTTAATTATTTTATTCCAAATTTTTTGAATTAAATTTAAATATATATGTTCAGAATTTGATTGTGTTAGCTTTCCCTAAAGAAGTTTTATACCTAGTTGGTATAGTAGTGTCAGATTTTAAGTACTTATCTGTCATGAGATTTATTTTGCCTGCATTATGTGTACCTATGTAATGTGTGTTGGCATAGTATATGAGATGTTTGATATTTTCCTATTCAATGAAATTGCTAATATGTTGATTTTCTTCCACTTATTAACCAGGGTCTATATGGGTAATTAGGCTACCCTACCGGTGGTTTTAGTTGTTTTGTATGATGCCTAGAATGGTAGTGGAAGTTGATTGAATGCCATGATTCAATGCATTTGATTGTGGTAATTTGGTTGACTGTCTCTGACCTATGAAAGGTTATCTTTAGTGCTACAAAGACCCTAGCGATATTGATATTTTATGTTTTGTGTTGATGGGCTGAAAATAGTTATTATTTTATATATATTAAATGCTTTATTGTGTTTACTATTTTCACAGTTAGTAGCACCCCGAATGTTCTGCCTATGACTGCCATGATGAAATTAGATGAGACAAATTATCAGAAATTGAAAAAGACATTGGTTATGAATTTGACCTTTATGAAATTGGATTTGGCTTTGGAGATAGATCCACCAGAGATACCAACTAATGAAAGTAGTGCAGCAGTTAGGAAACTTTAAAAGGATTGGAGGCATTCTAATAAGTACTGCATGATGATGATGGAGAATCATTTGGATGAATCAATTTATGCAAGTATTCCAACGGTGGAAACTGCAAAGGAACTTCTTGAGGAGATAGGAAAAAAAATTATCAAGTTTGATATGAATCAGAAACATCATTAGCTGCTAAGTAAAATGGAATTAAAAGAGCAAGGGACCATATTATGTTACTTCTTATTATAATAAGTTAAGGAACTTTAAGATGGACATTGGAAAAGAATTCATGATCTATTCTATAATGAAAAGTCTTCCATCTCAGTTTGATAATATAAGGTCTAGTTTGAATATTAAGAAAGAAGGTTGTAACTTAGAGGAATTGACTGCTAGTCTTGTCAAGGAGGAGGATGATATTAAGCTAAGCAGATTGAGATCCATTGCTATGGTATCATATCAGATAGATAAGTCCAAGAAGTTTTTCCAAAAGAAAGGACAAAGATTCAAGCCTAGACAAAGATTTAAGCCTGGACAAAGATTTAAGCCCAATAGGAAGAAGTTTTTTGGTATAAAGCCAAAAGGACCTAGGGATGGAGCTCATCACATAGAAGAAAGGAAAGCCTACATCAATGGAAGGTTGGCTATTGCAATAAAGTTGGATACAAGAAGATAGATTGTTGGCTTTTAAAGGGAAACCAAGAAAAGAAAGGTAATATTTTAATAATTGAGACCAATATTATTGATGTGCCTATGAATACTTGGTGGCTTGATACTAGAGCAACAATTCATGTTACTAATTCATTGTAGGGGATGATAAGGCAAAGGGAGCCAACCAATCTTAAGCAGCATGTTTATATGGGAGATAGCTCAAGAGTGAAGGTGGATATCATGGGAACAATCAAGTTGAAGCTTGCCACTGGATATGTTTTAGAATTACAAGAAGTTTCCAAATATACCTTCAATAAGAATAAACTTATTATTTATTTCTCTTTTGGATAGTCAAGATTTTAGTTTTTTATTTGGTAATAACAAAGTTGCGATGTATAAGGATGATAAAGTTGTTGATTTTGAAACTTTATGTGGCAATTTAGATAGACTTGATTTTTTTAATAATAGTTTGAATTATTCTGTTAATTATATTGTTACTTCTAAACGTCCAAGAGTTAATTATAATTTCTCAATGTTATGGCATAAGCATTTGGGACATATTTCTAGGTACAGAATGGAAATGTTAGTGAAGGATGGAATACTTTCTAATCTTGATTTTTCCGACCTGTCAATTTATGTTGAATGTGTGAAAGGGAAGCTAACTTTCAAGGATAGAAAAGATAAGATAACAAGGTGTGGAGATGTTTTGGAATTAATCTATACTGATATATATGGACCTTTCACACCAATTGCTTTGGGTGGTTATAGGTATTTTATTACCTTCATTGATGATTTTTCTCGTAATAAATATGTTGAGCTTATTTGTGAGAAGTCGGATTCTTTAGTTGCTTTTAAGGAGTTTAAGGTAAAGATGGAGTTTCAAAAGAATAAGAAGATAAAGGTTGTGAGGTCTGATAGAGGTAGTGAGTTTTATGGCAGATATGATAAAACTGGAAAAAGCCTAGGGCCTTTTGCAATATATTTACTTGAGTGTGGCATTGATGCGCAATATACAATACCTGGTACTCTTCAGCATAATGGCATAGCTGAGAGGAGGAATCGCATTTTGTCGGATATGGTGCGATTTATGTTGGCAAATTATAGTTTACCAGATTACTTGTGGGGAGAGGCTTTAAGGATGACAGCTTATATTTTGAATTAAGTTCCAAGTAAATCCGTTCCTAAGAGTCCTTTTGAGTTGTGATCAGGAAGAAAGCCTAATTTGCACCATTTTTGAGTATGGGGTTGCAAAGCTAAAGTAAGGATTTATAATCCCCAAATTGAGAAGTTGGATCCTAAAACTATAAGTGGATATTTTGTTGGCTATTGTATAGGATTTAGGGGTTCAAGATTCTCTTGTCCATCTCACACCACCAAAATTGTGGAATCAGATAGGGCTGTTTATTTTGAAGATGATTTTGGGATTGATTGAGTTACCAGATGGTAGCAAGCTTATAGGTTGCAAATGGGTCTTTAAGACTAAAAGAGCCTCTCATGGTCAAGGGGAGAAGTATAAGACTAAACTTGTAGCCAAAGGGTTTAGCCAAAAGGAATAAGTTGATTACACAGAGGATTCTTTTAGAATTATTATGGCAAATTTTGGTGCATTATTACCTGGAGTTGCATTAAATGGATGTCAGAACTGCTTTTCTGAATGGTAATTTATATGAGGATGTATATATGGTTCAACCAGTTGGCTTCTAGTAAACAGGGAATGGTAATTTGGATTGTAAGCTTAAGAAGTCAATTTATGATCTTAAGCAGGCTTTGATGCAATGGTATCTCAAGTTTGATGAGGTTGTCACCAAAAATGGTTTTAAGGAGAATGTTGTTGATAGGTGCATATATATGAAGGTCAATAGGAGTAGTTTTATATTTCTGGTGTTGTATGTTGATGACATACTTTTGGCTACCAATGACACTGACTTATTGGCTGAGACAGAGTAGATGTTGTGCAACCATTTTGACATGAAAGAACTTGGTGAGGTTTCTTTTGTTTTGGACATCAAGATTGTTCAAGATATGACTAATTATGTGTTGTAGTTGTCTCAGAGAGCCTATATATATAGAATCCTTAAGAGATTTTATATGCATAATTATTCTCCTGGAAGTGTACCAATCACGAAAGGTGAAAGGTTTTCTAAAAATCAGTATCTCAAGAATGATAAAGAGAGGATGGTGATGAGAAATGTTTGCTATTCTTCAGCAGTGGGTAGTTTGATGTATGCTCAAGTTTGTACACGGCCTGATATAGCTTTTGTTGTGGATGTGCTTGGTAGATTTATGAGCAATCCTGGTCCTATTCATTACCAAGAAGTTAAAAATGTTTTTAGGTATCTTCAGGGTACTAAAGATCGTATGTTGACATATTGATGTCCCAACTCCCTTGATGTAGTTGGTTATAGTGAAGCAGATTATAAAGGCTATGTGGATGATAAGAAATCTACCATTGGATATATATTTATCATGGTAGGAGGTGCTGTGTTTTCGCGGAGTACCAAGTAGTCAGTGGTAGCATCGTCTTCTATAGAGGCAGAGTATATGGTGTGTTATGAGGCTACTCGTCATGCAATTTGGCTTCGGAAATTTATTCATGATTTAGGAGTGATGACTCCATTGAGAGGCCTGTTATGATGTATTGTGACAATACTGCAGCATTGTCTTTCTTCAATAATTTAAAAGGTACCCCTGGTGCAAGGTACATTGATGTAAAATACTTTATGGTAAAGGAGAAAGTTGAAGAAGGCCTCATTACTATAGTTCACACGCCTACTTACAGTATAGTGGCAGATCCACTGAACAAGGCCTTACTAGTAGAGCATATTTGAGAAGCATGTGTCCCGTATGGGATTGTTAGATAGTTAAGACTGCTGTGGGTCAGTGGAAATATATTATATATTCTGTAGTCATATCCATGTTGAGTATTATTTATTTCTTTGAGTACTTTGATACATTGATGTATGTGGATCATTATTTATTTATGAGATGATTTATTACACATATTATTACTACTTATATTCACAGGCTTGTTGAGACTTTTAGTCTATGTATATGTGTATGTTAATCCACCGATGCCATGGTGAGTCCCTACTATCTAGTTTGAGTATATTGTTGGATCATATTGATACACAATGTGCTCGGATGAAATGGGATAGTGTGTTGGGGGATTGCACATGGTTAGGTAAATCTTTACTACCTAGACTGAGTTTATAGCATACAAAGTGCTCCGTTGAAATAGTATCATGTTTTGGAAGATTTACTGAGAGAATCTCTACTATCTAGTCTAGTATATTGTTGTGCCATGTCAGCATGTTATATATTTGGATGAAATGGTATTATAGAGCATGAGATTCTATAGTAAGTGAGTATGGATTATATATGATGATAATTATGCAGTTCAAATGTGAGAATGTTAAATAAATAAATAATTTGTATACTTAGTATAATCAATTACTCACTTACATGGTCCATTTATTCTATTAATGGAACTGGCTTATTTTATTATTTTATAGTAGGGTCTTTGATCGTATACTCTTTGTAATACTTCGGTTGGCCTATTGGGCTGGAGGACCAACTCTTTTTATAAGCCCAATGACTTACCCATATTTTTCTATTATTATTATATTACGAAATTATTATTATTTTGGTGTGCGTTAAAATTAATGGATGAGTCTGACTTGCAGACACTATAGAAGATCTAGGGCAAGCAAACATATACAGACTCTATCTTTAGGGTTTTCAGAGATCAGTTAGACAGTGATTTGAGAGTAGTGTGTCCATAGACGCTACTTTCTGTTGTTTTCTATTTTGCAGAATTAAAGATTTAATTTATCAATGGATGTGTTTGGAGGTTAGTAATTTATGATTAATGGAATTTATTATGGAAGAAAGTAAGACTTCTTTGTCAAGCTTCTCTGCAATTGCTGCCTTTATCAATTCTTTGGCAAAATTGGTAGCTTTTCTCTGCAGAAACATATCAAGTTTTCCTAATTCAGTACACAATTAATAGTTTACCCAAACAACAAGCTTTTCTACCAGTATTTCTATCATAGTTAATACCTAGTACAACATGTAGATAAAATATACTCATAATTATAATCGTACTTTAGAAATTTGAAAGTATGATTTTATGGGATAATTAAGTCTGGACACCAAATTTGACACAACATACATAGAACCCATCATCTGCACCTTCATTTTTGTTTTTAAAGCAATTCAAAAGCTAAAAAATGATGTCAAAGTAGTTTTCTACCAGGAGGGCATCACTTGAGAATTTGTATAATGTATATATACATTATATATATAAGAGGTAAAATATAAACATGATGTGTAGAGTTCTTGGCATAACTGTAGTGGCCATCTGATGCGAATCCATCCGAGACAGCTCGACCAACAACCCGCTGGGGTGCTGACCCATTACAAATGAAGGTGGGGCCGATCACTAGGGCCCAAGCCAAGAAGTTCAAGGACAATCTTACTGTATTCATACAAGGAATAAGTCATAGTCAAGAGGGGTTGGCCATATCTAAAGAACAAAGGCCTGTTTTACTCATACAAGCAATAGAAGCCAAAACGGGGTCGGGTGACGTTTTTGGTAACAATAAAGAGGCCGGGTTGTATGAATTGGAACCCCATCTTTATGGGTTTAATTTATATGGAGGATGAGTCATAGAAACCAGCCAAAGCAGCTTCAAAGCCGACCAACAAGGAGGTTTGCGCACAAGGAGAAGGAAAGGCTGGATTTGCTGTATTCTTCGCGGGCTTTACTGTATTTTACTGTATTAGCCTTTTCTCTTACTTCCAAGCAAGGGCAACGTGAGGAACTTCACAATAAGCTTATTTGGAATCCTACAAAGCATATTGAAGCTGATTTGGAGCTCACTTGGGTCAAAGAATTGGTCAAAGTCAATGTAGTCAAAAAGCTAGTATTTTAGTTTCCTAATTTTATTCTACTTTTTGTTTAGGAAACTACCATTATTTTTAGTTTCTATTTATTTATTTTCTGAACAAATAAGATTAGGAAAGTTATTATTTTATTATTTTCTTTGTAAATTAATTAATTCCTAATTCAAAATAAAGGAATTAATTAATCCAAATTAGATTAGGAAAAGGAAAGTTTCGGCCAAGGTAGAATTCTTCATTGAGTGGCCGGTTTTTCCTAGGGTTTTTAGGGTTTATTTTTCATTAATAAGATAACTTTAAAACTTTGATTTGATTAAAAAAATACTTGTGAGATTAATTATCTCTTTGTTCTTTGAGAACACCTAAAACACCATTAGAGAATTGGTTGTTTTAGCTTGACTTATCAATAGGTTTTCCATCCCCTATTGTGGCGTCTACATTATACCAAGGTTTCTAACCACAGGTTGGTTAGGGGTTGAGGTCCATTCCATTAGAACTTGAACTTAATTAAAGATCCGGGCTAATATAATACGGGTTTAGGAGCAGGTCGTCCTAGGTTCGTATCATTTGGTATCAGAGCTAAATTTTGTTCAGGTTTGATCTATCTTTATTTGCTTTATTTATTTTTGTGTTATTCTGCAATTTTAGCATTAGGTTAAGGTTGCATCCATCCTATACACGTTCAGCATCTTAAAAAGAAAAAAAAAAAAAAAAAAAGTTTGCGGCATCATTTAAGAAAAAAAAAAAAAAAAACTGCACATTGTGTTTATTTGGAGGTCACGGTTTGGTGTTTGTTTTGGAGTTGGAATTACAGTTTTGGTAATTATTTTTGCTACTGCAGTTGTTTGAGTTCTGTGAGTGAAAAAAAAAAAAAAAAAGAAGAGGTAAAGTCGAATAAAAAAAAAAAAAATTCAGTTTGTTGGAGTTTGATTTGTTTGCTGGAAATTTGTTGGAGCTGCTGGTTTTTGATTATTTATTCAATATTTGAGTTGCTGGGAAATTATTCTTGCTGCTGGATATTTGGATTTTGGGTGTTTGAATTTTTGGATTAAAATTAGTTAAAGGAATTGATACAAAACTTGAATTACAAGAACAACAACCAACACTTTTCTATATTTTTGTTCTCTTTGATTCTTGTTCGTATTTGAATTTCTTTTTTCTGGAATTTTATTCTTGAGCTCATAAACTATTACCATCTGGTGCAGTTTTCAAAAATTCCAACGTTTTCCCATTATTTTGTGTTTTCTTGTCTAGAAAGCCGAAAAATTAGGATTTGTTGGATTCTTTCGGTATTGCCCACTTTTTGCTACTGTCTTGTTGATAAGTTTAATTGAAACATACTAGTGATCTAATTGCTGTTTTGTGGGTGTTTTAATTAGAACTTTGAGATAATTCATTGAGTGAAAAAAGGCAAGATTGTGTGAGCTTAAAAGAGGGTAAAAGCCGAAACTAGTGTGCAAACACGAGTGTTGAGACCTTGTTTGAGTGAAACACGTGAGGGAGTGAATATTGTGAGGATTTATTTTATTTTTGTAGTATTTTACTAACATGGCAGAGTCTAGAATAAGAAGAGGGGATCCACCCTTGAGGATCAATGAGGAAGAGTCCGTAGCATTTCATGGCGATGACCGAGCTACCGGAAGTGGAGACCAAGTGGACTTGAGAACTATTTTGGAATCAATACAGCGGATGAGTGCTCAATTTGAGCATGTAAATCAAAGAGTGGGAAGATTAGAAGCCTCACAAGGAAGGCTGAATACAAGAAATAGGCAAGAATTCCATGGAGGACGAGGCCGAGGACGAGGAGGTCGCGAGAGGCCGAAAGACTATTTTTTCTTATTTTGTTTTTTATTTATTTATTTTAAAATAAAACTCTAATATTTTAAATATTATAGCAATCAAATAAATAAATAATATTTATAATTTCTATTCACAAATTCCTACATATTCTAGTTTCGGTGCATGAATAATCTGTCAAAATTTTCATATATAAATTATTCCATGGTCAATAATATTGCTTGCACAATCCACAATAAATGAAGAAAGCGACACATTTTTGGTAGCTTGAAGGTTAAGATTGTGGAGCCGGCAAAGATGCCAAGAAGCATTTCGTTGTTTGGTTTTGTTTTTATGTTTTCCTAGTTGATTTAATTGATGGTTGTTTTATGGATTAAAATAGTTGGTTTGATTGAGTTAGAGAGAGAGAAAGAGAGAGAGAGAGAGAGAGAGATACAAAAAGTTGACTCCAGCAAATAACAAGGTCCACTGGTTCCGGTAGAGGTGAGGAAAGAAAGAGATTTAGAAGATAGGGAACTTAAGACGGAAATAAGAGAGAACAACTTAAAGGAGAAAGAGGGACTGACATGTGAGATTTTATTTTGTCTTTTCTCGACCATCAAACTTGATTTAAAAGAGAAAAAATCAAACGATCAGACAATTTAAAAAATTGAGAAAACTCCAACTATCTAGGTAAAAGTATTTTCATTGCTAGTCATGAATTATAACTTATTAATGAATTACAACCTATTAGTATAGAAATTGATATTATTTAAATTTAGAAAGCATAAATTTATAAATAATTTAAAATTCTTTTATAATAATAATATAGTGAAGACTATTTATGGTTATTTATTTATTACACATATTTATTAAATTTTTTTTCTTTTTGAAATAAAAAATTAACTTTTTAAGTAAAATTTTATTTTTAAGGAAACTTTACAAATTCTAAGTAGACTCTTTAAAAATAAAGAGTTACCTGGACAATATCTATGTTTATCTTAATATATGGTTTGACAGAGTGTCAAGACAAACTCATTGGAAAAAGTTTTTTGAGTGCTTGTTTATTTTTCTTATGTGGTAAAAAATTAATAATAGACAGAGACATTGAAGATGCTTTAAGACCTTTATCGAGTTAATATGGCATTAAAAAAAATAAAAGCGTATTAATAGGCCAATTACTTGTAAAAAAATCTATTAGACAATGTAAGTTATAAATTCAACCTCTTCTCTCTCATCTCTCATCAATTTACAATCTCTTTTCTCTCTTCTCTCCACTTATCTCACCTTCTGACATACCAACTCAAACAATTTAAAATTCTAAATAGAACTTATTGGAGAAAAATTTAAATAGATTTTGTCGATTGAAAAACATTATGCCAACTAAGCTCTATACCTTCCAAACTCATTATCACATAAACTTCAATGAACAAAACCATTAAAGGTGCTCTAAAATCATTGGGATTACACTTTCATATCTAGATTGAAATGTCCAACTAGATAAAAAATCCCCCCCTCCCCCAAACATGTAACACGAAAAAAAAAAAGTCATTATTTTTATTTTTTTTTTAATGTATATAGGTGAAATTTTATTTTATAAAAAAATACGTAATTTAACAAATGTAAATTCCAAAATACCCTTTGATTGTATCAAATAAAATTAACTTAGTTGTAAGATATTTACATCTATGCTTAGAAAATTATAAATTTTAAATTTTAAAATAAAAAAATTACTGTAAATGATAATATATATATATATAGAGTCATTTTATGGTCAGGACTGACCGAACGAAAAAGGTGCGGTCCAAAAATGTGGGAAATTGCTCAGCTATCGGATTACAATGAGTCTCGCAAACGGCTCAGGTTAAATTTTGTCACACATGAGAAATAATTGCAGGAAATTTTACATTCCTTTAACATTCCCGCTATTCATTTCCTGCCTCGCGCACACCATATTTTCACACAGATCTGGCCATTTAAAATTTCCCACCAATCATCATAAATTTTTCACCAAACAGTGTAGCTGGGAGGCACGACTTGACCGTTTCAAAAATCCGTTGACCATTTCAAAAATCCATAATCCTTCCGAATCGGCCACCGTTTCGAACGTCGCACGGCCATCGACGGTACCATACTTGGGGTTAAAGGTTAGTATTTCATTTCCTGTATCGTAATCATTAAGTATAATCCGTTATATTTAAAGATAAATATTTTAAATTATAACAATGTATATTAATGAATTTCTTTTTGTTTCTGATTTAGGAAAAAAAAAAGCGGGAAAGAAACACGGATAGAGGAGAAGAGGAAGCTCCAATTGCGGGAAGCCAAGGTTTCACTCGTTTTATACATGTTTATCTATTAATTTTGATTGCTTCCATCCCTTCCCTGTGAGCTTCATTTTTGTAAAATCTATGCTTCCATCCCTTCCCTGTGGCATTAATGATTAATAGAATGTTATATAAATTATAAGTAGTCAGTAAGTGTGATTTGTAAATGGATTGAAATGTATTATATGGAAATTAATAATGATCATATGTTGATTTTATTATCTCAGATGGCAACTTGAATGATTTATAGTATGAAGCAAATAATCATCATGCTGGCGATGTAGAAATATCCCTGCTGTCATGCTCTAATGACGTTGATGATATTTACATTCTCCAAGTGTCGGAAAACTTAAAACCAACGGTTGGACAAGAGTTTATATCGATAGATGAGGGACTTGAGTTTTACATTAAGTATTCAAAAGAGGCGGGATTTAGTGTTCGTAGTAATTCTAGTAATAGACGTAAAGGTACCAATAAAGTTATAAGGAAAGAATTCGTTTGTTATAAAGAAGGAGAATCTTCTACAAAAGGCAGTAAGAAAAAAATGTGTCGGGGGATAACAAGAGATAATTGTAAGGCAAAATTAGCCGTGGTTATGTCCAAAATGGGGAAATATGTCATTAGTGTATTTGTTGAAGAGCACGGTCATCCATTATCAAGCCCTAAAAAAGTACATTTATTGAGGTCACATCGTAATGTGTTTGAAGCCAAAAAATCACTAACACAATAGTTTTCAGCAACAAACGTGCCAACTCACGATTAAATAAGTATTCTTGAATTTGAAGCTGGGGGTATAGAGAATATTGGGTGTACGAAAAAGGATATTTATAACTACGAAGCTAAGTTGCATAATGAAATGTGGGGAAAAGATGCAGAACTATTGAAGAAATATTTCCTAACAGAGCAAGAAAAGGATCCATCATTTATGTTTGAAATAGATGCAGATGATGAATGTCAATTGAAGCGTTGTTTTTGGTCTGATTTGGTTTGTAGAAGGGCTTGTGGATGTTTTGGTGATGTAGTGGTATTTGATACAACACTAATCAGTATGGTATGATATTTGCACCTTTAATTGGGCTTAATAATCATGGTCAAATAGTGATATTTGCATGTGCATTCTTAAGCGATGAAAAAACTGAATCTTTTGTTTGGTTATTTGAGTTATTAAAGAAGAGCATGCCTGCAAACACCCCAAAGATGATTATCACTGATCAAGATCCTGCAATGACAAAGGCTGTAGCTCAAAGTTTACCGAATACATTCCATAGGTATTGTAGTTGGCATATACTTGAGAAGTTTTCTATATATTTAAATACAATCACTTACAGAGATTTTTACAATGATTTCAAACACTGCATTTGGGAATCAGAACGTCCGGAAGAGTTTGAAAGAAAATGGGCTTCTATCATCAAAAAGGAAAACCTACATGACAATGAATGGTTAAAGTCAATATTTGAACTACGTTCAAGATGGGTGCCGGCATATGTTAATCATGTATTCTCAGCTGGAATGTCAAGTAGCCAACGTGTAGAAAGCTCTCATGCATTTTTCAAGAGGATAATTTCGAAGAAAAATTTATTGATGGATTTTATACTTCGATTTAATAGGGCACTTGCACATCAACATCACGAAGACTTAAATGCTGATCATGTTGATATTAATGAGAAGCCTGTTTTGAAACAGCCATTGGAAATGGAGAAGCAAATGGCTGAGATATACACACGCAAGATTTTTTATACGTTTCAAGATGAGTTGTGGCATAGCTTAGTAACAGTGCCACAAATTGTTAGTGAAAATGATACAAATAAAATGTATACGGTCCAAAATTGTCCAAATGGAGGTGTTCCAAGGTTTCAGGAAATTCCTTATGATAAAGTTTTGGACTATGCATCATGTAGCTGTAAAAAGTTTAAGAGTGAAGGGATTCCATGTAGACATATTTTGGCATTTTTGCGACTCTTTGGTGATATTCCTGTACCGAATCAATATATAATGAAAAGGTGGACTAGAGTTGCAAAATCTCAAATAATATACGATAAGGAAGGTTAAGAGATAACTGGAAAAGGTTGTTCAATTTTAACGTGGTGAAGCAAACTGTTCAAACTTTTCTCAGAACTTGTTGATAGCATCATGTCAAATGAAGAGGCAGCTGTAATTGTGAATGATGCTCTGCAAAGTTTGGTTGATCAGTTTAAATCCATAGGTGGTAGCACAAAGAGTGGAGGCATTTCTGAAAAAGGTGGTAATGTTAATGACACAACTCTGGAAGACCCATCTCAGGTGAGGGCAAAGGCATGTGGAAGAAGATTAAAAGGGGAGAAAGAGAAGGCAACAAATGCTGCTAAGTATAGAGGTCGACGTTGCAATGGATGTGGAAAAATTGACCAAGCGCACGACAAAAGAAGCTATCCTATCCTTAACAAATGGTAAGACAAAAAAACTGTATTATTTATTAGTTTTATGCAATTGGAACAATCACATCATGTACAAACTATTATGGTTTCTATATAGGTCCTCACAACAAGAGAATATATGTCAACAAGAATCGGAATTTGAATCTGATGCTGACCAGTTTTATTTCTATAGGTATAAAACTAGGTTATAACTGTTGTATGCCTATTAAATATCTTGTCCTTGATGCCTATTTGAAAGTAGTCCTTATAGTCTTCCACATTTTGTTATGCAGGGCCTCATTAGAAGCTTAAAGGATGACCCTTGCTTGTGGACTACCAGGCCTGCAAAACTGACGCAGCAATAATTGTTTCCTTAGTTTGGTGCCGTTGTCTGAGCCTCCAAATACAAAGTATTATAACATTTTTTTAGATATCGAAGAGGACTATGCCGACACTATTGCCTTGTAAACGCGTCGGCTTTGTACCCCAAATATATTTTAGACAAAATAATTTCATGTAAAATTTTTTTTATTTCTTCTTTCCACTCAACATTATAATTTATTTTCATGCTTGTAAGTTTTTGCACCGATTTTGGATAAAATATTTACTAAGGAATTTAAACAAACTTTGCAAAATCTTGTAAAAAATAAAGCAAGAACAAAAAGAAATATTATTTTTGTTAATGGACCAACACCGACGATGCGTTGACTATTCATTGTTGTCTTATCAGTCCACCTCAATGTTCCTTTAAAGACCACTCATCAGCTTAGGGGCACAAATATAGTATAATAATTTGACTATCTTGCCTTTGTAATTTCGTTCCATGCATTTAAATTTCTCAACTGATTTTGGTCAAAATAAGTACACATAAATTTAATCAAAACTTTAAATCTCATTTAAAAAATGGGAAAATTATAAAATAATTCAAATGGTTTAATGTGGGACAATGCCAACGTGAATGTAACACTTGACCCTCGGTTTATAGAAATGCCAACGCTACACTAACCAAGTACATGTTGTTTTAGTTCCCTATTTGACGTATGGTTGTTTTCGCTTATTTCCCCTCACCATTGTAATTTTGTTTGATGGTGGTAAGTTGTTGCACCGATTTTGGACAAAATAGTTACCTAGGAATTGAGATAAACTTTGCAAAATCATGTAAAGAATAAAGCTAGAACAAAAAAGATATGTCATGTTCATTAGGGGACACACCCCGATGCTAAGTTGACATATCATCGTCATTGGCTTACATCCACAAAACTAGGATGATTTATTGACCGTATTGCCTTCGTAATTTTGTTTAATTCTTGTAAGTTTTTGCACAAATTTTGGCCAAAATAATTACTGAGGACTTAAAACAAACTTTGCAAATCATGTAAAGAATCAAGCTAGAACAAAAAGATGTGTTACGTTTATTAGGGTACCAATGCCGACGCTACGTTGATACACAATCGTCGTCTTAGTAAGATACATCGACGCTATGTCAACAATCATTCGTCATCTTACATAGACAAAATTAGGATAATTTATTGACCGTATTGCCTTTGTAATTTGGTTTGATTCCTGTAAGTTGCACTGATTTTGGTCAAAATAATTACTGAGGAATTCAAACAAACTTTGTAAACCATGTAAAGAATCAGGTTAGAACAAAAAGATGTGTTACGTTTATTAGGGTACCAACGTCGATGCTATGTTGACACACCATAGTTGTCTTATGAATAAATGTTGACGCTGTGTCAACGACCATTCGTCGGCTTACGTCCACAAAGTTAGGATAATTTATTGACCATATTGCCTTCCTAATTTCGTTTGATTCCTGTAAGTTGTTGCACCGATTTTGGTCAAAATAATTACTGAGGAATTCAAACAAACTTTTCAAATCATGTAAAGAATCAGGCTAGACAAAAAAGACGTGTTACATTTATTAGGGTAGCAACGCCGATGCTACATTGATACACCATCGTCGTCTTATGAGGAAATGCCGACGCTATGTCAACGACAATACGTCGACTTACGTCCATAAAAGTAGGATAATTTATTAATCATACTGCCTTCCTAATTTCGTTTGATTCCTGTAAGTTGTTAAACCGATTTTGGTCAAAATAATTACTGAGGAATTAAAACAAACTTCGCAAATCATGTAAAGAATCAAGCTACAACAAATTTATTAGGGTGCCAATGCTGACACTACATTGATACACCATCGTTGTCTTATGAAGAAATGTCGACCCTGTGTCAACGATCATTTGTCGGCTTACATCCAAAGAATTAGGATAATTTACTAACCATATTGCCTTCGTAATTTCATTTGATTCTTGTAAGTTTTTGCATTGATTTTGGCCAAAATAATTACTGAGGACTTAAAACAAACTTTGCAAATCATGTAAAGAATCAAGCTACAATAAAAAGATATGTTACGTTTATTAAGGTACCAATGCGGACGCTAGGTGGATACACCAGCATCGTCTTAGGAGGAAAGACCGACGATATGTCAATGACCATTTGTCGGCTTATGTCCGTAAAACTAGGATAATTTATTGACCTTATTGCCTTTGTAATTTTGTTTGATGGTGATAAGGTTTTGCACAGATTATCAGTAAAAATAGTTATTGTATTGCATTTGTCAGTTCCAATGATCGTGTAAAAATTTATAAATAGTTTAGAAAGTTTTATTACAAAGAATTTAACACAACATATCCACAATTTGTAACAAATTTAAAACCATATTTATTTATTTATTCAATGGTAATTAGAACATGAACCAAAGGCGACGTGGTGGACATGTTGTTGCGTCGGCTTTGGTTATATTTTCATTTTGGGATTGACACCAATGAAGTGATTAAAAAAGTTGAGAATCCTCCTCTCGATGCATCGATTTTGAGAAGGACAAGCTCATCATGATTCTCCGAATAGCTTTCACAATCGAGGATTTCGAAAGGGTTAAAGGGATTTTGGTGGGTAGAGGCACGGATATGAAGCCAGAAATAAAGACAATGGAGGAAGATTTCTCTGTTACAGAAAGAAAGAAAGGGATTTTTAGATTAGATTCAATAGGAGATGTAGTTGAAAAGTGCGAATGCCCGTATTATTATTTGGTACATGTTCATATGAGCAGTTTCTTTACTCTCTCATTCGTGCTTTTCAACTCCATCTCCTATTGAACCTTATCTAAAAATCCATTTCCTTGTGTAATAGACAAATCTTCCTGCATTGTCTCTATTTCTGGCTTCATCCTCGCGCCTCTACCCACTAGCATCCCTTCGACCCTTTCAAAATACTCGGCTGTGAAAGCTGATCCGAGAATCATGATGAGCTTGCCCTTCTCATAACCAATGCGTCGAGAGGAGGATTCTCAACTTTCTTA
Organism: Ziziphus jujuba; assembly: GCF_031755915.1. Lineage (NCBI taxonomy): Eukaryota > Viridiplantae > Streptophyta > Magnoliopsida > Rosales > Rhamnaceae > Ziziphus > Ziziphus jujuba. The sequence continues at coordinate 14,415,125 of NC_083380.1, read as the reverse complement.
ATCACTTCATCAGTGTCCATTCCAAAATGAAAATATAGCCAAAGCCAATATAATAAAAATAAAAAAAGAAAACAAAACAGCAGTAGGATTATTCTGAATGTAACAATGAACAATTCATATGAACTTTAATATAGGTTGTATCATTATAAATAGTAGTTGACACAGTGAAGTAGTAGACACAGTAAAAGAGAAGATTGTGGATCGAAAAACGCGAATAATAATAGTACTAACCAGTGTCCTCGATTTGCTCAGAAACCCAATTTGGTCAGATACAATTTGATATGTTGCGTAAACATTTAGGGTTTTCTGACAAACATTTATTACTTAGATTTATTGATTTATATGGATATGTTTGGTTTATGGAATAAACATAGGAATAGAATTTCTATTCCATAGATTTTGTTTTTCCTATGTTTGGTAAGTTTTTGAATTTGGTAATAGCTATTCCATAGGAATAGATAAGCCTCCATTTAAAGGAATAGCAATTTCTTATTAAAACCTTAGAATCCCTATTCCTATGTTTTAATTTGGATAAACTTTAAAATATTCTTATCATATTTAAATTTAAATTGATTATCATGTACTAAAAATATATAAATAAATATAAAATTTAATTATTAATAAATTTTTATCATATTTGAATTTTTTGGAAAAAGTCAATATTTATAAAGCCTAAATCTTAATTTTAAGTCAATATTTTTACTAAACATATAAATAGGAATTATCAATCATTTTTCCATTTTCTATTCCTATGAATAACTATTCCTATTTTTAAAAGAATATGTATTCTGTATACCAAACATAGCCTTATCACTTTTCCAAAATTGGCAATAGCGAATCTCTTCGCTTAGTGGGTCAACAAGAGAGAAAAAATTAATTACATAGTCAAACGTCTACGAGTCAATTTGATAAACATTGACGTTAAGGTGTGCAACAGAAATTTGGACGCCACACTACCAACGCTTCAATTCCTTGGTCGATTGATTCCAGTATTAGTTTTACCATTAATTTGAGTAGTTGACACAGCAAGTGTAAATATTTTTGCTCGAAAAATATCGCCTACTTAATTATTCAAATGTAAATAATTAAAGAAACCCTAGGATGGAAAACGTGTCCACTCCATCAATATTAATGATACTTACTATTCTTCGCCAATCGATCTCCCCAAAAGTTCAAAGAACTTGTCCCATCCATACGCACGCGGCTTGTAACATAACTGTTAAACTGTCAATTTTTCAGAAACCTTACCCGTTCGACAATTATGTACAGTAATTGACACAGTTTTCGAAAACATCACTTGACAGAGAAAATAACAAAATAATCATAGCAAATACAAACAGAAAAATAAAAAAAAGCAAAACCAACGCGGTTGACATGTTATAGCATCGGCTTATGCCACATTACTTTTTATTTTCCTTGTTATATTTAATGATTTGAAAACCAACGTGATGTCAAGTACATATTTCTAATGATTTTAGAATACATAATTACAAATTATTTTAAACACATTTTAAAAAATCATATAGAAAAAAGAATATTTGAAAAACAATTCGAACAATAATCTTCCCTATTGTAATTTCCATTGATCTCGTAAATATTTTTAATATTCTTTTTTCTTTATTTAATATTTTTAATAATCTTCCCTATTGTAATTTCCGTTGATCTCGTAATGATTTTAGAATACATTAAAGATGGCGCTGTAGGGATTAGGTAGCATTGGTATTTTTTTTTTCTTTATTTGTTTATGTCATTTTTTTTCTTGTTAAGAAATATTATTTCCTGCATATCAGTCAGTATTTATTTATAAATTATTTTAAGAAATATTTTTTTTAGTTATTTATTGGGCTTGTTTTACACAACGTTTTACATAGCGTATTTGGGATGAGAATGAAACATTATGTTTTGTTTTTGGGGGCTTTGTTTTATCTGGATGGAACGATCTAAACGACATTAAAAGATTGTAATTTCCAATGGAGAAGGATAACAAGGAATAGAGTTAAATAAGAAACGTACGAAGCCAATGCTATGTAAATATTGGCAAGTTTATGATCATATGTGACCATTAATAGAAAATCCCACGAGTTGGTGATCTAAATTGATATGTTGCTTAAAAATTTAGGTTTCTCTGTCAAAAATTAATTACATAGATTTTTTCAATGTTCCAATATTGGCAACTTTAGACACGTGTACTTGGATTGGACATGATATTCGTGTTCCAAGCAAATCTTTTCGCTGACTGTGACCACGAATTATTCAACTTCTATGAAAATATTCAAACATTCAAAAGTATAGCAAGCTAGACACAGCCAACGCCGTTGGCATGTTATAGCATCTGCGTATGCCCATATATTTTAATATTTTATTTTTCTTTTTATCCTTAATGATTTTAAAACCCGCATGATGTCAAACAACTTTTCTAAAGATTGTAGAATAAATAATTACAAAATTATTTTAAACAAATGTTACATAAATCATACAGGAAATATAGCAACATTTTCCAACACAAGTCGAAAAAAATATATACAAAAGCCAACACCGTTGGCATGTTATGGCGTCGGCTTATGCCAGATTAATTTTTATTTTCCTTGTTATATTTAACGATTTTAAAACTAACACTGTAGGGATTAGGTAGCATCGGTATTATTTATTTATTTATTTACGTAAGATTTTTTTGTTTTTTAAGAAATTTTCTTTCCTGTTTATCAGTCGGTATTTATTTATAAATTATTTTAAGAAATATTTTGTTTAGTTATTTATTAGGCTCGTTTTACACAATGTATAAAAAAACATTAACAAAATTAGAACCCTATTTACAAAGATAACAAATGGCAATTACAACACGCACCTAAACCGACTCTACATACATTTACTAGCCTCTACTTTTGTCTTATTTTCATTTTGGATTTGGCAACATGAGGTGATTAAGAAAACTGAGAGTCCTACTCGTCTAGGCATCGATTATGAGAAGAACAAGCTCAACATGATTATCGGAAGATTTCGACATGGTCGAAGGGATTCCGATGGGTAGAGACGAGAAGTAAGAGCGAAAAATAAAGACAATGATGGAATATTTATCTGTTCAAGTAAGCAAGGGATTTTCAGAGAAGGTGAACACGCACATGGAGTTGCAAGGCACCAATGAGAGTAGACAAAACATCTCTGAAAATCCCTTTCTTCCTATAATAGACAACTCTCGTTCACTGTCTGTATTTATCGCTTCAACTTAACATCTCTACCCACAAAAATCCCTTCGACCCTGTCGTACTCCTCGGTTCTAAAATCTGTTCTGATAATTAGGATGAGCTTGTATCTCTCAGAATCGTTGCCTCGATGAGGAGGCTTCTCAACTTCCTTAAACAACTGATGGTGCCAATTCCGAAATGAAAATAACACAACAAAAAAGAAAAAGAAAAAAAAACAAAATAGCATTAGGATTATTATGAAAATAACTATGAACTATTCGTTTGAACTTTAATATAAGTCGTACCATTATATTGCCTCAAACAAACGTGCATATCTATCCCAGGAACGATGATCTGGTAAATAGCGTATTTGTGATGAGAATGAACTATGTTCTGTTTTTGGATTTTTTTTATATCTGGATGGAACGATCTAAACGACATTAAAAGATTGTAATTTCCAATGGTGAAGGATAACAAGGAAAACAATTAAATAATAAACGTACAAAGCCGACACAAGTATCTGTCCATAGTGTCGGCTTTAGTTAAGATCGTATGTGATCATTAATAGCAAATCCCACGTGTTGGTGATCGAAATTGATATGTTGTTTTACAAGTTAGGTTTCTCCGTCAAAAATCAATCACATAGATATTTTCACTCTTAAAAGATTGGCTAGTTTAGACGCGTGTAATTGGATGGGACATGATATTTATGTTCTGAGCAAATCTTTTTGCTGACCGTGACCATGAATTATTCAACATTTATGAAAATATTCAAACATTCAAAAGTAGAGCAAGCTAGACAAAGCTAAGGCTATTGGCATGTTATAGCGTCGGCGTAGGCTCATGTATTTCAATATTTTGTTTTCCTTTTTATCCTTAATGATTTTAAAACCCACATGATGTCAAATAACTTTGTTTAAATATTGTAGATTAAAAAAATGTTAAATAAATCATACAGGAAATATAATAATATTTTCCAACACAAGTCAGAAAAAAAAATATATACCAAAGCCAACGTCGTTGGCATGTTAGAGTGTCGACTTAGACACATGTTTTCTAAATTTTATGTTCCTCTTTATCATGAATGATTTTACAACCCACATGGTGTCAAATTACTTTTTTTAAAGACTGTAGATTAAACAAATGTTAAATAAATCATACAGAAAATATAACAACATTTTCCAACACAAGTCGAAAACAAATATACCAAAGCCAACGTCATTGGCATATTATAGCGTCAGCTTGGATACATGTTTTCTAAATTTTATTTTCCTTTTTATCATGAATGATTTTACAACCCACATGATGTCAAATTACTTTTTCTAAAGATTGTAGATTAAAAAAATGTTAAATAAATCATACAGGAAATATAACAACATTTTCCAACACAAGTCGAAAAACAAATATACCAAAGCCAACGTCGTTGGCATGTTATAGCGTCGGCTTAGAGACATGTTTTCTAAATTTTATTTTTCTTTTTATCCTGAATGATTTTGCAACCCACATGATGTCAAATTACTTTTTCTGAAGATTGTAGATTAAAAAAATATTAAATAAATATACAGGAAATATAACAACATTTTCCAACATAAGTCGAAAAAAAAAAAAATACCAAAGCCAACGTCGTTAGCATGTTATAGCGTCGTCTTAGACACATATTTTCTAAATTTTATTTTCATTTTTATCCTGACTAATTTTAAAACCCACGTGGTGTCAAATACATTTTTCTAAATATTGTAGAATACCTTTAAAACTATTGACAAAAAACATAAATACAAAAAAATTGACCAATGCCAATGCTATTTACATGTATTATCCTCGGCGTAGGTCTCATTTTATTTTTTATTTTAATATTCCTTGTTACTTGTATTAATTACAAAATATTTTAAATAGCATTTACAAAAAATCAGACGCTTGAAGAACCAACCCTGTCTCTTCATATTGGATGTATTTATTTATTTATTTTTGTTTGGACTCTTCTTCATTGTTTAGGTTTTTTGAAGGTACGTAATATTGTAGAAGGAGACAATAGGGTCGGCGTTGTCGTATGCTTTCTTAAATAGTTGTTTTTTAAAATTGATTTACACGCGTGTTCCTATCAACGGTCTGATCCGTACCGTGTCCACTACTCTCGTTGCGGGAACAGAAACATCGTTACTTCTAACGTTCTCGTTGCCGTCTGTTGACGCCTCTACAATCTTCATTTTGATTTTCTGCAGTACTTAAGTTATGGATCCATGTGCTAAAAATGGCCTCGCCGCTACTGATGCTGATACATCAGCCTCGACTGAAATGGCCACACCCAATCCTTCATCCAAATCACACAAACGAAGAGGACCTACAAGGATGGAACGAATTATGATGGATGAGCCACTTCAATATAATGAGTTTACAGTTGCAATAAACCATGCAGCCATGCACATGAACAACTTGGAGGCGTCTCTGGTTAGAAGTACAATACCAATTTCTATTTGTCAGTGGAGAGACGTGCCTGAAGGCCTCAAGAACAGCCTATGGGAAGAGATAAAGGTAATACATGTAAAGTTTATTTGTAAATTAGTTATGAATTGGTATTGGTCATTCAATATGTATATGAAACCTATAAGTGTTTGTTAATTGTAATTTGCATAAATCTTCCAATAAAGATGAGAGTTTGAAGAAGCAAACTCTCGTAGATTGTGCTATGAAATGGAGGAGACTTAAGAGTGATATGAATGTAAACTATGTCAGACCGTATTTGGGCACGCCTGAAGTTTCGAAGCATCGACCACAAGTATATGATTTTATAACCCAGGACGTTTGGGATGAGTTTGTAAGTCAGAGGGTGACCAATGACTAGCAGGTATTTTTGTCTTCATCAACCATTAATGTTTAGTTAATCTTATAAATCCCAATGCACTTCAATTTTTACTTTCATATTTAACTTATTGCATGTGTGTCAATTTTTTTGTAGAAAATAGGTAAAAAAATTTCCAAACGAAGACAATTAAACGAGTATCCACATTGAATGGGTGTATTGGGATATGCGAGATTGGAAGCGCTCATGGTATGAAAAATAATAATGTTAGTTTTGAAGTTCATGTATTATTTAATTTCATCACACGTGAAATTCATATTTATTTTCAATGTTTGTAGCAAAACGAAATATGCACCCAAGATTGCATAGGCCGAGAGGACCTATGGACTCGGGTACGAATGGGAAAGGATGGAAAATTCACAAACGAAGGTGTTGAACGTGTAGTGGAAATGATGGTAAGTTATTTTATTCATGATACAACAGTTTGAAATTAATTACGTATGCCTAAACGCTACACATTATTGTTGTTGACATGCAGTGAAATTATATTATTTTCTTGTAGGATGGCTTAAGGAACCAAGCCAATGAAGGGGAATTTGAGTCCTCCCCTCCAGATGATATCCTTACGCAAGCACTGGGGACCGAGGAGAGTGAAGGTTGGCTTAGGAGTCGAGGCAAACATTATATCGTTAAAATTTTTTTCGACATCCATAGGCCACGTCCTAAAAAACTGGCTAAGTTCGACGAAATTAAGCAACTACAGTTAATGATCCATGGTCTGTGGGAGGCTACCAAAGGGAATCCAAACGTTGACAAGCTCAATAAATTAGCAGATGCATGTGATTTTACCCTCGAATCAAATCCTCAAACACATGGGGAGCAGTCATCGCCCAATGAGGCATACGATGAAGATGTGATACATGACGATGATGTTGGCAATCGTCTGATGCCATCACATCATGGCCTTGATGCTCCTCCTGTCCATCCACCACAAAGGACATTTTAAGAGGTTTTTTGACAACTCACAAATAAGTCAACTTTAAAATTGTCAATCATATGTAATTTTTCTACTTTTATTTTCACTGCTTAAAAATGATTTAACTTGTGTATTTTATTGTCACATCCATGTGAAATGTACAATTAGATATGTACTAAACAATTTGTAACATTGTTTGTTACGCAGGGTGTTGAATGCCAACTTGCCCAAGGCAGTGTCCAAATATTGTAGCACCTGGCACTGTAGTCCCTTCTCTCCCAACGGATAGATGCGACGGTGTCATGCTTGGTTTGCATCATTTGAAGGTCACTGTAGATGAGGTGTTCTAGCGCTTTGCCTATTCCGATGTCTAACTATATGCAAGTCGAAGAAGCCGCATGTGCATTACTTACATGGCCTTCAAATCTTGTCATTATCCCAAATATAGAGGTACAATTTCATGGGATTGTTTGTGATATATGCACGTATAACTTTCATCTATGTAGGGTGGTGCAGATGTACTTAAATAATGTTATGTTGATATCTATAGGGAATGTCCAATCTACCAAATGTACCACCTATAAAGGATACATATGTGGACGATACACACGTGGAGGAGATGCATGTGGAGGAGGCACATGTGGAGGAGACACATGTGGAGGAAGTTCCATATGGTTCTAACCCACCACCCGTGGAGGAGACACATGTACCACATGTGGAGGAGACATGTGTACCTCCCCTGGAGGAAACCCATGACGAGGATGACCAGTGTGGTGATCCCTTAGTTTTTACCCCACCCATCCGGGTGTTGTTAAGCCAAATCGAGGCCATCGATATAAATAATATTTGGATGTTCGACATGGAGAAAGGAAGTGTGGGAGATGTATACCAGTTGTGCATAGCGAAGGCTAACATCCTTGATTTTTGTAACATGAGGGAAATATCTGCAGAGTGCATATTGTTTTACATTAGGTGACAAAAACTACATCCATGTATAGAGTGTCTAAAATTTCAATTCAATCAATTATAATTATCAATATCATATTTTCTATTTACTTGTACATACTTCAAATGATTTTGGCAAACACTTATATATTGGATTGGAAATCACACATGGTGCACGAAGATTTTGCTTTGTTCATCTTGCACTGACTGCACCGGTTGGTTATGCAGACCTAAATGCTAGAACAAAAAATATTGTGGGTAGATGGAGATCTGCAATTCGCAACCAATTATGGTTCTTTCCGTACTGTTCAGGATATGTGGTGTTAAGTTCCAATAATTAGTTAGCCAAGTAATTTAATAGTTATGCACATATTAACTAATAATTTATTATTGGTTTATAGCAATCATTGGATGTTAGGGGTTATTGACCCATTCTACGCAACAGCTTGGTTTTTTGATTCTTTGGCAAGTCATAACAATGAAATCATTAAGGACTTTAGGAAGTTGATCGACAAGTAAGTTCAATAGTAACTTAATTTTAATAATTTATTTGTAATGAAATTTACAAAAAATTTCATAATATTATAATAATGCTACACTGTATTTGCTGATATAGTGCATTCGTTGCATGGAAGAAAGAGACCATCAGCGTAACCACACAAAAAATTGGCTGGCAAACCCATACATAGGTAAATTAGGATGGTTAAAATTGAGTAATATTGTTGTTAGTTTACAGAGTTATCAAACACAAGTAGTATTTCTTACATAATATGACGTTAACATTTATGATTACAAATGTAGACTCCTAAGCAGCTTGGTAGTACGTAATGTGGTTACTACATAATGATGATAATGCAGGACATCATTAGAGAACAAATACCTCGCAAAAACTTAAACTCACATGTGAGAACCACCAATTTTCCTGTACTTCAGTGCAATTTATTTATTTTTATTAAACTGTTTTGTACATGTGCATCCAATTTGTAATAAACTAATCGCATGTGCAGTATGAGGGAGTGTTTTCCTTTTGTGAGAATGTCGTAGGACTCTAGGAATTTTTGAAGCTGAACATGCTCAAAAGATGCATAAGGCTTTTAGCTTTGATCAATGGATAATCTATCACGAGGTGGTTGAAACTCTTGTTTCAATTATCAGAGTTTGTCTTCTGAAGCAAAATATGTTGTCGTTGAAAATCAAATTTTCATGGTTTTGATGTTGGGTTCGTGTGCGCTTGTATGCATGCATGGGCGTGTATATAGGCTCCAATCCACAAAACAAGCTAGAAAAAGGAAGGACACTCTGAAAGAGAGTGAAGTGACCCGTGAACAAGGGGCACAAACGAAAGCTTCAAATACCTAGATAATCCCCCCGAGGGGGACTTGGGGGGTAACAGACTGATTCGAGTACTCTCCCCGAGGGAGAGCTAGAAAGGGGAAACGTACAGCTTCTCTCATAAAGACTAGATATGAATGGAAAATGTCTTTGAAACTTGTTTTTCTCGGTCAGTCGAGGTATTCATTGAAAAGTCACAATGCTATCTTCGACAGTCTTGAGAGCGAGGGCCGCAATAGCCTCTACTTTCGCTCAAACTTTCTCACTCATTCCGGTTAGCTAAACTTATCCTGAGAAATTTTTCGTATCACTTGAGTAGTAGTACGAAACCTTAAGAAAAGGTGCTCTACATGGGATGAGTTTCTACCTCATACAGCTTGGGCCGAAGATCGTGGGGAGTTTCAGAGAGGAGAGATAGGGAGACCCAGTCGAGTTGCCACATTCATATTAGTCTATTAACTAGTTAAGTAATATTGAGTAATACTAGAAACTACCAACAGCGGGAGAAAGCTTAGGAAAGTTCCCAGCTCCCGCTCTAGAGTTACTTCAAGGAAAAATAGGATTGGGCAATTCCACCGATTCTAGAGCTTACCTTATTATTGTGAAAAGGGGAATGGGCTCTTTGTATAGAGATCAAGCGCTATAAAGCCCTCTACGGGTCAATTTAATGCTCAAAGGAAAGGGGACTTAAGTAAAGGAATGAAATCTTTTGGTGAAGGCGGTCAAAGAAATGCTTTTTCTTAGCTTTCTTCCACAGTTACAAAAGCCTTTGCCATGGATAACCACTTTGAAATATTAGCCCGGATTACGCTTTCAAATCAATAGTTCCCGAAGACTCTTATTCGTTGTGGAATGCTTCGAGTAAGATCCAATCCCATCCTAGCAGCCAAACTCCTTCCTGCCCTGGCTCACCTACCTCTGAAGCTGGAATGCCTTTATAGAGGGGGCTACCCCTACCCGAGGAATCGAAAAGTTTGAAGTGGGATGTGATTGGTGATGGATGGTGGTTACGAAATAAGTTCTGCATCAAATGATGAGCTGCTTTCCTAAAAATATTTTGGACAAAGAAGGAAATTATTATTTATACCAAACTAAGGGCGTAATATCTTTCTTCACCAGCTTGATGTTAAGATTAAGGCCTTTATGAATAAAGAAGAAAGCCTGTGCTATGTAAGATATGAGGATGACATGATCTTTGCGATCAAAACAAAAGTATAGGCAGTTCATCGAGGGCTTCTCGGGTGATCGGAAGGACTTAAGCTGCTTTTGCCTTCCCTTCTATTATATTAGTAAAGGGCGAATGAGGGGCATGTGCAATAGTTTTCTTTCTGTCTCTCGCTCGATCGCTTCAATGCCTATAATTTAAGAGATAACAGGAAAGCCTTCTCTCGAATTCGAGGATGTGACTCAAATAATGACTTTCTTCGCTGGAATGTCAGTAGCTTAGGCAGCTGCAAGGTGTTTTATATTCAGTGGAAGGCAGGCTGAAATTCTACCCCAACCAAGGGAAAGCACAACACAATTCTTAAGCTTAGTAAAGAACTGGCCTTTTCTTTCCTGTATGCGAATGTTTTGGCTTTCAAAAAATGAGTAAGGGACGGGGAGGGGGAAGGGCGTTTCGGGAGTTATGCACAGCCTCAAAATAAGACTTAAGGAAGATTTTATCCAAAGAAAGAATTTTTCGGAGTCAATAGAGTGGAATGCTTTCTTTTCGGGCATAGGCAGCAGAGCTCTCATGACTAAACAACGAGAGAGAGTACTAAGACTGGCTAGAAGGCATTGTTCGGAGTTTACAGTTTAAACAATAAGGAATTTAGATGGAGAACGAAGAGAAGAAAGAAGTGAAGAATCATCAGTCATATTCTTCGATGCACACGAAGAAAGTAAGCAACCCCCTATGTTATAAGCGTAAGGGGGAGCGAGCAAATACCTAGAACAGAGGAGGAAGAGATATGAAAAGATGGATTCAACCTCTGAATCTGCTTCCACTGTCGTGGGGTAAAACTATCTGTGTTGGGAGTCGGAGTGATTGCTTCGTACGAATTTACAATGGAAAACCCCTGTTTGTTGTAAGATCACTGAGGAAAAGGTTGGTCAACAATTTTGAGAGTTTGCTTCTACATGGAAATGCAGACTTTCGAGAACAAATATTGGACCGGGAAGAAAAGGGGAAGTCAAGCCTAATTACATATGGCATGAAAAGGAAATCCGATTTCGATAAGACTTGATCTGAATCGTAGTTCAGATTCAAGTTGGTTCAGTGAGGGCGACCGCGAAAGTCACCGAATGGGTCAGTCTTTTCCTTTAATTTTCCTATAAAAATAAAGTGTGGGAGGACGTTGCAAATGTCCGGGATGGACACGACTTCTTCTAAGGCTAGAAGACCACTAGAAGACACCCGAGACCAGAGCATGTCGTGAAAGAAGCACACTGGGCAGTCGTGCTTCAACCGTTTCTCCGGGGCACAGTTGAATGTAGATATCATGAACATGAGGTACAAGATCTGCCTTATCCCATATATACACCTTAGTCGTCGCCTTATACACTGCTTTATGAAAGGCCCTATCAAAAGGAAACGATTTATTGTGAGTGATCCATACACAGTAGATCCAATCAAAACACGATTTGAGAGGTTTTCCTTGAGAAGACCGATTTCTACACAAACCCTAGCTATGTTGGAGAGTGAGACAAGCTTCGTAGGATCAGGCAGGCCAATTCTGAAAGTAGAGACAATAGAAAATAGGCTCAACTCAATCCATAGTGAACAAGGAGGTAGAAAGCAGGCAAAAGGGTCCTCTGAGAAAAGCTTTCACAACAGTGGGCATCATCCCATCCGAATCTTATGCTTGGCCCGGTCCTCTTAATTCAATCCGAAAGGTCTTCGCTCCTCTCTCCGACCTATGAGATGAAAGTCTCGGAAACCATTCCTCTTAGGTGCATGGAACTCTTTCTTAGGGATCATCATAGCTCTCAAACGGCAGAATTCTTCTACCCATGCCTCAAAGTTTCCTTGCCAACCTACATGAATAAAATTTCCGAAAGTCCACAAAAAGATTATTGCTAATTGCATGGAAGGTTTCGGTTTTTCTCGTTCCTTCTCTTCGATAAGAATAGGGATTTGAAATGATACAAATTCCTCTTCATTCTGTTGTGCTCAACGAAGGAATTGCCAAAGCATACTTTTTCGGATCCAAACTTCTTTGTTCTTTCTAAATCTTCTTCTTGCATAGAAGAACGCAACTATTGCAAAAATTGAGATTTTAGTAGTAGGCGGCATCCCCTCTTAGTTTTGAGTAGGTGGAACCATTCTGTTTTGGTTCTTCTCCACATTCTTACCGGGTGATCCACGAATTTTCCTATTATTTTTTCAACTGATATTTCGATATAGAAAGATCTCCTTATTTCTTAACCGTGGATTCTCGTGTCATTTTCTTGAAAAGATATTAGATCACCGTGGGAGACTTTCAAATGAGTAATGCTTACCATTCCATTATTCACATAAACCCTTCGATGACTTATTGGATGCCTTGCTTGAGGAATAGTTTCACAAAAATGGAGACGAACCAGAATAATGTCCGATCTTGTTTCTGGATTGAGTGGAAAAGGGATATATGAAGTTCGTTCTGTTCCTTTGTGCATCTCTACGATGGGTAAATCCCCATGAAAAAGGGGCAACTTTCGTGTAGTTTGTGATTGGGTGTAACTGTTAAGATTTTCTCTCGGATAAATCTTTCTCTTAATAGATCTCTTCTTGTTCCTCAATCTTCAGAGAATGCGGCGTTGTATTATTGTAAGTTCTCTGTTTCGAACATTTCCTAAAAGTAGACGACAAGTGTTAAATCTTAATGCGGGCAAGGCCTATCTCATTGAAAAGGTCTTTTTCACCACATCACATATAACGAGAATCGAACCCCCTCTACTGCTGGTAGGCGGATGGAGAATGTTCTACTTCGATCCAGCTACTTGTTAGGAGTAGGTTTTGGCTTGCCCCTTTCTTATTATTAGTAAGATAGGTTTGTTTGGAACCCTTTCTTTCCCCTTTCTCTAATAATAAGGTAAGTGCCTGAGCTGAGTCTTTGTCTTGATGAATGCTAGATTTCTAAACAAGCAGGGGAAGGGTTCAATCTTCTTTCTCAGGATGGTGTGGTGAGGTTTAGCCCTTCCATCCCATGAGCGCCCAGACACCAATAGTGCACTAGCTGTAAGATAAAATAGTAGACAAGAAAGAATGAAAGTCATGATAAGGCTAGGAGGTGTCGAATATGGCCACTCTAAGCCTCGACCAATTAGACAACTCCCTATTTATAGCATATATCGCAATGGTAAAGATGAGCTGGGTCAGTAATCGGCGAGACGTGGCATGTGAGTAACCCTTCCAACTTTCGCATTTGAGATATAAATATTGAGAAAGGGGAAGCCTTTTTACATCGCTTAAAATGAGCGAATGCATCACTAAAGTGAATAAGAAATTCCGTTCATTTGAAAATAAGATAGATGAATGAAAGGCTTTAACAAAGGCTTCTAACTAGATCTATAAAGGAAGAGCTGGTTATTGCTCTTATGACTGTCTAATCTAGGATCTAATTTAGAAACATTTTCAAGAAGGCGAATAATGAAATGCGAGGCTTCCTTCAGGTTTACTTTGAAAAGTGCTCAAAAAAAGAAAGCACGAGATCCATCAGCAAGTTGATTCTCCCATTTCAGAAAAGGACAATGTACCCAAAGACTTTTATTTCAGATCAAACAAACCTTGGTTTTCCTTAGGGTAAAGGGAGTTTCCCCGGAATTCATCGCCTAGGATGAATCGGATAACCAAAAATAACGATCATTGGTATAAAGCTGGATGGAATTCATCCGAAAGTGCTGGTTCGAGTCCAGCTCATGAGTTGGCCTAAGGATAAAATCAGAAGATCTTTAGTTTCATTCCCACCATCTTTGTCTTGTCTTCCGTTTGACTAATGTACTCTTTGCCACTTATTCAAAGGGCTTCTTATTTAGAACCCATTTTGCTCATAAGTAAGTAAGCATGAACAAAATTTTTGGAACGTTAGTTAAGTCAAAATTGAGTTTTGTGGCATTCCCACTTCCAGATCTTCAACCCTCCCTTTAGGTCTAGAGTCCACGTTTTCTAAATTTGGATGATAACGTGCTTACCTTCCAACACCCTATGGGTGTAGAGCTACATTCTTCATTATCATGTTCTAGTTTTGTCGGTATGTTGCGTTCTGGAGATGAAGTTGCAAGAAGTACAGAGTCGATGTTCCAGAAGGTTTTCGGACATGTGCATGTGGAGAACTAACAGAAGTGCTAAAAGTGAGTTATATGCAAATTGGGAGGGGATCCTGAAAAAAAAAACCTCTAAGAGGCACCCTCCGCCGCCTATGACAAAGGAGACCTTTCCTCTCCCATGAAATAGTGAGGCCAAAACGAACAGGCTAGAAAGAAAGAAGCTTGTTCAAAGTCAGAATAGGGGTAGTTCTCCTGTTGACTCAGGAAAGTGGGTCAGTTGATTGGCAAGCCGACTGACAGGGGCCCGAAGCGCCCAATGAATCGTGGATCGCTAAATGCTTAACACATTAACATCAAATATTGCATCCCGTGTTCACCATCTACATGCCAAAATTCCACAGTTGGGGGAACAAATCTGCGCTCTTCGATATGGCATGCAGCTTTCTAGCAGAACCGGCTCTCTCAAGAGAACAATCCTCAGTTTCGGCAGAGGCATGGCAAGTCCCCCCGGCCCCCCATCTTGGTTGGTGGATCTAAGATAACTAACCCCCTCTTACTGGGGCCTTTTAAGCAGTAATCTTTTTTGTTTTCGTTTAAGTACTTTTACCTTTCTTTTGTAGTCAAGTTTCTTTCGTCAATAGCATCTTCTTGCTAAGCTAAAGGAAATTTCTTTCTGATGGAAATGCAACAAACAAATAAAGGAATCCAGGGTTGTCTACTATCAAGCTGATGGGTAGCTATTAACTAGAAGATCGGGGGTAAGGTATGTGAAGTAGCTCAACTAGAATAGGAGAGGGTAAGCGATCAGGCATCTTCTTATTAGATTAGGAGGGCTAGCTGAAGGAAGATGTTACGTGGATGGGTAGGAGGAACAACAAGGCATAAGAGGTAGCTTCAGGGCTTAAAAGCGCCTTATTAACCTTCCTATCCCTGCCCTGTAGTAGAGCTTTCAAGTGAATTGAAAATTCCTTTACCGGTGGGGGACCCTTCAATCAAGTGAATTCCTCTCTAGGTGGGATAGCAAGTTCACTTTGAACATCCTATCCCTGTGGGAGAGAAATATCTAGCTTAGCTCATTCACTCCTAAACTCATGAAAGAAGGGTGGGCAGAACGAGACGGCTGATGCGGTAGCAGAAGGGTGGGCGGAACGAGCTTTACTTACACTAAGTGAAGGGCGTAGAGACCGCTTCAGGCTAGCTTATGGGAGTGTTGTGCTCCCTCAGGGATTAATCAGGGGTCGTTCATAGCCTGTTTAGTTTGAACTTCCTTCTTGAGAACTCGTTAGTCGTTCGCTAAGCTTCCTGGGATGCTGGTCGAGCTAGTTTAATCTTACTCGGACTTTGGTCTTGCTTTCAAGTCTTACTCGTATGCTAGGGTACCTTTATTATGATCCTATGCAGGTGGTCGAGCTTTCAACATTCATTCCTCTAGTAAAGCTACTTCTCGTTGACAACCCTGGAACTATCACATAAGCTAGCCTGAAGCTGTCTCCTTGCAAGCAAACTGCAATGAAAGCTGCTCCTATATCAATTGCTCAAATAAGATGCCCTCTGAGAGCACACCCTGGAACTAGAACATCAGCCTGAGATCGATGCTTACCCCTGATCTGTCTCACATTCACATAGGAACAGATAACATATTAAGTGCATGGTGGAGGGACTAATCTATTGATTATTCTTAAGGTAAGCCATAAGCTAGTGCATAAGCCTGATCATTCAGAACCACATCGGGAAAGATACGCTCTTAGAGATTATTTATTTTGCTAGCCACCAGTGAGCACACCCTTCTGTTAGCCATCACCCTTCAATGTAACATCAGCCTGACCTATCTCACAAAGGATCTCTTAGAAGCCCTTGTTGAAATGTGGTGATCTTACCACAATGTGCAAGGTAGTTCGGTTACACTTGCACTCTTTGTTTTGCAACATCAAAGACCAAAAATTATTTATGTTTATGCATTTTATTTTATCTTGTAATGTTTAAGAACAATATCCTTTTTATAATGCCCTAAGCTCATTATCTAGCTTAAGGCCTTTTTTGTCTAGTTGCTGGAATTGTATTTCCAGCAACATAAGTCCACTTCCTTGGATGCCGTTTGAAGTAGGTTTGGTATTTGGATCTGAATTTTGGATATGATACAATAGATATGCAGAGGAAGAAGCAGAAAAAGGAATGGCCCAATTAGGAGCTGGGAAGGCTGAGTTAAGCCCAAAACAATCTGACCCTTATGCAGTGTTGTTGCCCAGAAAACTGGGCAAAACTGCCTCGGGTTTGATTACTTTTGAATGGGTAAATGGACTTTTTTTTATCTGTTTTTTGGGTAGAACATAGTTTAATATTCAAAAAGGCTTTCCTCCAATTGTCAAGTCAAATGGAGCTGGTTTTCAAATTCACATTCCTTAGACAAGCTGAACTGCCCATTAAAGAAGGTTTCTTGCATGCCCAGCACATTGATTAGAGTTAGTTGAGGTAGTTTGGCTTGGTTGGTTACTTTTAATGCTTTTGTATTTATTGCTCAATATGGCAGCATGCCTTATTGTCTTTTTGATGTATTTAAAAGTATGAAAATTGTAATGAAAAACGTTGAGAAAGAAACTATTCAAAAACAGATTTTGAAAAACAACATTTTTGGCTTTTTTTCTCTCATCTACTACATTTTGGTTTCTTCTTCTTCCCAAAAGCTAACAACCTTCTCAAGAACACTAAACCTCCATTAAAACCAGAAACAAAACCCAAACAAACCCAAAAAACAAAAAAAACAAAATCAAGAACCAATAACCAAGAACCAACAACAATCATTCTTGACTAACACCTTGAATGATTGTGCTCTAGGGTACAACAACATAAACCTACACCAAATTCCATCATGGTATCAGAGCATAGTGTAATTTCTTAGGACCTTGTGAGCTTTCAACCTAGAACATTTTATTTGTGAGAGGATCCCCCACCTAAAGCCTTCCAACCGAAACCAAAACCTCCTAAAAAGACTAGTTGAAACTCACCAAAACACCACCACCCGAGAGCTTGTTCTTGTGTCCATTTTTCAAAACTTTTCAAAAACCATTTTTTCAAATGGCTTCACAATCCTTTGCAACCCCAACACCACCTAAGTTTGAAGGCCAAAACTATTCCATTTGGAGTATAAAAATGAAAGCCTACCTTCAAGCCTTTAGTTTATGGGAAGTCATAGAAGAAGGTTATGTAGTGGAAGAGTTGAGAGCTAATGCAACCCAAGCACAAAGAAATGCACATGAGGCCGAAGTTGCCAAGGGGTTCAAGGCCCTCACTGCCTTGCATTCCTCCATGAGTGATTCCATTTTTACAAGGATAATGTCATGCACAAATGCTAGAGAGGTTTGGATAAAGCTTCAAGAGGAGTTCCATGGAAATACTAGAACTCGGAAAATGCAAGTTTTAAACCTAAGAAGAGAGTTTGAGACCTTGAAGATGAAGGAGAATAAGCTTGTCAAGGATTTCATGGAAAGGATGCTCAAAGTGGTAAATCAAATTCGGGTCCTTGGTGAGCAATTGACCGATTAAAGGGTAGTAGAGAAAGTATTGGTGAGCTTACCCGAAAGGTTTGAAGCTAAGATTTCCTCCCTTGAAGAATCTAGAAATCTTAGTGAAATAACCTTAAGTGAGCTCATCAATGCTCTTCAAGCAACCTAACAAAGGAGAGCCATTAGAAAGGAGGAGACCATAGAGAGTGCATTCTATGGTGGCCACGACAACAAAAAGAAGAATAAAGGAAGGAAGAGCAACAACACCAACCAAACCGGTTTTACAACTAACAACAACACAAACAACAACAAAAATGGATGGAATCAACAACAACAACAACAAAGCCATCAAAACCGAGGAGGGCATCCACCTTGCCCTCATTGCAAGAAGCTTGGACATCCACCATCCAAGTGTTTTTGGAGGCCGGATGCATCTTGTGAAAGATGTCGAGGAAAAGGCCACATTGCCAAAGTATGCAAGCAAAGGAGACAACAAGCTAATGTGGTTAATGAAGAAGCCGAGAACCTATTTGTGGCCACATGCCTTAAAGCCACAAGTAGTGGTCTCGGTTGGCTTGTGGATAGTGGTTGCTCACACCACATGAGTTTCCAAAAGGATGGCTTTATGGAGCTTGACCGAAACTACAAAACCAAAGTGAAGATTGGTGATGGTCGGTTCATGAAAGTAGAAGGCAAAGGAGATGTGTGCTTGAACACCAAGGAAGGTACCAAAATTATAAAAGATGTGCTATATGTTCCTAGTTTATGTGAAAACTTGCTTAGTGTAGCACAATTGGTAGAAAGAGGCTTTGCTTTAAATTTTGCAAAAGATGGATGTATCATATATGATGCTTGTGGTAATGAGCTGTTTAAGGTACCATTGAAGGACAAAAGCTATAGATTGGACCTAGTTAAGAATGAACAAGCCTTAAAAACCAAAGTGGAGTCCATTTCTCAACTTTGGCATAAAAGGCTTGGGCATTCTAGCTATGGTGCCATGAAAAACACCAATGCCATTATGAAGGACATGCCAAAGATTAAGGAGATGAAAAGCCTATGTAATGTATGCTAACTAGAAAAATCCATACGGCTTCCATTCCCTAAAGCTGGTTCATGGAGAGCTAAGGAGAAGCTTGAGCTAGTCCATTCGGATGTGTGTGGACCAATGAGTTTGTCATCAATTGGAGGATGTAAGTACTTCCTAACCTTCATTGATGACTACTCAAGGATGTGTTGGGTATATTTTCTAACAACCAAGTCACAAGTACTTGAGAAGTTCATGGAATTCAAGAAGATGGTGGAAACCCAAAGCAATGCAAAGATGAAGTGCTTGAGAACCGACAATGGTGGAGAATATACAAGCTTGGCTATGGAGGATTTTTGCAAAGAAAATGGAATGGTGCATCAATTCACAACACCATACACACCACAACAAAATGGTGTTTGTGAGAGGAAAAATAGGACCTTAATGGAGATGGCAAGGTGCATGATACATGAGAAGAACATGCCAAAGAAGTTTTGGGCCGAAGCCATATACACGGCTAGCTACATCCAAAACCGAGCATACACCAAAGCCAATGAGTCCAAGACACCCTATGAGATATGGTATGGAGAAAAACCATCCTTGGATAACATAAAAATCTTTGGAAGTGTTTGTTTTCTCCATGTTCATCCAAACATGAGAGACAAGCTTGACAAAAGGGTAAATGTGGGCATCTTGGTCGGCTTTAGTGAGGTTACCAAAGGTTTTAGGGTTTTCAACTTAGAAACCAAGAAACTTGTGGTAACAAGGGATGTGAGGATTGATGAAGATGCTGTTTGGGATTGGACAAAGGAGGAGCTTCTTGTCCATGAAGATAATGCTCGGTTGGATGATGGAGAAGAAGAAACCAATGACAATGACAATGAAGAAAATGAAGATGATGAGGAGGATGCACTTGAGACCATTGGAGCCGAATTGGAGATTGGAGATGGTGTTAGAGGAGAAAGGCCATTGCTTGAAATATATGAAAGGTGCAATGTTGCCTTGAGTGATCCTACCAATGCTCAAGAAGCTATGCAAAAGAAAGAGTGGATGGAGGCCATGCAAACCGAAATGGATATGATAGAAAAGAATGAAACTTGGTCTTTGGTTTCTAAACCTAAAAACAAGAAACCAATTGGTGTAAAGTGGATCTTTAGGACCAAGTTCAACCCGGATGGAACAATATGCAAGCACAAGGCAAGGCTTGTGGCAAAAGGCTATGCACAACAAGCGAGTGTAGATTATGGAGAGACGTTTGCACCGGTTGCAAGAATGGAGACCATAAGGCTCATCCTATCCATCTCGGCCTCAATGTCATGGAAGGTGTACCACCTTGATGTAAAGTCGGCTTTCTTGAATGGTGTGCTTCAAGAGGAGGTTTATGTCAAGCAACCCGAGGGCTTCATTGTTCAAGGACATAAGGACAAAGTCTACCCTCTACACAAGGCACTTTACGGGTTAAAGCAAGCACCTAGGGCTTGGTATGGCAAGATTGATGGTTACTTGACCTACCAAGGCTTTAGGAGGAGTCCAAATGAGCCAACACTATACATAAGGAATGAAGAAGGCATGATTGTTATCTCACTCTATGTGGATGATTTGTTGGTCACGGGTGAAAATGAAAAGAATGTGGAAGTTTTGAAAAATGAACTTGAAAAGGAGTTTGACATGTCAAGCCTTGGTGAAATGAATTACTTCCTTGGAGTGGAAGTGATGCAATGCTCTAGGGGTATTTTCATATCTCAAGAGAAATACATCAAAGATCTTTTGAAAAAGTTCAACCTTGATGAATGCAAGCCAATGTCAACACCAATGAGCCAAGGAGACAAATACAAGAAGGAGGATGGCACACCAAAGGTAAACCCGACCCTATATAGAAGCATGATAGGAAGTTTGCTCTATGTATGTTCATCAAGATCGGATATTATGTATGCCACATGTGTTTTGTCTAGATATATGCATGCACCATCCCAAAACCATTTTGTAGGTGCCAAAAGAATTCTTAGATACTTAAAAGGAACACAAGACTTTGGAGTTTGGTATGGTAGGCAAGATGTGATGAGATTAATGGCCTACTCGGATAGTGATTGGGCTGGATGCTTGGATGATATGAAGAGCACTTTGGGGTATCTTTTCTCACTTGGTAGTGGACCATTCTCATGGAATGCAAAGAAGCAAGCAACAACCGCTCAAAGCACCGCCGAAGCCGAGTACATTGCTCGCTCTTCATGTGCAAATCAATGCATTTGGCTTAGGAAATTATTGGAGGACCTTGGTTATCCTCAAGAGGGTTCAACCATCATCAAATGTGACAACACTTCAGCCATATCAATAGCCAAGAACCCCGTTCAACATGGAAGGACAAAACACATACTGGTGAAGTATCACTTTTTGAGGGAGTTTGAAGAAAATGGAGAAGTAAGCTTGGAATATATCAAGACCGAAGATAACCTTGCAGATTTTTTCACCAAGCCACTTCCAAAAGAAAGATTTGAGACCTTGAGGAAGCTTCTAAATATTTCAAGCAAGAACACCAAGGAGGAGTGTTGAAATGTGGTGATCTTGCCACAATGTGCAAGGTAGTTCGGTTACACTTGCACTCTTTGTTTTGCAACATCAAAGACCAAACATTATTTATGTTTATGCATTTTATTTTATCTTGTAATGTTTAAGAACAATATCCTTTTTGTAATGCCCTAAGCTCATAATCTAGCTTAAGGCCTTTTTGTCTAGTTGCTGGAATTGTATTTCCAGCAACATAAGTCCACTTCCTTGGATGCCGTTTGAAGTAGGTTTGGTATTTGGCCCTGAATTTTGGACATGATACACTAGATATGCAGAGGAAGAAGCACCAAAATGAATGGCCCAATTTGGAGCTGGGAAGGCTGAGTTAAGCTCAAAACAATCTGACCCTTGTGCAGTGTTGTTGCCCAGAAAACTGGGCAAAACTGCCTCGGGTTTGATTACTTTTGAATGGGTAAATGGACTTTGTTTTATCTGTTTTTTGGGTAGAACATATTTCAATATTCAAAAAGGCTTTCCTCCAATTTTCAAGTCAAATGGAGCTGGTTTTCAAATTCAAATTCCTTAGACAAGCTGAACTGCCCATTAAAGAAGGTTTCTTGCATGCCCAGCACATTGATTAGAGTTAGTTGAGGTAGTTTGGCTTGGTTGGTTACTTTTAATGCTTTTGTATTTATTGCTCAATATGGCAGCATGCCTTATTGTCTTTTTGATGTATTTGAAAGTATGAAAATTGTAATGAAAAACGTTGAGAAAGAAAATATTCAAAAACAGATTTTGAAAAACAACATTTTTGGCTCTCTTTCTCTCATCTACTACATTTTGGTTTCTTCTTCTTCCCAAAAGCTAACAACCTTCTCAAGAACCCTAAACCTCCATTAAAACCAGAAACAAAACCCAAACAAACCCAAAAAACAAAAAAAACAAAATCAAGAACCAATAACCAAGAACCAACAACAATCATTCTTGACTAACACCTTGAATGATTGTACTCTAGGGTACAACAACATAAACCTACACCAAATTCCATCAGCCCTCTCCCACCTAGAGAGGAAGTGAAAAGAAAGCTATCCCCTCGGTAAAGGAAGTGAAAACAGAACTTGATCAACCACCGAGAAAGGAGAAAGAAGAAGGAAAGGAGGTTAACGAGACGGCTAATCGAGCGTAGAGACAGAGATGGAGAAGGGCAACAAAAAGGCGGATGTTCTCACAGTACCTTTAGGGTAGGAAGGCCGGAAGGCATCTATGAGATGCCCTATGACTAAAAGCAGTACTGCCTGACCGAGGGAAAGGTAGGGAAAATATTCGACATACACCGACTGAAGACTGTTTCCGGCGCATTGTCTTTGAGAACTTTACTTTGACTTTTTCAGAGTACCTATTTTCATCTGAGCTTGACTGGAACGAGTTGCATCGTATGTTGACCATAAAAAACTCAAAGTTCCTAATGTTATCATTTCACTTTGAGCTCTAAAGGTTTGCATGTGGGTTCCATAGATGCCAGATTCGTTTCTGATATGCGCTTTCCTTCCATCCAACTACACTGGGCTTATCCTAAATAAGGGGCCACCCTTTAACATCAGATCTTGTCATCCGGGCTGGCATCCTCCGGTTCGGGTACTCAACTTGACTTTAGAAGTCGTGCCTTTTGAATATGAGTAGGCGACTTTCATGTGTTAAACATATAACGGTGCCTTCCTTTATAATATGATAACACACTAGCTTTTTGATGAGAGAAAGCCTGCTTTATAGAATAGCTTTCTTTCTATTTATTAGAATACGATACGTGATACCACTAAGGCCTTCCAAAAGATTTTGTTGAAAGCCTTTTCTCATAGGATTAACAGGTTGCACCTTCTCTTCTAAAAGGTCGTAAGCAGCTTCTGAATGAATGTCGTTGTAAAGCGACTGATTCAGTATAACGTCGATTACTGGTTCGGTTATCATGTAGTCAAATAAAAATCGTGTAAATGGATTTTCAGTGCCATTATTTGAACTTTGAAAAATGCAATACTTAGGGCCTTGCGGTAGTGGTCAACACTCAAAGCACTTTCAAAATTCTCGCGTACCAGTTGCCCATACTCACCAAGGTGGGGTTGTGGTGGTATTCCATAAGCTTTACACAATACCGGCCCTGGCTTTGTTTATCCTATTTTTTATTAAGGCATCTTTTTGATTGAAGCTTGTAGTTGATCCTTCCTTGTCCTATGGGAATGAAAAAAGTCCATACGCTGGAGAGACCCCCTCTCCCACATGATTTGATCTCTCTCTCATTTGCCGAGTTGAGCTATCACCCTGATTGGAATAGATATACACAGCCCCTCTACCCCCTACTCTAGTCAGCTTTCTATCTCTTTCTCCAACCTTCGATGATCCTCCTTCCTGCAGGCAAATCATCGAAGTCAAGAAGAAATGATGGGCCTAACCTTCCAATATCGATATCTGATCCATAAGCTAGCTCTTGGTTAAGAAAATCCTGAATATGCAGACCCAGTTGCAGTAAAAGAACTTATATTCTATTTCCTCCCCTCTATAGTTCTCCCCTTACATAAAAGGTAAGTAACAAAGCTTCTACCGGGACACCGTACGATCATACAACTACTCCACATGGGCCTTAATCTGCGCATACGAAGAAATAAGAACATGTTTTCAAAGTCCTCTGGGAATGCCCATTTTGTCTACTTAACATATAGGACAAGCTAAGCTATATACTGGCTTGGAGCTTTCTTCACCAGTTCCCATAGCCTCTTCTCTTCCATTTTTTCCTAAAGCAGGGGTAAGGTTTAATTAATGGGTAGTCTAAAAACAAAATAGGCTTATCCTCAAAGGAAGTCATATGCTCTTTTCTTAAATGTGGTGTCTTCAATACAACCTTCCGTAAAAGTGGAGGTAGGAGATCCAGTTAACGAATAGGCTATGGCTGTAGCTGCAACGAGTAATGAATTCTTGGAAGCTCTTTCTTAATCTGATAGAAAGTGGTTCCTTATTATCAGCACCTATCAAAGTCATGTAATCCCTGTGTACTTGTCATCGAAGCTACACCCTTTTTTCAATTCTCCGAAAGTAGCAATCAATCCAAAGTGGATTACGGAGTTGTCTTTGATGAATGTGGCATCGAGGTTTGGTTCATTTGGAAAAGAGGTCAGTTTTAGGGGGGACCATACGAATGGTTGAATTGATGACTTCGCTTCGACTGAACCTGAAGGAGACTTCG
The DNA here is from genome assembly GCF_031755915.1 of Ziziphus jujuba. Taxonomy (NCBI): domain Eukaryota; kingdom Viridiplantae; phylum Streptophyta; class Magnoliopsida; order Rosales; family Rhamnaceae; genus Ziziphus; species Ziziphus jujuba. The sequence goes on along the minus strand of NC_083380.1, from coordinate 14,390,403 downwards.
ATCATTCAACTTTAGCTTCTGAAGGAATCATGTCACTTAGAATTCCAGAAATTGAATCTTCTCTTTCAGATCCTGGCCTTGGTAGAACTTGTCTTTGATTGGGATTTCAATTGAAAAGATGTTAGGCCGGTTCCTCATGTGCCTAAGAAACGGAGGAAATCTCGATTGAAGCGAATTCCAGTTTTTCCTACTCAATCTTTTTTATAGAAATAGCACTCGATCAAAGGGGTGGTCGACCTTATAAAGCTCTCTAAGCAAAGCTTACCTCCCCCCTTCCCTTATTAAATGAAGTGGAAAGTCTTCACTTAGTAGTCGGCTAGGCTATACACCGTGCTGAATGAAAAAGTTTCCCTCATTCAATTTGTAGGGACAACCTCTACCTCATTTATTTTAGAATGCTTTTAGGCGTTCTGGTTTTGCTTCTCATTAAGAAGCACGTCGGGCTGCTTAGTCGGAATAGGCAAGTGGTGTGCTTTAAGAGTAATAAAATAATTCATATCAAAATGAAGCTTAAGCTTTCTATTTTTCAGTATGGATCACAGTTTGATCCAATCGGTCCCACTCGTTATTCACCCAGCGATTGGATTGAGATTTCCTTTTCAAAATCTTCTCCATCTGAGGGAAGTTGTTCTATAGAGGCCCCCTCGGTCTCCAATAGTTCCTCTTCTGAGGCATCCACCGGGATCCGAGATGAGCTCACTTATTATTCCCCACTGAATCTAAATATGAATCAGATGAGTGAAGAATTTCAAAATGTGTGTGTGTTCTTTAAAGGGAAAATCGAATATATAGGGGCAAACTTGCCATCCACCTGGACTATTGATGGATTACCCAGCTGGTGCTTGGGGAAGAGGAGGTCTTCAACCCCTCTTATCTATCAGATATCTATTCGAATCTCTGTCTTGGCATTTGTATTTGAGAGAGATAGCGATCAGTTCCTTCAGTAAACTTATTTGGTAAGTTAGAAGTGAACTTTAGATAAGCAGTCCTGTATGAAATTAATAAAACATTCATATTTGGCACTTGAGGAGCTCAATCTTAAGTGTTGGAAGCTACTGCTAAGGTACTCCCCCTCATCTATAAAGGATAGGCAATTGAGAGATAATTGACTGAATGAGCCATGTTCTTAAAGGACCTTCTTTGTGTTTTCTTCCCTTCCCCTTCAAAGCCTATAGGTTGGGCGCTAGCGCTTTACTAATAGAATAAAAAAAAGTAAGGTTCTATATGAACCAATGGATCGTGCAAGTCATTGCTAGTGACTTTATTGACGAGTAGACCTTAGTTACCCATAGGCCCTTCGGGAAAGATAGCAGAAAGAGAATGCCTACCAAAAGACTTTTTTTCGATCTCCATTCTCTAACGAATATCTCTTTTCTAGTAGATCTATATACTCTGGAAGATCCCCCTTATCCATCGAAAGATCATTATGATAAAATGGGTGGAGAAAAATGAGCAACTACACCATTTTCATAGACCAATCCTTGACCTCGATCAAATCTCCCAAGCTCACTCAAAAGCCCTTTTTTCGCTCTATTCTATAAATGCGTATTTAATACTATCTATCTATCGATAGAAAGATATGGATCTCTATCTGGCCATATCTAAGGAAGAAACAACACTTAAAGGGCGTAACCAACGAAAGGTTCTCACCCTGTCCCTGACATTGTTCTCCGACGATGCCCCCTGGGTGAAAAGGGCCACCATTCTCTTTCTTTCTTCAATCGTTCCGATCAGGACAAGTGGGTTGGTTCATTTTGTCCTTGTAATTCAGGTTGAGACTCCCGAACTTGAAACTGTAGAGAAGATGGGGATTCTTAGAACTGCCAGGGAGTAGGATATATAAGTGGGAAAGATGTGATAGGCTGGCTTGGGAAAGAAAGCACTCATTTGAATTAAAGACTTGCCTTGTCGTCCCTCCTACGTGCCTATTTGACTTCCTAGCTTGCACTTGCCTAAAGGACTTTTTAAAGGCTTGAAAGGAGAGGTGGAACTCAGTGGAAACCAACTTCCACTACTGGGACTGATTCCATTCCTCTTTTTGTGGAATAACCGGTGCAAGTCTTTTCTGTTACAGTAAGAGTTTTTGAGTAAATAGAAGCTAACATGAAGTGTCGCGAAAGACTGGCCAGTGCTACTAAAAATAGGGAGGGGATAAGAAGTGAAGAATCACTAGTCAAGCTTCCTTGTTCCTTAGTGTAGTCTCGGTCCATAGTTTAAGACTGACTCCTTTATAGCCTACCTAGTCTATATCCACAGCTGACGTGACTCCGTACCGACGTCTTTCCCTTTGTAGACGGCTAGGTGACTTCGTAACCTTAAAGTACTTTCTTTCTTACTATATCATAGGCCTTCGTCGGGCTTTCGTCCTTTGTCTATAGGTGGCCGCTTGGCTCCGCTATCACTCATGACTTGGTATAGAGTCCGTGTAGTCGTCGGCCTTCCTATCAGAAGGCCTATGATATAGTGGTCGGCCTTTCAAATGCGTCCTTCCTTACTTTTCTGAGGAGCCCTTTACGACTATAAAGGACAGAGGGTTGTTCACCTTTGGGAACTTAGCTATTTCTTTCAGTTCGTTTATCTGTTCTCTTTCTCGCAATCAATCATAAATTCATGAAATTTTAACGTATTGCCTTGTTTCCTTTTTTTTATGACCATCAAACCCACCACGTATTGGACTAAGCTGCTCTCCCCGTTCTCCGTTCTGTAGAAATGGACTAGAAGCTCAAACCTTTCTCCTTTCTTCTATGCACCTGGGAAAGGGAGAGCTCCACCAACTTCCTGGCAAGATGCCTACAGTTAAAAACCACCGACATGTCAAGATCCAAATTCGAATTGGTTCCTGGTCTTGGTCAGAGGCCACTATGTTCGTGCCGACGGTCCAACAAAGAGGCAAAGTAGTGGTATCTTTCTTTTCATTACGAACGACACGCTTCGCCTGCTCCCTCCCCGTGTCCACTAGTGCACCACCATGACACCGATTCTTGTTATTTTTCCTAGCCCCCATGCCGTGACTTCGACTTTGAGTATGATGAATGAGTGGAAAGATCTTTATAGAAGTCCTTGTCCGATCCAAATAAGATCACTGAGGAAGGAGATTTGCTTTATCTGGTATCAAACGCGAGCTACAAGCAAATAAAACACCTTTTAGAAGTATCAATACCGTCACATGAATCGTAAATGCGTGAATGTGATGGACCAAAAAATTTGTAGTTCCTAATGGAATAGGTAACAAAGCAACTTTGCCACCCACTGCTACAAAATCACCACCTCCCCAAGTCAAACTGGTGCATGTTGTTGTTTGTTTACCAGGGAAACTCCATTGCGAGGCCCACGAATAGCATTTCCTCCTTTTCCATCATACCTATCATCAATAGCATAGACATTAACTCCCAATTCCTATTTTCTTGTGTTCTTCTTTTCCGATTCCTTCATCTAGATGAGTTTACAACATCTCCTTCTAGTTGAAGGGCGAAACTCATTTTTGGTAATAGCCAGACCTCTTCCTTCGCTTCTCAACAAACCTTGGTTTGTCTTTGGTGAGTGGTACCTCCTTAACCAATTAGATCATGTTCTGGCTAGGGCCTGGGGATGTGACGTGATTCCGCCCGAGCCCGCTCCACCGATAACCCGTTGGGGTGCTGACTCGACACGGATGAAGACTAGGCCAATCACAAGAGCTCAAATTAAGAGATTTAAGGGAAACCTGGGAGTATTTATACAGAGGGTAATCAATCTTAACAGAGCTTGTCCATACTTGAAGATACAAAGCCTATTCGAAGCATCCAAGTGGTGGAAGCCGATATGGACCCAGGTGACGGTTTTGGTACATTTTTGGAGTCCGGGAAGCATGAAATGTTCCAATGCTTTATGGGTTCAATACATATGCCTAAGAGGTCATGGAATCAAGTTAAATCAGCCTCAAATGCAATCAAAAAGGGCTTGTATGGACAGCATCAACAATTTGGCCGAATTTGCTGTATTGCTTGTTGGCTTTACTCTATTTTACTGTACTAGCCTTTCCTTATTTTTCCAAGCATGGGCAACGTGTGGGACTTCATATTCAGCTTATTTGGCATCCTAAAAAGAATCTAGAAGCTTATTTGAAGCTCAAAGAGGTCAAAGATTGATAAAAGTCAACTTGATCAAAAGGCTAGCATTTTTAGTTTCCTAATTTGTTTTTACTTTTTGTTTTAGGAAACTACCATTACTTTTTGTCTTTTATTTATTTATTTTCTGGACAAATAACTTTAGGAACGTTTTTATTTTATTCTTTCCATCGTAAATTAATTAATTCCTAATTTAATATAAAGGAATTAATTAATCAAACTTAGATTAGGAAAGGAAGTATAGTTTCGGCCAACTAGGTTTCTTTATGTGTGGTGGCCGGTTTTCTTTATGTTCTAGGGTTTTATTTCGTGGCTTTGTAGCCTATTTAAAGGCTTAGTTATCAATAAGAATACAACTTTGATTTGATAAAGAAAATACTTGTGAGATTATTTATCTCTTTGTTCTTTGAGAACACCTAAAACACCATTAGAGAATTGGTTGTTTTAGCTTGACTTATCAATACGTTTTCCATCCCCTATTGTGGCGTCTACATTATACCAAAGTTTCTAACCACAGGTTGGTTAGGGGTTGAGGTCAATTCCATTAAAACTTGAACTTAATTGAGATCTGGGCTAATATAATACCGGTTTAGGAGCAGGTCGTCCTAGGTTCGTATCAGGATGTGAACAATCCCTCAACTTTCTCCCCATTTGTTTGTGATGATGTCATTCTCATGAGTCCTGCAGGAAAGACAAATAATATAGATAGCTAATGGTACTAGGGGAATGCCCCTTAGATTAGTTAGAACTGGGACAAGTAGTTCTGGCCAAGTCTTTCTATTAGCTCCTTATTCAAGAAAGTCCCCACTCGCTGATCTCTACTGATCTATTGATGGAGGGGATAACAAACGTGAAGGGGCTTGGCTTGGTTCACCCTCTCCGGTACATCCTAGGACATTAGAGTGAGATGTTGGCCGTTCCACTCATGAGTAAAGAATCTTTTTACCACTACTACCTACTAACTCCTTGCCTAATCCCTCTGGAAAGTTACCCGACTAAGGCCTCTTCAAAGCGGATCGAGGATAACTTTTTCTTTGAACGAATCTTACTCTTTTATCTGCTTCTTCTTTTATTGACAATTCTTCTGTTCTCATAGAGGGAAGAACTGGTCTTTCAGAGTGAATCACCTCGATGGGTCAATGCTTTGGATTCAGTCCTTCTTATGGACTTCCCCTTGTCTCAGTTCATGTCTAACTGGCACCTAAACTAACCCAGCCCATGGATATACGACAAGAACTGATTGGACCACTGGCCAGACAGAACGAGGAGAGAAGGAATACATCAAGACAGGTGCTAGACCGAAAACAAGATTACTGGCATACCAGACTAAGGGATAGGCCCATATAAGGACTAAGGTAACAGCCTACTTTCTTGGAATGGAATGCTTGCTGCTACGTGGCTTCATTTTCTTTTATGGTAGTCTTCTGCTATAATCAATGATGATGTGTCACTTGAAGAGACTAACTTGCACCATAAGTACTAAACTTTGATAAAGGAATAAGGACGCGAAGATCTTTAATACTGGAAAGGTAATCGTAAAAAGAAAAGCTTAAAAAAAAAGAAAGATAAAAGCCTCATGAGACCCCGAGGGAGAAGCGAAAGCTGGATTGACTCTAAAGTAGAGTAGCTGTACTTGCCTTTTCTTAGAATGGATTGAGGAAGAAGTGGAACTCCGATGAGAACGTAGTCTTACTGCATCCCCTGAAGGAGAAGACGCTAACCTATCCTTAAAAGAAGCTGGATCATCTGGAGTTAGATCAGCTAGAGTAGCTACTTACCTAACAGGTGTCCGAATCTGTACCAAAGTCTGTAACAAAGGGAGAAGAAAGCTCCTTCAGTGACAGCCAAAGAAAAATGCTTCTTTTGAAACACGTTCCTGAGAAGGCCATTACAGGATTACAATTACAGGGCCGGTTCCACTTCAACCTTTCTTTCTTTCCAGCTAGGACATCCGGAAATCAAAGCTAGCGGTTTGGTTGATAAAAGGGTGAATTAGATTACCAGCTATACTACCATCCTGACTTGTACACCAGCTATACGTAGCCTTTTTCTTTACTTGTTCAGGGAACCATCAAGTGGAGAGGCCTAAGGCTTTTCTTCTAAGAATCTCCTATCCTGTCTTCCCCTACGCCCCACCATTAAGCCACAAATTCGTAGATCGTAGGTTTGGCAAAGTGCTTTAACCAATTCCTGCGCCACTGCTTCAACAATAGCTTCTTAGCGACCTACCACCAAGACCAAAGTCGTAAACAGAGAAAGATCACTTTACTTGGATTCTCATCGAAGAAGCAAGCCAGTTCCATGGCCACCAATTCTTTGTTACTTTTTATTTATCTCCCTTCCCGGGTTATATATAAACTTTCATCTCGATTGGCTTCGGTTGACCTTCTTACTATGGGAATGCTTGAAAAAGCTCTCATTCCAATAAGCTCGTGACCACTCTCAGATGTAGGAACAAAAGGAATAATTGCTCAAAACTGCTATTGGACTTCTTTCCTTGGCGAGAAGGGATTGTCTCGCACCTAGAAATCCCTTCGGAGAGTGTGTCCTTATGAGGGTTTAGAGACTAAAGACGATAGCGGCAGGATTAGGCTATTAAGGAAAAGTTCCTCGCTGTGGAAGAGGTGCGCGTCTTGACTGGTATTTGAGGATAGAAAGATTCGAGTTACCTCGAGAATAGGAGTAGGACTAGAAAGAGGTTTTTCTTGTTTCCAGTGTGATCTATCTCTGTGAACGAATCCCAATGGAAGGTCGGAACCAAGGGAAGAAATGCTCTCTACTTACTATGTGTTAATTGTTAATTAAGTGGGCAAAAGAAAGATTTTTGATCAAATGCTCTTTTATTTGAAGTTGGTTCCTTGGGATTAAATCTCCTTCCTAAAGCGTTTTGGGATCCAGTTAAAGTGGTGGCATTCCCTGTACCCTTAACTGTGGATGATATTGTAAGTTGCGTTCCAATCAATTCGAGTTCTATTTCCAAGGGCAAATGCTATCTCTGAGGCTGTTACAGCGAGTGAGGCATGAAAAAGCTACTTTTTAGTCATTTAGAGATGCAGTTTAAGTGGCAGTTACCATTGCTTCTCTTTCTAAGCTGGAAGCCCTCCAAGTAGTATATCAGTAATTGATAGTCCCATTCCATCTACCGGCAAGCCAGTTGAAGTTGGAGAAGCTTTTGTTTTGATGGCGATCCCTTCTTGTTTCATTTTGAGTCATTTCATCCCTTCAAGCGAGTTTACCAGTCTTCATCTCTGGATAATAAATAGAAGTTATAGTTGCTTTGGCTATTGATCCAGCTTAGAGCATATGATCCAGGTGAGCTTACTTTAAATATGGGTCTTTCTTGAGCTACCTTTAAGCCTGTGGGATAGATGCAATTCCTTCTCCCTTTTGGGGGCATGCGAGAGCTACTCATAAGCGCCTTGTTGGCACTTTTCTCTCTACTTCCCTCGTGCTAAAGCTAGAATAAGTCACCTTACCAGAAAGGATAGACCCCGAGATTTTCTCTCTCATAGGCCAGAGCAACCCTTGCGTTGCATTTATTATAGCCGCTCTGACATCTCACAAATTGGATTTGAACCAATATAGAAGCTACTTTTCTTCAAACAGCAGGGCGTTTAGCAAGAAGGCACAGAGGGCATTCGATTCCAAAAGAGAATACGTAGTCAGCTGTTTTCGCAATTGAAGAAGAACTAGTCCTACCTTTTTTGCTATGCCTTGAGGCATTCCTTTAGAAAGGATACGCACCTTCCTTACGTGCAATGCAAGAAGTTCCTTGGCTTATAATATAAAATCAATAAGACATGCCATGTTCAGTCTAATTTCCCTATAGGTCTTACAGAAAAACTATTCATATAGTGTAAGAGCTAATCGAATTAGGATCCCTTAAATAGTTAAGATCTTTCCCCTATGTCAGTTGGATTCGTGAAAAGAGAGCAGCTCTTTCTCCAACAACCGCGTTTTCTTAATTGACTTCATCACCAACAGCAAATAGGACCAAAGCTTCTATTTACTCAAAACTCTTACTGTAACAAAAAAAACTTGCACCGATTATTCCACAAAAAGAGGAACGGAATCAGTCCCAGTAGTGGAAGTTGGTTTCCACCGAGTTCCACCTCTCTTTTCAAGCCTTTAAAAAGTCCTTTAGGAAAGTTCAAGTTAGGAAGTCAAATAGGCATGCAGGAGGGACGGCAAGGCAAGTCTTTAATTCATATGAATGCTTTCTTTCCAAAGCTAGCTTATCACATCTTTCCCACTTATATATCCTACTCCCTGGCAGTTCTAAGAATCCCCATCTTCTCTGCAGCTTCAAGTTCAGGAGTCTCAACCTGAATACCTCACCAGATGGTTAAACATAAGCCACATTTAGTGAAGAGTTGCTGGTCTCTATCCCCTTAATGCATTAGAAATTGCAAGGTAAATGAAAAACATAAATTGGAATTCTACAGGGTAGATTTTTAACTAAGAAATGGCCTTGTTGTACCTCACTCTTGTCTTCAATGGGGTTTGCTCTTTTCTTTTTTTTGGGAGTCTACAAAAGATGAGTATATGGACGAAATAACATACCACCTTATTAGCTATAACACAACAGCTAAGTCATGGTTGCTTCGATTATCTAAAGGTATCTTAGATAGAACTGTCGAAAGAGGAGAGAAGGAAGTTAGATGACATTAACAAGGGGCTTAATATTGGTTTTCAGCTATTGGTTTATTTTAGTCTATTAGGGCTTGGTTGCTAAGCGGCTGTCAGTGCAGGTGAACCAAACTCATAGCTGACCACACCATGGGCTAGCCCATACACCCACTACACGAGTGGAATACTACTAAGTCAAGTTTCAGGGCCAACCTGAGAGCGAGGCAAAAGTTAGGAAGGGTCTGAAACTTACGATTTGAAGACCAAGTCAGAGACTACTGGGAAGTTAAGCTCTTCATCTGAGTCGCTCCCGAAGCCAACCATGTTACAGGTGCTGGGTTCCACTCGTAAAAGATCCTTGTAGAAATTAGGAGCAAAATTTCACCTATACCTTTAAGATTTTTCAAAAATGGATTTTCTTATGAAATTATTATTATTATTTAATTAGCTCATTTCTTTAAAGCTTATGCCATAGAAGCGGCTACTGGCTTTTTATCTGCATCTTCCCGACCAAGACCAGAAGGGGTTCGCTTTGTTTGGGATGAATGCAAAAGGACTCGTCCCGAGGACCTCCCTCGTATAGTTGCATCTTTTATAAGACTCGAGTTTCTCAGTTTTTCTAAAAGAGTGTGAGCTCTTTTGGCTTACTTTTAGCCACGCGGGGCGGCTATCCGCATGTGTCCCAAAGTGACGTCCATTTTTTGGTAAAGCTACTTTTTAGTCATTTAAAGATGTAGTTTAAGCGGCAGTTGCCATTGCTTCTCTTTCTAAGCCGAAAACCCTTCCAGGTAGTATATCAGTAGTTGATAGTCCCCCCACAGCTTCTTTTACTATAACTTTGCTGCCACCGCTTATGGGACTAAATCAATAGAAAAAACAACTAGATTAAGTGCTTATACCCAGGGGAACAGGGTATTCAATGGGCCATGAATCCAGATATTTACCTCTTTACGGAACTGAAACTGAGATTTAAGGATTTTTGCCGACTCAAGCGGGTAGTCCTTATTAGTCAAGCTTTGGCTCCCAAATGGGAACTGGATCTGTCCAAAGGGAAACTGATTCTAAGGCAAAACAGTAATAGTCTATTTACTTAATTAAGAGTTATCATTCCTTTCAAGGAAAGCCTTTACAACAGGATCACTTTAGAAGATACTATCTCTTTCCGGGAATGGATTTCTTTTTAGGAGAGGAGAAGTCTTTTCTAGCAACCCCAATCAATGCCTGGGGGCAGAGCTTATAGGTGGAAGAACAAACTTGAAGAGTTAGATTAGTTACACCAAGAGACACGCGCAAAGTGGAGAGATGGAAGGGAAGAAAGTAGTACGTATTGGACAAGGGTGGGATTGCTAGTCTGTGAAACATGGTTGTTCTTGGGCGGATCCCGCTCCTAAACATAAGGGATAGGGGGAAAGTGGTCCGGCCTATCATATCAAAAGGGTTGTAGAAAAAGAACCTAGCCACCTATTTCATTTGACATTCCGGGGCAGGGGCCCACCCGATTAAACCAAATTTTGGATAACAAGAAGTCGAGCGGATCTGCTTTGATCAAGGAAAAACCCCAGTCCACCACCAACTCGGTGTAGGTCACATGACCTACAGCTTGGCCTTCGCTTTTTAAAGCTTCCTCTACCCACATCTCTACGTGCCCGCAGCACTTCCATATGGAGAAAGATAGGCTTACCATGTTCCATCGATAGCACATAACCTATGCCGATTTTGGCGGACCGTGCTCCACCCCGGTGAACTCATGCGGTTCCGACGAGCCCAGAAGCCAGAGGCGTCCGTTCACGGTCCGTAGGACCAACACCATTCGAAGGTGGGTGGCCCGCCCCTTCTAGAACAGTCATGTTTGATTGGGCTTACACACATTCGCTCACTTACGTTGTCCCCCCTCAACTCAGCCTAGCCCCGGGCCTTTTACTCTTCTAACGTAAGCTCCAAGGCTTCACACTAAGTCTTCACTAACATAATATGCATGCTTAAGTAGGGTCGGGCGGAACCGTTGTTGCCTGATGGGAACTTCCCCCATATTGCTATCAATGTCTTCATATCGCACGACCTCTTAACATTACACCACTGAATCCCAAATCCTTTGCTTGCTGTGCAGTGACAATACCAATATCCACTAATCGTTGTTTCTAGATACGGTTATCGGTTGACATCTCTTCTAATTCGTCGATATGAGAAGTAAATTGTTGTGTGGAGGAATCAATATCTCGACATAAGCCAAGAGGCAGATCTTGTGCCACTGCACCTAGTGATATGAAACTGGCATGCATCCTGGCTCCCGAGACTCTTTCATAGAATTCCAACAATTTCTCCCGCTCCTCAAAAGCCCACAAGAACGAAGTTGATGCTCCTACATCCATAGCATGAGTAGTTAAAGCAAGTGAATGACTTGAAATTTGAGTGATTTCACGGAATAACACTCGTATATATTGAGCTCGTAATGGTACCTCGCAATTCCAAAGTCTCTCTACGGCTGAAGAATGAACGTGTTCTTGGGCCATCGTAGAAACATAGATAGGGTCGATGACGGAATGAACAATGAAACTTTACGACAGCTTTTTCGTACACATTCACTTGCATCACATACACAAGTGCTCTCTAAACCGTGCAATAAGGTCACCTATAATACGGCTCTCCCACTTGAGTTACCTTAGCCCCAGGCCATGCTATTCAATGATATTGGAAAAATTGTAGCATAACGTAACAACTAGTATCGAAAGCTGAGGGAAGGAAAGTGTTTCAATAGGAGCCCTACTTCCCTCTTTGCAATCACATCACTTTAATTCAAATGCAAACCAATCTCTTTCTTAGTCACCGGGTGGAGTGTACCTTTAGTACTTCAGTAGGGCAATCTATTTGATAGTGACTTTTTTTGTTTGGTAGGGTGACAAAAGGCTACTTCAATCTAGGAAATAGCCGGAAACTCGAGAGGGTCGCCTTTGGAAGCCTTCGCCGGTAACCAAAGCGTATCCTGAAACCACTTTTGTACTTTGGTTATATATAGTTTAGTTCATAACCACACCCCCCTTATCACAACAAAGGAAAGAAGGGAAAGAACAATAAAATAAGTAGAATGTGGAAAAAAGGGCTTGGTGTTTTCACTCCCCACTCTCCACCATAACAAAATGTTTCCACTATATCTCAGGAGTAGTCAAAAGGCGGGTCCGAGTAAGGAAAAATTCACTAAACTAAGAAGTAGGGCATACAACAATGGATCAATTCATTCAACAAGATCTGTTCGGATTGGACCAGGATGAATGGGATTGGTCTGACCTTTCGCTCGGATGTAAAACTCCCACCGCCACAAAACAAGCTAGAAAAAGGAAGGACACTCTAAAAGAGAGTGAAGTGACCCTTGAACAAGGGGCACGAACGAGAGCTTCAAATACCTAGATAATCCCCCCGAGGAGGACTTAGGGGGGTAACAGACCGATTCGAGTACTCTCCCCGAGGGAGAGCTAAAGAGGCGAAATGTACCGCTTCTCTCATAAAGACTAGTACAAAAAACACGAACCCAATATCAAAACCATGAAAATTCGATTTTCAATGACAACAGATTTCGCTCTAGAGGACAAACTCTGATAATCAAAACAAGAGTTTCAACCACCTCGTGATAGGTTATCCATTGACACACAATCTAGGGCCGGTTCTAAGAACTATGCGCGCACCCAAGCACCCGTGTAACCCACACATACATGTGTGCATGTATGCGTGTAGTTTACCCCCGAGCGGGCGGGATAGGGGTTTAGAAACATAACGGAGCTAATAAGTATCGGAACAGAGAGATAAAAAGCTTATTAGCTACCCTTATAAAGGGACGAGAAATAGCTCCCAAAGGGAGATATTTTGAAGCCGAAGATTGAGCTCCCCTAAAAGGGCCTTCTCATCAGTTGCAAGGTTTGGTGGCTCAAAATTGACTTGGCTTCGCCAAAAGGCCTCATCTCTAGAAGCCCAGCTCGTGAGGCATCCCTCTGACAGTAGGGTTCCAAACCTCGCCTCGCTCTTGTGACATGCTATGTTTCCCCTTTTCATTGCCAAGTAAAGGGTGAGTCCTATGCATCAGTTTTGTGGATCGCGGTCTCACGCACTATTCCCTACAGGCGCTCGTAGTAGGCCGGCCGCCCTACCTAAACCAATCATCATATCAGTCCCTAGTCCCCATTGCTGGAAAGGCTCGGCTTCAAAACCGTACGTGGAGCTTCCGCCTCATACGGCTCCTCTAGGGATGGAGGTAGGCCCAATCCAGGCTTGTGCAATTAAGGTTTTTGTACACAACCTCATAAGATATGTAGGTTTTTTGGGGGTAATGGCACCGGTACACTTTTCATCTAAATAAGTTCTCTTTCATCTTCCGATAGTTCTGACCTGCAAAGTGAGCTCCGAAAACTGGCAACCTATGACCAAAAAGCAACAAATTAGGCACAGTAGCTGATAGAGTAGAAATATATTCTATAGCCTATGCGCCTACTTCTGATGAGATAGAAATAGGATCCCGGTGCGTCTTCCTTCGATCGGCCTATCATCAAAGGATGTTGGCAAAATCAGAAGAACTAGAGGCTCAGGGTGGTCAAGCGAATTAATTCATTTAATTCTTCGCCTAGTCTTATAACCCACACAGTAGAGGGGAAGAAGCATTCCCTTTCCGACAAAACTAAGCGTCTTGCTGCTGGGTAAAGACAATAGGAGGAGTGAACACGTTAAGCGCTTTGAGCCAGGAGTGGACATCATCATCATCTGCAGACAAATCCAGATCCTGTTTCATCATTAGCTTAGCTAAAGTGGAATAGTATGTATGACTGGCTGGAAAATGAGACGAAACCAGCTTTATCAATATGAGAAAGATGTGCTTAAAAAGCGGACCATCCAATAATCACTCTAAAAAGAAGTTCCACCAATCCCTTAGCTAAACAGAAGCAACTAAATAATGCTCACCTGACTACCTGTCGATGTGTCAAGCTGATATAGTTCCTCCCAACACTTTCTTTTTCATTCTCTGACGGAGTCCTGCTTAGTTTCTGATTTTGATCAGTTTATTTCTTTCCAAATTCTAAAGAAAAAATAGCTTTTTCATGACATAGTCCAAATTTGCTTTTTTAGTAAGGGTGATATGGTCTGATGGCTATATGTAAAATATATCCATTCATTAATAAGCTTCTCTACCTTAGTAAGGATAGGTGCTGGAGGTTATAAGGTCCTTGCCAAACTCAGTCATACAAGATCTCATCACTTTGAGTGGGTTCTTGCTATGTACACCAAGCCTCAGGGTCACAATGACTATCCATTATAATTGTGGCTTGGCAGAGTGAGCTTTCACTTCCTTATCTTCAAGGTTTCATTATCTCCTTCCTTCTTAAAGAGATGAAACCTTCAGATTTAAAGGTGGCTCCTGATGAATTATTTCCAACAAAAAGAGTCCAGGACTTCCTTGAGTGGTATTTTCTTAAGAACTGGATGAAGGATTGGCTTCGGTACGTCCATTGGTACTGGATTGTCGCGAATTCACCAGATGTTTCCTTAAGTTACTTCTTTTCTGCATCAGTCTATGAGAAAGAATGGAGGATCATACGCGAATCGAGTGAGCTCATTCGCTTTTTTTTGTCTTTTCTAGAAGATCTATGATTTGGTAGCAGAGAATGGTGTAGCTTGGTCTTTAATTCAAATGAGTGCTTTTTTTCCAAGCCAGCCTATCACATCTTTCCCACTTATATATCCTACTCCTTGGCAATTCTAAGAATCCCCATCTTCTCTACAACTTCAAGTTCGGGAGTCTCAACCTGAATACCTCACCAGATGGTTAAACATGAGCCACATTCAGCAAAGAGTTGCTGGTCTGTGTCCTTTTAATGCATTAGAAATTGCAAGGTAAATGAAAAACATAAACTGGAATTCTATAGGGTAGATTTTTAACTAAGAATTTCTCGCTAGAGAGACTTCTGAATTTTGTGTTTGGTGCAGGCTTTTGAAGGCTTTAGGGGCCTTAAGCAGTGCACGAGTATACATTGCTAGAGGAGAGCCGTTTAGGGAAAGGAAGACTAAAGTTAGCCTTCCCCGTCCACGAGTCGAGACTGACAAGCCCGAACCCCCCGAAGGGGCCATCATCATCTTTCCGTATTTGGTCTCGGCAGTAATGACGGTCCCCACAATAAAACAACAACAAAAGCAAAAACATCTTTCAAATAAAGGAAAAAGTTTTCTATCAAGTAAAGTTTAAAAGAAAAGAAAAAAAGAGATGAATAATTGAATTGATATATAAAAAATAGAGACAAGTAGAAAGCTGTACTTTTTTTTCAACTGCAAACAATGCCTTCAAAAGAGAAATAGAAATGCGAAAAATCACGATTCCAAAAGTTACGAGATTTCGACCTGAAGTCATTCTAGTGGTTCCTTCTGATCCTAGAAAACGTCCGAAAAGCCCTGCTGCTAGAAAACAACTAAAGGAACTAAAAAAATAAAGGATGCTCATCAGAAGCTTTTTTTTTTCCTCCTTTTCCTATTAATCAAACAAGACTAAGGTGCAGTGTCGCAACTCAACCAGAACCTAGTAACTAATAAACACTCTATCTCCCATTTTACCATAACCATTGAACCAAAATAATCTAGGGGGGGATCAAGCTTATCCCAAGTTACATATTTTCTGAAATTGCCTGGAGAAAAGCCACAATAATTACGAAAGCTTAACTCCTCACAGGGGAAAATCACATCCCACTAGACCTAAGTACTACGAAACTTAGCGAGTGGGCAGGTTGTCCTTACTGACGCCGGTAGCCATCCAGCGTAGGGGTAGAGTGGCGCGAATTAAATAAACTCTTATTTAACGCAATTTCCTGGACACATGAAAGACAAATCAGGACACATTACCAATGAGGTCTTAAACTAGTTTACTGACCCTAAAAATTTTATAATAAGGTAATCAGAACCATAGGGGTTGGTTAAGTTATACCCTCCTCCTGGACTAGCCCGCCTTTCGGCACCCTGCCCGAGTAAGCTAAAGTACGAAATGGCTAGCCTCCCGCCCGAGGATCGAAGCGCTTGGCTTTCTGGTTTATCTTCACCTTCAGTTGTTTTACCCTAAGGGAAAGGGAATTGATGAAAAAGAAAGCCTGCCGATTAGAATGGGGTCGCGGGTCTGACCTGCCGTATAATTGGAGGAATTGTCGGGTTCGCTCATGGAACACTTGCTTACAGAAGATAATTCTAATGTGTTTCACTGTAAACTTGAGTGCAGCAAAAGCAGCAGCCCGCTCGGGATATCAGGGCGGAGATCAATGTACCATAAACCATTTTAAAAGACCTATTCTGCTCCATTTTTTCTAGTAGTTTATCTAAGGTCAGTCACTTTTTCCATTTTCTAAAGGGTGCTTTTATTACCAATTCACCATTCTCCTTAATAGTCGTCACAAGGCCTAGCACCATAATTTTACGAGGATGATTCTTATCAATAATACTTTAAGTTGCTTCTAACTTTATCTTCTTACAATAGTTTTCAAAAGCCTGTTTCCATAAAACCAATAACAAGTTAGGGTCACCTCCTCGGATTCTGATAATCATGTCGTCGGCATACCGTGCGTAGGTGAAGTTCCCTTTATATTGATCACTAAGGAGTAGAAGGGAAACATCCACTCCATGCAGATAAATGTTCATCAACACCGGGCTCACTGAGCACCCTTGAGGAATGCCATTTCATTCTAATGAAAAGTTATTTCTTTCCTACTATTTTTGTTTTGCAGAAGGAGCCTATTAAAAATAAAGGGGGGAATCAGTAAGTCCTAAGTGCACTTGGAGGAAGCCCAGGAGCAGATCATGGTTGAGGTTATCAAAGCATTTATTTCACAATGTCAGCTTTAACCAGTCTATCCAGAGTTCCCCATTTCCTCATTTGAAGAAAGAATGTAATAGGTCCTCGTCTTTGTATAAACCCATGGGATTGCGGTAGAAAGACTCGTTCGAATACACTGTTTAAGAAAAGAGAGAAGGCATCTAACACAATAATGTCCTCTTTATGAGGTTTTGTAATGGGTTTCATTTCACCCGGTTTATGAGGCTTAGGAATCCATGATCTTGACATAGAGGAAAAGCTAAAAGTTCAATCTTCTAAGGAGAGGATACGCTTTTCCAGTTCCATCTCTAAAATAAGACTTTTATACTTAGGCCTTTCCTCGTATAGGTAACGTGCTATCATAATGAGTTTATTAGAAAGGTTCTCGGTATCTCCATTTCGTAGTAATGTAAATACTGATTTTGCATTGTTATCCATAATCCTCTTAACAATTTATATTAGTTAAGTGTGAGGTAACTATGGTGTTAAGCATTATGCCAATCATCAAGGAAGTAATTGTATAATCTAGTACCCGCTTACCCGAATGTAGTCTATATTCTTCTACCTCCATATCGGATTTGAGGCCGGTTTTCAATTTGCTTCTCTCTCCCCGGCGAAGTTTGAACTTAACTTCGCGTGGTGGGAAGGCCTTTGCGATTCACATCTTCCCATCTAGTAAAGAAAGTGAAGGGAGTGGATAGAAAGTTGGAGGATGCTACAGAACCACGTAATTTCTCCATCTGCACTATTCCCTAATTGAAGCAAGTTAGAAAGCCTTCAGAGCCTTAGCCCCTACCATGTATTGCATAAAATGAAAGATGACTAGCAATCGCTCATTTTTCTTATTAGCATGGGATTGGATGTTAATAATAAAAGACATAACATCTATTAGAAGGCAATCCCCGGGGAATTCCTATCGATTTTCGATGGATAACAATCCATCTTTCTCGCTTTCGCTCTTTCTCCCAATCAATCGCGAGGGTTCCGGGCATGAGAACGCTAGTGCCAAAATCGAACAAAACGTCTGAGGATGAAAGAAGAAATGCTCTGTCATTTCATGTCGGTGTATTCGTGTCGGTTAGATGTCGGCCATGAAATACATCACTATACCGAGCAGATCGCGGGCATTCACATCTCGGTCAAACGAAAATATGCGCGATTCTCTCGTGAATCGCCTTTAGCAAGGTATGGCATTCAGGGTCTGAACCCGAGGAATAATCTTTCTTCATAGATATAAGACATTTGTTGCTGATCTAAAAAAGATCTTTTCCCGTTGGTGTTAGTAGACGTTTTTCATTCTTCACCCAGTCCTTAGTAGCGTTTCCAAAGTAAACCTAACCGGTTACCTTTGTGGAAATGCGCTAAAATAGGCCTATAGGTTCACGAAGAAGAGTCTATAATTAGATAAAAGTACATACAATTAGCCAGATCGTCTGAAGCATGAACAGAATCACCTTTGTTCCAAAGGCCTAGCGAATTAAGCTAGTTCCATTTTTTTTTCAAAAGTAGTCCTTTTCTTTCCCCGGACCGCTTGTTCAATACTGCAAAAACAATCGATACACCATAGGTTGGCCTAACCCAATCCTCTCGTACTAGGGTTGGCTCCTTGCAGTTCTCCCTTTAACACCGACAGTAGATAGGAACCGAACTGTCTCACGACGTTCTAAACCCAACTCACATACCGTTGAATCGGCAAACAACCGATTCTGTAAGAGCTGATTCAATTAGTAGAATGTGAGAAACAGAGCTAGAGCTAAGCTTTAAGCACGAGAGGATGACCTTTAACCGCTACTTTAGTGGATTCAATTCCTTCATTCAAACCTAAACCCAAAAGAGCCCACGGAGTTCTTCCCCGAAGGTCAAGCCATAGTCCCTGTCCCTGGGAGAAGTGTAAGGAGTTCCTGTAATCAGTCTCTCAATAAGAAGCTTTCTTTTGATCCTATGTCATTAATTTAGTCTTGTCTTCTTGCAAAATTATGGATTCCTAAGCTCTAGCTCCTCGAGAAGGAAGAAACTACAGCTCGAAAGAAGAAAACTCAAACCGGCTAGGTGTTCGAGTATCGGTGGAAGAACAAGCCTTTCTTCCACGACCACCTTTACTTTCCTTCAAAAAGGGATCGTGAGAGCGGTTATTAGCCAATGCGTCAGCCTGTGTGTTTTGTCTTCGACATACTGTTACATGAGATTCAAGAACCAAAACTACTCGTAGTCTTGAGGGGACAACATCCTCCTAAAAACTACTTCTGGGCCTCCTCCAGACACACCTAGGACCGGAGAATGCCCTCCTTCTCCATCTTGTCTAAGTATACTATTATAAGCTCTAACCGCAGGTATGGGGAACAGCATTTCACCGTTCGGGAGCAGTAGAATTTCGATTGAAGAGCCAGGTCTTCTATTGATTATTGATTCGACTAGAGAGAGGGACTCCTAGCAACAAACTTGTATGAAGGGGCCCCATGGAGATGCAGGAGATGCAGGAGCCACCAGCCGAATCGACCAATAAATGATAGGCCAGAGGGATGGGCTCATTCGATGAATTAGTGATACCTGGCCCTTCCTAACAAAGAGATGTCCCTGAAATAGGGGATTGGTTGATCGGAAAGCTCGGGCAGGAGAATCCATTTCTTTTCTTGTATTTATTATTATTCTGATTGATCTGTAGTTCAAGGGCACTCTTCCTAATCCGAGTTTGAGATGGAATAAGACCCAGACGTAGATTCCCATCGGCTGGGAAGGGGTTTTGTCTATTGATTTTTTAAGTAGCCACAAGATGTTGTCAACAAATTACGAGCCGAATGGGCATCTGCTATGGTCAAAGCTATTTCAAACTCATGACAATTTCTGCTTGGTAGCCTCATTGGGTTTTGTAAATTTTGTTCATTCTTTGGTACTTCTTATTAATTTATTAAATAATGATTTTGTAGCTTTTGTAAAAAATATTTTTTATTTATGTAGTGTACAGGTTTTTTACTTTTTGTTTACAAAATCAATTTTTTTTTTATGAATTTCTTACTATCCTTTAAATTCCTTTGTTATAATTTTGTCTTAAACAATTCATTCGAATAATTACAAGCATCAATGGTAATGACAACAGTGAAGGCTAAAAGGGGAAAGAAATTTAAAAAATGAGGCCTAAGCCGACGCTGGTACATGCCAACGGCAATGGCTTTGGTATTCTTAGAGTTTTTCTACTCTCTTTTAAACTTTCATCTTTTTAATGATTTTCTTACGTTTGTTTAAATTCCTTAGTTATTAGTTTGTCTTATACAATTCATCCGAATAAGTACACGCATCAATGACGCATACAATGTCATTGGTATATGTGAAAGCGTTGGATTCGGTATTTTTTAAGTTTTTCATTTTTCTTTTAAAATTTGTTAAGGATACAAAAGAACAAAAAAGAGGCCTACACCGACGCTGGTACATGTAAATAGCGTTAGCTTTGGTCATTTAAAATTTAAATTCCTTTGTTAAAATTTAGATGATGCTGAAGAGAAAATGTAGTGTCGGAGTTTATGCATAAGACGACGATGAAGTGAAAACGTAACATCGGCGTCGGTCCCCTAGTAAACGTAACACAACATCTGTTTGTTCTAGCTTGATTCTTTACAAGATTTTGCAAAGTTTGTTTGAATTCTGCAGTAATTATTTGGGCCAAAATCGGTGCAAAAACATGTAAGAATCAAACGAAATTACAAAAACAATACACAAAATAAATACATTTAAGCCGACACTTGGTCATTTACCTAGCGTCGGCATTTATGATTAAGACGACGATGACGCGAAAACATAACATCGGTGTTGGTCCGCTGGTAAACGTAACACATCATCATTTTGTTATTCCTTGATTCTTTACTGGATTTGGCAAAGTTTGTTTGAATTCCTCAGTAATTATTTTGACCAAAGTTAGTGTAAAAACATGTAAAAATCAAACGAAATTACAAAGGCAATACACGCAATAAATAATCTTAAGCCGACACTTGGTCATTTACCTAGTATCAGCGTTTATGATTAAGACGACGATGATGCGAAAACGTAACATCAGCGTTGGTCCCCTGGTAAACGTAACACATCATCTTTTTGTTCAAGCTTGATTCTTCACATAATTTTGCAAAGTTTGTTTAAATTCCTCAGTAATTATTTCGACCAAAATCGGTACAAAAACATGCAAGAATCAAACGAAATTACAAAGGAAATACACTCAATAAATAATCTTAAGCCAACACTTAGTCATTTACCTAGCGTTAGCATTTATGATTAAGACAACGATGATGCAAAAATGTAACATCGGCATCGGTCCCCTCGTAAATATAACACATCATCTTTTTGTTCAAGCTTGATTCTTTACATGATTTTGCAAAGTTTGTTTGAATCGCTCAGTAATTATTTCGACCAAAATCGGTGTTAAAAACATATAAGAATCAAACGAAATTACAAAGGCAATACACTCATCAAATAATCTTAAGCCGACGCTTGGTCATTTACATAGCGTTGGTGTTTATGATTAAGACGACGATGACGTGAAAATGTAACGTCTACATTGGTCCCATGGTAAAAGTAACACATCATCTTTTCGTTCAAGCTTGATTCTTTACATGATTTTGCAAAGTTTGTTTGAATTCTTTAGTAATTATTTTGATCAAAATAGGTGCAAAAACATACAAGAATCAAATGAAATTATGAAGGCAATAATAAAATCAATAAATTATATTAAGCCGACGCTTGGTCATTTACCTAACGTCGGCGTTTCTAAGTAAGACGACGATGAAGTTAAAATGTAACGTCGACGTTGGTCCCCTGGTAAACGTAACACATCATCTTTTTGTTCTAGCTTGATTCTTTAATTGATTTTGCAATGTTTCTTTGAATTCCTTAGTAATTATTTCGACCAAAATCGATGCAAAAACATGTACGAATCAAGCAAAATTACAAAGGCAATACACTTAATAAATTATTTTAAGTCGATGCTTGGTCATTTACCTAGTGCCGGCGTTAATAATTAAGACGAAGATTACGAGAAAACGTAAAGTTGGCGTTGGTCCCCTGGTAAACATAACACATCATCTTTTTGTTCAAGCTTGATTTTGTACATGATTTTGCAAAGTTTGTTTAAATTCCTTAGTAATTATTTCGATCAAAAACGATGCAAAAACATGTAAGAATCAAATGAAATTATAAAGGCAATGCACTCAACAAATAATCTTAAGCCGACCCTTGGTCATTTACATAGCATGGGCGTTTATGATTAAGACGACGGTGACATGAAAATGTAACATCGGCGTTGGTCCCATGGTAAACGTAACACATCATCTTTTTGTTCAAGCTTGATTCTTTACATGATTTTGCAAAGTTTGTTTGAATTCATCAGTAATTATTTTGACCAAAATCAGTGCAAAAACATGTAAGAATCAAACAAAATTATAAAGGCAATAGACTCAATAAAATAATCTTAAGCTGAAGCTTGGTCATTTACATAGCATGGGCATTTATGATTAAGATGACGATGCCATGAAAACGTAACATCGGCGTTGGTCCTGTGGTAAACGAAACACATCATCTTTTGTTTCAAGCTTGATTCTTTACATGATTTTACAAAGTTTATTTGAATTCCTAAGTAATTATTTCAACCAAAATCGGTGCAATAACTTGAAAAAATCAAACGAAATTACAAAGGAAATACACTCAATAAACTATCGTAAGCCAACGCTTGGT
The DNA here is from genome assembly GCF_031755915.1 of Ziziphus jujuba. Lineage (NCBI taxonomy): Eukaryota > Viridiplantae > Streptophyta > Magnoliopsida > Rosales > Rhamnaceae > Ziziphus > Ziziphus jujuba. The sequence continues at coordinate 14,368,131 of NC_083380.1, read as the reverse complement.
CATTTACCTAGCGTCGGCATTTATAATTAACACGACGCTGATGCAAAATGTAACGTCGGCATTGGTCCCTTGGTAGTAACACATCATCTTTTTGTTCAAGCTTGATTCTCTACATGATTTTGCAAATTTGTTTGAATTCCTTAGTAATTATTTTGACCAAAATCGGTGCAAAAACATGTAAGAATCAAACGAAATTATAAAGGCACTACACTCAATAAATAATCTTAAGTCGACACTTGGTCATTTACATAGCATGGGCATTTATGATTAAGACGACGATGACGTAACAATGTAACATCGACAGTGGTCCCATGGTAAATGTAACACATGATCTTTTGTTTCAAGCTTAATGCTTTACATGATTTTGCACAGTTTGTTTGAATTCCTCAGTAATTATTTAGACCAAAATCGGTGTAAAAGCATGTAAGAATCAAACGAAATTATAAAGGCAATACACTCAATAAATAATCTTAAGTCGACACTTGGTCATTTACATAGCGTGGGCGTTCCTGATTAAGACGACGATGACGTAAAAATGTAACATCGGCAATGGTCCTATGGTAAACGTAACACATCATCTTTTGCTTCAAGCTTGATTCTTTACATGATTTTGCAAAGTTTGTTTGAATTCCTCAATAATTATTTCGACCAAAATCGGTGCAAAAACTTGCAAGAATCAAATGAAATTACAAAGGAAATACACTCAATAAATTATCTTAAGCCAAAGCTTGGTCATTTACCTAGCGTCGGTGTTTGTAATTAAGACGACGATGATGCAAAAACGTAACGTCGGCATTGGTCCCCTGGTAAACGTAAGACATCATCTTTTTGTTCAAGCTTGATTCTTTACATGATTTTGCAAACTTTGTTTGAATTCCTCAGTAGTTATTTAGACCAAAATTGGTGTAAAAACTTGCAAGAATCAAATTAAATTACAAAGGAAATACACTCAATAAATTATCTTAAGCCGACAATGATGCGAAAATGTAATGTCGGCTTTGGTCCCCTAGTAAACGTAACACATCATCTTTTTGTTCAAGCTTGATTCTTTACATGATTTTGCAAAGTTTGTTTGAATTCCTCAGTAATTATTGCGACCAAAGTTGGTGTAAAAACATGTAAGAATCAAATGAAATTACAAAGGCAATACACAAAACAAATAAACTTAAGCTGATGCTTGGTCATTTACAGAGCGTCGGCGTTTATGATTAAGACGAAGATGATGCAAAAATGTAACGTTGGCGTTGGTGTAACACCCCGTCCCGAATCGCACCGGAATCCGTGCACGTTGACCGAGGTTGACCATTGACCGATGACCGAAGGGGGTCAAAAGTTGACTTTTTGACTCGGTGAGAATTTCGAGTTGACCAGGGTACCGTGGTGAAGTGCATGACGCCCTGAGTTCGTAGACTAGTAGCACGTCAAAAACGGAGCTACGGTTTGAAAGTTATGGGCGAAACAAGTTGCGGTCCAAATTGTCCAAGGGGTGCCGGAGTTGACTTTTTGTTTATGGGGAATTGAGCATTGACTCATGCATGGTTGTGAAGTACTCGTCGATACGAGTTCACAGACTAGCGGCACGCTCAAAACGGACATCCGGTTAAAAAGTTATGGACGTTTGAAGTTTACCGGATACCGTATTATTTTAATGTTTTTTGGGTCGATGAACAGTGAAACGCCACGTGTCAGTTTCTGATTGGTCCACGTGGCATGAACAGTGTCACACAGGGGTTTTATTTGTTAAAACACTCGGGGAAGAGAGAGAAAGAGAGAGAGGAGAGAGAGAGAGAGAGTCACCGGCCGCCGGTCATTTTCACGTTTTCCGGCCTAGTTACTGTACACGCACCGGCCAGCCAGATTGCCCACCTCATTTCCGGCAAAACCTCCAAATTTCACGGCGAACGGCCGCCGGACGCGCCCGGATCGGACCTCCGAAGTTTGGCGGCGATTTTTCCCCCTCCACCGCCGGCCACCGCGAATCGGCACTATTCCGGATGATATACAGTACACGCGCCATACACCCATCATCCCTCTCCTCAAGTCCGGCCTACCCACCAAAAATCACGGCCATCGGACCACCGACGCGCCGGGATCGGAGCGTTTTCCGGCGAGGGGTCGGAAATCTTCAAACGGTGATTTCTCTGCCGTCCAACCTCCGTTTTGCTCACCGTCGGTCCCGTTGGATTGCTCTCCTCACGATCTACAAGTCTGCAAAAGTTCACAGCCAACTGCCACCGCACGCACGCGCCGCCGGCGACGGTTGCCGGTGACCGCGGCGGCCCGCCGGAAAATATTGTTCCGGCGAGTACCCGAAATTTTCGGCCAGCTCCAGTCCGCTGTGTTCGACCTCCTGAATCCGGATCCGGCTTCCGTTTCCGCCAATTCGCGACGGTTTGGGAGAATTGCGGAGCCGAAACTCGAAAAGCTTTCCGGCGAGATTCCGTCGGGTCCGATCACTGGGAAGTAAGACCGAATCTGTGATCAGCATCACTCGAGCTTCGATTCGGTATATAACTCGTAAATTCTAGATATCGTTTGTGTTTTGACCCCCCGGGTATCGGGTATTATTTACCCGAATAAAATATTAATTTATTTGACTGTCTGTGAATTTTGTTCTAGGAGCACCGGTGAGTCGTAGAATTGATCCCGTAGTGGATCATAGGTTAATTGCGTGCTCCAGGTGAGTGACCCACCTTCAATTTAATTTTGGGAAATTTAATTGGTGAATATATTATGTGTGATTTAAATATTTGGAATTTAATTTCTATGTGCCAAATATTTATTCAATTTATTGTGGAATTATTTATGAATTTATTGGATTTAAGAACATGTGCATTTTACAAATTTATGCCATGTGAAATTATGCTATGGTTTTGAGGATTTCGAAATTGGTGTGATTTTAATGGTAAATTGGGCACGATTTGATTTTCAAATATTTCAAGGAAAATATTTGGTTATGTTGGTGATTTCAATATTTATAAAATATGCCCATGGAATATTATGAGATTTGATTATGATATTTCGAGAAATTATTTATGCTTGAAAAAAAAAATATATATGGATATTTGAATTGATGGATTTGGAAGTTGGTGGATTTGAAAATCGTGGAATTTATGGTATGGATTATAAGGAAATTGTGGAGAATTTCCCGGTTCAAGCGGATGGATTATGCCCGCTATGCTTATGAAAAATGTGAAATTTGTTTTATAATTTAAATTTGCGGATTTTATAATTTTTAGATGCACCGTGCACGTACTGGTGTTCTGATTATGTGATATGGTATATGTGATATGGATATTGTGCACACGGATATGATTAGCGCGCAGGTGGGTGTGAGTAGCGCGCAGGTGATATTATGAAGGTGTCCTGTGGATGCCATCGGAGAGGGTGGCCACCCCCCTTTGGCCGGGACACCAGGTTAGCAGCGGCGCAGTGGGACGCCACGCGACCGTATGCCGGTTTCTCTCTATAACCTCCTGTCTGGCAGTACCTCGGGACGCTGGGTACTCTGGCGCCACTGGTATATAGTGGGTGCATCAAATGATTTTCAGAACTGTGTTTTAAAAATAAAATGTTTGGAAACTGTATTGGAATTAAAAATATAATTATTACTGTTCGGATATTTATTTGATGTCTTGGTTTTGGGGAATATGAATAAAGGGTTTTGTGAAAATGTTTTAAAAGGGGAACCTTTCCAACTGAGAGAATTGTAAGGGTTTTGAGAGAAATTATTATTTCCAAATAATTATTATTTATACTTATTACTGTGATATTATATGGTATAGTAGTAGGGTCGCTCACTGAGATGATTAGCATCTCACACTCTTAAATTCCGTTCCTCTAGGTACCAGGTTGTCGGTGTGCATTCGGAGCGGACTTGATCTTCCTCGCTGTTTTAGTTCGGCAGTACCCGTTTATTCTTTTATTGCAGTTGTAATATTTCTTTCACTCTTGTTGTATTTATTATGCACTGGATTACTGTATTTATTTTGGAGTGCTGTAATTTGTGGAAACAATTTGTAGTCTGTGGGAGGAATAAGGGGATGTTGTTAGAAGTGTGTTTTCAGTGCAGGTAATTTGTGGTAAGTAAATCCCTTAGGGGAGGCTCTGCCGGATTTTCCGTTGGAGGGTTCGGTAGAGTTTCCCTGGGATCAGGGCTGTCTAGGGTTCCGGGGAAGGAATTCTGGACGGGTCCTGACAGTTGGTCCCATGGTAAACGTAACACATCATCTTTTTATTCAAGCTTGATTCTTTACATGATTTTGCAAAGTTTGTTTAAATTCCTTAGTAATTATTTTGACCAAAATCAGTGCAAAAACTTATAAGAATCAAACGAAATTACAAAGGAAATACACTCAATAAATTATCTTAAGCCAACGCTTGGTCATTTACCTAGCATCAATGTTTATAATTAAGATGACGATGATGCGAAAATGGAACGTCGGCGTTGGTCCCCTGGTAAACGTAACACATCATCTTTTTGTTCAAGCTTAATTCTTTACATGATTTTGCAATGTTTGTTTGAATTCCTCAGTAATTATTTTGACCAAAATCAATGCAAAAGCATACAAGAATCACACGAAATTACGAAGGCAATAAAGTTAATAAATTATCTTAAGCCGATGCCTGGTCATTTACCTAGCATCGGCATTTATGAGTAAGATGACGATGAAGTTAAAACGTAATGTCGGTGTTGGTCCCCTAGTAAACGTAACACAATATCTTTTTGTTCAAGCTTGATTCTTTACATGGTTTTGCAAAGTTTGTTTCAATTCCTCAGTCATTATTTCGACCAAAAATTAGTGCAAAAACATGTAAAAATCAAACGAAATTACAAAGGCGATACACTCAACAAATAATCTGAAGCCGACGCTTGGTCATTTACATAGCATCGGCGTTTATGATTAAAACGACGATGATACGAAAATGCAACGTTGGCGTTCGTCCCCTAATAAACATAACACATCATCTTTTTGTTTAAGCTTGATTCTTTACATGATTTTGCAAAGTTTGTTTGAATTCCTCAGTAATGATTTTGGCCAAAATCGGTACAAAAAGTTACAAGAAGCAAACAAAATCACAAAGGTAATACAGTCAATAAATTATCCTATTTTGTGGACGTAAGCCGATGAGTGGTCATTGGTATAGCATCGGCGTTGTTCCATAAGACGACGGGTAGTTGTCAACGTAGCGTCGGCGTTAGTCCCCTAATAAACATAACATATCTTTTTGTTCTACCTTTATTCTTTACATGATTTTGCAAAGTTTGATTGTACTCCTCAGTAATTATTTTGAGCAAGATCGGTACAAAAACTTACAAGATGCAAACGAAATCACAAATGCAATACAATCAATAAATTATCCTAATGTTGTGGAGCAAGCAAAATCACAAAGGCAATACGATCAATAATTTATCCTAATGTTATGGAGCAAACGAAATCACAAAAGCAATACAGTCAATAAATTATCCTGATGTTGTAGTCGATGATTAGTCGTTGAACTAGCATCGGCGTTTACACATAAGACGACCAGGAAAAGAAACCATAGCGTCGGCATTTATCCCCTACTTAACATAACACATCTTTTTGTTCTAGCTTTATTTTTTACATGATTTTGCAAAGTTTGTTTCAATTATAATTTTGTCCAAAATCGGTACAAAAACTTACAGAAGCAAACCAAATTACAAAGGCAAGACAGTCAATAAATTATCCTAATATTGTGGCTGTAAGCCGACGAGTGGTCATTGACCTAGGATTTTGCAAAGTTTGTTTAAATTCCTCAGTAATTATTTTGTCCAAAATCGGTGCAATAACTTACAAGCAGCAAACAAAATTACAAAGGCAATACAGTTAATAAATTATCCTAATGTTGTGGCCTTAAGCCGACGAGTGGTTGTTGATCTAGCATCGGCATTTATACAAAAGACGACGATAAAGCTTCAATGTAGCGTTGGCGTTGGTCCACTAAATTATCATAACATCTCTTTATGTTCTTGCTTTATTTTTTGCAAGATTTTGCAAAGTTTGTCTAAATTACTCAGTAATTATTTTGTCCATAATCGGTACAAAGTTTGATCTAGCGTCGAATTTTCTGATTGATTTAAGCTTAGGAATTTTTGTAGATTTTGAGGTTTGTTAACAATTTTTGTAACAAAACCTTAGTCATTATCTTGTCTAAAATCATTTAAAAAATTTACAAGCATCAATGGAAATTTCAATAGTAGTGAAGGATAACAAGAAAAAGGCACTTGGAAAAAAAAATTAAATAGATACAAACGCCGATGTTACAATATCTAAATAGGATCGGCATTGGTGTACATTTTGATTTTTTTATTTGTTTTATTACATTTTGTTTACAATTATATATCATTTTTTGGGGTCTAAAATCATGTTGTAATTTAACAAGATCATCGAATTTACAACATTGACATATAACAAGAAACTTTTTATTCTAAAGCCGACGCTTGTTTGTTTCCGTAGCGTTGGCGGTGGTCCATTTTTTAATTTCTTCATTTTCTTTGTAACATCTTTTCTTTCTAATGATTTTTTTGATTTTGTTTAGAATCATTTGTCATTATTTTGTCTAAAATCATTCAAAGAATTTATAAGATCAATGGAAATTAGAGTGGTGAAAGATAACATACATAAACAAGTAATAAAAACAAGGGGTAAGCTTTACATGTCAAAATCACGGCTTTGCTGGTTGATTTAATCTTAGGAACTTTTGTAAATTTTATGGTTTGTTAACGATTTTTGTAAAACATTTACAAGCATCAATGAAAATTTCAATAGTAAAGGATAACAAGAAAAAAAACACTTAAATAATGAGTTGAAAATAGCCGATGTTATTATTTATAAACAACGTTGGCCTTGGTGTACTTTTTAATATTTTAATTTTGTTCATGATTTTTTTTTATTGATTTTGTATATTTTTTTAACATTATTTGTGATTATTTTGTATAAAATCATTAGAAAATTTACAAGCATCAATGGAAATTACAATAGTGAATAATAACTATAAAACAAAATTAAATAAAAAAATGTAATACGCTGACACTTTTACGTGTATGTAACGTCAGCTTTGGTTCAAGTTTGTCAATTTTTATTTATCTATTTTTTTAAATTATCTTATAACTTTTGTTTCAAAACCTTTATCCTTATTTTGATGTAACGAGAAATTTATAGAATCGACAAGTTGCACTGAACTTTACCAAGTATATCCATTAGTACCATTTTATATGATTCATTTAGAATCGACAACAAATAGAAAAATGCCATTTAATTAACGAAGTCATATTGCATAGTTCAACAACATAAGTCAAATTTTTTTGGGATACATTTGCTTCTAAAACAAGGACATAATAGAATTTAGTACATAATTAGTTTACCAACACACACATATATTGTCACTTGGTCAATAGCTAAACATTTTAAATAAACTAAATAATAAAATTACCGCAACTATAACACTCTTAAGGTCATTTTGGTGGCTCCTCTTAGTATTCTTTTGAATTGCTTCAAGAATATTATTAGATTTCTCCACTTGCAAGGACAAACGATGAATTTCACTGATAAGTATATCCATTTTGTCAACCTTAAGCTCTCCTTCTTTTGCCCAAATGAATTTACCACATCACTTTTCCTGTGTCAGTTGAATTTATAAAATGAAAACCAAATGAAAATTTAATTAATTTATTAGCAAAAACAAATGCTAATTCAACACATTCACAATTCTGTACGACTTGTTCTTCATCTAAGCATTTCCAAAATTGATGATATGGGTTCTTATCTGTCTTTGAAGTTTTTAAATGCATATAATGTCCTCACTAGTACTAGTTGACATGCTTACACAATTAATCTCCAGCTGTGACTTCTAAATAAGACAATGCAAGATTTAATAAGCCATTGGTTCACATTAAATAAAAAATAAATAAAAAAAACAAAGTAGTGGCTCACAATTACTAACCTTTGGGATTGTCTAGGAGAAGGCTTGGACGGTGGAAGCAAAGAATATATGGGGCTAGGAGTGGGAGATGGCGGATTTTATTTGGGAACTTGGAAATGCTGAGAGATGGTGGGATTTGAATGGGGAATTTTGAAACAGTCCGAGATGGTGGATTTTATTGAAAATTTTGAAATTTTAAAATCGTAGGAGATGGATTTCGAAATTTTGCAAATGATGAGGTCTGTGAACAGTTGTGCGGCGCGGGAAAAGAAATGATTTTTTATTGCGGGATGATTGCAATTTCTCATATATAACAGGGAAGTATCTAATCCGTTCATTATATATGTTGAAATCCAATGACTAAGCATTTTCGCCTGTTTTTAGACCGCACCTATTATGGTCAGGACCGACCTGACCATAGAATCTCTCTCTCACTCTCTCTCTCTCTCTCTATATATATATATATTTGTATATATATGTATGTGCATACACAACATCATCATCCAAAACCTCTTGTTTAAAAGAAACAAAAAAAAGGAAAAGAATACCAGAAATACATTACTTTGATGTTGACATTATCAATAATATACTTCTAAGCATTACATATATTATTTTACTTTTTCCTAAACCGAAGATTTTTGGATGATGACGTTGCATGTGACTTTAATTTAACAGTCAAATAGTGTGTACATATTATAAAAAGCTAAAAATACCAATTGAATAATGTACCTAATGCTTGTAATAATACATCATTGATGACGTCAACATAAAAATAATATAATCTCTACCAAGCAAATGCCAATTAACTATATAACCTTTTTCTTTTTAAGAAAAAATTATATTAAATAAATAATGCTAGAAGTACCACGTGATCTTGGTACCATATCGTAAACAAACAAATAAAGCTAAAGGTTATCAAAGTAAACAATTATTTTTATTCAAAAAAATGTAATTTAATAAATGTAAGTATTAAAATACTATTTGAATGTGTAAAATGATATTGATTTAATTGATAATTATTTACATATATTTTTTAAATGTGGTAAGTCTAAGACACTGGGATGGAAGAAATTTATTGTGAAAGATATATGTATATATATATATATATACACACCATTTAATCGTTAAATTTAACATCACTCAATTAATAGATGGGTCATTTTGATAAATACTTAAAATTAAAAAGAAGTTAATGATGAATTTTTCAAAATATAAGACATGAATTAAAATAAAATTGAAATTTCCAAAATATAAGATATGAATTGAAATAAATCTAAGATGTTTAAATGAAATTTGCCCTTAGATTTTTATTTATTTATTTGGTAAATCTTTAAGGACTTCAGTCACAATAGAATGTGATAACCCAAACCCTTTGGCTAAGGAAGTAAAATAATATATATGATGCTAAAAATACATCATTGATGATGTCAACATAAAGTAATCTAATTTAATACATGTCAATTAACTACTAAGTTATCTTTTTCTAAAAATATATATGTATATATAAAAATATATATATATATATATATATATATGTATATGTATGTGTGTGTATATAATTAGTTTCAAATCTGAAATTTAATTTTTCTAAAATTTGAATTTAAATCTTAACTTTTGATTTATCATTTGAATTGAAAAAAATTGTGAAGCATATCCCAAAAATAATAAATTAAAGGAAGATATATATATATATATAAAATGCTAAAGATACCACATTATCTTGGTATCATATCATAAACAAAAAGTAAAGTTTTTTTAAACAAAAACGTAAAGTTTTTTTTTTTTTTTTTTTTGTTCTTTTGGAAAAATAAACTCAAAAATTTATTAAGAAATAGGAATGGCACACATATCCTCTTCAAGAGTAGGATTCAACCAATCTGGTCCATCGTCCATCCAAGATTCAAAATAAGATAGAGATGAAGAGTGGCGAGCCACAAATGAGTAGCTTTGTTTGCTTCTCTTGGAGCAAAAGAACAAAGAAATTGACTATGAAAATCAAACAGCATTTTAGTGTCCTCCACTAAATAGCAATCCTTCCCCAAGAAAGTCTCAGAACCCATGAATAGAACAAGTAGCTTCTTTAGAATCACTTACCAACTCCCCTAAAAAAAGCCAGCTTGTAAATAATATCTTTCACTGAATTTACCTCCACCTTTTTGCTTCTTTTCTCCATATTACGAATCATGGTACTTTTCTGTATTCCGCTAATCAAACCATAGTTGCACTAACACAAATAATAGAAGGATAAAGCAGCAAGAAGGCAATTTATCGCTAGCCTGTTACCCAGTTTGCTGCTCTGCTTTTAATAAGGAAATAGAAATTCTCATCAATTTTTTTCCTCTAACAATCAAAGAGCTCATCCAAGATCTTTTCACCAAAATGCAGCTTGATCATCCCTTCCACGGCAGTTCTTAAATGAGATGCAGGAGTGGAGGAGTCACTTGGTACAGGAAGAGGAAGACCTTCCATTCCATCTATTATGCTAAAACAGCCATTTCTTTCAAAAGTAGCTTCTAGTTCCTGGGGAGACATGCGATATGTTGGCATATTAATGGAGTCTACTGTCTCCTCACTAATTATTCACTGCAAATTTATTTTGCGAATTAATTCAAAATAACCCAAACTTTATTCTTTAAGCAAAGATTCAATATCAGATATATCCAATTGCATACACAAAGGTAATTAGAAATTTCTCTTATTATTACTGAGTCTTTCATATATACTTGAAATACAGGGGTGGCAACTTTTTCTTTATTTGTCCTGTTTCCACAGTTAAGGCTAAAGATTTCTCATTAAATGGGGATGGCAATCAATGTCTCTTACCTTCCTTGCCAAGTCCACGAGGCAAGACTCAAGAAGCTCCAAAATCATATTTGGCAGACTTTGAGAATGATGAGTTCCACTGGGGACACCAGGAAAATTGAGAAGGGGGAGTTGAGCTCCGGGGGGCACAATTTATTTTTTTTCCCAAATAAATTACAAAATATAAGTTATTTGGATAAATTCTGGAAAACCAAAAAAAATTGAAAATACTTTGAAATTGATTGTATAATGGTAAATTACATAATTTATTGACACGTTAAGCAGTCAAAAATGGCTTCGTGTGAGGAATTACTTTTCAGCCAAAAGAAACGTACGTGTGTCAGTGGATTTTTCAAAGGTATCCGGTGAAAGTATACTCCATTTCTATATTTAAAGAAATAGACGAATTCATTCAGATGATGAATGAGAGAGGATGTGAGAAGTAAGCCGGACCCTCCTCGATCCAGATACAAGGTTTTGTTACAGCCTAAGCAACCTAAAGCAAAATTAACTAAGGCATGTGCTATTTTATTATTATATATAAATATATATTTAACTTTCTCATAATCATATATTTTTTTTATTTTATATGTCTAGTATTATTCAACAAATATACATATAACTCATATAATGATTTTTCAAAAAAAAGAAAAAAAAGAAAACCTTATATACTTATTTATCAAATTAATTATGCAAACAATAATGCTAATGTCATAAAATATTCATCATATCTGTTTACCATATAATATTGGAATATTATTATAACATTTAATTGATTTTTTGTTCACTTATTCATTTAAAAGTTTAATATCTATATTTAAATTATATAAATATTCAAATTAATAATATATTTTCACATCAAAACAGAATATATAACTTAGATAACTATTTGTCAACGCAAATCATGCTTAAAATTTATTGTGCAAAGATCCATGATTTTTCTTTTAAAAGATGTCAAATGAAGTGGAAGTGCTACATATATATATATATATATATAGGTTGCCACTTTAGCACATATTTTATTTTACAATAATATTATAAATATTTAAATATTTATTAAATTTATTTATAAAATAATATGTATTAAAATATTATTAATTAACATATTTATACAATTCAAATATGAATAAGTATTCTTGTAAACAAATAAATATATAAAAAAATAATTAACTATTATTGCAACATCCATATATTAATTAATAAATAAATTTAATCAATATTTTAAAAATATAACATGGCAACATATTGACTCCTTTTGTCCCTACAACAAATTACGTAACATAAATTGTTTAAAAAATTTCTCTACGCATTGGCTATTTTTTCTCTACAATAAATTACGTAACATAAGTTATTTGGAAAAATTCTCGAAAATCAAAAAATGTGAATTTACCTTTAAATTGATTGTACAATGGTAAATTAAATAACTTGTTGACACGTTAGGTAGTAAAAAATTATTGCGTGTGAGGTACTTTCAACCAAAAGAAATGTACATATATAAGTGGGTTTTCCAAAGGTACGTGTAACAGTGCAAACCACCCGCATGTAGATATTATCCATTTTGGACCTGGGAAGCCCATACTAGTGGGACTGGTAGGCAAGGGTTGTAAGAGAATTTCCCCTAACGATTACGATGCATTTTGACAGAACCTTGAGGGCTGAGTTGTAAGAGGATTCTCCAAGCCCAAAGAGACAATATCGGACACGGGTGGTCTGAGCTGTTACAGATGGTATCAGAGCTGGACCTGGATCGGTGTGCCAGCGAGGAAGCTGGGCCCCAAGGGGGAAGGATTGTGAAATTTCACATCGGTTGGAAAGGGGAACGAAGCATGGCTTATAAGTATGTGGATACTTTTCCCTTGTAAACGCACTTTAAACCCGTGAAAGCTGAGTTATAAGAGGATTCCCCAGACCCAAAGAGAATAATATCCACATGCGGGTGGTCTGAACTGTTACATATGCGTTGAAGTATATATTCTAATTCTTTAACATATAAAAATAAAATAACAAGAAAATAGGAAAAAGAAGAATCCATTCAGATGAAGGATGAGAAAGGATGTGAGAATTGAGAAGTGAGCCGGACCCTCTTCAATCCAGATACAAGGTTTCGTTAGAGCCTAAGCAATCTAAACCAAATTAGCTAAGCCACGTGCTATTTTATTATTAAATTATATTTAATCTTCTTATATATTTTCTTATATTGAAAATATGAGATTGAAACTTGTTTAACATTTGGCTGTCTCTGCGACTGTCTTTTGAAAAGCAAAATAATAACAATAATAATTTAGTAGATCCTATCCTATTAGCTCCGGCCGTCTCACAGAAACGTGTGGAGTTCACGTGGGTCACATGAACATATTAGAAGATAGCTTTTTGAGTACTATAGACCTTCATGACCAAGTTTTATTATAAGAGAAAGGAAACTTAATTTATTTGTGCTACATATGCAAACAAAATGATCAATCAGATGCTCCTCATTTGTCTCCACCTCCTTGCGCATCTTTATTCCAGCTAACTAAGCTAGTTTTTTGCTATGCGTTTAAGAATGATAAGGAAGTAGACCGCCTTCCCAAACTTAAAAATGGAAGAGTTCTCTTCAATCTTCTTCCCGTAAGAGTCAAAGATCACATCCAAGATTTCTTCACCAAAATGCTGCTTCACTACTAGAATCGCATTGATAACTGACGCAATAAATGCGTCGCACAAAATAAATAACGACGTATCGCACGGTGTAGCCTAACGTCTTGTCGCTAAATCTATAAGACAACAAGCGACGCATTATAAGAGTTGCCTATCTTTGAGTTTTTAGCAACTCATATTTACTTTTAGCGACTCATTAATAGAGTCGCTTATTTAGCAACGCATTAATAGAGTTGACTATTTAGCGACACATTATTAGAGTCGCCTATTTAGCGACGCATTAAAAAAGTTTACTATTTAGCGACGCATTCGTAGAGTCGTCTATTTAGCGACGCATTAATAAAGTGACTATTTAGCGACGCATTAATAAAGTGACTATTTAGCGACGCATTAATAGAGTCGCCTATTTAGCGACACATTAATAGAGTTGACTATTTAGCGACGCATTAGTAGAATTGCCTATTTAGAGACACATTAATAGAGTCGCCTATTTAACAATGGATCGATACTTTTAGCGATGCATTATTTCTTAATGCGTCGCCCCTTTTTTTTTTTTTAAATTTTGTGAAAAGTGATTAAAATAGTAAAAATATAAAAATAATTAAAATACAAAAAAATGAAAACTATCTTCATCCAAAATAAATAGAATACAAAAATTTTAAATAAATATTTTGTCATAACAAATTAATTATCAAATAAATTAAATATCATCTCATTGATATATTTTTACATAATTTGTAAGCTATTGTATTTTTCATAACAAATTTAATATTAATTAAACTTCCATGAATGCATATTCATTGAGATGGAAGTTGACCTCTTGTTGACGATATTACATCCTCATACTGCATATAGAAACATTAAAAAAGTTATTAGCACCACTTATGCAAAATAAATAAAATATTAATCATTATTAAATTTGTAATTTAGTATAAATGAAAATTTAAAAAATATTACCATTGTTCTTAAGATTTGACGAATCACATTTCTCTCCTCACAGTCATTACAAACATAGTCACTCTCACATCCATCCTCATTATCATTTTCATCAACACTTGGGAACTATATGACAAATGGATTGTGAGCCATCTTTGTATCTCCAAGAACATCTTCTTCAACAACCATACGATGTTGTGGTGAAGTTAAAACAATAGACCATCTTGATTCAAGTTAATCTTCAACACAAAATACTTGTTGAACTTAGCAAAATAATGTCAAGCAATATCACAAACATAATTTCTAAAAAAGCAAGATTAATAAAACCCAATGAACCTAAGCTGCAGTTAAAATGAAAAAAAAAAAAAAAAAAACAACCCACCTCATGTCAAGAAAAAAGAAACTAACCTAAACGATGGAGATAAAGAAAGAAGAAAACCAAAAAATCACGAGGGCGACAAAGAGAAATCTAGCTTCTGGGCCGACGACAACGTAGGCAAATGAAAAATGAAACTTGGAATATCTCACTCTTCAAGTCTCTCTTAGATTGCTTCCAAATCTAATATCGATTAGGTGGTGTACTTGATGTAGTTTTAAAAAAGAAAAAATGGATTCAAAGAAGCGCGTAAAAATTTAAAAATGCGCCAAAAATTTTCAAAAAATGGCAAGAACGCGCTTTTTCTCCCAATTGCATTTTTTTTCTTTGATTAATATTTTTATTTTTCAACTACAAATAAAAACTGAAAATATTTCTTAAAAATGCGAAGCAAAATATCGAAGATTGCTGTTTATTTTTCTGTTTTTCAAGTACACCTTTATTCTTTATAAAATTTGCATGTCTTTCAAAATTTTTGTTTTTGTTAATTGAGAGAATAGGCGACGTATTCTCTTCAAGAAGGATCGCCTATTCTTGAATTTTGGGATCAAGCGACGTATTATGGTTGAAAAGCATCGCCTATTTCATTTTTTTATATTTTCTTTATAATCTTTAAATAATTTTTAAATTGTTCATGCAGCAATCCAATGAAAATAAATTCCATTAATCTAAAAATAGAAAATAGTTTTGTCAATGCTCTTCTCAGTTATACATATATGTGTATAGACGAGACAAAATATCTAAAGACCTAATTTGATATAGGGTACCAAATATAGAATTCTAATTTAACAAGCATTTATTGACCAATTTATCTAGATAAGTATGTTAAATGAGCTTAACTTTCATGTGTTTGTGGTCATTGATAGTTTACTTGTTTTTAAAAATTGAAACTCTATTAAATTGCTTTTTCTTAAAAAAAAATAAAAAATAATTGAAGGAACAGGCGACGCAATTCCACTAAACACGTCGCCTATTCCATTTTCTTTTTTTAATCTTTAATTAGTTTTGTTGATTGGTCATCTACAACTTAAAAAAAAAAAAAAACATATTTACAAAACTAAAAAATTACTAAAAATAACTTTCAAATTGAAAAAAAAAGTTAAAAATTGGATGGGTGAAACGGCAACGCAGTTGTTTACAAATGCGTCGCCTTTTAGTCTATTTAGCGACTATTTCTTAAAAGACTGCGTCCCCTAAAACTATACTAGCTAGTTCTTATTGTATTATTTGGCCTGGTGGTGTGGTGATTTCTTGAGAGTGTAGGAGGTCTTGGGTTCAATTCTTGTTATGGCCCTATTTTGATTTTATTTTTTTAAATGTTTAAACAAAAAAATTGAAAAAAAAAAAAAGAACAGGCGACACATTTGTTGAAGAATGCGTCGCCTGTTCTTGTATTTGGCGACGCATTGTTTGAATAATGCGTCGCCTAACACTATGTTAATCAATTTTTGCGGTATCAGTACATATAAGTCATTTGGCCTGGTGGTGTGGTGATTTCTTGAGAGTGTAGGAGGTCATTTTGATTTTATTTATTTTTAAATGTTTAAAAAAAATTGAAAAAAAAAAAAAGAACAGGCGACGCATTTGTTGAAGAATGCGTCGCTTGTTCATTGTTTGAATAATGCATCGCCTAACACTATATTAATCATTTTTTCCTGTATCAGTACATATAAGCCATTTGGCCTAGTGGTGTGGTGATTTCTTGAGAGTGTAGGAGGTCTTGGGTTCAATTCTTGTAATGGCCTTATTTGTTTTTTTTTTTAAATGTTTAAACAAAAAAATTGAAAAAAAAAAAAAAAGAACAGGCGACACATTTGTTGAAGAATCGTCGCCTATTCATGTATTTGGCGACGCATTGTTTGAATAATGTGTCGCCTAACACTATATTAACCAATTTTTACTGTATTAGTACATGTAAGTGATTTTTTTTTTAAATGTTTAAACAAAAAAATTGAAAAAAAAAAAAAGAACAGGCGACACATTTGTTGAGGAATGCGTCGCCTATTCATGTATTTGGTGACGCATTGTTTTAATAATGCGTCGCCTAACACTATATTAGCCAATTTTTGCTGTATTAGTACATATAATCATTTGATTTGGTGGTGTGGTGATTTCTTGAGAGTGTAGGAGGTCTTGAGTTCAATTCTTGTTATGGCCCTATTTTGATTTTATTTATTTTTAAATGTTTAAGCAAAAAAATTGAAAAAAAAAAAAAAGAACAGGTGACTTATTTGTTGAAGAATGCGTCATGTATTTGGCGACGTATTGTTTGAATAATGCGTCGCCTAACACTATATTAACCAATTTTTGCTGTATTAGTATATATAAGTGATTTGGCCTAGTGGTGTGGTGATTTGTTGAAAGTGTAAGAGGTCCTGAGTTCAATTCTTGTTATGGTCCTATTTTGATTTTATTTTTTTTTAAATGTTTAAACAAAAAAATTGAAAAAAAAAAAAAAAGAACAGGCGACGCATTTGTTGAATAATGCGTTGCCTGTTCTTGTATTTGGCGACGCATTGTTTCAATAATGTGTTGCCTAACACTATATTAACCACTTTTTGCTGTATTAGTACATATAAGTGATTTGGCCTAGTGGTGTGGTGATTTTTTGAGAGTGTAGGAGGTCCTGGGTTCAATTCTTGTTATGGCCCTATTTTAATTTTTTTTTTAAATGTTTAAACAAAAAAATTGAAAAAAAAAAAAAAAAGAACAGGCGACGCATTTGTTGAAGAATGCGTTGCCTGTTCTTGTATCGCCTGTTGTATTTGGTGATGCATTGTTTAAATAATGCGTCGCCTAATACTATATTAACGAATTTTTGCTGTATCAGTATATATAAGTCATTTGGCCTAGTGGTGTGGTGATTTCTTGAGAATGTAAGAGGTTTTGGATTCAATTCTTGTTATGGTCCTATTTTGATTTTATTTTTTTTTTTAAATGTTTGAATAAAAAAATTGAAGAAAAAAAAGAATAGGTGACGCATTTGTTGAAGAATGCGTCGCCTGTTCATCTATTTGGCGACGCATTCTTTGAGTAATTCGTCGCCTAACACTATATTAAGCAGTTTTTGTTGCATTTGTACATACAAGTTATTTGACTTGATGGTGTGGTGATTTCTTGAGAGTGTAAGAGGGTCTGGGTTCAATTCTTGTTATGGTCCTATTTTGATTTTATTAAAAAATAAAAAAAAAATAGTGAAGAGAGAACAGGCGACTCACAATCTTATTGGTGCGTCGCCTGTTAACTATACATATATATATATATATAAACCTCAGTTTTGGTGCACTAATATTTTTATTGATTGTTATTATTAAAATAAAATTAGATTGATTAAAAGATCTAAAAAAAATAAAGTGAAAAGAGAACAGGCGATGCACAATCTTACTGGTGGGTCGCCTGTTACACATATAACAAAAAAGAAAAAAAACAAAAACCAACCTCAGTTATGTTGCTCTAATATCTTTATGGGTTATTTGTTGTTAAATTAAAATTAGATTAATTAAAAGAACTAAAAAAAAAAGTGGAGGAGAGAACAGGCGACTCACAATTATATAGTACGTCGTATATTTATTGAATTTTTACTGACGTATTAACCTCAGAGTCGCGGTTTTATTTTTTCAGACGTGTTTGTTTCGTAGCGTCGCTAAATGAGTGTCGCTAAATATCAATTTTCGCGTAGTGCTTGATTATCCCTTCCATGGCAGCTCTCAAATAGGATGCAAGAACTTGGCCATTAATTTTAGATTCGCCAGAAATATTTGGTATAACAAGAGGTAGGTATTCCACTCCCTCTATGCTAAAACATCCATTTCTTTCAACAGCTGCTTCTAGTTCTTGGGGAGACATGTTATATATTGGTAAATTAAAAGAGTCCACCTTCTCCTCACTAATTATTCCCTGCAAATATATAGTAAAAAGAGTAGCATCCTTAAGTTAAGATTTATTTTTCAATTAATTCAAAGTGAACCTAAACTTATTTAGAAAAGATAGCAATATCAAATATCAAATTGCACAATGTTAGAAAAATACTTTCATTATTACTAAGTTTTGCACATATATTTTATTGCCGATTTGAAATGAGAGATTGATATCAATTGAACTAGATTATTTTAGTTTGATCCAATCAATTTGGACTATTTTAGATTTAATCAACATTAGACTGGATCAGATTTAAAATAGTATAATCAAATTCAGTTGAGTTTATATTTTTAATCGGCCTAGAATCAATGTTTCTTACCTTCCTTGCCAAGTCCATGAGGCAAGATCCAAGAATCTCAAAAGTCAAACTTGGCAGACATTGAGAGTGATGAGTTCCATTGGGAATTCCAGGAACGATGAGTACCATTAATCCTCCACATACAATCTCTTGTGCCCTGGCTTGTAGAAATTGCTGCATATCCTTATCGTATTGAGCTTTATAAGCCAAAACTACTTCATCTCCCGAATTCGAGTAATGAATCCGGCCCTTATTCCAAGCAGGAGAGTTCTTGTTCACCACCTCTTTTGGTGCTCTAGAAAGCCACTGTATGGCAAAAGAAGAATGAACAAAGTGAAGAGAATTCTTTGGAAACAAGCGACCATGGAAAGATCCAGGAACACCTGCTGCATAATATCGCCGGTCTTGAGGGAGGGATGTGAAAAGCTGGTTGAAATCATTTGAGCTATGATCGCTAAAGAAAACTTGAACATCCGGGATTTGTGAATTCAATCCTTCGCTCTTGTATTTGGACCCAACTGCTGCGAGTACATTCTGTGCTGCAAAGAATGTATTGGGACCAACAGAGCAACCCAAATCTGCAATTCGGAAACTTTTGGGAGAAAGTAGGATTTCTTTGTCAAGCTTTTCTGCAATTGCTTTCTTTATCAGTTCTTTGGCAGAATCGATAGCTTTCCTCTGCAAAAATGTACCAAATTTGCAAATTCATTTCACAATTGATAATAGCCGAACCAAACAAGATTTACTTCTACTACAATAATTGTTAGAATACCCATAACCGTCAACAGTCCGTATAATTAAGCCTGGAAAACAAATTACACACAATCCAAAAGTATCAGTAAAAAGTTTTTCTAGCTATCTCTATAATTATATAACAATATGTATGGAAATTTTCTTATCGACTATCGTGGACTAAAATGAATTCCAACAACAGCTTACAAATTCATGTAGACGCCCTTATTAGCGCTCCTATTCACTAATTGTGACGCTGTCTTTTGACTTTAACTTTAGTCCACGATCTAGATAAAAGCATCTTTATATATATATATATATATTATATGAAATAATTACGTAGACCTGCTGTGTAGAGTTCTTGGCATAACTGTAGAGACCATCTCCACCCATCATTGGATATGCTTCTTGCACAGTCCTTGTTTCCTCTGTTGCCATCTCTCTTCTTTCTTCTATTTCTCTCTTAGTGGTTTGCAAGTATATGTTTTCAGGATCAATTGTTCACGAAGTTTATAGTGAATAAATTATTTGATAAGCTGAGTAAGTGTTATTAGTCAAAAACGTCTTGTGATTACTCAACCACTACGTAATATATTTAGTGCCGCATCACTCTCACAAAGCAATTCGTTGATTTGAGATTTGCTATTTGTTATTAATGGTATATCAGTGAAATTTTTTGGGTGAATGAGTATCATTTATTAGAATTGATGGTTCAATGGAATTGATTTTTTATAGTAAAAATCTAATATAAAAATATAAATATTTTTGAAATAATCATTTAAATGATGTAAAAATTTAATTGATAATCCAACATCAAATAATGATATATATATATATATTTTTGAATATGCATATAAAGGAAAACGAGTAGCATTTTTATATTCACATAAAATATTCATATAAAAGAAAGAGCCACTTTCATTTATAAGTCAGGCCTCAATAATTAAACAAAGAACAACCGTGGAATTTCTGCAGATACTTATAAATAAGGAGATAATTTATTTATTTATTTATTTTTTTTCATTGCAAATACGTACCAACTGGCATTTGATTGTGTACACACCGCCAATCAAACCATATTTACATTGATAATGCATACGTTTCCTTTGAGAAGATATAGCACAACGGTAAGGCCAGTATTTATCATATACTGTACGTACGGTTTAACTTTTAAAGAAAGAATCACAAATCTTTTTGAAGAAAAAATATTAAATTTCAATAACCAAAGGCATTTCTGTCGACCAAAGCAAAAGGTGACTATTTGTGTAAAACATTATTAATTATTATTATTACTATTTTGTTTTCCTGAAGAATTACCTTTAAAGCAAAAGAAACCAACATGAGTTATGCGCCAAGAAATAATAATAATAACTACTGAAGGGTTTTCCAAAGATATTTGTGAAGTATAATTATATATATATAATCCAACGTTACTTTTGATAATAATTTTTATAAAACAATGTAGCACTTTAAACAATGGTTTCTTTAAAAATTATTATCTAAAATAACATGCCCATCTTAATAAAATATGGATGTCTGCATTAGAAAATTCTCATATATATATATATATGCATATTTAAACAACCAAACTCAAATCCAAACAAATATCATTTTCTTTAAATAAGATTTTATTTTGTCAATCAATCTTTATTTTACTATTTTTAAATTTAAAATTTTAATCCTTAATGTGATTTAAGGGTTAATAAAAAAAAATATGATATTAAAATTATCAAGTAGTCTGAATTTGAGCTTGGCTCTATATTTAAACATCCTATTAGCTATTCCAAAAAGATTATTTAGAAGGGCAATCCCATTAGGTTTTGGTGCTCTCACAAATAGATGTGGAGTTTATTTATATATTATTGTTGACGAAGGTTGATATATATAATAAACTCACATCCTAACGAATTAAGTTTTTAAGCTTAATAATAATTTAACATGGTATATCAACAAGTGAGGGAGAATGTTAACAAAGCCTGATACATTTAATAAACCAGCATCCTAACAGATTGTTAACAAAGCTTATATATAATAAACGCATGTCCTAAGATATAATAAACAGTTACATGAACATACTGGAAGATAGTTTTAGGAGTTACTTCAACCTTCAAGACAAAGTTTTACCATAAGAGAAAGACACCTTAATTTATTTGTGTCACACCCAATCAACATGAAATGAGATGCTCTTAATAAGAATATGAGATGCACTTAATTTGATATCTTTCACCGAATTTATCTCCAGCTTTGATTCTTTTTTCCATATAAAATCATAGTAATTTTGTGTGTCCCTCTAATAAAACCACAATTGCACCAAAACAAATAATAAAATGACAAAGAAGCAAGAAGGTAATTTATAACTAGCCAGTTGCCTAGTCCATTACTCTGCGTTAAAGGAGGAAAAAGTAGTTTACTTTTCCTGACTTAAAATTGGAAAAATTCCCATCAAATTTCTTCCTATAACTGTCAAAGAGCACATCCAAGATCTTTTCACCAAAATGCTGCTTGATTATCCCTTCATTACAGCGCTCAAATGAGAGGTAGCAACTTGGCCATTAATTTTATACTCACCAAAGTGACTTGGTATAGGAACATGCAGGTGTTCCATTCCCTCTATGGTAAAACAACCATTCATTTCAACAGCAGCTTCTAGTCTTGGGGAGACAAGCGATAAGTTGGTATATTGAAAGAGTCTACTTTCTCCTCACTAACCATTCCTTAGAAATATAAAGAAAAATTGGTAGTAGTGAAGGTTTGTTTAGCAATTAAAACAAAATAACCTTAACCATAAATTATTCATGAAACTAAGATGCAATATAAAAAATCCAATGATGTTGTCTGTGCGGCAGGAATAGGTTAGTGACAAAGCTACTGTTTTTATAAATGATAATGATTCTAAGTTCGAATCCTTATATAACCCAAGTATCCAAAAAAATTTATCCTATTTCATATACACAAGGTCAGAAATCCTATATTATTACTGAGTTTTTGCATATATGCTAATTACTTACCAATATTTTCTTACCTTCCTTGCCAAGTCCATGAGGCAAGATCTAAGAAGCTCCAAATTCATACTTGATCCATTTTGAGAGCGATGAGTTCCATTGGGAATTCCAGGAACAATAAGTGCCATCAATCCTCCACAAACAATCTCTTGTACACTGGCTTGTAGAAATCGCTCTATATCCTTATCAAACTGAGCTTTATAAGCCAAAAATACTTCATCTCTGGAACTCGAATAATGAATCTGACCTTTATTCCATGTAGGAGAATTCTTATTCACCGCCTCCATTGGCACTCTAAAAAGCTAGTGGATGGCATAAGAAGAATTAATAAAGTGAAGAGAATCATTGGGAAACAAGTGACCGTGGAAAGATCCCGAAACTCCTACTGCATAATATCGCCTGTTGTTAGGGAGGAATGTGAAAAGCAGGTTGAAATCATTTGGGGTATGATCGCTAAAGAGAACTTGAAAATCTGGGATTTGGGATTTCAATCCTTCGTAGTATTGGTATTTGGACAAAACTGCTTCAAGTATATTTTGTACAGCAAAAAAAGTATTGGGTCCAACAGAGCAACCCAAATCCGCAATGTGGAAAGTTTTGGAAGAAGTAAGACTTCTTTGTCAAGCTTCTCAACAATTGCTGCCTTTATCAATTCTTTTGCAAAATCGGTAGCTTTTCTATGCAGAAATATATCAAGCATTCAATACACAGTTAATAATTTCCCCAAACAACAAGCTTTTGTACCAGTATTTCTATCAATACTTAGTACAATATGTAGATAAAATATACTCAAGATTATAATTGTATTTCAAAAATTTGAAAGTATGATTTTTATGGGATAATTAAACCTAGACACCAAATTTGACACAACACACATACAACCCATCATCTGTACCTCCATTTTTGTTTCTAAAGCAATTCAAAACCTGAAAAATGATGTCAAAGTATTTTTCTACCAGGAGGGCATCACTTGAGAATTTGTAGAATGTATACATACATTATATATAAGAGGTAAATGTATAGACCTGATGTTTAGAGTTCTTGGCATAACTATAGTGGCCACCTCCACCTTTCATTGGATAAGCTTCTTGTAGAATCCCTGTTTCCTTTGCTACCATCTCTCTTTCTTCTAATTCTCTCTAAGTGCTATGTAAATATATTTCTACATGATGGTTCAGTAAATCGCTATTTGTAGTCTCCAAATTCAACAAGCTAGATGTTAGGACCCTTCCAAAATCTCACACTGGAATCCTAGACAAGCCCTGATCCCAGGGAAACACTACCTAACCTTCCAATTGACTATTCGACAGTATCTCCCCTAAGGGTTGGACTTACTACAAATTCTCTGCACAGAAAATCCACTTCTAATAACAATGCCTTATTCCCCCCACCTTCCTACAATTTAAATCCACAATTTCCAGCACTTCCATAAAAATACAGGGATTTGTATTGATATAAAATCAAATAACATCCAATATAGTATGCAGAGCATTTAGAGTTACAACACTAATATAAAAGTTACTACAATAGGGAGTGGATAGAAATATTATAGGATAGAAAACAAATGAAGTAAAGACTCCATAGATTTTCAGCAACGAGAAAGACGTCGAGCTTGCTCCGAACAATCAAAATCTACTAAGCTTGGCCTAGGGAAACGAATTTAAAACGTGAGATGCTAATTATCGCAGTGAGTGACCCGATCTACTATATAATAATAATAATAGTATAACAATAAAATAATAAATATTTGAAAATAACATTTGTTCTCAAAATTTTCATAGTTCACTCAATTGGAAAGGTTCCCTTTTAAAACCCTTTCACAAAGCCCAACATTTATATACCCTAAAAAAATTAAGGAAATCCATAAATGAATAAATGCAAATAGAATACAAATATTGAGAATTTAAGTTTACCTTGAGAATAATTTAAAAACAATTAATTAAATTTATAACAGAATACCATAAGATAACTAAAATCATAAATAAACTTGTACAAGAGAAATTTGGCATAAAAACTAAAATAAACTTAATATATAAATTATAAAATTTGATTAAATCAATGAAATAATCAAGAAATATTAATAAATAAAATGCAATTAATATGCAATAAATTCATTTAGTAATAAAGAGATTTAACATAAAGAAGAATTGGTTCCAATAAATAATTTATAATATTTGTTCAATAATTTATTAAAATAATGAGAGACACCGTAGAAATCTTTGATAAATCTCAAATTTATGTAAACCTTGAAACATGATAAAATATATTTTTGGATACCAATTTAAATAAATAATAAAATCACAATTAAATAATTTAAATTTCAAATACAATTTGAAAACATTTAATTTTCAAAATCAAGTCAGGAAAAATAATTTGACGCACTACACTATATATCAGTGATGCTCGATGGTACCCAGCACCCTAAAGCACCGCCTGATGGGGAGGTTAAAGAAAGAAACCTGCATCCGGCTATCTTGGCATCCTAACGGCACCGATGCTATAACCCTCAATCTCGGCCATAGAGGGGGGTGGCTATGTCCAATATCAAACTTGTTTGCCCTCGGTCCGATGGCCACAACAGAAGAGTATACAACCTGCACCCTCATCATATTCGTCCGCGTGCTAATCACATTCACAACTACAGAACACTGATACTGCATAGTACGTCTTAAAATCATCTGTATATATATATATATATATATACCATATCCAATTTCCTTGAAACAAGGGCTAATACGCATCAATTCCAATCCATCATCATAATTCAATCACGTTAAATCCATTCTCCTAAATCCAACAGTGTAAACCCGAAAATTTCCAATACCATAAAATAATTTTCTTTCAATGCATAATAAATTTATTTATTTATTTTCTTCAAATCCATGAAATCAATCCGCTCAAAAATAATATTTAAGCCCCATGAAATTTATATATTCTTAAAACCATGAAAACAAATTTACTATGCATCAAAATCACAAAATTTTCTCAACAATAATTTAATAAAAATTAAATTCGAAATTCCTAAAAACTCAAAATATAATTCATATGCACATATATTTCATTCTACCCCAATTTTTGGCATACAAATTTCAAATAAAATTTGTCAAATATCCGACATATAAAATATAATTTTCCACGTATACAATGAAACCAAATATATATAATTTAATGCTCCAAAATAAATTTGAAGGTGGCTTACTCACCTCGAGCAGGCGTATCAATCCAATTCCTTAACGGGATCGGCCTCACAACCCACATGTGCCCCTAAAATATCAACAGTACACAAGATCAAATAAATTAATATTTTATTCGGGTATTTTACACATGGGTACCCAGGGAGTTAACACAAACAGTATCCAAAATTCATAAATGATATACCGAAATGAAGCTTACAATGCGAGGATTAAGAATTGAGTCTCACCTTCCGTATATCGGACTTGTGGTTGCCGGAATCTTGCCAGAAAGCTCTGGGACGTAATATCCTTGAATCTCATAAATCATCATGAATTGGAGAAAACCAACCTCGAATTTGGATTTAGGGAAGTCAAATTAGTGGAAAATGGTATGTGGGTTGCCGGAATGAGATTTCAAGGCAAGCTCCCATGCCCACCGGAGAAACTCACCACTGGTGGTCTGTCCGGTGGCCAATGGCCATGAAATTTAGTGGGGAGGTAGATCGGAAGATGGGTGTCTCAATGGGACTAACAGTGTCAAAAATAGGTGGCTGGTTTAGGAGAAATCCACCGTCAACAAACAAACGGCAGGTCTGGGCACGTCGGGGGTCAGTTGGCCATGGTTTCAGGTGGCTAGCTAGAAATGGAAGGGTGGTGGTGGTGTTCAGGCATGTATGAATGGAAAACAGCTGGACATGGGTTAAACGGTGGTGGCTGGTCCTCTCTCTCTCTCTCTCTCTCCTCGCTCTCACAACTTTTTCTCTCTCTTCCACTTGCCTCCACACTCAAATTTTGCCCAATTCAAAAGCCACCCGTGGGTAGCACTGTGCATTCAAAAAATTGGCTGAGAAGTTGACACGTGACACACGCTGTGCACACATTTTACACATGCACAAAATAACATAAAATAATACGGTAATAGAAAAATTTTATAGGTCTATAACTTTTCAACCAAATGTCCAAATTAGGCGTGCCACTAGTCTATAAACTCGTATCGATAAGTACTTTACAACCATAGAAGAGTCAAACAAAATTCTACAAAAATAAAAAGTCAAACTTGGCATCCTTGGACAGTTGGAACGCAACTTTTCTTGCTTATAACTTCTAAACCGTAGTTCTGTTTTCGACATGCTTCTAGTCTACGAACTTAGGACGAGGCGTACTTTGTAACAGTGCCTCGATCAATGCAGATTCCACCCAAAATAAAAAGTCAAAATTTATCCATTATTGGTCCTCGTGAAGAAAAAAATTCCCATGCGCTATGGAACGAGGTGTTACCCTAGACATTTATTAATTCATACATACTTTAAAGTCAAATATTATTAATTAATTGAGTACCTTGTATGAAGACTCTCTTTGTGCTTCTTTGGTATCTTCATCCACAAATAATTAAGTACCAAACATATATAGTGATATGTATATCTCTCTATATTTTATCGGGATCAAGTTGCAACAATTTTTCTAATCTAAAGATGGAACATGTTTCCAAGCCAAAACCTCATGGTGTGGATTAGGGGGCGATGCCAAGTATATAGTTGAAGTTCAAGCCCGCCACAAAAGTTAACACTTTAAACACTTAATATTTAAATTATAATTATAAAATAAGTCTTGATATTTTATTTTTATAATGTTAACTATATTCTAGTTTCAATGCATGTATAATCTTTCAAAATTTTCATAGATGATATTGCTTGTACAATCCATAATAAATGAAGAAAGTGACACATTTTTGGTAGCTTGAAGATGAAGATTGTGGAGTCAGAAAAGTTGCCAAGAAGCATTTCATTGTTTGGTTTTGTTTTTTTTTTTTTTTTTCTAGTTAATTTGATTGATGGTTATTTTATGGATTAAAATAGTTGGTTTGATTGAGTTTGAGAGAGAGAGAGAGAGAAAGGAAGTTGATGTGAGGGAGTAACACGTATTGAGTGAAAAGCTTGATTATTATTATTATCAGCAATACATATATACAGTGTACAGCAACTGAAACCAGAGAAGATAAAGATACAGAACCATCAGATATACATACATGTATAGTAGCATATAAGAAGGTTGGTCAAGGACACGAATCTTGGACCAGAAAGACTGAAAGAGTTGACAACCAAGAGGCTTTGTTAATACATCTACAAGTTGGTCGTTAGTTGAAATATGTGAAACCCGAATGGGGCCATTAGCAACTTCTCTTGTACAAAATGAAAGTCAATTTTGAACATGCTTCATCTTGGAATGAAGCTTGGGCTTGTCACACACATATGTAACACATAGACTATCGCAGTAGATGACCGGTGAAGAAGTAATAGGGACATGTAATTCTCGACGAAGGGACATCAACCAGCAGACTTCAGATGTGGCATGAGCAATGTCTTTATACTCTACTTTACTGGAGGATTGAGAAATGGACTTCTATTTGCATTGACAGGACCCGCCCCGGGAACCCTTTCAGGACCTCCCAGATGATCCCGCCTAGTGAAATCCCACTGGACAATCTCTAGAAAATATCCAATGGAACCTCACCTTAAAACGTAGATAATCAACACCAGCATTAACATTAATACCTCAAATATATAAATATATATATAAATAAGTCCACAACCGGCCTACTATACTACAGGCCCTAACAACACACATGAGTACTATGGTTTCTACTGAGTCCCATATTTAAAATCAGAGCATTCTAAGAGTGTCAACAAAGTCTATGAGTACAAATAAGTAATAAATAAGTCCAGAAGATAACAATAGGTGAAGAAAGGATAAATATGGCTGCTGTAGTGGAAGAAAACAAGCGATAAGCTGCGCGCGAGGTAGACTGCTACTAGCCGCCTGGGCCTAGGGGAACGAATTTAAAAGAATAAAACGTACGATAAAGAATCTCAGTGAGTGGCATAATGTAATAGAAAAATAATGATTTACTTCTGAAAAATCTTTCTCTCAAGATCTCTCATTTCACTCGTTGAAAAGTTTTCCGTTTAAAAATCATTTAACAAAACCCAAACTTGTACCCCAATTAATATCATAAAAATCGATGCTCAAAAGTATAAATGAACGATCATTGTAATATTATGAAATGTTTCAAATCCAGATATAAACATTTGAGCATGTCTATAATAATTATAGTTCCACCAAATAAATATGGAAATGCAGAAATTACCACAATATCTGTAAATCAACAATATATACAAACATATACAATGTACCGTACAATGTACCAATATACAAACCATGGGATACACCCACCTCACGACCCTTAATATATGAACGGTGTCGTGGAAATAATAAATAACCGTCGGGACGTACCCAACCTCACGATCCGTGGCAATAATAAACCATTGGATGATACTAACCTCACGGTACCGTGGTAATAATAATAAACTGTCGGATAAATCTGACCTCACAGTCCGTGGTAATAATAGATAACCGTTGGATGAAACCAACCTCACGGCACCGTGGTAAACCCAATGCGCTGTAATATAATACTAAACCAAACTCTAATAGTATACGGTCCATCAATTTAAAATAACCGATACAGTATCTTACTGTATCATAAATTATAATTTAATATTCACACTCAACCACTTGTCTAAATATTTCAAAAAAAAAAACTTCAAATCATGATTTCTTACTAAAATAAGAAAATACAACAGTGAAATATATTCACCATAAACCGATTTTAAGCACATAAAATTATAAAATATTTGATCATGCTTAAAATCATATGATTTTCGAACTGGTTTCCCAAACCAAATAATTTCCAAAATGATTTAAAATCTCAATTTAATTACCAAGATATTTAAATACCACAAGTCCATTTATAGACCCATTAAAATTGAAAATCACTTAAAATATTATCAAAAGTCATATAAAATGATAACACATATAAGTGAAACAAATATTTATATATGCATAAAACAACATTTCAATCAAATGATATATATACGTAAAATATTTAAACCACATATATACTATATTATATACCCAAAACATTTAAAAATGATATAACCACTCACAGTACTGTAGATGCTCATGCCTACTCCTCTACAGGATTTCCTCTAGGCTCAACTCGAGTGTCTTGGTCTGGTGACTCCTCCGGTGATCGGAAAATTGACGTAAAGGTTCGGCCAAACTTGAACTTGAGAGATCTCTCAAATGGTGGGGATTTTGGGCAATCTAACCATGGAAATGGACTCAGAGGGATCGAAAATGGTGGGATAGAGTTATGGGTCGAGCTGGATTGGCCGAAAAATACAAGAAAATTGGAGAGAGAAAATTTCTGGCCGTCGGGCTTCTCCAGCCCGATCTGGGCCCGTCCGACGATTGGTGGCCATGAAATTTTGCGACCGAGCTCGCCTCCGTCCCCCGCTCCTCTCTGGCCAGTGCATGTAACAAGGTGGTGGCCCGAGATGGGTCAAACGGCATAAACCCACTTGGAGGTAAAAACGATCGGTTCGGGCCCGTGGGTCTGGGGTGTTTTTCTCGGGTTTTGGAGAGGAAATGGGTATTTTTGGGCTTTTCTTCCTGTTTGGCGTACTTACCGAGGCTTATATAGAGCCTAAATCACTAACAAATAAAAACTGGGGACTAGCTTGGACACTGATTTAAAACTTATGCTTAAAACTTCTCAGAACTATAACTTTTTATCCGTAACTCAGATTTTGGCGTGCTACCAGTCTGTGAACTCGTATCGACAAGATCTATACAATGGTACCTCAGTCAAACCAAAAATATTGGCTATTGAAAAAGTCAACTTGAACTCATATATTATTCACTTGGTCAGACTTGGTCAAACTTGTTTAATCATGTATATTTTTTGGTACGGGGTGTTACATGCAGGATGACCAGGAATCTGATTAGAGCCCAAGAAAATAACATAACCATGGAGGTGCAGTCTTTCTTATTTCCAGCCCAATCAGCATTGGAGAAGGCATGTAAGATGGAGGGAGAGTTTCTAGCAAAGGATAAGCCATATGATATAGTCCCTTTGAGATATCGTAGAAGACGTTTGACAACAATCCAATGGAGACCAGTTAGACTATGCATAAACTGTGGCACTTTGTTCACAGTGAAAGCAATATTTGGTCAAGTAAAGGTCAAATATTGAAGACTACCAAGAACTTGATGATACAAGGTAGCAAAAGATAGACGTTTGCCATCAAAGAGAGAAGAAGATAATGAAGTTGAGATTGGAGTTATTGCTACATTGGCATGGTCCATTTTAGTGTATGCTACAAGATCTATAAGATACTAGCGTTGAGTAAGAAATAAGCCCGTTGGTGTAGAGAGGACTTCAATGCCAAGAAAATGCTTCAGCTACCCAAGATGTTTCATTGAAAACCAAATGGATAGAGATTGAACAAAGTGTCAAACTGAGAGTGATTGGAGCCATAGTGTTCCAAAAAATTACAGAGCTTAGTGAACCAAGCTCATGGGGCTTCTTTAAGTCCATAGATAGCCTTTTTCAACTTACATACATGAGAGGGATAAACAGAGTTAACAAAACTCAGGGGTTGAGACAAAAAAATTTGCTCAGAAAGAGTACCATGTATAAATGTGTTCTTGACATCCATATGTCGGATTGACCAATTTTTCATTAAAGCAAGGCTTAAAACAGTTCAAATAGTTGCAGGCTTGACAATCGGACTGAATGTATCAAAGTAATAAATAGCAGGCCATTGATGAAAGCCTTTGGCAATAAGACAAGCCTTATTTCACTCCACAGTGTCATCTGGACTTCGTTTGATGCGAAACACCCACTTACAACCAACAATATTATGTTCAGATGAAGTAAGAGCAAGGTCCCATGTTTGATTGGCAAGGAAAGCATTATATTCATTTAGCATGGCTTCACACCATTCAAGAGAGTGAAAGGCTTGATTCACGGTTTAAGGTTCTTTAGAGGAGACGGAACATGAGGCTGGGTATAAGTCAGACAAAATTTTAGGTTTAAAAATATTGTTCAATGCATGGGTACGCATAGTATGAGTGCGACAAGAATTGGATGGAGTAGGAGGAGAGTGTTGCAGTAATTGTATAGAGGAAAGAGGTGCCTGAATGGATGAGGTGCTTTCCGTAGGGACCTGCATAGTAGCGGAATGTGAATGGCCAGATGAGATAGGTGCTGTAGAATAGGAGGAGAGAGAGTGGGATTCATGCGAGGGATGTAAAAAGAGTTGGTAGTTATTGATAAAGTTGATTTGGATGCATCATTTGGAGGAAAAGCGAAAGGGACGTAAGAATGTGTAGAGTCCTTATTGACTTGGGAATTGTCGTGTTTATCAATAGGAACCTTGTAGGGAGGATGAGATAGAGTTTGAATAAGGAATATATTTTCCATAAAGACAACATGTCATGATTTGAAAATTGTGTGAGAGGTGGGGTCATTGTAAAGAAAGCCATTTTGTGACCTTAGTGGGCCAAGATTAACACACAGCCATGGTTGAGAGTCCAATTTGGTGGAGGTGTAAGGTTTAAGCCATGGGTAGCAAAGATAGCCAAAGATTTTGAGAGGCTTATAATTTGGAGTTTTATGAAACAGAACTTCATATGGAGATCAGTTCTGTAGAGTTGGCGTTATAAGTCTATTGATTAAATAGTGGCAATAAAAAAAACATAAGACAAAAACTTAGACGGTAGATCAGCATGAGACAGTAAGGCGAAACCTGTCTCACGAATGTGTATGTGCCATCATTCTGCAAAACCATTTTGTTAAGGAGTGTGAGGCATAGAAAGAAAAGTGTGTTATTCCATGTTTCTCAAAGAATGATTTTAAGGCAGTAAATTCACCACCATTATCATAATAAAAAGAGATAATTGGAAGTTAAAATTATTTTTCAACAAGATTTTTAAAATTAAGGAAAGTGACAGAATTATCTTATTTATATTTAATGGGAT
Source organism: Ziziphus jujuba (assembly GCF_031755915.1). NCBI lineage: Eukaryota > Viridiplantae > Streptophyta > Magnoliopsida > Rosales > Rhamnaceae > Ziziphus > Ziziphus jujuba. The sequence goes on along the minus strand of NC_083380.1, from coordinate 14,335,431 downwards.
AGAACCAAATAAATTTTGAAAAATGATCGACAAAAATAACATAAAAAATTAAATCCATCATGAGATGGTACAGATGCAGGACTTTAAACATCAGAATATATCAGTTGTAAAGGTTGAGTAGAAGTTAAAGAAGAATTTCCAAAGGGAATTTTTTGAGATTTATTACAATGGCAGGATTACAATGAAATATTTTTTTATTAGAAATTGGAAGAGAAAATCGAGAAACAAGTTGATGAAGAATTTTATTGGAAGGGTGACCAAGTCTGTGATGCCAACCATGAAGACCTGTACGGACACTAAAATAAGCTGTGGGTGATAGAGAAGAAGGGGGAATAGAGACAGGCCATTCATACATCCCATCATTAAGTGGTCCTTGGAGAAGCACTACACTCGTTCATAGATCTTTGACAAGAAAACAAGTAGAGAAAAATTCAATGGAAGCATTTTTATGTTGACAGAATTTAGAGACAGACAAAAGATTTCTTTTCATATTTAGAGCACATAAGACTTCACGTAAATTAAATGAGTGGAAGGGAGTAGATAATATAATTTTACCGTTATGAGTGATAGGAAGGGTATCACCATTGTCGAGTGCTATCCCATCCAGACCATCATATTCAGTATGAAGGAACATATTGATAAGTTCAGAAGCCACGTAACGAGAAGCCCTAGGGTCAACAAGCCATGAAAAATGAGTGGATAAAGTTGATGGAAAAGGCCCAAGTATGAAAGTAGTTTAATACGCCCGAGGCAGAGAATTGCATGGGAATGATACCTGCCGTTGTGGTGTATGTGTCCACCATTAACATAGAAGAGGATAGAAATGGGATGCATTCCCTTATAATGTCCATAAGGGCCAAATGATTTGTTGGACCCATGTGCAAAAGACTTTGAATAAGAGAATGATGACCGACCACTGGTAGGACTATCACAGAAGTGCGAATGTGGAGATGGAGGTTTAAGATGAGTCGCCCTACTACGAGAAGTTGGTAATCAGTTTGCAACTAAAGCAGTAAATAGGGAGTCATCAGATTGGTGTTTCAATCCTTTTCTTGTAGCTAGCATGTTCTACAAGCTTTTCATATAATTATTCATAAGAAATCGAATTATCACGAGACTGAAAGACAGCAAATATTGTCTCAAATTCAGGAGATTGACCATTTATTATATAAAAAGCAATATCATTATCACGGACCGGATGATTGATTAGTACAAGTTCATCAGCTGCACTTTTGACATCATTCAGATATTTCGGAAGAGACCGAGATCCTTGAGGCTGAATAAGATGTTCATGGAGGCGTATCAACCTTTGGCCCGCTTAGCAAACATGAGAGCCAGTTTTTGCCAAGCTTCACAAAAGGTTTCAGCTGAGGAGACAAATTGGTATACATCGTTTGATAAGGATGTAAGAATGGCACTTAGAAGAAGAGAATCTTGTCTTACCCAGAAAATGTAGTCGGGATTGGAAGAGTTTTCCTGATTGAAGATCATAGGTGGAGGACAAGGTAAAGTACCATATATGAAGCCATACAAGTCATAGCCAATTAATAGAGCGTCAAATTGTTTTTTCCCAGGGAAGTAGGTGGTTTCAGTGAGTTTGAGGGGAGCCTGAGTAACAACGTTGATCAAATTAAGAGTTTTATTGGCAAAAGAAGCATCATTGGTAATATGGAGTCCGGATGAAGAGGAAGGAGTAGAAGAAAGAGCCATCTAGAAGAGAAGAAAAAAAAGGAAAAAAAAAAAAAAGAAACACTCGTTTGAGTTTAAAAAACTCTGATACCATGTGAGGGAGCAACGCGTATTGAGTGAAAAGCTTGATTATTATTACTATTATCGGCAATACATATATCTACAGTACTGAATCCAGAGAAGATAAAGATACAATAACTATCAGTTATACATACACATATAGGAGCATATAAGAGATAGATACAATATAACGACATTATCCATTTAGTTGACTCCGACAAATAACAAGGTCTACTGGCTCCAGTAGAGGTGAGGAAAGAAAGAGATTTAGAAGACAAGGAACGTAAGACATTATATGAGAGAAATGAGAGAGAACAACTTAAAGAAGAAAGAGTGGATGAGAGCGTGAGGGAGAAAGAGAGACTGAAGTGTGAGATTTTATTTTGTCTTTTCTCAAATTCATAATTTATTTATTATTATTATTATTATTATTTTGGTACTCATAGGCTTAGCAAGTAGTAAGAGCTTCTTCATTGGACATGTCCATCTAAAACAAGTTTTGCAACATCAAACCAACAAACTTGATTTAAAAGAGAAAAATAAAACAAATAGACAATTTAAAAAATAAGAAAAACTCCAACGATGTTGTGTAAAAGTATTTCCAATGTTAAATATTATAACTTATTAATGAATTACCACCTATTAGTATAAAAAGCACAAATTTACAAATAATTTAAAATTGTTTTTTAATAATAATATAGTGAAGATAATTTATGGTTATTTATTTATTATATATATTTATTAAGTTTTTTTCCTTTTTGAAATAAAAGAACAACTTTTTAAATAAAATTTTATTTTTAAGAAAACTTTACAAATTCTAAGTAGACTCTTTAAAATTAAAGGGTCACCTAGACAATATCTATGTTTATCTTACTGTATTGTTTGATAGAGTGTTAAGACAAATTCATTGTAAATTTTTTTAAGTAGTTGTTTGTTTTTCTTATGTTGCAAAAAAATTTAATAATAGATAAAGATATTGAAGATGCTCTAAGACCTTTATCAAGTTAATGTGGCATTAAAAATAAATGTATTAATAAGCCCATTATTTGTAAAAGATCTATTCGACATTGTAAGTTATAAATTCAACCTTTTCTCTCTCATCTCTCCTCATCAATTTACAATCTTTTTTCTCTCCTTTCTCCACTTATCTCATCTTCTAACATACCAACTCAAACAATTTAAAATTCTAGATGGAACTTTTGAAGAACATTATGCAAACTAAGCATCTATACCTTCCAAACTTATTATCACACAAACTTCAATTAATAAAACCGTTAAAGGTGCTCTAAAATCAGTGGGATTACACTTTCACATCTAGATTGAAACGTCCAACTAGATAAAAAAATCCCGTCTCCCCCAAACATGTAATAAAAACAAAAGTCATTATTTTTTAATTTTTTTTATTGTATATAAGTGAAAATTTATTTTTATCAAAAATATGTAATTTAACAAATGTAAGATCGAAAATACCATTTGATTGTATCAAATAAAGTTAGCTTAGTTATAAGATATTTACATCTATACTTAGAAAGCTATAAATTTAAAATTTTGAAATGAAAAAAAATTATTTTAAATGATAATATATATATATATATATATATATGTATATATATGTATGTATATACACAGTTCGTTTATGGTGCGGACGGTCCTCATGAGTACTATAGTATTGGTGACGATTTTTCATAGTATTAGTGACGATTTTCTAAAAAACCGTCGTTAATACTATAAAAAACCGTCACTAATACTGCGGTCTTCATGCGGACCGTCCTCATCATAGAATTTCCATGTATTTACATACACACCATCCGACTGTTAAATTAACTTCACATAAAACGTCATCATCCAAAACCCCTTCGCTCAAAAAAATAATAATAATAATAAAAATAATGTACATAATACTAGAAATACATTACTTTTATGTTGACAATATCAATAATATACTTCTAAGTATTACATATATTATTTTACTTTTTTAAACCAAGAATTTTGAATGATGACGTTTATGTGACATTAATTTAACAGTCAAATAGTGTGTACATATCATAAAAAGCTAAAAGTACCAATTGACTAATGTACCTAATGCTCCTAATAATACATCATTGATGACGTCAACATAAAATAATCTAATCTCTACCAAACAAATGTCAATTAACTATATAAGCTTTTACTTTTTAAAAAAATATATTACAAAAATAATGCTAGAGTACCACATGATCTTGGTCCATATCATAAACAAACAACTAAAGCTAAAGGTTATCAAAGGAAACAATTATTTTTATTCGAAAAAATGTAGTTTAATAAATGTAAATACGGAAATACTATTTGATTGTTTAAAATAATATTGACTCAATTAATAATTATTTATATTTATTTTTGAAATGTGATAACTCTAAGATACTGGGATGGAAGAAATTTATTATAAAAGATATATATATATATACACACACACCATTTGATCATTAAATTTAACATCACTCAATTAACAGATGGGTCATTTTGATAAATATTTATGTAACACCCCGTCCCGAACCATGTCGAAATTTTTGCACGTTGACCGAGGTTGACTGTTGACCGTTGACTTTGACTGTTGACCGAATGGGTCAAAAGTTGACTTTTTGTTTCAGTTGGAATCCTAGGTTGACTAAGGTATCGTTACGAAGTACACGTTGGCACGAGTTCGTAGACTAGTAGCACATTGAAAACGGAGCTACGGTTTGAAAGTTATGAGTAAAACAAGTTGAGGTCCAAATTGTCCAAGGGGTGCCGGAGTTGACTTTTTATTTATGGGGAAATGAGCTTTGACTCATGCATGCTTGTGAAGTGCTCATCGATATGAGTTCAAAGACTAGCGGCACGCTTAAAACGGACATCCGGTTAAAAAGTTATGGACGCGTGAAGTTTGCTGGATACCGTAATATTTTAATGTTTTTGAGTCAATGAACAGTGAAATGCCATGTGTCGTCACCTGATTGGTCCACGTGGATGAACAGTGTCACCACTGTGGCTTTTATTTGACAAAAATCTTGGGGAGAGAGAGTAGAGAGAGAGAGAGAAAGAAAGAAACCGACCGACCGCCGGATTTTGACCAATTTTCCGGTCGATTCTCGTTACACGCGCTGGCCAGACGGAAGCCTCTCCTCATTTCCGGCCAAACCCCAAAATTTCACGGCCGTTGGCCACCGGACGCACCCGGATCGAGGCGGCAAAGATCAGCGGCGATTTTTCCCTCCACCGCCGGCCACCGCCGTTTGACCCCTTTCAGGCCATTTTCCGGCCACACACGCCAGCCACCCCTCACGACCTCCTCAAGTTCGGCCTACCCACCAAATTTACAAAAAGTCTCAGCCAACGGCCACCGCACGCACCGCCGCCGGCGATGGTTGCCGGTGACCACGGCGGCTCGCCGAAAGTTATTGTTCCGGCGAGTACCCAGTTGCACCGCCGATCCCTCCCGACTGTTTTCGACCTCCTGAATCCAAATCTGGCATCCTTTTCCACCAATTCGCGATGGTTTGGGAGAATTGCGGAGTCAAAACTTGAAAGCTTTCCGGCGAGATTCCGACCATCTCGGGTCCGATCACCGGAAAGTAAGACCGAATCCGTGATCCACCTCACTCGAGCTTCGATTCGGTATATAACTCGTAAATTTTAGATGTCGTTTGTGTTCGCTCCCCGGGTACCCATTTGGGAGTTACCCGATTAAAATATTAATATTTGTGGTTTGGTGTATTGTGGATGTTTTGGGTGCACGTGCGAGTAGCGGAGTCGATCCTACGGAGGATCTTGATTGAGATACGTGTTTAAGGTGAGTGACCCACCTTCAAATTAATTTCGAGAATTAAATTTGTGATTATTATGTGTGATTTGAATATTTGGAATTTAAATTCTATGTGCCAAATATTTAATTGATTTATTGTGGAATTATTGGTGAATTTATTTTGATTAAAGAAAATATGCATTATATAAATTTATGCAAATGTGAAAATTATTTTATGGTATTGAGGATTGCGAAATTCTTGTGGTTTTAACACTAAATTGGGCATGATTTGATTTTCAAATATTTCAAGGAAAATATTTGTTTATGTTGGTGACTTCAATTTTTATAAAGTATGCCCATGGGATATTATGTGATTTAATTATTATATTTCAAGAATTATTTACGCTATTCGAAAAATTGGAATATTTAAATTGGTGGATTTGGGAGTTGGTGGAGTTGAATTTTCATGGAACTTATGATGTTAATTATAAAGAAATTGTGGAGAATTTCCGGGTTCAATTGGATGGAATAAACCCGTTATGTTTATGGAAAATTTGAGATTTTGATATATAAATTAAATATGTGGATTTTATGATTTTTAGATGCACCGTGCACGTACTGGTGTTGTGTTTATATGTGATATGGTTAGTGTGCACACGGATGTGATTAGCGCGCAGGTGGGTGTGAGTAGCGCGCAGGTGATATTATGAGGTTGTCCTGTGGTTGCCATCGGACGAGGGTAGGCCGCCCCTCCATGGTCGGGACACCAGTTAGCAGCGGCGCAGTGGGACGTCACGCGACCGTATGCCGGTTTCTTTCTATAACCTCCTGTCTGGCGGTACCTTGGGACGCTCGGTACTGTTGGCGCCACTGATATATAGTGGGTGCATCAAGTGATTTTCAGAACTGTGATTTTAAAATAAATATTTTGAAATTGTATTGGAATTAAAAATATAACTATTACTATTTTTGGTATTTATTTGATGTATTGGTTTTTGGGGAATACGAACAAAGGGTTTTGTGAAAAGGTTTTAAAAGGGGAACTTTTCCAACCGAGAGAATTGTAAGGGTTTTGAGAGAAATTATTATTTCTAATTAATTATTATTTATCTACTTTATTACAGTGGTATTATATTGTATAGTAGATAGGGTCACTCACTGAGATGATTAGCATCTCATATTTTCAAATTCCGTTCCTCTAGGTACCAGGTTGTCGGTGTTCATCCGGAGCGGATTTGATCTTCGTCGCTGTCTTAATTCGTGAAGTACCCTGTTCTTCCTTTATTGCAGTTGTAATATTTCTTTCACTCTTGTTGTATTCTATACTTAGTAGTACTTCATGAAGCTCTGTATACTGTATGGGACACTTATGTATTTATTATGCACTGGATTACTGTTATTTATTTTTGGAGTGCTGAAATTTGTGGAATCAACTTGTAGTATTGTGGGAGGAATAAGGGGGACGTTATAGAAGTGTGTTTTCAGTGCAGGAATTTGTGGTAAGTCCATCCTTTAGGGGAGGTTCTGCCGGATTTTCCATAGGAGGGTCCGGTAGGGTTTCCCTGGGATCAGGGCTTGTCTAGGGTTTCGGTGAGGAATTTTGGACGGGTCCTAACAGTTGGTATCAGAGCATAGGTTCTTGTAATCCTAAGGGACTGTGCATTGTTGTGCATCCCATCCGCGTCTAATCTCTCGTTTTACCCGCCTTAAAGCGATCTTTTCGTTTGTCTCAAAGCAAATTCGTTGCCCGAGTTTGAATAACTCTAATCTTCGAGGGTGTCAATTAGAATTACCTATCCTAACGGGGAATTCCTATGGCCTAGTCAATGGTCGAGGATGGTCTCTTCTTTTTGAAGGTCAAGTATTGGGGGCAGATCGAATTCTGTGAATCTTTTGGGATCTTAAGTGGTCCTAGATATGGAGTGAGTAGCTTTTTGGTTTATGGACCGCTGGCATAAAGGAGTAAAGTTAAAATGTTTCAGCTTACCTGAAGTGGTGCTTCGTGGAGGAGTTAGGAAGCCTTTACGGAGGTTAATTTCTGCCGTCATTGTAAGGAGCTATCGGAGAATGGTTGTTAAAGGTCTATGGCCCAGGTGGTTGATTGTAACACCCCGTCCCGAACCATGTCAGAATTTTTGCACGTTGACCGAGGTTGAATGTTGACTGTTGACGTTGACCGTTGACCGAAGGGGTCAAAAGTTGACTTTTTGACCCGGATGGAATTCTAGGTTGACTGAGGTACCGTTACGAAGTACACGTTGGCACGAGTTCATGGACTAGTAGCACGTTGAAAACGGAGCTACGGTTTGAAAGTTATGAGCAAAACAAGTTGAGGTCCAAACTGTCCAAGGGGTGCCGAAGTTGACTTTTTATTTATGGGGAAATGAGCTTTGACTCATGCATGCTTGTGAAGTGCTCGTCGATACGAGTTCACAGACTAGCGGCATGCTTAAAACGGACATCCGGTTAAAAAGTTATAGACGCGTGAAGTTTGCCGGATACCGTAATATTTTAATATTTTTGAGTCAATGAACAGTGAAATGCCATGTGTCGTCACCTGATTGGTCCACGTTGATGAACAGTGTCACCACTGTGGCTTTTATTTGACAAAAATCTCGGGGAAGAGAGAGAAAAAGAGAGAGGAGAGAGAGAGAGAGAGAGAGAGAGAGACCGACCGGCCGCCGGAATTTTTAAATTTTCCGGCCGATCCACCTTACACGCGCCGGCCAGACGGACGCCCCTCCCCATTTCTGGCAAAACCCCAAAATTTCACAGCCGTTGGCCTTCGGACGAGCCCGGATCGAGGCGGCGAAGATCGGCGGCGATTTTTCCCTCCACCACCAGCCACTGCTGATTGATCCCTTTCCGGCCATTTTTTGGCCACACACGCCAGCCACCCCTCACCACCTCCTCAAGTCCGGCCTACCCACCAAATTTCACGGCCACTGGACCTCCGACGCGCCGAGATCGGAGCTTTTTTCGGCGAGGGGCCGAAATTCTTCAAACCCCGATTTCTCCGCCGTCCGGCCTCCGTTTGCCTCACTGCTGGTCCCGTTGGATTCCTCTCCCCTCGATCTACAAATCTACAAAAAATCTCAGCCAACGGCCATCGCACGCGCCACCGCCGGCGATGGTTGCCGATGACCACGGCGGCTCGCCGGAAGTTACTGTTCCGGCGAGTACCCAGTTGCACCGCCGATCCCTCCCGACTGTGTTCGACCTCCTGAACCCAAATCGGGCATCCATTTCTGCCAATTCACGACGGTTCGCGAGAATTGCGGAGTCCAAACCCGAAAGCTTTCCGGCGAGATTCCGACCACCTCGGGTCCGATCACCGGAAATTAAGACTGAATCCGTGATCCTCATCACTCGAGCTTCGATTCGGTATATAACTCGTAAATTTTAGATGTCGTTTGGTGTTCGTTCCCCGGGTACCCATTTGGGAGTTACCCGATTAAAATATTAATATTTGTGGTTTGGTGTATTGTGGATATTTAGGTGCACGTGTGAGTAGCGGAGTCGATCCTACGGAGGATCTTGATTGAGATACGTGCTTAAGGTGAGTGACCCACCTTCAAATTAATTTTGGGATTTTAAATTTGTGATTATTATGTGTGGTTTGAATATTTGGAATTTAAATTCTATGTGCCAAATATTTAATTGATTTATTGTGGAATTATTGGTGAATTTATTTTGATTAAAGAAAATATGCATTATATAAATTTATGCAAATGTGAAAATTATTTTATGGTATTGAGGCTTGCGAAATTCCTGTGGTTTTAACATTAAATTGGGCATGATTTGATTTTCAAATATTTCAAGGAAAATATTTGTTTATGTTGGTGACTTCAATTTTTATAAAGTATGCCCATGGGATATTATGTGATTTAATTATTATTTCAAGAATTATTTATGCTATTGGAAAAAAAATTGGAATATTTAAATTGGTGGATTTGGGAGTTGGTGGAGTTGAATTTTCATGGAATTTATGACCTTGATTATAAAGAAATTGTGGAGAATTTCCGGGTTCAATTGCATTGAATAAACCCGTTGTGTTTATGGAAATTTGAGATTTTGATATAAATTAAATATGTGGATTTTATGATTTTTAGATGCACCGTGCACGTACTGATGTTCTGTTTATATGTGATATGGTTCGTGTGCACACGGATGTGATTAGCCCGCAGGTGGGTAAGAGTAGTGCGCAGGTGTTTTAATGAGGTTGTCCTGTGGTTGCCATCGGATGAGGGCAGGCCACCCCTCCATGGTCGGGACACCAGTTAGCAGCGGCGCGGTGGGACGCCACGCGACCGTATGTCGGTTTCTTTCTATAACCTCCTGTCTGGCGGTACCTTGGGACGCTGGGTACTGTTGGCGCCACTGGTATATAGTGGGTGCATCAAGTGGTTTTCAGAATTGGGATTCTAAAAGAAATATTTTGAAATTGTAAATTATTACTGTTCTGGTATTTATTTGATGTCTGGGGTTTCGGGAAATTCGAACAAAGGGTTTTGTGAAAAGGTTTTAAAAGGGAAACTTTTCCAATTGAGAGAATTGTAAGGGTTTTGAGAGAAATTATTATTCCAATTAATTATTATTTATCTACTGTATTACCGTGGTATTATATTGTATAGTAGATAGGGTCACTCACTGAGATGATTAGCATCTCATATTTTCAAAATTCCGTTCCTCTAGGTACCAGGTTGTCGGTGTTCATCCGGAGCGGATTTGATCTTCGTCGCTGTCTTAGTTCGTGAAGTACCCTGTTCTTCCTTTATTGCAGTTGTAATATTTCTTTCACTCTTATTGTATTCTATACTTAGTAGTACTTCATGAAGCTCTGTATACTGTATGGGACACTTATGCATTTATTATGCACTGGATTACTGTTATTTATTTTTGGAGTGCTGAAATTTGTGGAATTAACTTGTAGTATTGTGGGAGGAATAAGGGGGACGTTATAGAAGTGTGTTTTCAGTGCAGGAATTTGTGGTAAGTCCATCCCTTAGGGGAGGTTCTGCCGGATTTTCCATAGGAGGGTCCGGTAGGGTTTCCCTGGGATCAGGGCTTGTCTAGGGTTCCGGTGAGGAATTTTGAACGGGTCCTGACATTGATGCCAAAGAAGATGGTGAGCGTTGGAACCGCTATTTGTGGGAAGCAATTCGAAAGCATTTCTGAGCAAGTTATCTGGATTACGACAGTAAAAAGGATATCGAATCATTATTGATTTGGCTTTGGACATCGATCTGTTTCAGTATCGTCATGTCGTGCGACTCCAGTAAAGTTAAAGGACTTAAAGGCTTAACTGTAAGATTTGGTGAATAAAGGTTTTTCTAGGTCAAGTTTATCATCGTGAATGGCATTTGTTTCGTTCATGGAAAAGAAGGATGATTGCCTAAGGGTGTGTATCGGCTATCAATGGTTTGGCAAGGTCACCACCCATGATCGATATTTGTTGTCGAGTGTGGATGTGTGTTGATCAACCTCAAGGTGTCAAAATATTTTTCCGATCGATTATTAAAACTTAAATCCTTTTCAAAGTGATATTTGAAATTTAAGGGTATTTTATTCAAGTATTTTTCATTTATGTTCATACATGTATTTGTATGTTATATTGTTTGATATTATACTGCACCATACGGAGGCGGCGAACCAATATGGTCCATGTAGAGCTAGCCCCATAATCATGTTGCCTACGAGTCCAGGGGATCGGACGGCTAATATAGGCAACCACCCTGGGTTGTATTGGTAGCAGAGTGTCGGCGACAGTTGGAATCATGGATCACGTAGCATGTTAGAAGGTAGTGTACGTACCTCCATTACAAGCGTGCATATTTTATTTTATGCTATGGATTTTAAGATATGATTTTGTGCACTTATTCATGTTTTTATTATTGTTCCAATGTGGAGTTTTAACAATTGCCTATGCAAGTTAGGTATATTTGAAAAATATATTTTATTATTTATTTTATGTTATGGTTTTTCCAAGAGCAACTTAAGGGTTAAGTATCGCCAGTTGAGAATCCAAAGTAGGGTATCGTTGAGTTCAAAAAGGAGATCCTAAAGGAAGCACGTGATTCAATGTATGCGATACACCCCAAGAGTGCAAAGATGTATGGAGTACTCACTAGATGACATTGTGGTTGGGCACGATAAAGTAAGTTGAAGGATTCGAATAAAGGTACTTAAGTCACCGACAAGTAAAAGTGGGGAGTAGAAACATTTGAAGTAGTTTCAATCCTTACCCATTTTCGTGTTGGGTGGGGAGATGTAAACATGGATTTCGTGCTCAAACTATCGTTCACAACGAGAAGGTACGACAGCGTTTAGAGAATCAAGCAAGATCCAGATAGCGATTAAAGTTCTACTTGGTTGTTGATGAGATTAATGAGATGAGGATGATTCCTTAGGCATGGTTAGATGTTTAAGCATGGTTATTTTCATTCTAGAAGCTAAGATCTTGATATCTTATTTCCTTGGAGATTTAAGGTTCGTATTGATGGTGCTTTATCGATTCAAGGTGGTTGATATTGTTGGTGATAATTTACAATGATAAGGAGTATGATTTTTTGGGACGTAGTTAGAACTTAAGAAGTGTGGAATACTTTTATGGGTTAAGGATCTAGTGATTTGTTCATAGTATTGGTGGTGATGCTAGAATTAAGATTTAAATTCCCTATTGCTTGAGGTGTGGATTCATGGAATTTATTGAAATTGGGGAAACTTAGGGTTTTCAAGAATGGTATTTGGATGTTGAGAAATTTTATTCATGACCTTGATGAATTTAGTTAAAAGAAAGATTGATGTTTGTCGAGGTTAAGACTATTGGTTAACCAATGAGGAGCAAGTGTTTTATAATTGTAAGTACTAGGAGGATAATCGAAGACAAGTGAATTAATCTCAACCTTAACTTGGTGATACCAGTATTTGAGGAAATTAGACTTAAGTTCTAATCTTACCTTTGAATTGCTGATCGAGTTACGAGAGTTGGTTGTTAGTTTAAGGATGCATGCTTCAGAAGCACTTTATGGTTAGCGTTCGACTATGACCAAGACTTGTAGATTATGTTCTCGTGGCCCAGTTTGGATATCCTTAATTAGTGGGCATGAGGAGAAAAGTTGCACAAGAGGAAAGTTAAAGTCACTATTAGGCGTGATGGTAGTGCAGTGAGAGTGGATGAGGTCTCTACTATACTTGCTAAGTTAAGCTGCTCAGGCTCGGAAGAAGAGCTATACAGTTGTGTGTATACAGATACACTTGGAGTGGGACTTAACTACTGCATCGCCTCCCACCACCGGCCGATGGACAAGCAAAGTGTAGAGTTCACACTTGGAAGTTATGTTGGGACCGTGCATCATGCAATGTCAAGAGAAGCTGGATTGAGCAATTGGCATCGATAGGATTCGTTACGATATTAGCCACCAAGCGAGCATCGAGATGTCTTCGTAAGAGATCCTACATGGAAGGCAGCGCCGAACTCCACAGTGTTGAAGTGAAGTAGGTAAGGAGGAGCACCATATGACTACCAACCTGAATTGGATGCAAGCACCTATGAATGACTATGAATAAGGCGAAAGTCATCCGAGAGAGTTTGAAGACCGCTCAGGAATCGACACATGAGTTCAGCCAATGTGCATGGAAAAGATGTTAAGCTCAAAGTCCGAGACTAAGTTTTGAAATTATCTCCATAGAAGAGGGTCGTATGCTTTGGTTGATAGAGAAGGCCAAGTTCTTGTTACATTGGTTCTACAGGGTTATTGGAAGAATTGGTTTTGTGGTATGCAAGTTAATATTTTCGGGAAAGCAGACATCAGCATGCAGCGTAATTCACATGTTGTTACTACGAAAGGACATCGAAGACCTGTCATGTAAGGAGCGACCAGTGCAGATTTTAAGTCATGAAGAATGCGTATGGGTCACTAAGACTAATTTCTCAAGTCAGAGTCTCATGGTGAATTAATCTAGTCGAGAAAGCGACGTGGAAGCTCGAGGCACAAATCCGCGACTGATGTTCTTATGCGTTTCAGTGACGTAAGAAATTTCGAGGATGGAATTTTTAAGGGGGGAAGGTTGTAACACCCCATCCCGAACCATGTAGGAATTTTTGCACGTTGACCGAGGTTGACTGTTGACCGTTGACTTTGACCGTTGACCGAAGGGTCAAAAGCTGACTTTTTGTTTCGGTTGGAATCCTAGGTTGATTGAGGTACCGTTACGAAGTACACGTTGGCACGAGTTCGTAGACTAGTAGCACGTTGAAAACGGAACTACGGTTTGAAAGTTATGAGCAAAACAAGTTAAGGTCCAAACTGTCCAAGGGGTGCTGGAGTTGACTTTTTATTTATGGGGAAATGAGCTTTGACTCATGCATGCTTGTGAAGTGCTCATCGATACGAGTTCACAGACTAGCGGCACGCTTAAAACGGACATCCGGTTAAATAGTTATGGACGCGTGAAGTTTGCCGGATACCATAATATTTTAATGTTTTTGAGTCGATGAACAGTGAAATACCACGTGTCGTCACCTGATTGGTCCATGTGGATGAACAGTGTCACCACTATGGTTTTTATTTGACAAAAATCTCGGGGAAGAGAGAGAAAGAGAGAGAGGAGAGAGAGAGAGAGAGAGAAACCCACCGGCCGCCGGATTCCGACCAATTTTCCGGCCGATTCTCGTTACACGCACCGGCCAGACGGAAGCCTCTCCTCATTTCCGGCCAAACCCCAAAATTTCACGGCCGTTGGCCACCGGACGCACCCGGATCGAGGCGGCGAAGATCGGCGGTGATTTTTCCCTCCACCGCCGGCCACCGCCGTTTGACCCCTTTCCGACCATTTTCCGGCCACACTCGCTAGCCACCCCTCACGACCTCCTCAAGTCCGGCCTACCCACCAAATTTCACGGCCACGGGACCTCCGACGCGCCGGGATCGGAGCTTTTTCCGGCGAGGGGTCGAAATTCTTCAAACCCCGATTTCTCCGCCGTCCGGCCTCCGTTTGCCTCACTGCCGGTCCCATTGGATTCCTCTGCCCTCGATCTACAAATCTGCAAAAAATCTCAGCCAACGGCCACGGCACGCACCGCCGCCGGTGACCGCGGCGGCTTGCCGGAAGTTACTGTTCCAGCGAGTACCCAATTGCACCGCCGATCCCTCCCGACTGTTTTCGACCTCCTGAATCCAAATCTGGCATCCTTTTCCACCAATTCGTGATGGTTTGGGAGAATTACGGAGTCGAAACCCGAAAGCTTTCTGGCGAGATTCCGACCACCTCGGGTCCGATCACCGGAACGTAAGACCGAATCCGTGATCCTCCTCACTCGAGCTTCGATTCGGTATATAACTCGTAAATTTAAGATGTCGTTTGTGTTTGATTGAGATACGTGCTTAAGGTGAGTGACCCACCTTCAAATTAATTTCGGGAATTAAATTTGTGATTATTATGTGTGATTTGAATATTTGGAATTTAAATTCTATGTGCCAAATATTTAATTGATTTATTGTGGAATTATTGGTGAATTTATTTTGGTTAAAGAAAATATGCATTATATAAATTTATGCAAATGTGAAAATTATTTTATGGTATTGAGGCTTGCGAAATTCTTGTGGTTTTAACATTAAATTGGGCATGATTTGATTTTCAAATATTTCAAGGAAAATATTTGTTTATGTTGGTGACTTCAATTTTTATAAAGTATGCCCATGGGATATTATGTGATTTAATTATTATATTTCAAGAATTATTTATGCTATTCGAAAAATTGGTGGATTTGGGAGTTGGTGGAGTTGAATTTTCATGGAACTTATGATGTTAATTATAAAGAAATTGTGGAGAATTTCCGGGTTCAATTGGATGGAATAAACCCGTTATGTTTATGGAAAATTTGAGATTTTGATATATAAATTAAATATGTGGATTTTATGATTTTTAGATGCACCGTGCACGTACTGGTGTTGTGTTTATATGTGATATGGTCAATGTGCACACGGATGTGATTAGCGCGCAGGTGGGTGTGAGTAGCGCGCAGGTGATATTATGAGGTTGTCCTGTGGTTGCCATCGGATGAGGGTAGGCCGCCCCTCCATGACCGGGACACCAGTTAGCAGCGGCGCAGTGGGACGCCACGCGACCGTATGCCGGTTTCTTTCTATAACCTCCTGTCTGGCAGTACCTTGGGACGCTGGGTGCTGTTAGCGCCACTGGTATATAGTGAGTGCATCAAGTGATTTTCAGAACTGTGATTTTAAAATAAATATTTTGAAATTGTATTGGAATTAAAAATATAATTATTACTGTTTCTGGTATTTATTTGATGTCTTGGTTTTCGGGAAATACGAACAAAGGGTTTTGTGAAAAGGTTTTAAAAGGGGAACTTTTCCAACCGAGAGAATTTTAAGGGTTTTGAGAGAAATTATTATTTCCAATTAATTATTATTTATCTACTTCATTACTGTGGTATTATATTGTATAGTAGATAGGGTCACTCACTGAGATGATTAGCATCTCATATTTTCAAATTCTGTTCCTCTAGGTACCAGGTTGTCGGTGTTCATACGGAGCGGATTTGATCTTCATCGCTGTCTTAGTTTGTGAAGTACCCTGTTCTTCCTTTATTGCAGTTGTAATATTTCTTTCACTCTTGTTGTATTCTATACTTAGTAGTACTTCATGAAGCTCTGTATACTGTATGGGACACTTATGCATTTATTATGCACTGGATTACTGTTATTTATTTTTGGAGTGCTGAAATTTGTGGAATCAACTTGTAGTATTGTGGGAGGAATAAGGGGGGTGTTATAAAAATGTGTTTTCAGTGCAGGAATTTGTGGTAAGTCCATCCCTTAGGGGAGGTTCTGCCGGATTTTCCATAGGAGGGTCCGATAGGGTTTCCCTGGGATCAGGGCTTGTCTAGGGTTCCGGTGAGAAATTTTTGACGGGTCCTGGCAATTTAAAATTAAAAAGAAGTTATTGATGAATTTTTCAAAATATAAGATATGAATTAAAATAGAAATGAAGATGTTTGAAGGAAATTTGTCCTTAGATTTTTATTTATTTATTTATATTTTTTGGTAAATCTTTAACGACTTTAGTCACAATAGAATGTGATAACCCAAACCCTTGCTAAAGAAGTAAAATAATATATGTGATGCTAAAAGTACATCATTGATGATGTCAACATAAAGTAATCTAATCTAATGCATGCCGATTAACTACTAAGTTAACTTTTTTTAAATATATGTATATAAATATAATTAGTTTCAAATCTGAACGATTTAATTTTTATAAAATTTGAATTTAAATTTTAAATTTTGATCTATCATTTGAATTGAAAAAAATTATGAAGCATGTCCCAAAAATAAAAAATTAAAGAAAGAATTGATTTTAAAAAAGTCATTCTAATCTAAATATTATTTTATATATATATATATATATATATATAATGCTAAAGATACTTACATTATGTTGGCATTATATCATGAACAAAAAATAGTTTTTCTAAACAAAAAGTAAATTTTATTTCACATATCCTCTTCAAGAGTAGGATTCAACTGATTATCTGTTCCATCTTCCATCCAAGATTCAAAATAAGATAGAGATAAAGAATGGCGAGCTACAAATGAGTAGCTTTGTTTGCCTCTGTTGGAGCAAAAGAACAAAGAAGTCGATTATGAGAAGCTAATAGCATTTTAATGTCCTCCGGTAAATAGTAGCCCTTCCCCATGAAAGTTTCAGAACCCATAAATAAGACAACTCCCCTAAAAATAGCCAGCTTGTAAATAGTAGCTTCTTTAGAATCACTTACCAACTCCCCTAAAAATAGCCAGCTTGTAAATGATATCTTTCACTGAATTTACCTCTGCCTTTGCTTCTTTTCTCCATATTTTAAATCATGGTACTTTTTTGTGTTCCTTTAATCAAACTATAGTTGCACTAACACAAATAATAGAAGGATAAAGCAGCAAGAAGGCAATTTATCGCTAGCCGGTTACCTAGTTTGCTGCTTTGCGTTTAAGAAGGAAAAAGAATTGTCCTGACTTTAAAATGGAAAAATTCTCATCACTTTTTTTCCTGTAGCAGTCAAAGAGAACTCATTCAAAGATCTTTTCACCAAAATGCAGCTTGATCATCCCTTCTACTGCAGTTCGTAAATGGGATGCAAGAGTGGTGGCAATTCCCTGCAAATTTATTTTGCAAATTAATTCAAAATAATCCAAACTTTACTCTTTAAGCAAAGATTCAATATCAGATATATCCAGTTGCAGTAGCATACGCAAAGGTAATTAGAAATTTCTCTTATCATTACTGAGTCTTTCATATATACTTGAAGTTACAGGGGTGGCAATTTTTCCTTGTTTTGTCCTGTTTCCACAGTTAAGGCTGAAGATTTCTCATTAAATGGGTATGGCAATCAATGTCTCTCACCTTCCTTGCCAAGTCCACGTGGCAAGATTCAAGAAGCTCCAAAATCATATTTGGCAGCCTTTGAGAATGATGATTTCCATTAGGGACACCAGGAAAATTGAGAAGGGGGAGTTGAGTTCCGCGGCGTACAATCAATCTTTTCCACTTAAACAAAGGTATATAGCCAATAGATGCTAGTTTTATTAGCAAAAAGAGGGAAAAAAAAAAAAAATGTTAGGTATGCCACGGGATTTTAAAATTTTCTCCATCATCATCATCACATCAAATTATGAGTAAGAGCCAAGAGGGAGTAAAAAATCAACTTATAAATCAAAGAAAAACACAGTTCATGGTATGATCTGGCTACTGCGAACACAAAAACCAGTTAAATTTGAAAAAAACAAAAACATTTCAGCATGTAACAGATACGTACAACAGAACCGGCCTCTGCATCAACTGGTCCAACATAACTGGCCTTTTTTTCTCTTTTTTCAAAATAAATTACAAAATATATGTTTTTTGGATAAATTCTGGAAAACCAAAAAAAATTGAAAATACTTTTAAATTGATTGTACAATGGTAAATTACATAATTTATTGACACGTTAGCAGTCAAAAATGGTTTCGTGTGAGGAATTACTGTTCAGCCAAAAGAAACATACGTGTGTCAGTGGGTTTTTCAAAGGTATCCGGTGAAAGTATATTCCAATTCTATATTTAAAGAAATAGACGAATTCATTCAGATGATGAACGAGAAAGGATATGAGAAGTAAGCCGGACCCTCCTCGATCCGGATACAAGGTTTTGTTACAGCCTAAGCAACCTAAAGCAAAATTAGCTAAGGCATGTGCTATTTTATTATTAAATATAAATATATATTTAACCTTCTCATAATGATATATTTTATTTTATATTATATTTTTTATTCAATACGTCTAGTATTATTCACAAATATATATAACTCATCTAATTACTTTTCTAAAAAAAAAAAAAAAACCTTACACAATTATTTGTCAAATTAATTAGCAAACAATAATGCTTTAGTCATAAAATATTCATCATATTTATTTACCAAATAATATCAAAATAATATTATAATATTTAATTAATTTTTTATTTAAATTTAAATATCTATATCTAAATTATATGAATATTTTAATTGATAATATATTTTCACATCAAAACAGAATATATAACTTAGATAACTATTTGTAAACACAAATCATACTTAAAACTTTATTGTGCAAAGATCCCTTGTTTTTCTTTTAAAAGATATCAAATGAAGTGGAAGTGCTACATATGTATATATATATATATGTTGCCACTTTAGCACAAATTTTATTTTACAGTAATGTTATAAATATCAAAATATTTATTAAATTTATTTATAAAATAATATTTGTTAAATTATTATTGGTTAACATATTTATATAACTGAAATATAAATAAATATTTTTTAAAAAAATAGATTAAAAAATAATTAAATATTATTATAGCATCTATCATATTAATTAATAAATAAATTTGATTAATATTTTAATAATTTAACGTGGCAACATATTGACTTTTTTTTTTTTCTTCCAAGAATAAATTACATAACATAAGTTATTTCGAAAAATTCTCGAAAATCAAAATATTTGAATTTACATTTAAATTGACTATACAATGGTAGATTACATAATTTATTGACACGTCAGGTAGTAAAAAATGAGTGCGTGTGAGATACTTTCAACCAAAAGAAACTTACATATATAAGTGGGTTTTACAAAGGTATGCGGTGAAGTATATATTCTAATTCTTTAACATACATTATTAAAATTAAAAATTAAAAAATAAAAAATAAAAAAATTGAGAATCCATTCAGATGAAGAATGAGAAAGGACGTGAGAAGTGAGCCGGACCCCCTTCAATCCAGATACAAGGTTTCTTTAGAGCCTAAGCAACCTAAACCAAATTAGCTAAGCCATGTGCTATTTTATTATTAAATTATATTTAAACTTCTCATATTTTTTTATAACGAAAAAATGAGATTGAAACTTGTAATTATTATCCAACAAAAATTTAACATTTGGCTGTCTCTGCGACTATCTTTTGAAAAGCAAAATAATAATAATAATAATTTAGTGGATCCTATCCTAATAGCTCCGGCCGTCTCACAGAAACGTGTGGAGTTCACATGGATCACATGAACATATTAGAAGATCGCTTTTTGAGTACAATAGACCTTCATGACCAAGTTTTATTATAAAAGAAGGGAAACTTAATTTATTTTGGGCTACATATGCAAACAAAATGATCAATGAGATGCTCCTCATTTGTCCCCACCTCTTTGCTTCTTTCTTCCAGCTAGCTAAGCTGGTTTTCTGCCATGCGTTTAAGAATGATAAAGAAGTGGACTGCCTTCCCAAAATTAAAAATGGAAGAGTTCTCTTCAATCTTCTTCCTGTAAGAGTCAAAGATCACATCCAAGATCTCTTCACCAAAATGCTGCTTGATTATCCCTTCCATGGCAGCTCTCAAATGGGATGCAAGAACTTGGCCATTAATTTTAAACTCACTAGAAACATTTGGTATCACAAGAGGTAGGTATTCCACTCCCTCTATGCTAAAACATCCATTTCTTTCAACAGCTGCTTCTAGTTCTTGGGGAGACATGTTATTTATTGGTAAATTAAAAGAGTCCACCTTCTCCTCACTAATCATTCCCTGCAAATATATAGGAAAAAGAGTGGCATCCTTAAGTTAATATTTATTTTAAAATTCATTCAAAGCAACCTAAACTTATTTAGAACAATAGCAAGATCAAATATCAAATTGCACAACGCTAGAAAAAATACTTTCATTATTACTAAGTTTTGCACATATATTTTATTGTCCATTTGAAATAAGAGGTTGATATCCATTGAACTAGATTATTTTAGTTTGGTCCAATCAATTTGGACTATTTTAGATTTAATCAACATTAGTCTCGATGAAACTTAAAATAGTATAGCCAAAATTCAGTTGAGTTTATTTTCATAATTGGCCTAATCAATATTTCTTACCTTCCGTGCCAAGTCCATGAGGCAAGATCCAAGAATCTCCAAAGTCAAACTTGGCAGACTTTGAGAGTGATGAGTTCCATTGGGAATTCCAGGAACGATGAGTACCATTAACCCTCCATATACAATCTCTTGTGCCCTGGCTTGTAGAAATTGCTGCATATCCTTATCGTATTGAGCTTTATAAGCCAAAACTACTTCATCTCCCGAGTTCGAGTAATGAATCCGGCCCTTATTCCAAGCAGGAGAGTTCTTGTTCACCACCTCTTTTGGTGCTCTAGAAAGCCAGTGAATGGCAAAAGAAGAATGAACAAAGTGAAGAGAATTCTTGGGAAACAAGCGACCATGGAAAGATCCAGGAGCACCTGCTGCATGGTATCGCCGGTCTTGAGGAAGGGATGTGAAAAGTAGGTTGAAATCATTTGAGGTATGATCGCTAAAGAAAACTTGAAAGTCCGGGATTTGTGAATTCAATCCTTCGCTCTTGTATTTGGACTCAACTGCTTCGAGTATATTCTGTGCTGTAAAGAATGTATTGGGTCCAACAGAGCAACCCAAATCTGCAATTTGGAAAGTTTTGGAAGAAAGTAGGATTTCTTTATCAAGCTTTTCTGCAATTGCTTTCTTTATCAGTTCTTTGGCAGAATCGGTAGCTTTTCTCTGCAAAATGTACCAAGTTTGCAAATTCATTTCACAATTGATAATAGCCGATCCAAACAAGATTTACTTGTATTTCTACTACAATAATTGCTAGAATACCCATAACCATCAATAGTCCATAACTTTAAAAGTATAATTTAATGAGATAATTAAGCTTCTAAAACAAATTACACACATTTCAAAAGTATCAGGAGAAGTTTTTCTAGCTATCTCTGTAATTATATAATAATAATATATATATGTATATGTATATATGGAAATTTTCTTATCCACCATCGGGGACTAAAATAAATTCCAACAACAGTTTACAAATTCATGTAAATGCCTTGATTAGCGCTCCTATTCACTAATTATGATCGCTGTCTTTGGACTTTAACTTTAGTCCACGATCTAGATAAAAGCATCTTTATATATATATATATATATATTATATAAAATAATTACGTAGACCTGCTGTGTAGAGTTCTTGGCATAACTGTAGAGACCATCTCCACCCATCATTGGATATGCTTCTTGCACAGTCCCTGTTTCCTCTGTTGCCATCTCTCTTCTTTCTTCTCTCTTTAGTGGTTTGCAGGTATATGTTTTCAGGTTTAATTGTTCACGAAGTTGCTATTTATAGTGAACAAATTTGGTAAGCTGGTCAACAAAATGATATAGCAAATTAAATATTTTAAGTAATTTGGTCATTGTTATTTATGATATATCAAGAGGGGAAAAGAATAAATTTTTTTTTTCTTTAAAATGGACAAGGGCATTTATTGAAGTCAGCCTTTGTACATATTTTTATTAATTAATTAGTACCTTGGACTATGACTCTATAATTAACAACTTTATATTTCAAAAATATAAATACAAAGAATTTTCTTTATTTTTTATTATATTACAATGTCCTAGTTTGAGTGCATGTATAATCTTTCAAAGTTTTCATGTATAAATTATTCTATGGTCCACGCTAATACCCCATAGTCCACAATAAATGATGGAAAAGACACATTTTTGCTTGCTTGGAGTTCGATCGTGGAGCCGAAAAGGTTGAAAACAGGCTTTTTTGTTTCGCTTTTAGTTTTTTTATTTTTTATTTTTTATTATTATTATCTTTTTTGTTTTAGATGTTTTGATGGATGGATGCTTTATACATGGAATAAAATAGTACCATATAATATTGTCCTGTATGAGTTTTTGGCACTGAGCTTTTGGCAAATAAAAAGCGAGAATAATTAATTTCTTAATTCTGGTATGTACGTAATACCCTATGTCACATAATCCTTTGTGGCGAAACAAAAAAAATAAATAAATAAATAAATCAGTTTTAGGAGAATCCAAACTCATGACCATTGCATTCAGAACATATGTTAAAATTATAGCCTTCCAACAGTTTGAGAAGAAATCAACCAAACAAGAATAACCAAGTTCTGAGTGATGCTTTAAATATATATATATATATATATTGTGTCACTCTCCGTTTCGTTTATTATTATTACTATTATTATTATTATTATTATTTGAAGTTGGAGGGCATTTTTAGAGCAACTTGATAAAGACTAATTATACCCATAAGTTAGTGGTTTAATTTAAGAGGATTAATCAATACCCATAAGCATGGCCATCAATACCCATAAGAGGACTAATCTTTTTCAAAACAATAATCAAGCTAGTAATTTATAATTTATATAAATGTTCCTGACATTATTTATTAATTTATGATTACAAAAAGAGAATGCAATACCATATATATAACAACACACAAACACCGACACATTATATAAAAAGGTGAAGAAAGCAAGTTGTGGCTAGCTAAAGCTAATTAGTTAATTTGCTGCCTTGCGTTTAAGGAGGGCAAAGAAGTTTACTTTTTTCACTGACTTGAAAATGGAGGGATTTTCTTCAATTTTCTTCCCGTAAGAGTCAAATAGCACATCTAAAATGTCCTCACCAAAATGCTTCTTGATAATCCTCTCTAAGGAAGCTCTTACGTGAGATGCAAATACTTTGGCATTCATTACAGACTGAGAATGATCATCTAATCTCTCATGATGTATGTATTCAATTGTCTCTATACTAAAACATCCATTTCTTTCAACACCTGCTTCCAATTCTTGGGGAGAAATTTCATATATCGGTACATTAAAGCTATCCACTTTCTCCTCACTAACTATTCCCTGCACATAGTAAAAGGGGATGGCATACTGTGGTCAAAATAGTTCAAAACTAGTTCTCATCTCAAAGATGCAATACCATTTTTTTAATTATATGTAATCAGTGAGTTAGTGGATAATCAGTTTCTACCATATATTAGAAACCTACTAATTTTTCAACCATAGCACATGCCACATAATAACGGTTCCTACTTTATGTTAAATATAATTTAAAGTCGGTACCCAACATAAGGTGGGAACATGCGGCGCCTATAGGTTCTAAACATAAACTAGAAACTATGTTCTAGATGGGTCAAAATTTCATGGTGTATGATATTAAAATTTCTTACCTTTCTTACCAAGTCCATGAGGCAAGAGCCTAGAAGGTCTAAAATCATACATTGCAGACCTTGAAAATGATGAGTTCTATTGGGGATACCAGAAATAATGAGTACCATCAATCCTCCATACACAATCTCTTGTGCCCTGACTTGCAGAAACTGCTCGATATCCTTCACAAATTGAGCTTTATTAGGCCCGAACTACTTCGTCTCCCGAATTCAAGTAATGAATCCGGCCCTTATTCCAAGCAGGAGAGTTTTTGTTCATCACCTCTTTTGGTGCTCCAGAAAGCCAAAGCATGGCAGCAATAGAAGAATGAACAAAATGAAGAGATGCCTTGGGAAACAAGCGATCATAGAAAGATCCCGGCACACCTGCTGCATAATATGGCCTGTTCTGTGGAAGCGAAGTGAAGACCAGGTTGAAATCATTTGTAATATGAACATTAAAGAGAACAGAGCAACAGAACATTGAAACTCGAAGATTTGAGAATTCAGTTCTTGGCACTGCTGGTACTTGGACTCCAATGCTTCAACTACATTTTGTACCGCAAAGAATGTATTAGGACCAACAGAGCAACCCAAATCCGCAATGCGGAATGTTTTGGAGTTGAGTAAGATTTCTTTATCGAGCTTTTCTGGAATTGCCATGTTTATCAATTGTTTGGTGGCATCAGAAGCTGCTCTCTACGTAAACAAAATTCCAACCCAAAGGCATTATTACACAATTAGAAGCTCCTTTTATTATTGTTTCATAATATTGAATAGTTAATTGTTAGTATGCGGATAAATACTTATGTATGCTTATTACTTTTTTGATATATGGTGATGCTTTAATGTAGAGAATGCAATTTTGTCTATATTAAGTCTCTTTAATTTGATATATATGATATATTTTTTCTTCATGATATTAATATGCATTCCTTGTGGAAATTTCTTACAAATAATAGTTTGGAATAAGCAATTGACGAAATTTATACATAAACACACCTGGATTTCGAAGTTCTTGGCATAGCTGTAAGGGCCATCTCCACCTTTCATTGGATATTCTTCATTGAGTTCATTCCTGGTTCCCTCTGCTTCCATATCTATTCAATTTTTTTTAAAAAAATTTTAGTCTTTTATTTGTAAATCTGTATGTAAGATGGTTAACGAAAATATATGGCAAATTATATATAAATTCAAGCCTGTAGAGACAAGATATGCCAATTTATATATAAATTCAAGCATGATGATGTACATCCAAGGGCTAGCAAAGGATAGACAAGATTTATTCAAATCAAAGAAGACTACAAGCACACGTTAGAGCGAAGTTATTTTAAAACCAGATTTCTATCTTAATGACTAAAAAAATAGTTTGACTCCCTGTAGATGTGCTTTCACATGCTTGTCTGCTGAGAAAATCTTGCATGAATCGGTGTTACCACATCAGATTATACCAATTTATTGCCATCTGTTCAAACATATGCCACCTGTTAAACATTTGTCTGGTAGAATTTAACATTTTCCAGCTCACCTCTTTTTTTTAAAATTTATTTAAAAAAATGCACCCAAAGGAAATCCTAGCTGGTGGTGATGGCTGCCGGACCTTTCTTTTTCTGAGGGCAATTTCATATTTATCACTAATAATGCAGTGACTCCGGCAACTGCCACCATTTTTCTATTAAAATTTTATTTTTTTTCAATAGAAAAATGGTGAGCTGGATAGTGTATTTAATAACACAAATGTCTTAACCAGGTGGTAAGTAATTGAACAGATGGCAATAAATTAGTGGGAGTGGTACGATCTGACGTGGTAACACCGACTCATACAAGATTTTCTACTCACCTAAACGTTTACTCAACCAACTGCCCAATATTAAAAATTTAATATGAAAATATAAATATTTTTGGAGTAATCATTTAAATTTTCAAATGATGTAAAGATCTAGATAATACTCTAACATCAATAATGACATGTAATGTGTGTATATATATATATATATATTTTAAGTATGGAAAACGAGTAGCATTTTTTTATTCACATAAAATATTCATAGAAAAGAAAGGGCCACTTTCATTTACAAGTCAGATCGCCATAATTAAACAACTGTGGAATTTCTGCGTATCCCTATAAATAAGGAGATAATTTTATTTATTTATTTTTCCATTGCAAACATCAACTTGTACCAACTGCCATTTGACTGGGTAGACACCGCCAATCAAACCATATGTAAATTGATAATGCGTACATTCTCTTTGAGAATCTACAGCACAATGGCGAGGCCAGTATTTATCATACGGTTTGACTTTTAAAGAGAGAATGCTGTGAAAGAGGCGAGAGATGGTAAGAGAGAGGAGGGATGAAGTGAAATTTTTTCAAGAAAAGAATATTAAATTTCAATAACCAAGGCTTTTTTGTCAACCAAAGCAAAAGGTGACTATTTGTGTAAAAAAATTATTAATTATTAGTATTATTATTTTTTTGGTTTCATCAAGAATCACCTCTAAAGCAAAAGAAACGAATATGAGTTCCACGCGAAGAAGAAAATAATAATAATAATAACCGAAGGGTTTTCCAAAGATACTTGTGAAGTATGTTTCGATTATATATATATATATAGTCTAATATCACTTATGATAATAACTTTTGAAAAAACAGGCATAGCACTTTAAATAATGATTTCGTCAAAAATTATCATTTAAAATAATATCCACATCTTAATAAAATATAGATGTCTACAATAAAAAATTCTCATAAATATATATATTTAAGCAAGATTTTCATTGGAAATCTATAAATTATATGATTTATGACAGTTTATTCCCAAAATTATTTTTAAGACAATTTCATTCTTAAACTCATTTTGAAGTGTTTACTGTTAGTCTAAATGCTTGATTCCATCCAAATCTTTAATGGAACATGCATGTGCCTGTCACATGCCCATTTTATAGGGCTTTGAAAGTTATTTCCACTTCCAAGATGGTCAAGCTTCGACGTCCAATCAAAGTCGGCATTCTCAGCATGACCTTTTAGCCCCTTTTTTTAATCTATAAATGAATTCTTTTGAAAGAATGGTAGGAAAAGTGAAACTTATTCTTCTCTAATAGATGAGTCATATTAAGTTTTGAAAATATAAATCTTATCCAAGAAAAATATTGGATTGCTAAAGCTGAAATGGGATTTCATGAACCAAAATCCTTTTTGCCAAAACCAAATATTTCAACTTTACGACTCACCATCTCTGTTGACAAGACCATCCCACAAGCTCCAATGGAAGGTTATCCAAACTTTGGTAGAGAGAAAGATGTTAGGAGTGCAACAATGAACATGGTAAAAGGAACAAAGAGAGGCATACTAAAAATGTTTTTGAATGCCTTTATAAAATGGCATATGACGGCCTGTGCATGTTTAGTCAAATATTTGGATGGAACTAGCAATTTTGACTAGTGGTGCACACTTCCAATTAGTTTAGGAATGAAATTGTCTAAATTAAAAATAGTTTTGGGACTAAACTGTCATACAGCATATAGTTTAAGCATATAGTTTAAGGACTTCCAATGAAAATATCCCTATATTTAAACAACCAAACTCAATCCCAACGGTATTTATATATTTTTTTTATATAAGATTTTATTATATTAATAAATCTATATTTATTATTTTTAAGTTTTAAATTTTAGCTTTTAAAGTAATCAAATAGTTAATTAAGAAAAATATAATATTAAAACTATCAAGTAGTTCTGATTTAAATTTGACTGTATATTTAAACATTTTAATAACTATTTCCAAAAAGATTATTTAAAAAGGAAATCCTATTAGGTTTTGGCGCTCTCAAAAACACATGTGGAGTTTATTTATGTATTACTATTAATGAAGCTTGATATACGTAATAAACTTACATCCTAACAGTTTAAGTTTTTAGGATTAATAATAATTTAACATTGTATGCCTACAAATGAAGGGGAACGTGATATTTAATAAACCAGAATCCTAACAAAATGTTGACAAAGCTTACATATAATAAACGCGCATCCTAACAATTTAAGCTTTTGAATTTGAGATCAATGGTATTACATGAACATACTTGAAGATAGTTTTGGGAGTTAAATAAACCTTCAAGAAAAAGTTTTATCATAAGTGAAAGACACCTTAGTTTATTTGTGTCACAGACCAAACAATATGAAATGAGATGCTTTTAATAAGAATATGAGATGCACTTAATTTCATATCTTTCACCGAATTTATCTCCAACTTTGCCTCTCTTTTTCCATATAAAATCATAGTAATTTTGTGTGTCCCTCTAATATAACTAGCCGGTTGCCTGGTTCGTTGCTTTGCGTTTAAGAAGGAAAAAGAAGTTGTTTACTTTTCCTGACTTAAAAATGGAAAAATCGATCTCATCAAATTTCTTCCTGTAGCAGTCAAAGAGCACATCCAAGATCTTTTCATCAAAATGCTGCTTGATTATCCCTTCCATGACAGCTCTCAAATGAGATGCAGCAACTTGGCCATTAATTTTGTACTCACCAGAGTGACTTGGTACAGGAACATGCAGGTCTTCCATTTCCTCTATACTGAAACAACCATTCCTTTCAACAGCACCTTCTAGTTCTTGGGGAGACAACTGATAAGTTGGTATATTAAAAGAGTCTACTTTCTCCTCACTAACCATTCCCTGGTAACGTATAGAAAAAATGGTAGCAGTGAAGGTTTGTTTAGCAATTAAAACAAAATAACCCTAAATTTAAATTATTCTTGAAACTAAGTTGCAATATCAAATATCCAATGACTTTGTCTGTGTGGCATGAATAGGTTAGCGACAAAGCTACTATTTTTTCAAATGATAATGATTCTAAGTTCAAATCCTTATACAGCCCCAATATCCAAAAAATATCCAATTTCATATACACAAGCTCAGAAATCCTATATTATTAGTGAGTTTTTGCATATATACTAATCAATATTTTCTTACCTTCCTTGCCAAGTCCATGAGGCAAGATCCAAGAAGCTCGAAATTCATACTCGATCCATTTTGAGAGTGATGAGTTCCATTGGGAATTCCAGGAACAATGAGTGCCATCAATCCTCCATAAACAATCTCTTGTGCCCTGGCTTGTAGAAATTGCTCTATATCCTTATCAAACTGAGCTTTATAAGCCAAAAATACTTCATCTCCGGAACTCGAGTAGTGAATCCGGCCTTTATTCCATGCGCGAGATTTCTTGTTCACTACCTCCATTGGCACTCCGGAAAGCCAGTGGACGGCATAAGAAGAATGAACAAAGTGAAGAGAATCCTTGGGAAACAAGCGACCGTGGAAAGATCCGGGAACTCCTGCTGCATAATATCGCCTGTCGTTAGGGAGGGATGTGAAAAGCAGGTTGAAATCATTTGCGGTATGATCGCTAAAGAAAACTTGAAAATCTGGGATTTGGGAATTCAATCCTTGGCAGTGCTGGTATTTGGACTCCACTGCTTCAACTATATTTTGTACAGCAAAAAAACTATTGGGTCCAACAGAGCAACCCAAATCCGCAATGCGGAAAGTTTTGGAACAAAGTAAGATTTCTTTATCAAGCTTTTCTGCAATTGCTGCCTTTATCAATTCTTTGGCAAAATCGGTAGCTTTTCTCTGCAGAAATATATCAAGTTTTGTAAATTCATTACATAATTAATAGTTTACCCAAACAACAAGCTTTTCTACCAGTATTTCTATCACAATTAATTCTTCGTATAATATGTAGATAAAGCATACTCATATTTATAATCGTATCAGAAATTTGAGAGTATGATTTTCGTGGGATAATTAAGCCTAGACACCAAATTTGACACAACATATATGCAAACCATCATCTGAATCTCCATCTTAGTTGTTAAAGCAATTCAAAAACTGATAAATAATGTCAAAGTAGTTTAATGCCAGGAGGGTAATCACTTGAGAATTTGTATAATATATATTTACATTATACATATAAGAGGTAAAATATAGACCTGATGTGTAGAGTTCTTGGCATAACTGTAGTGGCCATCTCCTCCTTTCATTGGATAAGCTTCTTGTAGAATCCCTGTTTCCTCTGTTGCCATTTCTCTGTCTTCTCCTTCTTTCATCGGATAAGCTTCTTGTAGGATCCCTGTTTCCTCTGCTGCCATCTCTCTGTCTTCTATTTCTCTCTAAGTGGTGTGTAAATATATTTCTACGCGATGGTTCAGTAAATCGCCGGTTATAGCTAGTCTCCAAATTCGACAAGCGAGACATTTATTACTTCACACATACTTTAAGGTCAACTATTATTAATTAATTGAGTACCTTGTACTAAGACTCTCTCTGCGCTTCTTTATATATTCACCTACAAATAATTAAGTACCAAATAAATATAGTTTAATATACACACACACATATGTGTATATATACATGTATGTATGCATATGTCTATATATTTATTTTCGATCAAGTGTCAACAATTTCTCTAATCTAAAAAGGGGAACATGTTTCGAAGACAAAACCTCATGGTGTGGATTAAGGGGCGATACCAAATATATGTAGTTGAAGGTCAAGCCGGCCACAAACGTTAACACTTAAACCACTTAATATTTTAAATTATAATTGTAAAATAAGTCACTTGATATTTTATTTTTATTATATTAACTATATTATAGTTTCGCTGCAGGTATAATCTGTCAAAATTTTCATATATAAATTATTCTATGGTCAATGATATTGCCTGTACAAGCCAGGATAGATGAAGAAAGGGACACATTTTTGGTAGCTTGAAGATAAGATTGTGGAGCCAAAAAGGTTGAAAACAAGCATTTCGTTGTTTGGTTTTGTTTCTATTTTTTCCTAGTTGATTTGATTGATGGTTGTTTTGTGGATTAAAATAGTTGGTTTGATTGAGAGAGAGAGAGAGAGAGAGAGAGATAAAGAAAGTTGACTCCGGCAAATAACAAGTTCCGCTGGCTCCGGCAGAGGTGAGGAAAGAAAGAGATTTAGAAGAGAGGGAACTCGGGATCTGGTATGAGAGAAATGAGAGAGAAGAACTTGAGGGAGAGAGAGAGGATGAGAGCGTGAGGGAGAAAGAAAGGATGAGAGGGTGAGAATTTTTTTTAACAAAACCATTGGAAATGTTCTAAAACCACTGGGATCACACTTTCATATACAGGTTGAAACCTCCAACTGGATAAAAAATTTCCTCTCCCCTGAACTTGTAATAAAAAAATCATTATATATAAATGAAATTTATTTTTATTCACAAATATATAATTTAACAAATGTAAGTTCCAAAATACCATTTGATTGTGTCAGGTAAAGTTAACTGAGTTTTGGTAATTTTATCTCAGCTGATAAACCACTTATATCCATAGGATTCAAAATTTTAAAATTAAAGAAAATTATTGTAAATAATAAAATATAAGAAATATTCTTATTCAAATTTCTGAAGTTTGCATTAATTTCAATATGAACTTTTAAATTTTGAAAATTACAACTAATATCTTTATAAGAAGTGTAAATAAAACTTTTTAAATGGATGTGAATGAAATAACAGATGAAAAAAATAAAAACTGTTTAAAACCTGAAAAAAAAAATTTGAAACCATAAAAATTAAATTGTATTTAAATCAAATCTAAAAATAGATAAATAAAATTAACATTAAAAAATATACATATATATATATATATATATACACACCATTTCATTGATAAATTAACATCTGTGAATTAACATATAGGTCATTATAATAAACATCTAAAGTTGAAAAAATAGATATTAAAGAATTTTTGAATGTATAAAGTGTAAATATAAATAAAACAAAACTAAGGATGTCCAAATAAAATTTGCACTTAATTTTTTTGTTGGTAAATCTTGGAGGACTTTAGTCACATAAAAAGTCATCATCCAAACCCCCTTGGCTAAAAATGTAAAATAATGTATGTAATGCTAGCAATGCATTATTGATGACGAAACATAGAGTAATCTAATCTCTACCAGACGTATATACCAATTAAATATATAAGTTCACTTTTTAAAATATTATATATGTATATATGAATAATGCTAAATGTATGATGTCATCTTGGTATCATATCATAAACAAGCTAAAAGTACCAACTTACTATTTTATGTAATGCTCGAAATTAATACATCATTGATGACGTCAACATAAAATAATCTAATCTCTACCAAACACATGCCAATTAGTAAGCTTTTACTTTTTCCAAACAAAAAAAAAAAATTATATATAA
The DNA here is from genome assembly GCF_031755915.1 of Ziziphus jujuba. Lineage (NCBI taxonomy): Eukaryota > Viridiplantae > Streptophyta > Magnoliopsida > Rosales > Rhamnaceae > Ziziphus > Ziziphus jujuba. The sequence goes on along the minus strand of NC_083380.1, from coordinate 14,303,117 downwards.
CATTAATAATGCCGCTTTTACTTTTTCCCCAAAAAAAAAAAAAATTATAGATAACATTAATAAAACAGGAAGTACCATGTGATCTTGGTACCGTATCATAAACAAACAAAGTAAAGTAAAGGTTACCAAAGTAAACAATTATTTTTATTCAAAAATATGTAATTTAATGTATGTAAGTACTAAAATACCATTTGTCTGCATAAAATAAAATTAATTCGGTTGATAAAGTATTTATATTCATTATTTTTAGCAACAAAAAAAAAAGTATTTATATTCATTATTAAGAGATGGTAATTTTATAACATTGGGATGGAGAAAATTTGTTATAAAGATAAATATGTATATATATATATATATATACACACACACACACACCCCACTTAATTGTCAAATCTAACGTCAACCAATTATAGGTCATTTATATACACACACACACACACCACTTAATTGTTAAATCTAACGTCAACTAATTAACAGATAGGTCATTTTGATGCATATCTAAAATTGAAAAGAGGTTATTGATGAATTTTTCAAAAAAATAAGATATGAATAAAAACAAAACTGAAGATGTCCATATAAAATTTGCCATTAAATTTTTTTTTTTTTTTTGGGTAAATCTTTGAGGACTTTAATCAGAATACAACGTCATCCCCCAAACTCCTTGGCTAAAGAAGTAAAATAATGTATGTGGTGCTATAAAATACAACATTGATGACGTTGACATAAAGTAATCTAATCTATATACATGCCAATTAACCACCAAGTTAACTTTTTAAATATATATATATATATATATATATACGCATAGTTAGTTTCAAGTCAGGACAATCTGAATTTTGTAAAATCTGTTCTTAATTTTTTAAACTTTTGATTTATCATTTGGATTAAAAAAAATAATAAAATACTACTTAAAAATAACAAATCAAAGATTATAATTTAAGATCTGATTTTTAAAAAAATCAAATTATCCTGACGTGAATTTTATTTTATTTATATACATATATATATATATATATAAATGGTAAAGATACCACATGATCTTGTACCATATCAAAAACAAAAAATAAAGTTTTTTTTTTTTCTTTTGAAAAATAAACTCCATACCTTATTAAGAAATAGAAACATTACACATGTCCTTCATACCAGATGATCTTCTGCCATATGATAAACAAAAAGTAAAGTTTTTTTTTTTTCTTTTGAAAAATAAACTCAATACCTAGTAAGAAATAGAAACAGTATACATTTCGTCTTCAAGAGTAGGATTCAACCAATCTGGTCCATCCTCCATCCAAGATTCTAAATAAGATAGAGATAAAGAATGGCGAGCTAAAAATGAGTAGCTTTGTTTGCTTCTCTTGGAGCAAAAGAAAAAGAAAATGATATGAGAAGCTAACAGCATTTAAATGTCCTCCACTAAATGGCAGTCCTTCCCCAAGAAAGTTTCAGAACCATGAATAAGACAAATAGCTTCTTTAGATTCTTTAGAATTACTTACCAACTCCCCTAAAAGAAACCAACTTGTAAATAGTATCATTCGCCGACTTTACCTCCACTTTTGCTTCTTTTTCCCATATTACAAATCATGGTACTTTTTTGTATTCCTCTAATCAAACCATAGTTGCATTAACACAAATAATAGAAGGACAAAGCAGCAAGAAGGCAATTTATAGCTAGTACCTAGTTTGCTGCTCTGCGTTTAAGAAGGAAAAAGAAGTTGACTAGATTTCCTGACTTTAAAATGGAAAAATTCTCATCAATTTTTTTCCTGTAGCAGTCAAAGAGCTCATCCAAAATCTTTTCACCAAAATGCAGCTTGATCATCCCTTCCACGGCAGCTCTCAGATGAGATGCAACAGCGGAAGAGTCACTTGGTAGAGGAAGAGGCAGACCTTCCATTCCCTCTATGGTAAAACAACCATTTCTTTCAACAGCAGCTTCTAGTTCTTTGGGAGACATCAGATATGTTGGCATATTAAAGTAGTCTACTTTCTCCTCACTAATTATTCCCTGCAAATTTATTTTGCAAATTAATTCAAAATAAACCAAAACCAATTCTCTAAAAAAAGATTCAATATCGAATATATCCAATTGCGTACACAAAGGTAATTAGAAATTCTCTTATTATTGCTGAGTCTTGCATATATACTTGAAATTATAGGGATGGAAATTTTGTCCTGTTTCTGCTGTTAAGGTTAAAGATTTCTCATTAAAATGGGGATGGCAATCAATATCTCTTACCTTCCTTGCCAAGTCCATGAGGCAAGATCCAAGAAGCTCCAAAATCATATTTGGCAGGCTTTGAGAATGATGAGTTCCATTGGGGACTCCAGGAAAAATTAGTACCATCAATCCTCCACACACAATCTCTTTTGCCCTGGCTTGCAGAAATTGCTCCATGTCCTTATCACACTGAGCTTTATAAGCCAAAACTACTTCGTCACCCGATTTCGAGTAGTGAATCTTGCCTTTATTCCAAGCAGGGGAGTTCTTGTTCATCACCTCTTTTGGTACTCCAGATAGCCACTGGATGGCATAAGAAGAATGAACAAAGTGAAGAGAATTCTCAGGAAACAAGGGACCGTAGAAAGATCCTGGAACACCTGCTGCATAATATCGCCGGTCATTAGGGAGGGATGTAAAAAGTAGGTTGAAATCATTTGAGGTATAATCGTTAAAGAAAACTTGAAAGTCTGGGATTTGGGAATTCAATTCGTGGAGATAGTACTGGCACTTGGACTCGACTGCTTCGAATATATTTTGTACTGCCAAAACTGTATTGGGTCCGACAGAGCAACCCAAATCTGCAATGCAGAAAGTTTTGGAAGAAAGTAAGATTTCTTTGTCAAGCTTTTCTGCAATTGCTGTCTTTATCAATTCTTTGGCAAAAACGGTAGCTTTTCTCTGCAAGTTTTCAATTTCATTGTACAATTAATAGTTATTCCAAACAACAAGCTTCTTTACCAGTATTCCTATTACAATTATTTCTTAGTATAGTATGCAGATAAAATATACTTATCATTATAATCGTAATTCAGAAAATTGAAAATACGATTTTTATGGATAATTAAGCCTATTTTATGTGATAATTAAGCCAAGACACCAAATTTGACACAACATATATATAAACCATCATTAGGACAGCCACATCATATATATATATATATATATATTTATATAAACCATCATCTGGATCTCAATGTAAGTTCTTAAAGCAATTTTAAAACTGACAAAAGGATGTCAAAGAAATTTTCTACCATGAGGTTCATCACTTGAAAATCATATAATGTATATGTACATTATAGATATGCAGAAATGATATGGTAACTTATTTATGAAAGAACTATAAAGGATAATATTTACAATTATTGAATCTGAATTATTTTCATAATTTGATGGTTATGAATCCTTCTCTATAAGTTTCTTGTAATATCATTCTTGTATATATGAGTGTAAAATATAGACCTCATGTGTGGAGCTGTTGGCATAATTGGAGAGACCATCCCTAGCTTTCGTTGGATAAGCTTCTTGCAGAATCCCTGTTTCCTCTGCTGCCAATGCCATCTCTCTGTCTTCTATTTCTCTCTAAGTGGTGTGTAGGTATATTTCTAAACGATGGTTCAGTAAATCGATACTTATAGCTAGTCTCCAAATTCGATAAGCTAGACATTTATTAATTCATATAAACTTTAAAGTCAAACATTATTAATTAATTGAGTACCTTGTAGAGTCAGTCACTCACTCTGTACTTCTTTGATCTACATCAACCAATAATTAAGTACCATATATATATATATATATATAGATTATTTTATATACTGTTTTATTATAGAGAGGATCAGGTTCTCTCTTATAAGACGAAAATCTAACTTTACACTTCATTTTGAAAGAGTCAGTTTTGCTCCGATATGGACAAATCCGCTTTATAAGCATGTTTTATGAAAAAATATCTGCACCGATGCAAAACTGATTCTTCTAAAATGATGTTAAACCTTAGTTTCTCACCTTATAGAGAGAATCTGATCTTTTCTGTAGCAAAACAGATTATATATATATATAGATATGAGATCAGGTTGTAACAATTTTAAATCTAAAGGAAACGATATGTTTCTAAGCGAAAGCCTCGTGATGTGGATTAAAGGGCAATACCAAATATATATAGTTGAAGTTCAAGCTGGCCACAAACGTTAACACTTTAACCATTTAATATTTTAAATCGTAATTGTAAAATAAGTCTCTTGGTATTTTTTTTTATTATATTAACTATATTATAGTTTCGGTGCAGGTATAATCTGTCAAAATTTTCATATATAAATTATTCTATGGTCAATGATATTGCCTGTACAAGCCACGATAAATGAAGAAAGCGATACATTTTTTGGTAGCTTGAAGATGAAGATTGTGGAGACGGAAAGGTTGAAAAACCAAGCATTTCGTTGTTTGGTTTTGTTTTTATTTTTTCCTTGTTAACTTGATTGGTGGTTGTTTTATGGATTGAAATAGTTTTGATTGAGTTTGAGAAGAAGAGAAAGAGAGAGAGAGAGAGAGAGAGAGAGAGAGAGAGAAAGAGAGAGAAACAAACAGGAAGTTGACTCCGGCAAATAGCAAGGTCCGCTGGCTCCGGTCGAGGTGAGGAAAGAAAGAGATTTAGAAGAGAGGAAACTTGAGATCCGGTATGAGAGAAATGAGAGAGAAGAACTTACGGGAGAAAGAGAGATTGAAGGCTGAGATCTTTTTTTTTTTTTTTTTTTTCCCCTTTTTCTGAAATTTTTTTATTTAGTTATTTGAAAATATATAATTTAACAAATGTAAGTTTTAAAATACCATTTGATTGTGTCCATTGACTCAATTAATAGGTCATTAATACTCATATTAATTTAAAAATATCAGAGTAGGGAAAAATTATTTCAAATAATAAAAAAAATTATTGATCTTGGAACACCTGTTGCATAATATCGCCTGTCCTTAGGGAGGGACGTAAAAAGAAAGGTTGAAATCATTTGAGGTATGATTGCTAAAGAAAGCTTGAAACTTGGGATTTTGGAATACAGTTATTTGGCAATAGCATTAATATTTGGACTAGAATGCTTAGAGTATATTTTGTTCCGCCAAAAATGTATTTGGACCAACTGAGCAAGCAAAATCTGCGCTGTGGAAAGTTTTGACAGAAAATAGGATTTCTTTGTTGAACTTTTCTTCAATTGCTGTCTTTATGAGTTCTTTGGCAGAATCGATAACTTTTCTTTGCATAAATGCACCAAGTTTGCAAATTCATTGCACAATTAAAAGTTTAGCCAAACAACCAGCTTTTGACAAGTATTCCCATTACAATTGTTAGTATAAACATATTTACTGTGCAAGAGTATAGCGTACTAATTTTTGTCTTTTTTAGGGTTTTTTGCGGCATTTGCAGCATTGCCACTCGAACTGGGGCAGGAGGGGGCAGAAGCATGGACTTGGCCAAACCGTCTACAAGTGGACGCAGTGTACTAATTTTGTTATATTCAGTTAAATCGTATTGTAACACATCGTGCTGTATTAATATTATACAATCTTTGGTATAGAAATGTGCTAATTTTTTTTTTCCAAAATAATAATTTTAACTAAAAGTTAAATTTTATCTGCATATGATTTTTTAAAATAATTAAATTACTCCAAATATATAAAATAGATTTTTTATTTTTTATTCATTTAATGTTTTTTAAATAATTATATCATTCATAATATATTGAAGCGAGTTGATTATTATTCATCATAGTAATCACGTTAAAAATAAGTAAAAAGTTTCATCACTAAAAAATTAATAATTTTTTAACTTTAAAGAAATCATATTTTTGAGATTGTTATGTGCCACAGTAGATAATATAAAATAAAATTATTTTTTTCCCCTTTTTAGAGATGAGTTCAGTTAGGAAATAAAAAATAAAAAATAAAAGAAGACAAGACCCTGTAGCTTCCAAAATCAAATAAACGGTGTATACTCCCCAAGTTTATACTCCGAAATCCATGTATATATTAAAAAAAGGAGTATAAACTCCGTTTATATTGAAAATTTTTCTGTGGATATACCCTTACAGGTGACCCAGCACAATTGTTACTTATTTCGATTACCGTGTTTTTAAAACCTAAGTGGGACAGTCATCTTTTAATACAATCCAACCCTTTTGTGCGTGGTACCAAATGGACCGTATGTAGACAATATATTCTCAAAATCATCGATAGCCCATAACTCTGGAAGTATGAAGTTTTATTGGATAAGTAAGCCTAGACATCGAATTGGACACAATCCAAAATACAGATGAAGTTATAATTTTTGTAACTACAAATTTGAAAGTATATATTATATTAGATATAATTCGGTTTCGGTGAGAATATTAATTTAAAGATATTGTAAAAATATACATTTTATAACATATTATATGATAAATTTATTTTCACATGTTGTCTGATGTTGTAGAATTTATATCTTTATAATGTCTTCAATTTAGTACTCTCACTAAAACTAGCTAATATCATATATATATATATATATATATATGAACCATTATGTTGACCCCTGTATCATTATTTTAAAGCAATAAAAAAGGTGATGAAAAGATGTCATGCTACTTTTCTGCAGGGACTGTTCTACTTCAAAGTACTTTTTTTTTTTTTTTTTGCTATGTCCCAGGCATTTCTGTGCTTTTGATAGATTTGAATTTAGCGTAGTAAACGTAAGTGATCGTACTCAAAGTACATATACATATATATATATATATGAATGTTGAATTTATTAAATTAAATATGTGAGTATTTATAGTTGTTATATGATAAGTTTTTAGATTTAATTTTAAATATTAATTATTATATTATCTAATGATTAAACTTTTACCACGTAAATATTTTAATTTAATTAAATTAAAAATTTTCTGATAGAAAACTCACTATACATATATATATATATATATATTGTCTAGCATAGGTGATACGTATAATTTAATAGCTTAAAATGCTTAAATTTATTTATCTTATTTCCATTTAAATCTAATTATATATACATTTAATATAATAAAGAGTTTACGAAGAAAAACCGTAGATGGATGTATTCACAACCTTCAGATCTACATAATTTGTATATTTATCAATTATAAATAGTTATCCTTCGTAATCTCTATCAATTGTCACTACATCATACCTATATCATTCCTCTGTGTGTGTGGGATAGGCATAACTGTAGATGCCATCTTCACCTTTCATCGGATATGCGTGTGCGTGCGCCCGCGCGCGTGTGTATTCTTCGCATAGGCATCTTTTTTTTTTTTTTTTTTTTTTTTTTTTGGGTAAATATGGGATAGGCATCTTCACCTTTCATCGGATATGCATCCTGCATGATCCTAGTTTCCTCTGCTGCCATCTATTTCTTCTATCCCTGCCAGTGGTGTGTCACACAGATGGGTCAGTAAATAACTACTTATAGTCAACAAATTCTATAAGCTGTTAAAAAATGATAAAGCAATCTAAATTTCAAGTAATTTGGACAATGTGATTTTAATAATTTTATAAAAATATTAACTACATTTACATATTAACATAATAGATAATCTGATAATATTTAATTAGTTTATTTTTTAATTAATTTATTTATTTAAAATTTTATTATTTTATATTTAAATTAGATAAATATATCAACAAATAATATTTTAATATATATTATTAGATAAATAAGTTTAATACATATTTCAATACATATAATATAGTATTAATGATGTAACTTATGATATATCAAGAGGTAGATAGACTCGCATGAGAGCTCAGTGGTTAGTCCGGCTAGTAGAAGCTGGATTTGAGTCTTGGGGGATGGGGATGCCAGGGGCATAGCAAAAAAATAAATAAATAAATAAATAAAAGAGATAATAAAGATAATTTATTTATTTTTGTTCTAAGAAATTGGAAGGGATACTTATTAATTCACACATGACTTCATGTTAGCCTGTTTGCATAGCACCTTAACTAAGATTCTAGCTACAGATGCTTCTTTAATCTTCATCTATAGATAATTAAGTACCAGATAAGTACAAGCCGGAAACATTACTGTTTAACCAACTTAATAATTGGAAATATAATTACAAAAAAGCTTCTTTATTTATTATACGGTTTTTTTTGTTATTGGTTCCTAAATTATCGGGAAATTCTGCCTTTAGTCCGTAATATTTTTTTTCGCCCCCTCACTTCGGAGAAATTATTGGGTACATATTGTGTACCATGGTGGCTTTTGATACAGTAAACATTTCCCAACGATATTATGATATTTAAATAATAGCACACCTTATTTAAAAACTCCACATGTATAGTTAGAGTTTAAACGTCGCCATCTTTTTTTCTTTTTTTCTTTTTCTTGTCTCTCCTAAACCTCTTCTTCCAATGGTAGAAAACAATATAAGAGGTGACCTGGTATTGAAGGAAAAAAATATAAGAAAAAGTTTGAAGACTGAAGGCTCTTAGAAAGAAAATAAATTGCAAAAATTTAAGTTTTTTGATGCAGTTCTTGGTGTTTATGCATACCCTTGTGATATGAGGGCTCTAATCCATTGTGAAATTTTCATTTTATTTTATTTTTTTCAAATATTGAATTTTGCTTGGTTACTAAGAAACTATATGAAAGGTAAAAGAGAAAAAAGTTTCAAGTTTTCTTTAGAATTATAAATTCAAAACTAATTTGATTCATCAAAAGCAAATATATATATATATATATATATATATATCTTTTATGGAAAAGCAAAATTAAGTCTATAATCCTATCTGCATATCTCTATCGGTCTATATAAACTATCCATATAAATGACAATTCTGATAATAAAATTTTTTATGTACGATTCAAATAGAAAGTGGAGAATAAAAGCTTACATCCATGGAGATTTCTTATTTATGGCAAAGAAAAGAACCGTGTAGTCTAGCTATCAGTGAAAATAATAATAATAAAATATATATAACAAGAAAAAAGAGATTACAAACTACATTAGTATTAGGCTAATAACCTAAGATTTTATTTAAGGTATATTATTATACACATAGTTAATAACTTAAGATTTTACTTAAGGTATATTAGTATAATATCATTGACAAATATGTACCAAATCAATGGCCATGTTGATACAAATTGTGTACCCAAGAATTTCTCCTCACTTTGATACTCTTTTTTTTTATACTTAATTTTCAGTGAATGCATCTCAGTTAGTCCTTTTTATGCATCTTCTGTTAAAAACGTAACACAAAGTGGCAGGTTCCGTCAAATGTCAACCTGTAATTCAGTAAAGGAATTAATTACCTAACTTCAGATGTTATGGTTTCCATCCACTCTTCATCAAGTGAAACCAAGTACTGAATGACTTGTAAAGGTATGAACGAGACCTGAAATGAAATAATTTATACTAATACGTGAGCCAGCCTAAGACCTCGCGCAACCCCCCCCCCCCCCCCCCCCCCCCCCCAAAAAAAAAAAAAAATGAATAAAAAATGCTAACTAACTTTTTAACCCAAAAAAAGAGAAAGGAAAAAAAAAAAAAAAACCGAAAAAAAGAAAAGAAAAGGCCAACTAACTTATGAACCCAACAAAATGGACAAATTTCTTGTGTCTGGGAGTACAACTTCCCTCTCTCACAGAAGGATTGATCTTACACATGTGGGTTCCATCGCTTTGTGAGTGTTCCCTACGAGCACAATCCATTTTTTTCCACTAAAACATTGATATTACCAAAATGAAAGGAAAAAAAGAAAAATTAAAAAAAAAAAAGAAAAAAGAAGGAATGTTAGATTTGCTACGGGATTTTAAAATTTTCCCCATCATCATCCTTTACATCAAATTAACAGAAAAGCCAAGAGGAAGTAAAAAATCAACTTATAAATCAAAGGAAAACATAGTTCATAGCAGTTAAATTTGAAAAAAAACAAAACAATTCAGCATGTAACAGATCCGTACTACAAAACCTTATGCATCAACTGGTCAAAACGGAGTCAAACCAAAGTCAAGTTTAAAACACACCTAAAAAAAAAAAAAAAAAAAAAAATTCGAAAACTCAATATCCCAAAACCCGAATCCACAACAAACCCACAGTATAAAATCCAAAATACACAACAAAAACGCATTAAAGATTCAAGCATTTTCCTACCGCAGAAAAAAAAAAAAATCCAAAATCAAGCAGCAAAATGGGATCAAAACAAAAAATAAAAAATAAAAAACAGGAGATTAAATTTTGACATTACTTACATGCAAAAAATTCCATGAATATAGAAATGCCAAGTTCTAGCCACAATCTTATATGGCATCCCTCCATAGAATAAGTTCTAGACATAACCTTATATTACATCTATATATAAGATCCATATGATATGATAAATATATATATATATATATATAATATTGTGTCTAGGGAATTAATAGACTCAGGACCATGCAATTTTTACTTTTCCTTGGAAAGCAATAATCATCAGTGGATTGTGCAGATGTACTCCTTCTTGGAGACCATGTAGCTAAAATGAAGGCAAGCTGAGTAACACCCACGTGAGAAGACCAAATAAATCAAAATAACCCGTGAGAAAGAAGACACCCACGTGTACAACAATACCCTTCAAGAGATAAAAAGACACTCAATGCCCCTCCAACTCTGTAACCGCTCACGTGCATAGCACATGTTACTTGTTTCGAAGAGGCATTTGCAGAAAATAGAAAATTGACCATACCGAGGGAAAATCAGAAAAAAAATAATTCAGGAATCAAAGTCTGATTAACCATATAATTTAGAGACCAACCTTTTATTATATTACAATATTCTAGTTTCAAAGATTGTATAATCTTTCAAAAGTTTTATGTATAAATTATTCTATGGTCAATTCTAATACCATACAGTATTGTCGTATACGAGATATTAGTTTTAAATTTCGATTATTGTCAGGAAAAAGAAATAACTTTTAGACTAAGTTGTCTCCACAAATTAACAATTAAACAAGAATAATTAATATGTTCATCCTCTTGGCGGTACAGTTAAATTATAGTACAATTTGATTAAGACATGGCACAGACATACTACCAATCCGCGTCCACACACAATCCAATTTATGGCCAAACATAAAATTAAAAAAAAAAAATAATAACAACAGTTTATGAATTTGTCTTAATTTTCTTTACATTGTTTTTTAAATTAATAAATAATAACAACAATGCGGGCCTAGCATATATATATATATATATATACACAATAATTATGCTTTTTTTTTTTTTTTTGAGTACGAACGGAAAACTTTTATTAATTAATTAAACCTATTACAAATATCAGCTTGGAGGACATGATTTAGCCACGTAGGGCCAACCTCAAGCCAAGATTCATAAACTGATAAACTGTTTGCATATTTTGCAAAACAATGTGCAGCCATGTTAGTTTCTCTATGATTAAAAGAGGACGTCAACGTTGCATAAGCAGAAAGCAGTCGTTTTATTTCTTCTATCAGAAAACAGGATGGATCTAAGCCATCACCATCTGCAGCAGAAGTCACCAGAATAACCGCATTGAGGCAGTCACCAGCAATTTCACAGCCATCAAAGCCAGCCTCCCTGCAAACAACAACAGCTTCTCGAATTCCAACAAGCTATGCATGTATGATGTAGCACAGAATGAACTGCTTCTAGAGGTTTAGCTAGAGCCCCCATAAGCTCTCCAACTGTATTCCTTACAATAATTCCCACCCCTATCTTAGAATTGCCTGGACTGAGCGAAGCATCAACATTGACTTTAAAATTATCTCCTTGTGGTAGTACCCAGTACTGTTTATCACGTGAAAGACTACTTTGCACCGAAATCACCAAAGCCTCTTTGTATTCAATATGAAGACGAGTGATAGAGTCCAAAAAAATAATATCTGGGTTGACTAATTTTCCATGAAAAAAAGCATTTCTCCTGTTCCACAGAGACCAAGTCGTCCAAGCAAACCTCTCACGTTCAAAGATATTAATGATTATGCTAATAAAGTGTTCAGATATGATGCAAATAAGTTGGAATAAAATTTAATTTATATTTTATTTTTTAACTTTATAAAATTTATATACAAACACATATACACCAAGACGATGCCGAGTAGCTTATCAAAAGCGTCCTAACTTGTTTTGTTTATTTTTATTTTTTTAAAAAAACATTTTGACGTAAATTAAATTTGTTTGTCTAAAACTAACCGTTCAGACTAAAAACCCCGTTTTTTTCTCAACCAAAGCTTAATCAGGCATCTTATCCCTTAAATCCAATGCGAACCGAAAGGCATCGGCTGTCTCCATCTCCACCAAGACGAACGAAAAGCCACTGCAGGTCTCGAATTACATCTCTTTCAAGTAATTTTCTTTTTGGAATTTTCTAGTCGCTTATTCCTCAGTGTTATGCGTTTGTTTTGCTTAAATTTGTTTGAGATATGTTTGGCTGACGAGAAAAATCGATGGAAGATGAAAAAGATAGCTACTGAAATTTTTAGCTTTTCTAGTCGCAATTTGGTACTAACTGATAGATAGCAAATATATCTTTTGGCTCTAATGCCAGTAGATTAAATCAATATCTCTCTCTTTTTTCCTTTTCAATTTTTTTTATTTGTATCTTTGTTAGTGGAAATCCGATTATTTCTTTTCTTTTCGTAATCAAATTGTGCAATCACATTTGTAGAAATTTTGAAGATTTATTTATTTGGTCTAAAGGATCTAGCTAAAAATGATCATGTATGGCCATTTTGAGGACACTTGAGCATTATTAATATAGAGTGAAGCTAGCATAAGCAATATTATAATATTAAATCACATCAATATTTAAAATTTAAAATTTAAAAAATTTTTAAATAATAATTTAGTAATATATTAAATTTTTATTTTGAAAAAATATTATCGTTGATTAATAAATATAATTTCAAATTTTAGCTTTTAATACAATTTAAAAATTTAAAATTTTGAACATGATTTAAGTTTGATAGTGTATAATATATATATGGCCTGACCATACGTGTGTATATATGTATAGCCTCTAAAAGTGACCAAATAAATTTTCAAAACAAGTGACCTGGTTTTGTCTTCATCATTATCAGCTAAAGGTCTTTGTTTGTTTTATGAAAATGCCCGTGATTTTGATGGACCTAAACAGACTCAAACAAGGTTGGATTCAATTAACCCAGAATTCAGATAAGGCCTTTAGCCTAGGACTTTTCATTTTTCTTTGTAGCTGACGATATATTATATTCTCCTTTTTAGGTGGCTTGGCTGGTAAATGTTTTATCCCCTTGCTCTTTTAGGATTTTTCTTGGCCTCGTTGGATTGTCTATGGACTATATATATCGTTCTGATTGTTGAACTTGAATCAGAGAAACAAAACGAACTAAGCAACTAAGATTTAGAGAGAGATAGAGAGAGAGAGATGGCAGAACATGAAGCATTTCCAATGAATGGTGGATCTGGCTTGTATAGCTACACCAGAAACTCCACCTTTCAGGTGAAATCTCTCTTCATATACATATAATTCACTCTTTAATATATTTCATAGCTAACTTCAAACCCCAATTACTCATCTTTTTATTATTATTATTTTTTTTTTTTAATGTGTTTACACGTTAAAATCAAAATTGGTCTTTTCTTTCATTTTGCTTTGGCAATAATTTACAGTAGCAATATGTTGTATTATGTAGAGAAAAGATACAGAGGCTGCTAGAGAACTGATAAACAAGGGAATTGCTGAGAAACTTTATCTCAACAACATTTCATCCTCATCAAACACCTTTAGATTGGCGGATTTGGGGTGCTCAGTTGGACCCAATACATTCTTAGCAGTGGAAAACATAGTTGATTCTGTGGAGGACAAGTACAAAAGCCAAGGACTTAATCATCATCTTCCTGAGTTCCAAGTCTTCTTTAATGATCATATCTCCAATGATTTCAACCAGCTTTTCTCATCCCTTCCTCCTGAGAGAAGATACTATGCAACCGGTGTACCTGGTTCTTTCCATGGTCGCTTGTTTCCAAGTTCCTCTCTACACTTTGTCTATTCTTCCCATGCTGTCCATTGGCTTTCTAGAGTGCCTAAAGAGGTATTGGACAAAAACTCCCCTGCTTGGAACAAAGGGAGGATCCACTACTCAAATTCTCCAATTGAAGTTGTAAAATCTTACGAAGCTCAATATGTCAAGGATATGGAGAGGTTTCTAAATGCAAGAGCTCAAGAGATTGTCCATGGAGGATTAATGGCCCTTCTAGTGCCAGCTTGCCCCAATGAAACTCCCCATTCTGAACTATTTTTCAACAAGATTACAGAACTGCTTGGGTCTTGCTTCATGGAATTGGCCAAAAAGGTAAACAAATTAACTCCTTCCCACAAGCCAAAACAAATCTAAGTTTGATCTAAGATCTAGCATAATTGATAAACTGAAATTATATGACAAAAAGAGGCTAGGATAAGTCTAATTAGCTACTATATATCCATTATAGTATGGAGACCTTCTATTCTTATTTTTCTATTTACATATTGTCTGATTAATGATAGAATCCCAACTTATTATAAAATCCAATTATTATTTTTGTCAATTTATGTTACTTCCTTGTAGATATTTTTTTAAATGAGGTAACAATAGTAGATATGGATGGGGACAGGAAAGAAGCGATAAAAGATCCGGATCTCAAGATTTCATGAGTACAAATTGCCAGCTAATTAAACTATGTTTACATATTAGGTGCTTTTATTAAAACATATATTACTAAGTATAAATTGAGATAAATAGTAGAGGCAACTTTTTTTTCTTTTTTTTGGTTTTTGGTTTTGGGTTTGGGGAGGGTGGGGGAAGGGAAGAAAGTAATTTCATGCAATTGGATGGTTCTAACTTTTTCTGTATCCCTTTTTTTTTGCGTTGCTAATTTCTTGAAACAGGGTATGATAAGTGAAGAGAAAGTTGATTCCTTCAACGTACCATTGTACAATGCAACTTTCCAGCAAGCAGAAGCAATTGTGGACCAAAATGGATATTTCAGCATAGAAATAATGGAGAGCCTAACCAAGGAAAACCCACCATCTAGACTCCACTCCTCTGGACTTAGAGCTGGTCTTGAGGATTTGATAAAGCAACATTTTGGAGATGAGATTGACTTTGACAAGCTTTTTGATTTGTATTGCAAGAAATTTGAAGAAATTTTTTCTACCAATCAACCAAATAAACCAGTTGTTCTATTTCTTTTACTCAAACGTAAATGAAAAAGCTGTTTTTTAGGTTTGGTTTGCTCACTAGGAACAGCTTGTACCTAATTCCTTCTTCTCTCCAAATTGAGATGCAGGGCTTATTTGAATTATTTGGATTTTCATAATATGGATGCTGTGACAAATGCTTCTGCTTAATTACGCTAGTATGCTTTCCTTGAGTTGACATCCATCATGATCATGTCCTTTTTTTTTTTTTTTGGGGAACTATTTAATGGAGATGATATGGAATGTATCATTGGAAGCTTCATAAGATTAAAATTCTTTGTCTTTCATTATTTATTTATTTGTTTTCTCTTCAAATGCTCAATTTACTTGCTAACCCTTTTTCTTATTTATATTAAAGGTGTGGGGATAGCAAAAAACAGTTTGGCCATTAGGCTGTTTCGGAAAACTCGGCAAATTGTAAGAATTTCTTTTGTTTTATAATACCTCTTCTGTCTTCACTAGCGGGGCTAATTATAAAAGGACAGAGTTTACCAGATCTCTTTTATATACATATATATATATATATATATTGAAAGTATCATATTGGCTCTTGAATAGGTGCGTCTTATAATTTGTTTCAGCATGATATTACCTAGCTTTCCTTTTTTTTTTTTTTTTTTTTTTTTATAATAATTATCTAGTTTTCCGTCGCTTATTCATGAGGTGTATTTTATTTAAGGGTCAGGATAATTTTTCAAAATAAATTTATTAAATATATTGGTTTATAATACGCTCTTATATAATTGTTTTTATAATTATCTTCCAATTTATAATAGTAGGAGGATATAATAACATGATAAATCTTAAGAATAATATATACTTTTTATATATTAAAAATGAGTGGATTCCCACTTGGATCGTTATTTGAAAAATTTATAAATAATATTTTAAGTAATGATTTAAAAATAAAAACCTACTTGTGAATGTGACCATCTATAATACTTCTATGTCAATATATCTCTCATTAAAAACGGTGACATTTATGAGATTATCATATCTGAGATGAAAATAACGTTGTTCTGTTAAGAAGTTTATTTGAGGGCTGAGATGGATTTATCAACCCAAGGCGTTTCCAATTGGGGAGGCCCATATTGGCCTGTAACAGGGCTAAGGTGGGGATCCAACTTGGGCCAAAGACAAATTGGTCTTTAGATTTCAGACTAGGATTGGTCGGGCCGATTGGCCATACGGAATGGACAAGGTAACGATACAGTGACTTGACAAATCATATAAATAATTTTATATATATATATATATGTCTGTATCTATATATTCAAAAATAATGAGGTTTCGAATTTGGATGGTTATTTAAAAAATATATATATTAATGACATCCTAAATAATGATTTAAAAATCAAAATTTAATTGAAAATGTGACAATCTTCAATATATCTCATAAGAAAGGGTGAGATTTATGAGTGGATCAAATCTAAGATGAAAATAACATTGTTCCATGGGAAATTTGGTTCATTGCGCCTGTTGGAAAGGCCTTGAAGATATATACCCACCAATTCGTGAAACTTTTTATTTTGCCCTCTTTGTTTTCAATGTTCCTAAAGTATCATTGTTATCAAAAACAAGGGTTTACTTTTTCGTGAAACTTTTATTTCGCCCTTACAAGGGAAAGTGAAAGGAAGCTTTGCGGTGGTGAAGAAATCCAATGATCCCCACAGCGATTTTAGGACATCAATGGTGGAAATGATAGTGGAAAAACAGATCTTCTCGGCTAAAGATCTTGAGCAGCTTTTGCCATGTTTTCTGTCACTGAATTCACACCATCATCATAAGGTCAGCGTTTTAGTTTTTACAAAGATATGGGAAGCACTGTTCTCTAACTGGGGATCTTGAAAAAAAAAAAAAGAAAAGAAAACTTTTCTCTGTGACTTTGCCACTTGTGCTTTTTTACTAGTGGTTAAAATTCTGACTTTGATAGACTCATTAGTGTATTATTCTCCATTTTCCTACCATCCAATAGCTACCTTTCTGGGTTTATTATGGTGGTGAATCAGATTCTTGTTTTAATATGGAGAGGACTATGAAATGGACTTTAAATTTTCTTGTAATTTTCTTCTTCGTTGATATAAAAAACAATCATGCTGCTCATGTTGTTTCACGAGCAAATTGCATGGCCTTTTGTTGATCATGACCAGTGTTGGATGGTTAAAGTAAGTCTTACAATTCCTTATTATTTTTATTTTTCCATTAATTTTTTGAGAGAATATGTATGGATTTGGTAGGTTGTAGTGAATTGTTTTAGTTTGGTTCTATAAATTTTGCAGGAAGAAGTTCAGTTTTTAATGAATCCTACAGTGAATAGGCATCCAAACTTGGTGAAACTGATTGGTTAGTGCTGTGAAAAAGAAGTGAGAGATGTGGTTTATGACCTTAACCCAAAGGACACTTTGCATAATTTGACCCTAGCAGGTACATATTTCAATTTTTTGATATTTTCAATTTCATATTATTGAAATCTTTATAATTTCGAACCTTTAATTTTTTTCTTCTCCTACTGCTTGTTATGCTTTCGATGCGCCACATTGTGCAATGGATTTATATTGTTTTTATTATTGTGTTGTTTTATCTTTTGACTGGTTGCTTCAAAAAGTTTGCATTCTTGGAATGTATACCGAGTTGTGAGTTTTGAAATGGAAGTTCAGCCAACATAAATAGTATTTAGTAGAAATTCAATCTGTATTTGGGGATTGAGCTTTCAATTCTTCTTTCTCCTATTTGTTATCCAATTTAGTAAAACTACATTTTTGAAATTTTTGTTCTTGTTTTCAAATTACTATTAGGATCGTGATTTGTTATGCTAGTAAGAAGGAAAAAAATACTTTGATCAAATTGAGCCAATTCTACACAATTAAATTGAAAGATTTTTAGGGAAAACTTAAAACCAAAAAAGATTTAGTGTTTGCGTGGATTGACATTATTACATTGCTTACAATAATATTCTTTATCTATTTGGCAAGTCAACATTGTCCTTCGGCCTCATTTGAAGATTGTACTTGACATGCATTAAAAAAATGGATGACCCAGGAGACGGTTGGGCCATAGGCTTTGGCGGACAAGAAGAAGAATAAGTATTCAAAATATTGTCGTACAAGGCCAAAACAATGTCGTTTGCAGTTGGTCTGACTTGTTGTGTTATTCGGTTCATGGAGGATTCTCAGGAGGTTGAGTACTTAGGAATTTTCGCCATCATGTTCAAGAATATTAACAATAGGGTGATAGAAGTCTATAACCCTATTGTTAATATTCCTGATCATGACGGTGGTAATACCAAAGCGCTTGACCTTCTGCGAATCCTCGAAGAACAGAATAACATTACAACTATGATAGTCTTAAACGACATCGTTCCAGCCTTCGAAGTCAAAGAAAAACAACAATTATTGTGTATTCCCATTCAATTTGTACTTCTTTGTCTCTCGTCTGCTATGACAATCTACAACTCCCTTCATAAAGGATAAGAATTATGCAACAGAAAGAACAGTTTAACAATAATTCTATTTGCATACTACATAGATCGAGTATGATACAAAATTGTATTCGAATTTTGTTAATGTTTCCAATGTCTTTTTATCATGCATCTCTTAATATGGAATCAATGATATGTCACCATTATATATTTTTTTGGTTACTGTGTTTTTGGTAATATTTATATTTATACCCTATATACATACGTTTGTCTAAATATTTATATTCGCACACTTGTTGTGATATCTAATCTTAATAATTATATTAAACTAAACATAAAGTTGCATTAAGCTTCTTTTTTTTTTTTTTTTTTGTCCACATTCACATTATCATTGTATTTGTATTGGAGTATGGTGATTTGAATTGTAAAATTTGAGAATCGACAATTATCGATGGGTCATCGATATTACCGATAAAAACTGTTGGTAACCTAATACAGGTTTCCACGTAGTTGTTGGCAAAATTACATATTGAAACCATTGGTAATACCGATGATCCGTCGGTAATTTCCATTTGTCCTACTCTTTCAAAGCAAATCACCACAATTTAATGCGCCAAGGAACAAGCTAAATATAATTTTATTAATGATAGTGAATAAAAGAATCTATAAAAGGTTTAGAAAAAGTGAGAAAATTACAAACAAAATTGATTACCAACGGCCTATCAGTAATTATCGATGAAAACCATCGGTAATTTAATATAGGTCTCCATGTAATTGCTGAAAAAATTACCAACAGTTTTCATTGGTAATTACCGATGGGCCATCGTTAATTTACATTTGTCCAATTTTTTCAAAGCAAATCACTACAATTCAATCCGACAACTTCGATAATATATGTTTCTACCAAGAACATGCTAAATATAACTTTATTAATAATCTTGAACAAAAACAATCCATAAAAGGTTTGAAAAAAGTGAGAAAATTATAAATCAAGTTGATTACTAATGGTCCCGTGCTAATCAGCAATGAAAATCATCGGTAATCAAATGTAGGTCTCTATGTACTTGCTAGAAAAATTACGATGATTTTCATCGCTAATTACTTGGGAGCTATCAATAATTTACATTTGTCCAATTTTTTCAAAGCAAATCACTACTATTCAATTCAAAAACTTCAATAATATATGTTTCCACCAAGAACATATTAAATATAACTTTATTAAAGATCCTAAACAAAAGAATCCACAAAAGGTTTGGAAAAAATGAGAAAATTACAAACAAAATCGATTACCGACTGCCTATCGGTAATTATTGATGAAAATTGTCAATAATCCAACATAGATCTCCATGTATTTGCTGGAAACATTATCGATGGTTTTTATCGGTATTTATTGATGGGCTATCAGTAATTTACATGTGTTCAATTTTTTCAAAATAAATTACCACAATTCAATCCCACAACTTCGATAATGTGCATTTTCACCAAAAGCATGCTAAATATAACTTTATTAATGATTCTTAACAAAAAAAATCCACAAAAGGTTTGGAAAAAGTGAGAATATTACAAACAAAGTTGATTACCGACGGCCCCTCAATAATTAGCGATGAAAACCGTCGATAATCCAAATAGGTCTCCATGTACTTGCTAGAAAAATTACAGATGGGTTTCATCGGTAATTATCGATGAGCCATCAATAATTTATATTTGTCCAGTTTTTTCAAAGCAAATCATCACAATTTAGTCCGAAAACTTCAATAATGTGTGTTTCTACCAAAAACATGCTAAATATAACTTTATTAATGATCCTGAACAAAAGAATCCACAAAAGTTTTGGAAAAAGTGAGAAAATTACAAACAAAGTCGATTACCGACAAACCATTAGTAATTATCGATGAAAACCATTGGTAATCCAATATATATCTCCATGCACTTACTGAAAAAACTATCAATGGTTTTCATCAGTAATTACCGATAGGTCTCTGTAATTTACTTGTGTCCAACTTTTTCAAAGCAAATCACCATAATTCAATTCGACAACTTCGATAATGTGTGTTTCCATAAAGAACATGTTAAATATAACTTTATCAATGATCCTGAACAAAAGAATTCACAAAAGGTTTGGAAAAAGTGACAAAATTACAAACAAAGTCAATTATCGATGGCACATCGATAATTACCGATGAATACGGTTTGTAATTTTTCCAGGAACTACATGGAGATCTATATTGGATTACCAACGGTTTTCATCAGTAATACAGATGGACCATCCGTAATCAACTTTGTTTGTAATTTTTTTACTTTTTCCAAACCTTTTATGGATTATTTTGCTCAGGATCATTAATAAAGTTATATTTAGCATGTTCTTGATGGAAACACACATTATCGAAGTTGTTAGATTGAATTGTGATTATTTGAATTGAAAAAATTGGACAAATGGAAATTACCGATACCCCATCAGTATTATCGATGGTTTCCATTGTTTCAGTGATGAGGTCACAACTTTTTTGGAATATCGTAAAGCTATTGTGTCATACCACCATCTGTATTACTAATGGGCCGTTGGTAATTTTGAAAAGACAAATATTCTTTTTCATTTGTTAATGGATTAATTTATTTTCCTTTTGTCTTATGTTTTTTTATAATTACCTAAGTCGCACTTAATAAAGTATTAGCACAATTTCTTCGGTATCATACAGAATATAAAAATAATTGTAATAAAATATGAAGTGTTATGCAAAAAAAAATTGACATTAAAATTATCTAAGGGCTATCAATAATATCAATAGGTGCCGTTGGTAATTTTTTTTGGCAAACATGTTAATCTTTGAAAATTTTACTGATAGATACCATCGTTATTACCAATTGACCGTTAGTAATTTTGAAAATACAAATATTTTTTTTTTGTTTGTTAACTAATTAATTTGTTTTTTTTTTTAATCATTACTTAAGTTGCTTTCAATAATGTATTAGCATAATTTCTATGGTACTATACATAACATAAAAATAATTGTAATAACATATGCAAATCTATCTTCTTCTTTTTTCTCTTTTTTTTTTTCCTCTTTTCTTCTACCCGTCACTGCTTTCAATCCCTCTATTTCGCTCTGTTTTTTACTACTTAAAACAGGGGCATACATCAAAATAATAAAGAGAATAAATTTCACAAAAGTAGTTTCTAACATGATGTGAATGTATTTTATATAACAAGTAGATCATTAACTTTGAAAAACAAGGGCGTGACTAAAAAAATAAACAAAGCTCAAGTTATTAGAAATGAGTTTTACTCATACAAGTAATTATTCCATCCAAATAAAGAATAAATGGGACTCCACAGACCAGTCCGTCTATGGTGCGGACGGTCCTCATGCGGACTACAGTATTGGTGACAGTTTTTCATAGTATTGGTGACGATTTTCTAAAAACCTGTCGTTAATATTATGAAAAACCATCACTAATACTGCGGTCCTCATGCGAACCGTCCTAACCATAGAATTTCCACTCCACAGACACTGAAAATTATTTATTAGGGAAACTCTTTTGGATTTTACTTTCCCTGTTTAAAATTAAAAAAAAAAAAAAAACGGCCTATACCTTTCCAGAGTGAAATACAAAAACATTCATTATTATTTAGTTACCAAAAAACTAACAATGATTCATATGTCTAGGAACACCAAATGGAATAGATTGAGATCTTTGCTAGTGATATATATACTGGTTTCCTCGAAGAAGAGTATAATTAACGATAAAATGAAAAGAAAGCTGAAAATAGAAGTAGATCTGATAAGAGATCTACAACAAGGAAATAGTGGTTGAGAATTGTAGTACCAAAAAGAAAAAAAAAAAAAAAACAAAAAGAGAAAGAAAGACATATAAGGGCGTGGCGAAGTAGTAGACAACGCAAGATCTGAAGGTAAGGATATCACAATTGAAGAAGTGAAACACCGTGATCTTTGGGTAACCAATTTAGAACATTAAAATGGCTAGTGTATTGAAGCATTTTGGATCAAGATGGGCTTCCATAAGTTGATATAAGAGAGGAGGGGGAAAGGATGACGATGTTTGAATTATTTTTATTATTTGAATTATTATTTTGCAGAAACATCTTTCATATGTTTGCAAGGAGAGACAAGGAATACTTTTTCATGGAGGAAAATAGAGCAGAGGTGGAGCAAAAGGTTTTTTTTTTTTTTTTTTTAAAGGAGATTATGGTTTTTTTAAGAGAAAAAGGAACAAAGAAAATAAAGGTGTGTGAAGGTTTTTTTACAATGGAATTGTGAGATTTCTCGGAAGAATAGGAGAAGAAAAACAAAGTAATTTTTTTATTTTTTTGAGGGAAAAATTGGAACTAGAGTGTAAATTAGAAAAACCTGGGAAGGAGTGGATTGATATTCTCACCCACTTATTTTGGTGGGTATGGGGCACAATTCCCCTTGCTCCATTAAGAAATTCATTTGAAGACTGGGGTGGATTTATCAACTCAAGGTGTTGTTATGGAGGCCCAAATGTGGCCTATGACAATTTAAACATGTCAAAGATGGGAATCCGAATTAGGCCAATGACAAGTTGGTGTTTAGATTTCAGGCTTGGACTAGTAAGGCCCAATGGCAATAGTGAATAGAACAAAAACTAAAATGATGATTTTTCTTCATCAAATTAGTCTGGTGGTAGATAAATGAGGCAGGTTCAATAGTATATTCCTCACATATATAATTTTACGGTTGCGGATTTGAGTCATCCCTTTTTTCCTTTAAAGTAGAAGTTATTGTAATACCCAAAAAAAAAAAAAAAAAAAAAAGTCTAGTAGTAAGCTTTTGACACCCACATTCTTTATGTCGGAAGTTCAAATCATGCCTTCTCTTCAGATCATATTGTAATTGTGATTATAAAATTAAATGGTTGAATCAAATTATCAAATAACCAAAACACATCAAAAAGATAAGCTTTCCATGTAAAGAAATGGCAAATCTGGAAGCATTCCTTAGGACTGATGGATCTGGCCCTTATAGCTACACTAGAAACTCTACCCTTAAGGCATAAAAATTGATTTTCTTCGTTAAATTATTTTAACTTTTTCATAAAATTATAGTAACTTTAGGAAATAATAAGGATATCAAGCTAAGAATATGTTAAAGCCAAATAATTTACATTTCCATTTCTAGTAGCTCAAATTTTTTATTTAGGATGAAAAAATCTAAAGCAAACCACAATTTTGTTTTTACAGAGAAAAACTATAGAGTCTATTAAAGAACTAATCAACAAGTCAATTTCTGAGTAGTAGCTTGAAATGAGTAACTTTTCTTCTTCAAACACCTTCCGAGTTGCTGATTTGGATTGTTCAGTTGGACAAACACATTTCTGGCACTGCAAAACATGGTTGATGCCATGGAGCTCAAAGTATCGAAACTAATGACTCGGTTCTCAACATCTTGAGTTCCAAGTCTTGTTTAACCATCATATCTCAATGGTTTCAACCAGTTTTTCACATCTCTTTCTCCAGAAAGAACATACTTTGCATTGGGATTTCCAGGTTCTTTCGATGGTTGCTTGTTTCTCAGTTCCTCTCTACACTTTGTCCACTTTTCATATACTAATTTGCAATGGCTATCTAAAGTACAAAAAGAAGTGGAGGACAAGAAATCTCCTGCTTGGAACAAAGGGAGGATTTTCTACTTAAATTCTTCCCACAAAGTTGTGAAATCTTATGAAGCTCAATATTTCAAGGACATGGAGAAGTTTCTAAATGCTAGAGCACAAGAGATTGTCCATGGAGGGTTAATGGCCATTATTGTTCCAGCTTGCCCCAATGGAACTCCACATTTTGAAGTTTTCATTAACAAGGCTATAGAACTTCTCGGATGTTGCCTCATGGGCATGGCCAAAAAGGTAAAGAATGAATACAGGAAAAATACCCAAAAAAAAAAAAAAAGAAAGTTACTAAAATGAAGTGAAAGATGACACTTTTTGTGTTTGTTAATATGCTGAGATAGGGTAAGACAAGTGAATAGAAAATTGAGTACTCTTTTAACTTATCAATATACACAATATCTCCCCAACAAGTTGAAGCATACTTGTAAAACGAAATGGATTTTCAGCATAAAAATAATGGAGAGCTTGTGAAATATAAAGCCACAACTAGAAGTCTCTACATTTAGAACTATCATAGAGTGAATGATAAAGCAACATTTTGGAGATCAAATTGGTTTAGACAAGCTGTTTGATTAGATAAGCTGTTATAAAAGGGCAAAGCTCCAGTAAGCAAAGACTAAAGGAAGCAGCAAGGTAGAGGAAGTAATAACAAAGGAAGATATGGTATTGGTACAAATAGAGATGGTGAAAGAAAGAAGTTTGTAAAGTGTTCTCATTGCAAAAAGGACAACCATTCTGAGAAATATAGTTGGTTTAGGCCTAATGTTCAATGTAAGGCTTGCAAACAACTTGGACATGTTAAAAAAGTTTGAAAAAACAAAGGAGGATCAGTACAACAAGCGCACCAGATACAAGTTGCTGATGAAGCACACCAAATGAGGAAAGGCTATTTGTTGCCACATGTTATGCAAAAAAGGGCAATAAAAAAGCTTGGTTGGTGGATAGTGGCTGCACTCAACATAAAACCCATGATACTGATCTCTTCAAGAGCTTGGACAAAAGTTTTGTTTCCAAAGTCCAAATAGGAAATGGAGATTTTATTCAAGTTCAAGGCAAAAAAGATGTGGCTGTGGAAACTTCAACAAGTACTAAACTCATTTCAAATGTGCTATATGTACCTAAAATTAATCAAAACTTATTGAGTGTGGGACAAATGCTTGAAAATGGATATTTTTTGAATTTTCAAGATAAGTCTTGCACAATATATGATTAATATGAAAGTGAAATTCTAAATGTTGCAATGAAAGATAAAAGATTTGTAGTAGAATAGAACAAGAAGGGAAACAATGTTTTTATGCCAAATCTAATGATGAATCTAAGTTGTGGCATAAAAGGCTTGGTCATTTTAATTATGATTCTTTAAATCTAAAGTGTGTCACACAAATGGGTTAGTAAATCACTATTTAGAGTCAACAAATTCAAGAAGCTATTAAAAAAATGATAAAGCAAAATAATTTTCCAAATAATTTGGACAATGTAATATTAATAATTTTATAAAAATATTTATTAAATTTATTTACGAACATGATAGGTAACATGGTAATATTTAATTGATTTATTTTTTTTATTCATTTATTTTTTAATTAATTAATTTATTTAAAAATTTACTATTCTATATTTAAATTAAATAAATATATCATATTTAATATTGTAACACGTATTATTAGATAAATAAGTTTGACAAATATTTTGATGTATATAATATATAGTATTAATGGTGACTTATGATAGAGGTAATAAAGGCAATTTATTTATTTTTGTTCTAAGAAATGGGAAGAGATATTTAAATTGTTAATTCACACGACTTCATGGTAGCCTTGCATATATTAATTAATTGAGTACCTAACTATGATTCTCTCTACAGATGCTTCTTTTAATCTTCATAGTGCCAAATAAGTTCAAGCCGGAAACAATACTGTTTAACTAACTTAATAATTAGAAATATAACTACAAAAAAGCTTCTTTATTTATTATACGGTTTTTCTTCTTATTGGTTCCTAAATTATAGAAAAATTCTTCCCTTAATCCCTAAATTTTTTTTGGCCCCTCTCACTTTGATACTCAATTTTCAGTGAATGCATCTCAGTTAGTCCTTTTGATGCATCTTTTTTCATCAGAAAGGAAAGAGCTTAAAAAGCTACAACAGAGAACTAAACAAGAACATCTCGAAACAAAACATTCCCTCTACAATCTAATGATAGCAAGGTAGAAATATCTTTAGGAATAGTTTCCAATATGTGAAAGCCAAGATTGAAATTGAAACTCAGATTGGCAAGAGCATCTACCACGGAGTTGCACTCACGAAAGACATGGGAGATTGAAATCAACTTCCTGCTTGAAGATATTTTGACAATTCTGCACAATGCTAAAATAAGGATGCTTATCAGCCACACCTTTAGTGATCCATGAAACCACGATAGCAGAGTCCAATTCAAATCCACTTTTTGGAAATTCATAGATTGAGCAAGTTTAAGACCATAGAAGAGGCCCCAAATTTCAGTAAGAGTACAATTAGTATATCCCAAGTTAACTGTAAATCTAGCAATCCACTTTCCATGGCTGTGACGAAGAACACCACCAGCTCCTGCTTGCTGCATACTGGCCGTGTAACTTCCATCAGTGTTAAGTTTAACACGCCTTTCAATAGGGAATGTCCATCTCAGCCAAACAGTTTTGTAAGAACTACTAATCATGCTCCGACCAGCAGTAGAATTCATGTCCGCAGTATAGTTCATAATCACAGCACGAGAATCTGCAGGCCACTTAAAATGGTTGTCAAAGGTGAACTTATACCTCCACTTCCATATTTGCCAACAAGCCACAGCAAAAATATCACTCCAACAAATTTTTTGAGTTCCAACTATTACTTTGTCTTTGCCTTTTAAATCCACTTCAAGCCAATCCCACCAGTCATAACAGAAAAAATTAGGAACTAGATCCAAAACACCAAAAGTGAGCCAAACACCTCTTGCCTTACGGCACTTGCATAAGGCATGGTCCAAATTTTCAACTGATTCATGGCATAAAGGACAGGCAGCAGAAGAACATAAACCCTTAGTTAACTTGCTCTCATTAGTGAGCAATTTGCCATGAACCAGAAACCAGCAAAAGAATTGAACCCGAGGAATGACCTGAAGCTTCCAAATGCAATTCCAATTCCAACTTTGATTAGGATCTTTGATGTCTTCCATGAAATAGTAGGCAGACTTGATACTAAAACCACCATTAGGAGAGGGGTGCCAGGTTAGAGTATCTTGAGAGTTAGGACTAGCAAAACCAGGTATGCTGAAAATGGCCTTCTTTAATTCATGAGGAACAAGAGTTTCTAACTTGTCAATTTGCCAGAGACCTCCATGATTGACATCAGAAACTTTCAAGTTCCAGTCGACATTGAAATTTTCAAAATCTTGGTCTTTAAGACAACAACAATTAAACCATTTATCTGACCAAAAATGGAGCGTCTCTCCATTTCTGATTCTCTAAGAAAGGCCTTTATGAAGCAGCTTAAAGCCCTTAAGAAACCCTTTCCACTGAAAAGAGCACATATTGTTGTTAGCATCAAAGTTGATGTTCTCAAGATTGAATTTATATTTATGTTTGAGCACAGTAGCCCAAAGACTGCTATTATCATTCAATAATCTCCAAGCAATCTTCATCATAAAAGCTTGATTTAGGCTATGAGCTTTCCTGATGCCTAGCCCACCATGGCACCGGTGTTTGTAGATGGTATTCCAATTGATCAAATGTATCTTTCTGGCAGCAACATCTCCTTGCCAAATAAAGTTTCGACTAGTTTTATCAATTTCTTCATAGATATATTTAGGGAAATTCAGCAACTGCATGTGATACAAAGGGATAGAGCTTAAAACTGACTTGGCAAGAGTTACTCGACCAGCAAAAGAGAGAACTTTTGCTTTCCAAGCACTTAATTTAGAGTTCATCTTATCCAAAACAGCTTTATAATTGCCAGTACCTATACCATCAGTGGAGATCTAAAAGCCAAGATACTTTCCAATATTATCAGCCACCGGAATGTTTGTCAAATTGCAGGCCTTTCCTTTTATTTCACTAGAAGTATTCTTAGAAAAAAAAATTCTAGATTTCTAAGCATTTACTTTTTGGCCAAATATCTTAGAAAAGTCCTCAAAGCATCGAAGAACCACACTGACTTGATTAGTAGAAGCTTCTGAAAATATAATAAGATCATCAGCAAACATCAAATGAGAAATGTTAGGTCCATTCCGAGAAACCTTCAAGCTTTTCCATTTACCAATGAAAATTTGCTGAAGAATGGCATGAGATAACTTTTCCATATAGAGGGTAAAAAGAAAAGGGGATAAAGGATCCCCTTGTCTAATCCCTCTACTAGGTGTGAATCTCTTTGTAAACTCTCCATTCCAAATAAGTTGCATGCTGTCCACTTTAATACATTGAAGAATAAGCTGAATCCAGTGAACAGGAAGGCCAGTTTCTCTTAACGTTGCTTCAATGAACTCCCAATTAACTCTATCAAAAGGTTTTTCCAGATCAGTTTTCCAAACAATCATACCTTTCTTTTTCTTGGACTTGTTAAAAATATGAATCATTTCCTGAGTGATGACAATATTATCAATTATATGCCTCCCAAGAATGAAGCTAGTTTGACTAGGATGAATTATTTTACTCATGATAGGCCTAAGTCTTGAGACAATAACTTTGCTGATCACTTTATATAAGGTATTGCACAAGCTTATGGGCCTGAAATGCATCATGGTTTGAAGGCAATCACTTTTGGGGATAATAGAAATCAAAGTATTATTAATACCTTGAGGAAGAGTGCCAGAGGAGAAGATGTATTTGACAAAGTTGCAAATATAGTTGCCAATGAGGTTCCAATATTTC
Source organism: Ziziphus jujuba (assembly GCF_031755915.1). Taxonomy (NCBI): domain Eukaryota; kingdom Viridiplantae; phylum Streptophyta; class Magnoliopsida; order Rosales; family Rhamnaceae; genus Ziziphus; species Ziziphus jujuba. Next base: position 14,273,951 of record NC_083380.1, on the reverse strand, counting down.
TGAAAAAACGCAGTAGGAAAGCCATCGATGCCTGGAGCCTTCCAAGAACCAATATTAAAGAGAGCACTTTTGATTTCCTAGTCTTCAATATTATGATTGAGAGCTCTTAAATCAGCTTCATTTAGAGTAGGAAAGAGATTCGGTATACTAGACCTGGCATCAACAGGTTCTTGAGAGTAAAGACTTTGAAAAAATTAAACAGCCATGTCCTTTAGAGTTTGTTTATCAGAAATCCAATTACTAGCTTCATCCTTCAAGAGTTCCACTCTATTTTTTCTTCTACGGATCAAAGTGGAAAGGTGAAAGCAATTAGTGTTTTTATCTCCATGTTGAAGCCAATCACACCTTGATTTTTGTTTCCAAAGACATTCTTCTTGCACCAAAACAGAGTTTAATTCATAAATGAGTTGTTGTTCCAGAGAAGAAAGATAAGGACTGTTTTTATAGCAAAGTTGCTGTTGGATGCCATTGAGTCTTGCTAATAACTTTTATTTCTTGAAAAAAATGTTACCGAAGACCTCTTTATTCCAATCTTTCAACTTATACTTGAAACTTTCAATTTTCTGCAGAATATTTCCAGAAAGAGTAGGAACAATAGAATTAACAAAATTATTAAAGTGGGCATGCTGCATCTAGGCCATTTCAAATCTAAAGGGCTTCAATGAGGGGTCAACCATATGATGTTGATCCACAGCAACTAAGATAGGATGGTGATAAGATCTCAAACGAGGGAGGTTTCGGACAACAGCATCAGGAAACATTTTCCTCCAATCAGCACTACAAAAAGCTTTATCAAGTCGTTCTCTGATTAATTGATTTCCATTACTCCAAGTAAACTTGGGACCTATTGCACCAAGATCAATTAAACTACATTCTGCAATAAGACTATTAATTCCTGAGTGCATAGGAAGTAGCTCCTCCTTTCTTTTCCTGGTGGTTAGAAAGTTCATTGAAGTCACCAGCAATAAGCCAAGAGAGTTTATTTATCTGGTGAATTTCCTTGAGAGGAGTCCAAAACTTGTGCCTAATAATAGCAATGGGGCTAGCATAAGGAGCAGTGAACAACCATTGACCTTTCCATCTATGACTGACAGCTATATTAATCATCTGATTAGAGAGAGATATTAGTTCAATAGAAACATCCTCCTCTTTCCAAAGAATCCAAATGCCTCTAGAGGAGCCAATAGGGTCAACTTTAATAGCTTTACTCCATCCAATTTTAGTAAGATACTTATCAGCTTGAATACCACCAATTTTAGTTTCCATCAAAACTAGGACATTTGCATTATACTGTCTGATATAAGTTTTGGCAGATCTAATAAAGTGCTGATTGCCAGCACCTTTAACATTCCAAATAAAGATATTCATGTATATGGAGAAAATGGAAAGAAGAAAATACCTAAAAGGAAGACTCCTTCGAATTGGTAGGACTAATAAGCCCTTCCTGAGGCACATCACTAGCCAGCTCATCCATATGATTAACATCTTTATGATTATCTGCCAATATGTCATCTGGAGGTTCAGGAACAATATATTTTCCTGAACTTGGAATACCAGCTTTTCTTTTACATCCAAGATCTTTTTCAGCGAGGTTCTTCAAATCTGAAGCAATTCTGACCATGTTGTCTTTGAAAGCAACAAGCTGACTACCATCAAGATACCCCTGAAAGATTTGAGCAGTGGATTTACCAAAATCAAAATGCTTCCTATCCCTCTTTCTTTTAAAGTTTAAAGTTACCTTATTGGCACTTGATCCTTGATTAAGCTTTAGGCCAACTAATCTTCCTTTTTCCCAGAGGAACTTACGTCAGAATGTAAGTTTTTAATAATAGGAAGATTGGTGACATCATGCAAAGCCGCAGCAGAATGGGATGAACCATTTAAGACAATCGTGGCCTCAACTAGAGGTCTTTGTGGTTTTTTCCCTTGACCTTCATTTGCCAAAATCAACCTATCACCTTCATTTTCCAAAATTGGCTCATCAGGATCAATCCTTTGCTCCTTCATTAAGTCTACAGAGTGTTCTAAAGCTTGAAAGGTATTACTCTTAATGATTTGCTTATTCTGTGATTTAGCATGACTCCTATCAAAGCCTTTAGAAGCAGTTTTTCTATTAGAAACTAGGAGTCATGGACCATATTGATTTTAAGTCTCATTAAACAAATTTGGGTTATCAGAGACCTTTGTTTTATCATTTGGAACAGGGTTAACCAAATGATCAGGGCTATTTTCCTTAGTGTCACAATCAGGCTCACGATGGCCAATAAGACCACAGTGAAAGCAAATCATCCCTAGACCTTCATATTCCACATTTTGAATACGACTTCCAATTACCAATTTCGGAACTAATGGCTTAGAGATATCCATTTCAACACACAATCTTGCAAATTTACCTGTATTAGCCATTTCAGTGGTATTATTTATCTTCAGAGTTCTACCAAACAGATTCCCAATTTGAGTAAGGATAGAACGATTGTAATACTCAAAGGAAAGGTAAGGTAATCTCACCCAGATAACCATTCGACGAATTCGATTAGTTAGAGGGTCAAATTCAGGTCTCCAAGCTTGAACAGAAAGGTAATGCCCAGCAATTATCCAAGGACCTTCAGAGAGCACCCTCGAGCGACCTTCCTAAGTAGGTAGTTTAGCTAAGTAGTACCCATTGCCAATAGCAATGAGCTTCAACTCTCCCTGGATTCTCCATCGGGTCTGCAACCTTTGAATCAGAAAGTTATAGGAGAGAAACTTTCCAATTACCGTAACAATTAGAGCATGGGCCCATGGTCTCCATAGTTGTTTACGTTCTTGTTTAGAGAGGCGCAGATTGGGAATTCCAGGTGGGACTTCAATCTCTTCAACTTCAAAACCATCAAGATCGGCATCGTCGTCACTCTAGTCGTTGGCAGATTGGTCATTGCAATCAGTTGGTTTCTTCAACAAAGTAGCCTTAAAATCAACAGATCCTCCATTCCTGCTAGATTGAAGCCTAGATCTTTTGTCCACCATCAATCCATGTTGAGTTGAAGCAGACCCACCAGTGTCTTCCTCCATGAATTTAGATTCCATACAGAATTGCACAGAGAAAGCAGAAAAAAGATGAAAATCTCAAACACTTTTTTTTTCCCGTCCTTTTTGATGCATCTTTAATTTGTTAAAAACATAACACAAGTGGCAGGTTCCGTCAAATGTTAACCTGTAATTCAGTAAAGGAATTAAATCAATTAATTACATGTTATGGTTTCCATCCACTCCTCATCAAGTGAAACCAAGTACTGAATGACTTGTAAAGGTATGAACGAGACCTGAAGTGAAATAATTCATACTAATACTAATACGTGAGCCAGCCTAAGACCTCACACAGAAAAAAAAAAAAGGCTAATTTTACAGTCCAAAAAAAAAAAAAGAATAAAGGAATAAAAAAAAGCTAACTAACTTTATAACCAAAAAATAAAAAAAAAGGGAAATATAAAAAATAAAAAAAGCTAACTAGCTTTATAAACCCACCAAAATGGACAAATTTCTAGTGTCTGGGAGTACATCTTCCCTCTCTCATAAAAGGATTGAACTTACACATGTGGGTTCCATCGCTTTGTGAGAGGGGAGAGTTGTGTTCCTAAAAGCATAATCCATTTTTTACACTGAAACATTGATAGTACCAAAATGAAAAAAAAAAAAAAAAAAAGGAGGAATGTTAGATTTGCTACGGGATTTTAAAATTTTCTCCATCACCATCATTTACATCAAATTAACAGAAAAGCCAACAGGGAGCAAAAAATCAACTTATAGATCAAAGGAAAACATAGTTCATAGCAGTTAAATTTGAAAAAACAAAAAAATTCAGCATGTAATAGATCCGTAGAACAAATCCTTATGCATCAACAGGTCAAAACGGAGTCAACCGAAGTCAAGTTTAAAACACACTTAAAAAAAAAAAAAAAATCGAAAACCCAATATCCCAAAACCCGAATCCACAACAAACCCACAGTATCAATTCCAAAATACACAACAAAAATGCATTAAAGATTCAAACATTTTCCAACCGCAAAAAAAAAAAAAAAAAAAAAATCCAAAATCAAGCACCAAAATGGGATGTAAAGAAGAAAAAAAAGAAAAAAAGAAATAGGAGATTAAATTTTGACATTACTTACATGCAAAAAATCCCATGAATATAGAACTACCAAGTTCTAGCCACAATCTTATATGGGATCCCTACATAGAATAAGTTCTAGACACAATCTTATATGAGATCTATATATAAGACCCATATGATATGATATATATATATATATATATATTGTGTCTAGGGAATTAGTAAACTCAGGACCATGCAATTTTTACTCTTCCTTGCAAAGCAATAATTATCTGTGGATTGTGCAGATATACTTCTTCTTGGAGACCATGTAGCCAAAACGACGGCAAGCTGAGTAACACCCACGTGCGAAGACCAAATAAACCAAAATAACCCTTGAGAAAGAAGACACCCAAGTTTACAACAATACCCTTCAAGGGATAAAAAGACACTTAGTGCCCCTTTACCTCTGTAACCACTCACGTGCATAGCATATGTTAATTGTTTCGAAGAGGCATTTGCAGAAAATAGAAAATTGACCAAACCGAGGGAAAATGAGAAAAAAAAATTAATTCACGAATCAACGTCTAATTTGTTAGGTAACTAGTTTTGTTATACACGATATGTATGGTTCTATGAGATATATATTATTATTGTTAATATTTATCTTAGTTGTTGTAATGTAATAGGATTTTTTGTTAGAAATTTTATGGATCTAAATATACATAATAAATTCCATAAATCATAAATTACTAACTTTTAAACGCAGCCATTAATAAATTAGATATTTAATCCTTCAAAATAGAAACAACGTAAAGTAGTGCCTATGGACACACTACTCTCAAACCACTCTCAGATTTCTGAAAACCCTAATCTCCAAATACTGTATGGTATATTAATATCTGCTTGCCCTAGACCCTTTAAATAGTCTCTGCAAGTCAGACTTATCCATTAATTTTGACACACATAAAATAATAATAATTTGATAATATAATTATACTAGGAAAAATATGGATAAGTCAATGGGCTTATAAAGAGAGTTGGTCCTCCAGTCCAATGGGCCAACTGGAGTCTTATAGAGAATGTGTGACCAAGGGCCCTACTACAAAATAATAAAATAAGCCAGTCCCATTAATGGCATAAATAGGCCCTGTAAGTGAGTAATTGATTATGCAAAGTCCACAAATATTAATTTAATTCAACATTCTCCCACTTGGACTGCATAATCATCATCATATAAAATCCAAACTCACTTACTATAGAATCTCCCGAACCATAATGCCATTTCATCCAAATATATAGTATACAGACAGGGCACAACAATATACTAGACTAGGCAGTAGAGATTCTCTCAGTAAATCTCCCAAAACATTATACCATTTCAACCGAGTACTTTGCATGCCATAAACTCAGTCTAGGTAGTAGAGATTTACCTAACCATGTGCAATCCCCCAACACACAAAACCATTTCATTCAAGCACATTGCGTATCGACAGGATACAACAATATACCCAAACTAGTTAGTAGGGATTCACCATGGCACCTGTGGATCAACATACACATATACATAGACTAATAGTCTCAACAGGCCTGTAAATACAAGGAGCAATAATATGTGTAATAAATCATCTCATAAATAAATAATGATCCACATACATCAATGTATTAAAATATTCAAAGAAATAAATAATACTCAACATGGATATTACTACAGAAAACATAACAAACTCCCACTGACCCACAGCAGTCTCAACTGCCTAACAATCCCATACGGGACACATGCTCCTTAAATATGCCTACAGGTAAGGCCTTGGTCAGTGGATCTGCCACCATGCTATAAGTCGGCGTGTAAACAACAGTAATGAGGCCCTCTTCAACTTTCTCCTTTACCACAAAATATTTCACATCAATGTACTTCGCACCAGGAGTACCTTTTAAATTATTGGAGAAAGACACCGCTGCAGTATTATCACAATACATCATAATAGGCCTCTCAATGGAGTCAACTACTCCTAAATCATGGATAAAATTCCGTAGCCAAACTGCATGAGGGGTAGCCTCATAACATGCCACATATTCTGCCTCCATAGTCGAGGATACTGTCACTGACTGCTTGGCACTCCGCCAAGACACAGCACCTCCTGCCATGATAAATATATAACCAGTGGTAGATTTCTTATCATCCACACAACCTTTATAGTCTGCATCACTATAACCCACTACTTCAAGAGAGTTGGTGCGACGAAATGTCAACATATGATCTTTAGTACCCTGAAGATACCTAAAGACCTTCTTAACTGCTTGGTAATGAATAGGACCAGGATTGCTCATAAATCTACCAAGCACACCCACAACAAAAGCTATATCAGGCCGTGTACATACTTGAGCATACATCAAACTACCTACTGCTGAAGAATAGCGAACATTCTTCATTGCCATCCTTTCTCTATCATTCTTGGGACACTGATCTTTAGAAAACTTTTCACCTTTCGTAACCGGTACACTTCCAGGAGAACAATTATGCATATCAAATCTCTTAAGAATTCTATCAATATAAGCTCTCTGAGACAATTGCAATACATAATTAGTCCTATCTCGAACAATCTTGATGCCCAAAACAAAATAAGCCTCACCAAGATCTTTCATATCAAAATGGTTGCACAACATCTGCTTTGTCTCAGCTAATAGGTAAATGTCATTAGTAGCCAAAAGTATGTCATCTACATACAACACTAGAAATATAACACTGCTCCCACTGACCTTCATATATATGGATCTATCAACAACATTCTCCTTAAAGCCATTTTTGGTGACAACTTCATCAAACTTAAGATACCATTGTTTTGAAGCTTGCTTAAGACCATAAATAGATTTCTTAAGCTTACAAACCAAATTACCATTCCTTGTTTGTTGGAAACCAACTGGTTGAACCATATATACATCCTCATATAAATCACCATTCAGAAAAGCAGTCTTGACATCCATCTAATGCAACTCCAGGTCATAATGCGCCACAATCGCCATAATGATTCTAAAAGAATCCTTTGTGGATACAGGAGAGAAAGTCTCTGCATAATCAATTCCTTCCTTCTGGCTAAACCCTTTAGCTACAAGTCTAGCCTTATACCTCTCCACTTAACCATTGGAGTCCTTTTTAGTCTTAAAGACCCATTTGCACCCAATAGGCTTGCTACCCTCTAGTAACTCAACCAAATCCCAAACTCCATTTGATGCCATGGATTTCATTTCATCTTCCATTGCATCCAACCAAAAAATTGAATTTGAACTGCTTATGGCCTCCTCATAAGTGACTGGATCTAAATCATCACTTATATCAAACTCATGCTCTTGCAAGTAAACCTCATAGTCATCAGGAATAGATGATCTCCTAATGCTTTGTGACCTCCTCAAAGGTACATCAGCATCTGCAATAGCTGGAATATCCTGCTCTTTAACAATGAGTTCATTCTGACCAACTACTGGTTCATCAACTACTGGATCAACAATATCTCTATCAGGAACAATTATACTGGGAATGAAAACACTTTCTTCTCTAAATTGAGGCACCCTTGTTCCATTATTATCATCAAATCCAAAATCATCTTCAAAATAAATGGCCCTGTCTGATTCCACGATCCTGGTGGTGTGAGAAGGACAAAAGAATCTTGAACCCTTAGATCCTATACAATAGCCAACAAAATATCCACTAATGGTTTTAGGATCCAACTTCTTAATTTGGGAATCATAAATCCTTACTTCAGCTTTGCAACCCTATATTTGAAAATGGTGCAAATTAGGCTTTCTTCCTGACCACAATTCAAAAGGTGTCTTAGGAACGGACTTACTTAGAACTTGATTCAAAATATAAGCCGCCGTCCTTAAAGCTTCTCCCCATAAATAATCTGGCAACCTAGAATTTGCCAACATAGACCGCACCATATCCAACAAAGTTCTATTCCTTCTCTCAGCTATGGCATTTTGCTGGGGTGTACCAGGCATCGTATATTGCGCATCAATGCCACACTCACGCAAATAAATAGCAAAAGGCCCTGGATTCCTTCCAGTCTCATCATATCTACCATAAAACTCACCACCTCTATCAGACCTTACAGCTTTTATTTTCTTATTCTTTTGAAGCTCTATCTTTACCTTAAACTCTTTAAAGGCAACTAAAGAATCTGACTTCTCACGAATAAGCTCAACATGTCCATAACGAGAGTAATCGTCAATGAAGGTAATAAAATATCTATAACCACCCAAAGCAATTGGTGTAAAAGGTCCACATATGTCAGTGTGGATTAACTCCAAAACATCTCCACACCTAGCTAACTTATCCTTTCTTACCTTGGCAGTTAACTTTCCTTTCACACATTCAACACAAGTCAACAGATCAGAGAAATCAAGATTAGGAAGTATCCCATCCTTCACTAACCTTTCCATTCTATGCCTAGAAATATGTCCCAAACGTTTATGCCATAACATTGAGGAATTGTCATTAACTCTTGGGCGTTTGAAAGCAACAATAGGAGCAACAACAGAATTAACAGAGAAATTGAAACCATTATTAAATAAATCAAGCTTATATAAATTGCCACATAAAGTTCCAAAACCAACAACTTTACCATCCTTAAATAATTCAACTTTGTTATTTCCAAACAAAAAACTATAACCTTGACTATCCAAAACAGAAATAGATAACAAGTTTCTTCTTATTGAAGGTACATAAGAAACTTCTTGCAACTCCAAAGCATATCCAGTGGCAAGCTTCAACTTGATTGTTCCCAAAATGTCCACCTTCACTCTTGAGCTATCTCCCATATAAACATGCTGCTCAAGATTGGTTAGGCCCCTTCGGCTTATCATCCCCTGTAATGAATTAGTAACATGAATTGTTGCTCCAGTATCTAACCACCAAGAATTCATAGGCACATCGATAATATTGGTCTCAATCATTAGAATATTACCTTTCTTCTCTTGCTTTCCCTTTAAGGTCCAACCGTCTATCTTCTTGTGCCCAACTTTATTGCAGTATCCACACCTTCCATTGAAGTACTCTTTCCTTTCTCTAATCTGAAAACCACCATCCCTCGGCCCTTTAGGCTTCATACCAGAAAACTTCTTCCTATTGGGGTTAAAACCCTGCCCAGGCTTGAAACCTTGTCCTGGCTTGAATCCTTGTCCCTTCTTTTGGAAAAACTTCTTGAACTTATCTACCTGATGTGAAACCATAGCAGCAGACCTAGACTTACTTAATTTAATATCATCCTCTTCCTTGACAAGGATAGTAGTCAATTCCTCCAAGCTACAACCTTCTTTCTTAGTATTCAAACTCGACCTTATATTATCAAACTGTGATGAAAGACTCCTCATTATAGAATAGGTCAAGAACTCCTCTTCAATGTCCATCTTAAGATCCTTCAGCTTATTATAATAGGAGGAAAGTAGCATAATATGGTCCCTTACTCCTTTAATACCATCATACTTGGTATTGTTCAATAGGTCCAAATAATGATGCTTCTCATTCATATCAAACTTGATAAACTTCTTTCCTATCTCCTCAAGAAATCCCTTTGCAGTATTCACTTTAGGAATACTAGCATATATGGCCTCATCCATGTAATTCTCCATTATCATCATACAACACTTATTAGAGTGCTTCCAATCCTCACAAAGTTTCTTAGCTGCCGCAGTACTCTCATCAGTCGGTATCTCTGGTGGATCTATCTCCAAAGCCAAATCCAATTTCATGAAGGTCAAATTCATAACTAAGGTTTTCTTCCATTTCTGATAATTTATCCCATCCAATTTCATCATGGCAGTCATGGGCAGAAGGTTTGGGGTGCTACTAGCTGTAAAAATAGTAAACAACAAGACATTCAAAAAAATTAAGACAATTCAATTACTATTTTCCAGCCCCTCAACACAAAAACACAAACATAAATATCGCTTAGGGTCTTTGTAGCACTAAAGATACCCTTACACAGGCCAGGGACAGTCAACCAAATAACCACAATCAAATGCATTGAACTGAATCACCGACAGGGTAACTCAGAACCTGTAATACATGGCATTTAATTAACTTCCACTGCCATTCCAGGCGTCATACAAAGCAACTAGAACTACCGACATGGTAGCTTAATTACCCGTATAGACCCTGGTTAATAAGTGGGAGAAAAATAACATATTGGCAATTTCATGAAATAGGCAAATATAAAACATCCCATCCACTATGCCAATATACATTACATTTGATACGAACCTAGGACGACCTGCTCCTAAACCCGTATTATATTAGCCCGGATCTTTAATTAAGTTCAAGTTCTAATGGAATGGACCTCAACCCCTAACCAACCTGTGGTTAGAAACCTTGGTATAATGAAGACGCCACAATAGGGGATGGAAAACCTATTGATAAGTCAAGCTAAAACAACCAATTCTCTAATGGTGTTTTAGGTGTTCTCAAAGAACAAAGAGATAATTAATCTCACAGGTATTTTCTCAATCAAATCAAAGTTCAAAGTTTTTTTATTATTGAAAAATAAGCCTTTAAATAGGCTTGAAAGAAACAAAACAAACCCTAAAAAATTAATTCAAAACCGGACTCCTATAGGAATTAGGAAACTTGACCGAATTCTAATATGTCCTAAACTAAGTTTCCTAAACTAAAATTGATTAATTAATTCCTTTATTTTGAATTAGGAATTAATTAATTTACAATGAAAATAATAAAATAATAACTTTCCTAAACTTATTTGTCCAGAAAATAAATAAATAAAAACTAAAAAGTAATGGTAGTTTCCTAAAACAAAAAGTAGAATAAAATTAGAAAACTATAATACTAACTTTTTGACTAATTTGACTTTGACCAATCTTTGACCTCTTTTAGCTTTAAATCAGCTTCTAGATGCTTTTTAGGATGCCAAATAAGCTGAATATGAAGTCCCACACGTTGCCCATGCTTGGAAAAATAAGAAAAGGCTAATACAGTAAAATACAGTAAAGCCAGCAAGCAATACAGCAAATTCGGCCAAATTCTTGATGCTGTCCGTACAAGCCCTTTTTGATTGCATTTGAGGCTGCTTTAACTTGATTCCATGACCTCTTAGGCATATGTATTGAACCCATAAAGCATTGGAACCATTTCATACTTCCCGGACTCCAAAAATGTACCAAAACCGTCACCCGGGTCCGTATCGGCTTCCACCACTTGGATGCTTAGAATAGGCTTTGTATCTTCAAGTATGGACAAGCTCTATTGAGATTGATTACCCTCTGTATAAATACTCTCAGGTTGCCCTTAAATCTCTTAATTTGAACTCTTGTGATTGGCCTAGTCTTCATCCGTGTCGAGTCAGCACCCCAGCGGGTTATCAGTGGAGCGGGCTCGGGCGGAATCACATCAACATTGGTACACATAATGCAGATAAAATAAGTCTCACGACAGGTGAGTACCTAAAATCCCACACTACTATACCAACTAGGCACAAAGCCTCTTTGGGTAAGCTCACACAATCCAATTTTCCAATCACAAATATTTAATTTAATTTAATAAAATTGGAATGTGATAATTAAACAAATAAACAAACAATAAATAAATAAATTGAACAATTGAATCACTAAATTAATTAATAAATAAACAACAAATAAATCAATAAAAAATAAGTTTTTTTTTTTGGGCCTGCTGACGTCATCTGCTGACGTCAGCAAACGACGTGTCGTGCTGATGTCAGCAGATGACGTCAGCAGTCAGCCCAAACGGCACGTCATTCGCGCCTTCTTCTTCACCCAACCGAGTCACTTGTTAACATTTTTCAGCTTATCCTCTTATTGTAAACCTGTATTTAACAATGGTTTCACATCAATAATTGACATAACTTTCCAATCATCTGTTATCTCTTCTATGGTATTAGAGCACCAAAAAACAATTTTTTTTTCTCGATCCCTCTTAATCCTTCTAATGGCTTCCTCATTACTTTCCATGCCGATTTCTACAAACACAACATCCACAGTTGCTCCTTCTACTGTGTCTAATGAGCCATCTCTCTCAAGCCTTGTTTGTGGTAACACAGGTCCATCTCAAACTCACTGAGAACACCTACTTTCCATGGCGTAAGCAGTTTGATGTGCTTTTCACAGGCTATGATCTCTATGGTTTCGTCAATGGTAATCTTCCATGCTCGTTGCAGACTCTTTTTGATCAGTCTCCAAATCCTGACTATTCATTTTGGATCCGCCAGGACTCTCTTCTACTTGGTATGCTACTGGCTTCTCTCTCCTAAAGTTCATTAGATTGTCACCACCTTTGAAACATCTAAAGATGCGTCGGATCAACTTGCATCATCTTTTGTAAAACCATCCCGCTCTCGGCTGCTGCGAATAAGAGAAAGGCTTATTAAAGCACAAGGTAATCGGTCTGTCTTGGAGTATCTTAATAATGTTAAAAATTCAGCAAATGAACTCAGCCTCTTAGATCACTCGGTGAGTGAAGATGATCTTACTTTATATATTCTTAATGGTCTATCTATTGCCTTTGAAAGCATTTTTGCAGTATTCCGTACATGAGATTCTTCTGTCAGTTTTGAAGAATTACGTGAGAAATTAACGGAGTATGGCAATTATATAAAAATGATAGACATATGGCCTCAAGACACCATGATTACTGCTCATGCTGCTCAACGCATGCCTCCACCTGGAACTTCTGCCCCACTGTTTGGGTCACCCAGACCATACAAACCCTCTCGTGCATCTTTTGTTCCCCAACATTGCCAAGTGTCCACCTCCTTTCCCACCAATTACAGTGATCGCTATCAGCTGTGTACAACCCAAGTACATTCTGCACGATTTTGTCCTCTATTCAAGCATCGATGGACATTCACACCTAAGAAGCAAGTACGTCCTGCTTTCAATTGATCTGCTCCTCGTGCTTTTCATTCAACATCTATTCTGGGTCCTAGTCCTACCAGTCCGCCTTAACCTTGGGTATTGGACACAGGTGTATCGCATCACATAGAGCAAGATTTTCAGACTTTATCCCTTCATTTTGACTATGATGGCACTGAAGAGATTTCTGTTGGTAGTGGTAACAGATTGGGTATCACACATACTGGCTCTAAACTTTATCCTCTCCCTCTAAAATTTTTTCTCTCACTAATGTCTTATGTGTTACTGCCATAACACGAAATTCACTTTCTTTTTCAAATTTTGTCAAATCAATAATACCTCTATTGAATTCTTTCCTACTTATTTTGTTGTGAAGGATCTCCAAACCAGTACTCATCTTCTCAAAAGTCCACTTAGACATGGAGTTTATGAATGGCCGAGTCCCCCTCATCCCTCTCATCCAATCCAACACATTCTGCCTATACAAGTGTCAAAACCAGTCTTCAACAGTGGCATCAAAGGCTTGGTCATCCTTCTCTCAAAACTCTCCGTCATTTATTTGTTCATCACGTTTTTGCAATAAATCCCATCGTCTTCCTTTTGGTTTGTCTTCCCTTTCTAGTTCAAAACCTTCGCAATTAGTATATTCTGATGTTTGGGGACCATCATCTGTTCCCTCTTATGATGGTTTTAGATTTTATGTAATTTTTGTAAATCATTTTTCTAAGTACACATGGTTATATCCTATTATGCAAGAATCTGATGTGTCTTTTGTTTTTATTAAATTTAAAGCTGTTGTGGAAAAATATTTTCAATTACCATTAATTTTTTTTACTCAGACAATGGTGATGAATTTATTAAACTCAAACCTTTTTTTTGAAATAAATAGAATAAGTCATTTTTGACCACACCATACACTCTACAACAAAATGGATATGTAGAACGTAGGCATAAGCACATTCATGAACCTGGCATGTCATTATTATCTCAAGCTAATATTCCTACAGAATTTTGGTCATTTTCCTTTCAAACCGCCACTTACTTAATTAATAGACTAACTTGACCAACCTTAGGAAATAAATCATCTTTTGAAATTCTTTTTCAAAAATCACCAAATTTTACTTCCATCAAAAAATTTGGCTGTTTATGTTTTCCCTGGCTCAAGCCTTACACAAACTCAAAACTTGACCCTCGTTCTTGTCCATGTGCATATCTTGGCCCAGTGTCTAACCAAAGTGGATATAAATGTTTGGATGTTATGACAAATAAAATTTATTCTTTCTGTCATGTGACCTTTGTAGAAAATGAATTTCCTTTATGCAAAAAACAAAGGCCAATAATTCATCCATACCTACTCCCACTTCTATTCAATCACATCCTCACATCTCCACTCATACATTAATTCCATTCCAATCTCCATGCATTCCACCAAACTTAATATCCACTTCACCACACAATTTTTCTCCTACCCCACTTCTACCTTTTGTCTCAGCTATATCTCCTAACTCATCTACACAAACTCTATCTCCTATATCAGCTTTATGTTCAAACTCACCTGCCCTGTCTCCTAGCAATAGAAGAGCACATACTCCACCTTTACTCGTGCCTTTATCTACTCCACTCTTAAGTGAAACATGGCAAGAAGACAGCACTTCTGCTCGGGAACCTCTCACAGTTTCACCATCTTCTTAAGTTCCCTCCCCTCCAACTAATACTTGCACGCATGCAATGCGCACGAGATCATTAAATCAAATCTTCAAGCCCAAACTGCTACCCAATTTTTATGCTGCTTCCATTACCAACATTAATGAATGAAAAACAGCAAAACAAGCTTTGGAAATTCCTACTTAGAGGGATGCCATGCACAATGAATATCAAGCCTTACTCAAGAACAATACCTGGATGCTTGTTCTACCTGCTTCTACTCAAAATCTAATCCGCTGTAACTGGGTTTTTTACACAAAATATATCCTTGATGGTTCTTTTCAGAAACATAAAGCCCGTCTTGTTGCCAAAGGCTTTCATCAACAACCGGGCATCGATTATTTTGACACCTTCATTCCTATTGTAAAGCCTGCTACAGTATGTACTATCATCTGTCTTACACTTTCCCATAATTGGCCCATTCAGCAACTCGATGTTAATAATGCCTTTTCTCAATGGCGTAATTCAAGAAGAAGTGTTCATGACTCAACCCACTAGGTTTATTGATCAGACAAGCCGAGCTATGTGTGCTGGCTAAACAAAGCTATCTATGGCCTTAAACAGGCTCCCCGTGCATGGTATACGGGCCTTAAGGAGTTTATTATTAAATTTAGTTTCAAAAACTCTTATGCAGATACCTCATAGTTACCTATCGCAACCAAGTGACTCACTCTCTATTTACTTGTTTATGTCGATGACATAATATTGACAAGAAACAACTCAACTCTTCTTTTTGACTTTGTCAAGGCTTTGTTAAATAAGTTCTCTCTCAAGGTTCTTGGGTCCTTGGATTACTTTCTTGGGGTTCAAGTTCTTCCCATTTCCACAGGTGCCCTTTTATCACAATAGAAATACATCACTGATCTCTTGGCTTGTATGAAAATACTTGACTCCAAACCATATTCGACTCCTATCGCTGCAAACACTAGCTTATCTGTTCACGATGGCAAGCTGCTAGACTCTCCAACTGAGTAACGGAAACTTCTTGGTTCCTTACAATATATGTTGATAAAGCCGGACATTGCATATAGTGTTAATAAACTCTCACAGTTTATGCAATGTCCAACTTAGTTTCATTGGACTGCAGCTAAACTTCTCCTTCGTTATCTTAACAAAACTCAATATCATGGCTTAGCACTTCACCAAAATTCTCCTCTGAATCTTCATGCGGTCTTTGATGCTGATTAGGCTAGTAATAAAGACGACAGCACATCAATCACGATAGATATAGTGTTTCTCGAAAAGAACCTGATTTCATGGTCATCAAAGAAGCAAAAAGTAGTTTCTTGGTCATCCATTGAAGCCGAGTATCAATCCGTTGCTTACATTACATCTGAACTCCGCTGGCTTATTTCCCTCCTTCATGAGCGTGGTGTCAAATCTAACATTGTTTCCACAATCTATTGTGACAACTTAAGTGCTACTTATGTGCGTGCAAACCCAAGGTTCACTCACGCATGCAACATGTTCGTTTAGACTTCCATTTTGTGCGTGATCAAGTTAAGGAAGGGAGTCTTCATGTCTCACATGTTTCGAATACTGACCATCTTGTAGACATGCTCATGAAGCCCCTGAGCACAAGGCAGTTTCAATCTCTTCGTTCCATTATAGGATCACATATTTTGCATGGGGATGTTAGATAACTAGTTTTGTTATACATGATACGTACTGACAGGACCAATCCTGGGAGGGTTCCCAGGATCTCCTTGTGGTCCCGCCTGATGAAGTCCCACTGGACAATCCCTAGAAGATATCCAATAGAACCTCATTAAAACGTAGATAACGAACACAATGCATTATTAATAATACCTCAATATATAAATATAATTAAATCCACAATAGCACAAAGTCTACAACTAGCCTATTGTACCACAGGCCATAACTACACACATAAGTAATATAGTCTCTACTGAGTCCAATATTTAGATCAGAGTATTCTAAGAGTATTTGCAAAGTTTAGAAGTACAAATAAATAATAAATAAGTCTAGAATGATAAGGATGGATAAAGAAGTATAGATACTGCTGCTGCTGTGAAAAGAACGAAGTGGAAAGTAATGCGCGAGGTAGACTGCTACTAACTGCCTGGAGCTAAGGGAACGAATTTAAAACAAATAAAACGTAAGATAAAGAAATCTCAGTGAGTGGAATAGTATAATAGAAAAATAATAATTTATTTCTGAAAAATCTTTCTCTCAAGACCTCTCATTCTACTCATTTGAAAAGTTCTTCGTTTAAAGATCATTTTACAAAATCCGAACTAGTACACCAATTTAATATCATAAAACCGATGCTTTAAAATATAAAGTGAACGATCATGGTAATATTATAAAATATCTTAATCAAGATATAAATATTGAACACAAAATATTATAAATACAATTCCACAAAATAAATATGAAAGTGTGGTAATAACCACAATATTTGAAAACCAATAATACACTCAAATGTATACAATGTACTATACGATATACCAATCTATGAATCGTGGGATACACCCATCTCATGAGCCTCAATATACAAAACATGTCGTGGAAATAATAAACCATCGAGACATACCCAACTTCACGGCCGGTGGCAATAATAAACCATTGGATGAAACCAATCTCACGGCACCTTGGCAATACTAAATCGTTGGATAAACCCGACCTCACGGCCTGTGGCAATAATAAACCATTAGGTGAGACCAACCTCACGACACTGTGGCAAACTTAATGCGTTGTAATATAATACTGACTCGAAACTCTGGTACTATATGGTGCATCAATTAAAAATAACCGATACAGTATCCTTAAAATAATCTTGTAATATCTCAAATACTTTTCTGAACAATACTGTATTATAAGTTCTTATTTAATTTCCAAATTTATCTGCTTATTTAAATATTTCGAAATTTTTAAATCATCATTTTCTACTAAAATTGAAAATACCATAGTGAAATATATTCACCATAAACCAATTTTAAGCATATAAAATTTTGAAATCTTGAACATGCTTAAAATCATAAAGTTTACAATCTGCTTTCTCAAATCAATCATTTTCCAAAATTATTTAAAATCTCAATTCAAATACCAGAATATATAATTAACATAATTCACAACTTCACTATGAACTCATCAAAGTTAGGAACCATTAAAAATCTTTAAAAAATCCACATAAAATGATAACACATATAAGTGAAGGCAAATATTTATATATGCATAAAAAAAACATTTCAATTAATTGGTATATAAATAAAATATCTAAACCACGTATATATATTATTCTATATACCCAAAACATTTTAAAAATTATAACCACTCACAGTACTGCAAATGCTCACTCTTGCTCCTCCGCAGGACTGCCTGCAGACTCAACACGAGTGTCTATAATATAATAAAATATTTCTCAGACTCCAACAACTACACCAAAGATATTTTTGAACACCAAATGTCTTAAATTAATTTGTACAACTATAAAATTACGCATATTGAACACTGACTTATCCAATTATACTATGTACCCTTAGAATCCGATACCCAAAATTGAGGATTTTCATCCGAAGACTAATCTTTCAAAATTGAACCTCCCAATGGCTCCTAATGTCGTATCTCTCCAATTGTAACACCCGTCCCAAATCATACCGGAATTTTTGCACATTGACCAGATTTGATCGTTGTTGATCGAGAGGGTCCAACTTTGACTTTTTGATTCGGATAAAATTCCAGGTTGACAAGATACCATTACGAAGTACGCATCGATATGAGTCTGTAGACTAATAGCACGTCAAAAACAGAATTATAGTTTGAAAGTTATGAGTAAAACAAGTTGAGGTCCAAATTGTTCAAGGGTTGTCGGAGTTGACTTTTTTGTTTGTGTAAAATTAAGCTTTGACTCATGCATGGTTGTGAAGTACTCATCAATACGAGTTCATAGACTACCGGCATACCCGATTTGGACATGTGTTTTGAAAGTTATGAACCTGTGAAGTTTTTCTGAGACGGCATTTACTATTCATAGATCTGTATGTGTGTGAACAGAGATGCCATGTGTCACAAAAAGTGGACCCATCCATGAGTGCACAGTAGCACCCACAGGCATTTTGACTAGTTGAGAAAGCGAGGGAGGAGAGAGAAGGAGAAGGAGGAGAGAGAGAAAAAAGGGAAGGACCGGCCAACCGCCGTTCACCCATTTTCAGCCACCAAAATAGTACACGCACTTGACCACCATGACCCACCCATTAAAATAGGCCGGCCAGCCAAAAATCACGGCTAGGTCGCCGGTGATGCGCGGGGATCGGGGTGTTTTGGCGAGCGGCCTGTTTCCTTCTCCGGCTGATTTCTCCCAAAACAGACCTCCGTTTGCCTCACCACTGGTCCTATTGCATCACCCATTCCCCGATCTACCTTCCCACCAAAAATCACAACCAGTGGCCACCGGATACGCTGCCGGTAGTGACGGGTTCCAGTGACCATAGCGGCTCATCGGAAAATCAATTTTTGGCGAGTTCCCGATCATACCGCCTATCTTCTCCCACTAATTCCAACCCCTTGAACCCAAATCCGGTGTCCACTTGCCTCAATTCTTAATGGATTGTGAGAATTGTGATGGAATTTGGTGTAGGTTTATGTTGTTGTACCCTAGAGCACAATCATTCAAGGTGTTAGTCAAGAATGATTGTTGTTGGTTCTTGGTTCTTGATTTTGTTTTTTTTTTGTTTGTTAAGGTTTTGTTTCTGGTGTTAATGGAGGTTTAGGGTTCTTGAGAAGGTTGTTAGCTTTTGGGAAGAAGAAGAAACCAAAAATGTAGTAGTTGAGAGAGAGAGAGCCAAAAATGTTGTTTTTCAAAATCTGTTTTTTGAATATTTTCTTTCTCAACGTTTTTCATTACAATTTTCATATTTTTAAATACATCGAAAAGACAATAAGGCATGCTGCCATATTGAGCAATAAATACAAAAGCATTAAAAGTAACCAACCAAGCCAAACTACCTCAACTAACTCTAATCAATGTGTTGGGCATGCAAGAAACCTTCTTTAATGGGTAGTTCAGCTTGTCTAAGGCATTTGAATTTGAAAACCAGCTCCATTTGACTTGAAAATTGGAGGGAAGCCTTTTCGAATATTAAAATATGTTCTAGCCAAAAACTAGATAAAACAAAGTCCATTTACCCATTCAAAAATAATCAAACCCGAGGCAGTTTTGCCCAGTTTTCTGGGCAACAACATTGCACAAGGGTTAGATTGTTTTGGGCTTAACTCAGCATTCCCAGCTCCAAATTGGGCCATTCTTTTTTATACTTCTCCCTCTGCATATCTAGTTTATCATATCCAAAATTCAGGTCCAAATCCCAAACCTACTTCAAACGGCATCCAAGGAAGTGGACTTATGTTGCTGGAAATACAATTCCAGCAACTAGACAAAAAAGGCCTTAAGCTAGATAATGAGCTTAGGGCATTACAAAAAGGATATTGTTCTTAAACATTACAAGATAAAATAAAATGCATAAACATAAATAATGTTTGGTCTTTGATGTTGCAAAACAAAGAGTGCAAGTGTAACCGAACTACCTTGGACATTGTGGCAAGATCACCACATTTAAACAAATTGAAGGCCTAAAATCCAAGAGCTTTTTGGCGAGATTTCGACCACCACGGGTCTGATTTCCAGGAAGTAAGACCATATTTGTAATCCTCGCTTCACAAGCATCGATTCGGTATATCATTCGTAAATTTTGGTTGTCGTTCGTGTTCGCTTCCCCGGATACCAGGTATTATTTATCCGAATAAAATATTAATTTATTTAATCCTGTGTAATATTGTTATTCTATGAGCACGTGTGAGTCGTAGAATTGATCTTATGGAGGATCTTGGCTGGATTGCGTGCTCGAGGTGAGTAACCCACCTTCAAAATTATTTTGGGATGTTAAAATATATATATTTTGTGTTAATTGGTTATTTGAAGAAAAAGTTTTATGTGTTGAATATTTAGTAAATTTATATTTGGAATTTTGATGCCAAAATTGGATGAATTATAATTATTTGTGCATCAAGAAATATTTTGATTTAAAGAATTTTATGGATATGGGATTTTGTTAATAATTGTTAAATTTTATTGTTGGACTATTGTGTATTTAGAAAGTTTTCGTGTGAATTTTAATATATGTTTAATATTTGAAGAAATTTCCATTTAAGTTTATAATGCTGATTTATGATGGTTTTAATATATGAGTTGTTGCCAAAAATGTATTTGGGATTTTAAAGGAATTATGGTTTAAGGTTTTTCACTAATTATTGTTGAGTTTGATGTTGATTTTATAATGCATAACAAATGTGTTTACATTATTTTAAGAATATATGAATTTCATGTGGTTTTAATAATATTTTTGGCATGATTTGATTTTAAAGATTTCAAGAAAAATATTGGTTTAAATTATGGTGCTTTCAAAATATATATTTTTGCACTTGAAATATTATATGGTGGATTTTATGATATGGGGACAATTATATATTATCGATGGATTTATGCTGGTGATATTTAAGAAAAAAATGGGATTGTGAATTTGAAAAATAGTATAATTCCTACGGTGAATTTTAAAAAAATTGGGTATTTTAATAATAAACTTGGTTATTTGTTTTAGACACACTCATATAGTACTGGTGTTCTGTACTGTATATGTGGATGAGCGCGCAAGTTGTAATGGTGCACATAAGCCACCCCCCTCCATGGCCGGGATGACGGTTTAAGCAGCGGCGCTGTTAAGATGCTGAAGTGACCGTATGCAAGTTTTTCTCTTTAACCTCCCGTCGGACGGTGCTCGAGACGCTGGGTATCGTAGGGCATCACTGGTATATAGTGTGGTGCGTCAAGTATTATTTTTCAGATATAAATTTCAAATCCCAAAATTTTAAAATCGTATTTAATTTGTTTTATCACCTATTTTCAATTAATATTTTTCTAAAATGTATTCATTCATATTTTATGACACTTATTTTAAAACAATGTTTTTAAAATGCATCTTGTCATATTTTTATTATATAGATTGATTGAATATTTCAGAATGAATTTTATAATATTTTTTACCACTTATTTTATATGATTGTTTGTAATTATTTAAATTATAGTTTTGATACTGTTTATTTTGATTTATTAAATAAAATTTTATGAATTATATATTGAATTTCACTTTTATGTTATATTTCTTTAATGGAAGTATTTTAAATTATTTTATTATATTTTATTCGTATTTAGATTATTTAATTATTTATTAAATTAATTATTTTTTGATTTTTGGAGCATAAAAGATTGGGTTTTACGAATATGTTTTAAAAGGGGAACCTTTCCAACGAAGTGAATGGTGAGGATTTTGAGAAAACAATATTATTTTCAATTAATTATTATTTATTTACTTATTTATTCTTAATTAATCAAGTGTACTATGATTATCGTTACTATTATAATTCTATAGTAGATAGGGTCACTCACTGAGATAATTAGCATCTCATATTTTTAAATCGGTTCCCCTAGGTACAAAGATTGGTAGACGTTCGTCCAGAGCGAGCTTGACCTTCGTTGCTGTCATATTTCAAGGAGTTCTCTTTCTTTTCATTTATTTCTATTGTAATATTTCTTTCCATACTTTGTTGTATAACTTTCATACTTAATTGCACCCTATGATGCTTTGTATACTGTATTAGATATATTTTATTAAATACTGCATTAGGCCCTTGTTTAATTTATGGAACTGCTGATTATTATGGAATTAAATTGTAGTAAAGTGGAGGACTAAGGCGGTATATATATAGAAGTGTGTTTTTAGTGTAGGGAATTTGTGATAAGTCTAACCTTTAGGGGAGGTTCTGCCGGATTTTCCATTGGAAGGTCCGGTAGGGTTTCCCTGGGATTAGAGCTTGTCTAGGGTTCCGATAAGAGATCTTGGACGGATCCTGACACAAACGGTGAGGAATCTGGGCAAAATAACTATGGAAATAAGCTCAGAGGGTCCAAAAATGGTAGGATAGGTGTATATGTTGGCCTGAAATAGCCGAAAAATGCAAAAATTCGGTGACCCACCTCGCCGGCCAGATCTGGGCACGTCCGACCGTCACTCACCATGAAATTTCATGGCCGAGCTCGCCTCCATGTGGGCTTCCTCCCTGGCTAGCGCGTGTAAGTGGTGGTTGGCGGGAATGGGCAAAAACGGCAATGACCCAGGTCGACATTAAATGGGTCCAAAACAATCTAGTTCGCATATGCGGGTCTAGGAAGGAATTTCTCTGGTTTTGGGAATGAAATGGATATTTTGAAAATTGGTTTCCTATTTGACACATTTATCGAGCCTTATATAGAGCTTTGAGTCACTAACAAACAAAAATTGGAAACTAGTTTGAACATTGATATAAACCTTATATTGAAAATTTCTTAGAACCATAACTTTTATCCATAACTCAGAATTTGACGTGTTATCAGTCTATGAACTCGTATCGACGAGCTCTACAGAATGGTACATCAGTCAAACTAAAAATCTTATCCATAGAAAAAGTCAACTTTGACTCCACATACTGTTCACTTTGTCAAACTTGGTCAAACCTTATCAAATTGTACAACAGGGATATTTTGATATGAGTTGTTACATGTACAATTCTATGAGATATATATTGTTATTGTTAATATTTATCTTAGCTGTTGTAACGTAATAGGATTCTTTAGCTTATCCTTTTATTGTAAACTTGTATTCAATGGTGGCCTCACATCAATAATTGGTTTAACTTTCCAATCATCTGTTATCTCTTTCATGATCCTTATAATTTAGAGACCAACCTTTTATTATATTATAATATTCTAGTTTCAAAGATTGTATAATCTTTCAAAAAATTTCATGTATAAATTATTCTGTGGTCAATTTAACAGCCCATAATCCAAAATAAATTAAGAAAGGCTCACATTTTTTCTTTTTCTTTTTTTTTTATTTTTTTATTTTTTTATGTTTTTTATAGCGTGATGATCAAGATTGTGGAACTAAAAAGGTAGAAAACAAGGTTTTTTTTTTTTTTTTTAAAATGTTGGTTTGATGGATGGTTGTTTTACAGAGCAGAGTATTACCATACAATATTTTCCTATACGAGATTTGTATATTAATTTTAAATTTTTATTATTGTCAAGGAAAAAGAAATAACTTTTAGACTGAGTTGTCTCCACAAATTAACAATTAAACAAGAATAATTAATATGTCATCCTCTTGGTGGTACAGTTAAATTATAGTACAATTTTTTAGATATATATGTATAAATATATGTAAATATATGTAAGATGATAAAAATATTGTAAACAAAAAATATAGGAAAATAAACAAAATAAATTATAAAAATCTGAATTTTTTGGATTTAAACTTGTCCGAGATCTGTATGATATCGTAGTCTTTTTAAAACGATTTTCATCCTATCTATACAGATATTTATTGATGGTTATCATCCAAAATATAATGAATGCAAAAGCTTTTAAACACAGTATTACCAAAGCTCTTCTCTTCAAACTTTCAATATACTTTTTACTTACCACACTCACAATGTCAAAGATGCTAAAAATTCTTTTTCACACTTGTTTTTCAACCTTAGCGTCATAGAGAAGAACGTATGCATTATTTTCTTCCTTTCAAAACTCTCGTTTTTCCAAAAGGCTCCAAATCCAAAGCGGAAAAACAACAAAGGTCTGTTAAAGCACATACAGACAATTTAATACCCATTCAAAATTTTAATTAAAAGGTTACACAATCTGATTAGGACATGGCACAGAGATACTAACAATCCGGGTCCACACACCATCCAATTTATGGCCAAACATCAAATTAAAAAATATATATATACATATATATATATATATACATATATACGTATATAACAGTTTATGAATTAGTCTTAATTTTCTTTACTTTATTTTTTAGATTAATAAATAATAACAACAATGCAGTCCTAGTATATATTCTTAATGTATATATATATATATATATATACATACACACACAATAATTATGCTATTAAAGTGTTCAGATATGATGCAAATAAGTTGGAATAAAATTTTCAAGGAAAAAAAAAAGTTGGAATAACATTTAATTTATATTTTATTTTTTAACGTCATAAAATTTATATCCACACATAACCAAGACGATGTCACGTAGCTTATCAAAAGCGTCCTAACGGCAAAGTGACGGAGGGAGTTTTACGGTTTTTTTTTTTTTTTTTTGACGTAAATTAAATTTGTTTGTCTAAAACTAGGCGTTTAGACTAAAAACCCCCCTTTTTCTCAACCAAAGCTTAACCAGGCATCTTATCCCGTAAATCCAATGCGAACCGAAAGGCATCGGCTGTCTCAATCTCCACCAAGACGAACGAAAAGCCACTGCGGGTCTCGAATTACATCTCTTTCAAGTAATTTCCTTTTTGGAATTTTCTACTCGCTTTATTCCTCAGTGTTATGCGTTTGTTTTGCTTAAATTTGTTTGAGATATGTTTGGTTGACGAGAAAAATCGATGGAAGATGAAAAACATAGCTACTGAAATTTTTAGCTTTTCTAGTTGCTATTTGGTACTAATTGATTGTTGGCAAATATATCTATTGGCTCTAGTGCAAGTAGATTAAATCAATCTCTCTCTCTCGCTCTCTCTCTCTTTTTCCCTTTTGAACTTTTTTTTGTTTGCATTTTTGTTAGTGGAAGTCCGATTTTTTCTTTTCTTTTTGTAATCAAATTGTGCAATAACATTTGTAGAAATTTTGAAAAATTTTTTATTTGGTCTAAAGGATTTAGTTTAAGTGATCCTGTATGGCCATTTTGAGGCAACACTTGAGCGTTATTGATACAGAATAAATCGCATCAATAATTAAAATTTAAAATTTAAAAAATTTTAAATAATAATTTAATGAAATATTAAAATTTTATTTTGAAAAATATTATTGAAACATAATAATTAATAAATATAATTTTAAATTGCAATTTTTAATATAATTAAAATTCTGAAAAGTAAAATTTCTAAAGTTAATCCTCAGATTTCAAACAAATCGTGTATATAAATATATATATATATGGCCTAACCATATGTGTGTGTGTGTATATAGCCTCCGACATTGACCAAATAATTTTTCAAAGCAAGGACCAAGTTTTGTCTTCAACATTATCAGCAAAAGGTCGTTGTTTGTATTATGGAAATGCCCGTGGTTTGGATAGACCTAGACAGACTCAAACAAGGTTGGATTCAGTTAACCCAGAATTTAGATCAGGCCGCCTAGGACTCTTCATTTTTCTTTGTAGGTGACAAATATAATATTCTCTCCTTTTTAGGTGGCTTGGCTGGTAAATGTTTTATCCCCTTGCTTTTTAGGATTTTTCTTGGTCTTGTTGGATTGTCTATGGACTATATATATCTTTCTGATTGTTGAATTTGAATCAGAGAAAGAAAACAAACTAAGCAGCTAAGATTTATATAGAGTGAGAGATGGCAAAACATGAAGCATTTCCAATGAATGGTGGATCTGGCTTGTATAGCTACACCAGAAACTCCACCTTTCAGGTGAAATCTCTCTTCACATATGTATAATTCATTCTTTAATATATTTCATAGCTGACTTCAAACCCCAATTACTGATCTTTTATATTTATTTTTATTAATAATGTGTTTACACGTTAAAATTAAAATTGGTCTTTTCTTTCATTTTGCTTTGGCAATAATTTACAGTAGCAATATGTTGTATTGTGTAGAGAAAAGATACAGAGTCTGCTATAGAACTTATAAACAAGGGAATTGCTGAGAAACTTGATCTCAACAACATTTCCTCCTCATCAAACACCTTTAGATTGGCTGATTTGGGGTGCTCAGTTGGACCCAATACATTCTTAGCAGTGCAAAACATAGTTGATTCTGTGGAGGACAAGTACAAAAGCCAAGGACTTAGTCATCTTCTTCCTGAGTTCCAAGTCTTCTTTAATGATCATATCTCCAATGATTTCAACCAGCTTTTCTCATCCCTTCCTCCTGAGAGAAGATACTATGCAAGCGGTGTACCGGGTTCTTTCCATGGTCGCTTGTTTCCAAGTTCCTCTCTACACTTTGTCTATTCTTCCAATGCTGTCCATTGGCTTTCTAGAGTGCCTAAAGAGGTGTTGGATAAAAACAGCCCTGCTTGGAACAAAGGGAGGATCCAATACTCAAATTCTCCACTTGAAGTTGTAAAATCTTATGAAGCTCAATATTTCAAGGATATGGAGAGGTTTCTAACTGCAAGATCTCAAGAAATTGTCCATGGAGGATTAATGGCCCTTCTAGTGCCAGCTTGCCCCAATGAAACTCCCCATTCTGAACTATTTTTCAACGAGGCTCTGGCACTGCTTGGGTCTTGCGTCATAGAATTGGCCAAAAAGGTAAAGAGAATAAACTCCTTCTCACAAGCCAAAAAAAAAAAAAAAAAAAAGAAAAAAAAAAGCTAAGTTGGATCTAACATAATTGATAAGCTGAAATTTTATGGCAAAAGGAGGCTAGGATAAGTCTGATTAACTACAATATAGTATGGAGATCTATTTCTATTTTTCTATATTCATTTTGTCTTACCAAAGATAGAATCTCAACACATATAAAATCCAATTTTTTTTTTTTTAATTTATTTCTATTTCTTTGCAGATTTTTTTAAATGAGGTGATATTATATGAATTAAAAATGATAATATGGATGGGGAGAAGGAAAAAAAAGGATAGAAGATCTGGATTTCATAATTTTGTAAATACATATTACCAGCTAATTAAACTCTATATATATAACGTGCTTTTAATATAACATATTTTACTAAATAAAAATTGTAGAAGTAAATTTTTTTTATGGGGGTAAAAAAAAAAAAAAAAAGAAGACAATTATTTCATGTAATTGGATGGTTCTAACTTTTTCTGTATCCTTTTGTTTTTGTCGTTACTTTCTTGAAACAGAGTATGATAAGTGAAGAGAAAGTTGATTCCTTCAACTTACCATTATACTATGCACCTTTCCAGCAATTAGAAGCAATTGTGGACCAAAATGGATATTTCAGCATAGAAATAATGGAGAGCCTAACCAAGGAAAGACCACCATCTAAACTCTTCTCCTCTGTACTTAGAGCTGGTCTTGAAGGATTGATAAAGCAACATTTTGGAGATGAGATTGACTTGGACAAGCTTTTTGATTTGTATTACCAGAAATTTGAAGAAATATCTTCTACCAATGAACCTAATAAACCAATTGTTCTATTTCTTTTACTCAAACGTAAGGAGCAAAGTGATTAGAAAATGCTGTTTTATAGGCTTGGTTTGCTCGATAGGAAATGATGCTACACAACTTGTTCCTAGTTCCTTCTTCATCTCCAGCACGAGATGCGGGGCTTATTTGGATTTTCATAATATGGATGCTGTAACAAATGCTTCTGCTTAATTACTCTAATATGCTTTCCTTGAGTTGATATCAATCATGATCATTTCCCCCTTTTTTTTAAAACTATTTAATGGAGATAATATGGAATGTATCATTCAAAGCTTCATAAGATTAGTACTCTTTGTCTTTCATTATTTATTTATTGATTTATCTATTTTCTCTTCAAATGCTCAATTTACTCGCTAACCATTTTTCTTATATATATTAAAGATGTGGGGATAGCAAATTATTTGTCACCTATATTGTAATACCCCGTATCAAAAAATATGCATGATTAAACTAATTTGACTAAATTGACTAAGTTTGACCAAGTTTGACCAAGTGAATAATATATGGGTTCAAGTTTACTTTTTCAATAGCCAATATTTTTGGTTTGACTGAGGTACCATTGTATAGATCTCGTCAATATGAGTTCACAGATTGGCAGCATGCCAAATTTCGAGTTACGGATAAAAAGTTATGGTTCTGAGAAGTTTTAAACATAAGTTTTATATCAGTGTCTAAACCAATCTTCAATTTTTATCTGTTAGTGATTTAGGCTCTATATAAGCCTCGGTAAGTGTGCCAAATAGGAAGAAAAGCCCAAAAATATCCATTTCCTCTCCAAAACCCGAGAAAAACACCCAGACCCATGGGCCCGAATCGACAATTTTTACCTCCAACCGGGTTTATGCCGTTTGACCCATCTCCGGCCACCACCTTGCTACACGTACCAGCCATAGAGGAGTGGGGGACGGAGGCAAGCTCAGTCGCAATTTTTCATGGCCACCGGTCACCGGACGTGCCCAGATCGAGCCGGAGAAGCCTGACGGCCAGAAATTTT
Organism: Ziziphus jujuba; assembly: GCF_031755915.1. Taxonomy (NCBI): domain Eukaryota; kingdom Viridiplantae; phylum Streptophyta; class Magnoliopsida; order Rosales; family Rhamnaceae; genus Ziziphus; species Ziziphus jujuba. The sequence goes on along the minus strand of NC_083380.1, from coordinate 14,245,056 downwards.
CTCTCTCCTCTTTTCTTGTGTTTTGCGGCCAACCCAGCTCGATCCATACCTCTATCCCACAATTTTCGACCCCTCTAAGTCCATTTCCATGGTTAGATTGCCCAAAATCCCCACCATTTGAGAGATCTCTCAAGTTCAAGTTCGGCCGAACCTTTACGTCAATTTTCCAGTCATTGGAGCAGTCATCGGACCAAGGTAAGATCACTGGTGAACTTCTTGTCTCTTGGGCTTTCTGTCAATATAAAGTTTGTGAATTTTAGAAGTCGTTTGATAATTTTTCCATTTTTGGATCAATTAGTTAATTTTCGGATAAGTTGGAAACTGTGTTTGGACAAAATTGGTCAAATTAGTTAAAATTGGAGTTGAGTTAGTGAGATTGGATATTATTAGGACCTATTAGGTGGTTCAATTTCAAAATATTAGGCTTCGGATGAAAATGGGTACCGGGTCCTAAGGACACGCGGTATAATTGGACTGTCCGGTATCCAATTTATGTAATTTTGTAGTACTGTAAATCATTTTGAGACATTTGAGTTATACAAGTGTCTCTGGTTTAGTTGTTTGGAGCCTGAGGAATATTTTATTATATTACAGGCATTTAAGTTGAGCCTGGAGGCAATCCTGTAGAGGAGCAGCCATGAGTATTTACAGTACTGTGAGTGGTTATTTTATTTTTAAATGTTTTGGGCATATAGTATAATATATATATGTGGTTTAAATATTTTACGTATATATCATTTGATTAAAATGTTGTTTTATGCATATATAAATATTTGCTTTTACATATATGTGTTATCATTTTATGTGACTTTAATAATATTTTAAATGATTTTTAATTTTAATGGGTCCATAAATGAACTTGTGGTATTTAAATATCTTGGTAATTAAATTGAGATTTTAAATTATTTTGGAAACTATTTGGTTTGAGAAACCAGATTAAAAATCATATAATTTTAAGCACGATCAAATATTTTATAATTTTATGTGCTTAAAATTGGTTTATTGTGAATATATTTCACTGTGGTATTTCTGGTTTTCGTATGAAATGATGTTTTGAGATTTTGAAGTATTTAATTAATCGGTGGAAGTTTAAATGTTAAATTATGATTTATGATATAGTATCCTTTGGAAAAGTATATTTATAATCTTACAAGATTGTTTTATGTATACTGTATTGGTTATTTTTAAATTGATGTACTATGTAATGCCAATACCTTGGATCAGTATTATATTATATTATATTACCGCGCGCTGGGTTTACCACGATGCCGTGAGGTTGGTTGCATCCAACGGTTATCTATTATTACCACGGACTGTGAGGTCGAGTTTATCCAACGGTTTATTATTATTACCACGGTGCCGTAAGGTTGGTATCATCCAACGGTTTATTATTGCCCGAACCATGAGGTTGGGTACGTCCCGACGGTTATTTATTATTCCCACGACACCATTCATATATTGAGGGTCGTGAGGTGAGTGTATCCCACGGTTTACAAATTGGTACATTGTATATGTTTTTATATATTGTTGAGTTACAAATATTGGGATGATTCCTGCATTTTCATATTTATTTGGTAGAACTGTATTTATTATAATGTATGCTCAAATGTTTATATCTTGATTTGAGACATTTCATAATATTACAATGATCGTTCATTTATATTTTTGAGCATTAGTTTTTATGATATTAATTGGGGTACAAGTTTGGGTTTTGTAAAACGATTTTTAAACGGGGAGCTTTTCAACGAGTGGAATGAGAGGTCTTGAGAGAAAGATTTTTCAGAAATAAATCATTATTTTTCTATTATACTATGCCACTCACTAATATTTCTTTATCTCACGTTTTATTGTTTTAAATTCGTTCCCTTAGGCCCAGGCAGCTAGTAGCAGACTACCTCGCGTATAGTTTATCGCTTGTTGGCTTCCACTGCAGCAACCGTATTTATCTTTTCTTCATCTATTGTTATCTTCTGGACTTATTTATTACTTATTTGTACTTATAGACTTTGTTGACACTCTTAGAATGCTCTGATTTTAATTATGGGACTCAGTAGAGACTATGGTACTCATGTGTGTAGTTATGGCCTGTAGTACAGTAGGCTGGTTGTGGACCTATTTATATATATATATATATATATATTGAGGTATTAACGTTAACGCTGGTGTTTGATTATCTACATTTTAAGGTGAGGTTCCATTGGATATTTTCTAGAAATTGTCCAGTGGGACTTCCCTAGGCGGGATCACCTAGAAGGTCCTGGGAAGGTTTTCGGGGTGGATCGTGTCATATATTTTCTCTAATTTTACAAAAATGTACACTTATACCTATTAAATTATGTATAGTCTATTTTAGTTTCTAGATTAAACGATTTTAAAATGAATGGCTATAATTCAGTATCAATAAGCATTGAAAAAAAATCAATAGAGAATCCAAGTACCTGAAGCAAAGAAGTTTTCAATATGTACATATTCATTGTAAACATATTCCAACAAGAATGCGTGTAACTATGTATGTATATTTTTTTTTTAAATACTTCCTTTTCAACATATAATTAAAAAATTATTTGAACTATATAGTCTTTTTATTTTATTTTTTTAACTCCATTTTATATACATATAGTCATTGTAGTTAAGTAATAAGGAACATAAACATGGCCAATTTGCTTAATTTGGTCCTTCTCAGTTTGGCCTAATCAAATTTGTTGGACTAATTTTAACCCAAAAACAAAAAAAAAAAAGTGCTTCTACAGTTTTCAGTTTCAATGTGATTCAGCAGACTGGAAATGAGACCAGTCTTCCTTCACCAGCTTCCCAAAAAGCAAGCCTTCTGTCTTCATTAACTTCATTGGCTCATCATACTCCACAAGTTTTCCTTTAAACAAAATGAGCATATTTGCTTCAAAATTCTTGACCAAAAACATTTCAAAATATTATAATGAAGTCTGCACTAGAGAAGCTTTTATCAGTAACATTATAGTAAAGGCATAAAATGTTAGATAAAGGTGCCAAGATAGGATTTTTCTTTAGATGTAATTATTAAAGCAAGCATACCCACCATCATTGATTCCAAGAACCATAGTGCAATCCATCACAGTTGGTATATTTAATATTTTACATATATATATATATATATATATGTATATTTAAAGTATCATATTGGCTCTTGATTAGGTGCGTCTAATAATTTGTTTCAATATGATATCACCTAGTTTTCCTTCTTTTTTTTTTTTTTTTTGAGTAATAATATCTAGTTTTCCGTTTCTTGCTCATGAGGTGTATTTATTTAATGGTCAAGATAATTTATCAAAATAAATTTACTAAATATCTTGGTTTATAGCAGTCTTTTATATAATTGTTTTTGTAGTTTTCTTCCAATTTATAACAGTAGGATAATATAATAGCATGATAAGTCTTATGAATAATATAGTGAGAGAAATATTGACATAAGAAGTGTTATAGATGGTCACATTCTCAATTGGGTTTTTATTTTTGAATCAGCACTTAAAATGCTATTTATAAATTTTTGAAATTACGATCCAAGTTGGAATCCACTCATTTCGGCTTCCCAATTGGAAAGACCTCGGGTTGATAAATCCATCTTAGCCCTCAAATGAACTGCTTAACAGAGCAATTTAAACAGGGTTAAGATGGGGTTCCAACTTGGGCCAATGACAAATTGGTTTTTATATTTCAGACTAGGATTGGTCGGGCCGAATGGCCATAGAGAATGGACAAAAAAGTCAAGTTAGTGACAACGAGACTTGACAAATCATATAAATAACTATAACTATATATATATATATATACGTCTATATTTATATATATTGAAAAAAAATGAGATTTCGACTTTGGATCATTATTAATATATATATATATATATGAATGACATCTTAAATAACCATTTAAAAATAAAAATTTAATTGAAAGTGTGAAAATCTATAACACGAAGTCAATATATATCATTGGAAAGGATGAGGTTTATGAGTGGATCAAATCTGAGATGAAAATAACATTGTTCCATTAAGAAGTTCATATGAGGACTGGGGTGGATTTACCAACTCAAGGTGTTGTTATGGAGGCCCAAATTAGGCCTCGAACAGGACAATGATGGGGATCTGAATTAGGCCCATGACAAGTTTGTGTTTAGATTTAAAGGAAATTTGGCCCAATACCCTTGCAGGGAACGATTTTTACCCCTTCATTTGGTATTTTTTTTTTTATACCCTCTCAATTTTTGATAATCCCAAAATATCCTTTATCCAAATTAAATATTTTTATTTTATTTTATTTTTTTCTATTTTTTTCTTTTTTTTCTTCACTGTTCTCTTCTCCTTATAATCAATATCCAGCCCATTACAAACCCTCTATTTCCTTTCGCATCAGCCGGATTGTAAGCTTGGAGATTGTGCGTTTTGAAGGAAATGGTGAAGAGGCGACTCAGAGAGAAAAATGCAGGGTTTTAGAGAGCCCTAGGAGCAGAAGCAACGGGCAGACAACAGCGAAGTAGGAAAGCATGAGGCTCATTCGATCAATCACTGGTAATCTTCTCCTCTCCATTTTCAAATTCTTAAGATTTTCCCCAGACATTTTCTTACTCTTTCGCTAATAATGAAATAGTTTTTTTTTTTTAAAAAAATAAATAGTATATTTTAGATTGTTATAATTCAGGGCAGCGTAATTCACTGCTGTGAGAGGTGGGACGGTGATACTTCACTGCGGCTTCAACAGAGGAATACGCAAGGAGGAACTACGCAAGCAATGTCTCTAAGTATGACACTGTTATCGGTTCTCTCACCGCACAGAGAAGGTAGATTCTAATTTTGATTTTCTTTTTGTGGTTTTGGGATTTTTTTTAAAAATTTTTTGGAGAAATTGTGAAAGTTGTGTTCTTTTTTTCTTTTTCTTTTTTTATAATGGTGGTGGTAGGCATTTTTTGCAGAGAGATGTGTATGATGATATGATGCTGGATGGAGTACAGCCAACTAGGGATAGATTCCATTCTCTCATCATTGGAACCATGAAAGGCTCTTGCTTGCAGGATGCTTTCTAATTTTTTGACCAAATGAAATCCATGGATTTGGTCCTTGATGTATGTATTTGTATACATATGCTTTTTTTTTTTTTCGTTTTTGTTTTCTTTCACATGGATCTGCATTAATTCTTAACTACTGACTATTAAATTCTTTCAAGATTGGAAATTTTGTATAAAGTTACTTTGTGTTTTTTTTTTCTTTTTTTTTTCCCCTAGCTATTACAATGTATTGCTTTGTGTTATAGGTTACTTTATACAACATTTTAGTTTCATTGTGTGGGAAATGCAAGTACTCTGACCAGGCAATTCGGGTATGTTTCTTAGATGCTTTGTAAGTCTTCAGATTTTTTTTAGAATCCATAAACTTATGTCGGATTTTGGAGTAAATTTTGATCTGTTTACTTTCAATGTGATTGAAGATTTTGGATGAGATGAAGAAATATGAAGCCGATGGTGCAAACCTATGTGTGTCTACTCAATGCATGTGCTGCTGCTGGCTGTATAGATCAAGCGTATGCCACCCTTTTAGTTGTCTTGTTTTACCTAGTTGCAAATTGCAATAATTATGGTCATAAACCTTAGCCTAGAAACTTGATAGTCCGCTATACCAGTGATTAAATTGGCTTTACTTTACCTTAGTGGATGATTTTACATGAATTCATTCCAAAATTTTACATTTAAATGCCTGCTCTGCAAATTAATTTATAAGTTGTCCTATATGCTTTATGATATACTTTTGGTTAATTTCGGCATATAACAAACTAAACTTTCATTCTAATCTACAGATATGCGATCATTTGTGATATGACTGCAGCTGGTCTTGGGTTAAACAAGTTCTGCTATGCAGGGCTTATTGCTGCACTTAAGAACAAATTGCCTGTTCCAGAAGATTTTGCCACTAAAGCAATTGCTATAGGATCTCTCTTCTTAAATTAGGATTTCATATCATTAGCTTTTGATGTTTCTGTGATATTCCCTTTGCTGAAAGATCATTAAGTTCGTTGAGCGGTCAAAAGAGTGGACATCAGTTGAAGTATCCAGTGCCTCATCTGAAAATCTGATGATGGGTGTCGCTGAGGAGGAATTATATAATCTTCCCACTGCTGAATATGCTCATAGGCGTGGTGGATTTTTGAATAGGCAACTAACTGTATATCATGTTGCATTTCATGCTTGTGCAGACCTGGGAAATGTAGAGGTACTTCTTTGCATCTCAAATATTTCGGCTTAACATCACTCAACAGGCAAATCTCTATTATCTTCTTTGTGTATAGGCAATTGTGGGTCTGTTATTCTATTGTTATTTTGTTATCTACTTTATGCTTTTCTGTTGTCTGTTATTTCTTGATATTAGTAATATACCTTTATATTAGTATACCTGTGACTTATATATGTTCTATGACTAATTTAATGCTATTTTAGCTTTCTTTTTTTAATCTCTGTTTATTATGTCAGTTGATGGAAACTCAAAGGATGAGAAATATCCAAATATCTTCATTGTAATGCAAATTATGAGGTAAGTGATTTTTTTAATAATATTATCTTCATTGGATGGGAAAAAATTCTTTTGGAGATTCTAAACTGGTTCTGTTTCGCTTGCTATGTTCTATTCCCAAGAAGATGCTTTTTTCTGTTATGTCCTATTTATTCTGTTAATTTTCTTGGTAAAATATCTTGTTAGTTGATTAGCTCACCGTAAGAAACTGGTCTCTGTCACTGGCGCTTTGATTCAGGTGCTATCTACGTGCAAGGGACATTGATAATGCTCTTAAAACTTTTGAAGACCACATGAATGCGAAAAAGCCTGCAGCGCCAGAACTATATGTAGTAAGTTTGGTGGCAAAAAATCTTTGGCATTATGTCAAAGCATCTTCATTCTCTATATTTGAATGCTATTTCATAGTTTCTGCTTCCTTTTGAAATTAGTAAGAATTTACGTTGAACCTGATTTTTGGATGATTCAGCCAAATCATTTTTGGATAGTACTTGATGTCAGATTATGTGTGCAATAATCTGCCTTCTTTGAACTCTACACGTATTCAGGAAATACAACAACACTTTCCCTTTCATGGGTATCCACATGGTCCATCCAGACGTCTGATATGTTATGATTTTTTTTACCAGAAAAACTAATATTTTCTTTTTCCTTTTGCCATGCATAAACTCTTTCCATAGCATTTATGGTTGGCTAGTTGTGTGTTGCTTAGTAATATAAATGTTGCTATTTATTCTATTATATTATACACCTTCATGTTTGGCACATTTTCCATTTAAGACTCAAGAAAGTATATTATTTGTGTTGTTCTCTCTGAAATGTTTGAAGGATTATTCTAATAGCTGGACGTTAATTTTGTATAATATATGTCTCCAGACACTTATAGAGGGAGCCATGATTGGGCATACCCCCAAGGGAATGCAGCTTGTACAAGATACACTGGTAGGTTGAGTAATTGCAGTTTCTTATCTGAGTTAAAAAGTAAATCAAGGAATTAGTCTAACGTGATTTCATTCTCCACCATAGGTGAAAATGACTGAGAGGGACTTTTTCTTGAGCCCAAAAATGGGGAGTGACCTTCTCCTTATAGCCTCTGGCGAAAAGATGCTGTCAGAGCTTCATTTGATCCCTTTTTATTAGCTTAGGGATGAGAAAGGTGATTGTACTTTGTCTTTTGTGGTTCCTCATGGATAATTTTATGTTTCTACATTTGAGGAAATATTCTCATTCAAGAACTCCTTTTGATATTTGCAGATTGGTGGATATACTACTGCTAACTATATTTGGGACTTGATGCAAGCTCGAAAGATTACTCCTTCACTTCTTGCTGTGGAAGCATATTACAATGGCTTAAAAGTTAGTCTCTTGCTTCACTAGAGACATTTATTGTTTCACTTTAATTTAAAGTATATAATATATATATATATATACCCATCCACGTGACTCAAAATTTTTTTCTTTTCCAATTTTCCATCTTTTTTGACAAATCTTATGAACTTTTTTTTGTTTATGAAATTGCAGGGACGCGAGATCCTAGAAGATGATCCATGGCTCCTACAAGTTTCATAGACTTGTGACAGCCTTCGCACCAGATTTGGAACAGGACCTGGCCGACCCTATTAGGTGTCAACTTTGTCTTTTGTTGGCTATTAAGCGAGGTTTAATATTTAGAACTTAGAATTAATCAAAAAATTGGAATTATCAAAGGGATTTGATATGGATTAGAATTATCAAAGTGTACAACTTGCCCCAACAAAGAAAGTGTCCCAAATAGATTGGTCATAGCAGCCGATCATGCTCGGCCGCCATACCTCTTGATAGCACTACCAACCAACAGCACCATTCAACTGAAGGACCATAAATTGCTCTATGCTGTATTAAGACAATGGGGGCATGTTATGCGGTATGCGTGTGTTATGTAATGCAGTAAGGAATGCAATTAGTAGCTCAACTGCATAACGTGCGTTTTGGCATAATAGACATTGGTTTTATGTGTTGTTTTGTTGGCAAAGTCATCTGTTGTATTGTGTTTCTAAAATATCATTTTGTCTTCAATTTTTTGTATGTTTTTTACTGTTTCACGGATGCTATTACTGCCCAATGGTATTTACCGATGCATCATCGGTAATTGACATTTGTCCACCGTCGTAAGAGAATCACCACAATTCCATCCGACAACTTCAATCGTGTGTGTTTCCACCAAGAACATGTTAAATATAGTTTTATCGATGATAAATGTTGACAAAGTAAGAGAAAAAAATGACATTAATAAGTGAAAACATTCAATTTGTAATTGCTTGAAACATTACCGTAGGTTTCATCGATAATTACCGAAACCCCTATGGTAATCACATTTTACCAAATTTTTGGCCCAGACAAGTCCCTTAATGTGTGTTAAATGCAACAACATGAAAAATATACATTCTTCAATGATCCTAAGGAGAAAAACCCCAAACGTTAGGAAAAAGTTCTCAAATTGGCCAAAAAACCTTGATTATCGTAGGGCCTTCGGTAATTACCGATGAAACCTACTGTAATCAATTTAAACTTGATGAAAAAATTATCGAAGGTTTCATCGGTAATTACCGAAGGCCCTACAATAATCATATTTGACAATCTTTTTGGACCCTACAAGTCCCCTGCAAAATATAGTTTCTTCAATGATTCTAAGGAGAAAAAACCCCAAAAGTTCTAAAAAAGTTCTCAAATTGGCAAAAAAATTTGATTGGCATAGGGCCTTTGGTAATTACCGATGAAACCTACTGTAATAAGTTTAAACTTGTTGGAAAAATTACCGAAGGTTTCATCGGTAATTACCGAGGGCCCTACGGTAATCACATTTGACAACTTTTTTGGCCCCCACAAGTCCCTAATGTGTGTTAAATGCAAAAACATGCAAAATATACATTTTCCAATGATACCAAGGAGAAAAAACCCCAAACGTTATGAAAAAATTCTCAAATTGGCAAAAAACTTGATTACCGTAGGACCTTCAGTAATTACAGATGAAACCTACGGTAATAGATTTATAAGTTTAAACGGATTATCGTAGGTTTCATCCATAATTACTGAAGGCCCTACGGTAATCAAGTATTTTTTGCCAATTTGAGAACTTTTTCCTAACACTTGGTATTTTTTCTCCTTAGAATCATTGAAGAATGTATATTTTGCATGTTGTTGCATTTGACACTCATTAGTCGACTTGTGGGGGCCAAAAAATTGATAAAATGTGATTACCACTGGGGTTTCAGTAATTACTGATGAAACCTATGGTAATCAAATTTTTTTGCCAATTTGAGAACTTTTTCCAAAATTTTGGGGTTTTTTCTATTTAGGGTCAATGGTGAATGTATATTTTGCATGTTGTTGCCGGAAACATGCATTAGTGGACTCTTTGGAGTCAAAAAATATTTGAATTGATGTTACTGAAAGCATATCGGTAATCATCTTTGTTTGAATTTTTATCATTACCAAGGGTTTTTTTTCCCCTTATTTTATCAACGGTTATCATTACTAAAGCTAGATTCTGCATATTAAGATACCATTAATATAGGGTGTCATAACATTAAACATACGATCTACATTGAAAATTTATTAAAGTACAAGTCAATAACATATTTTTTTCTAAACAAGCTAATGTCTTTCGGGCCAAATAAAAGGTTCTCCTCACTGCTCTTGTATTCAATAAATTTCAAAGTGAAGACGCCACAATCACCCTTGCAGAATAGCATTAATGAATATCATTAATGAAAACCAACCACGTGAATTTCCACACGTAAGCACAATTAAACAGCAGCAATAGAAGTAGTTGGAAATGACAACACATTCATACCCATTATCTTGGCAGGGTGCATCTTTGATCATGGTAATCGTGAATGGCTTTAAAGTGGGAAGCACGTCCAAATTCTTCTTGTAATATCCCCCATCCCTTAATAGGTAAGGCAGCATATACTTAAGGCATTTTGCATTGTCCAACTCTTTATTCTGGACATATTTATTTCCCATATTTGGATCGTATAAATCAATATGTCGAGCCTTCAAGTCCACATATGCTACCAAAGAATGGGCGCCTCCATTGTTGACAGGGATGTACACCTGAAAATTAGAACATAACCTCATTATCCACAAATTGGAAAACTTAGTCAGAATTTTTTTAAATATGTGTATAGAATTACATAATCACATCTCCACCACGGCACGCTAAGTTTGGGTGACTTCCCATGCACATAGCTACGAAGTGTTGAATTACATGAATATGTGCTTTGAGATGCCTCCCATGTGGGATAACAACCTTTGATGGATGACTGCCAAATAATTAAATAAATACAATATAAAATGTCATCAATATGACATTAAGCAACACAGTAACATCCCATCTTCTTACCCAAAATAACATGTCTAATATGGCACAGTTGTGGGTGAACATCTTCTCATTCTCAAACTGCCATTTTCATATGAAATACAAAATAGTGTCAATATACTGCAAAAAACATTAAAGGAAATAAAAAACAAGTGTGAGGTGATAAATAAAACATCATTCCAAACGTACAAACATAATGAATTTACATGGAATTAAAGAATATAACTTACATCAGAACTCAACCATCCTGCAGGGGTAAGTAGCTCAACAAAAAATTTCTTCCCCACCGTCATATAAGATGTACACACAGTTGCTTTGTTCGGTGCCACCCTATACCACTCATCAAATGTCCTTTCCTTCGATGCATCAATATGTCAATTAAGATTAAATTTGACCTTCTTCTTACACGGGTCGGTGTAAGGAGAGATGACATGATGTGACTGGTGGTAAACTCTACTGAATTGGCTTTTATCACCAACTTTATGCATCCAAGCTTCCACCTCACTCTCAGCTGATTGGTCATGATGTGGACTGTCAGCTGAAGCACGGATATCCCACCCCAAATGTAGAGGCCGATATGGCACCAAAGCCTAGGAATCCTCCACATAGGCTCCTCCAGGTACGATAGGATTGAACGGTGTTGTATAATCCTCATTCTCCTTCCTGCCATTGGAACCTTCTATGGGAGCATAAAATTCTTCGGCTTGCTTTCCAAATGACGGTGCCAGAGGGGATGATGGTCACACTGAAGATGATGGTGAATGGGTGTGCATATGATGTTCGGCCTACAAAACACAATGGTTATTTTGCAGTTCCCAAAAACTAACAACAAGTAATTATTGAATTACAATATATAATTTAATAATGCTGAAACCCTAAAGTATACTATATTGTCTAAATGATACCTGATGCTTTGGTTGGTCAATAATAGAACTAAGCATCTTCCTTAACGATGCCATCTCTTGCTTCACTTCGTGATGACAATCATCCACAAATTTCTTTAATTCATCAAATTTTGCCTCCAAGCAAGCAAGCTAATCAATATCAATATCCAAAACATAAGTCAATATATATTAGTACAACATATGAAATGCAAATTTGCATGCAAGTAACAATTGCAAACCCTGCAATTAGCATCTAGAGGGGCACTAGAATGCTCTCAGCTTTGGACGCATCTTTAGCACCAACGGTGGCTATCGGTGCTACAAGTGGTGGTGTCGTATAGCGAACTTTATGTATGTTCACTGCTATTGTTCGCCAGTAATCCATAGTCTTCTCCTCATCGGTAGCATCTAACCTCCAGTGCGCAACATACTACATGAAATGAAGAAAGGAAAAAAAAGTAAATTTTGAAACTGGACATTGGTAATGTAACTTGAATGTAGTCGTACCATGTAGTCTAAATAAATTTGCCTCACCTTGCTATTTTAGGTGAACCAATAATGGATAGCAAAATGGCTCGGTTGACTTGTAGCATGCCATCTAAGGATCCTCGGACAACGGATTTCCCACCGCTCACCAAAATGGTTACCAAAATAAGGTATTGCTTCAAACCCCCACACCTACAAAATATAAATTATAGGCTATTAAATATAATTTTTAAGTAAACACTACATGTATTAAATATATTACCGTCCCTTAAAACGCCAATGGAAAACCTTTTAGGTCATACAACTGTGATTTATTCTTTACTGCACGTCTTTTATAGTGGAATGCATTGTGCAATGAGTCAGTCTCCTTGTAGCTCAAAAAGCCCCAAGGGTAGGAATTAAATACCTCGATATCAGCAACCAAATCAATAAATTTTCTATTTATTTGAACCTTTGGATCCATTCCAAATACACCATGAGCTAAAAAATATAGTAATGCAATTCTTACAGCATCCCAATCATCCACAAAATATGTACCCTTGAATATTCGAGCCAGTTGGGGCGGTTTCAAGTCAGTCTTGTCTTCTAGCAACCTCGTGCGCAGCTCATTTCCTTTTGGATTTAGCATATCATATATGGAAGGGCACTTAAAAAACTTTAAGCCACTAATTAGTGCAAATTCCCACTTTGTAAATCGCACTCCAGATCCACCGAATTTAAACTCCAGTACTTTTGGATTGTTGGATACAACTCGTCTGTAAAGCAGGTGATGCACTAGATGACTAGAGAACTTGAGGTTTTCCATGTCAAGTAAGTGTCCAAAACATGTTTGTCTATACTTTCCCAGCTGCTCACTTGTGAGGACACTTGTAATTACTTCGTTCGCTTATATTGGATTCCCGAATGAATGTGCCCTAACTTTAAATATATCGGCATTCTGAAAGATCCGTTCCTATGGAGCGTTGTTGGCCTGCAAAATGAATTACATAAATGGAACAGAAGTCAACCATTTAATCATACCTTATTTTTCCACCCTACCATTTAATCATACCATTTAATAATTTTCAACCAAATGTTAAGACATATGGGTTCACATTTTTGCACTAGTGGTAATTACCGATGAAACCATCGGTAATCAACATACAATGAACTAAAAAAAATCCGATGGCCTATCGGCAATTACCGATGGCCATCAGGTGAAGTTTTTCTCAAGTATTCACATTCATGAATAAATACCGACAGATGTATTATAACTTACCACACCAAACTACATAAATGAATATAAAACTTACGATCTCAGATGGGGAAGAGGAGAATGGAACATGCCCTAGAAGTTTGGTGGTTTCTTTCTCAGCTTTGAATTGTTGCCTAGTAGTTCATCGACGCTTAGAGTCGGGTGCTGATATGCTGCCACCTCATCTCTTAGTTTGCACCTTCTTAACTACCTTTTTCGATTGAGATCGCAAATTCCTTTTTGGTGCCATTATAAAATACAACCTATAAATGTAACTTGACAACATCAATAACTTTTTAACGACCTTTAGCCACATAGTCAACTATGTATGCATATATAAATAACCATAATCCTAAATTATGTATACAGAATTTATAAAATTCTAAACAATACAAAATAACCATTTCAATTTAAATTGCCAACGCTGCTAATTTTCATCTACATTTAAAGTGCATATATATGTATATATATATAACTATGTATAAACAACTTAAAATAACATAAAATTTGATCAAGCACATTTATTTATCCAACCAATTTCACATTTTTTAATACTTCCAAAATTAATTTATATGAGTTTTAATTTTTAAGCTTGTGCCAAACTATAAACCTTAATCAACTCCATATTTTTTTCTTCTTTCGAACTCAAAAACTCTTAAACAAAAAAAAAAAAAAGGCTTGACGTCATCGATGACATCAGCAAAACGGCAAGTGGTCCTTTACACATGCACAAAAACTACACGTCGTTTCTAATTAACGATGTATTGTCTTCATAGGACGACGTGTCATCTGGCTGGCCGGTTGAACGACATGTTGTTCGTAACATACGACACGTCGTTCGCTTCTCCGTCAACCTCCAACCGGTCGACCCAAACTCGCCCGAATCAGGTCTCGTACCCGAATTACGACCCAGAATTTTCTCCCACCTCCGACCACCGTTTCAGGCCAAATCGGTCCCATTTTTTTCGTCTCTTCATTTCCTACTGATACCTAGTGTCAATCTATCCGAAAACTTAGATTTTAATAACTTCCATATAAAAATCTTAATCTAACATAAATTTCAAATTTTTAACCGGTTTTAAACATCAATAAAGCGATTCACACTCCTAAACATATCACATTGTACTCAAGAAATGTTATATATTTTTGAAATTCCAAGTATTTGATGTAAATATGAAATCCACAATATATATACATACACATGGCAATAACAAAAAAATAAAAATTACCTGATGATGCTTATAAGTTGATGAAAAAATAGAAAAAAAAGTGGGTTTTTGTTTTTTAGTTGAAAAGTTAAAAAGGATTTTTCGTGGTGTGGGATGGGGTGAAATAAAGGGTTTTCATGGAAATAGATTGAAATTTAATGTAAAAGGATATGGATATCTTTTGAAATTGTTTTAAGGTTATAATTGATATTAAAAGGTAGAAGGAAAAAAAATGAAAGAGGAGGGATATATTTTGTTAACGCCCTGCCAAAGAGGGTAAAAGGCCAAATTCCCCTAGATTTCAGGCTCGGACTAGTAAGGCCCAATGGCAATAGTGAATAGAACAAAAACTGAAAGTGAAGATTTGTCTTGGGGGAATTTGAACAATTACCTTTATTGGAAGGGCACTCACGATAAATATCCATCCATTCCTAAATTTTTTCTTTTTACCATTTTATTTTTTAATATTCCTAAAATACCTTTGATACCACTTCCTCAAAAACTTATCAGTTACTAGTGAAGAAAACTTCCATGGCGAGCTTAAGCTTCAACCCCACTAGACTCAAAACCCCAACCTTTCAATCCTATAAACCCATCTCCAACTCCACCTCTCTCGCAAAACCCACCAAAATCTCATACAGTTTCTCCATAAATCACTCAAGAAAATGGCAAAGGTTGGAACTTTTCAACCCAATTCAGTGTTCGAAAGCTCACTTTCTGTTGAGCAAGAAGAAGTGGAATTCGATGATGAAGAAGAGGATGAAAACCCAACTGCTGAATTGAGCTATCTTGATCCGGAAACTGATCTCGATAGTATTTCTGAATGGGAATTGGACTTTTGCTCAAGACCCATATCAGATATCAGAGGGAAAAAGGTTTGGGAGCTAGTAGTTTGTAATGAATATCTGTCTTTACAGTTGACAAAGTACTTTCCTAACAATGTGATCAACAGCGTTACTTTGAAAGATGCTCTTGTTTCGATTAGTGATTATTTGGGCATCCTTCTATCTGATGAAATTTGCTTCCTCAGGTAAATTTAGCTCAAATATGTAGTTTTCTTTGTGGACTATAAGAATATATTGTTGGATTTATATGAATGATTCTGTATAGTGGAGTATAGGTCACAGATGCAGACCATTATATCAAGAGCGTGTAACGACCTTGGTATAAAACCAGTTCCTAGTAAAAGGGAATGTATGGAGTTCTTATTTACAGTCTTTTTCTTTGTAGTTTCTTAGTTTCATAAACAATTTTGTTTCTTTACTGTAATTTTCCATAAGAAAAATTGGGGTTTTGCTAATAAGTTTGATTCTTGGATTATTAGTAACCTGTGTTGAAGTCGCAATCTCTGAATCTGCTTAGTTTAGAAAACATTCTTATGGTTTGCTTTTTTTTTTTTTTTGATTTCAGTGTCTGTCACTGCTTCTGTGGTAGGATGAACGTTACGAAAGTGTATATACTCGACATCCTGGTGTTCAGAAAGGATCTAAGGCACTTCTTGCATTAGATAACCCTTTCCTAATGGAACTTCCGGAAAATCTTTTTGGGGAGAAATGGGCTTTTGTCCAGTTACCATTATCAGGTACAGAAGTACCAAACAGCAACTTTAGCCTGCTATATTGACAATTACAATTCAATTATATACTAGAAACCACTATATTAATCTATTATTTGCTGCTGATATTACATTTAGGAAGAATTGTGGCCAAAAAAGTGCCTCGTTTTTTAACTATTTCTCATTTTATATATGAACGTTGAGGCTCCTGTTTTCATATGTAAAGAAGGAGGTCTCATCCTTAGAAACAAAACTTGTATTTGGTGCAAGTTTAGATTTGGATTTATTGGGAATTGAAATTAATGAAAACACACTTATTCCAGGACTAGCTGTTGCTTCTTCATGTGCTAAACCATTAGCAGGTAACTTTTATACATCGATGATGTTACATTGGTGGTTCAAGTCTTTTCAATACTTGATATTGCAATGTGCAGCTTAGAAGGAACTAATTTTTAGTCATTTTACTTCATCAATTAATTCTCCAAATCATAAAGGTCAGTTCGCAGAATTGGATGCTTAGAAAACTGTCTTATTCCATTGCGGGCGGGGCAACATCTATTGTTTATATATTGATGGTGGATTCACCAAGAAAATGAAAATAGTTTTTAGCAATTTTATAGTTGTTGGCAGAGGAATGTTCTGTTGGCGGAGAGAAATTTTGTTTCTTGTTAGAGCTTTATATACAGCAAGTGGAAAAAATCATCTTGTAATATTCTCTAATTTTTATTCACAAAACACATTTACATTTTCTCTTACTAATTCAGATTTAGTTTTTAGCTTTTCTATGTGATTCTCATTTCAAGAGGAAGTTTAAGGACCCAATTTCATTATTAAATTCTCTATCTTTTTTTAGAAGCGGAAAAGCAAGAAATAAGAAGAATGAGAATTTAAATGGTAATTGAGTTCTCAAATATTGGCTTTCTAGTTTGGGACCATTTGAACTTGTTTGAATGGTATGCATTGAAATTTAGTTAGTTTTAGATTGGAAACTATTTCCAGCTTGAAAGCTTCTTCCAATCTCTTTTAGATTTGCATTTCTCCTTTTTATAAGTCATCTATCGTATTGTGTTGGTAAATTATCATTTTGTGTTCAGTATATTGTAAGTTTCTTACTGTTACAAGGATGCTATTAATGTCCAATGGTAATTACCAATGCATCATCGGTAATTTACATTTGTCCTCCGTCACAAAAAATCACGACAATTCCATTCGACAGCTTCGATAATGTGTGTTTCCACCAAGAACGTGCTAAATCTAGCTTTATTAATGATAACCCTTGACAAAATAAGAGAGAAAAAGACATTAAGAAGTCAAAAAATTTAAACAGTGTTTATTCGAAATCAAATAAGAGAGAAACAGACCTTAAGAAGTGAAATTTTAAAAAAAAAAAATGAATACGGATGGTGCCTCGGTAATTACCGATGTCAACAGTTTCATCGCTAATTACCGAAGGACCTTCAGTATTTACAGTTGACAAATGTTTTGACTCCCACAAGTTCCTTTATGTGTGTTTCATGCAACAAGATGTAAAATATACATTCATCAATAATTCTAAACAACAAAATCCCCAAAAAGTTCGGAAAAAGTTATAAAATTGCTAAAAAAATTTGATTACGGTAGGGTCTTTGGTAATTACCAATGAAACCATCGGTAATCAAATTGCCCTTGCTAAAACAATTACTGAAGGTTTCATCGGTAATTACCGAATGGCCTTCGGTAATTACAATTGACAAATTTTTTGACTCCCATAAGTCCCCTAATATGTGTTTCGTGCAACAACATGTAAAATATACATTTATCAATGATCCTAAATAGTAAAATCCCTATAAAGTTCAGAAAATGTTCTAAAATTGACAAAAAAATTTGATTACTATAGGGCCTTCAATAATTTCCGATGAAACCATCGGTAATCAAATTGCCCTTACTAGAAAAATTACCAAATGTTTTATCGGTAATTACCGAAAGGCCTTCAGTAATTACAGTTGACAAATGTTTTGACTCCTACAAGTCCCCTAATGTGTGTTTCATGTAACAACATGCAAAATATACATTCATCAATGATCCTACATAGCAAAATCCCTATAAAGTTCGAAAAATGTTCTAAAATTGACAAAAAAATTTGATTACTATCGGGCCTTCGGTAATTACCGATGAAATCATCGGTAATCAAATTGCCCTTACTGGAAAAATTACCAAATGTTTTATCAGTAATTACTAAAGGGCCTTCAATAATTACAGTTGACAAATTTTTTGACTCCCACAAGTCCCCTAATGTGTGTTTCATGTAACAACATGCAAAATATACATTCATCAATGATCCTAAATAGCAAAAGCCCCATAAAGTTCAGAAAATGTTCTAAAATTGCCAAAAAAATTTGATTACCGTCGGCCCTTCGGTAATTACTGATGAAACCATCGATAATCAGATTGCCTTTGCTGAAAAAATTACCGAAGGTTTCATCGGTAATTACAGTTGACAAATTTTTTGACTCCCACAAGTCTCCTAATGTGTGTTTCGTGCAACAACATGCAAAATATAATGAGTATTGACAACAGCATATTGCTTGTGTTTAACCTAATTATTGTTAACACAGTGAGTATTATTGTGTTTACACCACACCGGTCCACGGCAAGGCAAAAAATAAACAAAAAAACAAACCCACACCGGTCTATGGTAAGGCAACAAATAAACATGGCCCAACAAATAAACTAAAAAACAAACCCACACAAAAAAACAAACCCCCACCGGTCCACGGCAAGGCAACAGATAAACAAAAAAACAAATCCACACCAATCCACGGCAACAAATAACAAAAAAATAAAAACAATTACCTGAGGATAGATATCGGTTCAAGGGTGCATTCAAGGGTTGTAAAAAGTGTATTTTTATTTTTCTTTTGTTTAAAAGTTAAAAGGGACCTGAGATGAATTATTATTTTTTTTTCAAAAGCAACGTGGAATACTGGTGTGGTGTGGTGAAAATAACATTTAGTAGAATGGATGCTAGGAAAGTAAAATAAAGATACCCAAGTCATTTCTCATTGTTTTAAGGTTAAAATGGATATTGAAGGGTAGAAAAAAAAAAGATAGCAAATAAAGGGGTGCCAATCATTAAGCTCATCCTCATGAGGGCATTGGGCCAAATTCCCCATTTATCTTTATCAGATTAGTCTAGTGGTAGACAAATGAGGCAGGTTCAATAGTATATTCCTCATATAAAAGTTTGAGGTTGCGGATTTGAGTCATCTCTTTTTCCCTTTAAACCCTTTAAACTTTTGACACCTACATTTTTTATGTTAGAGGTTCAAATCATGCCTTCTCTTCAGATCATATTGTAATTCTAACTATAAAATTAAAAGTTTGAATCAAATTATCAAATAATGAAAAAACATAAAAAAGCTAAGCTTTTCCATATAAAGAAATGGCAAAACTGGAAGCATTCCTTATGACTGGTGGATCTGGCCTCTATAGCTACACTAGAAACTCTAACCTTACAACATAAAAATTGATCTTCTTCGTTAAATTATTTTAACTTCTTCATAAAATTATAGCAACTTTACAAAATAGTAAGGATATTAAGCTAAGAATATATTAAAAAATGATTACAAGAAAAATACGGAAAAAAATGTTACTAAAATGAAGTGAAAGATGACACTTTTTCTGTTTGTTAATTTGCTGAGACAGGGTAAGACAAGTGAATAAAAAATTGAGTACTCTTTTAACTTATCAACATACACAGTGTCTGCCCAACAAGTCGAAGCATACTTGTAAAGTGAAATGGATTTACAGCATAGAAATAATGGAGAGCCTGTCAAATGTAAAGCCACAACTAGAAGTCTCCACATTTAGAACTATCATGGAGTGAATGATGAAGCAACATTTTGGAGATCAGATTGGTTTAGACAAGCTGTTTGATTTATATTACAGGAAAGTTGAAGTTTACTGTCTGCCTTTGAACAGGAGAAAATTATTGCTCTATTTGTTTTACTTAAAGTTTGAAAGGTAAGGTAATGTTTGATTAGACCAAAAAGATTAATTATCTTTAAAATGCTGCTACAAATGTATGTTAAACCAAAAAGATCAAACCTAAATTTGCAATGCCAAAGGTTTTTTAAGAAACAAAAGTTCTTATTCCCAAAATCTTTTCTGCAGTTGCCTCATTAACAAGTTATTCGGCAACATTTATAGCTTCTATCTGCACAAAGCAGAAAATCAAAAAATCTGTTCTTGTAAAATAAGTTATTCAAGTAGCTAACTTCTTCGCAAATTTTTTTTAGTTTCATAATTTTATTTGTTCAGTTTTTTGCACTAGCATGTACTGCTCTCTTTAGACCCTTTGATAAAGACTAATTGTATTACTCTGCTAGCTAGAGTTGGTAGCTAAAAGAAGATGACCAGGGTTACATATTTATCCGGATTAACTTATTTGAATTTTCTTCAATAATTTATTAATTAATTGAAAAAAAAAAGAACAGATTACATGGTACTGTTTTGTTGATCATTTCTAAGAAGTTCTAAAAGAAATTACATAAACACAGCACAACGCATATATATATATATATATGTGTATGTATATATATAGAAGCATAAGCAAGTTATTATGTAGCTCGTTTGCTGCAATGCGTTTAAGAACAACATGGATTGAAAGTGCTTTCGCTGGCTTAAAAATGGAGGGATTCTCTTCAATTTTCTTCCTAAAAGAGTTGAATAGAACATCTAAGATTTCTTCACCAAAATTCTGCTTCAACATCCCCTCCATGCCAGATCTTATGTATGATGTATGTTCTTGAGCATTTATTACGAAATTAGACATATATTTGATTTGACACGAAGTATGTCTTCGATTCTCTCTATGCTGAACTATCCATTTCTTTTAACAGCTACTTCCATTTCTTGGGGAGACAGGTAGTGCATTGGTATATTAAACAATCAACAATATTTTTAGAAAATTTCTAGTTGCACTACCATTTGGACTCTATACAGTTTCATTATTGATTTATATTTTTATCCCCGTTTAAAATTACTATAAAAGATATTTATGAAATAAACCTATTTAAATAATTTTTTTATACAGTCTCATTCTTCTTCTCAAATAATATATTACATATATCCATCTAACTTATACTCCATTAAAAATTAGAATTGCAGATACAACAATTATTCACAAATTATGGAAGCTCAAAAACATGAAACAGTAAGATCTATTTAGTTTTTTCTTTAATTTTTTTATTTTGTGATGATTACTTTAGTTTGGATTTTTTTTTCTATTGCTTACCAACGATCAGGTTGGAACAACACTCTTATAGTTGATCTCATATATTAAAATTATTCTTTTATTTGGAAGTTTAAAACTGAACACTTTTTAATTGTTCAAAAGCATCCATCCGAACATTATTAAGATGTTTAGTTTTTATCTATCGAACATTGTATGTATATACAAATATTAAATATCGTACGTTATATATAGATATTTAATATATTCAAAAGCTTACAACCAAACATTTTCAGTTGTACAAAAATTTACAATCGAACAATTTGAAAAGCTTACAACTGAATAACATCAAAGTTTAATAAAAGTTTATAGTCGAACCATCTAAAAATATACTTTACAAAAAAATTACAAAATTGCTGGGTTGAACAAATTCAAATATTTCAAATAGGTTCATAATTTCATAATCAAACATCTTGAATATGTATAGAAATTTAGGGCTAAACATACCAAAATAATAAATTACAAGTTTATGACCAAACATTGTACAAGAAAAAAAAAAGTTCAGAAAATAGTACCAAACTGAACTACTTTAAAACGTTCAGTAGTATATGACTGAACATTTCCAAAGTTGTTCAGAAGTATTCTACCAAGCACCCAATCGTACTTGAAAGTTTCCTCTCATCCGGCTCAAGTAGTTACACCAAAAAAGCTAAAGAAAAGAAAGGGGTTTCGTTTCCACTTTCAAATTTTATAAAACCCCCAAAAAATCTACTCTTTACTCAAGTTCCAAAAGAAGCTCAAGCAAAGTTTCATTGATTGCCCAATCACCATTACCTTCCATTGTTCGTTGGTTTATTGCTTTCAAATAACCTTTTATGTCATTAAAAAAGTGAGGAAAAAAAAAACCAAAGAAATCATCCCTAATTCATAATGAGAAAGAAGAAAAGAAGAATATTTTAGTGAGAGATTGTATATAGTTATTTTAGAATTGTAAAAAAAAAACAAATTAATTTAAGAGATATGTAATTTTGGAATGGTATGAATTAGGAATATCTTAAGAATAAATAATATTGTATTAATTAATTTTATATTTTTTTATATATTTATGTACTAGTGTATAAATAATGTAACTGTAAAAAGTCATTTTAGAATTGTAACAAGGAGCACTTTATTTTTAACTATATATATATATATACAAAAGTGCTATGAAAAAGACCTGTCCGCACCACATGGAAAGGGCTTGAACATCCGTCTCCTTCATCCGTTTAATGAAACGATGCGTTTGCACCCATTTTGAAAAAAAAAAAAAATCCAAACAAAACAAATCAAAACGCAACACATCCATTTTTGCTGCCTCGATATATTGAAATAATTGAAATTTATTAAAAAAATAAAACACCATTTTCTTTTCTAGAAAAATGTAAATTCAAAAAGCTTTGGTTACCTTTATGATAGAATAAACAATGAATGTGAATTACTGGAGGAGAGAGAGAATAACTAAGTGAGACACAGTAGAGATGAAAAGGAAAAAAGCATAAAGAGGAGCCAAAAAACCTAGTCATAATCAGATTCCCTATGGAGAGAGAGAGAGAGAGAGAGAGACAATTTGTTTGTTTTTTTTTTCCTCGAAAATGAGTGCCAACACACCATTTTAGTAAAACACAAAAATGGACTTGTTTTGTTGTGTTTTTTTTTTTTTTTCCAAAATCGGTGCAAACACACCATTTCATTAAATGGGTGATGGAGACGGGCGTTCAAGTCCTTTCCATGTGATGCGGACAAGTCCTTTTCATAGCACTTTTGTATATATATATATACGTGTGTGTGTGTGTGTGTGTGTGTGTGTGTGTGTGTGTGTGCGTGCGTGTGTGTGTGTGTGTGCGTGTGCATGCATGTGTGTAAACACTTAATGATACACATTATCTTGATATCATATTACAAAGAAAAGGTAATGTTAAAGATACTAATTAGAGTATCTCCAATGGCATTGTGCATTGATTTTATCCATTTGAAAATCATTTGCCACATCAGATAAATAGATAGGGTTTTAAAAAAAAATCATCTCCATGGATCTGTGCATTAGTTCTGTCAAGCTGATGTAGCAACAAAAGAAATAAAAACCATGAAAGACATTGTCTACTTCTGGAAGCTCTGTTAGATAGGTTGAGTCAGCATTTTATTTATTTTTATTGACTTTTGTTAAAAGAAAAATAACTCCCGCGTGAGTTTTTGATTTTTTTAATTAGATATAATTTTAAAATAAAAAATTACACATTAACATTTCATGACATTTTAAACAGAACCCATTAGAAAGAAATTGTCCAAAACATTATCTATTAAATAGAAAGAATGCCACATAAGCATGAACACTTTCCAAAATCAATAACATATAAACTCCAATAGAAAGAACCATTAGAGATGCTCTAAGTTTACTAAGATGATATAGATATATACTTTAATTATATTATTTTAAATTTTAATATACTCTATATATGAATAAGTGACACTTATAGCATCGTAAACGTATTAATAGATTAATTTGTTTTTATCTATATCTTGCTACTTTCTTTAGCACCCATAGAGTGTTATATCTGCTTAATTTATTCAGCTTTATATTTACTTTCTAAAACTTTATTTTCTTCAATTTACTCTTGTTATATTGCTTCTTTCTTTTCCTTGCTGAACTATAAATCCGACTTTGAACTATAAATCCCAGGAGAGGTCTGAGAGGATATCAGTCTGAGAGGTTTAGAAATAGGATGGAGTGATATATGCAATAGTACGCTCAAGTTTATAAAGCTTTAGGATTTAAATTTTGAAAATGGATAGATTATTTAGGTCTAATTCTTCTACTAATTCTAGATTAAATACTAGTTCTAGATCATCACTAAATGGAAATCAAATACTAGACATAATCAACGAAGAAAATTATAGTTTTGCTTCTAATGAATCAATCAATCATGATTGGAGTATTCCCCCAGTACCACATAGTGAAATTTATCATCACAAAACTTAGTTTTTATCCTCATTTAAAAGTGAATCACATATTAAAACAGTTAAACAAGTTTACACAATCAACAAAGATAACAAAATCTGCCAACTACTTAGTAAAGATAATATTAAAAAACATAGACAAGATGGTCACCATTTCCTACACATAGGATTAGCTCAAATCGAAATCAAACCCCTTACAAAATTAGGAACCAATTCAACTATTTTATTATGTCTTAGAGATGCTAGTTTTCAAAACATTAATGAAAGTATCTTTGGAGTCATAGAAACAAGTTTATGTAATGGTCCAGTTCATTTTGACTGTTACCCAAATTTTCCCATAAGTTTATCAGATCCATGCATATTAAAAGTTTAAACTTCAAATATAAAAATGTTAGGCTATAGGTTTGGCGAAGATCGCCAACCATTTGCTCTAATTTACAGAAGTCATTATAAAGTCTCAGGAACTAACATGAACTTTAAAGCTAAAAACCATAATGCTAGAGGTCATACAATGTTAATCCAGAGTCAATATCAAGATTTAAATATCAAAATTCCTAAAATGATCAAATGGTTCAAAATCAATTTACCTTCTGATTAGGTATTAACTAATGTCCAATCTCCAACCCCTATTCAAAATATTTTAACTAATACTGAGTTCATCTCATAGTTTGTAGATATGTCAGTAAAATCACCTTTGATAAACAACCTAAATCTAATCAATTCTTAGGAGAAACCTCTTCAAGACAATCTTTTAATAAACCAATCATAGAATCAATACTTCTGATAATATATCTAGAAGGAATCAAGAAATTGAAAAAGATTTACACAGAATTAAAATACAAGAATTAGAAAATTAAGGTTAGAAAATGAAATTAAAAATCTCAAATTAAAATCAATCCATAACATCAGATAGGTTAGTCAACCTCGTTACAGTGATGAAGAAATTCAATCAATTCAATCACCTACAGCTTCAGATTTCATAGATCACCAATTAAATACACTAAAGAAACCATACAAACCAAATTGGAAACAGTTAGATAAAGAAATGATGTCTGCTAAAAATCATGACAAATTAATGAATATAGACAATCACACACCAGAGATCAGAAAGAACATATCTGGGAAAGCTGGAAACATTTAATGACAAGTCCAATCTAATATACAATTTTTTGACTTTCTTGAAGAACATTATGACGAATTAAAAGATTTAAAAACATTAATTAAAGAAAAATGGATTAAATCCGATCAATCAAAAGTTATATCTAGTCATCCTCCAGTTGAAAAGATAATCATTCCTCACTTAAATAGTCAAATTATGGCTTCACCATTTAAAACTTTTACCCATGGAAGTAAAGATTTAATTAATGAACTTAGAAAGATTGTTGAACAAAATAATTACACAAATCAAAGCATTATTACCGTAGGCAAACAATTAGATAAAATAAAAACCAAAATTGATAATTCATCCAAAGAAGAAAATAAACCACAACCCCTCATAAAATTTTCAGATATTAAAAAAATTCCAACCCTTCCAACAAAAACAAATCAACTCAGTCAATTCTTAAAAAAATTACAAGTAAAAGCTTCAACATCCAAAAACGAAGCCTCCTCTTCCAATCTCGCCACTATTCACAATCACTCTTCTTCTGATTCAGAATCAAATCAATCTTCAACACCTAATCACCTTCATAGGCTTAAAAATAACAAACCACGATTTAATAAATAATGGACTACTAAACCTTTACCTCCAGAATTTCAAGAATCAAATCATAAAAATTAATTCTCTGTCAGTTCCGATAAATTATATGAATGGAATATTGATGGATTAAAAGAACAAGAAATCTTAAATAAATTACATCATATGTTAATGATTGCTAATAACTATTTTACTAATCAAAATCTTCCACAACCAGAAATTGTCGAATTATTAGTTACAGGCTTTACCGTTACATTACATTACTGGTGGGAAAAACATTTAATAGATTAATCTAAATCAGAAATCATTTATGCCACTAAATTAGATAAAGAAGGATTTCCAATATTTAATGAAAGCATTGTACAAGGTGTCCCAGATGGAGTCAATACGCTGTTAGCCCACAATAATTAGACATTTTATAAGAACCCCCACAGCTGTAACAGAAAGAATACATAATCAATTAACAAATTTACATTGTCCAACTCGTAGTGATTTCGAATGGTATGTACAAACCTTTAGTACTGAAATTATGATGAGAGATGATAGTAATCAACCCTTTCGGAAAAAAAAATTCATTAATGGTTTACCCCAATTATTTGCTAGAAAATAACAAATGCCTTAAGTAATGATATCGGTCATATAGATTACGATTCATTAACTTATGGAGACATAGTCTCAATAATAAAAAAAGAATGATTAAAAATGTGTATTAACATGAAAATAGCAAATCAATTAAATAATGATAAGAGAAAAACCAAGAATCTCATCAACTTAATCAAGGTACTCAAAAATTCTGTTTAATAGAAGCCTCACAAACATTTAATAAATCAAAAGATAAACAAATAACTATCCAAGATTTACAAGTAGAAATTAAAACAATTAAGTTTGAGATTAAAGAATTAAAATTAGAAAACTACTTAATCAAACACCAATTACAATTTATCCAAGAACATCCTAATAAACTTATGTGTAATGAACATAATCAAAAAGTAGATGAATCTCTCGCACAGGAAGAAGGATCTTCCCACGAAAATTGTCTCGCTTTAATTCACAAAATCAAGGTTAGAAAATGGCATATACAAATTACAATAATCATTAAAGATTCTCAATTCACCACAATTGCACTTTTAGATTCAGGTACAGACTTAAATTGTGTTCAAGGTTTTATACCTAGTAAATATTATACTAAAACTAAAGAAAGAACTCAGCTAATGGAAGCAAAATGGATTTTCAATATGAAATCAATCATGCACATATTTGTCATAATAAAATTTGTTTCAAAACATCATTTGTCCTTGTTAGAAACATGACAGATCAAGTAATTTTAGGTATTCCATTTCTTTTGTTATTATATCCATTCACCACAGAAAATGATGGAATAATCAGTTATCCTTTAGGAGAAAAAAGTTAAATTTGAATTCATCCAAAAATCACATAATATACAAACATTAAAGACAATTCAATTTCAAAATCCATTTCTCAAATCCAAATCATTAATTCTACAACTTGTTTTTGTCTTGTTCATCCACAATTAATTCTGTTCTTCCAATCCATTTTCATTCTGAAAATCGGATTTCTTTTCAAAACATTTCTATCCAACAAATCATTTTTACATTTCTATCCAACAAATCATTTTTACATTTCTCTCCAACAAATCATTTTTTGTCTTGTATTATATGTATGTTTTTCACAGATGTATTCAAATTATGTTCCTCAAATCAATAATAATTTTATTTATCCCTCTAACAACCTTTCCTGGCAAAATGTCCTGACCAATTGGTTACATGGTAATCAAAAACAATTTTATTCCAATATGGAGCACAAAAGTTGAGGAAAGAAAATTTTCAACTTAGTTTACATTAGATACTACCCAATGAGCTTTGATAAACTCTATTTGGAATTATACGCATTTCGACAGTGAAGAACAACAGCCTAAATTTTCTAACCACCTCAAAAACCTTTGCTTTTATTTACAATCCATTAAAGAAAAACCTATCAGCCAATATTTTTCTCATTACCTTGTGTTTAATAATCAAAACCCTGGCTTATATAAAACATGGTCCCAAGTAGCCCATGCCATAGCTGGTCAATTAGGAAAACTAGTATCGCGGTTTCTATAGTTTAAGGGAAGCCTTACAAGTAACCCTTCATGAATTAGGCCCCCATGACTTCATTCACCCATGGGTAAAAATGGATCCGAAATTCTCCCACACATTTCGTTTTGTCACAAATCAACATAGCAATCAACGTTCCAGATCTAGAACTGCCCATAGGATGCAACAACCCATCAATTCATCCTCTCACAGTTCTGGTAGATCCACAAAATCCAATACCTCAATAGGTATATGGATCATCGTCATCTTCTCCATTACATTTTCATAACAAAATTAATCCATACGATTCTGTTGCCCCACAACAGAGTCCATTTAATCTTATTCAAAATCCATATTTAGATCACCCTTTGGAACACCAAATACATAAGCTTAAGTATGACAACGATTGTTTAGAACACCAAATCCAAATCCTAATCCTAATGCATAGAAATGATGTCCTTGGTGTCCATTATAATAACCTCCAAAAGGAATTAGACTATTGGAGTCGTCTAGCCAAAACACAAAAGATGACCAAAGATACATCTAGGCCCAAGAAAAACAAAGGTTCTACTAGTTCCCAAAATAGTAGTGCACTTTGTTACCCAACAACCCAAACTAAGTCCCACACACTACCCTAGTGTCCAGCTCGTATATTCTTCTATCCCAATCAATGGTTATGACAAGCTGGCCTACCCAGAGAAATTATTTTTGTTATTTGGACAATAAAAAATAAACAATTCTATGAAGAGTACAGTTTCCTCCAAAGAATGCTCATCTCCTTTTTAGAATATCCATACACTTGTCCACAAGGAATGTATGTGTATGCCGAAGCTGCCTTACTACCCTCCAATAAAAAATGTGAAAAATGTGACCTTGCCATAATTCAACTTTATCATGTAGGATGTGCTCATGAAATTGGCTTTGCCATTCACAAAGTTGGACTATGTCATATGGGAAAAATTATTTGATTGGGGACTGATTAGTACTATCACCTTTTCTCACATGGATCAAGCCCAAGCTTGTCTTGAATTATTAAAGATGGGAATCATGTGCCTGTTTATACTTCATCATTATAGTCCTTTAAAGCAAGGATACGTCATTGTACACATCATATCAACCCCTCCTGAATGGATCTATGGATGGGAACCAGCAAGGCATGTCATCACCCTTGAAAAATCCAAACATGCCCATAATCACCTTAGGTTTGACCAAGAAATCAGAAGATGTTCTGCTCCATTCACAAAACAACTATGCCATTTGATAGCTTCTGTCTTTGGCGATAATTTCACTATCCACAAAGTTTATAAAAAGTACTTCCTGGCCAAAGAAAATCAATATACCAATATCTACATCCATAATAGCTTCTCTGCTGTCTGGAATGATGTTTACACCTCATTTCACAACAAAATATTATATCCAGACCTTGTTGATGCATACCACAGAATGCTCACAAAGCATAAGACTGTCAATCTTGAAGCTAATAAGGAATCATAAGAAGATCTAGATTTTGACCAAGACGAAGATGATGTCTATCAGTTTGAAGATGAAGAAGCCATCAACATCACCAACATGATGGAAGGCTAAGTCACAATGAATTTTGGAATTAATGACAGAGCTGAGTTACTTTTGGTCTTGTGCTTTGTGAGCATTCTGTGGTATGCATCAACAAGGTCTGGATATAATATTTTGTTGTGAAATGAGGTGTAAACATCATTCTAGATAGTAGAGAAGCTGTTATGGATTTAGATACTGGTATATTGATTTTCTTTGGCCAAGAAGTACTTTTTATAAATTTCGTGGAGAGTGAAATTATCGCCAAAGATAGAAGATATCCAATGGCGTAGTTGTTTTGTGAACGGAGTAGAACATCTTCTGATTTCTTGGTCAAACCTGAAGTGATTATGGGCATGTTTGGATTTTTCAAGGGTGATGACATGCCTTGCCAGTTCCCATCCATGGATCCATTCAAGAGGGGTTGATGTGATCTATACAACAACATATCATTGCTTTAAAGGACTATAATGATGAGGTATAAACAGGCACATGATTCCCATCTTTAATAATTCAAGACAAGCTTGGGCTTGATCCATGTAAGAAAAGATGATAGTACTAATCAGTCCCCAATCAAATAATTTTTCCCATGTGATAAGTTGTCCTTTGAAGATACAAGTATGAAAGGTCTTAGCACATAGTCCAACTTTGTGAACAGCAAAGCCAATTTCGTGAGCACATCCCACATGATAAAGTTGAATTGTGGCTAGGTCACATTTTTTGTTGGAGGATAGTAAGGCAGCTTCGGCATACACATACATTCCTCGCGGACAAGTGCCTGGATATTCTACAAAGGAGATGAGCATTCTTTGGATGGAGGAAGCTGTACTCTTTATAGAATTGTTTCTTTTTTATTGTCCAAATAGCAGAAATAATTTCTCTGGGTAAGCCAACTTGCTATAACCATTGATTAGGATAGAAGAATATACGAGCTGGACACCAAGGTAGTGTGTGGGACTTAGTTTGGACTCTTGGATAACGAAGTGCACTACTGTTTTGGGAGCTAGTAGAACCTTTTCTTTTCTTGGGCCTCGACGTATCCCGTTAAGGTATTGGATTTTGTGGATCTACAAGGACTGTGAGAGAATGATTGATGGGTTGTTGCATCCTATAGGCAATTCTAGAACTGAAAGGTTCATTACTGTGTTGATTTGTGACAAAACGAAATGTGCGAGAGAATTCCGAATCCATTTTACCTATGGGTGAATGAAGGCATGGGAGCTTAATTCACGAAGGGTTACTTGTAAGGCTTCCCTTAAACTATAGAAACCACGGTGCTGGGTTCCTAATTAACCAGCTATGGCATGGGCTACCTGGGACCACGTTTTATATAAGCCAAGGTTTTGATTATTAAACACAAGGTAATGAGAAAAATATTGGCTGTTGGGCTTTTCTTTAATGGATTACAAATAAAAGCAAAGGTTTTCGACGTGATTAAAAAATTCAGACTGTTATTCTTCACTGTCAAAATGTGTAGCATTCCAAACATAGTTTATCAAAGCTCTTTGGGGAGTATCTAATGTAAACTGAGTTGGGAAATTTCTTTCCTCAACTTCTATGCTCCATATTGGAATAGAATTGTTTTCTATTACCATGTTTCCAATTGGTCGGGACATTCTGCAAGGAAAGGTTGTTAGAGGGACAAATAAATTTGATTTTTTATTGATTTTATGAACATAATTTGAAAACATCTGTGAAAAACATATATATAATACAATACAAAAAATTATTTGATGGAGCAAAATGTCTTGAAAAGAAATCTGATTTTCAGAATGAAAATGGATTGGAAGAACAAAATTAATTTTGGATGAAGCAAGATAAAAGGGAGTTGTAGAATTAATGACTTCGACTTGAGTAATGGATTTTGAAATTGAATTGTCCTTGAATGTTTGTATATTATGTGATTTTTGGATGAGTTCAAATTTAACTTTTTTCTCCTAAAGGATAACTGATTAGTCCATCATTTTCTGTGGTGAATGGATATAATAAAGAAAGAAACGGAATACCAAAAATTACTTGATCTGTCATGTTTCCAACAAGGACAAAGGATGTTTTGAAACAAATTTATTATGACAAATATGTGCATGATTGATTTCATATTGTAAATCCATTTTGCTTCCATTAGTAGAGTTTAATCTTCTTTAGTTTTAGTATAATATTTACTAGGTATAAGACTTTTTTGAACACAATTTAAATCTGCACCTGAATCTAAAAGTGC
This sequence comes from Ziziphus jujuba, assembly GCF_031755915.1. Classification (NCBI taxonomy): domain Eukaryota; kingdom Viridiplantae; phylum Streptophyta; class Magnoliopsida; order Rosales; family Rhamnaceae; genus Ziziphus; species Ziziphus jujuba. Next base: position 14,213,038 of record NC_083380.1, on the reverse strand, counting down.
AATTGTGGTGAATTGAAAATCTCTTAATGATTGGTGTAATTTGTATATGCCATTTTCTAAGCTTGATTTTGTGAATTGAAGCAAGACAATTTTTGTGGGAAGATCCTTCTTTCTGTGCGAGAGATTCATCTACTTTTTTTATTATGTTCATTACAAATAAGTTTCTGAGGATGTTCTTGGATAAATTGTAATTGGTGTCTAATTAAGTGGTTTTCTAATTTTAATTCTTTGATTTCAGACTTAATTGTTTTGATTTCCACTTGTAAATCTTGGACAGTTATTTGTTTATTTTATTTATTTATTAAATATTTGTAAGGCTTCTGTTAAACAGATTTTTTGAGTACCTTTATTAAGTTGATGAGATTCTTGGTGATTAGTGGTTATGATCTTTTTGTATTTTTTCATATGTTCTATTCGTTCCTTTGGATTATCTAGTTTGCTAAGTAATTATAATATTATATCTTCTTCTTTAATAGATTTAGTTAAGACATTAATTGATTTATTGCAACAAGTATCTAAACAACAAGCATCTAAACATCCTAAAGTGATATTAGGATTATCTGTGTCATTAGTTGATGTAGAATGATTACTGGATTCATCATAACTTGATTCAGTATAGATGTCATTTTCACTCTGTTCACTATCTGTGTTTTGAATTCCTAAGACATTGATTAAGTTTTGTTTTTGATCTTCTGGAATCTCTAATTGTTTGATTGTTTGCTTAACTTTACATTCATTAGCAAAATGACCAAATTCATTACATTTAAAACGTTTGATTTTAGTTTTATCTTTTGAATCTTTTCTGTGTTTATTTGATTTGTAAAATTTATCAGGATTGGATTTATTGAATTTATTGGTTTTGTAATAAGCTTTAGTGGTGGAATATTAATTGTTTCAGAAATGTTTCCGATTTGATTTTTCTTTGATTTTATTTCTCCTAGAGGGTGCTATTGAAGATAAACCATGTTGTTGACAAAAGTTTCCTAATTCATACTTCCTTTTTCTCTTATCATTATTTAATTTATTTGCTATTTTCATGTCAGTACACATTTTTAATTCTTTTTTTATTATTATTGAGACTATGTCTCCATAAGTTAATGAATCGTAATCTATGTGACCACTATCATTACTTAAGACATTTCTGATTTTTCTAGGAAATAATTGGGGTAAACCATTAATGAATTTTTCTTTCTAATACTGTTGATTACTGTCATCTCTCATCATAATTCCAGTGGTAAAGGTTTGTACATACCATTCAAAATCACTAAGAGTTGGATAATGTAACTTTGTTAATTGACTTATTTGACTATGTATTATTTTTGTTACAGCAGCGGGAGTTCCTATAAAATGTCTAATTATTGTGGCTAACATGGTATTGACTCCATTTGGGACACCTTGTCCTATGGTTTCATTAAATATTGGAAATCCTTCTTCATCTAATTTAGTGGCATAAATGATTTTTGATTTAGATTGATCTGTTAAATGTTTTTCGCACCAGTAATGTAATGTACCGATAAAGCCTGTAACTAACAATTCAACAATTTCTGGTTGTGGAAGGTTTTGATTAGTAAAATAGCTATTAGAAACCATTGACATATGATGTAATTTATTTAAGATTTCTTGTTCTTTTAATCCATCGATATTCCATTCATATAATTTATCAGAACTGACAGAGAATTAATTTTTATGATTTGATTCTTGAAATTCTGGAGGTAAGGGTTTAGTAGTCCATTGTTTATTAAATCGTGGTTTTTGATTTTTAAGCCTATGAAGGTGATTAGGTGTTGAAGATTGATTGGATTCTGAATCAGCAGAAGAATTATTGTGAATAGTGGCGAGATTGGAAGAGGAGGCTTCGTTTTTGGATTTAGAGCTTTTAATTATAATTCTTTTAAGAGTTGACTGAGTTGACTTGTTTTTGTTGGAAGGGTTGGAATTTTTTTTATATCTGGAAATTTTATGAGAAGTTGTGGTTTATTTTCTTCTTTGGATGAATTATCAATTTTGGTTTCTATTTTATCTAATTGTTTGCCTACGGTAATAATACTTTGATTTGTGTAATTATTTTATTCAATAATCTTTCTAAGTTCATTAATTAAATCTTTACTTTTGTGGGTAAAAGTTTTAAATGGTGAAACTATGATTTGACTATTTAAATGAGGAATGATTATCTTTTCAACTGAAGGATGACTAGATATAATTGTTGATTGATCGGATTTAATCCATTTTTCTTTAGTTAATATTTTTAAATCTTTTAATTCATCATAATGTTTTTAAAGAAAGTCAAAAAATTGTATATCAAATTGGACTTGTAACATTAAATGTTTCCAGCTTTGCTAGATATGTTCTTTCTGATCTTTAGTGTGTGATTGTCTATATTTCATTAATTTGTCATGATTTTTAGCAGAAATCATTTCTTTATCTAACTGTTTCCAATTTTGTTTGTAGGGTTTATTTAGTGTATTTAATTGGTGATCTATGAAGTCTGATGCTATAGGTGATTGAATTTATTGAATTTCTTCATCATTGTAACAAGGTTGACTAACCTGTCCAGTGTTATGGATTGATTTTAATTTGAGATTTTTCATTTCATTTTCTAACCTTAATTTTTGTAATTCGCTTTCTAATTCTTGTATTTTAATTCTGTGTAAATCTTTTTCAATTTCTTGATCTCTTCTAGATATATTATCAGAAGATATTGATTCTATGATTGGTTTATTAAAAGATTGTCTTGAGGAGGTTTCTCCTAAGAGTTGATTAGATCTGGGTTGTCTATCAAAGGTGATTCTTACTGACCCATCTACAGATTGTGAGATGAACTCAGTATTAGTTAAAATATTTTGAATAGGGGTTGGAGATCGGACATCAATTAATACCCAATCAGAGGATAAATTGACATCGGACCATTCGATCATTTTAGGAATTTTGATATTTAAATCTTGATATTGACTCTAGATTAACATTGTATGACCTCTAGCATTATATTTTTTTAGCTTTAAAGTTCATGTTAGTTCTTGAGACTTTATAACGAATTCTGTAAATTAGAGCTAATGGTTGGCTTCCTCAAACCTATAGCCTGATGTTTTTATATTTAAAGTTAAAAATTTTAATACGCATGGATCTGATAAACTTATGAGAAAATCTGGGTAACAGTCAAAATGAACTGGACCATTGCATAAACTTGTTTCTATGACTCCAAAGACACTTTCATTAAAGTTTTGAAAACTAGCATCTCTAAGATATAATAAAATAGATGAATTGGTTACTAATTTCGTTAAGGGGTTTGATTCCAATTTGAACTAAACCTATATGTAGGAAATGGTGAGCATCTTGTCTATGTTTCTTAATATTATCTTTACTAGGTAGTTGGTAGGTTTCGTGATCTTTGTTGATTGTGTGAACTTGTTCAACTGTTTTAATATGCAATTCACTTTTAAATGAGGATAAAGACCAAGTTTTGTGATGATAAATTTCACTATGTGGTACTAGGGGAATACTCCAGTCATGATTGATTGATTGATTAGAAGAAAAACTATTATTTTCTTCGTTGATTATATCTGGTATTTGATTTCCATCTAGTGATGATCTAGAACTAATAGAAGAATTAGACCTAAATAATCTATCCATTTTCAAAATTTAAATCCTAAATCTTTATAAACTTAGACGTACTATTGCATATATTACTCCATCCTGTTTCTAAACCTCTCAAACAGTCATCCTCTCAGACCTCTCATGGGATTTATAGTTCAGACTCGGATTCATAGTTCAGCAAAGGAAAAAAAAAAAAACAAAAAGCAGTATAACAAGAGTAAATTGAAGAAGATAAAGTTTCAGAAAGTAAATATGAAGCTAAATAAATTAAGCATATATAACACTCTACAGGTGCTAAAGAAAGTAGCAAGATATAGATCGAAAAGTTATGGCTCTGATACCAAAAAGGGTGAGTATGAGATTGACATGGGTGAGTAAATAATGTTAAGAGTAGAAGTAAATGAAGAGGCTGCAAGGCCAGCCAAGGAAGATAAATAATGAGTGTTAAGGTGGTAGAACCAGCCAAGCAAGAAAGAAAATATTGAAAATATATTGATTATATGAACTAAAAACACATTGATTTGAAATATATATATATATATAATATATGCATCTGATGATACTTCTAGCCATCTAAAAGAAGAATCAAGCAGCAGCAAATCAAAACATATAGCTTAATCATCCACCAGATGGGCAGACTTCGTCTATCAAGACAGTCAAGACCCCTATGATTTGGGGTCTGACTAAACGACAATCAAATCTTGTAATTGCTGATAGTGCAGAGTTACTTTTGGTATTCTACTTATAAAGGCAGATCATGATAATCACTGTTCATGAACAGTAAAAAAGCACCGAAAAGAAATTACTGTTCACCGACCTAATCGCAAAATCAATAGGAAACACAATCATTCAACCAAGCCCTCCTTTGCCTATATAAAGGAGCCTCTCCATCTAATCAGTAGGAGCTAGTAAAAGCTTAAGGAGAATTTCTTTCTTGGCAGATTTTGATTTTCTTCCTTCTCTTCTCCCTTTTCATATTTACATTGTAATCAAAACATTTTGTGCTTAGTACAGTGAGTGAACTGAGTGCATATTATAATCAACAGAGATACCAATCTTTGGTACTCCACTGTAATCAAGTAAGCATTTATGCATTTATTTTATATTATTTAATTTAAATGATTTATTTTAAGTATTTATTTTATATTGCTTGGCTGGTTCTACAGCCTTCGATATATTTTCTATAATTCATTTATATAATTTATTTAATCATTAATTGTTCTTGGTTGGCTTTGCCGCCTCCTCAATTTACTTCCGCTCATATTTACTCTCTGTTCTTACTTCTTGTATCTAGTATTTCAGCACAAATTTATTTGGTTAATTGGTGTTGAAAATCGATGATTTTGTTTTGGAGAGAAGAGTTAGACAATTGATTTTCTATCTGTTTATATTTAATTTCTTCTTGTAAGAAATGTAAATGTTTAGTTTTATTTTGAATACGATTAATTGTTTTGCAGATTGAATCTTCTTTTAATGTTTGGATATGGTGTGATTTTTGAATAAATTCAAATTTTACTTTTTCTCCTAAAGGATAGCCGATTATTCCATTATTTTCTGTGGTGAATGGATATAATAGAGAAAGAAATGGAATTCCTAAAATTACTTGATCTGTCATGTTTCTAACAAACGATGTTTTGAAACATATTTTATTATGACAAATATGTGCATGATTGATTTCATATTGTAAATCCATTTTACTTCCATTAGCAGAATTTAATCTTTCTTTAGTTTTAGTATAATATTTACTAGGTATAAGACCTTCTTGAACATAATTTAAATCTGCACCTGAATGTAAAAGTGCAATTGTTGTGAATTGAAAATCCTTAATGATTCTTGTGATCTTGATGTGCCATTTTCTAAGTTTGATTTTTTGAACTGAAGCTAAACAATTATCATGGGAAGATCCTTCTTCCTGTTCTGTAATTTGATTATGGATAAGTTTTTGAGGTTGCTCTTAAATAAATTGTAACTGCTGTTTGATTAAGTGGTTTTCTAATTTTAATTCTTTAATCTCAGACTTGATTGTTTTTATTTCTATTTATAAATCTTGTAAAATTATCTGTTTAGTTTTTAATTTATTAAATGTTTGTAAGGCTTCTGTTAAACAGATTTTTTGAGTACTTTTATTAAGTTGATTTATTTCTTTGTGATTATCAGTGATGATCCTTTTGTATTTTTTCATGTATTCTATCCTTTCATCAAGATTACATAATTTGCTAAGTAATTCTAATATTATATCTTCATCTTCTATAGAATTAGTTAAAACATTAATTGATTTATTATAGCAAGTATCTAGACAATAGGCATGTGAACATCCTAAAGTGATATTAGGATTATCTGTGTCGTTAGTTGATGTAGAATGATTAGAGGATTCATCAGAGCTTTATTCAGTGTAAATGTTATTTTCACTATGTTCACTATCTATATTATGGATTCCTAAGAAATTGATTAAATTTTGTTTTTTATCTTCTGGAATTTCTAATTGTTTGATTGTTTGCTTGACTTTGCATTCATTAGCAAAGTGACCAAATTTATTACATTTAAAACATTTGATTTTAGTTTTATCTTTTCATTCTTTGCTATGTTTATTTGATTTATAGAATTGTCAGAACTGGATTTATTGAATTTATTGGTTTCGTAATAAGTTTTATTGTTGGAATCCTTCTTTAATCCTTCTTTTTTTGTTATTGAGACGATATCTCCATAAGTTAATGAATCGTAATCTATGTGACCACTACCATTACCTAAGACATTTCTAATTTTTCTAGCAAATAATTGGGGTAATCCATTAATAAATTTTTCTTTCCAAAAAGGCTGATTATTGTCGTCTCTCATCATAATTCCGGTGGGAAATGTTGGCACATACCATTCGCAATCACTAAAAGTTGGACAATGTAAATTTATTAATTGACTATGAATCCTTTCTGTGACAGCAGTAGGGGTTTCTATAAAATGTCTAATTATTGTGCCTAACAATAATCATTCCAAATGAATCTCCTTGGTCTTGTTCCACTTTTTATGTTCAGAAAAATGCTAAATTAGAACAAGGATCACCTAGATTAGTAATCAATTATAAACCTTTAAATAAATGTCTACAATGGATTAGATACCCTATTCAAAATAAGAAAGACTTCATTAATCGACTTAATCAAGCCATTATTTTCTCAAAATTTGGCATAAAATCAGGCCTTTGGCAGATAGAAATTAGTGAAGATAATAGATACAAAACTGCATTCGTAACCCCATTTGGCCATTATGAATGGAATGTAATGCCTTTTGGATTAAAAAATGCTCCCAGTGAATTCCAAAGAATGATGAATGGCATGTTTAATAATTATAGTCATTTTACAATTGTTTATATAGATGATGTCCTAGTTTATTCCCAAAGAATTGATCAACATTGGAAACACTTAAGAATGTTTTTAGATATTGTCAAAAAACATGGTTTAGTTGTTTCAGCTCCCAAATTAAAATTATTTCAAACCAAAAATCGGTTCTTAGGTTTCAATATTTACCATTCCCAGATTACCCCAATCACTAGAGCCATAGAATGTGCTGATAAATTTTCTGATGAAATTTTAGATAAAAACCAATTACAAAGATTTTTAGGCTCATTAAATTACATTGCCAAATTCTATAGTAATTTAAGGATCAATTGTAAACCTTTGTTTGACCAACTAAAATCAGAAACCCCCCCCCCCCCCCCCCCCTTAGTCTTAAGTTCATACCAAACTTGTCCAGGAAATCAAAACACATGTTAAGACTCTTCTTTCTCTTGGCATTCCTTCACCTAATTCAAAATTGAACATAGTGAAAACAACATTTATACTGAATCAAGTTTTGATGAATCAACTAATCATTCTGCATCAACTAGCAACACAGATAACCCTAATATCACTTTAGAATGTTCAGATGCTTGTTGTCTAGATACATGCTGTAATAATTCAATTAATGTTTTAACTTATTCTACTGACGATGAAGAATATAATATTAGAATTAGTTAGCAAATTATATAATCCTGATGAAAGGATAGAATACATGAAAAAATACAAAAAGATCATCACTGATAATCATAAAGAAATACATCAACTTAATAAAAGTACTCAAAAAATCTATTTAATAGAAACCTTACAAACATTTAATAAATCAAAAACTAAATAGATAATTGTCCAAGATTTACAAATAGAAATAAAAACAATCAAGTCTCAGATTAACGAATTAAAATTAGAAAACCACTTAATCAAACAGCAATTACAATTATTTAAGAACACCCTTAAAAACTTATCCATAATCAAATTGCAGAACAGGAATAAGGATCTTCCCATGATAATTGTTTAGCTTCAATTCAAAAATCAAACTTAGAAAATGGCACATCAAGATCACAATAATCATTAAGGAATTTCAATTCACAACAATCGCACTTTTAGATTCAGGTGTAGATTTAAATTGTGTTCAAGAAGGTCTTATACCTAGTAAATATTATACTAAACTAAAGAAAGATTAAATTTTGCTAATGGAAGTAAAATGGATTTACAATATGAAATCAATCACGCACATATTTGTCATACTAAAATATGTTTCAAAATATCGTTTGTCCTTTTTAGAAACATGACAGATCAAGTAATTTTAGGAATTCCATTTATTTCTCTATTATATCCATTCACCACAGAAAATGATAGAATAATCAGCTCCCCTTTAGAAGAAAAAGTAAAATTTGAATTTATTCAAAAATCGCACAATATCAAACATTAAAAGAAGATTCAATCTCCAAAACAATTAATCGTATTCAAAATAAAACTAAACATTTACATTTCTTACAAGAAGAAATTAAATATAAACAGATAGAAAATCAATTGTCTAACTCTTATCTCCAAAACAAAATCACCGATTTTCAACACCAATTAACCGATGAAATTTGTGCTGAAATACCTAATGCTTTTTGGCATAGGGCAAAATACATTGTTAAACTTCCTTATGAAAAGGACTTTGATGAGAGAAATATTCCAACTAGGGCTAGAGCCATTCAACTGAATCAAGAATTAATGGAGCATGGTAAATTGAAATTCAAGAGCTCTTGGCTAAAAAATTAATCCATTGAAGTGAATCTCCTTGGTCTTGTTCCGCTTTTTACGTTCAAAAAAATGTTGAATTAGAACGAGGATCACCTAGATTAGTAATCAATTATAAACCTTTAAATAAATGTCTACAATGGATTAGATACCCTATTCCAAATAAGAAAGACTTAATCAATCGACTTAATCAAGCCACTATTTTCTCAAAATTTGACATGAAATCAGGCCTTTGGCAAATAGAAATTAGTGAAAACGATAGATACAAAACTGCATTCGTAAACCCATTTGGCCATTATGAATGGAATTTAATGACTTTTGGATTAAAAAATGCTCCTAGTGAATTCCAAAGAATGATGAATGACATATTTTGTCAGGACCCGTTCAAAATTCCTCACCGGAACCCTAGACAAGCCCTGATCCCAGGGAAACCCTACCAGACCCTCCAAGGGAAAATCTGACAGAACCTCCCCTAAGGGTTGGACTTACCACAAATTTTCTACGCTAAAAACACACTTCTATATACATCCCCTTATTCCTCCCACATTTCTACAATTTAATTCCACAAATTTGCAGCACTTCAAAATAATAACAGGGAATTAATGCAGTATTTAATAAAATGTGTCCAATACAGTATACAAAGCATTATACAAATAAATGTGGAATTAATACAATGAAAGATGAAGCAATATAAGATGAAGAGGAAAAAGGGAAGAAATGCTTCTTGGACTTTGGGCAATGAACTGAGACATCGGACTCGCCTCGGACGATCAACGTCTCCAAAACCTTGTACTTAGGGGAACGGGATTTAAAAATATGAGATACTAATCATCTCAGTGAGTGACCCAATCTGCTGTACAAGTACAATAGTAATGATAATAATAGTACATTTGATTAATTAAAAATAAATAAATAAATAATTAATTAATTAATTGAAAATAATATTTTCTCTCAAGACCCTCACGATTCACTCAGTTGGAAAAGTTTCCCTTTTAAAATACTTTCACAAAACCCAATCTTTTATGCCTTAAAAATCAAGAAATAATTAATCAAATAACTTTCAAATAAAATACAAGAATTTAAGAATCCAAATTTATAAGGGAAAATATAGAATAAGACATTATTGGATACAATAAATAAAATCATAAATAAACTTGTATTAAAGAAATTTGGCATAAGAACAAAAATAAACCTAATATATAAATTATAAAATTTATTAAGTAAATCAATGAAATAATCAAAGAAACCTTTTAAATCAATTTGAACATCGATATAAAACAAATGATAAAAATATAATAGAATTTATTTTAAAATACCAATCGATTTAAATGATAAAATCAAGGCAAATAAGTTTTAAACATTAATGAGAATAGGTAATAAAATCACGATATCAATTTCATAAAATTTGTGTAAAGCTTTAAATTTAAATAAATAATAAAAACAACATTAAATACATTTTAATTTAAATACTGCTTTAAAACTTTAGGAATTGAAATTTATAATAGAAAAATAATACTTGACGCACCACACTATATACCAGTGATGTCCCACGATACCCAGTGTCTCGAGCACCGTGTAACGGGAGGTTAAAGAGAGAAACTTGCATACGGTCGCTTCGGCGCCCCAACAGCGCCGCTGCTTAAACCGTCATCCCAGCCATGGAGGGGGGGGGGGGGGGGGGGGCTTATGGCCAATATTAAATTTGTCTGCCCTCGGTCTAATGGCAACTCACGGGAGACATTATAACTTGCACGCTCATCCACATATACAATACAAAACACCAGTACTGTATGAATGCGTCTAGAACAAATAACCAAATTTATTATTGAAATATCAAATTTTACAAAATTCACCGTGGGAATTATACCATTTTTCAAATTCACCTTCCCACATTTTTCTTAAATAACACCAACAAAAATCCACCGATAATAATATACAATTAATTTTTTTCCAAATCATAAAATCAATCAAATAATATTCAAAAGGCATAATTATATGATTTGAAACCACCAAACTTAAACCAATAATTTCCTTGAAATATTTAAAATCAAATCATGCCCAAAAATAATATTAAAACCACATGAATTTCATATATAATTTAATTCCACAAATCCTCAATACCATAAAATAATTTTCACAATGCATAAATTTATATAAATGCATTTTTTTCTTTAATCAAAATAAATTCACAAATAAATTCCACAATAAATCAATTAATATCAAAATCACAATGCCTTTAAATATTAAATTTTCATAAAATCCAAATTTCCATAATTTGTCAAAAAATCAAAATATGATTTAATGCACATATACATTTCAATTTATTCAAATTGTGCCATCAAAATTTCAAATATAATTTTGCTAAATATTTAACACATAAATATTAAATCCAAACATCTAATTACCGCAAAATAAATATAATTCAACACCCGAAAATAATTTTGAAGGTGGATCACTCACCTAGAGCACGCAATTAATCCAAGATCCTTCATGGGATCCATTCCACGACGCACACGTACGCCTAGAACAACAATATTACACATCTCAAATAAATTAATATTTTATTCGGATAAATAATACCCGGTATCCGGGGGGTTTAACACAAATGTTAACCAAAATTGATGAGTAATATACCGAATCAAAGCTTGTGGAACGAGGATCGTATTACCGGCCGGTAGTGGTCGGAATTTGCCCGAGAAGTACCGGCCGAACTTCACCTCCTAATAACTCTCGAACCACCTCAAATTTAAACAATTGGAGACCATATTTGAACTTAGAGGACCTAAAATAGGAGGAAAGGGGTGGAAGACCGGACTGGGTTGGCCGGAAACGATGAGAATCGCTAGAAAACTCAACTCGCAGCCGCCGACTTCACCGGCCTGATCTGGGCGGCGTCTGGCCGGGAAATTTTGAGGTCGGCGTCACCGGGGACTGGGCTCCTTCCCTAGCTGGCGCGTGTGACCTTCCGGCGACCGGAAACGGAGAAACGGCAAGGACCCGAGAGGAAGAAAAGAAAAGGAAAGGAAGAAGAAGGAGGAAGAAGAAGAAGAAAGAATTCGGGGGGCTGGGGTCTTTTTTTCCGACGTGGGGGAAGGAAAAAAAAGAAAAAAGAAAAGAAAAAGAAAGAAAAAGAAAATAAAAAGAAAATAAAAGAAATAATTAAATAATATTACAATAATATTATTGTATAAAATAATAATAAAATAATATGGTATTTAACCATAGTTGACATGTGGCATCTCACCGTTGTGACACATGGCACCTTTTATTAAATCACACGTGGCACACTGTTCACATATTTAAAAATAATATTAAAACAATACTGTATTTGAAAAATTCTGCAGGTCCATAACTTTCAAACCACATGTCTAAATCAGACGTGCCGCTAGTCTATGAACTCATATCGATGAGTACTTCACAACTATGCATGAGTCAAAGCTCAACTTTGCATGAACAAAAAGTCAACTCGGGCACCCCTTGGATAGTTTAGACCTCAATTGTTTTTGCTTATAACTTTCAAACCATAGCTCCGTTTGCGATGTGCTACTAGTCTATGGACTTGTGACAACGTGTACTTCATAACGGTACCTCGGTGAATGTGAAATTTCAACAGGAACAAAAAGTCAACATTTGACCCCTTCTCGGTCAATGACGGTCAAACTTGGTCAACCTTGGTCAAATTTGATAAATTTCCGATGTACTTCGGGACAAGGTGTTACATATTTAATAATTACAATCATTTTACAATTGTTTATATAGATGATGTCCTAGTTTATTCCCAATCAATTGATCAACATTGGAAACACTTAAGAATGTTTTTAGATATTGTCAAAAAACATGGTTTAGTTGTTTCCGCTCCAAAATTAAAATTATTTCAAACAAAAATTCGGTTCTTAGGTTTCAATATTTACCAATCCCAGATTACCCTAATCATTAGAGTCACAAAATTTGCTGATAAATTTCCTGATGAAATTTTAGATAAAAACCAGTTACAAAGATTTTTAGGCTCATTAAATTACATTGCCGAATTCTATAGTAATTTAAGAATCAAATGTAAATCTTTGTTTGCCTAATTAAAATAAGAAGCCCCACCTTGGTCTTTAGTTCATACCAAATTTGTCGAAGAAATAAAAATACATGTTAAGACTCTTCCTTGTTTGGGCATTCCTTCACTCGATTTATTCAAAATTGTTCAAACTGGTGCTTTTGAAATTGGTTGTGGAGGGATTTTACTCCAAAAAATCACATCCGATTCCCCAGAACAAATAGTCCATTTTGATTCTGGATCATGGACTTCTTCTCAAATCAATTATAGCACTATTAAAAAAGAAATTTTGTCTTTTGTACTATGTATATCTAAATTTCAAGATGATTTACTTAATCAAAAATTTTTAGTCCGTATTGATTGCCAAAGTGATGTGATTCCGCCCGAGCCCGCTCCACCGATAACCCGTTGGGGTGCTGACTCGATACGGATGAAGACTAGGCCAATCACAAGAGCTCAAATTAAGAAACTTAAGGGCAACCTGGGAGTATTTATACAGAGGGTAATCAATCTCAACAGAGCATGTCCATACTTGAAGATACAAAGCCTATTCTAAGCATCCAAGTGGTGGAAGCCGATACGGACCCGGATGACGGTTTTGATACATTTTTGGAGTCCGGGAAGCATGAAATGGTTCCAGTGCTTTATGGGTTCAATACATATGCCTAAGAGGTCATGGAATCAAGTTAAAGCAGCCTCAAATGCAATCAAAAAGGGCTTGTACGGACAGCCTCAACAATTTGGCCGAATTTGCTGTATTGCTTGCTGGCTTTACTGTATTTTACTGTATTAGCCTTTTCTTATTTTTCCAAGCATGGGCAACGTGTGGGACTTCATATTCAGCTTATTTGGCATCCTACAAATCATCTAGAAGCTTATTTGAAGCTCAAAGAGGTCAAAGATTGATCAAAGTCAACTTGATCAAAAAGGCTAGCATTTTTAGTTTCCTAATTTGTTTTTACTTTTTGTTTTAGGAAACTACCATTACTTTTTGGCTTTTATTTCTTTATTTTCTGGAAAAATAACTTTAGGAAGGTTTTTATTTTATTCTTTCCATTGTAAATTAATTAATTCCTAATTTAATATAAAGGAATTAATTAATCAAACTTAGATTAGGAAAGGAAGTATAGTTTCGGCCAACTAGGTTTCTTTATGTGTGGTGGCTGGTTTTCTTTATGTTCTAGGGTTTTATTTCGTGGCTTTGTAGCCTATTTAAAGGCTTATTTTTCAAGATGAATACAACTTTGATTTGATTAAGAAAACATTTGTGAGATGAATTATCTCTTTGTTCTTTGAGAACACCTAAAACACCATTAGAGAATTGGTTGTTTTAGCTTGACTTATCAATAGGTTTTCCATCCCCTATTGTGGCGTCTACATTATACCAAGGTTTCTAACCACAGGTTGGTTAGGGGTTGAGGTCCATTCCATTAGAACTTGAACTTAATTGAGATCCTGGCTAATATAATACGGGTTTAGGAGCAGGTCGTCCTAGGTTCGTATCACAAAGTACCAAATATGTTTTGGGAAAAGATGTTCAAAATATTGCATCAAAAAAAATTTTTGCCCGATGGCAAGCTATACTAAGTATTTTTATTTTGAAATTGCATACATCAAAGGTAATCAAAATTGCATTCCTGATTTTTTAACCTGTCAATTTCTGCAAGGTAACATTTCTCCATCGAGGCCCAATCATGCCTCGCAAAAAAACGTCATCTACCCCTCAACACAATCCAAATCCTCCTAAACCCGATCAGCCATCTAAACCTCAAGTTTCCCAACCTACTCCTAGTCAAATAATCACCACTGAATCAACCCACTTACCTCACCCAATTCCTGTAAGCCATATCAGTTACCAAACCACTTTAATCCAATCTTACAATCTAAGACAGTCTAGTTCCAAGCCAACCATTCACTTCAATCAATCAAACTCAACCTATATCATCTCCATATTTTGATATTGCTCATAAATTATTATTTTATGTTGAACCTTCTCTCCAAAAATTTTCTATCGTCACTCAAATTGTTAATAAGTTTCTTCCCCCAAATTTCCATTTCATTCTAAAAGCCCCTGGAACAAACCAGAAATATTATACCACTACTCTCCAACACTCTAAATAAGTCACAGTCACCCCTCTCTTTGATAAACAAAATAATCAGACCATCATTTCCCATAAAATTTGGATCCAAAAAATCATTACTCTTGATGAATGGAACCAACCCACTTACCAATCAAAACAAATCACCACCCCTGGTGATGTCAATATGTTTAATTATTCATTCAATTACTCTGATTATATTGATGCTTGGGACAAAATCTTCTTACATCAAAATGAATCCTTTTCCCACTCATGGTTTATTAGTTAGGATTCCAAATTTCAAAGAAATTTCCTTAATTAGTTTTTCCAATGGTGGTGTGATCGTGGTCCATCAAAGGAACATCTTCCACCACAAATCCAACATTTAATCTCACATTTTGAAAAACATTATAAAATCACCCGCCAAGAAAGTGGCTTTCCCATTGAACTCATATTCATGTCCAAATACAAAGTCTCTTGGATCTTCAAGCGACAATATCACAGAGAAAAAGATATTGTCTACCGAATCTATTCAATCAAATGGTGTGATAAATGGAACACCGACCGTACCCACAAAATGGTTATGGAAGAATTTCCTATTCACCCTATTCAGAAAATCAAACCAGCTTCCAGTTAAGTTTCTGTAAGCACAACCAAATCAAAGAAAGAAATGCTTGCTCATATTTAGAAATTAATTGCAGAAATATATCAATTATCTGATGATTTAGACACATTTGATGATGCTTCTAGCCCGCTAAAAGCATAACCAAGGAGCAGCAAATCAAAACATATTGCTGAATCATCCACCAGATGGGCGAACTCCATCTATCAAGATAGTCAAGACCCCTATGATTTGGGATCTGACTAAATGACAATCAAATCCTGGAATTGCTGAAAGTGTAAAGTCACTTTCAGTATTCCACTCAAAAAAATAGATCACGAGAATCATTGTTCACAATCACTGTTCATGAACAATAAAAAGTACCAAAAAGCAAAATATTGTTCACAGATACTATTCACCGACATAATCACAAGATGAACAGGAAACATAATCATTCAACCAAGCCCTCCTTTGCCTATATAAAGGAGCCTATCCACCGTAATGAAAGGAGGCGCGAGTAAAAGCTTAAGGAGAATTTCTTTCTTGGTGGATGTCGATTTTCTTCCTTCTCTTCTCCCTTCTCATATTAACTTTGTAATCAAAATATTTTGTAATTTGAGAGTTTAGTTTTCTGAGAGAACTGAGTTCTTGTAATCAACTGAGATACCAACTTGTGGTACTCCTCTATAATCAAGTAAGCATTTGCATTTCATTATTTTAAATTATCTATTTTAAATTTATTTAATTTCAATATTGCTTGGCTGGTTCTATGGCCTTCAATATATTTTCAATAATTCATTTATATAATTTTATTAATCATTCATTGTCCTTGGCTGGCTTTGCTGCCTCTTCAATTTATTTCTATCTTCTAATTACTTCTATTTACTTCCACTCATATTCTATTCTCTGCTCTTACTTCATTATTTACTTATTCTCTACTCTTGCTACTTTAAATTTTCTAACACTCTCACCCCTGTTGGTATCAGAGCCATAAGTGTCCGATCTATATCTTGCTACTTTCTTTTAGCACCCGTAGAGTGTCGTGCTTAATTTATTCAGCTTTCAAATTTACTTTATTTATCTTTATTTTCTTCGATTTACTTTTGATATATTCCTTCTTTTTAAACCTTGCTGAACTATAAATCCGAGTCTAAACTATAAATCCCAGGAGAGGTCTGAGAGGATTTCGATCTGAGAGGTTTAGGAACAGGATAGAGTGGTATATGTGAAAGTAGATTTAAGTTCTAGATCATCACTAAATAGAAACCAAATTCCAGACAAAATCAACGAAGAACATTATAGTTTCTCTTATAATGAAACAATCAATCACGACTGGAGTATTCCTCCAGTACCACATAGTGAAATTTATCATCACAAAACTTGGTCTTTATCTTCGTTTAAAAGCGAATCTCACATTAAAACAGTTGAACAGGTTTACACAATCAACAAAGATCACGAAACCTGTCAACTACTTAGTAAAGATAATATTAAAAAACATAAACAATATGGTCACCATTTCCTACACATAGGATTAGTTCAAATTGGAATCAAACCCCTTAATAAATTAGGAACCAATTCATCTATTCTATTATGTCTCAGAGACGCTAGTTTTCAAAATTTTAATGAAGGTGTCTTTGGAGTCATAGAAACAAGTTTATGCAATGGTCCAATTCATTTTGACTGTTACCCAGATTTTCCAGTCAGTTTAACAGATCCATGCATATTAAAATTTTCAACTTTAAATATAAAATCCTCAGGTTATAGATTTGATAAAGGTTGCCAACCATTAGCTCTAATTTACAGAATTCATTATAAAGTCTTAGCCCTAATTTACAGAATTCATTATAAAGTCTCAAGCGAACTAACATGAACTTTCAAGCTAAAAAACATAATACTAAAGGTCATACCATGTTAATCCAGAGTCAATACCAAGATTTAAATATAAAAATCTCTAAAATGATCAAATGGTCCGATGTCAATTTATTCTCTGATTGGGTATTAACTGTCGATCTGTATCTTGTTACTTTCGTTTAGCACCCGTATAGTATTATATCTGCTTAATCAATTCAGTTTCTTGTTTACTTTCTTTATCTTTATTCCCTTTGATTTACTTTTGTTACATTGTTCCTTTCTAAACCTTGTTGAACAGTAATCGTTTCTACTAGTTCTTCTAGGAATAAGTCCCAGGAGAGGCATGAGAGGATGTCGGTCTGAGATGTCTAGGAATAGGATGGAAAAATATCCGTAAAAGTAAATTTAAGTGTTTAAAGCTTTAGAAATTGAATTTTGAAAATGGAAAGATTATTTAGATCTAATTCTTCTACTAGTTCTAGATTAAGTACTAGTTCTAAATCATCACTTAATGGAAATCAAATACCAGACATAATCAATGAAGAACATTATAGTTATTTTTCTAATGAATTAATCAATCCCGACTAGAATATTCCTCCAAGTGCTGATTAAATTGTGTCCAAGAAGGTCTCATACCTAGTAAATATTATACAAAAACTAAAGAAAGATTAAACTCTGCTAACGGAAGTAAAATGGATTTACAATACGAAATTAATCACACACATATTTGTCATAATAAATTTTGTTTTAAAACATCGTTTGTTTTAATATTATTTACCGTATCCACTCAATCAAATGGGGGGATAAATGGAACTCAACCCGTACCCATAAAATGGTTAAGGATGAATTCCCTATCTCTCCCCCTAAGACTATCAAATCATCTTCCAGTCAGACTTCTAGAAAATCAACCCGATCAAAAAAGGACATGCTTGCACATATTCAAAAATTAATTGAAGAAGTAGATCAATTATCAGATGATTCTGACACATTTGATGAGACCTCCAGTCAGCCCAAAGCAGAATCAGCTAGCTCGCAATCAAAAAATATTCCTGGATCCTCCTCCCGATGGGCCGATTATCAAGATAGTCAAGATCCATATGATCTAGGATCTGACTAAGATCACGTAACCCAACCTAATGGAGGGATGAGTCATAATCAACATCAAAAATCTCTAACAGTGCAGAGTTACTTTCAGAATTCCACTCACAAAAGCAGATCACAAGAGTTACTATTCATAATCATTGTTCATGAACAGTAAAACCTGTGAGTAATAATTTAACAATTTCAGATTGGGAAAGGTTTTGATTAGTGAAATAACTATTAGCAACCATCGACATGTGAAATAACTATTAGCAACAATTTCAAAATACTATTCACTAACAAAATCATTTCAATCAACAGAAGCCCCACCCATTCAATCAAGACCTCCTTTGCCTATATAAAGGAGCCTCACCACCACATTTTGGAAAGAGTTGAATCAAGAGTTCGTTTTAGAGAGTTTTCTTGGCAGAGTTTCCTCTCTTCTTCTTATTCTATTCTTCTTCTCATAATCACTTGTAATCAAAATATTTGAGTGTTAGATCTTGAGTGCTTTGTAATCAACTAAGATACCAATTTGTGGTACTCTTCTTAATCAAGTAAGCATTTGCATTTAATTATTTTCAATTATTTATTTTAATCATTTATTTTAAGTTATATTGCTTGGCCGATTCTACCACCGTCAATATATTCTATAAAACCCCTACAGCTGTCACAGAACGAATCCATAATCAATTAACCAATTTACATTGTCCAACCCTTAGTGATTTCGAATGGTATGTACAAACATTTACCATCGAAATTAAGATGAGAGACGATAGTAATCAACCCTTTTGGAAAGAAAAATTTATTAATGGTTTACCCCAATTATTTGCTAGAAAAATCCAAAATGTCTTAAGTAATGATAGTGGTCACATAGACTACGATTCATTAACTTATGGAGATATAGTTTCAATAATAAAAAAAAGAAGGATTAAAAATGTGCACTGATATGAAAATAGCCAATCAACTATATAATGATAAAAGAAAAACTAAATATAAATTAGGAAACTTTTGTCAAAGATATAGTCTATCTACGATAACACCCTATAGGAGAAACAAAATCAAAGAAAAATCACATTAAAAAATTTTTCGAAATAATAAATATTCAAATCATAAAGAAAGTAAACAAGAAACTGAATTGATTAAGCAGATATAACACTCTACGGGTGCTAAAAGAAAGTAGCAAGATACAGATCGAAACACTTGTGGCTGTGATATTGGCTTTAGAGGGATTCTACTTCAACAAATCACACCTGATTCCCCAGAACAAAGAGTCCATTTTCATTCTGGAACATGGACTTCTTCTCAAATCAATTATAGCACTATTAAAAAAGAAATTTTATCTTTAGTACTCTGTATATCCAAATTTTAAGATGATTTACTTATCAAAAATTTTTTATACGAATTGATTGCCAAAGTGCCAAATACGTTTTAAAAACAGATGTTCAAAATATTGCATCAAAACAGATTTTTGCCCGCTGGCAAGCTATATTAAGTACTTTTTATTTTGAAATTGTATACATCAAAGGTAATCAAAATTGCATCCCTGACTTCCTGACCTGTGAATTTCTGCAGGGAAAGGTTTCTCACCCGAGACCTAATCATGCCTCGCAAAAAGGGGTCATCTACCCCTCCTCCCTCACATCTAAATCCTCCCAAAACAAACCAAACCCAATCAACTCCCGATCAAACCTTAATTCCTACTGAATCTACCCATCTATCTCAACCTATTCCAATCAGCCAAATCAATTACTAAACTGCCCTAGTCAAACCTTATAATCCATATAGTTTGATTCAAGCCAACCATTCACCCCACTTACTCAAACTTCATCAAAATCATCTACCTATTTTGACATTGCTCGAAATCTTTTATTTTATGTTGAACCTTCACTTCGGAAGCTTCCCACTATTCCCCACATTGTTAATCAATTCCTTCCTCTTAATTTCCATTTTATTCTCAAATTACCCGACAAAAACCTTAAATATTATACCTCCATTCTCCAGCGTACCCAATCAGTTACTATTACCCCTCTCCTTGATAAAAATGACAACCAAACCATTATTTCTCATAAATTTTGGATCCACAAAATCCTTACTCTTGAAGAATGGAATCAACCTTTCTATCAATCAAAGAAAGTCACTTACCCGGGTGACGTTAATATGATCCCTTATTTATACAACTATTATGATTGTATTGATGCTTGGGATTACATCTTTTTACACCAAAAGGAATCATCTTCTCATTCCTGGTTTATCAGCTGGGATTCCAAATTCCCCCGAAATTTCTCCAGTTGGTTTTTTCACGGGTGGTGTGATCATGGCCCAGCGAAAGAACACCTCCCACGACAAATCCAACATTTAATCACCCACTTTTCTAAACATTATAAAATCACTTATCAAGAAAGTGGCTTTCCTATAGAACTTATTTTTATGTCCAAATACAAAGTATCTTGGATTTTCGAATGGCAGTACCACAGAGAACAAGATATTATTTACCGTATCCACTCAATCAAATGGTGGGATAAATGGAACTCAACCTGTACCCATAAAATGGGTATGGATGAATTCCCTATCTCTCCCCCTAAGACTATCAAATCAACGTCCAGTCAGACTTCTAGAAAATCAACCCGATCAAAAAAGGACAAGCTTGCACATATTCAAATATTAATTGAAGAAGTAGATCAATTATCAAATGATTCTGACACATTTGATGAGGCCTCCAGTCAGCCCAAAGCAGAATCAGCTAGCTCCTAATCAAAAAATATTCCTGGATCCTCCTCTCGATCAGCTGATTATCAAGATAGTCAAGATCCATATGATCTAGGATCTAACTAAAATCATGCAACCCAATCTTGTGGAGGGATTAGTCATAATCAACATCATGAATCTCTGATAGTGCAGAGTTACTTTCAGAATTCCACTCACAAAAGCATATCATATGAGTTACTATTCAATCACTGAGGTGATCAGTAGCATATTTTGATTTTTCAAAAGTGATTAGGTGTCTTGCAAGCTCCCATCCATGGATCTATTCAGGAGGTGTGGATGTGATGTGAACAGCAATATACCCTTATTTAAGAGGACTATAATGGTAAGGTAGGAAGAGACAGGTGAAGGCCATTTTTAATAATTCAGTACAATTTTGGGCTTGATCTGTATGGGTGAATATGATTGTGCCAGTTAATCCCCAATCGAATAATTTGGCCCATGTGATTGTTTTATCTTGATATGAAATTGTGAAAGGTTGGGGCATATAATCCCACTTGGTGGATGGCATAACTGATTTCATGTTTGCATCCAACATGTTTAAGTGGGATAGTAGCAGGATCACAGATAGTACATTTTTTATTAGAGGGGTGTAAAACAGCTTCAGTGTATACATACATCTCGCGGGGTTAAGTATGAGGTGATTTTACAAAGGAAAGGAGCATTCTTTGGAGAAAGCTAAACTCTTCGTAGAATTGTTTCTTTTTTATTTTCCAGATGTGGGAAATGATTTCACTGGGCAAGCCAGCTTGGTGTAACCATTGATTTGGATAGAAAAATGTCAGGACCCGTCCAGAATTCCTTCCCCGGAACCCTAGACAGCCCTGATCCCAGGGAAACCCTACCGAACCTTCCAACGGAAAATCCGGCAGAGCCTCCCCTAAGGGATTTACTTACCACAAAATTCCCTGCACTGAAAACACACTTCTAAAATTATCCCCTTATTCCTCCCACAGTACTACAAATCGATTCCACAAATTGCAGCACTTAAAAAAATAAATACAGTAATCCAGTGCAAAATAAATACAACAAGAGTGAAAGAAATATTACAACTGCAATAAAAGAATAACAGGGTACTGCCGAACTAAAACAGCGAGGAAGATCAAGTCCGCTCCGAGTGAACACCGACAACCTGGTACCTAGAGGAACGGAATTTACGAGTGTGAGATGCTAATCATCTCAGTGAGCGACCCTACTACTATACCATATAATATCACAGTAATAAGTATAAATAATAATTATTTGGAAATAATATTTTCTCTCAAAACCTTTACAATTCTCTCAGTTGGAAAGGTTCCCCTTTTAAAACAATTTCACAAAACCCTTTATCCATATTCCCCGAAAACCAAGACATCAATTAAATACCAGAAGCGGTAACAATTATATTTTTAATTCCAATTCAGTTTCCAAACATTTTATTTTTAAAACACAGTTCTGAAAATCATTTGATGCACCCACTATATACCAGTGGCGCCAACAGTACCCAGCGTCCCAAGGTACCGCCAGACAGGAGGTTATAGAAAGAAACCGGCATACGGTTGCGTGGCGTCCCACTGCGCCGCTGCTAACCTGGTGTCCCGGTCAATGGGGGGTGGCCTACCCTCTCCGATGGCATCCACAGGACACCCTCATAATATCAACCGCGCGCTACTCACACCCACCTGCGCGCTAATCACAACCGTGTGCACAATATCCATATCACATATACCATATCACATAATCAGAACACCAGTACGTGCACGGTGCATCTAAAAATTATAAAATCCATAAATTTAAATCATAAAACAAATTTCACATTTTTTCATAAGCATAGCGGGCATAATCCATCCGCTTGAACTGGGAAATTCTCCACAATTCTTTATAACCAATACCATAAATTCCATGATTTTCAAATCCACCAACTCCCAAAATCCATCAATTCAAATATCCACATTTTTTTTCCAAACATAAATAATTTCTCGAAATATCATAATCAAATCTCATAATATTCCATGGGCATATTTTATAAAAATTGAAATCACCAACATAACCAAATATTTTCCTTGAAATATTTAAAAATCAAATCGTGCCCAATTTACCATTAAAACCACACCAATTTCAAAATCCTCAAAACCATAAAATAATTCCACACGGCATAAATTTGTAGAATTCGCATTTTCTTAAATCCAATAAATTCATAAATAATTCTACAATAAATCCAATAAATATTTGGCACATAGAAATTAAATTCCAAATATTTAATTCACACATAATATATTCATCAATTAAATTCCCCAAAATTAATTTGAAGGTGGGTCACTCACCTGGAGCACGCAATTAACCCATGATCCACTACGGGATCAATTCTACGACTCACCGGTGCTCCTAGAACAAAATTCACAGACAGTCAAATAAATTAATATTTTATTCGGGTAAATAATACCCGGTACCCGGGGGGTCAAAACACAAACGATATCTAGAATTTACGAGTTATATACTGAATCGAAGCTCGAGTGATGCTAATCACAGATCCGGTCTTAATTTTCGATGATCGTACCCGACGGGGTTTGAATTTCGTCGGGAAGCTTTCCGGGTTTCGGCTCCGCAATTCTCCCAAACCGTCGCGAATTGGCGGAAACGGAAGTCGGATTTGGGTTCAGGAGGTCGAACACTGCGGACTGGAGCTGGCCGAAAATTTTCGGGTACTCACCGGAACAGTATTTTCCGGCGGGCCGCCACGGTCACCGGCAATGGTCACCGGAACAGTATTTTCCGGCGGTGGCCGTTGGCTGTGAAATTTTGCAGATTTGTAGATCGTGAGGAGAGCAATCCAACGGGACCGACGGTGAGCAAAACGGAGGTCGGACGGCGGAGAAATCACCGTTTGAAGCTTTTCGACCCCTCACCGGAAAACGCTCCGATCCCGGCGCGTCGGTGGTCCGATGGCCGTGATTTTTGGTGGGTAGGCCGGACTTGAGGAGAGGATGATGGGTGTATGGCGCGTGTACTGTATATCGGCCGGAATAGTGCCGATTCGCGGTGGCCGGCGGTGGAGGGGGAAAAATCGCCGCCAAACTTCGGACGTCCGATCCGGGCGCGTCCGGCGGCCGTTCGCCGTGAAATTTGGAGGTTTTGCCGGAAATGAGGTGGGCAATCTGGCTGGCTGGCGCGTGTACAGTAACTAGGCCGGAAAACGTGAAAATGGCCGGCGGCCGGTGACTCTCTCTCTCTCTCTCCTCTCTCTTTCTCTCTCTTCCCCGAGTGTTTTAACAAATAAAAACCCTGCGTGACACTGTTCATGCCACGTGGACCAATCAGAAGCTGACACGTGGCATTTCAAACGTCAAACGTCCATAACTTTTTAACGTCCATAACGTCCATAACTTTTTAACCGGATGTCCGTTTTGAGCGTGCCGCTAGTCTGTGAACTCGTATCGACGAGCACTTCACAACCATGCATGAGTCAAAGCTCAATTCCCCATAAACAAAAAGTCAACTCCGGCACCCCTTGGACAGTTTGGACCGCAACTTGTTTCGTCCATAACTTTCAAACCGTAGCTCCGTTTTCGACGTGCTACCAGTCTACGAACTCGTGGCATCGTGCACTTCGCCACGGTACCCTAGTCAACTCAAAATTCTCACCGAGTCAAAAAGTCAACTTTTAACCCCCTTCGGTCAATGGTCAATGGTCAACCTCGGTCAACGTGCACGGATTCCGGTGCGATTTGGGACGGGGTGTTACAAAAAGATACGGGCAGGATTCCATGGTAAGGTGTGAGATTTGATTGGGAGTATGGAAGAATAAGGGGCATGACTGGTGGATTCTTGGGTTTGATTTGAAGGTTGCTTTTGTTTTTTGGTCCAATAACCTAAGTCTTTTCGGAGGTGATTAATGTGGATTTGGTGAATGGCATTGTTATGAAGTAGGTTTGAATTTGGTGTTCTAGACATCTTTTTTCATGCTGGAGTTGATTGACTTGGGCATCCAAAAGGTGGTCTAAATATGGATTGTTAAGAAGGTCAAATGGGCTCTGGTGTGGGGTAACATGAGCATATTGATTATGTGGATCAATAAGAATAGTGTTTGGAGGAGAATGGGTTTGTTGTATCCTATGGGTAGATTGTGAACTGGAAGCTTGATTAGAGGTGATTTTTTTGACAAGGTGGAGTGTTTTGGAGAACTCTGGTTCAATTCTAACCCATGGATGAATAAAGGCTTGGGAATCGAATTCTCTGAATGTGATTTCAAGGGCTTCTCTAAGGCTATAATAACCTCTATATTGGGTATTGATTTGACCAGCAATTTTATGGGCTATTTGGGACCAGGTTTTGTAAAGGCCAAGGTTTGGGCTAGTGAATAGAACATAATGGGAGAAATATTGACTATTGGGCTTTTGGTGAATTGATTATAAATAAAAGCAAAGGTTATCTAAGGTATGGATAAAATATGATTTTTGATCTGTGGATTCAAATTGTGCGGTATTCCACACAGAGTTGATTAAGGTTGTTTGGGGAATATCTAACTCAAATTGGGTTGGGAAATTCTTTTTTCAATTTCTCCACTCCAAATTGGAACAGAATTGTTGTTGATTAACATGTAACCAAGTTGACGAGACATGCTATAATGAAAATGATTAGAGAAAAGATATTTTGAAAATATGAAAAATTTTACATATAGTAGGAACTAAAATTTAAATTGTTTGAAAATATGAGTAAAAGATTGGAAATGGGAAAATAAGATAGAAGAGGAAAAACAAGGAAAGGAAAGGGAAAGAAGATGGTTAGTTTGGATGCGATTGATTGTTTTGGAAATGGATTGTTCTTGTAGGATTTGGACATTATTTGATTGGAGTAAGAATTCAAATTTGACCTTTTCACCTAAGGGGTGGCTGATGATTCCATCATTTTTTGTGGTAAATGAGTATAACAAAGAGAGAAAGGGAATACCTAAAATAACTTGATCTGTTATGTTTCTAACTAGGACAAACGATGTTTTAAAACAAATTTTATTATGACAAATATGTGTGTGATTAATTTCGCATTGTAAATCCATTTTACTTTCGTTAGCAGAGTTTAATCTTTCTTTAGTTTTTCTATAATATTTACTAGGTATGAGATCTTCTTGGAAACAATTTAAATCTACACCTGAATCTAAAAGTGCGATTGTCGTTAATTGAAAATTTTTAATGATTATTGTGATTTTTATGTGCCATTTTCTAAGTTTGATTTTTTGAATTGAAGCTAAACAATTATCATGGGAAGATCCTTCTTCCTGTTCTTCAAGTTGATTAGAAATAAGTTTTTGAGGTTTTTCTTGAATAAATTGTAATTGGTGTTTGATTAAATGATTTTCTAATTTTAATTCCTTTATTTCGGACTTATTGTTTTAATCTCTGATTGTAGATCTTAAACAGTTATGTGTTTATTTTTTGATTTATTAAAAGTTTGTAAGACTTCTGTTAAACAGATTTTTTGAGTACTTTTTATTAAGTTGATTTGTTTCTTTGTGATTATCAGTTATGATGTTTTTGTATTTTCTCATGTATTCTATCCTTTCATCAGGATTTTGTAATTTGCTAAGTAATTCTAAGATTATATCTTCATTTTCAATAGAATTAGTTAAGACATTAACTGATCTATTACAATAGGTATCTAGACAATAGGCATCTAAACATCCTAAAGTAATATTAGGGTTATCTATGTCACTAATGGATTCAGAATGAAAACTTGATTCGTCAGAACTTGATTCAGTGTAAATATTGTTTTCACTATGTTTACTATCTATGTTGTGAATTCCTAAGACATTGATTAAGTTTTTTTTTTTTTTTTTATCTTCTGGAATTTTATAATTGTTTGATTGTTTGCTTAACTTTGCATTCGTTAGCAAAATGACCAAATTTATTACATTTAAAACATTTGATTTTAGTTTTATCTTTTCAATCTTTTTTATGTTTATTTGATTTGTAGAATTTATCAAAATTGGGTTTATTAAACTTATTGGTTTTATAATAAGTTTTATGTTTGAATATTTATAATTTCGAAAAGTTTTCTTATGTGATTTTTCTTTGATTTTGTTTCTCCTAGATGGTGCTATCGTAGATAAACCATATTGTTGACAAAAGTTTCCTAATTCGTATTTAGTTTTTCTTTTATCATTATTTAGTTGATTGGCTATTTTCATATCAGTGCACATTTTTAATCCTTCTTTTTTGATTATTGAAACTATATCTCCATAAGTTAATGAATCACAGTCTATGTGACCACTATCATTACTTAAGACATTTCGGATTTTTCTAGCAAATAATTGGGGTAAACCATTAATAAATTTTTCTTTCCAAATGGGTTGATTACTATCGTCTCTCATCATAATTCCAGTGGTAAATGTTTGTACATACCATTCAAAATCACTAAGAGTTGGACAATGTAAATTGGTTAATTGACTATGGATTCGTTCTGTGACAACTGTAGGGGTTCCTATAAAATGTCTGATTATTGTGACTAACAAAGTATTGACACCATCTGGGACACCTTGACCTATTGATTCATTAAAAATTAGGAATCCTTCTTCATTTAATTTATTAGCATAAATGATTTCTGATTTAGATTGATTTGTTAAAAGTTTTTTCCACCAGTAATGTAAAGTACCGATAAACCTTGTGACTACTAATTCAACAATTTCAGGTTGGAGAAGGTTTTGATTAGTGAAATAACTATTAGCAACCATCGACATGTGAAAGAACTATTAGCAACAATTTCAAGATACTGTTCACTGAAAAAATCATTTCTATCAACAGGAACACCACTCATTCAATCAAGACCTCCTTTGCCTACATAAGGAGCCTCACCACCACATTTTGGGGGAGTTGAATCAAGAGTTGGTTTTTTAGAGAGTTTTCTTGGCAGAGTTTCCTCTCTTCTTCTTCTTCTCTTCTTCTTCTCATAATCACTTGTAATCAAATATTTGAGTGCTTTGTAATCAACTAAGATACCAATTTGTGGTACTCCTCTATAATCAAGTAAGCATTTGCATTCATTTATTTTCAATTATTTTCAATTTGTTTAATATTTCTTGTTCTTTTAATCCATCTATATTCCATTCGTATAATTTATTAGAACTAATAAAAAATTGATTTTTAGAATTTGATTCCTGAAATTCTGGGGATAAGGGTTTATTATTCCATTGTTTAAAGGTAGTAAATCGTGATTTTTGATTTTTAAGTCTATTAAGATGGTTATCTAATGAAGATTGATTTGATTTTGTATCAGATGAATGTTGATTTTTAATAGTAGCAAGATTGGAAGAGGAGGCTTCATTTTTGGAAGTTAATATGGATTTGTTTTATTTGGAAGGGTTGGAATTTTTGACTGAGTTTATTTGTTTTATTTGGAAGGGTTGGAATTTTTGTAATATCTGGAAATTTTATGTGGTTGTGGTTTAATTTCTTCTGTAGAGAAATTATCAATTTTGGTTTCATTTTATCTAGTTGTTTGCCTACTGTAATAATACTTTGATTTGTGTAATTATTTTGTTTAATTACTTTTCTAATTTCATTAATTAAATCTTTACTTTCATGAGTGAAAGTTTTAAATGTTGAAGTTATGACTTCATTATTTAAATGGGGAATGATTATTTTTTCAACTGGAGGGTGACTAGACAGAACTGTTGATTGATCTGATTTAATCCATTTTTCTTTTGTTAAAGTTTTTAAATCTTTTAACGGATAATAATATTTTTCGAGAAAATGGAAAAATTGTATATCAAATTTAAGTTGTAACATTAATTGTTTCCAACTTTGCCAAATATGTTCTTTCTATTCTTTAGTGTGTGACTGTCGATAGTTTATTAATTTTTTATGACTCTTATCTTACCTCACTTCTTGATTTAATTGTTTCCAATGGGTTTGAAAGGTGTACTTAGTGTGTTTAATTGGGGATCTATGAAATCTGAGGCTATGGGTGATTGAAGTGATTGTATTTCTTCATCACTGTAACGAGGTTGACTAACCTGTCCAGTGCTATGAATTGATTTTAATTTGAGATTTTTAATTTCATTTTCTAATCTTAATTTGTGTAATTGTTGTTCTAATTCTTGGATTTTAATTCTTTGTAAATCTTTTTCAATGTTATCTTCATTGATTAGTTGGCAGGTTTCATGATCTTTGTTGATTGTGTAAACTTGTTCAACCGTTTTAATATGTGATTCACTTTTAAATGAAGATAAAGACCAAGTTTTATGATGATAAATTTCACTGGGGGAAACTGGAGGAATATTCCAATCGGGATGGATTGATTCATTAGAAGAATAACTATAATGTTCTTCATTGATTATGTCTAGTATTTGATTTCCATTAAGTGATGATCTAGAACTAGTACCTAATCTAGAACTAGTAGAAGAATTAAATCTAAATAATCTTTCCATTTTCAAAATTTAAAGATAAAGAAAGTAAACAAGAAACTGAATTGATCAAATGGTTATGGATGAATTCCCTATCACTCCCCCTAAGGCTATCAAATCATCTTCCAGTCAGACTTCTGGAAAATTAACCCGACCAAAAAAGGACATGCTTGCACATATTCAAAAATTAATTGAAGAAGTAGATCAATTATCATATGATTCTGACACATCTAATGAGGCCTCCAATCAGCCTAAAGCAAAATCAGCTAGCTCCCAATCAAAAAATATTCCTAGATCCTCCTCCCGATGGGCCGCTTATCAAGATAGTCAAGATCCATATGATCTCGAATCCGACTAAAATCACGCAAACCAACATAATGGAAAGATGAGTCATAATCAACATCAGGAATCTCTGACAATGCAGAGTTGCTTTCAGAATTCCACTCACAAAAGCAGATCATGAGAGTTACTATTTATAATCACTATTCATGAACAGTAAAAGGCACCGAAAAGCAAAATACTGTTCAAGATACTGTTCACCGACAAAATCATTTCAATCAACAGGAACACCACTCATTCAATGAAGTCCTCCTTTGCCTATATAAAGGAGCCTCACCACCTGGTATTAATTGATGTCCAAAGTCCAACCCCTATTCAAAATATTTTAACCAACACTGAGTTCATCTCACAGTCTGATGATGGGTCAGTAAGAATCACCTTTGATAAACAACCTAAATCTAATCAGCACTGTATATGTTTTTTAATGTTATCTTTATTGATTAGTTGGCAGGTTTCATGATCTCTGTTGATTGTGTAAACTTGTTTAACTGTTTTAATATGTGATTCACTTTTAAATGAAGATAAAGACCAAGTTTTATGATGATAAATTTCACTAGGTGAAACTGGAGGAATATTCCAGTCGGGATTGATTGGTTCATTAGAAGGAAAACTATAATGTTCTTCATTGATTATGTCTTGTATTTGATTTCCATTAAGTAATGATCTAGAACTAATACTTAATCTAGAACTAGTAGAAGAATTAGATCTAAATAATCTTTCCATTTTCAAAATTTAATTTCTAAAGCTTTAAACACTTAAATTTACTTTTACTGATATTTTTCCAACCTATTCCTAGACCTCTCAGACCGACATGCTCCTGGGACTTATTGTTCAAACTCAGAACGATTACTGTTCAGCAATGTTTAGAAAAGAAAAATATAACAAAGGTAAATTGAAGGGAATAAAGATAAAGAAAGTAAACAAGAAACTGGATTGATTAAGCAGATATAACACTCTACGGGTGCTAAAAGAAAGTAGCAAGATACAGATCGAAACACTTATGCCTCTGATACCAACAAGAGGAAGATAAGAGTGTTATGGAATAAATGAAAGATAAGAACATAGTGGAAGTAAATAAAATAAATAGATAAGTGGTCACATAGGCTACGATTCATTAACTTATGGATATATAGTTTCAATAATTAAAAAAGAATGATTAAAAATGTGCACTGATATGAAAATAGCCAATCAACTAAATAATGATAAAAGAAAAACTAAATACGAATTAGGAAACTTTTGTCAACAATATGGTCTATCTACGATAGCACCCTATAGGAGAAACAAAATCAAAGAAAAATCACATAAAAAAACTTTTCAAAATCATAAATATTCAAATCATAAAACTTATTACAAACCCAATAAGTTTAATAAACCCGATAAATTCTACAAATCAAATAAACATAAAAAAGATTTAAAAGATAAAACTAAAATCAAATGTTTTAAATGTAATAAATTTGGTCATTTTGCTAACGAATGCAAAGTTAAGCAAACAATCAAACAATTAGAAATACCAGAAGATCAAAAACAAAACTTAATCAATATCTTAGGAATTCACAACACAGATAGTGAACATAGTGAAAATAATATTTACACTGAATCAAGTTCTGACAAATAAAGTACTCATTCTGAATCCACTAGTGACACAGATAATCCTAATATTACTTTAGGATGTTTAGATGCCTGTTGTCTTGATACCTGTTGTAATTAATCAGTTAATGTCTTAACTAATTGTACTGAAGATGAAGATATAATTTTAGAATTACTTAGCAAATTAGAAAATCCTGATGAAAGGATAGAATACATGAATAAATACAAAAAGATCATAACTGATAATGAGTTAAGGATAGATTTACAATCAGAGATTAAAACAATTAAGTCCGAAATTAAGGAATTAAAATTAGAAAATCATTTAATCAAACACCAATTACAATTTATTCAAGAAAAAACTCAAACTTATTCCTAATCAACCTGAAGACCAGGAAGAAGGATCTTCCCATGATAATTGTTTAGCTTCAATTCAAAAATCAAACTTAGAAAATGGCACATAAAAATCACAATAATCGTTAAAGATTTTCAATTAACAACAATTGCACTTTTAGATTCAAGAGCAGATTTAAATTGTGTCCAAGAAAGTCTCAACCCTGGTGAATATTATAGAAAAACTAAAGAAAGATTAAACTCTGCTAACGGAAGTAATATGGATTTAAAATACGAAATTAATTATGCACATATTTGTCATAATAAAATTTGTTTTAAAACATCGTTTGACCTTGTTAGAAACATGACAGATCAAGTTATTTTAGGTATTCCATTTCTCTCTTTGTTACACCCATTTACCACAGAAAATGATGGAATAATCAGTCACCCTTTAGGTGAAAAGATCAAATTTGAATTTATTCAGAAATCAGATAATATTCAAACATTAAAAGAAAATCCTATTTCGAAAACAATCAATCGCATTCAAACTAAAACTAAACATTTACATTTCTTACAAGAAGAAATTAAATATAAAAAAATACAAAATCAATTATCTAATTCTTATCTTCAAAACAAAATCACTGTTTTCAACAACATTTAATTAAAGAAGTTTGTGCTGAAATACCTAATGCTTTTTGGCATCGGGCCAAATACATAGTTAAACTTCCTTATGAAAAAGATTTTGATGAAAAAAACATTCCAACTAGGGTTAGAGCCATTCAAATGAATCAAGAATTAATCGAATATTGTAAAATTGAAATTCAAGAACTTCTAACTAAAAAATTAATTTGTACTAGTGAATCCCCTAAGTCTTGTTCTGCTATTTATGTTCAGAAAAATACTAAATTACAACGAGGATCCCCTAGACTAGTAATCAACTATAAACCCTTAAATAAATGCCTCCAATAGATTAGATACCCTATTCCAAATAAAAAAGATTTAATCAATCGTCTTAATCAAGCCACTATTTTCTCAAAATTTAACATGAAATCAGGATTCTGGCAAATAGATATTAATGAAGAAGATAGATACAAAACTGCATTTGTAACCCCATTTGATCATTATGAATGGAATGTAATGCCCTTTGGATTAGAAAATACTCCTAGTGAATTTCAGCGAATGATGAATGATATATTTAATAATTATAGCAATTTTACCATTGTTTATATAGATGATGTCTTAGTCTATTCCCAATCAATTGATCAACATCGGAAACACTTAAAAATGTTTTTAGATATTGTCAAAAAACATGGTTTAGTTGTTTCTGCTTCCAAACTAAAATTATTCCAAACCAAAATTAAATTCTTAGGTTTTAATAATTACTAGTCCCAGATTACTCCATTCACTAGAGCCATCGAATTTACTGATAAATTTCCTGATGAAATTCTCGATAAAAACCAATTACAGAGATTTTTAGGCTCATTAAATTACATGGTTGAATTCTATAGTAATTTAATAATCAAATGTAAACCTTTGTTTGACAGATTAAAATCAGAACCACCACCTTGGTCTCCAGTACATACTCAACTTTTCCAAGAAATCAAAACACATGTTAAGACACTTCCTTGTCTTGGTATTCCTTCACTTGATTCATTCAAAATTATTCAAACTGATGCCTCTGAAATTGGCTTTGGAGGGATTCTACTTCAACAAATCACACTTGATTCTCCAAAACAAATAGTCCATTTTTATTCGGGAACATGGACTTCTTCTCAAATCAATTATAGCACTATTAAAAAAGAAATTTTATCTTTAGTACTCTGTATCTCCAAATTTCAAGATGATTTACTTAATCAAAAATTTTTGGTACGAATTGATTGCCAAAGTGCCAAATACGTTTTAGAAAAAGATGTTCAAAATATTGCATCAAAATAAATTTTTGCCCGCTGGCAAGCTATATTAAGTATTTTTGATTTCAAAATTGCATAAATCAAAGGTAATCAAAATTGCATCCCTGACTTCCTAACCGTTGAATTTTTGCAGGGAAAGGTTTCTCACCTGAGACCTAATCATGCCTCGCAAAAAAGGGTCATCTACCCCTCTTCCCTCACATCTAAATCCTCCCAAAACAGACCGAACCCAATCAACTCCCGATCAAACCTTAATTCCTACTGAATCTTCCCACCTATCTCAACCTATTCCAATCAACCAAATCAATTACAAATCAAACCTTATAATCCATATAGTTTGGTTCCAAGCCAACCATTCACCCCACTTACTCAAACTTCACCAAAATCATCTCCCTATTTTGACATTGCTCGCAACCTTTTATTTTATGTTGAACCTTCACTTCGGAAGCTTCCCACTATTCCCCACATTATTAATCAATTCATTCCTCCTAATTTCCATTTTATTCCTAAATTACCCAACAAAAACCTCAAATATTATACCTCCATTCTCTAGCATACCCAATTAGTTACTGTTACCCCTCTCCTTGATAAAATTGAGAACCAAACCATTATTTCTCATAAATTTTGGATCCACAAAATCCTTACTCTTGAAGAATGGAATCAACCTTCCTATCAATCAAAGAAAATCACTTATCCGGGTGATGTTAATATGATCCCTTATTTATACAACTATTATGATTATATTGATGCCTGGGATTACATCTTTTTTACACCAAAGTGAATCATCTTCTCATTCCTGGTTTATCAGCTGGGATTCCAAATTCCCCCAAAATTTCCCCAATTGGTTTTTTCACTGGTCATGTGATAATGGCCCAGCCAAAGAACATCTCCTGCCACAAATCCAATATTTAATCACCCACTTTTCTAAACATTATAAAATCGCTTAACAAGAAAGTGGCTTTCCTATAGAACTTATTTTTATGTCCAAATACAAAGTATCTTGTATTTTCAAATGGCAGTACCACAGAGAACAAGATATTATTTACCGTATCCACTCAATTAAATGGTGGGATAAATGGAACTCAACCCAGAAAATGGTTATGGATGAATTTCCTATCTCTCCCCCTAAGACTAACAAATCATCTTCCAGTCAAACTTCTGGAAAATCAATCCGATCAAAAAAGGACATTCTTGCACATATTCAAAAATTAATTGAAGAAGTAGATCAATTATCAGATGATTCTGATACATCCGATGAGGCCTCCAGTCAGCCCAAAGCAGAATCAGCTAGCTCCCAATCAAAAAATATTCCTGGATCCTCCTCTCGAAGGGCTGATTGTCAAGATAGTCAAGATCCATATGATCTAGGATCTGACTAAAATCATGCAACCCAATCTAATGGAGGGATGAGTCATAATAATCATCAGGAATTTCTGACAGTGCAGAGTTACTTTCAGAATTCCACTCACAAAAAATAGATTATGGTAGTTACTATTCATCCACTGTTCATGAACAGTAAAAGGCACCGAAAAGTAAAATACTATTTAAGATACTGTTCGCCGACAAAATCATTTCAATCAACAAGAACACCACTCATTCAATCAAGACCTCCTTTGCCTATATGAAGGAGCCTCACCACCACATCTTGGAGGAGTTGAATCAAGAGTTGGTTTTAGAGAGTTTTCTTGGCAGAATTTCCTCTCTTTTTCTTCTTCTCTTCTTCTTCTCATAATCACTTGTAATCAAATATTTGAGTGCTTAGTTTTAAGTGCTTTGTAATCAACTAATATACCAATTTGTGGTACTTCTATAATCAAGTAAACATTTGCATTCAATTATTTATTTTATGTTATATTGCTTGGCTTGTTCTACCACCTTCAATATATTCAATAAAAATTTATACTTATTTAATTAATTGTTCTTGGCTATCTTTGCTGCCTCATCTATTTATTTTATTTACTTCTGCTCGTTTATTTACTTCCACTTTGCTCTTATCATTCATTTTTTCCATAACACTCTTATCTTCCCCTTAGTATCTTCCCCTTGTTGGTATCCAACAAGGGGAAAGATAAGAATGTTATGGAATTAAATGAAAGATAAGAGTATAGTGGAAGTAAATAAATGCATGGAAGTAAAATAAAAATAAATAGATGAGACGACAAAGCCAGCCAAGAACACTAATTAAATAAGTATAAATTTTTATAGAATATATTGAAGGCGGTAGAACCAGCCAAGCAATATAATTTAAAAGAAATAATTGAATGCAAATGCTTACTTGATTAAGAAGAGTACCACAAATTGGTATCTTAGTTGATTATAAAGCACTCAAGATCTAACACTCAAATATTTTGATTACAAGTGATTATGAGAAGAAGAAGAGAAGAAAAAGAAGAGAGGAAACTCTGCTAAGAAAACTCTCTAAAACCAACTCTTGATTCAACTCCTCCAAGATGTGGTGGTGAGGCTCCTTTATATAGGCAAAGAAGGTCTTGATTGAATGAGTGGTGTTTCTATTGATTGAAATGATTTTTTCGGCGAACAGTATCTTGAATAGTATTTTGCTTTTAGATGCCTTTTATTGTTTATGAATAGTGATTGAATACTAACTCTCCTAATATGCTTTTTATGAGTGGAATTCTTAAAGTAACTCTATACTGTTAGAGATTCCTGATGATTATTATGACTCATCCCTCCATTAAGTTGGGTTGTGTGATTTTAGTCAGATCCTAGATCATACGGATCTTGACTATCTTAACAATCGGCCCATTGAGAGGAGGATCCAGGAATATTTTTTGATTGGGAGCTAGCTAATTCTGCTTTGGGCTGGCTGGAGGCCTCATCAGATGTATCAGAATCATCTGATACTTGATCTACTTCTTCAATTAATTTTTGAATATGTGCAAGCATGTCCTTTTTTGATCGGATTGATTTTCCAGAAATTTGACTGGAAGATGATTTGATAGTCTTAGGGGAGAGATAGGGAATTCATCCATAACCATTTTATGGGTATGGGTTGAGTTCATTTATCCCACGATTTGATTGAGTGGATACGGTAAATAATATCTTGTTCTCTGTGGTACTGCCATTTGAAAATACAAGATAATTTGTATTTGGACATAAAAATAAGTTCTATATAAAAGCCACTTTCTTGATAAGTGATTTTATAATGTTTAGAAAAGTGGATGATTAAATGTTGGATTCGTGGCGGGAGATGTTCTTTGGCTGGGCCATGATCACATGACCAGTGAAAAACCCAATTGGGGAAATTTCGGGGGAATTCGGAATCCCAGCTGATAAACAGGAATGAGAAGATGATTCACTTTGGTATAAAAAGATGTAATCCCAGGAATCAATATAATCATAATAGTTGTATAAATAAGGGATCATATTAACATCACTCGGGTAAGTGATTTTCTTTGATTGATAGGAAGGTTGATTCCATTCTTCAAGAGTAAGGATTTTGTGGATCCAAAATTTATGAGAAATAATGGTTTGGTTCTCATTTTTATCAAGGAGAGGGGTAACAGTAACTGATTAGGTATGCTGGAGAATGGAGGTATAATATTTGAGATTTTTGTTGGGTAATTTGGGAATAAAATGGCAATTATGAGGAAGGAATTGATTAATAATGTGGGGAATAGTGGAAGCTTCCGAAGTGAAGGTTCAACATAAAATAAAAGGTTGTGAGCAATGTCAAAATAGGGAGATGATTTTGGTGAAGTTTGAGTAAGTGGGGTGAATGGTTGGCTTGGAACCAAACTATATGGATTATAAGGTTTGACTAGGAAAGTTTGGTAATTGATTTGGCTGATTGGAATAAGTTGAGATAGGTGGGAAGATTCAGTAGGAATTAAGGTTTGATTGAGAGTTGATTGGGTTCGGTCTGTTTTGGGAGGATTTAGATGTGAGGGAAGAGGGGTAGATGATCCCTTTTTGCGAGGCATGATTAGGTCTCAGGTGAGAAACATTTCCCTACAGAAATTCAACGGTTAGGAAGTCAGGGATGCAATTTTGATTACCTTTGATTTATGCAATTTTGAAATAAAAAATACTTAATATAGTTTGTCAGCGGGCAAAAATCTGTTTTGATGCAATATTTTGAACATCTTTTTCTAAAACGTATTTGGCACTTTGGCAATCAATTCGGACAAAAAATTTTTGATTAAGTAAATCATCTTGAAATTTGGAGATACAGAGTACTAACGATAGAATTTCTTTTTTAATAGTGTTATAATTGATTTGATAAGGAGTCCATGTTCCATAATGAAAATGGACTATTTGCTCTGGGTTATCAGGTGTGATTTGTTGAAGTAGAATCCCTCCAAAGCCAATTTCAGAGGCATCAGTTTGAACAATTTTGAATGAATTAGGTGAAGGAATACCAAGACAAGTTAACATGTGTTTTGATTTCTTGGATAAATTGAGTATGTACTGGAGACCAAGATGGGGGTTCTGATTTTAATCTATCAAACAAATGTTTACATTTGATTCTTAAATTACTATAGAATTTAGCAATGTAATTTAATGAGCTTAAAAATCTCTGTAATTGGTTTTTATCGAAAATTTCAGCAGGAAATTTATCAGCAAATTCGATGGCTCTAGTGATTGGAGTAATCAGGGACTAATAAATATTAAAACCTAAGAATCAAATTTTGGTTTGGAATAATTTTAGTTTGGAAGCAGAAACAACTAAATCATGTTTTTTGACAATATCTAGAAATATTTTTAAGTGTTTCCAATGTTGATCAATTGATTGAGAATAGACTAAGACATCATCTATAGAAACAATGGTAAAATGGCTGTAATTACTAAATATATCATTCATCATTTGTTGAAATTCACTAGAAGCATTTTCGAATCCAAAGGGCATTACATTCCATTCTTAATGACCAAATGGAGTTATAAATGCAATTTTGTATCTATCTTCTTCATTAATTTTATTTGCCAGAATCCTGATTTCATGTAAAATTTTGAGAAAATAGTGGCTTGATTAAGACGATCGATTAAATCTTTTTTATTTGGAATAGGATATCTAATCCATTGGAGGCACTTATTTAAGGGTTTATAGTTGATTACTAGTCTAGGGGATCCACGTTCTAATTCAGCATTTTTCTGAACATAAAAAGCGGAACAAGACCAAGGGGATTCACTAGGACGAATTAATTTTTTAGTTAGAATTTCTTAAATTTCAATTTTACAATATTCCATTAATTTTTGATTCATTTGAATGGCTCTAGCCCTAGTTGGAATGTTTTTTTCATCAAAATCTTTTTCATAAGGAAGTTTAACTATGTACTTGGCCCGATGCCAAAAAGCATTAGGTATTTCAGCATAAACTTGTTTGATTAAATGTTGTTGAAAATCAGTGATTTGTTTTGAAGATAAGAGTTAGATAAGTGATTTTCTATTTGTTTATATTTAATTTCTTCTTGTAAGAAATGTAAATGTTTAGTTTTAGTTTGAATGCGATTGATTGTTTTTGAAATAGAATTTTCTTTCAATGTTTGAATATTATCTTATTTCTGAATAAATTCAAATTTAACCTTTTCACCTAAGGGGTGACTGATTATTCTATTATTTTCTGTAGTAAATGGATATAACAAAGAGAGAAAGGGAATACCTAAAATAACTTGATCTGTCATGTTTCTAACAAAGAGAAATGATGTTTTAAAACAAATTTTATTATGACAAATATGTGCGTGATTAATTTCGTATTGTAAATCCATTTTACTTCCGTTAGTAGAGTTTAATCTCTCTTGAGTTTTTCTATAATATTTACTAGGTATAAGACCTTCTTGGACACAATTTAAATCTGCACCTGAATTTAAGAGTGCGATTGTTGTTAATTGAAAATCTTTAATGACTATTGTGATTTTTATGTGCCATTTTCTAAGTTTTATTTTTTGAATTGAAGCTAAACAATTATCATGGGAAGATCCTTCTTCCTGTTCTTCAAGTTGATTAGGAATAAGTTTTTGAGGTTTTTCTTGAATAAATTGTAATTGGTGTTTGATTAAATGATTTTCTAATTTTAATTCCTTAATTTCGGACTTAATTGTTTTAATCTCTGATTGTAGATCTTGAACAGTTATGTGTTTATTTTTTGATTTATTAAAAGTTTGTAAGGGTTCTATTAAACAAATTTTTTGAGTACTTTTATTAAGTTGATTTGTTTCGTTGTGATTATTAGTTATGATCTTTTTGTATTTTTTCATGTATTCTATCCTTTCAGCAGGATTTTCTAATTTGCTAAGTAATTCTAAAATTATATCTTCATCTTCAGTAGAATTAGTTAAGACATTAACTGATTTATTACAACAGGTATCTAGACAACAGGCATCTAAACATCCTAAAGTAATATTAGGGTTATCTGCGTCACTAGTGGATTCAGAATGAATACTTGATTCGTCAGAACTTGATTCAGTGTAAATATTGTTTTCACAATGTTCATTATCTATGTTTTGAATTCCTAAGACATTGATTAAGTTTTGTTTTTGATCTTCTAGAATTTCTAATTGTTTGATTGTTTGCTTAACTTTGTATTCGTTAGCAAAATGACCAAATTTATTACATTTAAAACATTTTATTTTAGTTTTATCTTTTGAATCTTTTTTATGTTTATTTGATTTGTAGAATTTATCAAAATTGGGTTTATTAAATTTATTGGTTTTCTAATAAGTTTTATAATTTGAATATTTATGATCTCGAAAAGTTTTCTTATGTGATTTTTCTTTGATTTTGTTTCTCCTAGAGGGTGCTATCATAGATAGAGCGTATTGTTGACAAAAGTTTCCTAATTCGTATTTAGTTTTTCTTTTATCATTATTTAGTTGATTAGCTATTTTCATATCAGTGCACATTTTTAATCTTTCTTTTTTTTATTATTGAAACTATATCTCCATAAGTTAATGAATCGTAGTCTATGTGACCACTATCATTACTTAAGACATTTTGGATTTTTCTAACAAATCATTAGGGTAAACCATTAATAAATTTTTCTTTCCAAAAGGGTTGATTACTATCGTCTCTCATCATAATTCCAGTGGTAAATGTTTGTACATGCCATTTGAAATCACTAAGGGTTGGACAATGTAAATTGGTTAATTGACTATGGATTTGTTCTGTGACAGCTGTAGGGGTTCCTATAAAATGTCTAATTATTGTGGCTAACAAAGTATTGACACCATCTGGGACACCTTGACCTATTGATTCATTAAATATTGGGAATCCTTCGTTATCTAATTTATTAGCACAAATGATTTCTGATTTATATTGATCTGTTAAATGTTTTTCCCACCAGTAATGTAAAGTACCGATAAAACCTGTGACTAATAATTCAACAATTTCAGGTTGGGGAAGGTTTTGATTAGTGAAATAACTATTAGCAACCATGGACATGTGGTGTAATTTGTTTAATGTTTCTTG
Organism: Ziziphus jujuba; assembly: GCF_031755915.1. Taxonomy (NCBI): domain Eukaryota; kingdom Viridiplantae; phylum Streptophyta; class Magnoliopsida; order Rosales; family Rhamnaceae; genus Ziziphus; species Ziziphus jujuba. Next base: position 14,171,992 of record NC_083380.1, on the reverse strand, counting down.
TTCTTTTACTCCATTGATATTTCATTGTATAATTTATCAGAACTGACAGAGAATTGATTTTTAGGATTTGATTCTGGAAATTCAAGAGGTAAGGGTTTATTAATCTATTGTTTAAAGGTATTAAATCGTGATTTTTGATTTTTAAGTCTATTAAGATGATTATCTAATGAAGATTGATTTGATTCTGTATCAGATGAATGTTGATTTTTAATAGTAGCAAGATTGGAAGACGAAGCTTCATTTTTAGAAGTTGAAGTTTTTAATTGTAATTCTTTTAAGAGTTGACTGAGTTGATTTGTTTTATTTGGAAGGGTTGGAATTTTTGTAATGTCTGGAAATTTTATAAGTGGTTATGGTTTGATTTCTTCTTTAGACGAATTATCAATTTTGGTTTCTATTTTATCTAGTTATGTGCCTACTGTAATAATACTTTGATTTGTGTAATTATTTTGTTCAATTACTTTTCTAATTTCACTAAATAAATCTTTACTTTCATGAGTGAAAGTTTTAAATGGTGAAGCTATGACTTGGTTATTTAAATGGGGAATGATTATTTTTTCAATTGGTGGGTGACTAGACAGATCTATTGATTGATCTGATTTAAAGTTTTTTCAACTGGTGGGTGACTTGGTCATTTTTCTTTTGTTAAAGTTTTTAAATCTTTTAACGGATAATAATATTTTTCGAGAAAATTGAAAAATTGTATATCAAATTTAAGTTGTAACATTAATTGTTTCCAACTTTGCCAAATATGTCTTTCTGTTCTTTAGTGTGTGACTATCGATAGTTTATTAATTTTTCATGATTCTTATCTGACATCATTTCTTGATTTAATTGTTTCCAATGGGGTTTAAAGGGTGTACTTAGTGTGTTTAGTTGGGGATCTATGAAAAATGAGGCTTTGGGTGATTGAAGTAATTGTATTTCTTCATCACTATCACGAGGTTGACTAACCTGTCCAGTGTTGTAAGTTGATTTTAATTTGAGCTTTTTAATTTCATTTTCTAATCTTAATTTGTGTAATTTTTGTTATAATTCTTGGATTGTAATTCTTTGTAAATCTTTTTCAATTTCTTGATCTCTTCTAGACATATTATCAGAAGATATTGACTCGATGATTGGTTTATTAAAAGACCGTCTTGAGGAGGTTTCTCCTAAGTGTTGATTAGATCTAGGTTGCCTATCAAAGCTGATTCTTACTGACCCATCATCAGACTATGAGATGAACTCAGTGTTGGCTAAAATATTTTGAATAGGGGTTGGATTTCGGACATCAGTTAATACCCAATCAGAGGGTAAATTGATATCTGACCATTTGATCATTTTAGGGATCTTGATATTTAAATCTTGGTATTGACTTTGTATTAGCATGGTATGACCTTTAACATTATGTTTTTTAGCTTTAAAGTTCATATTAGTTCCTGAAACTTTATAATGGATTCTGTAGATTAAGGCTAAGGGTTGATGACCTTCGTCAAATTTATAACCCGAAGTTTTTAGATTTAGAGTTAAGACTTTTAGAATGCATGGATCTGTTAAACTGATCGGAAAAATTTGGTAACAGTCAAAATGAACAGGATCATTATATAAACTGGTTTCTACGACTCCAAAGACACCTTCATTAAAGTTTTTAAAACTAGCGTCTCTAAGACATTGTAGTATAGATGAATTGGTTCCTAATTTTGTAAGAGTTTTTATTCCAGTTTGAACTAATCCTATGTGTAGGAAACGGTGACCATCTTGTCTATGTTTTTTACTGGTATCTTTATTGATTAGTTGGCAGGTTTCATGATCTTTGTTGATTGTGTAAACTTGTTCAACAGCTTTACTATGTGATTCTCTTTTAAATGAAGATAAAGACCAAGTTTTATGATGATAAATTTCACTAGGGAAAACTGGAGGAATATTCCAGTCGGGATTGATTGATTCATTAGAAGGATAACTATAATGTTCTTCATTGATTATGTTTGGTATTTGATTTCCATTAAGTGATGATCTAGAACTAGTACTTAATCTAGAACTAGTAGAAGAATTAGATCTAAATAATCTTTCCATTTTTAAAATTTAATTTCTAAAGCTTTAAACACTTAAATTTACGTTTACTGGTATTTTTCCATCCTATTCCTAGACCTCTCAAACCGACATCCTCTCATGCCTCTCCTGGGACTTATTCTTCAGACTCGGAACGATTACTGTTCAACAAGGTTTAGAAAGGAACAATATAACAAAAGTAAATTGAAGGGAATGAAGATAAAGAAAGTAAACAAGAAACTGAATTGATTAAGCAGATATAACACTCTACGGATGCTAAAAGAAAGTAGCAAGATACAGATCGAAACACTTATGGCTCTGACATTAACAAGGGGAAGATGAGAGTATTATGGAATAAATGAAAGATAAGAGCAGAGTGGAAGTAAATAAATGAGAGGAAGTAAATAAAATAAATAGATGAGGTGGCAAAGCCAGCCAAAAACAATTAATTAAATAAGTATAAATTTATATAGAATATATTGAAGGCAGTAGAACCGGCCAAGCAATATAACTTAAAATAACTAATTGAAAATAATTGAATGCAAATGTTTACTTGATTATAGAGGAGGACCACAAATTGGTATCTCAGTTGATTACAAAGCACCCAAAACTAAGCACTCAAATATTTGATTACAAGTGATTATGAGAAGAAGAAGAGAAAAAGAAGAAGAGAGGAAACTCTGCCAAGAAAACTCTCTAAAACCAACTCTTGATTCAACTCCATATCAGAGCTTAATCCCTACTAAATCTACCCACTTATCTCAACCCATTCCAATTAGCCAAATCAATTACCAAACCACCCTTGTCAAATCTTATAATCATTACAGTTTGGTTCCCAGCCATACAGTTTCTAACAAGTGGTAGGCATCATCTTCATCTGGATCAAATTCTATATCTTTGTCTGATTCTTGATTGTTTTCAGTATTGATAATTCTGTGATTTTTGAACATCTTGTAATAAATAGCAACAAGGTCTGGATACATTGTCTTGTAGTGGAAAGAAGCAAAAACATCATTCCAGACAAATCTAAAACTAGTATGGATATATAATTTTGTATATTGATTTTCTTTTGCTAGGAAATATTTTTGATTAATTTCTTGGAGATTAAAATTATCTAAGTGACGATTGTTGTGAATTGAAAATCTTTAATGATTATTGTAATCTTGATGTGCCATTTTCTGAGTTTGATTTTTTAAATTTAAGCTAAACAATTATCATGGAAAGATCATTCTTCCTGTTCTACAATTTGATTATGGATAAGTTTTTGAGATTGTTCTTGAATAAATTGTAATTGATGTTTAATTAAGTGATTTTCTAATTTTAATTCTTTAACTTAAACTTTATTGTTTTTATTTCTATTTGTAAATCTTGGATAGTTATCTGTTTAGTTTTTGATTTATTAAATGTTTGTAAGGCTTCTGTTAAATAGATTTTTGAGTACGTTTATTAAGATGATTTGTTTCTTTGTTATTATCAATTATGATCTTTTTTTGTAGTTTTTTCATGTATTATCTAGTTTACTAAGTAATTCTAATATTATATCTTCATCTCTTGTAGAATTAGTTAAAACATTAATTGATTTATTACAGCAAGTATCTAGACAACAAGCATCAAAACATCCTAAAGTGATATTAGAATTATCTGTATCGCTAGTTGATGTAGAATGATTACTTGATTCAGTATAAATGTTATTTTTACTATGTTCACTATCTGTGTTGTAAATTTCTAGGATATTGATTAAGTTTTGTTTTTGATCTTTTGTAATATCTAAATGTTTGATTGTTTGCTTAACTTTACATTCATTAGCAAAATGACTAAATTTATTACATTTAAAACATTTGATTTTAATTTTATCTTTTGAACCTTTGCTATGTTTATTTTATTTGTAGAATTTGTCAGAATTTGGTTTATTGAATTTATTGGTTTTGTAATAAGTTTTATGGTTGGAGTATTTATTATTTCTGAAAGTTTCCTATTTGATTTTTCTATGATTTTATTTCTTTTAGAGGGTGCTATCATAGATAGACCGTATTGTTGACAAAAGTTTCTTAATTCGTATTTAGTTTTTCTTTTATTATTATTTAATTAATTTTCGATTTTCATATCAGTACACATTTTTAATCCTCCTTTTTTTATTATTGAAACTATGTCTCTATAAGTTAATGAATCGTAATCTATGTGACCACTATCATTACTCAAGACATTTATGATTTTTCTAGCAAATAATTGGAGTAAACCATTAATGAATTTTTATTTCCAAAAAGGTTGATTACTGTCGTCTCTCATCATAATTCCAATGGTAAATGTTTGCACATACCATTTGAAATCACTAAGAGTTGGACAATGTAAATTTGTTAATTGACTATGAATTCTTTATGTGAAAGCAGTAGGGTTTGTTAATTGACTATGAATTCTTTATGTGAAAGCAGTAGGGTTTCCTATAAAATGTCTAATTATTGTGGCTAACAATGTAACATTCCACATCGGTTGGAGAGGGGCACGAAGCGGTCTTTATAAGGCTGTGGATACCTCTCCCTTCAGAACGCGTTTTGTGAGCAAAACCTTGAGGTAAGGGGGGAGAGAGGGTGTGAACCCTGGGCCAAAGAGGACAATATCCTGATGCGGGTGGTCTGGGGAAACCCTACCGGACCCTCTAACGGAAAATCCGACAGAGCCTCCCCTAAGGGATCAGGGCTGTCTAGGGTTCCGGGGAAGGAATTCTGGACGGGTCCTGACAAACAAGGTATGGACACCATCAGGTACACCTTAACCTATGATAAGGTATGGACACCATCAGGTACACCTTAACCTATGATTTCATTAAATATTGGAAACCCTTCTTCATCTAATTTAGTGGCGTAAATGATTTCTGATTTAGATTGATCTCTTAAATGTTTTTCCCACCAGTAATATAAAATACTGGTAAAACCTGTGACTAATAATTCACCAATTTTAAGTTGGGGAAGGTTTTGATTAGTAAAATAGCTATTAGCAACCATTGACATATGATGTAATTTGTTTAAGATTTCTTGTTCTTTTAATCCATCTATATTCCATTCATATAATTTGTCGAAACTCACAGAGAATTGATTTTTATGAGTTGATTCTTGAAATTCTAGAGGTAAGGGTTTATTATTCCATTGTTTAAAGGTATTAAATCTTAGTTTTTGATTTTTAAGCCTATTAAGATGATTATCTAATGAAGATTGATTTAATTCTGTATCAGAAGAATTTTGATTTTTAATAGTAACGAGATTGGAAGAGGAGGCTTCGTTCTTGGATGTGGAAGCTTTTAATTGTAATTCTTTTAAAAGTTGACTGAGTTGATTTGATTTTGTTGGAAGGGCTGGAATTTTTGTAATACCGAAAAATTTTATGAGGGGTTGTGGTTTAGTTTCTTCTTTAGATGAATTATCAATATTGGTTTCTATTTTATCTAGTTGTTTGCCTATTGTTATAATACTTTGATTTGTGTAATTATTTTGTTCAATAACTTTTCTGATTTCATTGATTAAATCTTTACTTTTGTGAGTAAAATTCTTAAATGGTGAGACTATGATTTGACTGTTTAAATGAGGAATGGTTATTTTCTCAACTGGAGCGTGACTAGATAAAACTGTTAATTGATCTGACTTAATCTATTTTTCTTTTGTTAATGTTTTTAAATCTTTTAATTGATAATAATATTTTTCAAGAAAATCGAAAAATTATATATCAAATTTAAATTGTAACATTAACTGTTTCCAGCTTTACCAGATATGTTCTTTCTGTTTCTCTAGTGTGTGATTGTCTATATTTTATTAATTTATCATGATTTTTATCGGACATCATTTCTTGATTTAATTATTTCCAATTAGGTTTGAATGGTGTAGTGAGTGTGTTTAATTGGTGATTTATGAAATCTGAAGCTGTAGGGGATTGAGTTGATTGAATATCTTCGTCACTATAACGAGGTTAACTAACCTGTCTAATGTTATGAATTGATTTTAATTCGAGGTTTTTTATTTCATTTTCTAACCTTAATTTGTGTAATTGTTGTTCTAATTCTTGTATTTTAATTCTTTGTAAATCTTTTTCAATTTCTTGATCTCTTCTAAATATATTATCAGAATATGTGGATTCTATGATTGGTTGATTAAAAGATTGTTTTGAGGAGGTTTCTCCTAAGAGTTTATTAGATCTAGATTGTCTATCAAAGGTGATTTTTACTGACCCATCTTTAGACTGTGAGATGAATTCAATGTTGGTTAAAATATTTTGAATAGGGATTGGAGCTCAAACATCAGTTAATATCCAACAAGAGGTAAATTGACATCGGACCATTTGATCATTTTAGGGATTTTTATATTTAAATCTTGGTATTGACTCTAGATTAACATGATATGACCTTTAGTATTATGTTTTTTACCTTTAAAGTTGATGCTAATTCTTGAGACTTTATAATGAATTTTGTAAATTAGAGCTAATGGTTGGCGACCTTCGTCAAACCTATAACCTGAGGTTTTTTATATTTAAAGTTAAAACTTTTAATATGCATGGATCTGTTAAAATGACTTGAAAATTTGGGTAACAGTCAAAATGAACTAGACCATTGCATAAACTTGTTTCTATGACTCCAAAGACACCTTCATTAAAGTTTTGAAAACTAGCGTTTCTCATACATAATAGAATAGATGAATTGGTTCCTAAACTTGTAAGGGGTTTGATTCCAATTTGAACTAATCCTATGTGTAGGAAATGGTGACCATCTTGTATATGTTTTTTAATATTATCTTTACTAAGTAGTTGGTAGGTTTCATGATCTTTGTTGATTGTATAAACTTGTTCAACTGTTTTGATGTGTGATTCACTTTTAAATGAGGATAAAGACCAAGTTTTGTGATAATAAATTTCATTATGTGGTACTGGAGGAATACTCCAGTCGTGATTGATTGTTTCATTAGAAGAGAAACTATAATGTTCTTCGTTGATTATGTCTGGTATTTGGTTTCCATTTAGTGATGATCTAGAACTAATAGAAGAATTAGACCTAAATAATCTATCCATATTCAAAATTTAATTTCTAAGACTTTATAAACTTAAATCTACTTTCACATATACCACTTCATCCTGTTCCTAAACCTTTCAGACCGACATCCTCGCAGCCTGGCCTGGGATTTATAGTTCAGACTCGAATTTATAGTTCAGCAAGGTTCAGAAAGAAACAATATATCAAAAGTAAATCGAAGAAAATAAAGATAAAAAAAGTAAATATGAAAGCTGAATAAATTAAGCAGGTATAACACTCTACGGGTGCTAAAAGAAAATAGCAAGATATGGATCCGAACACTTATGGTTCTGATCTATATTTTGTAATTTGAAAATATATTTTGATATATATATATATATATATTATGCAGAAAATAAGTTTATGTTACGATTTTGAAAAAACAGTTTTACTGTCTCGGTTTGTTTTGTTGTAAAATTTTTCCCCTTTGGGGTGAGTATGCCTGATGGGACAAGTAAAATTGTCAATCCTAATGGTAGTATTATACTAAATATTTAAGAAAACAACCTTTTTAAATTTTCAATTAAACAAGCCTCTTATCTATTTCATGTAAAATTCAAGGTAAAATTCACTATTTTCCTCTTATCTGTTTTTGAATACCCACCTCCAATATGAAAAAATTAAAACAAACGAAAAAATAAAAATTGTTACATGCCTATATCTAAAGTGAGAGACCGAGGGAAACAACATGAAATAAGAATATGAAATACACTTAATTTCATATCTTTCACCGAATTCATGTCCACCATTTATTTTCTTACCACATTAAAGTCATAGTAATTTTGTGTGTCCCTCTAACAAAATAAAAACCAAAATGCAATGCAGCACTAATACAAATAGTAGAAGAACAAAACAGAATGTAGGTCATTTATAGCTAGCCAGTTACCTAGTTGGCTGCTCTGCGTTTAAGAAGGAAAAAGAAGCTGCCCATTTTTCCCGACTCAAAAATGGAAAAATTCTCATGAAGTTTCCTCCTATAGCAGTCAAAGAGAACATCCAAGATCTTTTCACCAAAATGCTGCTTGATTATCCCTTCCACGACAGCTCTCAAATGAGATTCAACAAACTGGCCACTAATGTTTTGGTCACCAGAGTCACTTTGTACAGAAAGAGGCAGGTTTTCCTTTCCCTCTATGCTAAAACAACCATTTCTTTCAACAGCTGCTTCTAGTTCTTGTGGAGACATGTTATACGTTGGTATATTAAAGGAGTCTACTTTCTCCTCACTAATCATTCCCTGCAAATTTATTTTGCAAATTAATTCAAAACAACCCAAAACTTATCTCTAAGCAAAGATTCAGTATCAAATATATCCAATTGCACACACAAAAGGTGATTAGAAATTCTATTATTATTTTTTACCTTCCTTGCTAAGTCCATGAGGCAAGATCCAAGAATCTCGAAATTAATACTAGGCTGATTTTGAGAATGATGAGTTCCGTTGGGGATACCAGGAAAAATTAGTACCATCAATCCTCCACAAACAATCTCTTGTGCCCTGGCTTGTAGAAATTGCTCCATATCCTTATCAAACTGAGCTTTATAAGCCATAACTACTTCATCTCCCGAACTCGAGTAATGAATCCGGCCTTTATTCCATGCAGGAGAATTCTTGTTCACCAATTCTTTGGGCACTCCAGATAGCCACTGGATGGCATAAGAAGAATGAACAAAGTGAATAGAATTCTCAGGAAACAAGCGACCGTAGAAAGATCCTGGAACACCTGCTGCATAATATCCCCGGTCATTAGGAAGGGATGTAAAAAGTAGGTTGAAATCATTTGAGGTATGATCGTTAAAGAAAACTTGAAAATCTGGGATTTGGGGATTCAATTCTTGGCAATAGTACTGGTACTTGGACTCGACTGCTTCGAGTATATTTTGTACCGCCGAAAATGTATTGGGTCCAACAGAGCAACCCAAATCTGCAATGCGGAAAGTTTTGGAAGAAAGTAAGATTTCTTTGTCAAGCTTCCCTGCAATTGCTGCCTTTATCAATTCTTTGGCATAACCGGTAGCTTTTCTCTGCAGAAATGTACCCAAGTTTTCAAATTCATTACTCAATTAATAGTTTACCCAAACAACAAGCCCTTTTTTTTTTAACCACCATTCCTATAACAATTAATTCTCAGTATAACCATTAACCAAGTTAATCTTGTTAACTATCTCTAAGATTATATACATATACTTACACATAAACCATCATCATGACCTTTATATCAAGTTTTAAAGGAAACTAAAAGCTGATGAAAGGATGCCCTGGTAGTTTTCTACCACGAAAATCCTGACTTGAAAGTTCATATATATATATATATCAAAGAAATAAAATAGACATTTTTTGGTGATTGAAATAAACATACACCTGATATGTAGAGTTCTTGGCATAACTATAGAGGCCATCTCCACCTTTCATTGGATATGCTTCCTGCAGAACCTTTGTTTCCTCTGCTGCCATCTCTCTTTCTCCTATTTCTCTCTCAGTTGTAAGTTCATTTGTACAGGATGATTCGGTAAAACGCCATTTACTTATGCTCACCGAAAGTTCGATAAGATAGACTAGAAAATGACAAAGCAAATTAAATATTCTTTGTCATTTTGTGATACATCAAGGAGACTTTGTCAGTACGCATCGTGTATTTGTTAATTTGGTATACGTAGCCATTTAAAAAATGCCACGTGTATTTCATGTACATATAAAAAAAAAAAATTCAAATCATCCATCTTTTTCTTTGTTCTATAGATTATACACTTTATCTTGGACATAGATTTTAATCTCCGCGATCAACGGCTGTTTTTTCAACTATGTAGGTGATTCTCTATAATATTTTTTAAACCCATTTAATAATACCATTGAGATAATAAAATAATATTGACTAAGAAATAATGAGATTCGGGACTAATTTGAATTATTTGGATTTTCTTAATATGGATAGAGTAATAAATGCTTCTGCTTCATTAGGCTAGTTTTACTCGAGTCAACATCAATCATGATCATGTCCCTGTTTTCCATTTTTTTAATTTTTTTATTCACTATTTAATGGAGATAATGCAGAGTGTATCATTGGCAGTTTGACAACATTAATACCTTTCTCTTTCATTATTACTATTTTTTTTTTCTTTTTTTGTTTCCAGAATATAGGCCTCATGTGTCTTCATAATTATAAAAGGATGGAGTTTACTAGATCTCATTTATTATACATATATATAAACATAGGGTTCTTGAAACGAAATATTTAATAAAGTCATTTTTTTATTTTTTATTTATAAGTATCATATTGGCAATTTTTTTTGTTTTCTGACAAATATCATATTAGTTTTTGATGAGGTGCGTATAATGATTTGTTTAATATTGATATTATTTAGTTTTCCATTGCTTATGCATGAAATATATTTATTGAAGAGTCAATCAAAATAAATTTATCAAATATATTGGGTCAGAAAATCATTCTCTTCTGCATCTATTTATAACAGATGATATATTGTTATGATAAATCACATGAAAACATTATTATTATTTTTTTAATATTGAAAATGAAAGGATTTAGATTTAGGGAATTAAATTTAGATTTAAGAGAATATAGATGCCATCTTAAAAAAAGATTTAAAATAAAAATTTAATTGAGAATGTGACAACTGTGATGTCAATATATGTCTCGTTAAAAAAGGTAAGATTTATGAAAGAATCAAATATGTGATGAAAATAACATTGTTCCACCAAGATGTTGTTTGAGGGCCGGGATGGATTTATCAACCCATGAGATGTTTGGTAAAAAAAAAAAATATTGAAGGAAATTTCTGGAAAATTAGTTTCTTGGGATTCAATTTCCTGAAAATGAGTTTTTTTTATTCTTTTTACAGTATTTGATTAATTATAAAGGAAAATAGGATTTACAAATAATTAAATAAATTTATACATTAAAATTAAAGGATAAAATTGTATTTAAAAAATACGTAATATCAATTTTTCAAAAAATTTTAGAATGATACCTGATTAGTAGGATTCACTTTCCTTTTAGTTTTCCACATTACGAGATTTATCTTCCATTAGAATCCATAAATTTCTTTTCTTAAAAATAATACAAACAGATAAAAATTTTACTTTTATAAGGAATCTTATATTCTTATTATTTTTACCACTATCCAAATATCCCACCAAGGTATTTCCAATCATGAAGGTGCATGTTAGCCTTTGACAATCTAAACACAGAAAAGACAAGGATTCAAATTAGGCCGAATGACAAGTTGGTGTTAAGGGGGCGTTTGGTACGCAGGATAGGTCCGGATCGGACAGGATCAGACAGGATAGGTTCGGATCGGACAGGATCGAATAGTGCAGTACTGTGTTTGGTATAGTTCTGGACTGAATGTTGGACTAGTTGTCCCATGTTTGGTGTAGGATCGGACTGGATTGGATTATTTTATAATTATAGTTTTTATTTTATAATCTTACTTTCAAAAGTGTACAATTTTAATATAATTTTTTTACTACTTCTATTGTACAAATTTCAGCTTATCTATTGAAGGTCATTGCAATTTCTATTTTTCATCCTGCAATTATTTTATTCAGTTTATATTACTATTTCTGACTTCTAATAGATTAACATCATAATACCATTTTTTAGCTCATGGTCAAGCAAGGACTAAAGTCGTATGTATTTTGCCCTTTATTTTTACTGTTAAAGCTTTTGCAATATGTCAAATGCTTAATGAAAATGTTAGTAAGAACAGAATCCCTTGAATAACCCCTCACCCCATCACTTTTTTGTTGTTGTTAATGTTTATGGACTAATAGTGAGCGGCAGGCAAGGCACCTGCTGGATTGGTGTTTGTTCTCTATTTGTATATTCTTTGGTGAACAAAAATATGATTCTTTCAAGTCTTTGTATCTCCTAAAGCAAGTACTTCTAAACTAATCACACTGGCCAATGTAACTTATTTTGTTCTTTATGTCTGTAAACTAAATAACCATTCCACAGAAGTAAAATTTTTATACATACCTTTAGTATATCAAATTCTTTATTCTGGTTTCTTCATCAATCATCCCAAACTGCTAGCCAATCCAATCTCACTTGAGCACTCAATATGACAAATTTCTAGAGTCCAAGGCCATAGCCAAACTTTGCTATTCCCTTCAGCTCCAGTGCTTTAGACCACAGCTACAATACAAGACACACATATGTGGCCAGTCAATGTCTCTCTGGACTTCCAGAACATTGTTCTCGTCTCATATGAGCATGAGACCTGAACCATAGTTTCCACTGGGGTTATCATAATTCCATTTTCTACCAGTGACACTTGCATTCCATGGGGATTTTCTGTACTCAACTTTCCACTAACAATTATTTCATCCTTCAATTTCAAGTGAGATCATATTGATAACAAAATTAGTTCCAAAACAATCATCTAGTAATTGTAAAGATCCAATAGAACTCAATTTTGAAGATCATCTCACTATTGCTGACAATTTAAGATATCAAAGTCTAATGTTTCAAATCGTATAACTTTATTAATTCCATAAACGGTCTTGCATATGGAATCAATTTGGCAATGTGAACAATCTGCGGCAAAGAATTCATGAACAAGACCCTCTAATTCTATAAATGAGCAACCAGGTTGCTTTGGCTTTCCATGGAGAGCCATATCTCTTCTCAACTTATTCACATCTTTCCACCTTGATGCTGAAGCATAGATATTTGACAACAAAATATGCACCCCCGATCTCCTTGGTTCCAATTCCTCTATTTTCTTCATAGCAAACTCTGCCAATTCTATATTCTGGTGAGTCTTACATGCAAAGAGCAGGGATCTCCATATAACTGTGTCAGGTTGAATTGGCATTTCCCTGATAAACTTTCTGCCTCGATTAAAAGATTGGCACGGCCAAGAAGATCAACCATACAACCATAGTGTTCTATGCGAGGAGTGAGCTCAACTTTGAGACATGGCATTGAAATAGACAAAACCCAATTCTACAAATCCACCATGGCTACAAGCCGACAATACTCCCAGAAAAGTGACCTCGTTTGGCATGACATCCCTTGACATTGCCATTTGTGAAAACAAGTGCAAAGCCCTCCTGGACTCCCCATTCAGGGTTAGACCAGTAACCACAGCAGTCCAAGAAATAACATCTCTGTTAGACAATTCATGGAAAATCTGGAGGGCCCTTTCTATATCTCCACATTTTGAGTGCATATCAATCAAAGAAGTCTTCACTGAGAGGCTCATCAAAGAACCCCACCTTTCAGAATAGCTATGCACCCATCTACCATGGCTTAATGCCCCCAAATTCCCGCATGCCAATACAACATTGCCAACTGTTGCCGCATCTGCTTCAACCCCACGTAATTGCATCTCTCTGAACAATTCAATCGCCTCTTTGAATGAATCTGACTGAGCATAACCCACTATCATGGAAATCCAACAGACCACATTTCTGTCAGAAATACCGTTGAAAACTTTTCTCGCATCCTCCATCTTCCCACACTTAGCATACATATCGATCAAAGATGAACCCAAGAAGACATTCAATTCCAGTCCACTTCCTAAAACTAATCCATGGATTTTCCACCCTAAATCAAGAAATCCAATCCTAGCACAAGCAGTCAGAACACCCACAAAAGTCACCTGAGCAGGCCACACCGAACCATCCTCCATCATTTCCACAAACACCTTCAAGGAATCCTCATTGCGCTTGCACTGTAAATACCCAGAAAGGACGCTATTCCAAGACACCACGTCGCGAACAAAAACCGGAAGCAAATTGAAAACTCTTCGAGCTTCCTCCATAAGACCACACAGAGAGTACATGGAAATGAGCCCATTCTGAACGAAGACATCGAGCTCAAATCCAAGTTTGAAGCTCAAGCAATGAAGCTCTTGACCCTTTTGAGGAAACAAGCAACGCCCACAAGCTTTGAGTAGGAAAGGGAAAGAATAGCTGTCGGGAAACAAAGGAGAATCGCGGCGTCGCATGAGATTGTAAGAGAGAGCGATTCTTGAGGTGAAGAGCTCCGAGAATAGGCCTTGAATATGAAATTCCAGGCGAAGATATTTGGGTTCTGTATGTGAAAGAAAAAGGGCCTTAGAGAATGCGAAAGTAGCTTCATCATCATCATCATCATCGGCGTCGGAGTGAGAGTGAAGGAGGAGTTTGCTAGACACAAAGGGGTCGCCGGAGAAATGGCTGGAAACAATGGCAGAACTGAGAATCTGAAGGATATTGCGGCGACTTTTGTGGTGGGATTCAAGCAATGCGATAATGGAGATGTTGAAGTTGCGCATTGCTTTGCTTCATGTTGAGAAAGGCGTGCTGGTAGGAAACATCTTCGAGGTCAAGAATTGTGGCTTCAAACCGAAAAGAAGTGGCGAACGGTCCGGCAGAAGCAACTTTGTGTGAGAGGCTGAAAGGTTGAAAGCATCGAAAGAGGGCAGGACAAAAGTGACCCAGGTGTTTTGGTGGGTCAGCTTTGTCCCCTTCGTTTCGGATAATTTGATTAACGGGATAAGTGTGTCCCGTCCTCCATTTTCCTTCCCAAACACCAGATTGGGACTATAACCCATCCGGTCCTGGCCAGTCCTATGTAACAAACACCCCCTAAGATTTAAGATTAGGATTGGTAGGGCCCAATGGCAATATTGAATAGACCAAAAACTGAAGGAAAAGATTTTTCTTCATCAAAGTACTCTAGTGATAAATAGCTAAGATTCGTTGAATGGAATACTTTTCACATCATGGGTTAGAATTATGTCCATTCTCTTTCAAGTCGAAAATATTATAATCTCAACAAAAGATAATAATAATAATCCAGTGATAAATCTTTCATATCCACAATTTTTAAGTTGAAGGTTGAAGTTATGCCTACTTTTGTAATCCTGACCATAAAATAAAAGGTTGAATAAAATTATCAAAGAGTCAAAATAGATCTAAAAGACAAGCTTTCCATATAGAGAGATGGCAAAACTGGAAGCATTTCCTATGACTGGTGGATCTAGCCTCTATAGCTACACCAGAAACTCTACACTTCAAGTGCACTTTCCTTGCTTATTCATTTCTAAAAAATTGATCTTCTTCACCAAGTTACATTAACTTTAGAAATATGGAGGAAATTAAGCAAAGAATATATTGAAATCCCAATTTGTCTCTTTGTGTCTCATTATTTGGCTGTCCAAATAATTTACACTTTCAGTTCTACTAGAAGTTCAAGTTTTCTATTTAGGATGAGGAAATCTAAATCAACCCACTATTTTGTTTTTCTAGAGAAAAGTTATAGAGTCTACTAAAGAACTAATCAAAAAGGCAATTTTTGAGGAGCTTGAAATCACTAGCGTTTCTTCTTCACACACTTTTCGAGTTGCTGATTTGGGTTGCTCAGTTGGACCAAACACATTTCTGGCAGTGCAAAACATAGTTGATACCGTGAAGCTCAAGTATCCAAACAAAGGATTCTCAACTTCCCAAGATCCAAGCCTTGTTTAACGATCATGTCTCCAATGATTTCAACCAGCTTTTCACATCTCTTCCTCCCCAAAGAACATACATTGCAGTGGGAGCAGTGGGAGTTCCGAGTTCTTTCCACACGGTCACTAGTTTCCCAGATCCTCTTTGCACTTTTTCTACTCTTCGTATGCTTTACAATGGCTATCTAGAGTACCGAAAGAGGTAAAGGACAAGGCATCCCCAGCTTGGAACAAAGGGAGGATCTTTTACTTTCATTCTTCGAACGAAGTTGTGAAATCTTGTTAGTGTAATGTCACTTTTGTTACTGTTATAAGTTGCTTTGTAATAATTAATTATTGTACTTTTATTTTTTGATAAAAACACTGTTGTATTAAGTAGCCAAAGTATGGCTTATCTTTTGACAATATGATTACTGTAGTAGTAGGTGAAAATTATGTGGTTTACTGGTTCTGAAAACTTGTGCTTATATGTTATGTCTAAAATGAACGAGGGTGAAGAACATACCAGTTTAAGCTTCTTTCTCTTTCGTTTTTGCTGTGTTTTTGTTCCAAAAATCCAACAAATGGTATCAGAGCTCTAATGATCTTAGAGGGGCTATGAGTGAAATAGCAAGGAAATACAAGAAACCTTCCTTCTATCTTTCCTTCCTTTTTAAATGGCTTCAACTCATTTTTCTGCTCCATCACCTCCTATATTTTCTGGAGAAAATTATGCCATGTGATCTATAAAAATGAAAGCTTACCTTCAAGCTTTTGACTTGTGGGAAATAGTAGAGACCGAAAGAAATCCTTCCCCTTTGACAACAAATCCCACTATCGCTCAAATAAAGCAACATAGTGAGGAGGTTGCTAAAAAGTTTAAGGCTTTATCTGCCTTACATGCTGGTGTTTCAGAAGTGATGTTCACCAGAATTATGGCTTGCACTACAGCTAAAGAGGTCTAGGATAAGCTAAAAGAAGCGTTCTAGGGAAGTGCAAGAACAAGACAAATGCAAGTTTTGAACTTAAGGAGGGAGTTCGAAACTTTAAGAATGAAGGATTCTGAGTTGATAAAAGACTTTATTGACAGACTTATTAAGGTTGTAAACCAGATCAGAATTCTTAGAGAGGAGCTAGGAGATAGAAGAGTGGTGGAGAAAGTGCTAGTCAACTTACCAGAAAAGTTCGAAGCAAAGATCTCATTCTTGGAGGAGTCAAGAGACCTGAATCAGATTTCTTTGTCAGAGCTTGTTAATGCTTTACAAGCAACTGAACAAAGAAGATCTATAAGACAAGAAGAAACCTCAGAAAGTGCTTTTTTAGAATTACAAAAAGGTAAGGCTCCAACAAACAATAATCAAAGGAAGCATCAAGGTGGAGGAAGTAATGTCAAAGGAAAACATGGTGCTAGTACAAGCAGAGAAGGTGAAAGAAAGAAGTTTATGAAGTGCCCTTATTGCAAAAAGGACAACCATCCTGGAAAATATTGTTGGTTTAGGCTAAATGTTCAATGTAGAATTTGCAAACAACTGGGACATATTGAAAAAGTTTGCAAAAACAAAGGAGGACTAGTGCAACAAGCACACCAAGTACAAGTTGCTGATGAAGCATGGCAAAGTGAGGAAAGGCTGTTTGTTGCTACATGTTATGTAGAAAACGGCAGCAAAGAAGCTTGGTTGGTGGATAGTGGCTGCACTCAACATATGACTCATGATGTTGATCTCTTCAAGACCTTGGATAGAAGCTTTGTTTCAAAAGTGCAAATAGGAAATGGAAATTTTATTCAAGTTCAAGGCAAAGGAGAAGTGGCTGTGGAAACTTCAACAGGTACTAAACTCATTCAAATATGTTATATGTACCTGAAATCAATAAAAGCTTGTTAAGTGTGGGACAAATGCTTGAAAATGGATATTCTTTGAATTTTCAAGATAAGTCTTGCATAATATATTATCAACATGGAAGTAAAATTCTAAATGTTGGAATGAAAGATAAAAGCTTTGTGGTAGAGTGGAACAAGAAGGGAAATAATGTTTTTTATGCCAAAACTAGTGATGAATCTAAGTTGTGGCATAAAATACTTGGTCATTTTAACTATGACTCCTTGAATCTAATGCATGAAAAGAAATTGGTAGAGAATATGCCTGCTGTTAGCAAAAACCTGGAAGTGTGTGAAGTGTGTCAGCTTGGTAAGCAATAAAGGCTGCCATTTTCTTCGAAAGGCGCTTGGAGAGCCTTTGAAAAGCTTCAATTAATTCATAGTGATGTATGTGGACCTATGAGTGAGAATTCTATCAATGGTAGTAAATATTTTCTCACTTTCACAGATGATTTCTCCAGAATGTGTTGGGTACATTTTCTGAAACAAAAATCTGAAGTTGCTGAGATTTTCACCAGCTTTAAAGTCATGGTAGAAAATAAAGCAAAATGTAGCATCAAGGTGATACGATCTGATAATGGGACTGAATATATAGCTCAAAAGTTTGAGTTGCAATGTAAAGAAGCTAGAATTCAACATCAGCTAACCTCTCCCTATACTCCTCAGCAAAATGGGGTTAGTGAGAGGAAGAACAGGACTATAATGGAGATGTGTAGATGCTTGTTGGTTGAGAAACAATTACCAAAGAAGTTTGGGGCAGAAGCAGTAAATACCTCAGTGTATTTGCTAAATAAATTACCAACTAAAGCATTGGAGTTTAAAACTCCATATGAGGCGTGGTATGGGGTCAAGTCTACTGTGGAGCATTTGAAGATATTTAGGAACATTTGTTATACACATGTTCCTGAAATTAAGATAGACAAGTTGGATCAAAAAGCTGATATGGGAATTTTTGTTGGTTACAGTAGCAACACAAAAGGGTATAGAGTATATCATTTGAAAACTAATAAGCTAATTGTTAGTAGGAATGTTAAAATTGATGAAGCTGCTGTTTGGAATTGGGAAAAGAGTGAAGTTCAAGCCTCAGAAAAGAATTTTATCCAAGAACATGACGAGATTCAGGATGAGAATGATTCAAATGATGAAGATGCTGTTAGAATCTGAGGTACAAGATCCTTGACTGATGTATATGAGAAAAGCATCAAAGGTACAAGAACTCTGACTGATGCATCCGAGATAAGCATCCGAGGTCGAGGTACAAGACCTCTAACTGATGCATTCGATATAAGCATCCGAGGTATAAGACCTCTGACTGATGCATCCGAGATAAGCATTCGAGGTCGAGGTACAAGATCTCTGACTGATGCATCCAAGATAAGTATCCGAGGTACAAGACTCTTCACTGATGCATCAGAGAGAAGTGTCCGAGATACAAGACACCTATCTGATATCCGAGATACAAGATCCCTATCAGATGTCCGAGAGATACAAGACCCATGTCCGATGTCCGAGATACAAGACCCCTGTCCGATGTCCGAGATACAAGACTCATGTCCGATGTCCGAGCTATAAGACCTCTGTCCAATGTTCAAAGTAGAAGACTCTTTACTGATGAATATAAAAGATGCAACCTAGCATTGTGTGATCCAATTACTTTCAATGATGCAAATCAATTTGAGACATGGAGAGAGGCCATGAAAACGGAAATCAATATGATAAGCAAAAACAAAACTTGGGAATTGGTGAATAAACCCCAAGGCAAAAAGGCCATTGGAGTGAAATGGGTCTTTAGGACCAAGGTCAATGCTGATGGTACAATAAATAAGCATAAAGCAGGATTGGTAGTTAAAGGTTATGTGCAGCAACCTAGTATTGATTATGGAGATACGTTTGCACCAGTTGCGAGACATGAAACAATCAGATTTCTACTAGCACTTGCCGCTCAAAAGGGCTGGAAAATTTACCATTTAGATATGAAATCTGCATTTCTAAATGGTTACTTGCAGGAAAAAGTATATGTTAAACAACCTAAAGGCTTTATTGTTTAAAGAAAGGAAGACAAGGTTTATAAATTGCATAAGGCTCTTTATGGCTTGAAACAAGCTCCCAGAGCTTGGTATAGCAGAATTGACTCACACCTTATTGGAAAACGAGTTAAAAGGAGTGAGAATGAGCCTACTTTGTACGTGAAGTCAGGTTCAAATGATGAAAAATTGATTGTTTCTCTATATGTTGATGACTTGTTTGTTACAGGAGGAGATTCACAAAGTGTGTTGGAGTTTAAATCTGAAATGCAAAAGGTGTTTGAAATGTCAGATTTATGAGTGATGAACTACTTTCTTGGCATGGAGATATATCAATTTAGTCTGGCATTTTCTTATCCCAAAAGAAGTATGCTGTGGAACTACTCAAAAAGTTTGACATGGAGAAGTGTAATCCAGTTAACACTCCAATGGTTTACAATCAAAAATTTGAACTCGAAGATGGTGCTGCCAAGATTGAAGTTTCAACCTATAGAAGCCTTATTGGAAATTTGCTGTATTTATGTGTTTCTAGACCTGACATTATGTTTTCTGTGAGTTTTCTTTCCAAATTTATGCATGCTCCATCACATATGTATTATTCTGCAGCTAAAAGAGTACTAAGGTACATTAGAGGCACCATAGAATATGGTGTTTGGTTTTTGAAGCAAGAAGAAGGCAAGTTGATGGGCTATGTTGATAGTGATTGGGCTGGAAGCATGGAGGATTCAAAAAGTACTTCAGGGTACTTATTTTCTCTTGGTTCAGATCCTTTTTCATGGAGCTCACAAAAACAGAATTTAGTTGCTCAATCCATAGCTGAAGCTAAATATATTGTTGCTGCAGCTGCTTCAAATCAAGCTTTATGGCTAAGGAAGTTGCTTTTTGATTTAAATGAGAGGCAAGAAGAAGCTACCATTATATACTGTGATAACAAGTATGCAATTCCCACTGCTGAAAATCCAAGTCAACATAGAAGAACAAAGCATATTCCAGTCAATTATCATGCTGTGAGAGAAGCTAAAAGAAATGGTGAAATGAAGCTGGTACATTGCAATTCTAAGGTCCAGCTTGCTGATATTTTGACAAAAGCTTTGCCAAGAAATAGGTTTGAAACATTAAGAAATGATCATAGTGTTTCCAGCAAAAGTGCCAAGGAGGAGTGTTAGTGTAATGTCATTTTTGTTGCTGTCATAAATTGCTTTGTAATGATTAGTTACTATACTTTCATTTTTTGATAAAAACACTATTGTATTAGGTAGCCAAAGTATGACTTGTCTTTTGGCAATATGATTACTGCAGTAGTAGGTGAAAATTAGGTGGTTTACTATTTCTGAAAACTTATGGTTATATGTTATGTCCAAAATGAACGAGGGTGAAGAACACACCAGTTTAAGCTTCTTTCTCTTTCGTTTTTGCTGTGTTTTTGTTCCAAAAATCTAACAAATCTTATGAAGCTCAATATTTCAAGGACATCGAGAGGTTTCTAAATGCTAGAGCACAAGAGATTGTCCATGGAGGGTTGATGGCCATTGTTGTTCCAACTTGCCCCCATGGAACTCCACATTCTGATGTTTTCGTTAACAAGGCTATTGAACTTTTTGGGTGCTGTCTCATTGACATGGCCAGAATGGTAAGGAATGATGACCACTATATCTTATACATATTATGTGTAATTCTTATAACACCAAAAGCAGTTGCTAAAAGGAAGAGAAAGATGACTCTTTTTCGTGTTGTTAATTTGTTGAGACAAGGTGTGACAAGTGAAGACAAAGTTGACACTTCTAACTTATCAACATACAATGTATCTCCCCAAGAAGTCGAAGCACTTGTGAAGTGCAATGGACGTTTCAGCATATAAATAATGGAAAGCCTGCAAAACCAAAAGCAACAACCAGAAGTCTTCTCGTCTACAATGACAGCAATCATGGAGGGAATGATAAAGCAACATTTTGGAGAGGAGATTTATTTGGACAAGCTGTTTGATTTATATTGCAGGAAGCTTGAAGAACTGCTGTCTGCCTTTGAACCTGAGAAAGATATTGCTATATTTGTTTTACTCAAACGCATAGCAACTGATTAGGAAATGTTGATACTGCCGCTAATCTTAGGTTATTTGGTTTAGTAGTACTTGTTTTGCACTATTTGATGAAGAAAAACGAAGAATGCAATGTAATGTTTGATTAGGATTTTAATTATCTTTAAAATGCTGCTGCATATTTATATTAGACCAAAAAGATCAAACCCCGAATCTACAATGGCAAGTGCTTTTGAAGAAACAAAAGTTCCAGTTTCAAAAGCTTTTCTGCAATTGCCTCAATAACAAGTTGTTTGGCAACATTTATAGCTTCTCTCTGCACGAAGCAAAAAATAAAAAATCTGTACTTTCTTACAAAATAAGTTATTCAATTTTCTTTTTGGTAAAATTTTTGGTTTCATAATTTTATTTGTTCTGTTTTTGGTACTGACATATATTGCTTTCTTGAGACTCTCTTATAAAGACTAACTGGTGGAGAAGGAAGTCTAGTTGCTGCTGTCGTTTAGCCTTTTTTTCCAGTCGTTTTAGTCTCTACAGCAGCACACACCAGCACCCTTAAACTCACCGTTTTATGCATTCATTTAATCCTTTTCTTTCTTTCTTTTTTTTTTTTTTTTTTTTTTTTTTAATTACTGAATTTTAGGCTATAACAAGTGTAACACAGTGCGACTTCGTTTGGTCTTTGTTTAGAGTTTTAAACCTGGCCATCTTCTTTGAATGGCACCTGATCTGTTTTTTGCTGATTGTATTCAGTCTTGAAGCTCAACCTTCCGTAATGTAAAGACAACCCTGTTTTCTCCACTTGGTTCTTCGAAATTCTCAAAAGTTTCTAACTGGAATTCCACACTTACTCTGTTTGCTGCATCACTAATTGTGTTACTCTGATAGCTTATGTTGGCAGCTATAAGAAGATTTAACAATACCCACCACACCATGGTCACATAATTATCTGGATTAATATATCATAATTTTATTCAATAGTTCATCAATTAATGAAAAAGATGAGCAGATTATATAGTACTGTTTTGTTGATCACTTATAAAAAATTGCGTAAACACAGGACACATATCTATAGAAGCACAGCAAGTTGTTATGTACCTAGTTTGCTGCATTGCGTTTAAGAAAGACAAGAAATGTAAGTGCTTTCGCTGGCTTAAAAAATGAAGGGATTCTCTTCAATTTTCTTCCTAAAAGAGTCAAACAGAACATATAAGATTTCTTCACCGAAATGCTGCTTGAACATCCACTCCATGCCAGATCTTATGTAAGATGTCTAGTCTTCACCAAGTTACATTAACTTTAGAAAATATGGAGGAAATTAAGCAAAGAATATATTGAAATCCCAATTTGTCTCTTTGTTTCTCATTATTTGGCTGTCCAAATAATTTACACTTTCATTTCTAGGAGTTAATTTTTTTAACCATCTCTAAGATTATATACATATACTTACACATGAACCATCATCATGACCTTTATATCAAGTTTTAAAGGAAACTAAAAGCTGATAAAAGGATGTCATGGTAATTTTCTACCACGAAAGTCCTGACTTGAAAGTTCATATATATATATATATATATATAAAATAAAATAGACATTTTTTGGTGATTGCAATAAACATAGACGTGATGTGTAGAGTTCTTGGCATAACTATCGAGACCATATCCACTTTTCATTGGATATGCTTCCTGCAGAATCCCTGTTTCCTCTGCTGCCATCTCTCTTTCTCCTTTTTCTTTCTCGGCCGTAAGTTTATTTGTACAGGATGATTCGGTAAAACGCTATTTACTTATGCTGACCAAAAATTCGATAAACTAGTCAAGAAAATAACAAAGCAAATTAAATATTCTTTGTCATTTGTGATACATCAAGGAGGAGTTTTTCAGTACACATGGTGTATTTGCTGATTCGGTACGCATAACCATTTAAAAAATGCCATGTGTATTGTTGAGTACATATCAAAAACAAATTTCCAAATCGTATTAGTCTTTCATACAATTAGTTTTCACTTTTTTACCTCCATCTTTTTCTTTGTTCTATAGATTATACACTTTATCCTGGACATAAATTATTAGCTCCGCTATCAACGGCTTTTTTTTCAACTTTGTTGGTAATTCTCTAATATATGTGAAATCATCTAATAAATTATGCCATTGAGATAATAAAATAACGTTGACTAAGAAATAATGAGATCCAGGCTAATTTGAATTATTTGGATTTTCTTAATATGGAAACTATAACGAATGCTTCAGCTTAATTAGGCTCATTTGTTTTCCTCAAGTCAACATCAATCATGATCATGTCCTTGTTTTCCATTTTTTAAAATTTTTTTATTCACTATTTAATGGAGATAATATGGAGTGTATCATTGGAAGTTTGACAAGATTAATAACTATTTACTAAAAATAGAAAGACAAGATTAATAACTTTGTCTTTCATTATTACTTTTTTTTTCTTTGTTAATCTTCAAATGCTAAATTTACTCACTAATAGCCTTTTTTTTTTTTTGTTTTTTTTGGTTCAGACTATAGACCTATGTGTCTTCACTAGCAGTGGTAATTATAAAAGGATGGAGTTTACCAGATCTCATTTATAATATATATATATATACACACACACATATAGGGAAGGTTCTTGAAACGAAATATTTAATAAAGTCAATTTTTTTATTTTTTATTTGTAAGTATCATATTGGCAATTTTTTTATTTTCTGACAAATATCATATTAGCTCTTGATTAGGCGTGTCTAATGATTTGTTTAATAATGATATCATCTAGTTTTCCATTGCTTATGCATGCCGAATATTTATACAAGAGTCAATCAAAATCAATTTATCAAATATATTGGGTCATAAAACTATTCTTGTATCTATTTATGACCGATAATATATTGATATGATAAATCATATGAACATTGTTATTAATATTTTAATATTTAAAATGAAGGAATTTAAATTTAGATCAATGTCCAAGAAAATACAAGGGCCATCTTAAATAATGATTTAAAATAAAAATTTGATTGAGAACGTGACAACCGCGATGTGAATATATGTCTCGTTAAGAAAGACGAGGTTTATGAAAAGATCAAATAACATATGAAAATAACATTGTTCCACGATGATGTTCGTTTGAGGGCTCGAATGACGAATAGATTTATGAACCCAAGGTGTTTCCAATCATGGAGGCCCATGTTAGCCTCTGACAATTTAAAGAGGGCAAAGATAGGGATTCAAATTAGACAAATGACAAGTTGGTGTTTAGATTTCACGTGAGGATTGATAAGGGCAAATGGCAATACTGAATAGACCAAGCAATGAAGGAAAAGATTTTTCTTCATTATAATAGTCCAGTAATAAGCAACTCAGATGGGTTTATTGGAAGACTTTTCACATCGTTTAATCATCTTCCATTCTCTTTAAAATAGAGAAATATTGTAATCTAAAATCATCATCATCATCATCATCATCATCATAATAATAATAATAATTTTTAAATTAATCGCATGGTTGGTTTATATAATAAATATAGAAATAAAATTTTTATTCCATAGATTTTTTTTATTTTTTAATTCTATATTTGATAAATTTTTGAATTTAACAATAATTATTCTATAGGAATAAATATACCTTGATTTGAAAGGATAGTAATTTCTTTTTAAAACTTTTAAATTTTTATTCTAATATTTTAATGTGAATAAATTTTAAAATATTTTTATTATATTTAGATTTATATTGATTATTACATGCTAAAAATATATAAAAATATAAAAAAATTAATTTTTAATTAATTTCTATCAAATTTGAAATATTTTTTAAAAAATAAAATATTTATAAAAGCTAAATTTTGATTTTAAGTTAATATTTTTACAATATATAAATAAAAATTATCAATTATTTTTTTCATTATCCATTCTTATGAATAATTAATTATATTTTAAAAGAATAGTTATTCCGTATACCAATAGCATAAAGGTTTGAGTTATGCCTCCTTTCATTGCGTAATCCTGACCACAAAATAAAAAGTTGAATAAAATGTGAAAGAACCACAACAGATCTAAAAGACAAGCTTTCCATATAGAGTGATGGC
Source organism: Ziziphus jujuba (assembly GCF_031755915.1). NCBI lineage: Eukaryota > Viridiplantae > Streptophyta > Magnoliopsida > Rosales > Rhamnaceae > Ziziphus > Ziziphus jujuba. Next base: position 14,146,457 of record NC_083380.1, on the reverse strand, counting down.
AAAACTGGAAGCATTTCCTATGACTGGTGGATCTGGCCGCTATAGATACACCAGAAACTCTACCCTTCAGGTGCATTTTCCTTGCTTATTCATTTCTAAAAAATTGATCTTCTACACCAAGTTATATTAACTTTAGAAAATATGGAGGAAAATTAAACAAAAGAGTATATTGAAATCCGAATTAGTCTCTTTTTCTCATTATTTGTCTGTCCATATAATTTACACTTTTACTTCTAGAAGTTCAAATTTTCTAGTTAGGATGAGGAAATCTGAATCAACTCACTATTTTGTTTTTCTAGAGAAAAGTTATAGAGTCTACTAAAGAACTAATCAAAAAGGCAATTTTTGAGGAGCTCGAAATCACTAGCTTTTCTTCTTCAAACACCTTTCGAGTTGCTGATTTGGGTTGCTCAGTTGGACCAAACACATTTCTAGCAGTGCCAAACATACTTGATGCCGTGAAGCTCAAGTATGAAAACAAAGGACTCGTATCTCAACTTCCCGAGTTCCAAGTCTTGTTTAACGATCATGTCTCCAACGATTTCAACCGGCTTTTCACATCTCTTCCTTCCGAAAGAGCATACTTCGCAGTGGGAGTCCCGGGTTCTTTCCACGGTCGCTTGTTTCCCAGATCCTCTCTCCACTTTGTCTACTCTTCGTATGCTTTGCACTGGATATCTAGAGTACCGAAAGAGGTGTAGGGCAAGGCATCTCCAGCTTGGAACAAAGGGAGGATCTCTTACTCTTATTCTTCAAACGAAGTTGTGAAATCTTATGAAGCTTAATATGTCAAGGACATCGGGAGGTTTCTAAATGCTAGAGCACAAGAGATTGTCCATGGAGGGTTGATGGCCATTGTTGTTCCAGCTTGCCCCAGTGGAACTCCACATGCTGATGTCTTCATTAACAAGGCTATTGAACTTCTTGGGTGCTGCCTCATTGACATGGTTAGAATGGTAAGGAATGATCACCACTATATCTATATCTTATATATATTATGTGTAATTCTTATAACACCAAAAGCAGTTGCTAAAAGGAAGAGAAGGATGACTCTTTTTTGTGTTGTTAATTTGTTGAGACAGGGTGTGACAAGTGAAGACAAAGTTGACACTTTTAACTTATCAACATAAAACGTATCTCCCCAAGAAGTCGAAGCACTTGTGAAGCGTAATGGATGTTTCAGCATAGAAATAATGGAGAGCCTGCCAAACCAAAAGCAACAACCAGGAGTCTTCTCATCGACAATGAGAGCTATCATGGAGGGAATGATAAAGCAACATTTTGGAGATGAGATTGATTTAGATAAGCTGTTTGATTTATATAGTGGGAAACTTGAAGAACTGCTGTCTGCCTATGAACCTGAGAAATATATTGCTATATTTGTTTTACTCAAACGCATAGCAACTGATTAGGAAATGTCGCTACTGTCGCTAATCTTAGTTTATTTGGTTTAGTAGTACTTGTTTTTCACTATTTGATGAAGAAAAACAAAGAATGCAATGTAATGTTTGATTAGGATTTTAATTATCTTTAAAATGCTGCTGCTGCATATTTATGATAGACCAAAAAGATCAAACCCAACAAAAGTTGCTATCTCAAAAGCTTTTCTGCAATTGCCTAATTAGCAAGTTGTTTGGCAACATTTATAGCTTTTCTCTGCACAAAGCAGAAAATAAAAAATCTGTACTTTCTTACAAAATAAATTAGTCAACTTTCTTTTTGGTAAATTTTTTAGTTTCATAATTTTATTTGCTCTGTTTTTGGCACTAACATATATTGCTTTCTTGAGACCCTCTTGTAAAGACTAATTTTGTTACTCTGATAGCTTAAGTTGGTAGCTATAAGAAGATCTAACAATACCCACCACACCAGGGTCACATAATTATCTGGATTAATATATCTGAATTTTATTCTACAGTTTATCAATTAATGAAAAAGGTGAGCAGATTACATAGTACCGTTTTGTTGATCACTTATAAAAAACTGCATAAACACAGGGCACATATCTATAGAAGCACAAGCAAGTTGTTAGGTAGCTAGTTTGCTGCATTGCATTTAAGAACGACAAGAAATGTAAGTGCTTTCGCTGGCTTAAAAATGGAGGGATTCTCTTCAATTTTCTTCCTAAAAGAGTCAAACAGAACATCTAAGATTTCTTCACCGAAATGCTGCTTGAACATCCCCTCCATGCCAGATCTTATGTAAGATGTATATTCTTCAGCATTAGTTACAAAATTAGACAGATCATTCGATTCGACACGAAGTATGTCTTCGATCCTCTCTATACTAAAATATCCATTTCTTTCAACAGATGCTTCCAGTTCTTGGGGAGACAGGTAGTACATTGGTATATTAAAGTTGTCCACTTTCTCCTCACTAACTATTCCCTGCACATATATACAAAAAAATGTGTAGCATTTCAATTAATGTGTGTTCTGCAATTTAATTATAATAACCTCAAAAACCAATATTCCTTACCTTCTTTGCCAATTCCATAAGGCAAGTTCCTAAAAGGTCTATAACCATATTTATACGACCTAAGGAATGATGGGTATCATTGGAAATACCGCTCATAACAAGTGTCATCAAACCTCCATGCACAATCTCTTGTGCCCTGGCTTGCAGAAAAAGCTCCATATCTTTATCAAATTGAGCTTTATAAGCCCCGAACTACTTCGTCTCCCGAATTTGAGTAATGAATCCGGCCTTTATTCCAAGCAGGAGAGTTTTTGTTCAACACCTCTTTTGGTGCTCGAGAAAGCCAGTGGAGGGCAATAGCAGAATGGACAAAATGAAGAGATGCCTTGGGAAACAACCGACCGTGGAAAGAGCCCGGAACGCCTGCTGCATAATATGGCACGTCCTGAGGGAGAGATGCGAATAGCAGGTTGAAATCATTCAAGGTATGATCGCTAAAGAAAACTTGAAACTCGGGGATTTTCGAATTCAGAAGCACTTGGCATTGCTTGTACTTGGACTCCAGTGCTTCAACTATATTTTGCACCGCAAAGAATGTATTAGGTCCAACAGAGCAACCCAAATCTGCTATGCAGAGAGTTTTAGAAGAAAGTAAAATTTCTTTGTCAAACTTTTCTGCAATTGCCTTCTTTATCAGTTGCTTAGAGGCATTGGTCTCTTCTCTCTGCAGAAACAAAGTTCCAACCAAATACATTGGACAATTAAATAGCTGCTTATTATTTCATAATATTGAATAATTAACTGTTAAGTATACAATTAATACAATATGGTATTTCCGTGGCTTTTTAAAAGTATCAAATATAGTTTTGCTTTAGAAAGAAAAGCTCTGGAAGGACACTAGCAAAAATAAATAAACAAATAAATAGTAAAATGTAGTGATGAACTTTTAGTTGCGAACGAAAAATTGACATTAAATATACACACATTTTGTTACAAACAAATTAATGAGACTAATATATGGTAAAAGGAAACCTGGCGTATGGAGTTCTTCGCATAGTTGTAGGGGCCATCTCCACCTTTCATTGGATATGCTTCATTCACTCCATTCCTGCTTCCCTCTACAACATTCTCTCCCATCTCTGCTCTCTGTTTTTTTTCTTTACTTTTTTTTTTTTTTTTTTTTGTGTGTGTGTGTTTTTTGGTGTCCTTCCCCTCTCTCTTTTAAGTTGTGAATATGTATTCACGCACAATTTGGCAATTTATAATCAATGCACATGTATTTTAGCAAAAACAAAAAATAAAAAAAAATCAATGCATATGTATTGCAAAATGAATAAATAAATAAATCATGGATGCTTAAGATGACGAATCAGTGCACATGTATTGCAGAATGAGTAAATAAATAAATCACGGATGCTCATGTTGACGAAAGGATTGAAGCAAAATTTTTAATTATCAACCAAATGTATTATTGTAATTTATATGTAGTGGACCAGAGTACATCTTTTTAATCATAGAATATGAGTCCTTTTTTTTTTTTTTTTTTTTTTTTGGTTTGATAGCTAGTGTGGGCCATTTATGTATAAATATTCAACTAAAATAAAAACAATAAAAAACAAACACTATATATTAATATTCAACTAAAATCAAATATATATATTTATATTTATACATTAATACTAACTAAATGCTTAAAAAAAATAGCTACAAGATTAATATATATATATATATATATATTAAAGATATCCTATATAACAAGCCATATCATCCATATTAACTGCCATATAATAAATAAATAAAATTACCAATCAATTTAAAATTATTCAATTAACCCTTTATAATAATTAGTGGTATGTGTTATACAAAACAAATTTTACTTTTCAATTAGGATTTATTTAAAAACAATCAAAACATATTTTAAGTGTTTTGGTCACATAAGGTGTTTTTATCACAAAGTCCTTAATTTGTCCCTATTATATTGCAAGTGTATGTTCTAATTAAAAGAAAAAAGAAAGGGAAAAGAATAAGGACTTTGAAAGTTCGAAGAATTGCATTCTTTTTTTCGATTTATATAGAAGTCCTATCAACATGGTTCCGTCCATTGTCCGGCTTAATGGTTATGTAAGGCCGTACATTTGCATTATATTACACATATTTACATACAAGGGGAAAAACCAGTTTTTAAACTTTTCGAAATATATAACATTTTTATCTTATTGTCAAAAATGACCACTTAAACCAATTTATACAAATTTATAGCCCCTATTCATATTTTCAACGGTGTGCATTTTGGAATTTTTTGCTTTTAAAATGTATTTAAAAGGTTAACCCAAAGAGGAAAAATGGTATTTAATTTGGACAATTTTCAAAAAGTTATGGGGAAGATGAAAAATCAGTCAAATTGACGTTTGACCTTCATAGTGGAGTGTTTTTTTTTTTTTTTTTTTTTTTCCTTCTTTTGGGTTAAGATTATATAAATTGAGCATATTAAATCTGCAACTTTTAAAATGTAAACATAACAGATGTACCACTAGACCAATTTGAATCATGACCATCTATATAGGAGGTTAGTATACACTTTATTTTTATTAATATTTTCTATGCTTTGTTGATGAAATATTTAGTGTTGAAAAAAAAAAAATGCTAGTATTAATAACTAAAAAAATGTTTTTTTTTCTTTTTTTGTTTTTTTGGGTAGACAAAAAGTACTATACAAAATGACAAAAGGTTCCAGATTATGCAGTGTGGGAAGAGTGAAAATGACATAAAGCTGGCCTGACAGAGAAAACCAGGCAGAAAGATAACGTGTTTTTCCAGTTCTTGTCTCCAAAGTCGGTGATTTAGTAAAAACTAGACATGGCCAACGTGCAAGATATAGACACGTGCTGCTATCCAATAATGAATTACTTTTTCGGGGCAAGCGAGACATTCATATTAAATTTTTATATTTTTTATATTAAAATTTTAAAAATAATTTTTTTAATAATAATTATTTAAATTATTATATAATATGTAGATTTTTACGAATGAATGTTTATTAATTTGATAAATAATATTTTTTTTAATTGTGTTGGGGCTGTAATTTTTGTGACCACCATTATTCCATTCATATTGAAATGACAAATAAATATAATTAACTATATATGTTATTTTTAAAAATAAACTACATAAATTTTTTTTTGAATTATTTGACATATCCAAACAATCTTATGATATTAAAATATATATATATATATATATTCAAACCATTAAAAACTTACAAGTCAAACAAAATTATGGATCAAGACAATATTAGAGTGCCTATAAAAATTTAAAATTTAAAATTATTTAAATGCGCGTGAAACATTTTATTTATTTTGAAGAAAATGTTATTTTTAGTATTTTATGATTAGAAGAAACATTATTTTTAATATTTTTGAAAAAATATTATTGTTAATATCTAGGTGGTAAAAATAGTTTGAATTAAATTATTCAGAAAATGGTATAATGACTGTGTCAAAAGGGCATTTTTATCCTTTTAAAATAATTTTTATCATTTTATTGGTTTGAAGGGTGCAATATGTTATGCATAAATTTTTTTTTTCCTTTTTATTGCAAGAATATAATTAAGAGTGTACTTGTACTTTAATAGTTTGAAAAGATTATTTGTAAGTGTCAAATAATCCAAAGAGGTTTTATATAATTTACTCAATTTTTTATATTGTATGCCATATGGCAATTAAAAGTTACATATGAAATCCCAAAACAATATTGAATTTGCATTTTGGTCGTTCCTACCAATGAACGGATATTTGGATTAGAAAATAGATAAAGGATTAAAAATTTATTTAATATTCAGGATTGAATTATATTAATATAAATAGTATTATATTGGATTGTATTGGAATATATTATACTATATTTATGCTGTGTTTGGTATTATATTGTATTATTTTTTATTATTTATTATTTTTTAAATTATTACCATTAAAAAAATAAATATTACAAAAATATCTTATATTTTTCTTTCCATTTTATTTCCATTTTAGAAAAAATAAAATAAAATATTGAAAAAATAAAAAAATTACTAAATTGGAACCGATTAGCTTTAAGACTTATACATATATATATATATACACACACATAATAGGCTTAAATATCCTGATTCAAATTAAGTTTTTAATATGAAGATGACCATAAATTTTTTTTCCAGCTTTTAAATTGCATCTTCTTTAGTTTTTGAATTGAGATCTAAAATGAGATTAAAAATTACATCATTTTCGGTACTTAGAACATAATGTGCTTTCTAGAATGATGGACATCCACGGATTGCATTGGATAATTTCCTTTCCTTCTTATAGTTGCAGAAATATTTCCTCTGTAATATTACTTAGTTTTGATACTTGGTTTATTATAATGTATTTTTATGTTAAATATTCTGCAATCAAAATGAAATTCTAGTCTATAATGTATATTTACATTTCAAGGAAAAAAAAAAAATGGCATCTAGAAGATGGAATGCATTTGAAAGAAAATAAATAAATAAATAAGGATTACGATGGGCTGGTCAAATCCTAACAAGGGCAGAAACCGAATGGGATCCAAGATTAGGGATGTCAATTTGCCCCGCCCATCCCAAAAACCGCGGTGCACCGCCCCTAACGGGGCGGTTTTTCCCCAAAAATTTAGGGATGCGGGACGGGCTCGGGGCAAATGCCTAAAAACTGAGTCGGGGATGGGCCGGGGACGGGGAATAATAACCCCGCCCCGAACCCGCCCCGATATATATATATATATATTTATTTATTATTTTTTTTATAAAATTTTATTTATGTAAAATTATTTTCTTCTTTTTTTTTATTTATTTTCCTAAATATGTATTTTATTATAATTGTAAATTTGTTCCTTGATGTATTTTATTATATTTTTATTGCATTGTAGTCATTTTCTTTATATTTTAATCATAAAATAATTTTTTATATAAATTTTTAAAAAAAATATCAATTAAAAAACAAAATGGGGAAAACCGTCCTGCCCCGTCCCCGCCCCGCAAAATCCCCGATCCCGCCCCGCACCTAAAGAAATGGGGAAAATCGCGGGGATGGGATGTAAAATTCCCCACGGGGACGGGGACGGGATTTTAAAAACCAGCCCCGCCCCACCCCGTTGACATCCCTATCCAAGATTTTTGTGCAGTTGTCACTGTTGAAGCTTTGCAAGATCAAATTGTCAATCACCAGCTCATCTTTGGGTGATCCAAATTGTCAATCATCAGCTCATCTTTCCTCTAAGTTTCCCTTCCCTATGCAAACTAGTTCCTCTGAACCCAAACCCATTGAAAGGAAACTCAATTTTCAAAGAGCTTCAGAATTACCTGGTTTACCACCAGAACCAGCTACAGAGAGCGAGACGACTCTGGATTGGGAGTCGCAGGAAACTCCAAACCATGAACAGTGGTGATCTTGTTGGAGTATCCAGAAGGGTCCAAAAAGGAGGCTTTGAGCTCTAGCAAAACCAGTCTCTCCGATACAAACACGGCATTCACACAAACACAGCACGAGAAAAAGGTGATGAAGAAGAAAACCACAGTTTTACCCAGAAGCTCATGGCATTTCATCTTTCATCTCACAGAGAGAGAGAGAGAGAGAGAGAGAGAGAGAGAGAGAGAGAGAGATCTCAGTGAGGAGGGTCGGTGCTGGGCTGAATTAGCTAATACAGGCAAAAAGAAGTGTATTAGATAATACACATCACCTGCATAGAAAAACACTGAAGGGTATTATGTAATACAATACCTTTCTCTCTTCACATGTCAAACATAGTATTACACAGTACAATCTATCCCAATACTTCCTGATACCTTGTACCAAATACATCATAAAGGTGCAAAAGAAGCCAAATTTCTGGAACATAAATGCTCAAAAAAAAAAAAAATAAATAAGGCTAAATGTGCGAAACATATTAAATATAGTGGACCATTAGTGCAAGAAAATGAACTCGTTTATTGCCATACGACATATGAATAAATCACTAATGACCATAAATAACAACGTTCTTTAAAGAAAATCTTTAAAAATCAACAGCTTGAGATTTGGTGAATAAAAGATTAATAATTAAGCAGTTTTTTTTTACTAGACATTTAAATTCTTATTTTGTAACTTTTAGCAATCTTGAAATAAAACTTACCAAATACTAATTAGATTGTAAAAAAAATTGATTTTTACTTCCACATAACTTTTTTTTTAACTATATCATAACCTATTTAGCAACCCTGAACGAAGCTTAAATATTACTATATCATGTCTTTCAATAAATATTTTGACAACTCTAATATAATTGATTTATATATATATATATATATATATATAGAAATTAATAATCTGTAGTGAACAATATTGTCAACACAAGGTAGAAATGTGTAGAAATATTCAATACTTAGGGTGCCACCTTAACCAATGATTTAATACTAAAATCCTAGTTGAGCAAATAACAACTTTGCCACATCACTAGATATTTAACATAAAATGGAGATTATGCTCTCTTTCTATATATATATATATATAGAGAGAGAGAGAGAGAGAGAGAGAGTTTTGCTATAGAAGACTGCATATTATTATTATGAGTTTCAAAAGCTTATTGTGAGCTTCATTTGTCCTTTGATCACAAAAGAAAAAAAATAAAATTTCTTTAATTAATATTTTTAATTTGTATTTCTCCTTCTTTGCTTTAGTAGTCTTGTTAATCTTTCATTAAACATGAAAACAACTTTCAATATTAAAAAATTTCATATTTGTCTTTATGGATTAATTGGTATATATTTTTTATATTGAATGTTGATTTTCACGTGATGAAAGATAAATAAGAATATTATAGCAAAATAAATTAAATGCAAATGAGAAATGAAAAAGAAATCATGTCAATACAAGAAATTCAAACGATAGTGACAAACTATTGCCACTAAGAGCATATTTGTGACAGAAAGAAAATTGTATCATTAAAATTTGTGAGAAACAATATTATTTTGTCACTCAAAGCCATAAATTTGTAAGTAAATACTTTTTGTAATGCTGTGCTGTGACAAACTAGCTACAAACATATTCCATCACCAAAAACCTTCATAGTTACTAAAATTTTTCATATTTGTAGCATTTTGAGTTTTCATATTTGAAGCAATGTCATTGTAGCTTCACTACAAAAATGTATTAGTTACAAACTTGATTGCTTTCAGTGAAAAGGTTGTTTTATTGGTTATGGCCTTTATAAAACATGTTTGTCACAAATACATACCTTCGGTGACAATTGCTAACCAATTTGCCATTAATGATAAATTTGTTTTTGTGTGTTTTTTAAGGTTCAATGACAAATGAAGCTCATAACTAGAAGCCTTTATAGAAAAGCTCAACTTATATACATATAGACAACTAGGCAAAATGTCCTTTGTCTGATTCACCCAAGGCCCATGCCATAAAATTAGTGAAATCACCTGATTATTAGTAATCCGCCATTAGCTTTCACCATATAGATGACTAAAAGCTTTTACAGAGAGAAAGAAAGAGAGCCTTCATGTGGTAAGAATGAAATCAAGAAAGAATTTGCTCTATAGATTTTAAATAGCTTTATATGTATATATATAGGGTCCTTCTATGGTTAGGATCGATCGGACGAAAAAAGTGCGGTATAAAAACGTGGAAAATTACTCAGTCATTGGATTACAATGAGTCTCGCGAATGGCTCAGATTACTTTTTGTCACACATGAGAAATAATTGCGGGAAATTTTACATTCCTTTAACATTCTCGCTATTCATTTCCTGCCTTGTGCGCACCATATTTTCATACAGATCTGGGCGATTAAAATTTCCCACCCATCATCATAAATTTTTCACCAAATGGTGTAGCCGGGAGGCCTGACTTGACCATTTCAAAAATCCGTTGACCATTTCAAAAAACCCAAATCCTTCCGAATCGGCCACCGTTCTGAACGCTGCACGGTAGCTGGTGGTACCATACGCGGGGTTAAAGGTTAGTATTTCGTTTCCTATATCGTAATCATTACGTATAATCCGTTAGATTTAAAGATAAAATTTTTAAATTCTGACAATGTGTATTAATTAATTTCTTTTTGTTTCTGGTTTAGGGGGAAAAAAACAAAAAAAAAAAAGGGAAAGAAACATGGACAGAGGAGAAGAGGAAGCCCCAATTGCGGGAAGCCAAGGTTTCACCCATTTTATACATGTTCATCTATTAATTAATTTTGATTGCTTCCATCCTTTTCCGACAATCTTCAATATTGTAAAATCTATGCTTCCATCCCTTTCCTGTGGCATTAATGATTAATAGCATGTTATATAAATTATAAGTAGTCTGTCAGTGTAATTTGGATGTGGATTGAAATGTACTATATGGAAATTAATAATGATCATATGTTGATTTTATTATCTCAGATGGCAACATGAATGATTTGTAGTATGAAGTAAATAATCATAATGCCGGCAATGTAGAAATATTCCTACTGTCATGCTCTAATGACGTTGATGATGTTTACATTCCCCAAGTGTCGGAAAACTTAAACCAACTGTTGGACAAGAGTTTATATCGATAGATGAGGCATTTGAGTTTTACATTAAGTATTCAAAAGAGGCAGGATTTAGTGTTCGTAGTAATTCCAGTAAGAGACGTAAAGGTACCAATAAATTTATAAGCAAAGAATTCATTTGTTATAAAGAAGGAGAATCTTCTAAAAAGGGCGGTGAGAAAAAAAATGTTGGAGGATAACAAGAGATAATTGTGAGGCAAAACGAGCCGTGGTTATGTCCAAAATGGGAAAATATGTCATTAGTGTATTTGTTGAAGAGCACAATCATCCATTATCAAGCTCTAAAAAAGTACATTTATTGAGGTCACATCGTAATGTGTCTGAAGCCAAAAAATCACTAACACAGCAGTTTTCAGTAGTAAACATGCTAACTCACCAACAAATAAGTATTCTTGAATTTGAAGCTGGGGGTATAGAGAATATTGGGTGTACGAAGAAGGATATTTATAACTACGAAGCTAAGTTGTGTAATGAAATGCGGGGACGAGATGCGGAACTATTGAAGGAATATTTCCTAACAGAGCAAGAAAGGGATCCATCATTTATGTTTGAAATAGATACAGATGATGAATGTAAATTGAAGCATTGTTTTTGGTCTGATTCGGTTTGTAGAAGAGCTTATGGATGTTTTGGTGATGTAGTGGTAGTTGATACAACTTACAACACTAATCAGTATGGTATGATATTTACACCTTTGGTTGGGGTTAACAATCATGGTCAAACAGTGATATTTGCATGTGCATTCTTAAGCGATGAGCTATGAAAGAAGAGCATGCATGCAAACACCCCAAAGATGATTATCACCGATCAAGATTCTACAATGACAAAGGCTGTAGCTTAGAGCCTACTGAATATATTCTATAGGTATTGTAGTTGGCACATACTTGAGAAGTTTTCTATATATTTAAATGCAATCACTTACAGGGATTTTTACGAGGATTTCAAACACTGCATTTGGGAATCAGAACGTCTGGAAGAGTTTGAAAGAAAATGGGCTTCTATCATCGAAAAGGTGGACCTACATGACAATGAATGGTTAAAGTGAATATTTGAACTATGTTCAAGATGGGTGGCGGCATATGTTAATCATGTATTCTCAACTGGAATGTTAAGTAGCCAACGTGCAGAAAGCTCTCATGCATTTTTCAAGAGGTACATTTCAAAGAAAATTTTATTGATGGATTTTATACTTCAATTTAATAGGGCACTTACACATCAACGTTATAAAGACTTAAGTGCTGATTATGTCGATATTAATGAGAAGCCTGTTAATTGCCATTGGAAATTGAGAAGCAAATGGCTGACATATACACACGCAAGATTTTTTATAAGTTTCAAGATGAGTTGTGCCATAGCTTAGTAACAGTGCCACAAATTGTTAGTGAAAATGATACACATGTAATGTATACGGTCCAGAGTTATCCAAATGAAGGTGTTCCAAAGTTTCGAAAAATTGCTTATGATAAAGTTTTGGACTATGCATCGTATAGCTGTAAAAAGTTTAAGAGTGAAGGGATTCCATGTAGACATATTTTGGCATTTTTATGACTCTTTGGTGATACTCCTCTGCCTAATCAATAAATAATGAAAAGGTGGACTAGAGTTGCAAAATGTCAAATAATATACGACAAGGAAGGTTTAGAGATAACTGGAAAAAGGTGGATCAATGTTAATGTGGAGAAGTAAACTGTTCAAACTTTTCTCAGAACTCGTTGATAACATCATGTTAAATGAAGAGGCAGCTGTAATTGTGATTGATGCTCTGCAAGGTTTGGTTGATTAGTTTAAACCCGTAGGTGGTAGCACAAAGAGTGGAGACATTTCTAAAAAAGGTAGTAATGTTAATGACACAACTCTGAAATACCCATCTCAAGTGAGGGCAAAGGGATATGGAAGAAGATTAAAAGGGGTGAAAGAGAAGGCAACAAATGCTGCTAAATATAGAGGTCGACATTGCAATGGATGTGGAAAAATTGACCAAGCGCATGACAAAAGAAACTATCCAATCCTTAACAATCGCTAAGACAAAAAAAACTGTATTATTAATTGGTTTTATGCAATTGGAACAATCACATCATGTACAAACTATTATGGTTTCTATGTAGGTCCTCACAACAAGAGAATATATGTCAACAAGAATCAGAATTTGAATATGACGCTGACCAATTTTAATTGTACAGGTATAAAATAGATATAAAATGCTGACCTGTTAAATATCTTGTCCCTAATGCCTATTTGAAAGTAGTCCTTATAGTTTTCCACGTTTTGTTATGCAGGGCCGCATTAGCAGCTTAAAGGGATGACCCTTTGCGTGTGGACTACCAGGCCTGCAAAACTGACGCAGCAATAATTGTTTTCTTAGTTTGGTACCATCGTCTTAGCCTTCAAATACAAAGTATTATAACATTTCTTGGGATATCGAAAAGGACTACGCCAACGCTACTGACTTGTAAATGCGTCGGCTTTGTACCCCAAATATAATTTAAACAAAATAATTACATTCAAATTTTTTTTATTTCTTCTTTCCTCTCAACATTGTAATTTCATTTGATGCTTGTAAGTTTTTGTGCCGGTTTTGGACAAAATATTTATTGCGGAATTTAACCAAACTTTGCAAAATCCTGTAAAAAATAAAGCAAGAACACAAAGAAATATTATTTTTGTTAAGGGACCAACGCCGACGATACGTTAACTATTCATCGTTGTCTTATCAGTACTCGCCGACGCTACTTTAAAGACCACTCATTGGCTTAAGGACAAAAATATAGTATAATAATTTGACTGTATTGCCTTAGTAATTTCGTTCGATACATTTAAATTTCTTGATTGATTTTGGTCAAAATAAGTACACATAAATTTAATCAAAACTTTAAATCTCATTTAAAAAATTGGAAAATTATAAAATAATTCAAAATGGTTTAATGTGGAACAACGCCAACGTGAAAGTAACCTTGACTGTCGGTTTATCGAAACACGACGCTATAATAACAAGTACACGTCGTTTTAGTTCCATATATAATGACATATGGCTGTTTTCACTTATTTCACCTCACCATTGTAATTTCGTTTGATGGTGGTAAGTTTTTGCACCGATTTTGGACAAAATAGTTACTAGGAATTGAAATAAACTTTGCAAAATCATGTAACGAATAAAGCTAGAAAAAAAAGATATGTAATGTTGACATATCATCATCGTTTTATACAGAAACGCCGACGCTACATCAATGACCATTCGTCGGTGTACGTCCACAAAATTAGGATAATTTATTGACTGTATTACCTTCATAATTTTGTTAGATTCTTGTAAGTTTTTGCACCGATTTTGGCCAAAGTAATTACTGAGGACTTAAAAAAAACTTTGCAAATCATGTAAAGAATCAAACTAGAACAAAATGATGTTGCCAACAGGCATCTATTATTGAATTCACCTGACCAGATAGTACCCAGTTTGGGAACATCCAGCGCCAAAGACACCATCGTCATCTTATTAAGAAACGCCGACACTATGTGAATGACCATTCGTCGGCTTATGTCCACAAAATTAGGATAATTTATTGATCGTATTGCCTTCGTAATTTGGTTTGATTCCTGTAATTTGTTGCACCGATTTTGGTCAATATAATTACTGAGGAATTCAAAAAGACTTAGCAAATCATGTAAAGAAATAGGCTAGAACACAAAGATGAGTTACATTTATTAGGGTACCAACGCCGACGTTACATTGAAAGACCATCGTCGTCTTATGAAGCAACACCGATGCTACATTAATGACCATTCGTCGGCTTACATCCATAAAACTAGGATAACTGTATTGCCTTCGTAATTTCGTTTGATTCTTGTAAGTTTTTGCACTAATTTTGTCCAAAGTAGTTACTGAGGAATTAAAACAAACTTTGCAAATCATGTAAAGAATCAAGCTAGAAAAAAAAGATGTGTCACATTTATGAGGGTACCAACACCGACGCTACGTTGATACACCATTGTCGTCTTATTAAGAAATGCCGATGCTATTTCAATGACCATTCGTCGGCCTACATCCACAAAATTAGGATACTTTATTAACGGTATTGCCTTCGTAATTTGGTTTGATTCCTGTAAGTTGTTGCACTGATTTTGATCAAAATAATTACTAAGGAATTCAAACAGACTTTAAAATCATGTAAAGACATAGGCTAGAACAAAATGATGAGTTACATTTATTAGAGAACAAACGCTGACGCTACTTTGATACACCATCGCCGTGTTATGTAAAAACGCCGATGCTATAATAACAAGTACGTGTTGTTTTAGTTCCCTATATGACGTATGGTTGTTTTTGCTTATTTCCCCTCACCATTGTAATTTTGTTTTATGGTGGTAAGTTTTTACACTGATTTTGGATAAAATAGTTACTTAGGAATTGAAATAAACTTTGCAAAATCATGTAAAATATAAAGTTAGAAAAAAAAAAGATATGTAATGTTCATTAAGGGAAAAACGCCGATGCTACATTGAAAGACCATCGTTGTCTTATGAAGCAACGCCGACGCTACATCAATGACCATTTGTCGGCTTACGTCCACAAAACTAGGATAACCGTATTGCCTTCGTAATTTTGTTTGATTCTTGTAAGTTTTTGCACCGATTTTGGCCAAAGAAATTACTGAGGAATTAAAACAAACTTTGCAAATCATGTAAAGAATCAAGCTAGAACAAAAATATGTGTCACATTTATGAGTGTACCAATGCCGACGCTACGTTGATACACCATCGTCATCTGATTAAGAAACGCCGATACTATTTCAACAACCATTCATCAGCTTACATCCACGAAATTAGGACACTTAATTGACGGTATTGCCTTCGTAATTTGGTTTGATTCCTGTAAGTTGTTGCATTGATTTTGATCAAAATAATTACTGAGGAATTCAAACAGACCTTGCAAAGCATGTAAAGACATAGGCTAGAACAAAATGATGAGTTACATTTATTAGAGGACACAGACCAACGCTACTTTGATACACCGTCATTGTGTTATGTAGAAACGCCGACGCTATAATAACAAGTACGCATCATTCTAGTTCCCTATATGACGTATGGTTGTTTTTGCTTATGTCCCCTGACCATTGTAATTTTGTTTGATGGTGGTAAGTTTTTACACCGATTTTGGTCAAAATAGTTACTTAGGAATTGAAATAAACTTTGCAAAATCATGTAAAGAATAAAGCTAGAAAAAAAAGATATGTAATGTTCATTAGGGGACGAACGCCGATGCTAAGTTGGCATATCATCGTCGTCTTATATAGAAACACCGATGCTACATCAATGACCATTTGTTGGCTTACATCCACAAAAATAGGATAATTTATTGACCGTATTGCCTTCGTAATTTCGTTTGATTCTTGTAAGTTTTTGCACTAATTTTGGCCAAAGTAATTACTGAGGAATTAAAAACTTTGCAAATCATGTAAAGAATCAAGCTAGAACAAAAAGATGTGTTACGTTTATGAGGGTACCAACGCTGATGCTACTTTGATATACCATCATCGTCTT
Source organism: Ziziphus jujuba (assembly GCF_031755915.1). NCBI lineage: Eukaryota > Viridiplantae > Streptophyta > Magnoliopsida > Rosales > Rhamnaceae > Ziziphus > Ziziphus jujuba. Next base: position 14,129,937 of record NC_083380.1, on the reverse strand, counting down.
ATGGAGAAACGTCGATGCTATACTAATAAGTACGCATCGTTTTAGTTCCCTATATGACGTATGGTTGTTTTCGCTTATTTCCCCTCACCATTGTAATTTCGTTTGATGGTGGTAAGGTTTTGCACAGATTATCAGTAAAAATAGTTACTATATTGCATTTGTCAGTTCCAATGATTGTGTAAAATTTTTTAAATAGTTTAGAAAGCTTTATTACAAAGTATTTGACATAACATATCCACAATTTGTAATACCATATTTATTTATTTTTTCAATGGTAATTAGAACATGCACCAAAGGCGACGTGGTGGACATGTAGTTGCGTCGACTTTGGTTATATATATTTTCATTTTGGGATTGAAGCTGATGAAGTGATTAAAAAAGTTGAGAATCCTCCTCTCGATGCATTGATTCATCATGATTCTTGGAACAGCTTTCACAACCAAGGATTTTCACAACCGAGGATTTTGAAATGGTTGAAGGGATTCTGGTGGGTAGAGGAGCGGATATGAAGCTAGAAATAGAGACAATGAAGGAAGATTTGTCTGTTATAGAAAGAAAGGGATTTTTAGATTAGATTTACTAGAAGATGGAGTTGAAAAGCGCGAATGCCTGTATTATTATTTGGTCCATGTTCATATGGGCAGTTTCTCTACTCTCTCATTTGCACTTTTCAACTCCATCTCCTATTGAACCTTATCTAAAATTCCCTTTCTTTATGTAATAGACAAATCTTCCTTCATTGTCTCTATTTCTTGCTTCATCTTTGCGCCTCTACCCACTAGAATCCTTTTGACCCTTTCGAAATCCTCGATCATGAAAGCTGTTCTGATATTCATGATGAGCTTGTTCTTCTCAGAACTGATGCGTCGAGAGGAGGATTCTCAACTTTCTTAATCATTCCATTTGTGTCAATTCCAAAATGAAAATATAACCAAAGCCAAAATAATAAAAATAAAAAAACAAAACAAAACAGCAGTAGGATTATTCTAAATGTAACAATGAACAATTCATATGAACTTTAATATAGGTTCTATCATTGTAAACAGTAGTTGACACAATGAAATAGCAGACACAGGAATAGAGAAGATTGTGGATCGAAAAACGCGCATAATAATAGTGCTGACCAGTGTTCTCGATTTGCTCAGAAACCCAATTTGGTCAGATACAATTTGATATGTTGCGTAAACATTTAGGGTTTTCTGACAAACATTTATTACTTAGATTTATTGATTTACATGAATATGTTTGGTTTATGGAATAAACGTAGGAATAGAATTTCTATTCCATATATTTTATTTTTTCTATATTTGGTAAGTTTTTGAATTTGGTAATAACTATTGCATAGGAATAGATAAGCCTCCATTTAAAGGAATAACAATTCCTTATTAAAACCTCAGAATCATTATTCTTATGTTTTAATTTGGATAAACTTTAAAATATCCTTATCATATTTAAATTTAAATTGATTATCATATACTAAAAATATATAAATAAATATAAACTTTAATTTTTAATAATTTTTTATCAAATTAGAATTTTTTGGAAAAAGAAAGTATTTATAAAGCTGAAATTTAATTTTAAGTTAATATTTTTACCAAACATATAAATAGGAATTATCAATCATTTTTCCATTTTCTATTCCTATGAATAACTATTCCTATTTTTAAAAGAATACGTTTTCTGTATACCAAAAGTAGCCTTATTCACTTTTCCAAAATTGGCAATAGTGAATCTCTTCGCTGAGTGTGACAATAGAAATTTGGATACCACACTACCAACGCTTCAATTCCTTGGTCGATTGATTCCAGTATTAGTTTTACCTTTAATTAGAGTAGTTGATATAGCAAGTGTAAATATTTTTGCTCAAAAAATATTGCCTACTTAACTATTCAAATGTAAATAATTAAAGAAACCCTGGGATGGAAAACGTGTCCATCCATATTAATGACGCTTACTATTCTTCGCCGATTGATCTCCCCAAAAGTTCAAAGAACTTGTCCCATCCATACGCACGCTATGTAAATATTGGCAAGTTTATGATCGTATGTGACCACTAATAGCAAATCCCACGCATTGGTGATCGAAATTGATATGTTGCTTAAAAATTTAGGTTTCTTTGTCGAAAATTAATTATATAGATTTTTTCAATGTTCCAATATTGGCAAGTTTAGACACGTGTACTTGGATTGGACATGATATTCATGTTCTGAGCAAATCTTTTCGCTGACTGTGATCATGAATTATTCAACTTCTATGAAAATATTCAAACATTCAAAAGTATAGCAAGCTAGACAAAGCCAATGCCATTGGCATGTTATAGCGTCTGTGTATGCCCATGTATTTTAATATTTTACTTTCCTTTTTATCCTTAATGATTTTAAAACCCACATGGTGTCAAATAACTTTTTCTAAAGATTGTAAATTAAATAATTACAAAATGATTTTAAACAAATGTTAAATAAATCATACAGGAAATATAACAATATTTTCAAACACAAAGTCCAAAAAATATATACCAAAGCCAACACCATTGGCATGTTATAGCATCGGCTTATGCCGGATTAATTTTTATTTTCCTTGTTATATTCAACGATTTTAAAACTAACGCTGTAGGGATTAGGTAGCATCGATATATATATTTTTTAATTTATTTATGTAAGGTTTTTTTTTGTTTTTTAAGAAAATTTCTTTCCTGCTTATTAGTCGGTATTTATTTATAAATTATTTTAAGTAATATTTTGTTTAGTTATTTATTAGGCTTGTTTTACACAACGTAGACAAAAACCTTAACAAAATTAGAACCCTATTTACAAAGATAACAAATGGGAATTACAACATGCACCTAAGCCGACTCTACATAATTTAGTAGCGTTTACTTTTGACTTATTTTCATTTTGGATTTGGCAGCATGAGGTGATTAAGAAAACTGAGAGTCTTCATCATCCAGGCATCGATTATAAGAAGAACAAGCTCAACATGATTATTGGAACAGCTTTTAGATCGGAAGATTTCGACATGGTCGAAGGGATTTCGGTGGGTAGAGATGAGGAGTAAGAGCGAAAAATAAAGACAATGAAGGAAGATTTGTCTGTTGAAGTAAGCAAGGGATTTTCAGAGAAGGTCAACATGCACATGGAGTTGCAAGGCACCAATGAGAGCAGACAAAACATCTCTGAAAATCCTTTTCTTCCTATAACATACAACTCTTGTTCATTGTCTGTATTTATCGCTTCAACTCCGTATCTCTATCCACCAGAATCCCTTCGACCCTGTCGAACACCTCGGTTCTAAAATCTGTTTTGATAATCAGGATGAGCTTGTACCTTTTCGAATCATTGCCTCGACGAGGAGGCTTCTCAACTTCCTTAAACACCTCATGGTGCCAATTCATTTTATTTTATTTTTTTATCCTTAATGATTTTAAAACCCACATGATGTCAAATAACTTTCTCTAAATATGGTAGATTAAAAAAATGTTAAATAAATCATACAGGAAATATAACAACATTTTCCAACACAAGTAGGGAAAAGAAAAAAAAAATACCAAAGCCAACGTCATTGGCATGTTATAGCGTCGGCTTAGACACATGTTTTCTAAATTTTATTTTCCTTTTTATCCTAAGTGATTTTAGAACCCACGTGATGTCAAATAAATTTTTCTAAATATTGTAGATTACCTTTAAAAAAATTGTAGACTAAACAAGTGTTAAATAAATCATACAGGAAATATAACAACATTTTCCAACACAAGTCGGAAAACAAATATACCAAAGCCAATGTTGTTGGCATGTTATAGCATCGGCTTAGACATATGTTTTCTAAATTTTATTTTCCTTTTTATCCTGAATGACTTTACAACGCACATGATGTCAAATTACTTTTTCTAAAGATTGTAGATTAAAAAAATATTAAATAAATCATACAGGAAATATAACAACATTTTCCAACACAAGTTGGGAAAAAAAAAAAGAAAAAACCAAGCCAATGTCGTTGGCATGTTATAGCATCAGCGTAGACACATATTTTCTAAATTTTATTTTCTTTTTATACTTAGTGATTTTAAAACCCACGTGATGTCAAATAAATTTTTCTAAATATTGTAGATTACCTTTAAAAATATTGACATAAAACAGAAATACAAAAAAATTGACCAATGCCAACGCTATTTACATGTATTATCATCGGTTTGGGTCTCATTTTATTTTTTATTTTAATATTCCTTGTTACCTGTATTAATTACAAAATATTTTAAATAGCATTTACAAAAAATCAGACGCTTGAAGAACCAACCTGTGTCTCCTCATATTAGATGGATTTATTTATTTTTGTTTAGACTCTTCTTCATCATTTAGGTTTTTTGAAGGTATGAAATATTGTAGAAGCAGACGCTAGGGTCGGCGGTGCTGTATGCTTTCTTAAATAGTTGTTTTTTAAAATTGATTTACGCACATGTTCCTATCAACGGTCTGATCCGTACCGTGTCCACTACTTTAGTCGCCGGAACAGAAACGTGGTTACTCCTGATGTCTCATTGCTGTCTGTTGATGCTTCTACAATCATCTTTCTGATTGTCTGTAGTACTTAAGTTATGGATCCATGTGCTAAAAATGGCTTCGCCGCTACTAATGCTGATACAACAGCCTCAACTGAAATGGCCACACCCAATCCTGCATCCAAATCACACAAATGAAGAGGACCTACAAGGATGGAACATATTATGACGGATGAGCCACCTCAATATAATGAGTTTGAAGTTTCAATAAACTATGTAGCCATGCACATGAACAACTTGGAGAGGTCTCTAGTTAGAAGCACAATACCAATTTCTATTCGTCAGTGGAGAGACATGGCTGAAGACCTCAAGAATAGCCTATGGGAAGAGATAAAGGTAATACATGTAAATTTTATTTGTAAATTAGTTATGAATTGTTATTGCTCATTCAATATGTATATGAAACCTGGAAGTATTGGTTAATTTGTAATTTGCAGAAATCTTCCAATAAAGATGAGAGTTTGAAGAAGCAAACTCTCGTAGATTGTGCTATGAAATGGAGGAGATTCAAGAGTGATATGTATGTAAACTATGTCAAATCGTATTTGGGCATGCCTGAAGTTTCGAAGCACCGACCACAAATATATGATTTTATAACCCAGGACGTTTGGGATGAGTTTGTAAGTTGGAAAGTGGTCGATGACTACCAGGTATTTTTGTCTTCGTCAACCATTAATGTTTAGTTATCCTTATCAATTCGAACTCATGTCAATTTTTACTGGCATACTTAACTTATTGCATGTGTGTCAATTTTTTGTAGGAAATAAGTAAAAATTTTTTCAAACGAAGACAATTAAACAAGTATCCACATCGAATGGGTGCATTGGGATATGCGAGATTGGAAGTGCTCATGGTATGAAAAATAATAATGTTAGTTTTGAAGTTCATTCATTATTTAATTTCATCACATGTGAAATTCATATTTATTTTCAATATTCGTAGCAAAAGGAAAGATGCATCTAAGATTACATAGTCCGAGAGGACTTATGGACTCGGGCACGAATGGCAAAGGATGAAAAATTCACAAATAAAGATGTTGCACTTGTAGTGGAAACGATTGTAAGTTATTTTATTCATGATACAACTGTTTGAAATTAATTACATAGAGGAAATTGTTGACATGCAGTGAAATTATATTATTTTCTTGTAAGATGGCTTAAGAAACCAAGCCCATAAAGAGGAAATTGAGTCTTCCCCTCAAGATGATATCGTTACGCAAGCATTGGGGACCGAGGAGACTGAAGGTCGGCTTATGGGTCGAGGCAAAGATTATACCGTTAAAAACATTTTCGACATCCATAGGCCACGTCCTAAAAAATTGGCTAAGTCCGACGAAATTAAACAGCTACAGTTGATGATCCATGATCTGTGGGAGGCCATAAAAGGGAATACCAACATTGACAAGCTCAATAAATTAGTAGATGCATGTGGTTTTACCCTCAAATCAAATCCTCAAACACATGGGAAGCAGTCATTGCCCAATGAGGCACACGACGAGGATGTGATACATGATGACGATGTTGGCAATCGTCCGACGCCATCACATCATGGCCATGATGCTCATCCTATCCATCCACCATAAAGGACAATTTTAGAGGTTTTTTGACAACTCACAAATAAGTCAACTTTAAATTTGTCAATCATATATAATTTTTTAACTTTTATTTTCACTGCTTAAAGATTATTGAACTTGTGTATTTTATTGTCACATCCATGTGCAGTGTACGATTAGATATGTACTAATTAATTTGTAACATTGTTTGTTACACAGGGTGTTGAATGCTAGCTTGCTCAAGGCAGTATCCATAATATTGTAGCACGTGGCACTATAGTTTCTTCTCTCCCAACGGATAGATGCGATGGTGTTATGCTTGGTTTGCATCATTTGAAGGTCACTGTAGATGAGGTGTTCCAGCCATTTGCCCCTTAGCCTATTCCAACATCTAACAATATGCAAGTCGGAGAAACCGCATGTGCATTACTTGCATGGCCTTCAAATCTTGTCATTATCCTAAATATAGAGGTACAATTTTATCGGATTATTTGTGATATTTGCATGTATAACTTTCATCTGTGTAGGGTGGTGCTGATGTACTTAAATAATGTTCTGTTGATATTTATAGGGAATGTCCAACGTACCATATGTACCACATGCAGAGGATACACATGTGGAGGAGACACATGTGGAGGAGACGCATGTGGAGGAGACGCATGTGGAGGAGGCACACATGGAGGAGGCACATGTGGAGGAGACACATGTGGAGGGGACACATCTGGAGGAAGTTCCATATGGTTCTAACCCACCACCCGTGGAGGAGAAACATGTACCACATGTGGAGGAGACATGTGTACCTCCTGGGGAGGAAACCCATGTCGAGGATGACCAATGTGGTGATCCTTTAGTTTTTACCCCACCCATCCGGGTGTTGCTAAGCTGGATCGAGGCCATGGATATAAATAATATTTGGATGTTCGACATGGAAAAAGGAAGTGTGGGAGATGTACACCAGTTGTGCATAGCGGAGGCTGACATCCTTGATTTTTGTAACATGCGGGAAATATCTGCAAAGTGCATATTCTTCTACATTAGGTAACAAAACTACATCCATGTATAGAGTGTCTAAAATTTCAATTCAATCAATTATAATTATCAATATCAAATTTTCTATTAACTTGTACATACTTCAAATGATTTTGGCAGACACTTATTTACTGGATTGGAAACCACACATGGTGCACGAATGTTTTGCTTTGTTCATCCCGCATTGACTGCACCGGTTGGTTATGCAGACACAAATGCTAGAACGAAAAATATTGTGGGTAGATGGAGATCTGCAATTCACAACCAATTATGGTTCTTTTCGTACTATTTAGGGTATGTGGTGTTAAGTTCCAATAATTAGTTAGCCAAGTAATTTAATAGTTATGCACATATTAACTAATAATTTATTATTTGTTTTGTAGCAATCGTTGGATGTTAGGGGTTGTTGACCCATTCTACACAACAGCTTGGTTTTTTGATACTTTGGCAAGTCATAACAATGAAATCAATAAGGACTTTAGGAAGTTGATCGACAAGTTATATAGAAACTTAATTTTAATAATTTATTTGTAATGAAATTTATAAAAAATTTCATAATATTATAATAATTCTACAATGTATGTGTTGATATAATGCATTCGTTGCATGGAAGAAGAGACCAGGAGTGTAACCACAAAAAAAATTGACTGGCAAACCCATACACAAGTAAATTAGGATGGTTAAAATTGAGTATTATTGTTGTTGGTTTACATACTTATCAAACACAAGTAGTATTTCTTACATAATATGACGTTAACATTTATGATTGCAAATGTAGACTCTTAAGCAGCTTGGTAGTACAGAATGTGGTTACTAGATAATGATGATAATGCGGGACATCATGAGGGAACAAATAACTCACAAGAACTTAAACTCACATGTGAGAACTACCAATTTGCCTGTACTTCAGTGCAATTTATTTATTTTTATTAAACTGTTTTGTACAAGTGTATCCAATTTGTAATAAACTAATTGCATGTTCAGTATGAGGGAGTGAACTGGCCACAAGATGTTGTCAACCAATTATGAGCTGATTGGGCATCTGCTATGATCAAACCTATTTCAAACTCATGACAATTTCTGCTTAGTGGCCTCATTGGGTTTTGTAAATTTTGTTCATTCTTTAGTACTTATTGTTAATTTATTAAATAATTAATTTGTAGCTTTTGTAAAAAATATTTTTTATTTATGTAGTGTACGGGTTTTTTTTTATTTTTTGTTTACAAAATCATTTTTTTTAATGATTTCCTTACTAGCGTTTAAATTCCTTTGTTATAATTTTGTCTTAAACAATTCATTCAAAATGACAACAGTGAAGGCTAAAAGGGAAAGAAATTAAAAACATGAGGCCTAAGCTGATGTTGGCATATGCCAATGGCGATGGCTTTGGTATTTTTAAAGTTTTTCGACTCTCTTTTAAACTTTCATCTTTTTAATGATTTTCTTACTTTTGTTTAAATTCCTTTGTTATTAGTTTTCCTTATACAATTTATCCGAATAAGTACACGCATCAGTGAGGCAAACGCCAACATTGGTATATGTGAATAGCATTGGATTCGGTATTTTTTAATTTTTTAATTTTTCTTTTGAAATATGTTAAGGATACAAAAGAACAAAAAGGAGTCCTACACCGATGCTGGTATATGTAAATAGTGTTGGCTTTGGTCATTTAAAATTTAAATTCCTTTGTTATAATTTTGTCTTAAACAATTCATTCGAATAATTACATGCATCAATGGCAATTACAAAAGTGAAGGATAAACAAGAAAAACAATTAAAAATAATGGCCTACGCCGATGTCGATTCATGTCAACAGTGTGGGCTTTACTGTTTTTAAATTTTGTCAATTTTCTTGGACAATTTGTACTTTTTAATTTGTACTTATTTGACCAAAATCAGACGAGAAATTTACACACATTAAATGAAATTACAAAGGCAATACAATCAATAAATTATCCTAATGTTATGGTCATACGCCGACAAGTGGTCATTGAACTAGCGTCGGCGTTGACATATCAGACGACGCTGAAGAGAAAACATAGCGTTGGCATTTATGAGTAAGATGACGATGAAGTGAAAACGTAACATCGGCGTTGGTCCCCTAGTAAATGAAACACATAATCTTTTTATTCTAGCTTGATTCTTTACATGATTTTGCAAAGTTTGTTTGAATTCTGTAGTAATTATTTCGACCACAATCGATGCAAAAACATGTAAGAATCAAATGAAATTACAAAGGAATACACTCAATAAATATACTTAAGCTGATGTTTGGTCATTTACCTAGCGTCGGCGTTTATGATTAAGACGACGATGACGCAAAAATGTAACATCGGCATTTTTACCTTGATTATTTACATGATTTTGCAATGTTTGCTTGAATTCCTTAGTAATTATTTTGACCAAAATCGGTGCAAAAACTTGTAAGAATAAAATGAAATTACAAAGGAAATACACTCAATAAATTATCTTACGCCGACGCTTGGTCATTTACCTAACGTCGGTGTTTATGATTCAGACGATGATGATAGGAAAACGTAATGTCGGCGTTGGTCCCTTGGTAAATGTAACACATCATCTTTTTGTTCTAGCTTGGTTCTTCACATGATTTTGCAAAGTTTGTTTGAATTCCTTAGTAATTATTTTGACCAAAATCGGTGCAAAAACATGTAAGAATCAAATAACATTACAAAGGCAATACACTCAATATATAAACTTAAGCTGACACTTGGTCATTTACCAACCGTCGATGTTTATTATTAAGACGACGGTGACGTGAAAAGGTAACGTTGGCGTTGGTCCCCTGGTAAATGTAACACATCATCTTTTTGTTCTAGCTTGATTCTTTACATGATTTTGCAAAGTTTGTTTGAATTCCTCAGCAATTATTTCGACCAAAATCGGTGCAAAAACTGGCAAGAATCAAACAAAATTACAAAGGCAATACACTTAAAAAATACACTTAAGCTGACACTTGGTCATTTACCTAGCGTCGGCGTGTAAGATTACGATGAAGATGATAGGAAAATGTAATGTCAGCATTGGTCCCCTAGTAAACGTAAGACGTCATCTTTTTGTTCTAGCTTGATTATTTACATGATTTTGTAAAGTTTGTTTGAATTCCTCAGTAATTATTTGGACCAAAAACGGTGAAAAAAACATACAAGAATCAAACAAAATTACGAAGTCAATGAAGTCAATAAATTACCTTAAGCCAACGCTTGGTTATTTACCGAGCGTCGGTATTAATGAGTAAGATGACAATGAAGTTAAAACGTAACGTTGGCATTGGTCCCCTAATTAAACGTAACACATCACCTTTTTGTTCTAGCTTGATTCTTTACATGATTTTGCAAAGTTTCTTTGAATTCCTCAGTAATTATTTCTACCAAAATCGGTACAAAAACATGTAAGAATCAAATGACATTACAAAGGCAATACACTCAATAAATAAACTTAAGCCGACATTTGGTCATTTACCTAGTGTCGGCGTTTATTATTAAGACGATGATGACGCGAAAAGGTAACGTCGAAGTTGGTCTCTGGTAAACGTAACACATCATCTTTTTGCTCTAGCTTGATTCTTTACATGATTTTGCAATGTTTGTTTGAATTCCTCAGCAATTATTTCGACCAAAATCGGTGTAAAAACTGGCAAGAATCAAACAAAGTTACAAAGGCAATACACTTGATAAATAAACTTAAGCTGAGGCTTGGTCATTTACCTAGCGTCGACATTTATTATTAAGATGACGATGATGCAAAAAGGTAACATCGGCGTTGGTCCCCTGGTAAACATAACGCATCATCTTTTTGCTCCAGCTTGATTCTTTACATGATTTTGCAAAGTTTGTTTGAATTCCTCAGCAATTATTTCGACCAAAATTGATGCAAAAACTAACAAGAATCAAATGAAATTACAAAGCCAATGCACTCAATAAATTATCCTAATTTTCTAGACATACGTCGACGAGTGGTTGTTAATATAGCGTCGGTGTTTCTATCTACAACGATGATGAAGCGTTAACGTAGCATCGGCGTTTGTTCCTTAATAAACATAACATATCTTTTTGTACTAGCTTGATTCTTTACATGATTTTGCACAATTTGTTTGAATTCCTTAGTAATTATTTGTTTGAATTCCTTAGTAATTATTTTGACCAAAATCGGTACAAAAACTTACAAGAATCAAACGAAATCACAAAGGAAATATCCTAATTTTGTGCCCGTAAGCCGATGATTGGTCTTTGAACAAGCGTCGGCATTGACCCATACGATGATGATGTAGATAAAAGTTTGCGTCGGTGTTGGTCCCCCAATAAACATAACATATCTTTTTGTTCCCGCTTTATTCTTTATATGATTTTGCAAAGTTTGTTTGAATTCCTCAGTAATGATTTTGACCAAAATCGATACAAAAAATTATAAGAAGCAAATGAAATCACAAAGGCAATACAGTCAATAAATTATCCTAGTTTGTTTACGTAAGCCGATGAGTGGCCGTTGGTATAGCGTTGGCGTTATTTCATAAGACAATGAGTAGTCGTCAACGTAGCATCAATGTTAGTTCCCAAAAAAACATAACATATCTTTTTGTTCTACCTTTATTCTCTACATGATTTGGCAAAGTTTGATTGAGTTCCTTAGTAATTATTTTAACCAAAATCGGTACAAAAACTTACAAGAAGCAAACGAAATCACAAAGGCGATGCAGTCAATAAATTATCCTAATGTTGTGGAGCAAATGAAATTACAAAGGCAATACAGTCAATAAATTATCCTAATGTTGTGGTCGACAATTTTTTGTTGAACTAGCGTCGGTGTTTACACATAAGACGACCAAGAAGAGAAACCATAGTGTCGGCGTTGGTCCCCTAGTTAACATAAAACATCTTTTTGTTCTAGTTTTATTTTTTACATGATTTTGCAAAGTTTGTTTCAATTATAATTTTGTCCAAAATCAGTACAAAAACTTACAGAAGCAAACGAAATTACAAAGGCAATACAATCAATAAATTATCCTAATGTTGTGGACGTAAGCCGACGAGTGGTCGTTGAACTAGTGTTGGTGTTTACTCATAAGATGACGATGAGTCGAAATCATAGCGTCGGTGTTCGTCCCCTAATAAAGGTATCATTTCTTTTTGTTCTTGCTTTATTTTTTATAGGATTTTACAAGGTTTGTTTAAATTTCTCAGAAATTATTTTGTCCAAAATTGGTGCAAAAACTTACAAGCAGCAAATGAAATTACAAAGGCAATATACTCAAGAAATTATCCTAATGTTGTGGCCGTAAGTCGACGAGTGGTCATTGACCTAGGATTTTGCAAAGTTTGTTTAAATTCTTTAATAATTATTTTGTCAAAAATCAGTCCAATAACTTACAAGAAGCAAATGAAATTACAAAGGCAATACAGTCAATAAATTATCCTAATGTTGTGGCCTTAAGCCGACGAGTGGTCATTGATCTAGCGTCGACGTTTATACAAAAGACGATGATGAAGCTTCAATGTAGCATTGGCGTTGGTCCACTAAATTATCATAAGATCTCTTAATGTCCTAAAGCCGATGCTTGTTTGTTTCCGTAACGTCGGCGGTGGTCCACTTTTTCATTTCTTCATTTTCTTTGTAACTTCTTTCCCTTCTAATGATTTTTTATTTATTTATTTTGGATAGAATCCTTTGTCATTATTTTGTTTAAAATCATTCAAACACTTTACAAAATCAATGGAAATTAGAGTGGTGAAAGATAACATTCATAAACAAGTAATAAAAAAAAGGGGTAAGCTTTACATGTCAGAAGCACGGCTTTGCTGATTGATTTAATCTTAGGAACCTTTTTTAAATTTTATGGTTTGTTAACAATTTTCATAAAACATTTACAAGCATCAATGGAAATTGCAATAGTGAAGGATAACAAGAAAAAAAACACTTAAAATAACAGAGTCGAAAATAGCTGACGCTATTATTTATAAACAACGTCGGCCTTTGTGTACTTTTTAATGTTTTAATTTTGTTCATGATTTTTTTTTATTGATTTTGTATATTTTGTTTCACATTATTTGTGATTATTTTGTATAAAATCATTAGAAAATTTACAAGCATCAATGGAAATTACAATAGTGAACAATAACAATAAAACAAAATTTAAATAAAAAAATGTAATACGCCGACAATATTAGGTGTGTGTAACGTCGGATTTGCTTCAAGTTTGTCAATTTTGATTTTTTTTATTTTTTTTAAATTATCTTATAACTTTTGTTTCACAACGTTTATCATTATTTTGTCTAAAATCATTAAAAAAATTTACCAGCATTGATAGTTAGACACAACATATTTACATTTAGCTTAGAAAAGATTTATTGTGCTAAACGAGTAAAGTTGAATGCGTGACAAGAGGTTAAACCATTGTGTTGCATGTTTTAAATGTAAAATTTACCAATATAGCATGCAACATTAACTAAACAGTCAATCCACCTCAGACATCGGCTTTAGTCTTTCCATGGAAAAAAAAGAGGAAAAAACATGTTGATGTTTTACTTCGACTTGCTAAAATTAGTATACTTGAATGAGTAGCAAAATGTTAAACCATCTTGAATGAGTAACTTGCCCCCTCCATTGTTCCAAACAATCCCTTTGTCCTAGTGGACCCCATAGAAATTGAACAATTGCTTTGCAGTTGCACTGAACTTTACCAAATGTATTCGGTAGTATCATTTTATATGATTCATTTAGAATCGACAAAAAATAGAAAAATGCCATTTAATTAACAAAGTCATATTGCAAAGTTCAACAGCATAAGTCAAATTTTTTTGGGATACATTTATTTCTTAACAAGGACATAGTAGAATTTAGTACATAATTAGTTTACCAACACACACATATATTGTCACTTGGTCAATCGCCAAATATTTTAAATAAACTAAATAATAAAATTACCACAGCTATAACAGTCTTAAGATCATATTGGTGGCTCCTCTCAGTATTCTTCTGAATTGCTTCGAGAATATTATTAGATTTCTCCACTCGCAAGGACAAACGATGAATTTCACTGATAAGCATATCCATTTTGTCAACCTTAAGCTCTCCTTCTTTTGCCCAAATGAATTTACCACATCCTTTTTTCTATGTCAATTGAATTTATAAAATGAAAACCAAATGAAAACTTAATTAATTTATAAGCAAAAACAAATGACAATTCAACACATTCAAAATTCTGTACGACCTGTTCTCCATCTAAGCATTTCCAAAATTGACGATTTGGGTTTTTATCTGTCCTTATGTTTTTAAATGCATATATTGTCCACATGGGCATATCCGGATCGGTTGAACTTCACTAGTACTTGTTGACATGCTTACACAATTAATCTCCAGTTGTGACTTCTGAATAAGCCATAGGTTCACATTAAAAAAAAAAAAAAAAAACAACAAAGCAGACACTCACATTTACTAACCTTTGGGATTGTCGAGGAGAAAGCCTGGACGGTGGAAGCAAAGAATATATGAGGCTGGGTGCGGGAGATGGCGGATTTTATTTGGGAACTTAGAAACGTTAAGAGATGGTGGGATTTGAATGGGGAATTTTGAAACAGTTCAAGATGGTGGATTTTATTAAGAATTTTGAAATTTTGAAACAATGAGAGATGGATTTCGAATTTTTGAAATGATGAGGTCCGTGAACAGTTGTGCGGCGCGGGAAAAGGAAATGATTTTTTATTGCTGGATGTTTGCAATTTCTCACATGTGACAAGAAGTATCTAAGCCGTTCATTGGATAAGTTAAAATCCAATGGCTGGGCATTTCTCCATGTTTTTAGACCGCACCCATTATGGTCAGGACCGACCTGATCATAGAATTCCTATATATATATATATACATAGATTTAATATTTTAAGTAGGGATGCAAAAAGAAGGCCCGAAAGCACAAAACTTGATCAAATCGGCTCGAAAAATACCAAATCCAAATTTAGCTTGAGTTTGATATGGTCTAAGCCCGAACTCGCTTAAATTCTATTTCATTGGACTCAAGCTATAGATTTTTAATATAGATTCGACCCAAAACAGGGCAGCTTAATTAGCTATCCCGATATAATTTTATAATTTTTTAAATATTTTTATTCAATATATTATAAATATTTATTATATGTTAAATTGTATCTAGACCATTCCTTATCCCTTTAGTTAAATTAAGCCATGTCATTTTAATTTTAAAGTTAAGGCTCTGTTTGTTATGGTGAAAAAGTGGAATGAAAGAAAAGGATGGATAGAAAAGTGGAAGGAAAGAAGATAAATTGGTTGTGTGGTTAGGATGAAGAAGAGAAAGGATGGAAAGTTAAAAGGATAGTTTTTGATCTAAAACAACCACTCCAAATATTCTTTACAATTTTAAATAATTAATTAAAATAAAAATACTACATATACTTTATGAGTGGAAAAAATTCCATTTTCCAATAACATATAGCACTTATTCACAAAAATGAGTGAAACCACACGTGGAACCCATAGATTCTACTCATATTTGTGGTCCCGGGTTCATGGAAAATTGGCTTTATGAGCTCTTAAAAACTGCCACATTTATTTTTTCAACCGGATAAACAGCAAACTGAAACATAACATAATATAGAGAAGCATAGAGAAATTAGAAGCTAAGTTGACAAGAATTGGTAGCTAGCTAGTTTATTGCTTTGCGTTTAAGAAGGATAAAGAAAGTAAGCGCTTTCCCTGACTTGAAAATGGAGGGATTGTCTTCAACTTTCTTCCTATAAGTGTCAAACAGCACATCTAAGATTTCTTCACCAAAATGCTTCTTGATTAGCCCCTCCATGCCAGATCTTATATAAGATGAAAATTCTTGGGCATTAGTTATAGACAGAGAGTTATTTTCATCTGATCCCACATGATGTATGTCTTCAACTCTCTCAACGCTGAAACATCCATTTCTTTCAACAGCTGCTTCCACTTCTTGGGGAGTCATAAGATATATTGGTATATTAAAGCTGTCCACTTTATCCTCACTTACAATTCCCTGCACATGTATAACAAAGATGTTAGCATGTTTTATACATCCAGTCAATTTCCTATCAAGTCGATTTTATTAATTTTTTTTCATTCAAGAACTTTATTATTAGTCTTATAGATATGATATGGTGTGGAGATTCAAACTCAAGATCAGTATATGAGGAAAAGCCACTAGATTTTCCCCTCAGAGACCATGTTGGCATCCTTAATTAAGTTGTATTCTGAAATTTATTCAAAAAAATCCTAGACTAATTCCTCAAGATTTGGAGCATTTGACTTTTGTGCATATGTGAATTAAAAAAAGAAATTATGATTGGTCCTTGTGAGTGGCTTTTTACAAGAGAAAAAGTATCATTTTGAATGTAATACGTAAGTTTACTAAAGTTTAACCAACAAATAGGATAATAAGACACCCCCCCCCAAAAAAAAAAAAAAAAAAAAGTGAAAGGAATATCATAAAATCTTGATATGCATTAGCCCCAAAAAAAAAAAAAAAAAAAATTCTAAAAAGAGGAGGCTACAGTCAAATATCTAACCAAAATTACTTTATCAAATCAATCAACATGATCATGTTTAGTATATGCTAGCTGAGACTATATTAAACTTAATGCAGATAAATTTTATATTTCCTTACCTTCTTTGCCAAGTCCATAAGGCAAGTTCCGAGAAGCTCTAAAATCATACCTCCATGACTTTGAGAATGATGAGTTTCATGGGCGATACCACCTACAACGATTACCAGCAATCCTCCATAAACAATCTCTTCTGCCCTGGCTTGCAGAAATTTCTCCATATCTCTATCAAACTGAGCTTTATAAGTCCGAACTACTTCGTCAGAAGAATAAATGTAATAAATCCGGCCTTTATTCCAAGCAAGGGAGTTTTTGTTCATCACTTCTTTTGGTACTTCAGAACGGAAATGAATGGCAACAGAAGTATAGACAAAGTGAAGAGATGCCTTGGGAAACAAGCGACCATAGAAAGAGCCCGGAACACCTGCTGCATAATATGGATTGTTCTGAGGAAGGGAAGTGAAGAGCAGGTTGAAATCATTTGAGGTATGATCGCTAAAGAAAACTTGAAACTCAGGGATTCGAGAATTCAGTTCTTGGTGTTTTTGGTACCTGGACTCGAATGCTTCAATTATGTTTTGCACTGCAAAAAATGTATTAGGTCCAACAGAGCAACCCAAATCTGCTATGCGCAAAGTTTTGGAAGAAAATAGGATTTCTTTATCAAAATTTTCTTCAATTGCCATCTTTATCAGTTCTTTGGCAGCATCTGTGGCTGCTCTCTGCAGAAGCAAAATTGAAAATGCATTTTAACCACCAGAAGATTGTTAGTATACATTGTGGTTCATAAATGGCTAATTAATATTTTATGATTATACTATCTGATATGACTAGGAGATATACAACTACAACAACTCAAAGAGCTTCCTCCAACAGTCATCAATGATGATATTTTATTTAAATAAAATAAACTTTACTTGAATCTAAATATATATAGATATATATATATTATATATATCTATAAACACACCTGGGGTTTGGAGTTCTTGGTGTAGCTGTAGAGACCATTCCCACCTTTCATTGGATATGCTTCTTGCATCTCCTTGGTTTCCTCTGCTGCCATTTCTCTCTTTGAACTCTTTCTAAGTGATAGGTAAGTATGAAATTATGAATGATGGTTCACAAAGTCACTACTTATAATCAATATTTGCTCAAGGATCTTGAAATTTGAAAAGTCATCTAAAAGCGACCTAATTAGATATTTAAGTAATTTGGTCAATGTATACGCAGAGACAGCCAAAATGGGGAATCATTTTTTGTTTTTTTCCATCCAACTCAAGGATTTGTTTTCTCGTTTTGGGTGAATAGGACATTATCATTTCTTAAACATATTTTCTAGCTAGTCTGCTCCAACCAGAATAAAAATAATAGAAAATCAATTAACTGGTTTAAAAATAAAGTGGCAGAAATATTCAAGTTATGTATTTCATTAGAATTATTTTTGAAATTTTTCTTTAGATTTAATATTTTAATGGTGTACTTTTCGTTCCTTTCATAAAACAAAACAATTAGTCTCCCTTTCTATTATTATTATTAACAATATTCTTGGAGTCACATATTGCACGTATCAATCTCAGCATACGTAGTAACAACATTAACAATTGCATTGCATTAATTTAATTAATAATCTATAAAAAAGCCAAATTAATGATGAAACTTCTAATTTTTTTTTTTTTTGGGACACATACTAATTAAATTGGGGTAAAGGATAAGATTTAATTAATAGTTTAGTAAATTATGTACCCCATGGCATCAGCATGAGTTGAGTTTATGATATATTTTATTGTGTGGATCCTACTACAGTGCTGGCACAAGACCTTTTAAGGGCATGTGCCGGCTAAGAAGGAGAATTATATTAAAAAGTCAAAAATGGCAAAAAAGATTCAAGAAATCCAAATCCGTTAAAAAAAATGTTGGGCCGGCTATTTATCTTCTCCATAATAAACCCACGCCTCTGGGTTTTGGGGTTCAGTCCGCGTCACTCCTTCGTTTCGATTTTATTTACTTATTCATATATATATATATATATATAATACATGTTTATTGTACAATTATACACTAAAGAAAGTGTATTCAATTTAAAATTTGAAAAATTTTAAAAGTTTTTAAAAGTTTAAAGGTATTCAATTAAGATTTTAAAAGAGTTCTTACAAATTTAATGATATTCAATTCAGATTTTGATGGATTTTATAAAAGTTCATTAAAATCTAGATGTATTCAATTAGAACTTTATAGAATTCTTTTGAAATGTGATTATATTTAAAAAATCATTAATTTTAAAAAACTTTAAAAAATAATAGATTTTAATGGATTTGAAAGGATTTTAACAGTAAAATTGTAAAAAAAAATTATCAATATGAAATCTAGTTTTAAATCCAAAGATTTCGTTGAATTTTTATAAAATTTTTATGAAATCTGTAAAATTGCATAACAATCCATCAAATCTTTTAAAATTTATATAATTCATTTTAAATCCATCAAATTTTAAATTAAATACATCCCTTTAAATGTTATTTAACTATAATATAATATAAATCAATAAAATACAGATTTATCAACACAGGTTAAAAACACAAGTTAATATAATTCTAGGTACCAAACGTACTCTCAACAATTTGACATCGGTAGTAATTGGTTGGCTATGGGCCTCTGGCCCAGCATTTTTTTTTCCAATTTTTTTAATCTTGATTTTTGTAATTATACTTTAAAATTAATACTCCAAAATTGATCTATTGAATAATTTCATTTATATAAACTGATTAATTAACTAATTATGTTAATTTTAAAATAAGTTAATGGACTTCATCATTTTTTTTTACTTTGTCCCATGAAAAATTTAATGAAACCGTAATAACTAATATTACAAATTATATATATATATATATATATATATATATTTTATTATTATTAAACACTCTCAATTATATTAAAGAAAAAATATTATAATTTTTTTTTCTTTAATTTGTTTTTGTTAGAACATTACTTAAGTTAATGCAATACTATGCTGAGATTTGCAATCTGTGACTCGGACAGTATTGTCAATAATAATAATTATATAATAACAATAAAATGCTATCAATACAGGTCGTCCAGTATACATCTAAATAAAGAAATATTGAATTACTAAAATTCTACGTAGGGAAGTTTCATTACTTATCAATAGTTTGACTATAATTCACCAATAAATAGTTTGACTATATCAACCAAAAATAAAACAAAATTAATTAATTAAAATTTTGCTCCACTAGTCATTATTGCCCAAGTCAAGCTAGAGCCTAGAGGGGACATGGTGGAACGTCCACATTCTGCCAGTGCTAAAATATTCTTTTATGTCCAACTTATATATGTTGGTAGTGTACAGGATATAAAAACAATCACAGAGGATATTTGTTTTTGGGAATAAATGTAGCGCCGTTGAGAGTTATGCTCTTGCAATCATTAGCCTTCTATAAAATATCATATGATGTATCAATATATTTATCAAAAATATAACATTATTTAATTAATTAATATATTAATATAATTTAAAAATTAAACGATTACTGAACTAAATAATTGTTAGCTCATAATAAAATGTAAAAATAAAGAAAATTATAGCTGATGGATAAGAATCATGGGTCCTAAAGATAAGAATTACGGCAGCCATATTTGTAAAAATTTATCCTCCACATTCCTTGTAGAAACATGCCAGGCATTCTGGTCATTTGGGCTTTTATTGAATGATGCCATCACGCTTTGTTTGGCGTCATGTCTTCTTGTGTCAGTGGGCTTCTGAGTCTCTTAGGAAAAAAAAAAATATATATATATATATATATATTTCATATATAAACATACAATTTTTTTTTTATCATTCATAATAAATTCCTCCCACTTCAGTATTTCAAATTTATAATCTTTCAATTATAAGTTAATTTCACTTTATTAAAAGTTTATTATATTATAAATAAAAAAATATTATTTATTGCTATTGATAAATGAACAGCATAGAACTTACATGGCAAATAAAAATTAAAATCATTACTATTAAATAGTTTATTTTTAAAATTTTAAAATAAAAATAACAAAATTAAATATTTAAATTAAATTTTATTACATATGATAATGATTGTTATCGATAATAATAAATAGTAAAATTTTGCAAATATAATTTGTATAATCTATTGAACAATAATTGCTTTAAAAGTTATCATTTGACCAACCAATTTTTAATTTTTAATTTTTAATTGAAATGACACCTAATTTCAACACTTTAACGCATTAATATATTCCAAAAAAAAAAATGCAAATATTTTCAACAAAAAAAAAACAAAAAACAAAAAGACAAAAAGCAGATGTAACTCAAGACACACATTTACTACCTCACCATTTTTTTTATTCATTTATTTTTAGTATTTATTTGCTGCAAACTCCTCGCCGTATTTTCATTACTATAATTCGGGAATAATTCACAGATAGCCTCCAACATTGAATGATTCAGAAGGCCTAACACTCGCGATTTCTAGGACTCTTGTCTCTTTCTTGGGTGAAAATTTTTTATCTTTCTTTATGTTTGTTTGAGTCTCGAGTGTCCTTTTTTTTATTATTTAGATATTAGGGATAAGATTTAAATTCGAATCATTATTAGAAAAAATAATAATTTTTATTATTAAGCTGCTTCCATAAAGATATGTTAAAATAAATCAAACAAACAAATCTACAAGAAATTCTACCTTTTGGCTGTGCTCTCTCTAAATTAATGTTCATACTTCAAATATATATATACAGAAATCTCTATATATTATTTGACATTTACCCAAAAAAAAAAAAAGAAAAGAAAAGAAAAAAAAACTCTCTCAAACGATTAAAAACTTATAAGCTAAACAAAAATTATGTATACGACAACATAAAATTACCCTTATAAAAAAAATATAAAAATGTTAACATTTAAAATTGCATAAATGCTTAAGATGAATAAATTCATTTAGATAAAAATTAATACTTTGTTAAAATTTTTTAAGAATATTATTTTAATATTTAGAATAATAAAAAAAAAGTTTGGATTAAATCATTTGGAAAATAGTATAATAATTAATTGGTATGCCAAAAGGGTAATTTTATCAAGTTAAAATAACTTTTAATATGTAAGGGAGCAATATGTTATACATAATAATAGTTAATGGGTTTGTTTGTTATTTTGATAGTTTAAGGAGGTTATTTGTAAATGTCAAACAATGTAGAAACATTTTCTATAATTTACCCTTTTTTTAGTGGCGTGAAATCATTTATAGCCACTTCTTTGTGTTTAATATTGAAATCACAGTTGTTTCCTGTTTCGTTTTGCTAATTTGAAAATAATTTACTTTCCCATTTTTGTATGGTTCAATTATTCTTTGAGATATAAGAAAATTAATCAATTGTTAGCCATATGATGTATTTTGCAGGGAAAATGTATAGAGGCTGCTAAGTAAAGAGCTATTGATCAATAAGAAAATTATTTGAGAAACTTGAACTCAACAACTTTCCTTCTTTAATTAAACACTTTTAGATTGTTTGACCAAGAAGAAACTAACAACACTTTTCAATTGACTGATTTAGGTGACAATCCTGCAAAACATATATAAATGATTTTATGGATGCGAAACACAAGTTTGAACACCCAAGGACTCAATTATTCTGAGTTCCAAGTCTTCTTTAATGATCATATTGCAATAATTTCAAGTTAATGACTTTTTAATGTTAAGAAATGTCATAGCTAAATTACGTTTGGCCTCATATTGTGTTAATGGTGGCAAGAACACTTTACACAACAAATAATATTTAGTTTTAACCTATAGTTATTTGTGACAACCAGTATGGATGCATATGGGGCATTGACAGTATACCTGATGTCCAATTCCACATCATTCATGTGTAGATTAAGAGATGATTCTAATTTAATGATAGTCACTCTCATAATGTCAAAGCCTTTTAAAAATGGTTTCAAACCCTGAAATTAAGCATGCTCAAGTGAGAGTAATCCAAAGATGGGTAATCTTCTAGGAAACTCTAAACCAAAAAAAAAAAAAAGAAAAAAAGAAAAAAAAAACTCACACTGAGTGCGGTAGCTAAATTGGGAATACTATCGATAGAGATTGATAGGTTACTATTGGAGGCAAGGTATTACAAATGGTATCAGAGCTCATACCCAGTTGAAAGTGAGTTAGCGAGGATGCTGAATTCCAAGGGGGTGGATTATGACGACCAATGTGGGCAAGTATGGGGCATTGGCATTCTACCTGGTGTCCAATCCCACATCGTCTGAATGTAGATCAACGTTGAAGCCTTTACAAAGTAGTTAGTTTCAGGATTTTAAAGAATACTGAAGTTAAGTATGTTCAAGCGAGAGTAGTCCAAAGATGGATGACCAAGCGAGAGTAGTCCAAAGATGGATGACCTCCTAGGAAGCTTTAAATAAAATAAAATAAAAAATCTCACACATAGTATGGTGACTAATTGGGGATAATATGATACTTAGATAAAAGTAGTCAAAGAATGAATGATTGCAGTGGCTAAATTAATGACAATATCAGCGAAGTAATAGATCCGTTAATGGAGGAACGGTGTTACATTATTAGCCATAACATAATAGCATTGATTTTTTATTATTAATTTTTGGCCATAAAGTTTGGACTTTCTCATTACACTTTGTCTTCTTACCACATACATCATTTATGAGACTAAAGGAGAGGTGATTGCTTTGCATTTAAGAAAAACAAATAAGTCCATTCTTTCCCCAGATTCAAATGTATGGTGGTATTTCTTCTAGTGTCTTGTAGTACAAGTAAAAGAGCTCATCTATGATATCGTCTCTGAATTGTTGCCTAATTAGTCCCTCCATAGCAGCTCTCATGTGAGATGCAGCTTGATGGGCATTGGAAAGAAATTTATTTACCAACACTCCTTGTTCAAATTCTTTTCTTTCTATGCTAAAGTATCCATTTTGTTCAACAACAGCTTTAAATTCTTTAGAACAGGGGAAATACACTGCTATGCTAAAAGGAATCAACTTTCTCCTCACAAATAGGCCCCTGCACACATGCACACATACATACGCATGCAAAACAGATATATTATGCAACAATAGTTAGTTCAGACTAAAGATGCACTATCAATTATTGAATTGCTTTGGAGTACTTGAGATAGCTAAAATGGTTTGCATTTATAGTACAAATAATTATTAAAAATCTTTTATCTTTCACTTTTTGTATCACAGTATTAAACACAAAGCAATTTATGATACTATACCTTCTTAGTAATGTCCATAAAGCAGGATCCTACAAGGTTAAATCATCAATTTTCAATAGATTGAGAATGAGAAGTTCCATTGAGGTGCTAGGAAAAATGAGTACCATCAAGCCACCACAACAACCTTGTTAGAGAATAATGGCAAGTGGTAGCCATGAAACATGCAAACCTCGAGACTAAGGCAAGGTAAAAGCTTAAATGCCTTGGCCGAAATCATTAACCTAGTTTGTTTCATATTTGGCTTCTATTTTTAATTCTAGCAAATTGTGTAATCTAGGCTAGATAACTTGGTTCACAAAGACACCAAAATATGTCATTTAAAGTATACTAGCCAAATTAGGGTTTAGGAAAAACCAAGCACCTAGATGACATGGAAAGCACCTTGGTGACAAGGATGGTGACATGGAAGCTACTTGGTGACATGGAACTTTACCATTCGGCCTTTCTCTCAACCAATGCATGAAAGGACATGTGTCATCATGCATGAGGACTATTTCACCATGAAGCAACTAATGAGGTAGCAACACTTGTCAACCAACCATGATGCATGTGGCAAAGTTACTTTACACATGTAGTTTTGCTTCACCATGAAGGACTTGTTTGTATTGGTCCTTAAAACCGGTCATGGTGTGCTTTCACACCTATTTTGTATGCTATAAATATGTATTACATTTCAATGAATGAATATATTGAATTTTGGAGAAATATACCTTAGTTTCCATTTGAAACCAAGAGAACACTAAAACCGGCCTTGTTATAATTTTTCCAGCAGCTTATTATATCAAAGCCAAGATACACCTTCACTCCAAAGCAATTTCAATCCTTCGTAACTTGTTTTATTTTGATTTACCTTGCCCTCATTCTTTCAAATTGGTATCAGAGCCTTCTTTCATCAATCTCTCAACAAAAACCGATTCAAAACTCACAAAACACCAACCGGTTTAAATGGCTTCCTTACATTTTTCAGCACCTTCACCTCCCATGTTTGATGACCACAACTATCCTATTTGGGCAATCAAAATGAGATCTTATCTTCAAGCTTATGACCTTTGAGAGCTTATTGAAGTTGATATGAGGTAGAACTATTGAGAGCAAGTGCTACTTTGAATCAAATCAAACTTCATAGTGAAGAAAATGCAAGACCTTACAAAACTCTCACAGCAATACAAGCTGCTGTGACCGATGACATCTTCACTAGAATTATGACTTGTAAAATTCCTCTACAAGCATGGGAAAAGCTTCATGAGGAGTTCCAAGGAAGTACAAGATCAAGACAGATGCAGCTGCTCAACCTTAGAAGAGAAATTCAAAAATTTGAAGATGTTGGAACATGAAAACGTGAAGGAGTTTTCCAACAAACTTATGAAGATTGTCAACCAAATCCGGTTGTATGGTGAGTTTTTTCCAGATTAAAGGATTGTTGAAAAGATCTTTATATGCCTTCCAGAGAAGTATGAAGCAAAGATCTCAACTTTGGAGGAGACAAAAGACCTTACACAACTCACAATTGCTGAATTGATCAATGCCTTGCAAGCCACGGAACAAAGGAGGAGTCTTCAGCTACAAGGTGAATCAAGCGCGGGTGAAGCAGCCCTTGCAGCAAATAACAAAGGTAAATCAATCCAGCAATGAAGGCCTTTCCAAAGGCAAACTAGGGGCAAGGAGACAACAAACCGAAGAGAGAACAAGATGACATATGGTCCTTGCATAATTTGCAAAAAGCAAGGACACACGGCTAAGATATGCTGGTGGAGACCAAATGCCCAATGCAAAATTTGCAAGCAATTCGATCACACGGAAAGAGTTTGCAGGCAAAAGAACCAAAGGCAAGAAGCTAGACATACTCATGAACTCAAAGAGGCAAGTGGTGAGCACGCACATACCTTCACAGCAACTTGCAACCTTGCAAGCTCAATCAAAGACTCATGGATCTTGGACAGCGGGTGCACAAATCACATGTTCAACAACCGTGATTTGTTTGTCAAGTCTAACCCTAGAATTACAACAAAAATCGGGGCAGCAAATGGACAAATCATGGAGGCACAAGGAAAAGGAGATTTGGTCATTAAAACACCAAAAGGTACAATTCAAATTACCAATGTTTTATTTGTATCAAATCTGTCCAAAAATTTACTTAGGGTACCTCAACTTATGAAAAAAGGATATACTTTGAAGTTCTTAGATAAATGTTGTGAAATATCTAAGGATGAAGAAATTGTATTACTTGTCCATATGAAAGACAATAGCCTTGTAATTGATTTTAATCAACAAAATCAAATGGCTATGAATACCAAAATTCATGAAGAATCAAAGCTATGGCATAGAAGGTTCGGACACTACAACTATACCACCATGAAGCAGATGCATACTCAACAAATTGTTGAGGACTTACGACAAATCCATGGAGATGATGATGTTTTCCAAATATGTCAACTTGGAAAAATCAAAAGACAACCATTTCATTTGACTACATATGGCAAGGCAAAGGAAAAATTACAATTGGTGCATTCGGATTTATGTGGACCTATGAATGAAGCAACACATGCTGGGAGGAGGTATTTTATCATCTTTATTAATGATTATTCAAGGAAGTGTTGGATCTACTTCCTCAAACAAAAGTCAGAAGCAGCAATCACATTTGAAGAGTTCAAAAAACTTATTGAAAATCAAGCACAAACAACCATCAAG
Source organism: Ziziphus jujuba (assembly GCF_031755915.1). NCBI lineage: Eukaryota > Viridiplantae > Streptophyta > Magnoliopsida > Rosales > Rhamnaceae > Ziziphus > Ziziphus jujuba. The sequence goes on along the minus strand of NC_083380.1, from coordinate 14,103,263 downwards.
GTAATTAGAACCGACAATGGTGGAGAGTACATATCCAAAACTTTCCAAGATATTTGCAAGACAAATGGTATCATACATCAACTTACCACTCCATACACACCACAAAAAAATAGAATGAGTGAAAGGAAGAATGGAACAATCATGGAGATGTCAAGATGCTTGCTATTTGAGAAGTGATTGCCAAAGAAATTTTGGGCCGAAGCAGCTAATACAAGTGTATACTTCCTAAACCGACTTCCAAGTAAGGTAATTGAATCCAAAACACCAAATGAATTATGGTATGACTTTAAACCTTCAATTGCTCACTTAGAAGTCTTTGGAAGTATTTGTTACATGCATGTCCATGACTCCAAAAGAACCAAACTTGATAAGAAAGCAAGTATTGGTGTTCTTGTAGGCTATAGCTCGGTTTCAAAAGGCTATAGAATCTTTGGTGTATCTAAGATGCAGGTTGTTGTCTCTAGAAATGTTATTATAGATGAGAACTCATATTGGAATTGGAAGGAGCATAAAGTGGAAGATAACACTTATATTCATATAAGAACTCCTTCCACCAATCAAAGAAATTTTGATGTTGAAAATAATGATGAAGATGATGATGACCCAGCCAATGAAGATTATGTGGGCAAGAGAGGCACAAAATGAATTGAAGAACTTTATGCAAGTGTAAGGATGGCAACACCTAATTCTACAACATATAGTGATGCTTCACAATGCAAAGAATGGCAAGTTGCAATGAAGGAGGAGCTTCACATGATTGACAAGAACAAAACTTGGAGTTTGGTGCCGAGACCAAAGAAAGGACATGTGATAGGTGTCAAATGGATCTTTAGAACCAAACTAAACCCTAATGGCACCTTGAACAAACACAATGTAAGGCTGGTTGTCAAAGTCTACATTCAACAATATGGTGTAGACTATATAGAGACTTTTGCACCGATGGCAAGACATGAAACCATTCAGCTTCTACTTGCATATACAGCCAATAAATCTTGGAAAATATACCATTTGGATGTAAAATCAGCTTTTCTAAATGGTATATTAGATGAAGAGGTATATGTTAAGCAACTTGAAGGATTTATCATAGAAGGAGAGGAGGAGAAAGTGTACAAGATTCATAAAGCTTTGTACGGGCTCAAAAAAGCTCCAAGAGCTTGGTATGCAAGAACTGATGACTACTTCACTCATGAAGGCTTTTCTAGAAGTGATAATGAGCCAACACTCTACATCAAAGCTAACACACATGAAGATGCAATGGTAATCTCCCTTTATGTAGATGATTTGCTCATAATAGGTTGCAATATCAAAGGCATTCAAGAATTCAAAGACAAAGTGAAAGAAACCTTCAAGATGTCTGATCTTGGTTTGATGAATTACTTTCTAGGATTGGAGATAAAGCAAACAAGTAAAGGTATAATTTTATCTCAAGAACAATATGCTTTGAATTTGCTTGATAAGTTCCAACTAGAAAATGCAAAGACTGTTGATACACCAATGATACAAAATGCCAAGTTTGAACGTGAGGATGGAAGTGAGAAAGTGAATGCTTCGGTTTATAAAAGCTTAATTAGAAGCTTGCTTTATTTGTGTGCTTTAAGACCTGACATTATGTATACTGTAAGTGTGCTATCAAGGTACATGAGTGTACCATCACAAAATCATTACCAAGCTGCAAAAAGAATTCTACGGTATGTAAAGGGCACGGCCAACCTTGGAATTCTATCCAAGCATGGCAACATGTGTGAGTTGGTTGGCTATTGTGATAGTGATTGGGCAGGTAGCTTGGAAGACAGGAAGAACACCTCTGGATACTTGTTTATGTTTGATTCAGGTCTATTTTTATGGAGCTCACACAAGCAAGGAACCACGGCACAATCAATAGCAGAAGCTGAATGCATCTTAGCAGCCGTTGCATCAAACCAAGCAATTTGGCTAAGGAAATTGCTTGATGACTTAGGTTGCAAGCAACAAATGCAACCACCATGTATTGTGACAATACTTCAGCCATAGCCATTACCAAAAATCCAATACAACACAGGAGAACCAAGCACATCCCTGTGAAGAACCATAGCATCCGTGAGGCTGAAAGAAACAAAGAAATCAGTTTGATGCATTGTTCAACACAAGACCAGCTGGCCGACATTCTTACAAAACCATTACCAAAAGAAAGACTTCAAATGCTTAGGAGTCTTCTTCACATCATACCTAACATTTCCAAGGAGGAGTGCTTGAGAATTATGGCAAGTGTTAGCCATGAAACATGCAAACCCGAAACCAAGGCAAAGTAAAAGCCTAAATGCCTTGGCCGAAATCATTAACCTAGTTTGTTTCATATTTGGCTTCTATTTTTAATTATAGCAAATTTTGTTATCTAGGCTAGATAAGTTGGTGCACAAAGACACCAAAATATGTTGTTTAAAGTATACTAGCCAAATTAGGATTTAGGAAAAACCAAGCACATAGATGACATGGAAAGCACCTTGCTGACAAGGATGGTGACATGGAAGCTACTTGGTGACATGGAGCTTTACCATTCGAACTTTTTCTCAACCAATGCATGAAAGGATATTTGTCATCATGCATGAGGACTATTTCACCATGAAGCAACTAATGAGGCAGCAACACTTGTCAACCAATCCTGATGCATATGGCAAAGTTACTTAACACATGTGGTTTTGCTTCACCATGAAAGACTTGTTTATATTGGTCCTTAAAACCGGTCATGGTGTGCTTTCACACCTATTTTGTATGCTATAAATATGTATTACATTTCAATGAATGAATATATTGAATTTTGGAGAAATATACCTTAGATTCCATTTGAAACCAAGAGAACATTAAAACCGGCCTTGTTACAATTTTTCCAGCAGCTTATTACATCAAAGCCGAGATACACCTTCACTCCAAATCAATTTCAATACTTCATATCTTGTTTTCTTTTAATGAACCTTGCCCTCATTCTTTCAAACCTCATGTGCCTGGCTTGTGAGAATTGCTCGATGTCCTTATGGTATTGTTTGTATGAGATAATATACATATTTGGATAAATTCACTATTCTAATATATATGAGAGGATATTTGATGGTATTTATCTAGAAGTAATTCATGAAGAAAATATATTTTTGAAATTAGATAAATATGGATTTATTGGAAGTTCTATTGGTTGAAAAGAGGTGAAAATTTAGATAAATATAAATTCATTAATAATTTGGAATTTTTATCAAGATGTGATTTATCTTGTCAAGCCTATTACTTATTTGGAAGCTTCTTTTGGTTCTTATATAAAGGAGGTTCAAGCTTCATTTTGAGGATACCTCAAAATCTCCACAAAATATCTTTGCAGTAATTCTTTCATTTTGGTCATCAATTCTTCAAGTCTTCAGCTTAGTTCTTCAAGTTCCAAGTTCTGGTTTATTTATTTCATTGTCATTTTGATCCATTTATTTTAAAGTCAAGGTCCATTTTGTGTTTATTTTATTTTTACCATTAAAAATTTTAAATTTATATTAAAGTCTATTATTTAAGGCATTAGAAGCCATTATAATTGGAATTCTCTATGGTTCTCTTTTTCTAATTCAATTTTCTAATTATTATTTATTTTATTTTATTTTTATTTTTCTCAATTTAATATTTTGGATTGAGGTGGCACTCCCATATATTACTGACACAATTAAATAGTGCAACATATTTTTTTGGCACGTCTACTTGGACCATACAAATCTTTCTGGCAAGATCATGGACACAAGGAACACATCAAAGTTTTAGCAATTCTAACCCATCTAAAAGTAGCACCGACAATTAAGTTGGTCTAGAGCAAAGAAGTAGTTCAAACTTCTAGAACTGAAACATCAATGCAAGTTGCCATCTGAATCCCAAAAAGAATCTTTTGCCAGACATACTAAATCCTAAACAAATTCCAACCGAAACATGGATTTGGTGATCCAAAGGACATTGATTGGATACATCTTGGAGTTGATGAACATGTTCCAAGCACAATTCCAAGCTAATCAAACTACAGCAAATGCACTCAAATTGGCTGATCCAGCTGCTCATGTTTCAATACCAGCTGCTATCATACCTGCTATTGTACTTGCCATTTTACCTACTACTGCTACAAAAGTTATCTGAACCAAGGCATCTGATCAAATAACATACTAGCTGTTTTGCCTTCTGCTCTGCCTGCTTCTCACGTTATTCCTACTGATAGGCCCAATCCACCCTATATGCCTCCTGAGGCAAGAAACTTAACTCAAGCTGCAGGACATAATGTTGATAATTGGAAATATAGCAATGATCAACAGTACCAACATCACCAAGTGGAACATCAAAGCCAACATTGGAGGAACAACCCTGTATTTGATCTTCACTTGTACTAAGATCTAGGAAATCAACAATGGCCTGGGCATTGATCATGACACTATTGAGAAAATGATTCAGGAAGCTAATGGTCTTGCATATAGACGTATTGGTCGACCTGTTTATAGGAAGCCATATTCAGATTACATTGATAGATTGAAATGCCCAAAGAACTTCAAACCTTTCGACTTTGCCTTTTTCTTAAGAGAAGAGAATCATCAATGGTCAAGTACATTGGCCGCTTTACTATACAAATTTTCATGTGTTACCTTGCTAAAAGACATTAGCAAAACTTTTTTGGCAATATTATTTAGAGAAAAAAAAAAGAAAAGAAAAAGAAGAGAGAACTTCCATGTACTATTCCATAAATAAATAAATAAAACTCACTGGAAGTTAACACGCAATATAGTGTTTGGACTTTGGTCCATAAAATTGAAAAAAAATAAAAGATAATAATAGTTTCAATAAGGTTTTATTTGGGAAGTGTCAAAATTGAGGGAGTAATTGATTTTCGGAATTTTAGTTTTTCAGGATTTAGTTTTCTGAGAATTAATTTTTTTCTTATTCTGTTTGATGAGTAATAGGAAAGTTGAGATGTATAAATAATTAAATTTAATATTGTATAATAAATTAAGGGTGAATATGTATTTTAAAAAAAAATTTAAAACTATTTTCATTGGAAATGACACCTATATAAGTAGGAAAAACTTTCCCACATATATTTCTACATTGGTAGAAATCTAATTTTCTGAATCCATACTTTTTCACTTTACAATAAACATCTAAACAAAAGAAAATCATTCCTTTCCCAAAAGAATTAGATTTCTACTAAGTTCACCTTTATCCAAAGATATTGTAAGTGGAGAGTACAAAAATAATTTTAATTATTTAATTCATGGGCAAAGTATACACTTCCACTAATCCCTCCACTTATGAAGGGATTGTTTTGGATGAAAAGGTACCTCTTATCCTTTCCATCTTTCCTATTTTCCATTCTAATCAAACAATCGATTTGCTCCCTCTCTCTGCATTTTTCCATCCCTCCCTTTCTTTCCTTCCAGTCTTCCACCCAACCAATCCCATTTTGTGTTTTTTTTCATTTTTGCAATTAAAAGTTTTTACTTTATATTAAAGTTCTATATTTTAAGGCATTAGAATCCATTATAATTAGAATTCTCTATTATTATTCTTTATGTCTAATTCAATTATCTATTTATTATTTATTTACTTAATTTTTGTTTCCCGCAATTTAATACTTTGGATTTGAGATGGCATGTCCCTACATTACAGAGACTATTAAATATTATTAAATATTACAACAGGTATTGAGCATTGTAAGCTAGAATTACGATCATCTCCGAGGATAGAGTAATGAAACTGTCTTTTGTCCCAAGTGGAAGAGTTTTTGTTCAATTACCTCTTCTAGCACCCTGGAAAGCCAATGGATAGCAGAAGAGGAATGAACAACGTTAATAGAAGCCTCGGAATTATGCGAAAATTGAAAGAAACCAGTAAACCTGTAGAATAGTAATCTTTGTCCTGGGGAGAAATGTGAAGAGCAAGTTGAAATCATTAGAGGCATGGTCATTAAAGAACATTAGGAATTCACGGATTTTGGAAGCAAAGCCTTCACTTTGGTACTTCGACTTCGCAGCTTCAATTATGTTTGCCACAGCTGCATGTAAAAGGTGGTTGAAGAAGCAAGATTTCCTATGTCAAGGTTTTCTGCAACTGCCTCGATCATAAGTTCTTTGGCAGAATCTATAGCTACTCTCTTCAAAAACAGAAAAGTGACATGTTTGTATTTTTTAGGGAATTAGTACATTCATCTTACTATTTTTGATACTTTCTTGTTTCACAACTATATATTTTTTCTATTTGTGGAACCAACATATGTAGAAAACCCACCAGAAAACCAAAAACTGTTTGAGAACTTCAAAAACTACTAGGAAGATTTTCCATAGTGACTGCCGTGCGATCTTTCTGAATTTAGCAATCTATTTATATAAGAATAGAGAACAGCAAGTTATCAGCTGAGCTTGTAACTACTTGATGTTCAAAATTATATATATCCCAGTTTACTAAATCTATTTACTTTGTATATATAATTTGGCTATATATGATATCAATCAATAAGTTCCAACACCAACATACACACACTTGCACACATACACGCGCACACACACACACATATATAGCTGCAGCATTGATTGAATTATTTTTCAAAACAAGTGACTTAATAAAAAGTTTACTATTACAGATTAACATAAGCCTGAGTATTGTTGATTGCTTTTCATCGAAGCAAAACACGTAAGAGTAACAAGATCATTTACGGTTCAAACATAGATATGCTATTCATTTCTATGGGGACTATCTAGTGACATAACCACATCCAATAAAAAATAATAAACAAATAAAACATAGAAATCCGATTTACCATGCACGCACTGTTCATCGGTTATGAGGTCAAACTCCAGACTAAACTATATATAAAAGGAAAAACTAGTTTCTTGCTATTTGGTTGGGAGAGAGAAAGTTGTTTGACAAAAATAGTATATGACCTCTTTATCAGGCTAAAAATCCATGTATGTTTCCTTTTTTTTTTTTTTTTAATTACATGTACATATTTGAAAATATGTTCTTGGCTCTTTTTCACTAATGACTATGGGACCAAAGGAGAGATGTCTGCTTTGCGTTTAAGCACAACAAATAAGTCCATTCTTTTCCCAGATTCTAGCATAAAGGGGACCATTTCTTCTACTTTCTTGTGGTACAAGTTAAAGAGCTCGTCTATAATATCGCCTCCGAAATGCTGCTTGAGTCTTCCCTCCATACCAGCTCTCAGATGGGATGCAAAAATATGTGCATTAGGAAGATTTTTACTCACAAAAACTCCCCGAGCATTTTCTTTTCTCTCAATGCTAAAACATCCATTTCGTTCGACAGCAGCTTGGAATTCTTCAGGAGTTGGGACATAGTATGGTATGTTAAAGGAATCCACTTTCTCCTCACAAATAATTCCCTACACAAAGAGAATTAAAGTAAACATGTTATGCAACAATATTTTTGAACAAAAGATGCTTTGTCAATTATTGAATTGCATTTTTTTTTTCTTTTATAAAGTTGCCAAAGTTGGAGATTAGGATAGTTAAAACGGCCGTCATTTATAAGATCAAGGGTTATAGAAATTCTTAATCTTTAACTTTTGTTTTTGGATACTGTCAGATCATTTACGTAATAACTATCAAACGGAGCTGTTTATAGTTAAAGCAGTCCATGATTTTGTACCTTCTTAGCCACGTCCATAAGGCAAGAACCCAAAAGGTTGAAAAAAATATTTCCTAAAGGTTGAGAATGAAGAGTTCCTTTGGGGATGCTAGAAAAGATGAGTAACATCAACCCACCAAGCACAACCTCATGAGCCCTGGCTTGCAGGAATCGATCCGTGTCCTCATCATATTGAGCTTTATAAGCCCGGATTACTTCATCTCCGGAATTAGTGTAATGAATCCGTCCTCCATTCCAAGCTGGAGAGTTCTTGTTCATTACCTCTTTTGGTACCCTGGAAAGCCAATGGATGGAAGAAGAAGCATGCACAATGTGAAGAAAATAACTTTTTTCTCTAGACCAACTAAACTTTTTCTCTGAGAAGACAAAAAACCGAGCAAATCTGCTAAGAAAATAACTAACTAAACTTAGTAACTTTTTCTCTTTCTAGTTTTACAGTTTTACTTGTTCTATTTTTGGCTCTAATAGAGTTTTATACTAATGGTTTCCAATTGAAGTTGAAAAAATACTAATGTATTTTCGAGAGAGATATCTACAAAAACAAAAGTTCTTTGAGAAGAACAATCAAGATTAGCGAAAATGGTTGCTCTTTCTCAGTTTCAGCAATCTCTTCTTGTAAGAATTCAGACAACCTAGTTATCAGCTGAGATTATGACCAGTTGACACCCATTACAAAGTTGATTTTTATTTCAACATAGCTTTTGTTAATTATTTCATAACCTATAGCAACCCTAAACCAAGCTTAAATATTACTATGTCATATCTTTCCATAAATATTTTGACAACTCTAATATAATTGACTTATATATATATATATATAGAAATTAATAATCTATTGCGAACAATATTGCCAATGCAAGGTAGAAATGTGTAGACATATTAAATGCTAAAGGTACCACCTTACTAATGATTTAATACTAAAATCCTAGTTGAGCAAATAACAACTTTGTCACATCATTAGATATTTAACATAAAATGGGGATTCTGTTATCTTTATATATATATATATATATAGAGAGAGAGAGAGAGAGAGAGAGTTTTTCTATAGAAGACTTCATATTATGAGTTTTAAAAGCTTATTGTGAGCTTCATTTGTCAATTGATCACAACCAACAAAAAAAAAAAAAAAAAAAAAAAGAGAAAATAGAAAAAAGATTTCTTTAATATTTTTAATTTGTATTTCTCCATCTTTGCTTTAGTAGTCTTGTTAATCTTTCATTCAACATGAAAACAACTTTCAATATTAAAAAATTTCATATTTGTCTTTATGGGTTAATTGGTATGTTATTTTTATATTGAATGTTGATTTTCACCTGATGAAAGATAAATAAGAATATTATAGCAAAATAAATTAAATGCAAATGAGAAATGAAAGATAAATCATGTCAATACAAGAAATTCAAACGACAGTGACAAACTATTGCCACTAAAATTATACTTGTGATAGAAAGAAAATTTTGTCATTAAAATTTGTGAGAAACAATATTAGTTTTTCACTCAAAGCCATAAAATTTGTAAGTAAATACTTTTTGTAATGCAGTGCTGTGACAAACTAGCTACAAACATATTCCATCACCAAAAACCTTTATAGTTACTAAAATTTTTACATATTTGTAGCATTCGGAGTTTTCATATTTGAAGCAAAGTCATTATAGCTTCATCACAAAAATGTATTAGTTACAAAATTGATTGCTTTCAGCGAAAAGGTTGTTTTATTGGTTACGGAAAACCCTTTGTAAAATATGGTTGTCACAAATACATACCTTCAGTGGCAATTACTAACCATTTTGCCATTAATGACTAAATTTGTTTTTGTGTGTTTTTTAGGGTTACTGACAAATGAAGCGCATAACTAGAAGCCTCTATAGAAAAGCTCAACTTTATATACATACATACAACCAGGCAAAATGTTCTTTATCTGATTCACCCAAGGCCCATGCCATAAAATTAGTGAAATCACCCTGTTATTAGTAATCCGCCATTAGCTTTCACCATATAGATGACTAAAAGCCTTTACAGAGAGAAAGAAAGGGAGCCTTCACGTGGTAAGAATGAAATCGAGAAAGAATTCGTGCTATAGATTTTAAATAGATATATATATATATATATATATAGAGAGAGAGAGAGAGAGAGAGAGAGAGATGTAAAAAGAAGGCCCGAGAGCCCAAAACTTGATCAAATCGGCTCCAAAAATACCAAATCCAAATCTAGCTTGAGTTGGATATGGTCTAAGCCCCAACCCGCTCAATTCTTATTTGATTGGACTCAGGCTATCGATTTTTTATGTAGATTCGGCCCAAAACCCGGCTCAATAAGTTATCCATTGGATCAGCCTGAAGCTTAGCTTAGTTAGCTATCACGTTATAATTTTATAATTTTTTTTATTTATTTTTATTCAATATATTATAAATATTTATTATATGTTAAATTGTATCCAGACCATTCCTTATCCCTTCAGTTAAATTAAGCCATGTCATTTTAATTTTAAAGTTAAGGCTTTGTTTGGTATGATGAAAAAGTAAAATGAAAGAAAAGGATGGATAGAAAAGTGGAAGGAAAGAAGATAAATTGGTTGTGTGGTCAGGATGAAGAAGAGAAAGGATGGAAAGTTAAAAGGGATAGTTTTTTTTATCTAAAACAGTCCCTCCAAATATTCTTTGCATTTTTAAATAATTAAGTAAAATAAAAATAATACATATACTTTATGAGTGTTACAAATTCCATTGTCCAATAACATATAGTACTTATTCACAAAAATGAGTGAAACCACATGTGGAACCCATAGATTCTACTCATATTTGTGGTCCCGGGTTCATGGAAAATTGGCTTTCTGAGCTCTATAAAAACTGCCACATTTATTTTTTGAACCAGATAAACAGCAAACTGAAACATAACATAATATAGAGAAGCATAAAGAAATTAGAAGCTAAGGTGACAAGAATTGGTAGCTAGCTAGTTTATTGCTTTGCGTTTAAGAAGGATAAAGAAAGCAAGTGCTTTCCCTGACTTGAAAATGGAGGGATTGTCTTCAATTTTCTTCTTATAAGTGTCAAACAGCACATCTAAGATTTCTTCACCAAAATGCTTCTTGATTTGCCCCTCCATGCCAGATCTTATATAAGATGCAAATTCTTGAGCATTAGTTATAGACAGAGAGTTATTTTCATCTGATCCCACATGATGTATGTCTTCAATTCTCTCAACGCTAAAACATCCATTTCTTTCAGCAGCTGCTTCCACTTCTTGGGGAGTCATGTGATATATTGGTATATTAAAGCTGTCCACTTTATCCTCACTTACAATTCCCTACACATGTATAGCAAAGATGTTAGGCATCTTATATACATCCAGTCAATTTCCTATCAAGATGATCTTATTAATTTTTTTTTTTTCATTCAAGACCTTTGTTATTAGTCCTTTATAAATATATATAGCAGGGTGTGGAGATTTATACTCAAGCTCAGTATCTGAGGAAAAGCCACTAGATTATCCCCTTAGAGACCACGTTAGCATCGTTAATTAAGTTGTATTCTGAAATTTATTCAAAAAAATCCAATATTAATTCCTCAAGATTTGGAGCATTTGACTTTTGTGCATATGTGAATTAAAAAAAGAAATTATGATTGGTCCTTGTGAATGGCTTTTTACAAGAGAAAGTATCATTTTGAATATAATACATAAGTTGACTAAAGTTTAACCAACAAATAGGATAAGACCAAAAAATAAAATAAAATGTCAAAGGAATACTCTAAAATCTTGATATGCATTAGAGCGAAAAAAAAAAAAATATATATATATATATATCTAAAAGAGAGGAGGCTAGAGTAAAATATTTAACCCAAATCACTTTATCAAATCAATCAACATGATCATGTTTAGTATATGCTAGCTGAGACTATATTAAACTTAATGCAGATAAATTTTATATTTCCTTACCTTCTTTGCCAAGTCCATAAGGCAAGTTCCGAGAAGGTCTAAGATCATACCTCCATGACCTTGAGAATGATGAGTTCCATGGGAGATACCACCTACAACGATTACCAGCAATCCTCCATAAACAATCTCTTCTGCCCTGGCTTGCAGAAATTTCTCCATATCTCGATCAAACTGAGCTTTATAAGCTCGAACTACTTCGTCAGAAGAATATATGTAATAAATCCGGCCTTTATTCCAAGCAGGGGAGTTTTTGTTCATCACTTCTTTTGGTACTTCAGAACGGAAATGAATGGCAACAGAAGTATAGACAAAGTGAAGAGATGCCTTGGGAAACAAGCGACCATAGAAAGAGCCCGGAACACCTGCTGCATAATATGGCTTGTTCTGAGGAAGGGAAGTGAAGAGCAGGTTGAAATCATTTGAGGTATGATCGCTAAAGAAAACTTGAAACTCAGGGATTCGAGAATTCAGTTCTTGGTGTTTTTGGTACCTGGACTCGAATGCTTCAATTATGTTTTGCACTGCAAAAAATGTATTAGGTCCAACAGAGCAACCCAAATCTGCTATGCTCAAAGTTTTGGAAGAAAATAGGATTTCTTTATCAAAATTTTCTTCAATTGCCATCTTTATCAGTTCTTTGGCAGCATCTGTGGCTGCTCTCTGCAGAAGCAAAATTGAAAATGCATTTTAACCACCAGAAGATTGTTAGTATACATTGTGGTTTCATAAATGGCTAATTAATATTTTATGATTATACTATCTGATATGACTAGGAGATATACAACTACAACAACTCAAAGAGCTTCCTCCAGCAGTCATCAATGATGATATTTTATTTAAATAAAATAAACTTTACTTGAATCTAAATATATATATATATATATATTATATATATCTATAAACACACCTGGGGTTTGGAGTTCTTGGTGTAGCTGTAGAGACCATTCCCACCTTTCATTGGATATGCTTCTTGCATCTCCTTGGTTTCCTCTGCTGCCATTTCTCTCTTTGAACTCTTTCTAAGAGGTAGGTAAGTATGAAATTATGAATGATGGTTCATAATTTGTAAGTATGAAATTATGAATGATGGGTCCTGAAGATAAGAATTACGGCAGCCATATTTGTAAAAATTTATCCTCCACATTCCTTGTAGAAACATGCCAGGCATTCTGGTCATTTGGGCTTTTATTGAATGATGCCATCACGCTTTATTATTATTGATAAATGAACAGCATGGAACTTACACGCCAAATAAAAATTTAAATCATTACTATTAAATAGTTTATTTTTAAAATTTTAAAATAAAAATAACAAAATTAAATATTTAAATTAAATTTTATTACATATGATAATGATTGTTATCGATAATAATAAATAGTAAAATTTTGCAAATATAATTTATATAATCTATTGAACAATAATTGCTTTAAAAGTTATCATTTGACCAACCAAATTTTAATTTTTAATTTTTAATTTAAATGACACCTAATTTCAACACTTTAACGCATTAATATATTCCAAAAAAAAGATGCAAATATTTTCAACCAAAAAAACAAAAAACAAAAAGACAAAAAGCAGATGTAACTCAAGACACACATTTACTACCTCACCATTGTTTTTTATTCATTTATTTTTAGTATTTATTTGCTGCAAACTCCTCGCCGTATTTTCATTACTATAATTCGGGAATAATTCACAGATAGCCTCCAACATTGAATGATTCAGAAGGCCTAACACTCGCGATTTCTAGGACTCTTGTCTCTTTCTTGGGTGAAAATTTTTTATCTTTCTTTATGTTTGTTTGAGTCTCGAGTGTCCTTTTTTTTATTATTTAGATATTAGGGATAAGATTTAAATTCGAATCATTATTAGAAAAAATAATAATTTTTATTATTAAGCTGCTTCCATAAAGATATGTTAAAATAAATCAAACAAACAAATCTACAAGAAATTCTACCTTTTGGCTGTGCTCTCTCTAAATTAATGTTCATACTTCAAATATATATATACAGAAATCTCTATATATTATTTGACATTTACCCAAAAAAAAAAAAAGAAAAGAAAAGAAAAAAGAACTCTCTCAAACGATTAAAAACTTATAAGCTAAACAAAAATTATGTATACGACAACATAAAATTACCCTTATAAAAAAAATATAAAAATGTTAACATTTAAAATTGCATAAATGCTTAAGATGAATAAATTCATTTAGATAAAAATTAATACTTTGTTAAAATTTTTTAAGAATATTATTTTAATATTTAGAATAATAAAAAAAAAGTTTGGATTAAATCATTTGGAAAATAGTATAATAATTAATTGGTATGCCAAAAGGGTAATTTTATCAAGTTAAAATAACTTTTAATATGTAAGGGAGCAATATGTTATACATAATAATAGTTAATGGGTTTGTTTGTTATTTTGATAGTTTAAGGAGGTTATTTGTAAATGTCAAACAATGTAGAAACATTTTCTATAATTTACCCTTTTTTTAGTGGCGTGAAATCATTTATAGCCACTTCTTTGTGTTTAATATTGAAATCACAGTTGTTTCCTGTTTCGTTTTGCTAATTTGAAAATAATTTACTTTCCCATTTTTGTATGGTTCAATTATTCTTTGAGATATAAGAAAATTAATCAATTGTTAGCCATATGATGTATTTTGCAGGGAAAATGTATAGAGGCTGCTAAGTAAAGAGCTATTGATCAATAAGAAAATTATTTTGAGAAACTTGAACTCAACAACTTTCCTTCTTTAATTAAACACCTTTAGATTGTTTGACCAAGAAGAAACTAACAACACTTTTCAATTGACTGATTTAGGTGACAATCCTGCAAAACATATATAAATGATTTTATGGATGCGAAACACAAGTTTGAACACCCAAGGACTCAATTATTCTGAGTTCCAAGTCTTCTTTAATGATCATATTGCAATAATTTCAAGTTAATGACTTTTTAATGTTAAGAAATGTCATAGCTAAATTACGTTTGGCCTCATATTATGTTAATGGTGGCAAGAACACTTTACACAACAAATAATATTTAGTTTTAACCTATAGTTATTTGTGACAACCAGTATGGATGCATATGGGGCACTGACAGGATACCTGATGTCCAATTCCACATCATTCATGTGTAGATTAAGAGATGATTCTAATTTAATGATAGTCACTCTCATAATGTCAAAGCCTTTTAAAAATGGTTTCAAACCCTGAAATTAAGCATGCTCAAGTGAGAGTAATCCAAAGATGGGTAATCTTCTAGGAAACTCTAAACCAAAAAAAAAAAAGAAAAAAAAAAACTCACACTGAGTGCGGTAGCTAAATTGGGAATACTATCAATAGAGATTGATAGGTTACTATTGGAGGCAAGGTATTACAAATGGTATCAGAGCTCGTACCCAGTTGAAAGTGAGTTAGCGAGGATGCTGAATTCCAAGGGGGTGGATTATGACGACCAATGTGGGCAAGTATGGGGCATTGGCATTCTACCTGGTGTCCAATCCCACATCGTCTGAATGTAGATCAACGTTGAAGCCTTTACAAAGTAGTTAGTTTCAGGATTTTAAAGAATACTGAAGTTAAGTATGTTCAAGCGAGAGTAGTCCAAAGATGGATGACCAAGCGAGAGTAGTCCAAAGATGGATGACCTCCTAGGAAGCTTTAAATAAAATAAAATAAAAAATCTCACACTTAGTATGGTGACTAATTGGGGATAATATGATACTTAGATAAAAGTAGTCAAAGAATGAATGATTGCAGTGGCTAAATTAATGACAATATCAGCGAAGTAATAGATCCGTTAATGGAGGAACGGTGTTACATTATTAGCCATGACATAATAGCATTGATTTTTTATTTATTAATTTTTGGCCATAAAGTTTGGACTTTCTCATTACACTTTGTCTTGTTACCACATACATCATTTATGAGACTAAAGGAGAGGTGATTGCTTTGCATTTAAGAAAAACAAATAAGTCCATTCTTTCCCCAGATTCAAATGTATGGTGGCATTTCTTCTAGTGTCTTGTAGTACAAGTAAAAGAGCTCATCTATGATATCGTCTCTGAATTGTTGCCTAATTAGTCCCTCCATAGCAGCTCTCATGTGAGATGCAGCTTGATGGGCATTGGAAAGAAATTTATTTACCAACACTCCTTGTTCAAATTCTTTTCTTTCTATGCTAAAGTATCCATTTTGTTCAACAACAGCTTTAAATTCTTTAGAACAGGGGAAATACACTGCTATGCTAAAAGGAATCAACTTTCTCCTCACAAATAGGCCCCTGCACACATGCACACATACATACGCATGCAAAACAGATATATTATGCAACAATAGTTAGTTCAGACTAAAGATGCACTATCAATTATTGAATTGCTTTGGAGTACTTGAGATAGCTAAAATGGTTTGCATTTATAGTACAAATAATTATTAAAAATCTTTTATCTTTCACTTTTTGTATCACAGTATTAAACACAAAGCAATTTATGATACTATACCTTCTTAGTAATGTCCATAAAGCAGGATCCTACAAGGTTAAATCATCAATTTTCAATAGATTGAGAATGAGAAGTTCCATTGAGGTGCTAGGAAAAATGAGTACCATCAAGCCACCACAACAACCTTGTTAGAGAATAATGGCAAGTGGTAGCCATGAAACATGCAAACCTCGAGACTAAGGCAAGGTAAAAGCTTAAATGCCTTGGCCGAAATCATTAACCTAGTTTGTTTCATATTTGGCTTCTATTTTTAATTCTAGCAAATTGTGTAATCTAGGCTAGATAACTTGGTTCACAAAGACACCAAAATATGTCATTTAAAGTATACTAGCCAAATTAGGGTTTAGGAAAAACCAAGCACCTAGATGACATGGAAAGCACCTTGGTGACAAGGATGGTGACATGGAAGCTACTTGGTGACATGGAACTTTACCATTCGGCCATTCTCTCAACCAATGCATGAAAGGGCATGTGTCATCATGCATGAGGACTATTTCACCATGAAGCAACTAATGAGATAGCAACACTTGTCAACCAACCATGATGCATGTGGCAAAGTTACTTTACACATGTAGTTTTGCTTCACCATGAAGGACTTGTTTGTATTGGTCCTTAAAACCGGTCATGGTGTGCTTTCACACCTATTTTGTATGCTATAAATATGTATTACATTTCAATGAATGAATATATTGAATTTTGGAGAAATATACCTTAGTTTCCATTTGAAACCAAGAGAACACTAAAACCGGCCTTGTTATAATTTTTCCAGCAGCTTATTACATCAAAGCCAAGATACACCTTCACTCCAAAGCAATTTCAATCCTTCGTACCTTGTTTTATTTTGATTTACCTTGCCCTCATTCTTTCAAATTGGTATCAGAGCCTTCTTTCATCAATCTCTCAACAAAAACCGATTCAAAACTCACAAAACACCAACCGGTTTAAATGGCTTCCTTACATTTTTCAGCACCTTCACCTCCCATGTTTGATGACCACAACTATCCTATTTGGGCAATAAAAATGAGATCTTATCTTCAAGCTTATGACCTTTGAGAGCTTATTGAAGTTGATATGAGGTAGAACTATTGAGAGCAAGTGCTACTTTGAATCAAATCAAACTTCATAGTGAAGAAAATGCAAGACCTTACAAAACTCTCACAGCAATACAAGCTGCTGTGACCGATGACATCTTCACTAGAATTATGACTTGTAAAATTCCTCTACAAGCATGGGAAAAACTTCATGAGGAGTTCCAAGGAAGTACAAGATCAAGACAGATGCAGCTGCTCAACCTTAGAAGAGAAATTCAAAAATTTGAAGATGTTGGAACATGAAAACGTGAAGGAGTTTTCCAACAAACTTATGAAGATTGTCAACCAAATCCGGTTGTATGGTGAGTTTTTTCCAGATTAAAGGATTGTTGAAAAGATCCTTATATGCCTTCCAGAGAAGTATGAAGCAAAGATCTCAACTTTGGAGGAGACAAAAGACCTTACACAACTCACAATTGCTGAATTGATCAATGCCTTGCAAGCCACGGAACAAAGGAGGAGTCTTCAGCTACAAGGTGAATCAAGCTCGGGTGAAGCAGCCCTTGCTGCAAATAACAAAGGTAAATCAATCCAGCAATGAAGGCCTTTCCAAAGGCAAACTAGGGGCAAGGAGACAACAAACCGAAGAGAGAACAAGATGACATATGGTCCTTGCATAATTTGCAAAAAGCAAGGACACACGGCTAAGATATGCTGGTGGAGACCAAATGCCCAATGCAAAATTTGCAAGCAATTCGATCACACGGAAAGAGTTTGCAGGCAAAAGAACCAAAGGCAAGAAGCTAGACATACTCATGAACTCGAAGAGGCAAGTGGTGAGCACGCACATACCTTCACAGCAACTTGCAACCTTGCAAGCTCAATCAAAGACTCATGGATCTTGGACAGCGGGTGCACAAATCACATGTTCAACAACCGTGTTTGTTTGTCAAGTCTAACCCTAGAATTACAACAAAAATCAGGGCAGCAAATGGACAAATCATGGAGGCACAAGGAAAAGGAGATTTGGTCATTAAAACACCAAAAGGTACAATTCAAATTACCAATGTTTTATTTGTATCAAATCTGTCCAAAAATTTACTTAGGGTACCTCAACTTATGAAAAAAGGATATACTTTGAAGTTCTTAGATAAATGTTGTGAAATATCTAAGGATGAAGAAATTGTATTACTTGTCCATATGAAAGACAATAGCCTTGTAATTGATTTTAATCAACAAAATCAAATGGCTATGAATACCAAAATTCATGAAGAATCAAAGCTATGGCATAGAAGGTTCGGACACTACAACTATACCACCATGAAGCAGATGCATACTCAACAAATTGTTGAGGACTTACGACAAATCCATGGAGATGATGATGTTTTCCAAATATGTCAACTTGGCAAAATCAAAAGACAACCATTTCATTTGACTACATATGGCAAGGCAAAGGAAAAATTACAATTGGTGCATTCGGATTTATGTGGACCTATGAATGAAGCAACACATGCTGGGAGGAGGTATTTTATCATCTTTATTAATGATTATTCAAGGAAGTGTTGGATCTACTTCCTCAAACAAAAGTCAGAAGCAGCAATCACATTTGAAGAGTTCAAAAAACTTATTGAAAATCAAGCACAAACAACCATCAAGGTAATTAGAACCGACAATGGTGGAGAGTACATATCCAAAACTTTCCAAGATATTTGCAAGACAAATGGTATCATACATCAACTTACCACTCCATACACACCACAAAAAAATAGAATGAGTGAAAGGAAGAATGGAACAATCATGGAGATGTCAAGATGCTTGCTATTTGAGAAGTGATTGCCAAAGAAATTTTGGGCCGAAGCAGCTAATACAAGTGTATACTTCCTAAACCGACTTCCAAGTAAGGTAATTGAATCCAAAACACCAAATGAATTATGGTATGACTTTAAACCTTCAATTGCTCACTTAGAAGTCTTTGGAAGTATTTGTTACATGCATGTCCATGACTCCAAAAGAACCAAACTTGATAAGAAAGCAAGTATTGGTGTTCTTGTAGGCTATAGCTCGGTTTCAAAAGGCTATAGAATCTTTGGTGTATCTAAGATGCAGGTTGTTGTCTCTAGAAATGTTATTATAGATGACAACTCATATTGGAATTGGAAGGAGCATAAAGTGGAAGATAACACTTATATTCATATAAGAACTCCTTCCACCAATCAAAGAAATTTTGATGTTGAAAATAATGATGAAGATGATGATGACCCAGCCAATGAAGATTATGTGGGCAAGAGAGGCACAAAATGAATTGAAGAACTTTATGCAAGTGTAAGGATGGCAACACCTGATTCTACAACATATAGTGATGCTTCACAATGCAAAGAATGGCAAGTTGCAATGAAGGAGGAGCTTCACATGATTGACAAGAACAAAACTTGGAGTTTGGTGCCGAGACGAAAGAAAGGACATGTGATAGGTGTCAAATGGATCTTTAGAACCAAACTAAACCCTAATGGCACCTTGAACAAACACAATGTAAGGCTGGTTGTCAAAGTCTACATTCAACAATATGGTGTAGACTATATAGAGACTTTTGCACCGATGGCAAGACATGAAACCATTCAACTTCTACTTGCATATACAGCCAATAAATCTTGGAAAATATACCATTTGGATGTAAAATCAGCTTTTCTAAATGGTATATTAGACGAAGAGGTATATGTTAAGCAACTTGAAGGATTTATCATAGAAGGAGAGGAGGAGAAAGTGTACAAGATTCATAAAGCTTTGTACGGGCTCAAAAAAGCTTCAAGAGCTTGGTATGCAAGAACTGATGACTACTTCACTCATGAAGGCTTTTCTAGAAGTGATAATGAGCCAACACTCTACATCAAAGCTAACACACATGAAGATGAAATGGTAATCTCCCTTTATGTAGATGATTTGCTCATAATAGGTTGCAATATCGAAGGCATTCAAGAATTCAAAGACAAAGTGAAAGAAACCTTCAAGATGTCTGATCTTGGTTTGATGAATTACTTTCTAGGATTGGAGATCAAGCAAACAAGTAAAGGTATAATTTTATCTCAAGAACAATATGCTTTGAATTTGCTTGATAAGTTCCAACTAGAAAATGCAAAGACTGTTGATACACCAATGATACAAAATGCCAAGTTTGAATGTGAGGATGGAAGTGAGAAAGTGAATGCTTCGGTTTATAAAAGCTTAATTAGAAGCTTGCTTTATTTGTGTGCTTCAAGACCTGACATTATGTATACTGTAAGTGTGCTATCAAGGTACATGAGTGTACCATCACAAAATCATTACCAAGCTGCAAAAAGAGTTCTACGGTATGTAAAGGGCACGGCCAACCTTGGAATTCTATCCAAGCATGGCAACATGTGTGAGTTGGTTGGCTATTGTGATAGTGATTGGGCAGGTAGCTTGGAAGACAGGAAGAACACCTCTGGATACTTGTTTATGTTTGATTCAGGTCTATTTTTATGGAGCTCACACAAGCAAGGAACCACGGCACAATCAATAGCAGAAGCTGAATGCATCTTAGCAGCCGTTGCATCAAACCAAGCAATTTGGCTAAGGAAATTGCTTGATGACTTAGGTTGCAAGCAACAAATGCAACCACCATGTATTGTGACAATACTTCAGCCATAGCCATTACCAAAAATCCAATACAACACAGGAGAACCAAGCACATCCCTGTGAAGTACCATAGCATCCGTGAGGCTGAAAGAAACAAAAAAATCAGTTTGATGCATTGTTCAACACAAGACCAGCTGGCCGACATTCTTACAAAACCATTACCAAAAGAAAGACTTCAAATGCTTAGGAGTCTTCTTCACATCATACCTAACATTTCCAAGGAGGAGTGCTTGAGAATTATGGCAAGTGTTAGCCATGAAACATGCAAACCCGAAACCAAGGCAAAGTAAAAGCCTAAATGCCTTGGCCGAAATCATTAACCTAGTTTGTTTCATATTTGGCTTCTATTTTTAATTATAGTAAATTTTGTAATCTAGGCTAGATAAGTTGGTGCACAAAGACACCAAAATATGTTGTTTAAAGTATACTAGCCAAATTAGGATTTAGGAAAAACCAAGCACATAGATGACATGGAAAGCACCTTGGTGACAAGGATGGTGACATGGAAGCTACTTGGTGACATGGAGCTTTACCATTCGAACTTTTTCTCAACCAATGCATGAAAGGATATTTGTCATCATGCATGAGGACTATTTCACCATGAAGCAACTAATGAGGCAGCAACACTTGTCAACCAATCCTGATGCATATGGCAAAGTTACTTAACACATGTAGTTTTGCTTCACCATGAAAGACTTGTTTATATTGGTCCTTAAAACCGGTCATGGTGTGTTTTCACACCTATTTTGTATGCTATAAATATGTATTACATTTCAATGAATGAATATATTGAATTTTGGAGAAATATACCTTAGATTCCATTTGAAACCAAGAGAACATTAAAACCGGCCTTGTTACAATTTTTCCAGCAGCTTATTACATCAAAGCCGAGATACACCTTCGCTCCAAATCAATTTCAATACTTCATATCTTGTTTTCTTTTGATTAACCTTGCCCTCATTCTTTCAAACCTCATGTGCCTGGCTTGTGAGAATTGCTCGATGTCCTTATGGTATTGTTTGTATGAGATAATATACATATTTAGATAAATTCACTATTCTAATATATATGAGAGGATATTTGATGGTATTTATCTAGAAGTAATTCATGAAGAAAACATATTTTTGAAATTAGATAAATATGGATTTATTGGAAGTTCTATTGGTTGAAAAGAGGTGAAAATTTAGATAAATATAAATTCATTAATAATTTGGAATTTTTATCAAGATGTGATTTATCTTGTCAAGCCTATTACTTATTTGGAAGCTTCTTTTGGTTCTTATATAAAGGAGGTTCAAGCTTCATTTTGAGGATACCTCAAAATCTCCACAAAATATCTTTGCAGTAATTCTTTCATTTTGGTCATCAATTCTTCAAGTCTTCAGCTTAGTTCTTCAAGTTCCAAGTTCTGGTTTATTTATTTCATTGTCATTTTGATCCATTTATTTTAAAGTCAAGGTCCATTTTGTGTTTATTTTATTTTTACCATTAAAAATTTTAAATTTATATTAAAGTCTATTATTTAAGGCATTAGAAGCCATTATAATTGGAATTCTCTATGGTTCTTTTTTTCTAATTCAATTTTCTAATTATTATTTATTTTATTTTATTTTTATTTTTCTCAATTTAATATTTTGGATTGAGGTGGCACTCCCATATATTACTGACACAATTAAATAGTGCAACATATTTTTTTGGCACGTCTACTTGGACCATACAAATCTTTCTGGCAAGATCATGGACACAAGGAACACATCAAAGTTTTAGCAATTCTAACCCATCTAAAAGTAGCACCGACAATTAAGTTGGTCTAGAGCAAAGAAGTAGTTCAAACTTCTAGAACTGAAACATCAATGCAAGTTGCCATCTGAATCCCAAAAAGAATCTTTTGCCAGACATACTAAATCCTAAACAAATTCCAACTGAAACATGGATTTGGTGATCCAAAGGACATTGATTGGATACATCTTGGAGTTGATGAACATGTTCCAAGCACAATTCCAAGCTAATCAAACTACAGAAAATGCACTCAAATTGGCTGATCCAGCTGCTCATGTTTCAATACCAGCTGCTATCATACCTGCTATTGTACTTGCCATTTTACCTACTACTGCTACAAAAGTTATCTGAGCCAAGGCATCTGATCCAATAATGTACTAGCTGTTTTGCCTTCTGCTCTGCCTGCTTCTCACGTTATTCCTACTGATAGGCCCAATCCACCCTATATGCCTCCTGAGGCAAGAAACTTAACTCAAGCTGCAGGACATAATGTTGATAATTGGAAATATAGCAATGATCAACAGTACCAACATCACCAAGTGGAACATCAAAGCCAACATTGGAGGAACAACCCTGTATTTGATCTTCACTTGTACTAAGATCTAGGAAATCAACAATGGCCTGGGCATTGATCATGACACTATTGAGAAAATGATTCAGGAAGCTAATGGTCTTGCATATAGACGTATTGGTCGACCTGTTTATAGGAAGCCATATTCAGATTACATTGATAGATTGAAATGCCCAAAGAACTTCAAACCTTTCGACTTTGCCTTTTTCTTAAGAGAAGAGAATCATCAATGGTCAAGTACATTGGCCGCTTTACTATACAAATTTTCATGTGTTACCTTGCTAAAAGACATTAGCAAAACTTTTTTGGCAATATTATTTAGAGAAAAAAAAAAGAAAAGAAAAAGAAGAGAGAACTTCCATGTACTATTCCATAAATAAATAAATAAAACTCACTGGAAGTTAACACGCAATATAGTGTTTGGACTTTGGTCCATAAAATTGAAAAAAAATAAAAGATAATAATAGTTTCAATAAGGTTTTATTTGGGAAGTGTCAAAATTGAGGGAGTAATTGATTTTCGGAATTTTAGTTTTTCAGGATTTAGTTTTCTGAGAATTAATTTTTTTCTTATTCTGTTTGATGAGTAATAGGAAAGTTGAGATGTATAAATAATTAAATTTAATATTGTATAATAAATTAAGGGTGAATATGTATTTTAAAAAAAAAATTTAAAACTATTTTCATTGGAAATGACACCTATATAAGTAGGAAAAACTTTCCCACATATATTTCTACATTGGTAGAAATCTAATTTTCTGAATCCATACTTTCTCACTTTACAATAAACATTTAAACAAAAGAAAATCATTACTTTCCCAAAAGAATTAGATTTCTACTAAGTTCACCTTTATCCAAAGATATTGTAAGTGGAGAGTACAAAAATAATTTTAATTATTTAATTCATCGGCAAAGTATACACTTCCACTAATCCCTCCACTTATGAAGGGATTGTTTTGGATGAAAAGGTACCTCTTATCCTTTCCATCTTTCCTATTTTCCATTCTAATCAAACAATCGATTTGCTCCCTCTCTCTGCATTTTTCCATCCCTCCCTTTCTTTCCTTCCAGTCTTCCACCCAACCAATCCCATTTTGTGTTTTTTTCATTTTTGCAATTAAAATTTTTTACTTTATATTAAAGTTCTATATTTTAAGGCATTAGAATCCATTATAATTAGAATTCTCTATTATTATTCTTTATGTCTAATTCAATTATCTATTTATTATTTATTTACTTAATTTTTGTTTCCCGCAATTTAATACTTTGGATTTGAGATGGCATGTCCCTACATTACAGAGACTATTAAATATTATTAAATATTACAACAGGTATTGAGCATTGTAAGCTAGAATTACGATCATCTCCGAGGATAGAGTAATGAAACTGTCTTTTGTCCCAAGTGGAAGAGTTTTTGTTCAATTACCTCTTCTAGCACCCTGGAAAGCCAATGGATAGCAGAAGAGGAATGAACAACGTTAATAGAAGCCTCGGAATTATGCGAAAATTGAAAGAAACCAGTAAACCTGTAGAATAGTAATCTTTGTCCCGGGGAGAAATGTGAAGAGCAAGTTGAAATCATTAGAGGCATGGTCATTAAAGAACATTAGGAATTCACGCATTTTGGAAGCAAAGCCTTCACTTTGGTACTTCGACTTCGCAGCTTCAATTATGTTTGCCACAGCTGCATGTAAAAGGTGCTTGAAGAAGCAAGATTTCCTATGTCAAGGTTTTCTGCAACTGCCTCGATCATAAGTTCTTTGGCAGAATCTATAGCTACTCTCTTCAAAAACAGAAAAGTGACATGTTTGTATTTTTTAGGGAATTAGTACATTCATCTTACTATTTTTGATACTTTCTTGTTTCACAACTATATATTTTTTCTATTTGTGGAACCAACATATGTAGAAAACCCACCAGAAAACCAAAAACTGTTTGAGAACTTCAAAAACTACTAGGAAGATTTTCCATAGTGACTGCCGTGTGATCTTTCTGAATTTAACAATCTATTTATATAAGAATAGAGAACAGCAAGTTATCAGCTGAGCTTGTAACTACTTGATGTTCAAAATTATATATATCCCAGTTTACTAAATCTATTTACTTTGTATATATAATTTGGCTATATATGATATCAATCAGTAAGTTCCAACACCAACATACACACACTTGCACACATACACGCGCACACACACACACATATATAGCTGCAGCATTGATTGAATTATTTTTCAAAACAAGTGACTTAATAAAAAGTTTACTATTACAGATTAACATAAGCCTGAGTATTGTTGATTGCTTTTCATCAAAGCAAAACACGTAAGAGTAACAAGATCATTTACGGTTCAAACATAGATATGCTATTCATTTCTATGGGGACTATCTAGTGACATAACCACATCCAATAAAAAATAATAAACAAATAAAACATAGAAATCCGATTTACCATGCACGCACTGTTCATCGGTTATGAGGTCAAACTCCAGACTAAACTATATATAAAAGGAAAAACTAGTTTCTTGCTATTTGGTTGGGAGAGAGAAAGTTGTTTGACAAAAATAGTATATGACCTCTTTATCAGGCTAAAAATCCATGTATGTTTCCTTTTTTTTTTTTTTTTTTTAATTACATGTACATATTTGAAAATATGTTCTTGGCTCTTTTTCACTAATGACTATGGGACCAAAGGAGAGATGTCTGCTTTGCGTTTAAGCACAACAAATAAGTCCATTCTTTTCCCAGATTCTAGCATAAAGGGGACCATTTCTTCTACTTTCTTATGGTACAAGTTAAAGAGCTCGTCTGTAATATCGCCTCCGAAATGCTGCTTGAGTCTTCCCTCCATACCAGCTCTCAGATGGGATGCAAAAATATGTGCATTAGGAAGATTTTTACTCACAAAAACTCCCCGAGCATTTTCTTTTCTCTCAATGCTAAAACATCCATTTCGTTCGACAGCAGCTTGGAATTCTTCAGGAGTTGGGACATAGTATGGTATGTTAAAGGAATCCACTTTCTCCTCACAAATAATTCCCTACACAAAGAGAATTAAAGTAAACATGTTATGCAACAATATTTTTGAACAAAAGATGCTTTGTCAATTATTGAATTGCATTTTTTTTTTCTTTTATAAAGTTGCCAAAGTTGGAGATTAGGATAGTTAAAACGGCCGTCATTTATAAGATCAAGGGTTATAGAAATTCTTAATCTTTAACTTTTGTTTTTGGATACTGTCAGATCATTTACGTAATAACTATCAAACGGAGCTGTTTATAGTTAAAGCAGTCCATGATTTTGTACCTTCTTAGCCACGTCCATAAGGCAAGAACCCAAAAGGTTGAAAAAAATATTTCCTAAAGGTTGAGAATGAAGAGTTCCTTTGGGGATGCTAGAAAAGATGAGTAACATCAACCCACCAAGCACAACCTCATGAGCCCTGGCTTGCAGGAATCGATCCGTGTCCTCATCATATTGAGCTTTATAAGCCCGGATTACTTCATCTCCGGAATTAGTGTAATGAATCCGTCCTCCATTCCAAGCTGGAGAGTTCTTGTTCATTACCTCTTTTGGTACCCTGGAAAGCCAATGGATGGAAGAAGAAGCATGCACAATGTGAAGAGAAACCTCCGGAAATATTCGACAATGGAAAGAGCCCGGCAAACCTGCAGCATAATATTCTCTATCCTTGGGGAGGGATGTGAAGAGGAAGTTGAAATCATTAGAGGTATGATCATTAAAGAAGACTTGAAATTCTGGGATTTTGGAAGCCGGGCTTTGGCTTTGATACTTCAACTTCACAGCTTCGATTATGTTTTCGACTGCTATAAATGTGTTAGGCCCAACTGAGCATCCCAAATCTGCACTGCAAAACGTATTTGAAGAAACAAGAGCTCCTATGTAGAGCTTTTCCGCAATCGCTTCATTTACAAGTTTTTTGGCAACATCTATATCTTCTCTCTAAGAAGACAAAAAACCGAGCAAATCTGCTAAGAAAATAACTAACTAAACTTAGTAACTTTTTCTCTTTCTAGTTTTACAGTTTTACTTGTTCTATTTTTGGCTCTAATAGAGTTTTATACTGATGGTTTCCAATTGAAGTTGAAAAAATACTAATGTATTTTCGAGAGAGATATCTACAAAAACAAAAGTTCTTTGAGAAGAACAATCAAGATTAGCGAAAATGGTTGCTCTTTCTCAGT
The DNA here is from genome assembly GCF_031755915.1 of Ziziphus jujuba. Classification (NCBI taxonomy): domain Eukaryota; kingdom Viridiplantae; phylum Streptophyta; class Magnoliopsida; order Rosales; family Rhamnaceae; genus Ziziphus; species Ziziphus jujuba. The sequence continues at coordinate 14,075,946 of NC_083380.1, read as the reverse complement.
TTCAGCAATCTCTTCTTGTAAGAATTCAGACAACCTAGTTATCAGCTGAGATTATGACCAGTTGACACCCATTACAAAGTTGATTTTTATTTCAACATAGCTTTTGTTAATTATTTCATAACCTATAGCAACCCTAAACCAAGCTTAAATATTACTATGTCATATCTTTCCATAAATATTTTGACAACTCTAATATAATTGACTTATATATATATATATAGAAATTAATAATCTATTGCGAACAATATTGCCAATGCAAGGTAGAAATGTGTAGACATATTAAATGCTAAAGGTACCACCTTACTAATGATTTAATACTAAAATCCTAGTTGAGCAAATAACAACTTTGTCACATCATTAGATATTTAACATAAAATGGGGATTCTGTTATCTTTATATATATATATATATATAGAGAGAGAGAGAGAGAGAGAGAGAGAGAGAGTTTTTCTATAGAAGACTTCATATTATGAGTTTTAAAAGCTTATTGTGAGCTTCATTTGTCAATTGATCACAACCAACAAAAAAAAAAAAAAAAAAGAGAAAATAGAAAAAAGATTTCTTTAATATTTTTAATTTGTATTTCTCCATCTTTGCTTTAGTAGTCTTGTTAATCTTTCATTCAACATGAAAACAACTTTCAATATTAAAAAATTTCATATTTGTCTTTATGGGTTAATTGGTATGTTATTTTTATATTGAATGTTGATTTTCACCTGATGAAAGATAAATAAGAATATTATAGCAAAATAAATTAAATGCAAATGAGAAATGAAAGATAAATCATGTCAATACAAGAAATTCAAACGACAGTTACAAACTATTGCCACTAAAATTATACTTGTGATAGAAAGAAAACTTTGTCATTAAAATTTGTGAGAAACAATATTAGTTTTTCACTCAAAGCCATAAAATTTGTAAGTAAATACTTTTTGTAATGCAGTGCTGTGACAAACTAGCTACAAACATATTCCATCACCAAAAACCTTTATAGTTACTAAAATTTTTACATATTTGTAGCATTCGGAGTTTTCATATTTGAAGCAAAGTCATTATAGCTTCATCACAAAAATGTATTAGTTACAAAATTGATTGCTTTCAGCGAAAAGGTTGTTTTATTGGTTACGGAAAACCCTTTGTAAAATATGGTTGTCACAAATACATACCTTCAGTGGCAATTACTAACCATTTTGCCATTAATGACTAAATTTGTTTTTGTGTGTTTTTTAGGGTTACTGACAAATGAAGCGCATAACTAGAAGCCTCTATAGAAAAGCTCAACTTTATATACATACATACAACCAGGCAAAATGTTCTTTATCTGATTCACCCAAGGCCCATGCCATAAAATTAGTGAAATCACCCTGTTATTAGTAATCCGCCATTAGCTTTCACCATATAGATGACTAAAAGCCTTTACAGAGAGAAAGAAAGGGAGCCTTCACGTGGTAAGAATGAAATCGAGAAAGAATTCGTGCTATAGATTTTAAATAGATATATATATATATATATATATAGAGAGAGAGAGAGAGAGAGAGAGAGAGAGATGTAAAAAGAAGGCCCGAGAGCCCAAAACTTGATCAAATCGGCTCCAAAAATACCAAATCCAAATCTAGCTTGAGTTGGATATGGTCTAAGCCCCAACCCGCTCAATTCTTATTTGATTGGACTCAGGCTATCGATTTTTTATGTAGATTCGGCCCAAAACCCGGCTCAATAAGTTATCCATTGGATCAGCCTGAAGCTTAGCTTAGTTAGCTATCACGTTATAATTTTATAATTTTTTTTATTTATTTTTATTCAATATATTATAAATATTTATTATATGTTAAATTGTATCCAGACCATTCCTTATCCCTTCAGTTAAATTAAGCCATGTCATTTTAATTTTAAAGTTAAGGCTTTGTTTGGTATGATGAAAAAGTAAAATGAAAGAAAAGGATGGATAGAAAAGTGGAAGGAAAGAAGATAAATTGGTTGTGTGGTCAGGATGAAGAAGAGAAAGGATGGAAAGTTAAAAGGGATAGTTTTTTTTATCTAAAACAGTCCCTCCAAATATTCTTTGCATTTTTAAATAATTAAGTAAAATAAAAATAATACATATACTTTATGAGTGTTACAAATTCCATTGTCCAATAACATATAGTACTTATTCACAAAAATGAGTGAAACCACATGTGGAACCCATAGATTCTACTCATATTTGTGGTCCCGGGTTCATGGAAAATTGGCTTTCTGAGCTCTATAAAAACTGCCACATTTATTTTTTGAACCAGATAAACAGCAAACTGAAACATAACATAATATAGAGAAGCATAAAGAAATTAGAAGCTAAGGTGACAAGAATTGGTAGCTAGCTAGTTTATTGCTTTGCGTTTAAGAAGGATAAAGAAAGCAAGTGCTTTCCCTGACTTGAAAATGGAGGGATTGTCTTCAATTTTCTTCTTATAAGTGTCAAACAGCACATCTAAGATTTCTTCACCAAAATGCTTCTTGATTTGCCCCTCCATGCCAGATCTTATATAAGATGCAAATTCTTGAGCATTAGTTATAGACAGAGAGTTATTTTCATCTGATCCCACATGATGTATGTCTTCAATTCTCTCAACGCTAAAACATCCATTTCTTTCAGCAGCTGCTTCCACTTCTTGGGGAGTCATGTGATATATTGGTATATTAAAGCTGTCCACTTTATCCTCACTTACAATTCCCTACACATGTATAGCAAAGATGTTAGGCATCTTATATACATCCAGTCAATTTCCTATCAAGATGATCTTATTAATTTTTTTTTTTTCATTCAAGACCTTTGTTATTAGTCCTTTATAAATATATATAGCAGGGTGTGGAGATTTATACTCAAGCTCAGTATCTGAGGAAAAGCCACTAGATTATCCCCTTAGAGACCACGTTAGCATCGTTAATTAAGTTGTATTCTGAAATTTATTCAAAAAAATCCAATATTAATTCCTCAAGATTTGGAGCATTTGACTTTTGTGCATATGTGAATTAAAAAAAGAAATTATGATTGGTCCTTGTGAATGGCTTTTTACAAGAGAAAGTATCATTTTGAATATAATACATAAGTTGACTAAAGTTTAACCAACAAATAGGATAAGACCAAAAAATAAAATAAAATGTCAAAGGAATACTGTAAAATCTTGATATGCATTAGAGCGAAAAAAAAAAATATATATATATATATATATCTAAAAGAGAGGAGGCTAGAGTAAAATATTTAACCCAAATCACTTTATCAAATCAATCAACATGATCATGTTTAGTATATGCTAGCTGAGACTATATTAAACTTAATGCAGATAAATTTTATATTTCCTTACCTTCTTTGCCAAGTCCATAAGGCAAGTTCCGAGAAGGTCTAAGATCATACCTCCATGACCTTGAGAATGATGAGTTCCATGGGAGATACCACCTACAACGATTACCAGCAATCCTCCATAAACAATCTCTTCTGCCCTGGCTTGCAGAAATTTCTCCATATCTCGATCAAACTGAGCTTTATAAGCTCGAACTACTTCGTCAGAAGAATATATGTAATAAATCCGGCCTTTATTCCAAGCAGGGGAGTTTTTGTTCATCACTTCTTTTGGTACTTCAGAACGGAAATGAATGGCAACAGAAGTATAGACAAAGTGAAGAGATGCCTTGGGAAACAAGCGACCATAGAAAGAGCCCGGAACACCTGCTGCATAATATGGCTTGTTCTGAGGAAGGGAAGTGAAGAGCAGGTTGAAATCATTTGAGGTATGATCGCTAAAGAAAACTTGAAACTCAGGGATTCGAGAATTCAGTTCTTGGTGTTTTTGGTACCTGGACTCGAATGCTTCAATTATGTTTTGCACTGCAAAAAATGTATTAGGTCCAACAGAGCAACCCAAATCTGCTATGCTCAAAGTTTTGGAAGAAAATAGGATTTCTTTATCAAAATTTTCTTCAATTGCCATCTTTATCAGTTCTTTGGCAGCATCTGTGGCTGCTCTCTGCAGAAGCAAAATTGAAAATGCATTTTAACCACCAGAAGATTGTTAGTATACATTGTGGTTTCATAAATGGCTAATTAATATTTTATGATTATACTATCTGATATGACTAGGAGATATACAACTACAACAACTCAAAGAGCTTCCTCCAGCAGTCATCAATGATGATATTTTATTTAAATAAAATAAACTTTACTTGAATCTAAATATATATATATATATATATATTATATATATCTATAAACACACCTGGGGTTTGGAGTTCTTGGTGTAGCTGTAGAGACCATTCCCACCTTTCATTGGATATGCTTCTTGCATCTCCTTGGTTTCCTCTGCTGCCATTTCTCTCTTTGAACTCTTTCTAAGAGGTAGGTAAGTATGAAATTATGAATGATGGTTCACAAAGTCACTACTTATAATCAATATTTGCTCAAGGATCTTGAAATTTGAAAAGTCATCTAAAAGCGACCTAATTATATATTTAAGTAATTTGGTCAATGTATATACACAGTGACAGCCAAAATGGGGAATCATTTTTTCTTTTCCATCCAACTCAAGGATTTGTTTTTTCGTTTTGGGTGAATAGGACATTATCATTTCGTAAACATATTTTCAAGATAGTCTGCTCCAACCAGAATAAAAATAATAGAAAATCAATTAACTAGTTTAGAAATAAAGTGGCAGAAATATTCAAGTTATGTATTTCATGAGAATTATTTTTGAAATTTTTCTTTAGATTTAATATTTTAATGGTGTACTTTTCGTTCCTTTCATAAAACAAAACAATTAGTCTCCCTTTCTATTATTATTATTAACAATATTCTTGGAGTCACATATTGCACGTATCAATCTCAGCATACGTAGTAACAACATTAACAATTGTATTGCATTAATTTAATTAATAATCTACAAAAGCCAAATTAATGCTGAAACTTCTAATCTGATTGCTAATTTTTTTTTATTTTCTATTTTTGGGACACATACTAATTAAATTGGGGTAAAGGATAAGATTTAATTAATAGTTTAGTAAATTATGTACCCCATGGCATCAGCATGACTTGAGTTTATGATATATTTTATTGTGTGGATCCTACTACAGTGCTGGCACAAGACTTTTTAAGGGCATGTACCAGTTAAGAAGGAGAATTGTATTAAAAAGTCAAAAATGGCAAAAAACATACATGAATTCCAAATCCGTTAAAAAATTGTTGGGCCCAGTATTTATCTTCTCCATAATAAACCCACACCTCTGGGTTTCGGGGTTCAGTCAGCGTCACTCCTTCGTTTTGATTTTATTTACTTATTCATATATATATATATATATATATATTTTGTCTTTTTGCTTTGCCAGGTCGTTTTTCAAGTATTTCAGCTTGTATTGGCATTTTCCATTTTAAAAGAGAAAAAATCGTTGATTTTCTTTTAGCCTTGTCACCTCTATTTCGGCTATAGTCTTCTCTCTCTCTCTCTCTCTCTCTCTCTCTCTCTCTCTCTCTCTCTTACCCTTTTTTCCTTTTGTCTTTTTTTTTTTTTATTGTTCTTGTTTTCATTTTTATTATTATTATTATTATTTATTTTTTTTTTTTGCCTTACCAAGTAGATGAATAGATCTGGATAAACCTTTTCAATGCTATTTAAAAAATATATATTTATATCATAATATTTTAGATAATGTAATTATTACTATGAATAATAATCAAAATTCAATCTAATATATTAAAAATGATGTACTTATTTAAAAAAATCCAATTATAATAATAAAAAATAATGATAAATTGGATAAATGATATGCCTTTGTGGTATGCTTTTATTGGGTAATCATAATAAGATTCAATAACTATAAAAAATTAAAATATTATTAATTTTCATTTTTTAATATATTTTAATTCTTTTAAAACTATTTTATTTTTTCATATAAATTGATTATTGATAATTTATTTAATATAGTAATAGAAAAAATTATATATATATATAATACATGTTTATTGTACAATTATACACTAAAGAAGGTGTATTCAATTTATAATTTGAAAGATTTTTAAAGTTTTTAAAAATTTAAAGGTATTTGATTAAGATTTTAAAAGACTTCTTACAAGTTTAATAATATTCAATTTAGATTTTGATGGATTTTATAAAACTCCATTAAAATCTAGATGTATTTAATTAGAACTTTGTAAAATTTTTTTGAAATGTGATCATATTTAAAAAGTTATTGATTTTAAAAAATTTTAAAAAATGATGAATTTTAATGGATTTAAAAGGATTTTAACAGTGAAATTGTAAAAAAAAATTATCAATATAAAATCCAGTTTTAAACCCAAAGATTTCATTGGATTCTTATAAAATTTTTATGAAGTCTCTAAAATTCCATAACAATCCATCAAATCTTTTAAAATTTATAATTCATTTTAAATCCATCAAATTTTAAATTGAATATATTCCTTTAAATATTGTTTAACTATAATATATAATAAATCAATAAAATACAGATTAATCAATATAGGTTAAAAACACAAGTTAATATAATTCTAGGCACCAAACGTACTCTCAACAATTTGACATCGGTAGTAATTGGTTGGCTACGGGTCTCTGGCCCAGCAATTTTTTTTTTCAATTTTTTTAATCTTGATTTTTGTAATTATACTTTAAAATTAATACTCCAAAATTGATATATTGAATAATTTCATTTATATAAACTGATTAATTAACTAATTATGTTAATTTTAAAATAAGTTAATGGACTTCATCATTTTTATTTTTTTTTTCACTTTGTCCCATGAAAAATTTAATGAAACCGTAATAACTAATATTACAAATTATGTATATATTTTTATTAAACACTCTCAATTATATTAAAGAGAAAAGATTATAATTTTTTTTGCTTTAATTTGGTTTTGTTAGAACATTACTTAAATTAATGCAATACTATGCTGAGATTGACATATGCAATCTCTGACTCCGACAATATTGTCAATAATAATAATTATATAATAACAATAAAATGCTATCAATTCAGGTCGTCCAGTATACATCTAGATAAAGAAATATTGAATTAGTAAAATTCTACGTCGGGAAGTTTCATTACTTATCAATAGTTTGACTATAATTCACCAATAAATAGTTTGACTATATCAACCAAAAATAAAACAAAATTAATTAATTAAAATTTTGCTCCATTAGTCATTATTGCCCAAGTCAAGCTAGAGCCTAGAGGGGACATGATGGAACGTCCACACTCTGCTAGTGCTAAAATCTTCTTTTATGTCCAACTTATATATGTTGGTAGTGTGCAGGATATAAAAACAACCATAGAGAATATTTGTTTTTGGGAATAAATGTAGCGCCGTTTGAGAGTTATGCTCTTTCAATCGTCAGCCTTCTATAAAATATCATATGATGTATCAATATATTTATCAAAAATATAATATTATTTAATTAATTAATATATTAATATAATTTAAAAATTAAACGATTACTGAACTAAATAAGTGTTAACTAAAAATAAAGAAAATTATAGCTGGTGGATAAGAATCACGGGGACTAAAGATAAGAATTACAGCTGCCATATTTGTAAAAATTTATCTTCCACATTCCTTGTAGAAACATGCGAGGCATTCCGGTCAATTGGGCTTTCATTGAATGATGCCATCACGATTTATTTGGGCTTGATGAGAAGATGCTGTTGTCCTTGCCTTTTGGCGTCATGTCTTGTTGCGTCAATGGACTTCTGAGTCTCTTAGTTAATGTGGTGCAGTAAAAAATTTATATATATATATATATATATATATATATAGATACGGAAATTCTATAATGAAAACGGTCCGAATGAGAACCGCAGTATTAGTGATGATTTTTTATAGTATTAAAGATAATTTTTTATAAAATCATCACCAATACTATAAAAAACTGTTACCAATACTGTGGTCCGAATGAAAACCGTCCGCAACATATACGGACTGTATATAGATATATTCCATATATAAACATACAATTTTTTTTTTATCATTTATAACAAATTCCTCCCACTTCATTTCAGTATTTCAAATTTACAATCTTTCAATTATAAGTTAATTCCACTTTATTAAAATTTTATTATATTATAAATAAAAAAATATTATTTATTACTACTTATAAATGATCAACATGGAACTTACATGACAAATAAAAATTTAAATCATTACTATTAAATAGTTTGTTTTTAAAATTTTAAAATAAAAATAATAAAATTAAATATTTAAATTAAATTTTATTACATATGATAATGATTGTTATCGATAATAATAAATAGTAAAATTTTACAAATATAATTTATATAATCTATTGAATAATAATTGCTTTAAAAGTTATCATTTCACCAACCAAATTTTAATTTTTAATTTTTAATTGAAATGCCACCTAATTTCAACACTTTAACGCATTAATATATTAAAACAAAAATGCAAATATTTTCAACCAAAAAAAAAAAAACAAAAAGACAAAAAGCAGATGTCACTCACGACACACATTTATTACCTCACCATTTTTTTTTTATTCATTTATTTTTATTATTTATTTGCTACAAAATACCTCGCCATATTTTCATTACTATAATTGGGGAATAATTCACAGATTTCTAGGACTCTTGTCTCTTTCTTGGGTGAAAATTTTTCTTCTTTCTTTATGTTGGTTTGAGTCTCGAGTCTCCTTTTTATTATTATTTAGATATTAGGGATAAGATTTAAATTCGAATCATTATTAGAAAAAATAATGATTTTTATTATTAAGCTGCTCCCATAAAGATATGTTAAAATAAATCAAACAAACAAATCTACAAGAAATTCTACCTTTTGGCTGTGCTCTCTCTAAATTAATGTTCATACTTCAAATATATATATATACAAAAATCTCTATATATTATTTGACATTTACCAAAAAAAAGAAAAAGAAAACAGAACTCTCTCAAACGATTAAAAACTTATAAGCTAAACAAAAATTATGTATACGACAACATAAAATTACCCTTATAAAAAAAATATAAAAATGTTAACATTTAAAATTGCATAAATGCTTATGCTGAATAAATTCATTTAGATAAAAATTAATACTTTTTAAAATTTTTTTAAGAATATTATTTTAATATTTAGAATAAAAAAAAAGTTTGGATTAAATCATTTGGAAAATAGTATAATAATTAATTGGTATGCCAATAGGGTAATTTTATCAAGTTAAAATAACTTTTAATATTTAAGGGAGCAATATGTTATACATAATAATAGTTAATGGGTTTGTTTGTTATTTTCATAGTTTAAGGAGGTTATTTGTAAATGTCAAACAATGTAGAAACATTTTCTATAATTTACCCTTTTTTTAGTGGCTTAAAATCATTTATAGCCACTTCTTTGTGTTTAATATTGAAATCACAGTTGTTTCCTGTTTCGTTTTGCAAATTTGAAAATAATTTACTTTCCCGTTTTTGTATGGTTCAATTATTCTTTGAGATATAAGAAAATTAATCAATTGTTAGCCGTATGATGTATTTTGCAGGGAAAATGTATAGAGGCTACTAACTAAAGAGCTATTGATCAATAAGAAAATTATTTTGAGAAACTTGAACTCAACAACTTTCCTTTTTTAATTAAACACGTTTAGATTGTTTGACCAAGGAGAAACTAACAACACTTTTCAATTGACTGATTTAGGGTGGCAATCCTGCAAAACATATATAAATGATTTTATGGATGCGAAACACAAGTTTGAACACCCAAGGACTCAATTATTCTGAGTTCCAAGTCTTCTTTAATGATCATATTGCAATAATTTCAAGTTAATGACTTTTTGTCATTAAGAAATGTCATAGCTAAATTACGTTTGGCCTCATATTGTGTTAATGGTGGAAAAAACACTTTACACAACAAATAATATTTAGTTTTAACCTATAGTTATTTGTGACATCCAGTGTGGATGGATATGGGGCACTGACAGGCTACCTGATGTCCAATTCCACATCATTCATGTGTAGATTAAGATATGATTCTAATCTAATGATAGTTACTCTCATAATGTCAAGGCCTTTTCAGAATGGTTTCAAACCTTGAAATTAAGCATGCTCAAGTGAGAGTAATCCAAGGATGGATAATCTTCTAGGAAACTCTAAACCAAAAAAAAAAAAAAAAGAAAAAAAGAAAAAAAAAACTCACACTGAGTGCGGTAGCTAAATTAGGAATACTATCGACAGAGGTTGATAGGTTACTATTGGAGGCGAGGTATTACCAATGGTATCAGAGCTCGTACCCAGTTGAAAGTGAGTTAGCGAGGATGCTGGATTCCAAGGGGGTGGATTATGACGACCAATGTGGGCAAGTGTAGGGCATTGGCATTCTACCTGGTGTCCAATCCCACATCGTCTGGATATAGATCAACATTGAAGCCTTTTCAATGTAGTTAATTTCAGGGTTTTAAAGAATACTGAAGTTAGGTATGTTCAAGCGAGAGTAGTCCAAAGATGGATGACCTCCTAGGAAGCTTTTTTTAAAAAAAAAAAAAAAAAAATCTCACACTTAGTATGGTGGCTAAATTGGGGATAATATGATACTTAGATAAAAGTAGTCAAAGAATGGATGATTGCGGTGGCTAAATTAAGGACAATATCAGCGAAGTAATAGATCTGTTAATGGAGGAGCAGTGTTACATTATTAGCCATGACATAGTAACATTGATTTTTTATTATTAATTTTTGGCCATAAAGTTTGGACTTTCTCATTACACTTTGTCTTCTTACCACATATATCATTTATGAGACTAAAGGAGAGGTGATTGCTTTGCATTTAAGCAAAACAAATAAGTCCATTCTTTCCCCGGATTCAAACGTATGGTGGCATTTCTTCTAGTGTCTTGTAGTACAAGTAAAAGAGCTCATCTATGATATCGTCTCTGAATTGTAGCCTAATTAGTCCCTCAATAGCAGCTCTCATGTGAGATGCAGCTTGATGGGCATTGGAAAGAAATCTATTTACGAACACTCCTTGTTCAAATTCTTTTCTTTCTATGCTAAAGTATCCATTTTGTTCAACAACAGCTTTAAATTCTTTAGAACAAGGGAAATACACTGCTATGTTAAAAGGAATCAACTTTCTCCTCGCAAATAGGCCCCTGCACATATGCACACATACATGCGCATGCAAAACAGATACATTATGCAACAATAGTTAGTTCAGACTAAAGATGCACTATCAATTATTGAATTGCTTTGGAGTACTTGAGATAGCTAAAATGGTTTGCATTTATAGTACAAATAATTATTAAAAATCTTTTATCTTTCACTTTTTGTAGCACAGTATTAAACACGAAGCAATTTATGATACTATACCTTTTTAGTAATGTCCATAAAGCAGGATCCTACAAGGTTAAATCATCAATTTTCAATAGATTGAGAATGAGAAGTTCCATTGAGATGCTAGGAAAAATGAGTACCATCAAGCCACCACAACAACCTTGTTAGAGAATAATGGCAAGTGTTAGCCATGAAACATGCAAACCCGAGACCAAGGCAAGGTAAAAGCTTAAATGCCTTGGCCGAAATAATTAACCTAGTTTGTTTCATATTTGGCTTCTATTTTTAATTCTAACAAATTGTGTAATCTAGGCTAGATAAGTTGGTGCACAAAGACACCAGAATATGTTGTTTAAAGTATACTAGCCAAATTAGGGTTTAGAAAAAACCAAGCACCTAGATGACATGGAAAGCACCTTAGTGACAAGGATGGTGATATGGAAGCTACTTGGTGACATGGAGCTTTACCATTCAACCTCTCTCTCAACCAATGCATGAAAGGACATGTGTCATCATGCATAAGGAATATTTCACATGAAGCAACTAATGAGGCAGCAACACTTGTCAACCAACCATGATGCATGTGGCAAAGTTACTTTACACATGTGGTTTTGTTTTACCATGAAGGACTTGTTTGTATTGGTCTTTAAAACCGGTCATGGTGTGCTTTTACACCTATTTTGTATGCTATAAATATGTATTACATTTCAATGAATGAATATGTTGAATTTTGGAGAAATATACCTTAGTTTCCATTTGAAACCAAGAGAACACTAAAACCGGCCTTATTACAATTTTTCCAGCAACTTATTCCATCAAAGCCGAGATATACCTTCACTCCAAATCAATTTCAATCCTTCATACCTTGTTTTATTTTGATTAACCTTGCCCTCATTCTTTCAAATTGGTATCAGAGCCTTCTTTCATCAATCTCTCAACAAAAACCGATTCAAAACTCACAAAACACCAACCGGTTTAAATGGCTTCCTCACATTTTTCAACACCTTCATCTCCCATGTTTGATGACCACAACCATTCTATTTGGGTAGTCAAAATGAGATCTTATCTTCAAGCTTATGACCTTTGGGAGCTTGTTGAAATTGATTATGAGGTAGAACTATTGAGAGCAGGTGCTACTGTGAATCAAATCAAACTTCATAGTGAAGAAAATGCAAGACATTACAAAACTCTCACAGCAATACAAGCTGCTGTGATCGATGACATCTTCACTAGAATTATGACTTGTAAAATTCCTAGACAAGCATGGGAAAAGCTTCAAGAGGAGTTCCAAGGAAGTACAAGATCAAGTAAGATGCAGCTGCTTAACCTTAGAAGAGAATTAAAAAAATTTGAAGATGTTGGAGCATGAAACCGTGAAGGAGTTTTCCAACAAACTTATGAAGATTGTCAACCAAATCCGGTTGCATGGTGAGTTTTTTCCAGATCAAAGGATTGTTGAAAAGATCCTTATATGCCTTCCAGAGAAGTATGAAGCAAATATCTCAACTTTAGCGGAGACAAGAGACCTTACACAACTCACAGTTGCTGAATTGATCAATGCCTTGCAAGGCACGGAACAAAGGAGGAGTCTTCAGCTACAAGGTGTATGAAGCACAGGTGAAGCAGCCCTTGCAGTACATAACAAAGGTAAATCAATCCAGTAACGAAGGCCTTTCTAGAGGCAAAATAGAGGCAAGGAGACAACAAACCAAAGAGAGAACAAGATGACATATGGTCCTTGCATAATTTGCAAAAAGTAAGGACACACGGCTAAGATATGCTGGTGGAGACCAAATGCTCAATGCAAAATTTTTTAAGCAATTTGGTCACATGGAAAGAGTTTGCAAGCAAAAAAACCAAAGACAAGAAGCTAGACATACTCATGAACCCGAAGAGGCAAGTGGTGAGCACGCACATACCTTCACAGCAACTTGCAACCTTGCAAGCTCAATAAAAGACTCATGGATCATAGACAGTGGGTGCACAAATCACATGTACAACAACCGTGACTTGTTAGTCAAGTTTAACCCTAGAATTGTAATAAAAATTAGGACAACAAATGGACAAATCATGGAGACACAAGGAAAAAGAGATTTGGTCATTAAAACACCAAAAGGTACAATTCAAATTACCAATGTTTTATTTGTACCAAATCTGTTCAAAAATTTACTTAGGGTACCTCAACTTATGAAAAAAGGATATACTTTGAAGTTCTTAGATAAATGTTATGAAATATGTAAGGATGAAGAAATTGTATTACTTGTCCATATGAAAGATAATAGCCTTGTAATTGATTTTAATCAACAAAATCAAATGGCTATGAATACCAAAATTCATGAAGAATCAAAGCTATGGCATAGAAGGTTCGGACACTACAAGTATACCACCATGAAGCAGATGCATACTCAACAAATTGTTGAGAACTCACCACAAATCCATGGAGATGATGATGTTTTCCAAATATGTCAACTTGGCAAAATCAAAATACAACCATTTCCTTTGACTACAATCAGCAAGGCAAAGGAAAAATTACAATTGATGCATTCGGATTTATGTGGACCTATGAATGAAGCAACACATGCTGGGAGGAGGCATTTTATCATCTTTATTGATGATTATTCAAGGAAGTGCTTGATCTACTTCCTCAAACAAAAGTCAGAAGCAGCGGCCACATTTGAAGAGTTCAAAACACTTGTTGAAAATCAAGCACAAACAACCATCAAGGTAATTAGAACCAACAATGGTGGAGAGTACATATCCAAAACTTTCCAAGATATTTGCAAGACAAATGGTATCATATATCAACTCACCACTCCATACACACCACAAAAAAATGGAGTAAGTGAAAGGAAGAATAGAACAATCATGGAGATGTCAAGATGCTTGCTATTTGATAAGTGATTAACAAAGAAATTTTGGGCCGAAGCAGCTAATACAAGTGTATACCTCCTAAACTGACTTTCAAGTAAGGAAACTGAATCCAAAACACTAAATGAATTATGGTATGGCTTTAAACCTTCAATTGCTCACTTAAAAGTCTTTGGAAGTATTTGTTACATGCATGTCCATGACTCCAAAAGAACCAAACTTGATAAGAAAGCAAGTATTGGTGTTCTTGTAGGTTATAGCTCGGTTTCAAAGGGCTATAAAATCTTTGGTGTATCTAAGATGCAGGTTGTTGTCTCTAGAAATGTTATTGTAGATGAGAACTCATATTGGAATTAGAAGGAGCATAAAGTGGAAGATAACACTTATATTCAATTAAGAACTCCTTCCACCTATCAAAGAGATTTTGATGTTGAAAATAATGATGAAGATGATGATGACCCGGCCAATGAAGATTATGTGGGCAAGAGAGGCACAAATCAATTGAAGAACTTTATACAAGTGCAAGGATGGCAACATCTGATCCTACAACATATAGTGATGCTTCACAACACAAAGAATGGCAAGCTGCAATGGAGGAGGAGCTTCACATGATTGACAAGAACAAAACTTGGAGTTTGGTGCCGAGACCAAAGAAAGGACATGTGATAGGTGTCAAATGGATCTTTAGAACCAAACTAAATCCTAATGGCACCTTGAACAAACACAAAGCAAGGCTGGTTGTCAAAGGCTATGTTCCACAATATGGTGTAGACTATATGGAGACTTTTGCACCGGTGGCAAGACATGAAACCATTCGACTTCTACTTGCATATGTAGCCAATAGATCATGGAAAATATACCATTTGGATGTAAAATCAGCTTTTCTAAATAGTATATTAGAAGAAGAGGTATATGTTGAGCAACCTGAAGGATTTATCATAGAAGGAGAGGAGGAGAAAGTGTACAAGCTTTATAAAGTTTTGTAACGGCTCAAAGGAGATCCAAGAGCTAGAATTGATGACTACTTCACTCATGAAGGCTTTTCTAGAAGTGATAATGAGCCAACCCTCTACATCAAAGCTAACACACATGAAGATGCAATGGTAATCTCTCTTTATGTAGATGATTTGCTCATAATAGGTTGCAATACCAAAGGCATTCAAGAATTCAAAGACAAAGTGAAAGAAACCTTCAAGATGTCCGACCTTGGTTTGATGAATTACTTTCTAGGATTGGAGATCAAGCAAACATGTAAAGGTATAATTTTATCTTAAGAACAATATACTTTGAATTTGCTTGATAAGTTCCAACTAGAAAATGCAAAGACTGTTGATACACCAATGATACAAAATGCCAACTTCAAACGTGAGGATGGAAGTGAGAAAGTGAATGCTTCGGTTTATAGAAGCTTAATTGGAAGCTTGCTTTATTTGTGTGCTTCAAGACCTGACATTATGTATACTGTAAGTATGCTATCAAGGTACATGAGTGCACCATCACAAAATCATTACCAAGCTGCAAAAAGAGTCATACGGTATGTAAAAGGCATGGCCAACCTTGGAATTCTATACAAGCATGGCAACATGTGTGAGTTGGTTGGCTATTGTGATAGTGATTGGACAGGTAGCTTGGGAGACATGAAGAACACCTCTGGATACCTGTTTATGTTTGATTTAGGTCTATTTTCATGGAGCTCACACAAGCAAGGAACCACGGTACAATCAAAAGTAGAAGCTTAATACATCTCAGCAGCTGCTACATCAAACCAAGCAATTTGGCTAAGGAAATTGCTTGATGACTTAGGTTGCAAGCAAACAAATGCAACCACCATGTATTGTGACAATACTTCAGCCATAGCCATCACCAAAAATCCAGTACAACACAGAAGAACCAAGCACATCCCTGTGAAGTACCATAGCATCCGTGAGGCTGAAAGAAACAAAGAAATCAGTTTGATGCATTGTTCAACACAAGACCAGCTGGCCGACATTCTTATAAAACCATTGCCAAAAGAAAGACTTCAAATGCTTAGGAGTCTTCTTCACATCATACCTAACATTGCCAAGGAGGAGTGTTAGAGAATTATGGCAAGTGTTAGCCATGAAACATGCAAACCCGAAACCAAGGCAAGGTAAAAGCTTAAATGCCTTGGCCAAAATCATTAACCTAGTTTGTTTCATATTTGGCTTCGATTTTTAATTCTAGCAAATTGTGTAATCTAGGCTAGACAAGTTGGTGCACAAAGATACCAAAATATGTTGTTTAAAGTATACTAGCCAAATTAGGATTTAGGAAAAACCAAGCACCTAGATGACATGGAAAGCACCTTGGTGACAAGGATGGTGACATGCAAGCTACTTGGTGACATGGAGCTTTATCATTCGGCCTCTCTCTCAACCAATGCATGAAAGGACATGTGTCATCATGCATGAGGACTACTTCACCATGAAGCAACTAATGAGGCAGCAACACTTGTCAACCAACCATGATGCATGTGGCAAAGTTACTTTACATATGTGGTTTTGCTTCACCATGAAGGACTTGTTTGTATTGGTCCTTAAAACCGGTCATGGTGTGCTTTCACACCTATTTTGTATGCTATAAATATGTATTACATTTCAATGAATGAATATATTGAATTTTGGAGAAATATACCTTAGTTTCCATTTGAAACCAAGAGAACACTAAAATTGGCTTTGTTACAATTTTTCCAGCAACTTATTACATCAAAGTCAAGATACACCTTCACTCCAAATCAATTTCAATCCTTCATACCTTGTTTTCTTTTGATTAACCTTGCCCTCATTCTTTCAAACCTCATGTGCTTGGCTTGGGAGAATTGCTCGATGTCCTTATGGTATTGTTTGTATGAGATAATATACATATTTAGATAAATTCACTATTCTAATATATATGAGAAGATATTTGATGGTATTTATCTAGAAGTAATTCATGAAGAAAACATATTTTTGAAATTAGATAAACATCGATATATTGGAAGTTCTATTGGTTGAAAAGAGGTGAAAATTTTAGATAAATATAAATTCATTAATAATTTGGAATTTTTATCAAGATGTGATTTATCTTGTCAAGCCTATTACTTATTTGGAACCTTCTTTTGGTTCTTATATAAAGGAGGTTCAAGCTTCATTTTGAGGATACCTCAAAATCTCCACAAAATATCTTTGCAGTAATTCTTTCATTTTATTCATCAATTCTTCAAGTCTTCAGCTTAGTTTTTCAAGTTCCAAGTTCTGGTTTATTTATTTCATTGTCATTTTGATCCATTTATTTTAAAGTCAAGGTCCATTTTGTGTTTATTTTATTTTTGCCATTAAAAATTTTAAATTTATATTAAAGTCTATTATTTAAGGCATTAGAAGCCATTATAATAGGAATTCTCTATGGTTCTCTTTTTCTAATTCAATTGTCTAATTATTATTTATTTTATTTAATTTTTATTTTTCTCAATTTAATATTTTGGATTGAGGTGGCACTCCCGTATATTACTGACACAATTAAATAGTGCAACATATCTTTTTGCCACGTCTACTTGGACCATACAAATCTTTCTGGCAAGATCATGGACACAAGGAACACATATACAAATAACATACTAGCTGTTTTGCCTTCTACTCTGCCTGCTTCTCACGTTATTCCTACTGATAGGCCCAATCCACCCTATATGCCTCCTTAGGCAAGAAACTTAACTCAAGCTGCAGGACATAATGCTGATAATTGGAAATATAGCAATGATCAATAGTACCAACATCACCAAGCGGAACATCAAAGCCAACATTGGAGGAACAACCCTGTATTTGATCTTCACTTGTACTAAGATCTAGGAAATCAACAATGGCCTGGGCATTGATCATGACACTATTGAGAAAATGATTCGGGAAGCTAATGGTCTTGCATATAGACATATTGGTCGACCTGTTTATAGGAAGCCATATTCAGATTACATTGACAGATTGAAATGTCCAAAGAACTTCAAAACCTTTCGACTTTGCCTTTTTCTTAAGAGAAGAGAATCATCAATGGTCAAGTACATTGGCCGCTTTACTATACAAAATTTTGCCTTGCTAAAAGACATTAGCAAAACTTTTTTGGCAATATTATTTAGAGGGAAAAAAAAAGAAAAAAAAAAAAAGAGAACTTCCATGTACTATTCCATAAATAAATAAAACTCACTAGAAGTTAGCACACAATATAGTGTTTGGACTTTGGTCCATAAAATTGAAAAAAAAATAAAAGATAATAATAGTTTCAATAAGGTTCTATTTGGAAAGTGTTAAAGTTGAAGGAGTAATTGATTTTTGGAATTTAGTTTTTCAGGATTTAGTTTTCTGAGAATTAATTTTTTTCTTGATCTATTTGATGAGTAATAGGAAAGTTGGAATCTATAAATAATTAAATTTAATATTGTATAATAAATTAAGGATAAATATGTATTTTAAAAAAAAATTAAAACTAATTTATTTGGAAATGATACCTATATAGGTGGGAAAAATTTTCACACATATATTTCTACATTTGTGGGAATCTAATTTTCTGAATCTATACTTTTCCACCTTACAATAAACATCCAAACAAAAAAAAAATCATTATTTTCCCAAAAGAATTAGATTTATACTAAATTCACCTTTATCCAAAGATACCGTAAGTGGAAAGTAGAAAAATAATTTTAATTATTTGATTCATGGGCACAGTATACACTTCCACTAATCCCTCCACTTATGAAGGGATTGTTTTGGATGAAAAGGTACCTCTTATCCATTCCATCTTTCCTATTTTCCATTCTAAGCAAACAATGGATTTGCTCCCTCTCTCTCCATTTTTCCATCCCTCCCTTTCTTTCCTTCCAGTCTTCCACCCAACCAATCCCATTTTGTTTTTTTTTCATTTTTGCAATTAAAATTTTTTATTTTATATTAAAGTTCTATATTTTAAGGCATTAGAATCCATTATAATTAGAGTTCTCTATTATTATTCTTTATTTCTAATTCAATTATCTATTTATTATTTATTTACTTAATTTTTGTTTCCCGCAATTTAATACTTTGGATTTGAGATGGCATGTCCCTACATTACAGAGACTATTAAATATTATTAAATATTACAACAGGTATTGAGCATTGTAAGCTAGAATTACGATCATCTCCGAAGATAGAGTAATGAATCTGTCTTTTGTCCCATGTGGAAGAGTTTTTGTTCAATTAACTCTTATAGCACCCTGGAAAGCCAATGGATAGCAGAAGAGGAATGAACAACGTTAATAGAAGCCTCGGAATTATGCGAAAATTGAAAGAAACCAGTAAACCTGCAGAATAGTAATCTTTGTCCCAGGGAGAAATGTGAAGAGCAAGTTGAAATCATTAGAGGCATGGTCATTAAAGAACATTAGGAATTCAGGCATTTTGGAAGCAAAGCCTTCACTTTGGTACTTCGACTTCGCAGCTTCAATTATGTTTGCCGCAGCTGCATGCAAAAGGTGCTTGAAGAAGCAAGATTTCCTATCTCAAGGTTTTCTGCAACTGCCTCGATGATAAGTTCTTTGGCAGAATCTATAGCTACTCTCTTCAAAAACAGAAAAGTGACATGTTTGTATTTTTTAGGGAATTAGTACATTCATCTTACTATTTTTGATACTTTCTTGTTTCACAACTATATATATTTTCTGTTTGTGGAACCAACATATGTAGAAAACCCACCAGAAAACCAAAAACTGTTTGAGAACATCAAAAACTACTAGGAAGATTTTCCATAGTGACTGCCGTGCGATCTTTCTGAATTTAGCAATCTATTTATATAAGAATAGAGAACAGCAAGTTATCAGCTGAGCTTGTAACTACTTGATGTTCAAAATTATATATATCCCAGTTTACTAAATCTATTTACTTTGTATATATAATTTGGCTATATATGATATCAATCAATAAGTTTAGTAATCAGCCTTTGGGGTTTAAGATTAAATAAATAGAAAATTCATGGAGATAATTTTAGTCAACCATAATCATAAACAAAAAAGTATGCAGAAATATTTTAACTTTATCGTTATGTGATAATCAACAAGTACCTGGAGAGAGAAGAATTTTTGGCATCGCTATGGAGTCCATCTCCACCTTTCATTGGATACGCTTCAGAGAACTCCATGCTTAATTTTCCTTTGGTGTTATTTTCCCTAAGTTGCATTATTTGATTCCAAGAAAGCTATTAGTTATGGTAGTCCAATATTCATCTGGATAAAGAAATGAATTTCTAATTTTCTCTCGGGGCAGTTTTTATTAGTTATCAATAGTTTGACTACCGATCAATAAAAAATAAAAATAAAAATAAAAAAAATAGTTCTAACACCAACATACACACACACGCACACACACACACATATATAGCTGCAGCATTGATTGAATTATTTTTCAAAACAAGTGACTTAATAAAAAGTTTACTATTACAGATTAACATAAGCCTGAGTATTGTTGATTGCTTTTCATCGAAGCAAAACACGTAAGAGTAACAAGATCATTTACGGTTCAAACATAGATATGCTATTCATTTCTATGGGGACTATCTAGTGACATAACCACCTCCAATAAAAAATAATAAACAAATAAAACATAGAAATCCGATTTACCATGCACGCACTGTTCATCGGTTATGAGGTCAAACTCCAGACCAAACTATATATAAAAGGAAAAACTAGTTTCTTGCTATTTGGTTGGGAGAGAGAAAGTTGTTTGACAAAAATAGTATATGACCTCTTTATCAGGCTAAAAATCCATGTATGTTTCCTTTTTTATTTTTTATTTTTAATTACATGTACATATTTGAAAATATGTTCTTGGCCCTTTTTCACTAATGACTATGGGACCAAAGGAGAGATGTCTGCTTTGCGTTTAAGCAGAACAAATAAGTCCATTCTTTTCCCAGATTCTAGCATAAAGGGGACCATTTCTTCTACTTTCTTGTGGTACAAGTTAAAGAGCTCGTCTATAATATCGCCTCCGAAATGCTGCTTGAGTCTTCCCTCCATACCAGCTCTCAGATGGGATGCAAAAATATGTGCATTAGGAAGATTTTTACTCACAAAAACTCCCCGAGCATTTTCTTTTCTCTCAATGCTAAAACATCCATTTCGTTCGACAGCAGCTTCGAATTCTTCAGGAGTTGGGACATAGTATGGTATGTTAAAGGAATCCACTTTCTCTTCACAAATAATTCCCTACACAAAGAGAATTAAAGTAAACATGTTATGCAACAATATTTTTGAACAAAAGATGCTTTGTCAATTATTGAATTGCATTTTTTTTTCTTTTATAAAGTTGCCAAAGTTGGAGATTACGATAGTTAAAACGGCCGTCATTTATAGGATCAAGGATTATAGAAATTCTTAATCTTTAACTTTTGTTTTTGGACACTGTCAGATCATTTACGTAATAACTATCAAACGGAGCTGTTTATAGTTAAAGCAGTCCATGATTTTGTACCTTCTTAGCCATGTCCATAAGGCAAGAACCCAAAAGGTGGAAAAAAATATTTTCTAAAGGTTGAGAATGAAGAGTTCCGTTGGGGATGCTAGAAAAGATGAGTAACATCAACCCACCAAACACAACCTCATGAGCCCTGGCTTGCAGGAATCGATCCGTGTCCTCATCATATTGAGCTTTATAAGCCCGGATTACTTCATCTGCGGAATTAGTGTAATGAATCCGTCCTCCATTCCAAGCTGGAGAGTTCTTGTTCATTACCTCTTTTGGTACCCTGGAAAGCCAATGGATGGAAGAAGAAGCATGCACAATGTGAAGAGAAGCCTCCGGAAATATTCGACAATGGAAAGAGCCCGGCAAACCTACAACATAATATTCTCTATCCTTAGAGAGGGATGTGAAGAGGAAGTTGAAATCATTAGAGGCATGATCATTAAAGAAGACTTGAAATTCTGGGATTTTGGAAGCCGGGCTTTGGCTTTGATACTTCAACTTCACAGCTTCGATTATGTTTTCAACTGCTATAAATGTGTTAGGCCCAACTGAGCATCCCAAATCTGCAATGCAAAAGGTTTTTGAAGAAACAAGAGCTCCTATGTCGAGCTTTTCCGCAATTGCTTCATTTACAAGTTTTTTGGCAACATCTATAGCTTCTCTCTGAGAAAACAAAAAACCGAGCAAATCTGCTAAGAAAATAACTAACTAAACTTAGTAACTTTATCTCTTTCTAGTTTTACAGTTTTACTTGTTCTATTTTTGGATCTAATAGAGTTTTATACTGATGGTTTCCAATTGAAGTTGAAAAAATACTAATGTATTTTCTAGAGAGATATCTACAAAAACAAAAGTTCTTTGAGGTGAACAATCAAGATTAGCCAAAATGGTTGCTTTTTCTCAGTTTCAGCAATTTCTTCTTGTAAGAATTCAGACAACCTAGTTATCAGCTGAGATTATGACTGGTTGACACCCAATTTACCAAAATTTGCTAGCTATTTTTAGTAATCTAACTGCTTTATCATTTGGGTTTAAGATAAATTCAAATAACCAGAAAATTCATGAAAATAAAGCGAACGAGATAATTTTAATCTAAGATTATAAGACCTAGAGGACCAATCTCAAGCTTCATGCTATCTTGAAAAAATAATAGGAAGTATACCTGGAGAGAGGAATTGTTAGCATAGCCATGGATGCCGTCTCCACCTTTCATTGGAATTTCTTCAGAGAATTCCATGGCTTACAATGCTGTAAATTTTTTTGTCCAAGTGGTTTTATTATACAACTTCGATTCAGAATTCACCTTTTTTCACAAGAGAAGGAAACGTCGACGTATGAAAGAGAGCCATGATAAAGTCTTCCTAATCTGTCATAGTCCTTGAAAAAGTTGATGGTTTATTTTTCTCAAGTACAAATTAAATACGATTTTGACAATTCAGTGAATATTGCAATGGCGAACCAAAAGTACAAAAATAAGAAGACTAGATGATAAAGTCAATACTAATCTGTCAAAGTCGTTGAAAAAGTTGATCATTTATTTTGTGAAGAACTTTCTACAACTTTGAAAATTCAGTAAATAGTGGAACAGTAACCAATAGTGCAAAAATAGGTGTGATCATATGACACGCAATCTTATATGTTAACTTTACAGTTCTACATGCTTAGAACTCTTTGAAGTATTGGAACAAACCAAAGCATGACAAGAGCAAGTTGAAATCATTTGAGGCACGACCGTTAAAGAAGACTAGAAATTCTTTGATAAGGGAAGTTGAGGCCTTGGCTTTGGTCAGAGCTTCAATTATTTTATCCACTGCTGCAAGAGTAGATTTGGTATAAGGATGGTATCATATTAATTGCTGTATGAATTGTATTGTATTAAACTATATATACTATTTTTTTTTTTTTGGACAATTTGATTAATATTTTTGGTTAACTATTATTTCAAAATTGCTATAAGTTACAAAATTAAAATTTGAGTGTTTGGTTAAAAAAAATACTCAATTGTTATAATGGTAATTAATATATGGATGATTATTTCCTTATATATATATACATATATATATATATACTACATTATTAGAGTATAGAGAAATTTTATTATAAGTTGAGGAAGATAATATTAATTTTAATTTTAAAATTTTGATTAAGATAGAAAGAGAATTTGAGGAACTATGCTGGTTACTTATCAGATTCTAACTTAGGAAGAGGTAAATTAGTAAAAAATTTAGGTACAACCAATAAAAGATAAAAAATTGCACACGTTTTCAATTAATTATTTCAATTTAGAACCATATATATTTAGATATACTTACGTAGTATATAATATTATAATGATAATAACATATATTTTTTGATACAACCAATTAAAAGAAAAAAAATTTATACTCTTAAATAGTGGTTACATTTAATACTTATTGATAATTTGAAAAAATTATAAATAATAAAAAAAAAAGATGATATTATATTGATATTTTGGTCAGAGCTTCAATTATTTTATCCACGGCTGCAAGAGTAGGTTTGGTATAAAGATGGTATTATATTAATTGTTGTACTATATTAAATTGAATTGTATTAAATTGAATTATATTAATATTACACCTTGTTTGGTGCAAAATAGTAAGTACCATAAAGTTTTCTAAAAAGTTGACTTGTTATTCATGACAAAAGCTACTCTATCAAAACTTATATAATATTAAGAAAATTACAAAAAAGTTTTAATATCTAAAAATAAAATAATAATAATAATAATAATATTTATTTTTTATAAATAATCAATAAAAATTAAAATTTTGTTATTTTTTAATATTATAATCCATATTTTTTTTAAACGTTATCTTTAATATCTTAAATGAATTTTAAGTGATTTTTGGTGTACTAAAAAAATGCTAACATTGAAAATTAAAAATTAATATTGTTTGAGTGGATATTTTGAAGTAAAAATATGCACAACACGTAGTGCTTTGAAAGAAAACAAAAAAAAAAAGAATCAATGTTCTGAAATAAGAAAATGGAAGCAGTATTTTGAAAAAAAATAAAAATAGTGTTTAAAAAAATAAATAGCAGTGTTTAAAAAAGTAAAAAAAAAAAAAAGCAAATAAAAATTCTAGTTGTATTACTAAACCAAAAAAAGCAAATAAAAATTCTAGTTGTATTACTAAACAAACTCTATACAATTCCATTATAAATTTATATTTTTATACCATTTAAAATTACTATTAAGAATATTTACTAATTAAATTATTTGTATTCAGAAATATAAGATTGAATATTTCAAATGTGTTCAAAAATATATTATTGAACATCTTAAATTTATTTTGAAGTATGCTATCGAACATTTTTCAATATGAATATCACAAATGTGTTTAGAAATATATGACTGAACATCTCAAATATATTTAGAAGTATGTGATTAAATGTCTTCGTATACGAATATTTCAAATATGTTCAAAAGTCTGTGATTGAATGTCTCAAATGTATTCAGAAGTATACCATCGAACATCTTTAAAGACATCCATAATTTTAAGATCAAATACTCCAACGAATACATCTTTCCATTGCATAAAAGTGTTCTAACCATAAAGAAAATTTTATGAAATTTCCATGACTATCAGTTTTATCCAAAAACATTATGAAGAGTTTTTATAGAGTGGTTATTAGACCATCTAATTCTACATGATCATTTTATAAATGATTGATGTATGGCAAAAAAACAATTAATATAATTTTAAAATGATTGATGTGATTTAAAATTTTGATTTTTTTTATTATATTTGTTGCCACTTGTCAAATAATTTGTGAAAAAATCATGTAAAAATAGATGTCCAAGAACCATCTAATTTTTCCTGCAATGGAAAAGGTGTGCTAGAGTGTGCAACCCAATATTCCCACATTGGCTATGTTTGGAAATCCTAGGTTTGAATTGCTCTTTTGGAGGGTTAACCTGATAGCTAGGGACATTGAGCTGTTAAAAGAATCAACGGTTCTTATCCTAGTAGAAGTCTGGCACTTACTAGTTTTATTTGTTCGGCACGTACTAGTTTTATTGGTTCTGTTTTGGGAACAAACTATTGCTTGTCAAATTTTTTCATTCTTTCCCTTTTTTTTTTTTTTTTTTTTGGGCTATAGTTCTCAGAAAACATTTTGGAAAAATGCTTCCTGTAGGCGAGAAGAAACATCAGGTCCTGCTTATAAAGATGGTCTAAATACTGTTTGAACTCATGC
This sequence comes from Ziziphus jujuba, assembly GCF_031755915.1. Classification (NCBI taxonomy): domain Eukaryota; kingdom Viridiplantae; phylum Streptophyta; class Magnoliopsida; order Rosales; family Rhamnaceae; genus Ziziphus; species Ziziphus jujuba. The sequence goes on along the minus strand of NC_083380.1, from coordinate 14,050,066 downwards.
TTTCCTATTGCGTGGTAAAGCAAATAAGAAATTCACAAAGAATTAAGCTCATTAGGAATCTTTGCCCCCTATTTTATTTTTTCCTAATTTTTTTGGTCACATGAATCTTTGTCCAATTGGTAGCACTTTCTTTTAGGTTTTTTCTTTCTTCTTTCTCTATGGTAATTGATGGGGCCAAGCCCCAAGAACTACATGTTAGATAAGTAAATAATTTGTGGACTTAAAATAATCAATTACTCACTTACAGGGCCTATTTATGCCATTAATGGGACTGGCTTATTTTATTATTTTGTAGTAGGGCCCTTGGTCACACACTTTCTATAAGACTCAGTTGGCCCATTAGACAGGAGGACCAACTCTCTTTAAAAGCCCAATGACTTACCCATATTTTTCCTAGTATTATTATATTATTAAATTATTAGTATTTTGTGTGTGTTAAAACTAATGGGTAAGTGTGACATGCAGAGACTATAAAAGGTCTAGGGCAAGCAAATAAACATATGCCATACGGTATTTTGATATTAGGGTTTTCAGAGATCTGAGAGTGGTTTGAGAGTAGTTTGTCCATAGGCACTACTTTACATTGTTTTCTGTTTTACAGATAGTAGATTGATAGTTTATCAATGGCTGCCTTCCAAGGTTAGTATTTTATACTTGATTGGAATTTATTATGCGTATTAAGATCCTTAAAATTCTAACCATTGGTATCAGAGCATGGTTAATATGTATAATAAATTTCATGTGATTATTCGGATTATTACTGTATGTTCGGCCATTGAATAATCTATACATGTTTTTTTGTTTATTTTTCCTTCTTCTCCGATTCGAATACATGTGTAGATTAAGAGAATCAAAATTACATATCTTGTGAATATATAAGATTCATGCCCGATTGTATTTGTGATGTTTATATATTTGCTGGAATCTGTGTGATAATACTTTCGATTATGTATGCATATCTATATATACCCCGATTGCTATTTCTTCATTAAAAAAAAAAAAAATCAAACCTTAAAATCCGAATAATGGTTATTGATGTTATTTGAAAACTGGGCTATGTTTTATTGGTGTTTATGGATTGCATGTAGTAGTTTAGACTAATCAATTTGATTCCAAACCTTGTAAAAATCTATTGATTTTGAACCTTCCATGGCCGAATATAAACCTTGCTTGGGTGTTTATTTTGGGTTAATTTTGAATCAAATTAATTTATGGGAAACATTTCCCAAGGGAAGATGAAACTACCGCCGCCAGTATTTCCGGAAACGGAGTCCGGAATGGCAAGATAGAGCCGGATAAGAAATCAGGTCACGGGACTCGTACAGGTTGGAATCAGGTTAGACTCGACCTGGCTAGCTGAGGAAGAAGGCGCGAACGACGTGCCGCTTTAGGCTGACTGCTGACATCATCTGCTGACGTCAGCACAACACGTCGTTTGCTGACGTCAGCAGATGACGTCAGCAGGCCAAAAAAAATTTTATTTATTTTTATTCTCATTTATTTTTTTATTTTTTTTTATTATTGATTTATTTGTTGTTTATTAATTAATTAATTTAATGATTCAATTGTTCAATTTATTTATTTAGTATTTATTTATTTGTTTAATTATCACATTCCAATTTTATTAAATTAAATTAAATATTTGTAATTGGAAAATTGGATTGTGTGAGTTTACCCAAAGAGGCTTTGTGCCTAGCTGGTATAGTAGTGTGGGATTTTAGGTACTCACCTGTCGTGAGACTTATTTTGTCTGCATTATGTGTACCAATGTAATGTGTGTTGGCATAGTGGATGGGTTATCTTTTATTTACCTATATCATGAAATTGCCAATTTGTTAATTATCTCCCACTTATTAACCAGGGCCTATACAGGTAACTAGGCTATCCTGTCGGTGGTTTTAGTTGCTTTGTATGACGCCTGGAATGGCAGTGGAAGTTAATTGAATACCATGAATCGCAGGTTCTGGGTTACCCTGTCGGTGATTCAGTTTAATGCATTTGATTGTGGTTATTTGGTTGACTGTCTCTGGCCCGCGTAAGGGTATCTTTAGTGCTACAAAGACCCTAAGCGATATTTATATTTGTGTTTTTGTGTTGAGGGGGCTGGAAAATAGTAATTGAATTGTCTTGTATTTTTTGAATGTCTTGTTGTTTACTATTTTTAGAGCTAGTAGCACCCCAAACCTTCTGCCCATGACTGCCATGATGAAATTGGATGGGACAAATTATCAGAAATGGAAGAAAACCTTAGTTATGAATTTGACCTTCATGAAATTGGATTTGGCTTTAAAGATAGATCCACCAGAGATACCAACTGATGAGAGTAGTGCAGCAGATAGGAAACTTTATAAAGTTTGGAGGCATTCTAATAAGTGTTGCATGATGATGATGGAGAATTACATGAACGAGGCCATATATGTTAGTATTCCTAAAATGGATACTGCAAAGGGACTTCTTGAGGAGATAGGAAAGAAGTTTATCAAGTTTGATATGAATGAGAAACATCATTATTTGGACCTTTTGAATAATACTAAGTATGATGATGCTTATCAGAAAGAGTACTTCAATAGATGGTGTGGTTACTGTAATAAAGTTGGACACAAGAAGATAGATTATTGGAATTTAAAGGGAAAGCAAGAAAAAAAAGGTAATATTTTAATGATTGAGACCAATATTGTTGATATGCCTTCGAATTCTTAGAGGTTAGATGCTGTAGCAACAATTCATGTTACTAATCATTGCAAAGGATGATAAGGCAAAGGGGGCCAACCAATCTTAAGTAGCATGTTTATATGGGAGATAGCTCAAGAGTGAAAGTGGATATCATAGAAACAATCAAGTTGAAGCTTGTTACTGGATATGTTTTAGAATTACAAGAAGTTTCATATGTACCCTCAATTAGGAGGAATTTATTATCTATTTTGCTTTTAGATAATCAAGGTTATAGTTTTTTGTTTGGAAATAACAAAGTTGAATTATTTAAGGATGGTAAAGTTGTTGGTTTTGGAACTTTATGTGGCAATTTATTTAGTAATGGTCTCAATTCTTCTATTAATTCTGTTGTTATCCCTGTTATTGCTTCCAAACGCCCAAGAGTTAATGACAATTCCTCAATGTTATGGCATAAATGTTTGGGACATATTTCTAGGCACAGAATGGAAAGGTTAGTGAAGGATGGGATACTTCCTAATCTTGATTTCTCTAATCTATTGACTTGTGTTGAATGTGTGAAAAGGAAGTTAACTGCCAAGGTAAGAAAGGATAAGTTAGCTAGGTGTGGAGATGTTTTGGAGTTAATCCACACTGACATATGTGGACCTTTTACACCAACTGCTTTGGGTGGTTATAGATATTTTATTACCTTCATTGATGATTACTCTCGTTATGGACATGTTGAGCTTATTCGTGAGAAGTCAAATTCTTTAGTTGCCTTTAAAAGTTTAAGGTAAAGATGAAGCTTCAAAAGAATAAGAAAATAAAAGCTGTAAGGTCTGATAGAGGTGGTGAGTTTTATGGTAGATATGATAAGACTGGAAGGAACCCAGGGCCTTTTGCTATTTATTTGCATGAGTGTGGCATTGATGTGCAATATACGATGCCTGATACACCTCAGCAAAATGGCATAGCTGAGAGAAGGAATAGGACTTTGTTGGATATGGTGTAGTCTATGTTGGCAACTTCTAGTTTGCCAGATTATTTATGGGAAGAGGCTTTAAAGACGGCAGCATATATTTTGAATCAAGTTTCAAGTCCTTTCCTAAGACACCTTTTGAGTTGTGGTCAAGAAGAAAGCCTAATTTGCACCATTTTTGAATATAGGGTTGCAAAGCTGAAGTAAGGATTTATAATCCCCAAGTTAAGAAGTTGAATCCTAAAACTATAAGTGGGTATTTTGTTGGCTATTGTATAGGATCTAGGGGTTCAAGATTTTTTTGTCCATTTCACACCACGAGAATTGTTGAATCAGACAGGGCTGTTTATTTTGAAGATGATTTTGGATTTGATGATAGTAATGGTCCAAGGAAGCCTCAATTTAGAGAAAAAAATGTATTCATTCCCAGTGTTGTAGTTCCTGATAGAGATATTGTTGATCCAGTAGTTGATGAACCAGTAGTTGGTCAGAATGAACTCATTGTTGAAGAGCAAGATATTCTAGCTATTGCAGATGCTGATGTACCTTTGAGGAGGTCACAAAGGACTAGGAGATCAGCTATTCCTGATGACTATGAGGTTTACTTGCAGGAGCATGATTTTGACATAAGTGATGATTCAGATCCAGTCACTTATGAGAAAGCCATAAGCAGTTCGCACTCAAACTTTTGGTTGGATGCAATGAAAGATGAAATGAAATCCATGGCATCAAATGATGTTTGGGATTTGGTTAAGTTACCATTGGGTAGCAAGCCTATAGGGTGCAAATGGGTCTTTAAGACTAAAAGAGACTCTAATGGTCAAGTAGAGAGGTATAAGGCTAGACTTGTAGCCAAAAGATTTAGCCAGAAGGAAGGAATTGATTACACAGAGACATTCTCTCCTGTATCCACAAAAGATTCTTTTAGAATCATTATGGCAATTGTGGCACATTATGACCTAGAGTTGCATTAGATGGATGTCAAAACTGCTTTTCTAAATGGTGATTTATTTGAAGATATGTATATGGTTCAACCAGTTGGCTTCCAGCAAACAGGGAATGGTAATTTGGTTTGTAAGCTTAAGAAGTCAATTTATGGTCTTAAGCAGGCTTCGAGGCAATGGTATCTTAAGTTTGATGAGGTTGTCATCCAAAATGGCTTTAAGGAGAATGTTGTTGATAGATGCATATATATGAAGGTCAGTGGGAGTAGTTTTATATTTCTAGTGTTGTATGTTGATGACATACTTTTGGCTACTAATGACACTGACCTATTGTCTAAGACAAAGCAGATGTTGTGCAACCATTTTGATATGAAAGATCTTGGTGAAGCTTCTTTTGTTTTGGGCATTAAGATTGTGCGAGATAGGACTAATTATGTGTTACAGTTGTCTCAGAGAGCCTATATTGATAGAATCCTTAAGAGGTTTGATATGCAAAATAGTTCTCCTGGAAGTGTGCCAGCCACAAAGGGTGAAAGGTTTTCTAAGGATCAATGTCCCAAGAATGATAGGGAAAGGATGGCAATGAAGAATGTTCGCTATTCTTCAGCAGTGGGTAGTTTGATGCATTCTTAAGTTTGTACATGGTCTGATATAGTTTTTGCTATGGGTGTGCTTGGTAGATTTATGAGCAATCCCGGTCCTATTCATTAACAAGCAGTTAAAAAGGTCTTTAGGTATCTTCAGAGTACTAAAGATCATATGTTGACATATCGACATATCAACTCCCTAGATGTTGTTGGTTATAGTGATGCAGATTATAAAGGCTGTATGGATGATAAGAAATCTACCACTGAGTATATATTTATCATGGCAGGAGGTGCTGTGTCTTGGCGGAGTGCCAAGCAGTCAATGACAGCATCCTCGACTATGGGGCAGAATATGTGGCGTGTTATGAGGCTACCCGTCATGCAGTTTGGCTACGGAATTTTATCCATGATTTAGGAGTAGTTGACTCCATTGAGAGGCCTATTATGATGTATTGTGATAATACTGCAGCGGTGTCTTTCTCCAATAATTTAAAAGGTACACCTGGTGCGAGGTACATTGATGTTAAGTATTTTGTGGTTAAGGAGAAAGTTGAAGAAGGCCTCATTATTGTAGTTCACACGCCTACTTACAGCATGGTGGCAGATCCACTGACCTAGGCCTTACCCGTACGCATATTTGAGGAGCATGTGTCCCATATGGGATTGTTAGATAGCTGAGACCGCTGTGGGTCAGTGAGAGTTTATTATAATTTCTGCAGTAATATCCATGTTGAGTATTATTTATTTATTTGAGTATTTTGATACATTGATGTATGTGGATCATTATTTATTTATAAGATGATTTATTACACATATTATTGCTCCTATATTTACAGGTCTCTTGAGACTATTAGTCTATGTATATGTGTATGTTGATCCACAAATGCCATGGTGAGTCCCTACTACCTAGTTTGGGTATATTGTTGTATCCTGTAGATACACGATGTGCTTGAATGAAATGGTATTGTATGTGTTGGGGGATTGCACGTGGTTAGGTAAATCTCTACTACCTAGACTGAATTTATGGCCTGCAAAGTGCTAAGTTGAAATTGTATCATGTTTTGGGAGATTTACTGAGAGAATCTCTACTGCCTAGTCTAGTATATTGTTATGTCCTGTCGGTATGCTATATATATTTAGATGAAATGGCATTATGGTTTGGGAGATTCTGTAGTAAGTGAATTTGGATTATATATATGATGATCATTATGCAGTCCAAGTGGGAGAATGTTAGATAAATAAATAATTTGTGGACTTAGCATAATCAATTACTCACTTACAGGACCTATTTATGCCATTAATGGGACTGGCTTAATTTATTATTTTGTAGTAGGGCCCTTGGTCATACATTTTCTATAAGATTTCAGTTGGCCCATTAGACTGGAGGACCAACTTTCTTTAAAAGCCCAATGACTTATCCATATTTTTTCTAGTATTATTATATTATTAAATTATTAGTATTTTGTGTGTGTTAAAATTAATGGGTAAGTGTGACTTGCAGAGACTATAAAAAGTCTAGGTCAAGCAAATAAACATATGCCATACGGTATTTTGATATTAAGGTTTTCAGAGATCTGAGAGTGGTTTGAGAGTAGTGTATCCATAGGCACTACTTTACATTGTTTTCTGTTTTGCAGATAGTAGATTGATAGTTTATCAATGGCTGCCTTCCGAGGTTAGTATTTTACACTTGATTGGAATTTATTATGGGTATTAAGATCCTTAAAATTCTAACACTACACACTAACACTTCAATGTTAGCAATCTATTTATGTATGTGGAAAGGCCAACAAGTTACCATCTAAGATTCAAACAATAAGCACAAATGAAAAATTATAAGAACTGAGTCCTACTTCATCAAGCAGTGCAATAAATAGAAAAATAGAAAAGAAAACACTATAAATAATTCTAAACCAAAATGCTGTCGTTAATATTTATATATATATATATATATATATGGAAATTCTATGGTGAGGACGGTCTGCATGAGGACCGCAGTATTAGTGACGATTTTTCATAGTATTAACGACGGTTTCTTAGAAAATCATCACCAATACTATGAAAAACCGTCACCAATACTATGGTCCGCATAAGGACCATCCGCACCATAGACGAACTATATATATATATATTTGTATATATTTGTGTGTGTGTGTATATATATATATATATGATATGCAAAAATGTATTTAAAATTGGAGATTTGGATAAAATGGAGGAGGTTAAGAAAATATTGTTTTGGTAAAATAAAAAAAGTGGATCCAAGATAATACAATTGAAAAGAAGAAAAAATCTAAAAGAAAATACAGCTGATCATTTATTAAAACTCTCTCATTCTACAAAAAATAGGATCAAATTTTACAACAAACCTAGATATATATGTATATATATATATATGAGAAGAGGCAGTGTAATTTAAATTGAATATCTTTAATCATGTCCATGATAGGATGCTACCTCATCTAAAAAAACTGTAGCAAATAAATATATAAACTAATTAGGCACACTAGTGAGTGACAGTTTTTAAATAAAAGTGGTATTCTATCACTGGTCGCACATGAATAGGGATAGAAAAATGGAAATAAAAGATTGGATCCATGAATTAAATACATATCTAGTTCATGCTTTATGTTTAAGCATAACAAATAAGTGACCTATTTTGGCTGATGATTTAACTACGGAGGAGATTAATATCGCATCAAGTTTCTTAGCATACAAATTAAAGAGCTCATCCATTATATCCTCTCTAAATTGCTGCTTGATTATTCCCTCCATTACAGCTCTCATATTAATTGCCATTTCATATGCACTAAGACCAGTTCCATTTATCAAATGTGGTTGAAATAAGCTTTGGATTCTCTCTATGTTAAATAACCATTTCTTTCTACAACAGCTTCCAATTCTTTGGGAGACATTATGTATATTGGGAGGTTAAAGGAATCCACTTTCTCCTCATTAATCTTTCCCTGTATAAATACAAAGGATATTTATGTGAGAAAACTAATTAAATTCATGTGAGAAAAAACTACTAACTTAAAATGAGATTTATCATTTTGTTACCTTTTTTGCAAGGTCCATGAGGGAAGATCCTAAAAGGTTGAAACTCAAATTTACTGAGGATTGAGAAGGATGAATTCTAATGTAATTGAATTATTGAATACATGAGTGGGCCTATGTTGGGGGACCCGAATTAATTTTTGGCAAATGAGGGTTTGATAGAAGTCCATAACATCTTTCCATCATCTAGAATAACCTAAAGATGCGGAAATAAGCAGAGCCTAAAGAGTTTGCTTGTAAGCATGATCTTGGGTGATTAATAGAAATTGATTGTGTCATTCCTAAAAGGGGGAATGTGGCCCAATACCCACCAAAATAAAGGGTTAAGGATATTTACCCCTTCCTTCTTCTCCAGTATGTTTTTTTCTACTCACTGTTTCCTATTTTATCCTCAATAAAACTAAAAAATTACTTTATTTTTCCTTTTCTCCTTCCCGAAAAGCCTTCAATGCCTGCACTTTTGCTTTTTCTTTTTTCCTTTTTCTTCGAGAAGCATCGCAAATCCATGAAAAAGCATCACCAATCCTATCAGAATTCCACAGAATTGAATTTTTCTAGGAAAAATAAAAATATAGCCATAGTAATCTAACAAACAAAACAAAAAAAAAAAAAAGGAAGAAAGAAAGAGATGATGGGTACCTTAGGGGTGATAAGGTGGCAGCTTCGGCTTGGGGGGTTTGGGGGGAGGTTTATAGTCTTCTGAGCCCACTTGGGGCCTGCCGCTGCCATTGGTGAAGGTTCGTCGGATGTGGTGGTGATGGTGGCAGGAGATCTGAACAGTGATTTCGATAGGCTTTTTTCCAATTAATTTGGGAAATTTGGAACGGAGGGGATATTCAAAACATGGTGCCAAGAAACCAGACAATACCAACAGTTGAAAAAACCAAGTGGAAATCCGTAAATATTTATTTAGGTTGGGTGTGTTGTGTGATTATGCAGCTTGAATAGTTCATGAACATTCATTATTTTGTAAAAAACATCCATTCAAAAGCTCTAGATTATCAAAATGGCAGTCTAACAATACTAATCAATTTTGTTTGTGCGATCTTAGTGCTCTGTTCAGGTTAGGGGAAAAATAGCATACCGTCTCGTTAATTTTTTTTTTTTCCCTTTTCCTTTCCCTTTTCCTTTTCCTTTTCCTTTTCTTTTGATATTTTATAAGGGTAATCTGGAATATTGAAAATTAAAAGTGCAAAACAAAAAAATTTAGAGCAAGGGGTGAATATCCTTAGAGCCCTTCAAAAAAGGATATTGGACCAAATTTCCCTTCCTAAAGTTACAACTTTTGGGGAAAATTGTTGTATCATCCTACATAAGTTGGTATTAAAGCCAGACATCATGTAATTAAGTCCCTGTGTGTGCAGCCTAGGTTCCTCTAGGTGAAAGAGAATTTATATGCTCATTTTTCTAGTGAGGAAAATGATGATAATGCATTATTGAACAAATGGGTCGGCATATATTAGGGGACCCAAATTGGGCTTTACCTAAGAGGGCTCGATAGAAGTCCGTAAGAACTACCCATTATCTAATAGCATTTAACCTGAAAAGATGCAGGCCTCACTAAGGCAGAGCTTGAAAAGTTTGTACCCCTCCTAACAAGTGCAACTATTGAGAGAAATAGATGGGTAGCCCTTTATTAGGGGACCCGAATCGGACTTTGCCAAAGAGAACTCAATGGGAGCCCCTGAGGTCTCCCCATCATCTAATGGCATGTAAGCCGAAGATATGTATTTGACTAAGGCATACCTTGAAGAGTTTGCACACCTTCTAACAATTCAACAAACTTTTGAGAGAAATAGTTGTACCATCCTACATCAAATTCTATTAGGATTGAAAAGAAATATGAGTACCATTACCCCACCAAATACAATCTCATTTGCCTGGCTTGGGGCAATTGCTCCATGTCCTTTTCATATTTAGCTTTATAAGCCCGAATTACATGGTCTCTGTGTTGGATTTATGCTCTTGTATCAAGCTAATTTATGATCAGGAGCCTTGATTAATAATAGATCATGGGATTCCCAAACTAGCTCATCAACTGACAGAGCCCATTTAACTGATTATTAAGATACAAGAAAGAATCCATTAAGTGGACCCAAGGTGTTATGAAACCTTAGGAGGATTAGGGTTACCAATGTATAAATACACTGCTTATTAGCCTCTAGAAAATAGGTTTTATGTATTATTTTCTAGAGATTGAGAATCTCAGTAGAGAATTAAAAACGTCTTGAGAGAAAAAAAGAAACTGTGAGTTTAAGAGTTTTTTCAGATTAACCTTCTTGTTTCTTTTATGATTAGGTGCGTCCATCCACAGATTTGTCACTAGAGAATGGTTTGGAAGGTCCTGCGCATAAAGGTTAGTAAAATTAATGGATAATGACATAATTTATCACATGCTTTATTCAATCTCGATCAGGCTTCCGCTGTATATATAATTCCAACAATTGGTATCAGAGCCGTGATTGAATCAGTGTGTGATAAATCGAATCCAATTTTTTTACAAGTTTTATTTTCATGTATATGTGATGTATATTAGATATATGGCACCTAATATTCTATTATTCATGTTATTTATAATTTTTTGTATTATGAATGAATAATTTGGTTTTGGCCTTAATCCATGGTAGATTTTTGCTTGTATGTTTTTTTTTTTGAGATGTAACAAGGAGGCTAATCATAAGATTAAGGTTTCCTCTTTGATTGATTTATTTATTTATTTTTCCTGCAATTTTATTTGAATTTTTATATGTAAATTCGGATTTATTTGAAAAAAATATGTAAAAGTACCCGAAAAAAACTGCATACTCACTGCTGTTCAATATTTTTTGTGAGGATCGGAGTTGCGCCTTGACAAACCAACACCATAAGAAGTTGAAGGACACGAAGGAGGATCGGTGGGAGGAGAACGATCGCTGGAAACACTGTCACGCACCCATACGCGCCATCCAAAGTGGCTGAGAGTGGGATTCATGTGCCTGAATTCATCAGGTGCATGGGGGCACGTGCATGGTCGGATTTTGATGATTTTTTGTGGGATGGTTCTTTAGATGGTTGTCTACCTCCCTGTAAAATTTCGTAAGGATCCGAGTTTTTTGTGGTGGCCGGCAGTGATTTTGGTGCTTGAGATCAATAGGGGACATGTTAGCGTTTTGTGTTTTTGGGCCAAAAATCCTAGAAACCAATTCTAACTTGGCCCACATTTCATAGACTTGCAAGATCAGAAGAAAAGAAGAAAAATGGGCCAGATATCAAGTTGGGCTTGTAATTTTCTTTTCTAGGAAATCGTGGATTATGACCTATTAATTATTCTATGTTTATAATTGTTTAAATTATATGGATATAACATGTGATATATGCTTAACATGCCATTTAGAATAGGTGGTGCCATATAATTGCATTATTTGATATATAAATGTGCATAATAATATTTTTTTTATCTAGATAATATTATTATGAAAAACCCTAATTAATTAATAAAACATATTAAATGGGTGAAGGTTAAAAATTAATTCAATTAATTTGAAACATGCAGGCTCCATTAAAGGTCCAATAATAATGGTTATGTAATGCCCCAACGGATAAGCATGACCGGATTTTATTGGATTGGATCTAAAATAATTTCAAAATTTTAATAAGGTTGTACGGCCCAACGTCAACAATGCTTAGATATTAAAGATAATTTTGAAATTAAATTAATGGTTATTAGATTCAATTTTAGTGACATTAATAATCCTCCCAACGAGGCTCTGTCAGTGTTATTAAAAGCCCAAAGATTATTGAAATAATGGTTGATTTCTAAAATTAATTTTGAATGATGTGAGTTTGTGTTATTTGAAAAGGCTCTGTCTAAGGAGGTAGGTTTTTAAGGAGTCTTTGACCTACCTCATCTTTCATGGGAGCTGACTTGATAGGACACTATACATATCGGGTTCAAAAAGTTTTAATTTTTTAAATCCATTTTGAGTGGTGTGTGTTGGTGTTATCTAAGAGGGCTCTGTCTAAGGAAGTAGGTTTTTAAGGAGTCTGAGACCCACCTCACCTTTCCTGGGAGCTAACTTAGTAGGACATTAAAATATACCATGTTCAAAGTTTAATTTATTACAAATATCTTGCCCAACGTAAGTATTTATAATGGAAATTAAATTATTGTTACAATAAATATTAATAATAAGTAGTTTAAGGGAGCTACATATTTTGTACGTTTGTTGTGTTGATTACGTGTTAATATGTGTGCATTTTAATTTTCGGAAAATGGCATCCTTTAATCCTCTTGCTACAATTTTGAATCAAAAACCATTGGATGGAAATAATTACGAGCTATGGAAAACCAATCTCTACATTGTCCTTGATTTTGAGAGAATTAAATTATTACAACAACTCTGAAATCCTAGGAGCCCGCTGCTAATGCTTCAGAGGAAACTAAGAAGCAACTTGCAGATTAGCAATGGGCAAATACAACAGCTTGCTGTTATATTCTTGCCAGCGTTGCAGAGCATCTGCAGAAGCAACTTAATAATCTAGAGTGTGTATCAGAAATAATTCTTACTCTAGATGGGATGTTTGCTAAAAGTAGCAGTACTGCTAGATAAGCAGCTATAGGGGCATTGATGAACATTCGTATGAGTGGAGGAAGTGTGCGGGACCATTGTCTAAAGATGATGTCGCATATCAATACTGCAGAAGTGATGGGGGCTAAGCTGTAACAAAAGATGAAGATAGACATGATCTTGGAATCTCTACCAAATAGCTTAGTCAGTTCAAAATGAACTATAATATGAACAAACTGAAGCTTACTCCTGTTGAATTGATGCACGAGCTTAAGAGTGTTGAAAGGTCTCTCGGGAAGCAAGAAAGTGCTTATCATGCTGAAAGTTCTTCAAAACCTAAAGGGAAACCTCAAGGTGGAAAGAAGAACAAGAAGTAGAAGGGAACAGGTCCAGCTATCAAACCAACTGCAGTGAAGAAGCCGAAAGGCAAGTGCTTGAAGTGCGGACAAAAAGGTCACTGGAAGAAGGATTGTCCTAAATCAGGTATGGGTAGTCTAAATGTTGTTGAGGCTTGTCTAGTGGAGAATTACAATGATAAATGGATCATTGATTCAGGAGCCACTAACCATGTTTGTTACTCTTTGCAGTGGTTCAAACAAAGCAGTCTACTTAATAAAGGACAAAGAAGTTTGAAATTGGTAAAAGGGAATATGTTTCCATAATGGCAGTAGGACTGGTGGAGTTATGTTTTAATAATAAAACTTTATATTTATCAGACTGTTTATTTGTTCCAGATTTTAAGAGGAATTTGGTTTCTGTTAGTTGTTTAGTTGAACATGATTTAACGGTGCAGTTTAATTCCTCAGTTTCAATAAAGAGTAATAATACTTTTATTTGTTCCGGATTATTGATGAATGGTCTATATTTTTTAACTCCTTTGTCTTATAGTATAAATGCCATTGAAAATACTGATGAAGAGCAACTTCCCTTATCTAAGAAAAGGAAGGTTTCAAATGAAACCTATCTATGGCATTTGCGATTGGGTCATATTAATTCTAGCAGAATTCATGGTTTGATTAAAAGTGGAATTTTAAATTCCTTAATCTTTGAACCTATACCAATATGTGAATCATGTTTAGAAGGTAAAATGACAAAGAGGCCTTTCAAGGCCAAAGGAAATCGTGCCACCATACAATTAGAATTGGTACATACTGATGTATGTGGAACAATGAGCGTTCAAGTCAGAGGCGGGTATGAGTATTTCATTACATTTACCAATGACTACTCAAGATATGGTTATGTTTACCTAATGCGCCATAAGTCTGAAGCTTTTGATAAATTTCGAGAGTATAAGGCTGAGGCAGAAAAGCAATTGGGTGTCCATATCAAGCAGCTTCGGTTTGACTGAGGCGGTAAATACTTGTCTGAAGAGTTCAAGTCTTACCTGGCTAAAGAGGGGATAGTTTCTCAATTATCATCTCCTGGAACGCCTCAGCAAAATGAAGTCTCTGAAAGGAGAAATAGAACATTTTTAATATGGTGAGGTCAATGGTTAGTTATTCATCATTACCTGAATCGTTCTGGGGATATGCCTTAAAAATAGCTGCATACATACTAAACTTAGTTCCATCTAAATCTATTTCAAAGACACCCATAGAATTATAGAAAGGGTACAAACCTAGTTTAAACCATATTCGGATTTGGGGTGCCCGGGCACATGTCTTAGCATAGAAATCTCAAAAATGGGCATCTCCTATGGAATTATGTATGTCTATTAGCTACCCTAAGGGAACAAGAGGTGGAATATTTTATAATCCAAAAGAAAAGAAGATGATAGTAAGTACTCATGCCATTTTCTTAGAAGAGGATTATATGAAAAATTTTAATCCTAAGAGTAAAGTGGTTTTGGAAGAGCTTGACTCAGTTCGAGATCTAACAGAAACTCCTAGTCTTACACTCCTATTTCCTGTTGATGTTCAAAGAGGGAAAAATATACAAATTGTACCCGAAGGTGAACAAACACAGGAAACAGCTTAGGACCAAATTCAAGAAACTCAAGAACAAGATCATAATGAAGAGGTTAGTGATCCACATGAACCACAAAACTTGGATCCTCCTGTACATGTACAACAACCAGTGCAGCAAACTCGTAGTGGGAGAATGATACGTAAACCTGTAAGGTATGCCTTGTTAGGAGAGAGTTATCAAGTCGTTCTGGATAATCTTGATGACGACCCTACCACATACAAAGAGGCATTGGAGGATGTCAATATGCAAAAGTGGAGAAAGGCCATGGACCGTGAGATGAAATCTATGGATTCTAACTCAGTTTGGTCTCTTGTAGAAGCACGTAAAGGGGTAAAACAAATTGGATGTAAGTGGATTTACAAGAGAAAGACAGGACCAGATGGGAAGGTTGAAACCTTCAAAGCTAGATTGGTGGTAAAAGGTATACCCAGAAAGAGGGTATAGATTATGATGAAACCTTTTCACCAGTAGCCATGCTTAAATCTGTTCGGATTCTCTTAGCTGTAGATTATGAGATTTGGCAAATGGATGTCAAAACAACTTTTCTAAATGGGAAGCTGGAGGAGGACATCTATATGCAGCAACCGGAAGGATTCATAGAAAAAGGTCAAGAACACATGGTTTGCAAGTTGCATAGGTCAATATATGGACTTAAGCAAGCATCCAGGTCATGGAACATCAGGTTTGATCAAGTTATCAAATCATACAGTTTTGAAAAAAGCCTAGATGAACTATGTGTGTATAAAAAGATTCAAGATATAGTGGTAATCTTTCTTGTTCTTTACGTAGATGACATTCTGTTAATTGGAAACAGTGTGAAAATGTTGTCAGACGTAAAGAGTTACTTGAAAAAGCAGTTTGATATGAAGGATTTGGGTGAAGCTAACTATATTCTAGGAATCAAACTTTTACGAGACCGGAAGAATAAGGTGTTAGCTCTATCCCAAGCTTCCTACATTGATAAAATAGTGACCAGGTTCGGTATGGAAAATTCCAAAAGGGGACTTCTACCCTTTAGATATGGAATTCATCTTTCTAAGGAGCAATCACCAAGAACTCCCGAACAGAAAGAACTCATGAGTAAGAAACCTTATGCTTCAGTTGTTGGTAGTCTCATGTATGCCATACTATGTACCAAGCCAGGTATCTGCTATGCAGTAGGAGTAGTAAGTCGCTACCAATCAGATCCTGGAGTAGAACATTGGATTGCAGTGAAGCATATACTCAAGTATCTAAAGAGAATGAGGGATTATATGTTGGTGTATTCTAGTGGGAGTCTTGAAACCCTTGGTGATACAGACTCTGATTTTCAATAGGATATTGATTCTAGTAAGTGAACATCAGGATATGTGTTTACTCTAAATGGAGGAGCCATTTGTTAGAGGAGTGTTAAACAAACTTGTGTTGCTGACTCCACAACTGAAGCTGAATATGTGACTGCATCTGAAGCTGCAAAGGAAGCTGTATGACTTAAGAAATTCCTTTTGGATCTTCATGTAATACCATGTGCAGATCGGCCCATTACCCTTTAGTGTGATAATAGTGGGGCCGTAGCTCAATCCAGAGAACCCAAGTCTCACGAAAAGCAGAAATACATATTAAGAAAGTACCACTTGATCCGTGATTTCATTGAAAGAGGAGATACAGTAATTACTGATATAGCATCTAAGGAGAACCTAGCAGATCCTTTTACTAAGACTCTTCCTGAACGTGTACTTGAGAAGCATGTAAATTGTATGGGTCTTAAGAGGGTGCCAGACTTACTTTAAAGTAAGTGGAAGTTAATTACATTTGTGCTTTTGGAGCAAGACAAGTTGTAGTTTCATTTTCTGATTCAATAATTTTAAGTTATTTTTTGCACACAATATTTTACATATAAGGTCCAGATTAATTATGCAGTATGTGATCATATGGATAAGTCTATAGAAGACATGATCATAGGTTCTCATAATTAATGAATTGTCTCACAGTTGTTAAATAAAACTGGGCACTTTATTTAAACTGCAATATTTTATGAAATAATGTGTCTTGATTATTATAAAATATTGGAATGAATTATAGTCATTCTGAGAGGATCGAAAGAGATTTAATTAAGGATTAATTTCTGTAAAAGGACTTAAATTTCAGGCAATATTGGATATGTTATTTTTCTTAATCCTGAGTATATTATAAATAGGTAATTAAGTGACTATGATTCTTTGAATTATCAATAAGTGATGTCTATTTTGAATGGCCAATATCTTGATGATTTAGGAATCATGGTTTTTTTATTACTAAGTATTCATGAAATATACAGAATAGAATTTGTATGAAGTATCCTCTTGACATGTTTCGGTGTTCGGATAGTGAAAGTCACCGGCCAGTGTATTGGATCCGTTAGAGAAACTGATAAATCAGGAGAATAAATAATTAATTGATTAACAGAAATTATTATCAATTAATTATTGATATTTTACAAAGGAAAAATACATTTAATATAAACATTATTAATCTTGGAGTTTACATTTAGGTTTTTAGTGGAGTAGCACTAGATGAGATCAAAGTCCCAGGCTTGCTCAGAGTAAGTAGGAGATTGTTGGATAAGTAGGAGATTGTTGGATTTATGCTCTTGGAGCAAGCTAATCCATGATCAGGAGCCTTGATTAATAATTGGTCGTGGGATCCCCAAACTAGCTCATTAAATGATAGAACCCATTTAACTAATTATTAAGATACAAAAAAGAGCCCATTAAGTGGGTCCAAGATGTTATGAAACCCTAGGAGGATTAGGGTTACCAGTATATAAATACACTGCTTACTAGCCTCCAGAAAATAGGTTTTACGTATTATTTTCTAGAGATTGAGAATTTCAGTAGAGAATTAAAAACACCTTGAGAGAAAAACAGAAACTGTGAGTTTCAGAGTTTTTTCAGATTAACCTTCTTGTTTCTTTTATGATCAGATGCGTCCACCCGCAGATCTATCACTAGAGAATAGTTTGGAAGTCCTGCGCATAAAGGTTAGTAAAATTAATGGATAATGACATAATTTATCACAAGCTTTATTCAATCTCGATCAAGCTTCCGCTATATATATAATTCCAACACTCTGTAATTTGCATAATGAATATGTCCTTTGTTCCAAGCAGGAGAGTTCTTGTTCACTACCTTTTTTGGTACCCTAGAAAACCATTGAAGAGAAGTAGAAGAATGCACAAAATGAAGTGAAGCCTTGGGAAATACTCAATTGTAGAAAGAGCCAGGAACGCCTGCTGCATATTATTGTTTGGCCTAAGGGAGGGATGTGAAAAGCAAGTTGAAATCATTAGAGATATGGTGATTAAAGAAGATTTGAAATTATGGGATTTTGGAATTTAGGCCTTAGGCTTCCATATTTGGATTTCACAACTTCTATTATGTTTTCGACTGCTGTAAATGTGTTTGGCCCAACAGAGCCGCCTAATAGATCAGGAAGATAAAAGGTTTTTGAAGAAACAAGATTTCCTATCTCAAGTCACTCTGCGATTGACTAATCCCTAAGTTCTTTGGCATCATCTATAATTCCTCTAAGAGAAAACGTAAAATTGGAATGTAATTGCTTCAGCTGTAGCACTTTCAACTTTCAATATTTGAGCGCATCTGTTCTGTTCTTTTAGTTTTGTGCCACCAAATTGCTCATACTCTTGATCAAAAAATAATTTTAAAAAATTGCTCTGCATTTTTTTTTTCTTCCCCTATTTTGCTTTTGTTTAGAATTTTAGAATACTGATTTTCAAAATAATAAACAAAGAGTTAAATGCAATTTTAGTATTCTCTAGTTCGTATGAATAGCACTTTGGCTCATAAGTTGAAAAAGTTTAAAAAGTTGCAATTTAGACTTTCAAGTTTCAATTTGTTGCATTTTACTTCAACAATGTTTGGCAAACAACAATTAATGCAAGGCCTAAATTTGAAAGTATTAAAATGTAAATTATAAAATTAAAGGGCCTAAAATGCAAATTTATGAAACTAGAGAGCTTAAATTGCAATAAAGTAAAATTAAAAATCTAGATTGCAACAAATCCTATCAAATTGCATTTTAATATTTATGAAAAGGGACAGGATCATTAACCGTTACTAGTAAAAATAATAATAACAACAATAATAATAATAATAATAATAAAATTGGACTAAAATGCAGCAAAAATAAAACTTAACTACAACATTTAAATTCAAGAGTCCAACTGCAATTTCCCCGAACTAGAAGAGGTACAAAATTGCAATGAACCGACGAATTGAAAATGAACAGAATTAGCATAAGATAGAATGAAGAGAGCCCAACAAGTTATTGGCTGAAGTTTTGAGCTCAGACAGTTGCTTGAGTAATACATATTCATTCTATGCTGCTGGGTGGGTTTTTATATATAAATATAGACAGAAAAATCATTCAAACTTGTTGAATGGTAACTTTCTGTACTACCTAAAAGTAATTGTGAAAAAGGTTGCAAAGTGAAAAAGAACAGATTTTTTGGTTAACATTTTAAAGAGCAGTAAGTACCTGGATGGCGGGGTTCTTGGCATAGCTATGGAGACCATCTCCACCTTTCATTGGATATACTTCAGATATTTCTGTGCTTTTACTTCCTTTTGGCTCTTATCTTTCTCTATCACTTTAAGCGGTTTACTACAATGTTTCAATTATTCCTCACATAATGTTATATCTAGACACAACACTACATAGAAAATATTATGAATGAAGGAGGGTGAAATGGTAAATTCATATGTCATCGACCATAACATATACACTATATATTAATCAAGGCCCAAGAAAAATATTAAAAAATATTATCAATGGCTCTACAGGACAAGGGTACCCATCACACTTAATTATTCCTTGAAAAAGTAATGGTTTATTTTGCTTGACTTTACACGGCTTTGACAATTAAGTGAATAGTGGAATGGCAGCCTATAAGAGCATAATAAGTGTAAATGATAAAGGTCTTCCTAATCTGTTAGTCTTCAGAAAGTTGATAATTTATTTTTCTGAACAACTTTACACAACTTTGATAATTGAGTGAGTACAAAATAAGCGCGACGATATGACACGCAATTAATATTATATATTAACTTTCATGCTGAGAATTCATTGGGGTATTGGAACATAACAGTGCAAGTAGTTTTAGGGGGGGAAAAAGAGTACAAGATCTCCTTTTATCAGGCTTGGAAAACTCTTTATGCTGAGCAATGTTCATAGGTTGTGATATCGAACTCAAAGTCAAAACTGAACTGTGGAAAGAAAATCACATCGTTTACTTTCTATGAATATTAAACTAATACTTCAAGGGAAAAAATGGCGAAATTATTGGTTTGCGTTTAAGAAGAACAAATAAGTCCATTCTTTTCCCTGATTCAAATACAAAGGGTAGTGTTTCTTCTAGTTTCTTGTGGTACAAGTCAAAGAGCTTGTCTATGATATCATCTTTGAAATGCTGCTTGATTACTCCCCCCATACAAGCTCTAATGTGAGATGCAGCTTGGTGGGCATTCGGAAGAGTTCCCCACGCTTCCCTTAGGATTTCTGTCCTCTCTATGTTAAAACAACCATTTCGTTCAACAGCAGCTTCGAGTTCTTGTGGAGTTGTGAAATAAGCTGGTATGTTAATGGAGTCCACTTTCTCCTCTTGAATAATTTCCTGCACAAATCAAGCATTAAATGGTTTAGCTTTTATGGAAATACTAAAATGTATACAATTATCATGTTATACATCTACAACGAAGTTATCAAAGTCGGATATTAAGACCCATAGCAATGGCTGTAATTTATAGTACTAATGAATATCTAAGGTTTTATTGTTAAGCTACTTGTATGACAATTATCAAAACAAACTGGCTATAATCCTGTACCTTCTGAGCCATGTCCATGAGGCAAGATCCTAAAAGGTCATAAATCATATTTTCAAGGGATTGAGAATGAGAAGCTCCATTGGGGATGCCAGGAATGATTAGCACCATTAGTCCTCCATAGACTATCTCAAGTGCCCGAGCTTGCAGGAACCGCTCCATGTCTTCATCAAATTGTGCTTTATAAGCCTGAATCACTTCAACTCTGGAATTAGAGTAATGAATCCGTCCTTTATTCCAAGCAGGAGATGTTTTGTTCACTACCTCTTTTGGTACTCTAGAAAGCCATTGCAGGGAAGTAGAAGAGTGAAAAAAGTGAATAGAAGCCTCAGGAAATAAGCGACCATAGAAAGAGCCGGGCACCCCTGCTGCATAGTAGGGTTTGTCCTGAGGGAGGGACGTAAAGAGCAAATTGAAATCATTCGTGACATGATCGTTAAAGAAGACTTGAAATTCTGGGATTTCGGAAACGAGGCCTAGGCTTTCATACTTCAATTTCACACCCTCAATTATTTTTTCAACTGCTGCAAATGTATTAGGCCCAACAGAGCAACCCAAATCTGCAATGCAAAATGTGTTTGAACAAACAACAGTTTCTGTCTCTAGCTTCTCTGCAATTTCCTTCATCATAATCACTTTGGCAAGATCTAAAGCCTCTCTCTGCAAAAAATCCGGAATATTGAGACTTTGGCTGTTTCCAGTTTCACAGTTTTTTACTTTCTTTTATTTGGAACTACCATATTGTTTGTGAAATCATTTTTTTTCATTCAGTTGAAGTGTTGTAGAAAGATGTTTTATGATTTTCTTTTACACATAGTTGTAACAGTGTTAAACTCATGTCTTTCTGGGGTAGAAAAATGTTTTAACCAATTTTAGAGGATATGTACTAAAAAACCCAAAATTCTTTGAAAAGAACTGTGATGATTATCCTTAATGTTTTCCCAAATTGTTCATTTTCCTAAATTATCATTAAAAGAAACAAGATTGATCTTGAAAACAGGAGGACATTTGCGATCTGATATGTCCCTTGGGTCCAATAAGTAAATCTACTGACTTTTAGTAATCGACCACTTTTCAGAAAGTGGTACTAGTAACTGATTAAATAAAGTTCAGAAAGCAAAGGCTTATAACTTCACTGAAGATTATAAATATTTTAAGTTCCATGTTGTGTGGAATCTTTTTTAACTAATTAGTGGTAGGAAATTTGATAAAAAGTACCTGAAGAGAGGAATTGTTGGCATAGCTATGGAGACCGTCTCCACCTGCCATCGGATATGCTTCAGACAATTCCCTGCTTTCTTTTGCTGTTTCCTCACGCAATGTAGTTTTATTATACAACTCTCTCTATATATATATATAGTTAGTTTATCTAGCAAGCTACCTAACTTATCTTATAATTTGCTGATCTTATGCTTAGATAGCCAATAATAGATTATTATTATTATTATTATATAATGGAGTGGGGTAAATCTTCTATTTTAATAATGAAAATCAACAATAATTAAAAATAGAGTCAAATGCCCGGCATTAAAACCATTGGTCAACTAATTATTTTCTAAACCAATTATTTCCACTTCAACTAGGTTAATCCTCTTAAGACCAGTTATTTTCATATTCTTTGAATCCCATCACCAACCAATCTAAAAAAACTAATAGGTTTGCCGAAAACTAATTTGACTAGTATTACCTAATTGATAAAAGGTAGAAGGAAGAAGTGAAATGTCTTAATTTTCTCCAAAATTCAATGTATCAAATTATAATAATCATTTGTAGGCTATAGCTATTATATTTTTTAGTTGCAAGTTGCAACCAATCGTTAATGTCATAAATGCAATTTATATTATCCGTAGCTATAGGGGTGCTTAGCTGGTCATCCTCCAACATGATGAACAAAATCAATATACAAAACTCCCCTCAATATGCTAGGAATTCAAATCTCTGGTCTGCTTCTTACATACAAAAATCAGAAAATGTATTCTTCGAAATTGGTCACATATACACAGACACACATATATATATATAAATATATATTTATACGATTATCACAAAACTAGCATTTCAGTGAAACTGAAGGAGTTGTGTTAGAAATTGAGGGGGAAAAATATTTTAGAAATTGCTAGAAATTTTTTTTTTTTTTTCTAACGCATTGCATGGTGACACATAGCTACCTTAGGTGCCAACTAATCACATTTAAATTTCATGCAGGAAAACACCTATTAGATTAGGTGTAAACAGTTTGACAATGTGTTGGCTTGCATGTTAGCTTAAAAGGATGACTAACCTACAAGCTAGTTGTCACGAAACTTGCATCAACACATTAACAAGTTGCTTTGCGTTTAAGCGCAACAAATAACTCCAACCTATTCCCTGATTCATACATACACTGGAACATTTCTTCTAGTTCTTGTAGTACAAGTGAAAAATCTCTTCTATGATATCATCACCAAAATGGTGCTTGATTAGTCCCTCCATACCAGCTCTAATGTGAGAAGAAATTTGATGTGCATCAAGATGAGTTGTATATGCCAACATTCCCCCTTTGGTTTCCATTTTCTCCATGCTAAAACATCCATTTCTTCGATAGCTTCTTTCAGTTCTTGGGGAGATGTGAAATACACCGGTACGTTAAACAAGTCCAGTTTCTGGGTTACTCCTCACAAACAATTCCCAGCATAAAGAAAACAGAAGAAACATTCAAACTGATGCAACAACATTTCTGAAATACGAAACATGCAGTCCACATGAAGCCAGAGATTAAAATGACTAAAGCAGATGTCAATTACTGTATTTAAGATTACTAGAGAAGTTTTTAATTTGAAATACGATGTTCTCATCCCAAATTTTGAAGTTCACAGTCCAGGTGGATCGGGCAAATCTTTACATTGAGAGCATCCCACCATGCCAAACAGAAAAGTGGAAGATATTGAACTTGAATACCTCTGGTATATAGTTAGGTTAGATAATAGGACTATTATTTTTCACTTTTGTTCGATCATAGGTTATTTCACATGGTAACTACCAGAATAAAGTGGCCATATTTTGTAGTTTAATAGTGTACTTAAAACGGTCTATGATTTTATACCTTCTTAGCCATGTCCACAAGGCAAGATCCTAAAATGTCAAAATTCATGTTTTCCAAACATTGAAAATGAGGAATTCCATTGGGGATGCCTGGAAGAATGAGTACCATTAATGCTCCATGGACAACCTTATATGCCCTGACTTGTAAAACTTGCTCTATGTCATTTTCATGTTGAGTTTTATAATCTGGGATTACTTCAGCTGTGGAGTTAAAGTAATGAATCCGTCCCTTATTCTAAGCAGGAGAAGATTTGTTTACCACCTCATTCGGTACTATAGAAAGCCATTGAAGGTGATAGAAGAATGAACAAAGTGAATAGAAGCCTTGGCAAATTAGTGACCGTAGAAAGAGCGTGGCAAGCGCGCAACATAATATTTCTTCTCCCAAGGGAGGGACGTGAAAAGCAAGTTGAAATCATTAGAACCATGATCATCAAAGTAACACTTGAAATTTTGGGATTTGGGAAGTAAGGTCTTTGCTTTGATTTCACAGCTTTAATTATGTTATTCACTGCTGCAAATGTATAAGGTCCAGCTGAGCATCCCAAATCTACAATGCAATAGGTGTTTGAAGAAACAACAATTCCTATGTCAAGCTTTTCAGCAATTTCCTCATTCATAAGTTCTTTGGAAACATCTATAGCTCCTCTCTGCAATTAAACTAGAAAACTGGGTATGTACTAGCTAGAACTTTGATACTTACTAGTTTTGTACCTTTATTTGTTCTGTTTTTGGAACAAACATATTGCTTGTAAAATTCAGCTCTCTTCCCCCCTGTGTATTTGTAAGGAAGGATCTCTTATGACTAAGAAAATATTGTGGACGACTGCTTTTACAATAAGTGATATCATGTATTACGATAACACAAAATGGGAGTAATGTATTAGTTTAATGAAAAGGAAAAAGCAAATGTTTTCGTAGATCAGGCAAATTAAGAAGAAAACATTATAAAACAAAAATAATACATAAACAAGGGTGTCTTCATATATGCGACTTTAAACCATACAACAAGCTCATAAAGTTAAATGCATGTAGTCCATAAAACTAGTGGGTTTAGGGAATGAAAGGTAGGAAATTATAACATTGGTTCAGGGACAGAGTGTCAAAGCCCCCTGTTTCCGACGCAGAGAGCCTGAGCTCTAATAACCTCCCTCAAAAACATAAACTTATTGTAATATATATATATATAACCCTTTTATATATATTGACCTTCTATGGTGCAAACATATATAAGAGTTTCATGCTTTGCGTTTAAGCAAAACAAATATGCTGCCTCCATTGGTTAATGAGTTAATCATGGAGGGGGTTGGTATCTCTTCAAATTTCTCTGCATACAAATCAAAGAGGTCATCCAATATATCATCTCCAAAATTCCTTTTGATCATTTCCTTGAAGACAGCTCTCGATTGAAATTCCAGTTTTTGTGCATGAGGTAAGATTTCCATTCTCTCTATGCTAAAACATCCATTTCTTTGCATAGCAGCTTCGAATTTCATGGGAGTCATTATATATATTGGGAGGTTAAAGGAATCCACTTTCTCCTCATTAACCATTCCCTGAATATATAAAAGTCCTAATGGTTAAATTGATCACAATCAATTAATCCGATGAGACTGGCACGTTTAGGATGCTAGACTGTACTGTACTGAAATGGATTGGACTGAAATGGTCTGGTCTAATCAAGTGCAATCCAGCATCTCAAACAACATAAAGAGTTTGATCATTTTTATACCTTTTTTACAAGGTCCATGAGACAGGATCCTATGAGGTTCAAAATCAAATTTAACAAAGATTGAGAAGGATGAATCCCATTGGGATTGAAAGGAAAGATGAGTATCATCAACCCACCAAACACGATCTCATCTGCCTTGGCTTGCAGGAATCACTCCATATCCATTTGGTATTTAGCTTTAAAAGCTTGGATTACTTCCTCTCTGGAATTTGCATAATGAATCTGGCCTTTGTTCCAACAAGAGAGTTCTTATTATTTACCTCTTTTGGTACTCCAGAAAGCCAATGCAGACAACTAGAAGCATGAAAAATATGAAGAGAAGCCTTAGGAAACACGCGATCATAGAAAAAACTCGGCACAGCTACTGCATAGTATTTTTTGTCATGAGGAAGGGATGTGAAGAGGAAGTTGAAGTCATTTGAGACATTATCATTAAAAAAGGTTTGAAATTATGGGATCTTGGAAGTGATGCCTTGTCTTTGATATTTGGATTTCATAGCTTCAATTATGTTTTCGATCGTTGTAAATGTGTTTGGCCCAACAGAGCAGCCTAAATCTGCAATATAAAAGGCTTTTGAAGAAACAATATTTCTTATCTCAAGATTCTCTGTGACAGAGTTTAGAAATTTTGTTTAGGCTTTGAAGGTTAGTGTTTGGCAAGAAAGAAAGATGAAAGAAAAGCAAGGAAAGGCTGAGAAAAATGAACAAGAAAAACCAAAGAGAATTTCATAAAGAAAAAAAAAATCGATAAAATGATTGCATTAACTAAAAAGTAGTTTTAGAGCAGTTAATATAGCTCATTACAGTCTAACTAACCAAAACCACTTGCAAGAATTGCCACGAGTTTTTACACACGTGGAAAGATTAAAACCAGCTTAATAACAACTAACTAACTGTGTAAAAGAAAGCCACATGCAATTGTATAACAAGCATATGACTGTTAAAACAAACTCTAACATTCCCCCTCAGATGCAACCTCTTCTTCTTTTCTTAGAAACTTCAGTTATTTTGTTGCAAGGACAGAATGCTGTTCTTAATATCTTCCACATGCAATTTGCCCCACAGTAGCTGAAAAAGAAAAGTACTAAGAGGTTTAGTGAAGATATCTGCTACTTAATCAAGTGTTGAAATGTAACGCACTTCTAAGCTCTTCTAAAGGACTTTATCTCTCACAAAATAAAGATCAATCTCAATGTGCTTCACTCTTTGATGTAAAACTAGATTGACAGCAAGAGCAGCAGCTCCTGTATTGTCACTCCATACTATAGGACAATCAATATGATGATCATGTTCGTTTGTTAAATTTTGGAGCCAACAAATTTCTAAGGTTATATATGCTACAGCACGATACTCTGCTTCTGTACTTGACCTTGCAATCACTTGTTGTTTTCTTAAGTTCTAGGATACCAAATTTGTGCCAAAATAAATGCAATATCCATTTACAGATCTTTGATCATCTGTATTTCCTACCTAATCTGAGTCTGCAAAACCTTGAACTTGAAAAACAGGATTTGCAATGACCTTTAAACCATAAGATAAAGTTCCTTTGAGATATCAAATAACAAGTTTGCAAGCTTCCCAGTGCTGAGTTGTAGGAGCTGTTAGGAACTGACATAAAGAGCTTACTATGAAGGATATATTAGGCCAAGTAAGTGAGAGATATTGTAAAGCACCAACAAGGCCTCGATAAGCAGCAAGATCATGGAAATTATCACCAACATATTTAGAAAGCTTTTTACTTGAGCACATAGGAGTTGAGAATGGTTTTACACCATCTAAGTTTGACTTCTTTAAGAAATCAGTGATGTACTTAGCTTAACTTAAGAACATTGAAGAATCAGTTCTAGTCACTTCAATTCCCAAAAAATAATGCAAAGCTCCTAAATCTTTCAGAGAGAAGATATCATGTAATTAATTGATCAACTGAGTAAGAAAGACTGAATTATTTCTAGTAATGAGAATATCATCAACATAAACAAGAAGAAGAATATAAGCTTGAGGTGTCTTGAGAATGAACAATGAAGAATCTGAGACTGAATTCTTAAAACCAAAATGTAGGAGAACTGTTCTTAATTTTTCAAACCAAGCTCAAGGAGCCTGCTTTAGTCCATAAAGAGCTTTTGTAAGCTTGCGAACATAATTGGGTTTCTGCAAGTCTTCAAACCCTTGAGGTTGCTCCATAAAAACAGTTTCAGTTAAGTCACCATTAAGGAAGACATTGTTGAAATCAAATTGCTTTACTTCCCAATGATTTGACAATGCCAATGACAACACAATATGAATTGTAGCTGGTTTAATCACAGGACTAAAGGTTTCTGCATAATCTATCCCAGGTTTGATGAAAGCCCTTTGCTACGAGTCTGGCTTTGAGTCTCTCAACAATGCCATCAGCTTTATATTTAGTTCGAAAGACCCATTTATGTCCAACCAAATGCATGCTAGGATCATAAGGCACCAATGTCCAAGTATTATTTTGAAGAACAGCATTATACTCTTGAGTCATAGCTTGTTTCCAAGCAAGATCAGCTAAAGCCTGTTTAACATTTGAAGGTTCTTGTACGGAAGCAAAAGAAACTGAAGGCAGAGGATACTGTGAGATCCCACATCAGTTGGAAAGGGGAACAAAGCATGCCATATAAGTGGGTGTGGATACCTTTCCCGTATGACGCATTCCCATGAGAAAAAGTAAAACCGCAAAGGGTAGGATTAGGCTCACCATTATGACGCGTGATTAGACCTGAGAAGCCCGTGCCAGTGGAACTGGTAGGTAGGGTTTGTAAGAGCATTCTTCCTAACCATTACGATGCGTTCCTATGAAGGAAAGTAAAGCCGTGAGAGGTAGGATTTGGCTCACCATCTAGCTTCCAAAGCGGACAATATCGTGATTGGGCCTGGAAAGCTTGGGCCAATGGGACTGATAGGTGAAGGGGTGGGACCCCTAACCATTACGACGCTTTTTGACAAAACCATGCGGACTGCACCTAAAGCGGACAATATCGAACACGAGTTGGTCTGGCCTATTACAATTGGTATCAAAGCCAGTATCTGGATCGGTGTGCCAACAAGGATGCTGTAAAGCGGACAATATCGGACACGGGTTGGTCTGGGCTATTACAATTGGTATCAGAGCCAGTATCTGGATCGGTGTGCCAGCGAGGACGCTGGGGCCCAAGAGGGGTGGATTGTGAGATCCCACATCAGTTGGAAAGAGGAACAAAGCATGCCATATAAGTGGGTGTGGATACCTTTCCCGTACGATGCGTTCCCATGAGGGAAAGTAAAACCGTGAGAGATAGGATTGGGCTCACCACATGGCTTCCAAAGTAGACAATATCGTGATTGGGCCTGGAAAGCCCGTGCTAGTGGAACTGGTAGGTAAGGATTGTAAGAGGATTCCTCTTAACCATTACGACGCATTCCCATGAGGAAAAGTAAAACTATGAGAGGTAGGATGGGGCTCACCACCTAGCTTCCAAAGTGGATAATATCGTGATTGAACCTGGAAGGTCCAAGCCAGTGGGCCTGGCAGGTGAAGGGGTAGGACCCCTAACCATTACAATGCGTTTTGACAAAACCGTGCGGGCTGGACCCAAAGCGAACAATATCGGACGCAAGTTGGTCTTGGCTGCTACAGTTGGTATCAAAGCCAGTACCCGGATCGGTGTGCCAACGAGGACGCTGGAACCCAAGGGGGGTGGATTGTGAGATCCTACATCATTTGGAAAGGGGAACGAAGCATACCATATAAGTGGGTGTGGATACATTTCCCATACGATGCATTCCCATAAGAGAAAGTAAAATCATGAGGGGTAGGATTGGGCTTACCATCTAGATTCCAAAGAGGACAATATCGTGATTGGACCTGGGAAGCCCGTGCCAATGGGACTGGTAGGTAAGGGTTGTAAGAGGATTCCCCCTAACCATTACGACGCATTTCCATAAGGGAAAGTAAAACCCTAAGGGGTAGGATTGGGCTTACCATCTAGTTTCCAAAGCGAACAATATCGTGATTGGGCCTGGGAGGCCCGGACCAGTGGGATTGGTAAGTGAAGGGGTGGGACCCCTAACCATTATGACGTGCTTTAACAAAACTGTGCGAGCTGGGCCCAAAGTGGACAATATCGGACACGGGTTGGTCTAGGCTGTTACAATACTTAATAAAGAGAAAACTTTTAGGTTTGAGAGATCTGGTTTTAGATCTAGTAAACATTGGATGAACTGAAGAGGTTGGTAAAAAGAAGAATTATGAGGCAAAGGACGAGAAGAAGTAGAAGGTAGAACAACAGCTGATTGAACAAGTGAAGAATGAGTAGGAGGAGAAGGAGATGTTGGAATGGATTGAGAATCTAATATAAGTGGTAGACTAGGAGGTGTAGAAATAGAAGGTCGATGATAAATGAAAAGAGAAGCAGAAAGAGTATCAATAGTGTTTGAAAATGGTCTAGGCTATTACAATACTTAGTAAAAAGAACTTTTAGGTTTGAGAGATCCGGTTTTAGATCTAGTAATCATTGGATGAACTGAAGAGGTTGGTAAAAAGAAGAATTATGAGGCAAAGGACAAGAAGATGTAGAAGGTAGAACAACAGCTGATTGAACAAGTGAAGAATGAGTAGGAGGAGAAGGAGATGTTGGAATGGATTGAGAATCTGATATAAGTGGTAGACTAGGAGGTGTAGAAATAGAAGGTCGATGATAAATGAAAAGAGGAGCAGAAAGAGTATCAGTAGTGTTTGAAAATGGTCTAGGTTGTTACAATACTTAGTAAAGAGAAAACTTTTAGGTTTGAGAGATCTGGTTTTAGATCTAGTAAACATTGGATGAACTGAAGAGGTTGGTAAAAAGAAGAATTATGAGGCAAAGGACGAGAAGAAGTAGAAGGTAGAACAACAGCTGATTGAACAAGTGAAGAATGAGTAGGAGGAGAAGGAGATGTTGGAATGGATTGAGAATCTAATATAAGTGGTAGACTAGGAGGTGTAAAAATAGAAGGTCGATGATAAATGAAAAGAGGAGCAGAAAGAGTATCAGAGTGTTTGAAAATGGTCTAGGCTGCTACAGTACTTAGTAAAGAGAACTTTTAGGTTTGAGAGATCCGATTTTAGATCTAGTAATCATTGGATGAACTGAAGTGGTTGGTAAAAAGAAGAATTATGAGGCAAAGGACAAGAAGAAGTAGAAGGTAGAACAACAGCTGATTGAACAAGTGAAGAATGAGTAGGAGGAGAAGGAGATGTTGGAATGGATTGAGAATCTGATATAAGTGGTAGACTAGGAGGTGTAGAAATAGAAGGTCGATGATAAATGAAAAGAAGAGCAGAAAGAGTATCAGTAGTGCTTGAAAATGGTCTGGGCTGTTACAATACTTAGTAAAGAGAACTTTTAGGTTTGAGAGATCCGGTTTTAGATCTAGTAATCATTGGATGAACTGAAGAGGTTGGTAAAAAGAAGAATTATGAGGCAAAGGACAAGAAGAAGTAGAAGGTAGAACAACAGCTGATTGAACAAATGAAGAATGAGTAGGAGGAGAAGGAGATGTTGGAATGGATGAGAATCTGATATAAGTGGTAGACTAGGAGGTGTAGAAATAGAAGGTCGATGATAAATGAAAAGAGGAGCAGAAAGAATATCAGTAGTGTTTGAAAATGAAGAGGAAGAAGAAGAGTACATTGAAACAAAATTTAGATCAATAGCAAAAGGAAACTCAAATCATTAAACTTGACACCCTTGGTGATGTAAATTCTACCAGTATGATGAAGATAGCGATACCTTTTATGGTCAGGACTATAGCCAAGAAAAACACATTTTTGGGTATGATACTCAAATTTATGAGCATTATAAGGTCGAAGGAAAGGATAACAAGTGCAACCAAAAACTCTCAAGAAATTAAAATCAGGTGATTCCTTGAACAAAAGTTCGAAAGGGATTTGATTGTGCACAACTTGAGTAGGAAGCCTATTAATGAGATAAACTGAGTAGGAAGCCCATTAATGAGATAAATGGAGCACCTAAAAGCATCCCACCACAGTTTTAAAGGTATACATGCTTCAGCTAATAAACTCAGACCTACTTCAACAACGTGTCTGTGTTTGCGTTCAACTCTCCCATTTTGTGAATGTAAATAAAGACAAGGATGTCGAAAAAGTATGCCTTTGAACTGATTTAATTTTATGACCAAAAAGCAATTCAACCATTTTTTGAAACTTAAGAAAAGTGGGAAGAGCTTCAGATTTAAATTTCAAGGGATAAATCCAAACATATCTAGAAAAGTTATCAAGAAACTGAATATAGTATCTAAAACCCTCTAAGGAAACTACGGGTGAAGGTCCTCATAAGTCTATGTGTATCAATTCCAATGGAACAGTAGCTCGAGAAGAGGAACTGGTAAAGAAGATTAAGTGTTGTTTACTAAGTTGGTAGGCATCATAAAAATGAAAAGGAACTGAATTGGATTTAAAATTGCATAAAGTAAGAACCTTAGTAAGAACATTAGAGGAAGGATGACCAAGTCTTTTGTGAATATATTAACATCTATTGTATTGGTAGCAACAAGAGACAATGAGTTAGATGACAAAGAAGAAAAATTGCTAACTGGTGTGCCTTTATTATTATTAATGACAGAAAAAGTAGGTACAATAGCTGAAGTACAAGACCTAGGAGTACAAACATTGTTATCATGAGTCAAATAGGAATCTAAGCTAGAACATTTACCAGTGGAAACTGAAATACAAGGGGATACTAAAGTAGAAATACAAGAAGGAAATACAGGAGCACTAAAAGTCTGCTTCTGGCACTTAACAGTAGAACTAACTAAATGATCACGAGTTCTTGAAAAAGAATGATGCACCAAAGAATTATAGCTGGAAGAAAAACTTTGTGTATTGGCTGAGTTGAGACTAGTGGCTAAGATGACATTGTGTTTGGAAGCTAGAGAGGAAGGAAGCAACAGCTTATAAAACCCTCCTTCTTTTACTCCTTTGAAAATTGGCTTCCCTTGATGATCCTTTAGCATGCAATGAAAGGAATAAAATTCAACAGACATATTATTGTCATGAGTTAATTTCGAAATACTAAGTAAGTTTTTAGCAATGTAAGGCACAACTAACACATGTAACAATTTGATAGCAGAATGACAGGTGGGAATAAGACTATTACCAATATGTGTAATGCCCATGTGTGCTCCACTTCCAACCGTCAGTTTATTGGGCCCCTTATATTCCACTTGATTAATTAAAAAGGTACCATCAGCTACAACATGATCTGTTGCTCTACTGTCAAGATACTAGGAAGAATCAGCAAGAGTCATAGGAGTGGCCACTTGACAAGCCCCTGCAAACTTTTCAGAAATAGTGACAACAGGTGAAATTGTATTGTATCCTCCTAAATTTTGATAGGCATCATTAGTATAGACCAAGTGTCCTTGAATCTGAGAGTTTGAAGGTTGAGAGTAAGCAAGAAAATCCTTGTTATAACCAGAGGAAGCCACTGGAGAAGGATGGTTGCTACTGTTACTATAGGCCTGGGACCGAGGAGTTGGAATATGTGAAGCAGGTAAAGGAAGAATGGAATTCTGAGATTGAACTTCAAATGGCTGATTGATGGCCTGCTGTGATCTATGAAATTGAGAAGGAACAAACTGCTGAGTATTAAACTGAAAATTGGAGTTATAACCAGAATTAACATTGGGAGTGCCCACATACTGACTATCAAATCTTTTGTAACAGTGAGTAGCAGAATGACCATAAGTTTGACAAATCTGACAAGTTGGCTTGGAATTTCTACCACCACCTCTACCAAAATTCCTACCTCTACCTCTTCCTCGAGCATGTATTTGCTGGACAGCATGAAAAACTTGATTCTCAAATGTTGGTCCTTGAAAACCAAAAGTAAGATATTGATTTGGACTCTGAAAGGCTTAACACTGGTTATGTAAACCACCATTGTTAGGAAAACCACCATAAGATCTAAAGTCATTATCAGATCCACAATTAGCATCAGATGGTGTAACAACACAATTTGTAGAGACCAAACCAAAATCACAAGCAATACGAGCAGCCTTATGTAATACTTCATAGTTAAGAACAATATTTTCCTCCTCAAGTTGAGCTTCAAAAGATAAAAGATGATGTTGAACTTCATCCAAGGTGTACTATTCTGGTCTAACTTGTAAAACCATGGAGATTTTTGCTTAAAATCAAATCCTAATGCCCTAAGGATATATAACACTAGATCTCTCTCAGTGACAGTATCTCCAGCAGCTACTAGTTTATTGGCTAGATTTTTCATTTTCAGTATATAAGCATCTACGGTAAGACCATGTTTTTTGGTACTAGATCAATTGTCGATAATGAAAGATTCGAGTGAGAGATTGAGCAGCATACCTATTAGCAATAGCATTCCAGAGACTAAATGAGGTATCTTTTCCATTGAAATGCCCTAAAACTTCTTTCTCAATTGTGCTTCGTAGCCATCCAACAAGAAATTGGTCCTAAATTTCCCAATCTTCTTTATTCAGTTCAATGGAACTAATTGATGAGCTTGGTGAAACCGCTTATGGTTGAGTGGAATCAGATCTCTGATCTTTCAAATAATCTTCACAAGAAGAGAATTGCAGGAATTTAAGAAATCTATGACCTTTGATAATAGGTGAAATTTGCGATTTCCAAATGAAGAAATTAGAATCATCAAGCTTGATGATATTATTTTGAAAAGGAGAGATAGTTAGGATCGGATTGTGCAATTACACCATGGAATAAGGCTCTGATACCATGACAGAGTTCAAAAATTGTGTTTAGGCTTTGAAGGTTAGTGTTTGGCAAGCAAGAAAGATGAAAGAAAAGCAAGGAAAGGCTAAGAAAAATGAACAAGAAAAACCAGAGAGAATTTCAGAAAAAAAAAAATCGATAAAATGATTGCATTAACTGAAAAGTAGTTTTAGAGCAGTTAATATAGCTCATTACAGTCTAACTAACCAAAACCACTTGCAAGAATTGCTACGAGTTTTTACACACATGGAAAGATTAAAACCAGCTTAATAACAACTAACTAACTGTGTAAAAGAAAGCCATGTGTAATTGTATAACAAGCACGTGACTGTTAAAACAAAACTCTTGACACTCTGCAATTGCCTCAGCCACTTGTACTACGGCAAAATCAGTAGTTATTCTCTGCAAAAACAGAAAATTGGGGGTGTAGATTACTTGAATTTGGCACTTTCTAGCTTCACAATTTATCTGTTTTGTTCTTTTGGAACCACCAAATTTGCTGATAATTATTTTTTTTCTCTTATTTTGGAATTTTAGCATACAGCTTTATAGAATAATGAATTAAAAATGAACAGAAGTTTACAGAGAAGAAGAATGAAAAGCTACATATTAAGGTAGCCTAAAATAAAGCATGAAAAAAGGCCCAACAAGTTATTGGCTTAAATTTTGACTACTTGAATTGACACATAATTTGGATATTGGTAATCTCTACTTGTTACTGAGAACATCAACAAAGCAATTAGCTGAGTTTAATTACTCCAGAAAATAATAATAATAATCGATAAATAAACAAATAAATCACACACACAGAGAGAAGTTGCTTGAGTCATATATAGTCCTCTCACGCTGGATTGGATTTCCATATAAATAAATATACATAAAGCCATGTAAAGTGTAAACTTGTTGAATATTTACCATCTAATTAATTTCATCATGAAGTAATTGAGATAAAAATCGCAGCTTGCAAAGTAAATTAGAGTGGATTTTGGAAACATTTTAAGGAGTAGTAATAATGCAAAAACAAGAACCTGGAAGGTGGAGTTCTTGGCATAGCCATGGGGGCCATCTCCACCTTTCATTGGATATGCTTCAGACATTTCCATTTTTACTTCTTTTTTTTTTTTCCCCCCTTCTTCTTCTTCTTCTTTGGCTTTCTTATCTTTCTCTCTTACGTTGAGCTGTTTATTATCCAACTATATATAGCAATGTCAAATAACTTATGTTGCCTAATTATCTTCCAATTATATGTAATTCATCTAAAAAAAAAGGAGTATACTCATAGCTAATACGAACAAGTTTGGTGTATAGAATGAATATAAGAATGGAATAATTATTCCACAATATTAATTTTTTCTTTATTTAATACATTTTTAAATAAAAAAATAATTATTGTGATGGAATAGATAATCCTTCGTTTGAAAGAATAATTATTACTTCTTAAAAATTCAGAATTGTTATTCTCATATTTTTATCTAGATAAGCTTTAAATATATCAACTTTAAATATCTTTTTACCATATTTGTAACATATTTAAATTAGATGGTTTATCTTATTTTAAAAGTATGTAAATAAATATAAAACAATTTATTTTAAATAAATTTGGTATTTTTAAATGTTAATCTTTGAATCTAATCCTTTATTGTTACTAAACATATAAATAGAAATCACTATTATATCTCTTTTTTTTTTCTTTTTTTCTTTTTTTTTTTTTTTACCATTTTCATGAATAACTACTCCCAATTTTCTCAATTCTCCCGTATGCTCTTAATGAAATTCGAATGTCTTTTCTTTTTGCATATTTACATTTAAATTCATTTACAAACTTTTGAAAGTTATATTATTCATCCCTTTAGTATGTATTACTCTTTCCAAATCAGATTTTGTTTATGAACATAAAAAATAGATAAATAAATAAAAGAGAAAATTAAAAATTTGCGAAGGAAGAATTTTTTTG
This sequence comes from Ziziphus jujuba, assembly GCF_031755915.1. Classification (NCBI taxonomy): domain Eukaryota; kingdom Viridiplantae; phylum Streptophyta; class Magnoliopsida; order Rosales; family Rhamnaceae; genus Ziziphus; species Ziziphus jujuba. The sequence continues at coordinate 14,013,943 of NC_083380.1, read as the reverse complement.
GCTTCTTAATTTGAAGTAGGAACATTACAGGAAATCAAAACTAAAATACATAATAAAAATACTGTTCATTTTTTTTTTTTTTTTTGGGGGGGACAAATGTGTTACGAAGAACAGGATGGAGCATTGGATATTGCTTCTTATATCTATAAAAAATCATTTCAATATTTAAAAACTAAATAAAAATATTAAAAATGAAAAGTTCACTTATAAAAATAATTATACAATGTCGAATTAGAACATCATATTTGTTGGATAAGGGACTGCAAACCTTTATCAAAGTAGATAATGCATACATATATGTTACCCCTTGAAACTTTTCCGACGAAAAAGTACCAATATTTCCGTAAATTTCAACAAGTTGAAAATATTAAAGAATCTAAACGGTTAATCCAAGATATTATAAGGAAAAAAAAAAATTAACTTATTTAATTTTACTTTTGCATAAGTTTGGAAATTCCAAAAATTAGTCGAGCGACTCGTGTCTAGGAGACTAGCAGAAACCTATCCTACCATGAAATATTTTTGCAGGAAAAGAAATTGATTTCCAAAGAATGTTAATTAATCATAAATACTGCATGTTATAGGGAAGAATAAAATTATAAATGTAAATTTATAATTAAAAGTTTATAAATAAATTAAAAGTAAATATGGGAAAAAAAAATAAAGAATAAGGTAAACTTCAATCTTTTGTACTGTGATGTGTAATTGTGATAGGAAATCCTGATATCCAGATATGATAATTTTTTTTATGTCGATAATGTTGGTAAATATATATATATATATATATTACTTCTGTTTTTTATAAAGAAAAATATATATTAGTTCTTGACACAGGCAAAGAAAATATTATAGACAGAGGCTGACGAAAAGGGTAATGTTTATGTTAAAAAAGACACATTTTCAAAGAGTTTTTTTTTTTTTTTCAATTGCATATATTCCGCTTAAAAATTGCGCGAGTCAAAATTTTAGGTTTATCAATTACTTACTTTAATGTTGACTTTTTTGGGGGACAGAAAAATTAAAATTTTAAGGTTTAAGACTTAATTATTTCAAATAATGTTGACTAAAAATTAAAATTTTAGGTTTATCAATTAATTACTTTAAATACTGTTGACCTTTTTTGGGAACCAAAAATGACCTTTGACTAAAAGAAACAAAATTGCATTCAACAAAAGTATTTTTCCGTAATAATATAATCTTCATCGACGTGTTAGCCATGGGCAAACCAAAATTCCATCTATCCCTTTTTACATTCTTCATATTTTTTTACCATCAAGACACGGAAACAGGTCCAGCATTAAAACAAAACTAACTGTTAATTTCCAATTACTTCTGGGCATAGATAGTATTATATATAAGACAAAGGGTATTGCATCGTACCTTCAATATTCAATTTTCAAGCTTTTACAATTTAAGTTCTTAATTTTCAATTTTCAATTTTCAAGCTTTTACAATTTAAGTTCTTAATTTTTTTTTTTTAGTTCAACGGCTTAAGCCTTTAAACTTTCAATTTATTACAAGTTGAGTCTTGTTTGATTTTATCTATAAGATTTAAGCATAATAATACATGATTGATATTAAATTGTATTAATTTTTAAATTAAAAAATATTAAAATGTAAAATACTAAAATTTTTCACTTTAATATCCTTTATAAAATATAAAATAAAATAAAAAAGAAAAGAAAAGAAGTAGTTAGTACAAGTAACCTGATTAGTATTAAACCGTATCAAACTTTAAATTAGAAGATAATTAAATTGAAATATTTTAAATTAATTTTAAGATTTTATGCTTTAGTATCTTGTAAATCGATATTTTCATACAATTTAACATTAGTTAAGTGAAAAAGTTGTTAAGCCTTATAAAGCAAAAGTCAAAAATTCCCAAATTATAACAAATTGAAAAATCAAAAAACTAATATGCTAAATCAAAATATTAAGAGTCTAATTTGTAAAGCATTAAAAGTTAAGGATATTAAAATGTAATTAACTCTTAGAAGAATAGAATAGTCCCTGCTAATTTTTTAATTCATACATGACATGACATAACATATATGTTTTGTTGCATTAGGCAATTCTTTTTATGATGTATTGGTATTAAACTGTATCAAATTTTAAATTATAAAATATTAAAATGAAAAATATTAAAATTATATTTAAAATTTTTCACTTTAATACCCTTTATTATTATAATAATAATAATAACTTGCATGTTACCATATGTAGTCCCAATTAGCTGCTTGGGTTAGTTCTTTCTATAAATGGATATTTCTATCCATAATATTCTGTGGGCAGATCATGAGTCTGCTTGTTACAAATTCAAATATCTGGTGTGATTTGGTTACTCGTTGTTTTATAGTTTTTGTTTTTTCTTTCCTTTATTATTATATATAATTTACTTATTTTCAAATTCGTGTGGGTATTATCTAATAATTAGAATTAATTTATCAATCATCCAAAATAACTATAAATTAACTAAAAAAAACCGTTTTGAACTGTTTTTTGTTTTATTAATAATAATAATAATAATAATAAAGAAGCTAATCCAGGTTACCTAAGTGATATAAAATTGTATTCTACTTTAAATTAGAAGATACTAAAAATGTAAATTTTTAAAATTAATTTTAAAATTTTGTACTTTAATATCTTTTATATTAATATTTTTATACAGTTTAAAAACAGTTAGACAACTGTTAAGCCTTATCAAACAAAGTTGAAAAAGTTCAAATTGCAACAAATTGAAAAATCAAAGACCTAAATTATTAAATCCAAATGTTAAGAGCCTAAATTTTAAAACACTAAAAATTAAAGGTATCTAAATGTAACTAATCCTAAAAAAATAGAGTAATCCCTTCTAATTTTTTAATTCATACATGATATGACATAACATAAAGGTTATGATGCATTGGCCAATTCTTGTCTTGTCGAAGGAAAATCATCCTTCAATCAATAAATCACGAGCAAATATATAAATACATACATACATATATGTATGTGTATATATATATATATATTATATTATATTAGTAATGTTATATGCACTAAAATGTTTACCAAAAATATTTATTAAATGCCAAGTGTTAATGTAGCATAGTTAGTATATTTATATAACTTAAATATGAAATTATAAATATAAGTAAATTAAAAAAATAAGCGAATAAAAATTATTGTATCATTCACCAAATTATTTAAAAAATAAATTTAGTAAATAGCTTGATTAACTCTAACATTTTTGATATTATATCTATATATATATGTATTGCTTGGTTGGTTCTACCGCCTTCAATATATTTTATTTAATCATTAATTGTTCTTGGCTAGCTTTGCCGCTTTTTCTATTTGCTTCCACTCATACTCTCTGCTCTTACTATCTGTAATTTATTTAACACTCTTCTCTCCCCCTGTTAGTATCAGAGTCATAAGTGTTTCGATCTATATCTTACTACTTTCTTTAGCGCACGTAGAATGTTATATCTGCTTAATTCATTCAGTTTCATATTTACTTTCTTTATCTTTATTTTCTTCGATTTACTTTTGATATATTGCTTCTTTCTAAACCGTTCTGAACTATAAATCCGAGTCTCAACAATAAATCCTAGGAGAGGTTTGAAAGGATGTCAGTCTGAGAGGTTTAGGAACAGGATAGAATGGTATATGTAAAAGTAGATTTAAGTTTATAAAGCTTTAGAAATTAAATTTTGAAAATGGATAGATTATTTAGATCTAATTCTTCTACTAGTTCTAGATTAAGTACTAGTTCTAAATCATCACTAAATGGAAATTAAATACCAGACTTAATCAACGAAGAACATTACAGTTTTTCTTCTAATGAATCAATAAATCACGACTGGAGTATTCCTCCAGTACCATATAGTGACATTTATCATCACAATACTTGGTCTTTATCTTCATTTAAAAGTGAATCACACATTAAAACAGTTGAACAAGTTTACACAATCAACAAAGATCACGAAACCTGCCAACTACTTAGTAAAAATAATATTAAAAAACATATCCAAGATGGTCACCATTTCTTACACATAGGTTTAGTTCAAATTGGAATCAAACCTCTTACAAAATTAGGAATTAATTCATCTATTCTATTATGTCTTAGAGACGTTAGTTTTCAAAACTTTAATGAAGGTGTCTTTGGAGTCATAGAAACAAGTTTATATAATGGTCCTGATCATTTTGACTGTCACCCAGATTTTCCAGTCAGTTTAACAGATCCATGCATATTAAAAGTCTTAACTTTAAATATAAAAACCTCAGATTATAGGTTTGACGAAGGTTGCCAACCATTAGCCCTAATTTACAGAATTCATTATAAAGTCTCAGGAACTAACATGAACTTTAAAGCTAAAAAACATAATGCTAAAGGTCATACCATGTTAATCCAGAATCAATACCAAGATTTAAATATAAAAATCCCTAAAATGATCAAATGGTCCAATGTCAATTTACCCTCTGATTGGGTATTAACTGATGTCCAAGCTCCAACTCCTATCCAAAATATTTTAACCAACACTGAATTCATTTCACAGTCTGAAGATGGATCAGTAAGATTGTGAGATGAATTCAGTGTTGGTTAAAATATTTTGGATAGGGGTTGGGGCTCGGACATCTGTTAATACCCAATCAGAGGGTAAATTGACATCGGACCATTTGATCATTTTAGGGATTTTTATATTTAATTCTTGGTATAGACTCTAGATTAATATGGTATGACCTCTAGCATTATGTTTTTAAGCTTTAAAATTCATGTTAGTTCCTAAGACTTTATAATGAATTCTGTAAATTAAAACTTTTAATATTCATGGATCTGTTAAACTGACTAGAAATCTGGGTAACAGTCAAAATGAACTGGACGATTACATAAACTTGTTTCTATGACTCCAAAACACCTTCATTAAAGTTTTGAAAACTAGCGTCTCTAAGACATAATAGAATAGATGAATTGATTCCTAATTTTGTAAGAGGTTTGAATCCAATTTGAACTAAACCTATGTGTAGGAAATGGTGACCATCATGAATATGTTTTTTAATATTATTTTTACTAAGTAGTTGGCAGGTTTCGTGATCTTTGTTGATTGTGTAAACTTGTTCAACTGTTTTAATGTGTGATTCACTTTTAAATGAAGATAAAGACCAAGTTTTGTAATGATAAATGTCACTATGTGATACTGGAGGAATACTCCAGTCGTGATTTATTGATTCATTAGAAAAAAAAAAAAAACTATCAAGTTCTTTGTTGATTATGTCTGGTATTTGATTTCCATTTAGTGATGATCTAGAATTAGTACTTAATTTAGAACTAGTAGAAGAATTAGATCTAAATAATCTATCCATTTTCAAAATTTAACTTCTAAAGCTTTATAAACTTAAATCTACTTTCACATATACCATTCCATCTTGTTCCTAAACCTCTCAGACTGACATCCTCTCAAACCTCTCCTGGGATTTATAATTCAGACTCGGATTTATAGTTCAGAAAGGTTCAAAAAGAAGCAATATATCAAAAGTAAATCAAAGAAAATAAAGATAAAGAAAGTAAATATGAAACTGAATGAATTAAGCAAATATAACACTCTACGTGCGCTAGCAAGATATAGATCGGAACACTTATGGCTCTGATACCAACAGGGGGAGAGAAGAGTGTTAAATAAATTACAGATAGTAAGAGCAGAAAGTATGAGCGGAAGTAAATAGAAGAGGTGGCAAAGCCAGCCAAAAACAATTAATGATTAAATAAAATAAATTGAAGGATTAAATAAAATATATTGAAGGCGGTAGAACCAGCCAAGCAATATAAAATAAATACTTAAAATAAATGCATAAATGCTTACTTGATTACAGTAGAGTACCAAAGATTAGTATCTCAATTGATTACAATATGCACTCAGTTCACTCAGTATACTAAGCACAAAATATTTTGATTACGAGGTAAATATGAGAAGGGAGAAGAGAAGGAAGAAGAGAAGGAAGAAAATCGAAATCTGCCAAGAAAGAAATTCTCCTTAAGCTCTTGCTAACTCCTCCTTGAATGAGATGGAGAGGCTCCTTTATATAGGCAAAGGAGGGCTAGTTGAATGAGTGTTGGTCCTGTTGATCTCGTAATTCTGAATGATTATGTCTATGAACAGTATCAGTAAACAGTATATACTTTTCGGTGCTTTTTACTGTTCATGAACAGTTATTGTAAACAATGATTCTCGTGATCTGTTTTTCTGAGTAGAACACCGAAAGTAACTCTGCACTGTCATCAATTCCAAATGTGATTATCATTTAGTCAGATTCTAAATCATAGGGATCTTGACTATCTTGATATCTTAAATAAATTAAAAAAGTACTAAAACTTTAGAAAGACAAAATAAACATTATCTAAGTTTATTCAAACCCAAAAAATATTTTTAATCAACCCTTGAAGCAACTGAAAAGCTGTAAACAAGGTCAAAATATTGTGATAAGAGAGTTCTTATATATCATCAATCATTTTAATATTGATGCGACTTAATTGTACATTTACAAAAACAAAACAATTTGATCTGGTGGTAAATCCCTCAAACCCATATTTTTGAATTCACCTATTCTGAGTCGCCTTTCCCTTTCATCTAAATTAGAATACATTGCAATCCTAATAGAAGAAATAATAAAGCTTTTATCAAAAAATAAAAATAAAAATAAAATAAATAATAAAGATTGAGTGGCCGAGATCGAGATCAAACTCATCCAATCTTCTCGTGTTTCACATTGCATACAATATTGGATAAGTTGAGATTTTTAGGGATTAATTCTGTCGGCTAGTAAAGTAACATCCAATTAAATATTTTTTGGTGTGGTGTTTTCTTAATTCTTTGATAAAATATAATAATTATTTTTTTTTTAGTGGATTATTTGTATAATTATATTTATTGCATTCCCTTCAATGCATATGAGATAATGTCATCTTTTATGAAATCTAACCGAAATGGCCAACAGCTGGACGGAGCTACTATAGGGCGTGGGAGGGCCATAACCCCGATAAATATAAAATTGAGTAGAATTTTACATATGGCCCCATTAATTTTTCAATTTCCTTTTTAATGTTCTTATTACTATTGTTATCTTGGTAAATATTCAATATTATCTATTCAATGCAAATTATATATCTTTTTTTTTTAAATGTTAATTATATATCAATTTTTACAATCAAGCTAAACTTAAATACTAAAACAAAAAGTTAAAGCTTTTTCCCTTCTGTTATTATAAGTATATATATATAGTACTATTCTACAAGGTGCAGTAACAAAACAAATATAAATTGAGAAGTTCTTTTCATAATCTTAAATAAACTTTTTAAAGTATCATTATTTATATACTACAATTTAAATATATAGATATAAAATAATTTTATACAATATTTTTAATTTTTAAAATATCCATAATTTATAGTCTTAATTAAATAAATAGAAAAAACATTTTTTTTTCCTACTACAAATCGCTTACAATTCAAATATCATTCTATAAAAATTCTTCACAATACTTTTAGACGAAACTAATAGTTATGGAAATTCCATGAAATTTTTTTCTAGTTAAAACATTTTTGGGTGATGGAAAGATGTATTCGTTGAAATATTCGATGTCAAAATTATAAACGTTTATAAAAATGTTCAATTGTATACTTTAAAGTACATTTAAAATATTCATTCACATATTTCTGAACATAATTGAGATGTTCGTCATTGAAAATATTCAGTCGAAATATTTCTGAATGTATTTGAAATGTTCAATTGCATACTTCTAAATACATCTGAGATATTCATATCTAAAAACATTTGATCGCATATTTTTAAATATACTTTAAGTTCTTCAATCACATATCTCTAAATATATTTAAAATATTCAATTGTATGCTTCTAAACATAAATATGTTTAATTAATAAACATTTTTAATAGTAATTTTGAATGAGATAAAAATATAATTTTTTAATGAAACTGTATAGAATCTGTTTGGTAGTGCAACTAAAACTTCTCATACAAACTAGAGTTGGTTCTCAAATCTCAAGGAGACTAGGTAGCTTTTTGGTTTTTTATCAATTTATAACTCATATATCTAATCATATATGTCTTTAGATGTGTATATATGAATTCTTTCTTTTTTTATTTTTTCTTTTTTTTTTTTTTTTGGTGGTTTCTCCAAGCATTTAGTAAGCATATAGAGATTGGTATGAGTGCTAAAAGGATGGGTAGAAAAGAAAAATATTTGATTTAGTATTGTAAGAGCATCTCCAATGGTTATTTTTATTAGAGTCTATGTGGCATGAGTTTTAGAAAGTGTCCATGCTTATGTGGCATCCTCATCACTTAATAAATAATGTTTCCTAATAATTTCTCTCCAATAGATTCTATATAAAGTATCATAAAATGTTGATGTGTAATTTTTTCATTTTAAAATTATATTTAATTAAAATTAAACCTAATTAAAATACAAAAAATTGAAAACAACGATTGATGAAAGGAAACAATACAAACAGAACCTGTGAACCTGATGAACAGAGAAATGGCAAAACCAAGGCAGATTCATAAAAGCAAAGAAAAAAAAAGGGCTTTTTTTATCCCTATGTTTCTAAAAGTGTGGAGTTTGTCTATGTTTTCTATTATTCTATGATTACTTGCTTCTTTTTGTTTCTTTGTAATGGCTCTGTTGCCATTTTTTTAATAAATTTAGAGAGCGAGAGAGGTGAAGGAGAAGTGGAGGTGGGAAAGATAAAAGAAGATCCAAAAACCAAGGAGTCTATTGAAGAACAATAATATATATAACCTTGAAATTTGACTTACCCCTTTGTGAAAATTTGATCCAAAACAACCATAAACACAAATTCAATCATGCTTTAATCACCCATGGAACAGTGAGAAGGATCCAAAGTTGATGATAATGTTCGAATCTCTTGGATCAATTGGGATTTTGTTGAACAAAATAAAAATAAATGAAAAAACGGAGGAATTAAGCAACAAAGAACAAGATTAAAAAATTAGCATGAAAGGAAAAATAAAAAAACCAAAAGCCTGTGCAAGAGTTATTTTTCTTTCAGCAAAAGTTAATAAAAATAAATAAAATGCCGAGTCAGCCTGTCTAACAGAACTTTCACAAGTAGACAGTGTCCTTCACAACTTCTATTTTTTTTGTTGCCACATCAGTTTGACAGAACTAATCCATAGAACCATTGAAGATTATTTTTTTAAAACCCCATCTATTTATCTGATATGGCAAAGAATTTTTAAATTGACATCGAACTATTGAAGATACTCTAATTTGTGTGTACTTTTTAATTCTAGCCGGTAGTTTATTCACTTAATAATTTAATTTTATATAATTTTTTTTAATTAGAAATTATATATAAATCTTGGCCCCTCCACCTTGACAATCCAGGTTCCATCCCCCGGCCAACAAGACCAGTTCCGGTACTTTCCAATGGATGAGGTAAATGGTTTCCATTCTCTCAATACTAAAAAACCTTTGAAAAAAAAAAATGCTTTTACTATATAACTTTTCTTGCAATCCTAAAAGGTCAAATGTCATATTTATTGAGGATTTGAGAAGGATGAATTCCATCAGGATTGAAAAGAAACATGAGCACTATCAATCCACCAAACACAACGATCTCTTGTGCTCTGGCTTCCAGGAATAGCTTGATGTCCTTTTCATATTGAGCTTTAATTATAAGCCTGAATTACTTCGTCTCCTGAATTTGCATGATGAATCTGTCCTTTGTTCAAAGCAGGAGATTTTTTTTTTTGTTTCGTTACCTCTTTTGGTACTACTCTAGAACGCCAATGAAGAGAAAAGTAGAAGAATGGACAAAGTGAAGTGAAGCCTCGGCAAATGCGCGACCTTAGAAGACCCCTGAACGCCTGCTGCATGGTAGTTTTTGTCATAAGGGAGGGATGAGAAGAGCAAGTTGAAATCATTAGAGACAGGATCATTGAAGAAGGGCTTGAAATTCTGGGGTTTTCTAAATTATATTTTGGCTTTGGCACTTGGACTTCACTGCTTCAATTATGTTGTCCACTGCTGCAATTGTATTTGGACCCAACAGAGCAATCCAAATCCGCAATACAAAAGGTTTTTGAAGAAACAACAGTTCCTATGTCAAGCTTCTCTGCAATTACATCATTCAAAAATTCTTTGGCAACATCTATCATTACTCTTTGCGTATAAAAAAAAAAATGAGCAAGTAATCACTGAACTTTGGCACTTGCAAGTTTCGCAATCTGATCTGTTTCTTTTTTTCTGTTTTTTTTTTTTTTTTTTTTGAACGGACATTCACTAAGGAGCAAAGTGAAAGCTAAATATGAATGATAACACAAATGGTCCAAAGATATAATTCAACAAGTGAATTAGCTTATAGTTTTGACAACTTGAATTTACACACCATTTTGGATTTTGGGAATGAATTCATATCGTACTTGTTTGGGTAATGTAAATATAAATAGGCAGGAAATTCATGCAAACCTGTTGAATAATAACCATGATCTAATTAATTTGTCTATGCTACATATATTCTGTACCACCTAAAGTAATTGAGATAAAGTTGCAATGCAAACCAGAATGGCTTTTTTTTTTTTTTTTTTTTTTTTTTTTGGGATAAACATTTTACAGAGAACTAGTGCAAAAACAAGTACATGGAAAGTGGAATTCTTAGCATAGCTATGGAGTCCATCTCTCTTCTATATCCTTCAGACATTTCCTTTGGCTCTAATCTTTCTCCTTCACACTAATTAAGGTTTATCATCCGCAACTCAGTGTTTCTTTTCTTTTCTTTTTTCTTTTTTTCCTGTTATTCGTAACATAATATTATAATGATAACACAAGATATTGGAAAAGCTCAAATATATTATTGAGACTTGTGAATAGGTATACACTCGCAGTTTCTGAATTTGGAGTATGGGGCGAAAACTATATATATATATATGGAAAAACTACACAAGGATAGGTACTGGCTATTATTTACCATACAAAAAGGATATGGACCACGAATATATAATCTTTGTACAATTTTATTCTCCAACAAATATTATAACTTTACACTAATATATACAAAACATCATACATAGAGGCTGGCAAAACGGAAATAAATTTATATATCATAGACATTTACCAAAAAAACCTACCAAAAAAAATTCATGTGTAATGGACCATAACATATACAAAATATAATGTTGCATGACTATGCATATGATTATAAACCATTGAATTTACGCAGTACATGATTAACAAGAATGGTAAAGGATAATATAGTGCCACCGACTAATGCTTCAGACAATTCCATCCTTACTTTCCTTTGTTGCTATCTCTCTGTGATTTGTGATGTAACTATATAAATATCATTTGTTCTATATGGATAGAAAATAGGATAAATTACACAAAATTCCCATGAACTATTTGATGTTTATAGATAACCCCTTAATATCATATAAAATCCCCTAAAACTACTAAAAACTTACAAAACAAATTAATTACCATTTGTTATATAAACTATATAAATACCATTTGTGCTTGTTTGATCAGTTCAAGCACAACAAATTAATAATCCCATAACACAGATCATGCTTTGCGTTTAAGCATGACAAATAAATTGCCTCCTTTAATTGATGAGTTAAGCGCGCAGGGGATAAATATCTTATCAACTTTCTTAGCATACAAATCAAAGAGCTCGTCGACGATATCATCTCCAAATTGCTGCTTGATCATGTCCTCCATGCCAGCTCTCATGTGAGCTGCGATTTTATGGGCAACAGGACTAGTATTTCCGGTTAGAAACAGAAGAGGTATGTTTTCCATTCTCTCAATGCTAAAACATCCATTTCTTTCCACAGCAGCTTCCAATTCTTTTGGAGACATAAAGTACATTGGCACGTTAAAGGAATCCACTTTCTCCTCGTCAACTTTTCCCTGCATATGAAAAATCCACCACGAATTTAAATGATATTGTATCTCAAATAGAAAATCGTTGAACTTAAAAACTTGAAAGGAGCTTTAAAATTTTATACCTCTTTAACGAGGTCTATGAGGGAAGATCCTATAAGGTCCAACATCATATTTGCTGAAGATTGAGAAGGATGAATTCCATCAGGATTGAAAAGAAACATGAGTACCATCAATCCACCAACCACAATCTCGTGTGCTCTGGCTTCCAGGAATTGATCCATGTCCTTTTCGTATTGAGCTTTATAAGCTCGAATTACTTCGTCTCCAGAATTTGCGTAATGGATCTGTCCCTTGTTCCAAGCAGGAGAGCTTTTGTTCTTTACCTCTTTTGGTACTCCAGAAAGCCATTGCACAGAAAAAGAAGAATGGACAAAGTGAAGAGAAGCCTCAGGAAATATGCGACCATAGAAAGAGCCCGGCACACCTGATGCATAGTATTTTTTGTCCTGAGGGAGGGATGTGAACAGCAAGTTGAAATCATTAGAGACATGATCATTGAAGAAGACTTGAAATTCCGGGATTTTGGAATTTAGGCCTTGGCTTTGGTACTTGGACTTCACAGCTTCAATTATGTTTTCCACTGCGGCAAATGTATTTGGACCAACAGAGCAACCCAAATCTGCAATGCAAAATGCTTTTGAAGAAACAACGGTTCCTATATCAAGCTTTTCTGCAATTACCTCGTTCAAAAATTGTTTGGCAACATCTATTATTCCTCTCTGCAAAAACAGAAAATTTAGCAGTAAACACCAAACTTTGGCACTTTCCAGTTTCAAAATTCGATATATTCTGCTTTTCGGAACCATCAAATTCCTGATAATCAATTTTTTCGCTTTTCTTTGGAAAAGAGGGAAGGATCTCACGGGAGCAGGAAAATATGTACAGGAACAAGGCATATCATGCATAGGCATGAAAATGAAGTACACTGCTTTGAACAAATATTTACTCAAGAGGAGAGCAGTGAAAGCTAAATATGAAAGATAACACAAATGGTAGGAAGATAACCGGAGAAGTTATTGGCTGAAATTTTGACAACTTGAAGAGTCTGTGTATATGGAGAGACACCAACAAAGTTATCACCTCAGGTTTTGCTTCTCCACTAAGAAACAAAGTAATAATAATAATAATAATAATAAAAATAATAAAAATAAAAAAGAGAGACATACACAGTGACAGAGTACTTATTTGAGTAATGCAAATATAAATATAAATAGGCAGGAAAATCATGCAAACTTATTGAATAATTACCATCTGATTAATTTCTCCATGCTATTTCTATACTACCTAAAGTAATTGAGATAAAGTTGCAAAGTCAAAAAGTTGCAAAGTAAAAAAAAAAAAAAATGGCACCTTTTTTTTTTTTTTTTTTTGGAGGGGGGGGTGGGGGAGGGGGGGGGTAAACATTTTAAAGGGCAGTAGCACCAACTTGTAAGGATAGTGAATAAGAAATTACATGGAAATAAGAGTTCTTGGCATAGCTGTGGAGGCCATCTCCACCTTTCATTGGATATGCTTCAGGCATTTCCATGCTTGATCTCTTTTGGCTATTATCTTTCTCTCTCACAAACACACACTAAGCAGTTTAGTATCTGCAAAGTCAATGTTTCTATCACTCATAACATAATCTTACATCTGAACATATCAATATATAGAAAATAATTTATATAAAGGGAGGCAAAATTGTAAATTCACGTTATAGACCTTAACATATACAATATATTATTAATCAAGGTCCCCCATATATATATATATATATATTTAATAAAAATTTATTACTGCCTTTAAAGAAGCACCCCAAACTTAAAATTTATCTTCAAAAAAAAAAAAAAAAATCTATATTTATCTCGTCAATTCTTTATAATTTTTTAGTTACAATCTTCTACTGCGACATTTCTTCTTGAACAAGATTGATTTAATATGAATGAAAGAATTTATTAAATAAAGAAATTCAGGTAAGTCATATTCAGTATATTATACTTTATAAAATAGCCTCGTGGATATATATATATATATATATATATATATATATTTATGCCATATATATATAGATACATCCAGAACTTGTCAAACGCAATGAAAGATACCCGCAAAAGCAGACAAGCGACATCAATATATATATATATATATTTGTATATATAAGAGAGGAAAACAAAGTTGTTACGAGTCTACATCTACCTTTTACTTTGTTAAAATGAAGTTGTTACAAGTCTAATCTACCTTTTACTTTGTTATGATAAAAAATATATATATTTAATAACCTTTTACTATTTGGTCTTCGAATCTTATCCCTTTTTTTTTTTTTTTTTTTAAACTTTTGATACTGTAATCTTATACCAATTTGTCTTATTAATAATGAATAAGACTGTCATTACAAATTAATTATGAGGGTTGTGTTCCTTGACTTTGTAGCACAATAACATATAAAAAATAATAAAAATAAAAATAATATATTTCTTCACGTTTCTCTTTGATTATTTTATTAATATTTTGCTAACAAACCTGTTTCAAGTTCAGCTAAGCATTTTATGTATAATATATATATATATATATAAATAAATAAAAAGAAGTTCAGCTAAGCATTTTCTTCCTTCCGACCATATTATATAAAATATGATAGCCAGTCACGTATCAATTTACTAGAGTGGTTTACCAAAAAAATATATCGTTGGATTAATTATTGTTTGCAACATTTCACAGATACACATTCGCAGAAGCAATACTCTTTTTGTCATTTGAATTGAAACTTTGGTGCATATAATCAAAGAATTATTATTATTTTTTTTTAAATTTAATTACACAAAGTTCGACAAAGAAAAAATATCACAAGTCAAAGCTTTGAAGCGTATCAGCTAACTTTAATTTTGTTAGTTATAAATGATAATGTTGTCAAAATGATTTGTATTTAACTTTCTAAACAAATTAATTCTTTTTAGATGTTAATTTTTCTATAATTAGATAAGGATACTAGTTTTAAAATAATGTTGATTTTATTTTCTTAACAGCATAATAACTAAATACTATAATTATATAATAAGAATAATCCTTTTAACATAACTAATTTTCATATATTTTTATATATATGTAGAATACATGTTTAACCATCAATTTCCTTTAAGCTGATAAAATATAAAATAAAAATAAGATTTCTTCACCAGACCAGCTTTCTTTCAAACCAAACAAAAAGTAAGCAGCAGAACAAAGAAAACTAACCTGATTATCTTTGCACTGATATTGCTTTCCTGAATCCTGATCAGGATTAGGCATTAACCATTATCAAATATAGAAATGTAAAAAATCCCCAAACTTGAGAACCCACTTCTGAAACAATGAGAAATCGAAGAACCCAACTTTTGTTTTCAGTGATTACAGCATGAAAACATGAAATTGAAGAGAACCAAGGTTTGCAAATTCACATGGAAATGGAGGGGAAGAGAAAGAGAAAGAGAAATTGATGAAGAATTGGACCAACCTCTAAAGAAATGAGGCAGAGATAAGAGAGAGAGAGAGAGAGAGAGAGAGAGAGCAAGAGGAAGAGAGTAGGTGTGGGTTCAGTGAGTAATAGCTGTCGGTGGCGCCAGAATAAGCGGAACACAGAAGAGAGAAGGGAGGAAAAGTGTGGGTTTTCAGAGGGTTGTTAGAAAAATAGGATTTTTGTGCGGGTAATTTGGGAAACAAAGTTTCCAAAAGCTATGGTCTTGATGTCATTCCCTCTCTAAGCCAAAACCCCAAAAAAAAAAAATTCCAAAAAATTTGGCTTTCTACACTAAAGGCAAATATGCAGAATTAAAACGTGTTGTTGACTCAAAGTGTGTCTTTTCAAAAATATAAAAGTTGAAATAAATTAAATTTAAATTTAAAAAAGAAAAAGACAAATTACACAATGTTTACCCTTTAATGTGTCATTTCTTTAGTGGTTCTTTTTTTTTTTTTTTGCTTTGACATTTCTTTAGTGGTTCATGACTGTGTTTGTTATACCTAATTTTTTATAGACTATAGATTATTATCAGTGAATCAAAATTAATGTCATAACCCATAACAACCAAAATTTTACTTTAATGAAGATCCATAAGAAGTTTTATCCTTACCACAGTTTTACTAGAAAACCAAACAAACTTCTTCCCATCATGACTTCCTTATACTCAATTCCCTTTTTGCATTTTTTATAATACTCTGTTCTCTTCCATCCATATTGCAAGTCTGAAATTAATGTTTAGAAATATGTTTGTGCTCTTTCAATGTACACTAACCCAATATCTTGTTTTAATATTTATTTTGAAATTAAAGGGTAAAATAGAGTGTTTTCCTTTATTTTGAAATTAATAGGTAAAACAACAAATTGAGTTTTTTTTTTAATTATTATTATTATTATTATTTTCCCTTGAGAGTCCTATGTTAGGAATCTATTTCTCTTCTTCATCAAGAAAGTCGATTAGCTGCTTTTTTACCTTAAAGAAGTAGAGAATTTGTTCGATACACTACCTTAGAGAAATTGAGAGAATTTATTCGGTACACAAAAGGTGCATTTGATTTGGTAGTGTTAGCTCATAACAACTTTCCATGGCATCAAATAACAAATTCTTTTACCATTTGGTAAACAATTACTTCTTCTTTTTCTTTTTTGTCATATTGTAAACAATTACTTTTCGTCAAATATATCTATCTGATAGCTATGCAAAGTTCTAAAATTCGTAATCTTATCTTCAAGCTTATTTTTGGTTTCCTTATTCAACTTTTTTATTTTCTTTTTTGCTTTCCCCTCCATGTTAGATTGGTGGGCCCCGAGATCTTTGGGCTGAAGCTTAATTGTGGACTTCATAGCATAGCCCAAACATAGTCTTCCCTTAGTCGCAACAGCCATAGCATAAATAAGTCTAAAATTTTATTTTATTTTAATTTATGTTTTTAAGATTAGGTTTTCCTTTTCTTTTCTTTTTTGTAATATTTTGCAAGCCATATTATATTTTTCAAAAATATATATCAGGGAACGATCTGGCATAACTGACTAGTTATAGCCCAAAAAAAAAAAAAAAAGAGAAACAAGTAAAATCATTTATTTAATCCTTCTTTTTTTATTTATTAAGTATTGAAATTTTATTTTAAAATTTTAACTTGAAAAAATAATTTTTTTAAATTGGTATTTAAATTGTCAAATAACATATAAATTTTATTGATAATAATAAATAACATTTTTTCATTAATTAGTTTATACATTAATGTTCTCTTCAAATTCAATTATTTTAAACACCCAAATCTTGAACCTTATTCAAGATTGGTCTTACTCTTAGGCTGTTCCTTCGCAACATGCACATAACATACATATATAGATATATATATATATATATATAAAATAACATAATTATAGATTAAAATAATTATTAATATATTATAGGCAATTCACTAAAAGTTCTGCAAGTGGCTGCAGGTTTCCTTCCATTTGGATTCACACTTTTCGCCGCTAGAGTTTGGCCCGAATACTGAGAGTTAACGTGATCGAAAATGTCGGTTATAGTAAAAAGACAAAAAAGAAAAAAGTGAATTATTATTGTTACTATTATTAGTATTATTGTAAACTTGATTGACGATGTCGGTTCCAATTGTGAACCAGCATCCAGTTTCCACGTTGAAAAGACAAACAAAAAGTGAATTATAATTATTTTTTTATTTCTCAATATAAAATTGTGTAATATTGACCAAGTAAGCACAGCTAAGTCAATCTTTAAAATATTTATAGATGTATAAATAATTTGTTTCTTTACATGGGTTTATTATAAAATAAAGTTTTAATATTTATTTTAAAATTTAACAAGGAAATAAAGTTTTCATAAATAGATTCACAGTTAATAGTTAAACACTCCTATTTAAGTTTGAATCATAAAAAATAAATAACTTTTAGATAGTTGTAAAATATATGTAAAATAAATAATTTGTTAAAAAAATAAATAAATAAATTTATCATCAAGCCTAAATGAAGGTGGACCCACGTAAGCCAAAGGGGCACGTGCCCCTCCTCAAATTATTTGCCTTTTTAATATTTTTATTTCTTGATTTATCAGATTACCATTTTATTCTTATACAAACGAAGAGTCCTGTCCTTTTTATCACTTCTACAATTTGATTTTTTTTCTTTTTTCTTTTTCTTTTACATTTGTTTGTATTTTTTTTCCTTCTTTTTTTTTTTTTGTTTTTGTCGTATCCCTTTTTCTTTATCACATCTATATATATATTTTTATTTATCTCTCTTATATATAACCATAATTATGATATTTATCTATAATATATTTAAGAATATAACACTTATTTAACCAATATTTTTATACAAGCATATTGTTGAATAATATTATTAAATTACAAAAAACTATTTATAAAATACTTCTCATTTAATTTTGTTTCAATTTTAAGCCCTTTTTTTTTCTCTCTAATCCAACATATTTTTGGTTTTTTTTTTCCTACTTTTTAATTACTTTAGTTGTTTAAATCCTAACAAAATCAAAATTTTGTTTTTATTTTGCAGTGTGTAATCTACTTATTGTATCAATGTGCACTAAATTCATTATATACTGCCAAAGTACTTGTTTTTTTTTTTCCGGAATTTACAGCCAGAGTACTTAATACCATATTTTTTCCTATATAGAGAAAAATTAAAAACGATTTAACCCTTAGTTTTCTTTAATTAATTGGACTACAAAGTACAAACCAAAATGTTGCATTTTTTAATATATATTTATATTTCTCAACATATAAATTAAAATATAATAATAAAAAAGCATCTAAGTGTTATTTATATAACAGTGATTGGAAATTTTTGTCGAATCTACCACTAACGTGCCTCTCCCCCAAACAATTTCATAGGTCAGTTAAATGATGATTTTTCCAAATCGAAGATTTTCAAACCCTTTTTTTTTTTCAACCTTAAAAAGTAAGTGATAATTCTTTTTTTTTTTTTTTTTTTCCTTTTGGTAAATGTCATTTTTCTAGTGATTCATGTGTCTGTCGTGCCTAATTTTGTATAGGCTATGGATTATTACCAGTGAAGTCATAACCCCATAACAACCCAAAATTTTGCATTTATGAAGATCCATGAGAAGTTCTATTCTTACCACAGTTTTACTAGAAAACCATATAAAGTTCGTCTATCTCATAATAACTTCCTTATACTCGATCCCCTTTATTCATTTTTTTAGTTACTCTGTTCTCTCTTCCATCCGGTTTGCAAGTTTGATTTAATATTTAGATGTTTGGGCTGTTTCAATGGAGACTAACCCTAGGGCTTGTTTGAATATATAACTGCAGAAAGTTTTAAGATCATTAGCTGAATCACTAAGCATTCATGACATCATATTTCATACAAGACATGAAGGTTAATATGCATTGTGCATGGTTTTGTGCTTAAAAACCATCCTCTCATAGATATATCAAACACAAATACACAAACATACATAAATACATATATATAGGAAAAGTTGCGTTTCCAATACCCTTATGCTTTTTTAAGATCCTAAAATTTAGCCAATTTGGAATTTATGTTTGCAAGCTTTAACAAATATACACAATGATGCCAAAAACAGAAAGAGACTTTATGGTTTGCGATTAAGAACGACAAATGAGTTGGTTCCTTTCTTGGATATATTTCGGTTATGGTGGGAAAGAATACTTCTAGTTTCTCGCGGTACAAATCAAAGAGCTCTTACATGGTATCATCTCCACAGTGCTGCTTCAGAATTCCCTCCATGCCAGCCCACGTATGAGATGCTAATTGATACGTACTAATATGAGCTCCTTTTACGGAAGATAATGGAGGTAAGATTTCAATTTTCTCTATGCTAAAATATCCATTTCGTTTCACAGCAGCTTACAATTCTATGGGATACATACAATAAATTGATATGTTAAAGAGGAATCCACTTTCTCTAAGCAAACTTTTTCCTGCATTTAAGGGAAGGAGAATATTTCAAAGTACACATACATTAGTTAACGCAATAATAATTTTTAATTTCAAAAACATATGATGATTTAAAGGTTAAATATTTTTTATATATATTGTCAGCTTAAATTATTATTCAGTTTGTATTCAACTTTCCAAACTATAGAAAGTTTCATATTACCTTTTAAATTATTGTTTTTTGTTACTTTACTTCAATTATGCATTTTCAGTGGGTAAACTAGATAAAATTAACCACATGCATAACTCATATAACTCTTTTGGTAAATTACTTTATTATGTACTATTTCATTTTTTACATGTGTATACAGCTAACTTTGCCGCCGCCGCCGCCGCCCCCCGCCCCGCGGCGGCGGGGCAAAAAAAATAAATAAAAAAACCTTTGATTATAAATTGAAAAGGGAAAATATAAAAGATTTAAGGGTGTTTTAGTAAATTAACTTCAAGTGGCATTACATAAAGTCCTTTTGGAATTGCATAAAGAACTATTAGTTTTTTTTCTTGTCATTAAGTGCAAGCTATTTGGCAGTATATTGGCTCTTTGTTTGGTATTGATTTTGTTAGGAAATCGAAGTATAGAATGGACAATTGCAACTAAAGTTGAGATTATAAAATAAGAAATTTGTGTGTAAAATATTCAAATAAAATACACACAAAATAATTGACAATTGTAGAAGGATTTTATTATAGCAAAAGAATAAAATAATTTCTCTCTAAAATAAGAAGAACACAATTGACAATACCATCTCTCTTATAATAGGAGAAAAACACACACTCTCTCTAACAAAGGAAAGACACAAATATTAAGGAGAAAATCCCGTTATAATTCTCTCTGTAATACTCTCCTCTTTCTCTTTGTTTTCTATGTTTCTCTCACACCTCAAAATGGAACTAATTTTACAAGGAAGGGAAATACATATATATAGATGAACAATGGCGGTAGAAAGAGACGGTAGAGGTTGTAAAATTCAAATTGAGCTCCTTTGCTAGCTGTAGTCGTGCCACCTATATGTGCAAGCTTTGCATTCATTATTTGCCACCTATATGTGCAAGTTGTCAACACAGCTAGAAAACTCTACATCCTTCCATCTCCTTTAACTTAGTCAACATCTTAATTAAGAAGCAATACCCAAAAGTGGCTTTACTTGCCACCACATATTTCCCACTTAAAGTCACTTTTGCTATAACCCTTCTATCCTTTCTACTTGCCATTTCATTTCCATGCTTGCTTATGTTTTTGCTAGGCCAATAGAGGATCTACACCATATAAACTAGTTAGTGCTAATTGGCTTTATCAAAATATCTGATAGATTGTCTCTAGTATGGATTTTCTATAGATCCACACTTCCTTCTTCCACCTTCTCACGAACAAAATGAAATGGAACTCGTAAAACTTTCTGCCTTGCTTGGCTTTTTTATTAGAAGAGCTATAATTTAAAAGTTGATTGATTGCAAATGGGCACTAAGAAGAACTAAATTCATGATCTTATATTGCTTCGCAATCATGGAGCAACTCCCAAGTTTCCTCAAAACTTCAAGTATAATTCCTTTTCACACGAATCTTCCAAATTTTGGATGGATTAAAGTTAATAAAGATGGAATAGATCTTGGTGCTCCTACTGCTGTGGGTAATAGAGGATTGTTTCGATGTTGTAGGGGCCTTGTTCAAGGGTGCTTTATGGTAAGGATTTCATCAGCTTGTGCATTTGAAGCAGAGCTTATTGGTATTATTTATGCTCTAGAGCTGGCAAAGCTCTTTAATGGGACTCTTTGTGACTTGAATATGTTTCAATGTATGTCACTAAATTATTTAGTTCTAATTTTCTTGTGGTTCCTTCGTATTTGAAAGTGAGGTGGTTTAACTGTTTCAGTATTTAATTCGGTGGAAGATATTATTTCAAAGGGAGCTCTTGGTGTCATGAACAATGGATGGCATCCTCATTTGCCTACTAGATATTTAGTAGCTCATCAGAAGGATATTTTGGGTGGAAGAGCTTTTCGTTTATGCAATTAAGACATAGTCCAGTTTGCCCTTTTGCAAGTTCTTGCTCTTTTTATTATATTAATTTCTATGTATGATTGGAGTTTTGTTTATGGTTTTGGTATTTTTAGTGGATGGTTCCTTTGATACTCGTTTTCCTTTTTAAGGTTTTTCCATTGGGATTTTCTTCTTGCAAGTTTTAACGAGGCCAAGGAAGGTTGTAAGCTGGAACTGCCTAGTCCATGATAAACTTATTTCTGTATTTTTTTTTTTTTTTTGTAATTCAATTTAATTTTTTTTATCTGAGTTTTGGATTTTGGAGATACCAATCTAGTTGGGATGTCCTTGTATTTTTTATTTATTTTTATTATTATTATTTTTTTTATCTCTTTCTCTTTTAAGGTAATCCATTCCTATTGACTAATTTAGGCATATATAACCAATTTCAATATTATTCAGTCAATTTTGCAAAAAAGCAAAAAAAACAAAAAAACAAAAAACAAAAAACAAAAAACAAAAACAAAATCAAAAACAAAAACACTTTAAAGTTATTACTTAGTTCAATATAAAATATGGTTTTGCAAAAGTTTAGAGCGGGCAAATGAAACTCAAAGGGATATCTTATAATTTTTTTCTCTTTTCTTTTTCTTTTTTTTTTTTTCCTTTCTCAAAACCTTACACTAAAAATTAGAGAAGTTCAACTCAAGTATACTATAACATTTATTCATGGATTTATACATTCAAGTACAACACGTATTATAAATCCCCATACGAAAGATTAATAAGCTTTACGTTTAAGGACAACAAATAAGTAAACTCCTTGTTCAGCTGATTTAACCATGGCGGGGATTAATATCTCATCGGCTTTCTTAGCATACAAATCAAAGAGCTCGTCTACGATATCCTCTCCAAAATGCCTCTTTATCATCCCCTCCAACCCCGCTCTCATGTGAGTTGTTATTTGATGGCCGTTTGGGCAGTTTCCATTTACAAATTCTGATCTAGGTAATATTTCCATTCTCTCTATGCTGAAACCTCCATTTCTTTCCACAGTAGCTTCAAATTCTTGGAGAGTCGTGGCATATAATAGAAGGCTAAAGGAATCCACTTTTTCCTCAGTAACTATTCCCTGCAAATATTAAACCCGTGATTATTTTTAAAATGATATTGAAAATGTATAAAAGAATAAAAAAAAATTAAAAAAAAAAAACTCATTTCATTTATATTTTTCTCTAAAAAAAAAAAGAATTATTGAATTTTGAATATTTTTTAATTTCTAATTTTAATACTATGTTAAATTATACTAATTTCAAAAACTTTAACTGATAAATAATATACCTTCATTCTATTTATACTTTTCTCTAGCAAAACTTACTTTCCATAAGCTTATATGCGCTCGATGCTGAGGCTCCCACATGAAAGGAGAATGTCAAAGTACAGAAAAAGTTAATTTTCAACGAGTTTTAACATTTAGAAAAAATTATAATATTAGTTCATGAGCCTAATTACAATTTGTTGCAGTGTGGAAGCATAGCTGGCCCATTAACCCACATGTTACTGAATGCAATATGCCCCCAAACCGTTGCCATTACCACTATCATGTTAAAATTACTATTTTTTTAAAAGCTCAAGCTTACATAATAAGCTTTTATATACTTTAATATCTCTTCTCTATATGTAGATCTGAACATGTGAGGCATACAAGTTTAAGCTTATAAGAATTGAGCTTTTATATACTTATAATAAATGACAATTTTTTCTCGAGAAAGACTATTGAAATCAAAGGAATAATGATGTTATGACTATTGAAATCAAAGGAATAATGATCTTATATATCACTTTTTTTGTACCTTTTCTGCAAGGTCCAGGAGGGAATATCCAACGAGGTCCATACTCAAATGTGATGCAGACTGACAAGGAAAAATGAGTAGCATAAGCCCACCAGACACAACCTCATGTTCCCTGGCTTGAAGGAATTTGTCCATATCCTTCTCATATTGAGCTTTATAAGCCTGAATCACTTGGTCACCAGAACTTGCATGGTGAACTTTCCCTTTATTCCAAGTAGGAGAGTCCTTGGTCACTGTCTCTTTCGGTACTCCAGAAAGCCATTGCAGGGCATAAGAATGAACAATGTGAAGAGAAGCCTCGGGAAATACACGATCATAGAAAGAGCCTGGCAAGCCTGCAGCATAGTATTGTTTGTCTTGAGAGAGGGATGTGAAAAGCAAATTGAAATCATTAGAGACATGGTCATTGAAAAAGACTTGGAATTCTGGGATTTTGGAATTTAGGCCTTTGCTTTGGTATTTGGATTTCACAACTTCAATTATGTTTTCCACTGCTGTAAATGTATTTGGACCAACAGAGCAACCCAAATGTTTTTGAAGAATTAAGAACGCCCATGCCAAGCTTTTCTACAATTGCCTCTTTTGCTACTTCTTTGGCAACATCCATGATTCCTCTCTGCAAAAAACACAAAAAAACAAAAAAAAATTAAAATAAAAAAGGGGGGGGCATGTAATTGCTTGAACTTTGGCAGTTTTCTAATTTCACAATTTGATTGGTTCTGTTTTTTTGGAACCATCAAATTTTATTATTATTTCTTTTTTCATGTTTTTGGAAACTTGATTTCATTTGGCTGGAAACTAAACAGGCAAGGGAATATACCAAAAAAAGGACAAAAAAAAATGGTTATGCCTATTTTAGGCTACACTTTAGGCTCAAATCAAAATGGGCAATACAGTGAAACACCCAAGTATATGAGGAGCCCATTCTAGCCCAAAATTGTGAAGTCCCACATCAGTTGGAAAGGATAACGAAGCATGACTTATAAGCGTGTAGATATCTTTCCTTTGCGAGGCATTTTAAAACCTTGAGGGCTGGGTTATCACATACGTGTGGTCTGGGCTGTCACAGATGGTATCAGAGTCGGACCCGGATCAGTGTGCTAGCGAGGAGGCTGGGTCCCAAAGGGGGTGCTAGTGAGGACGCTGGGTCCCAAAGGGGGTGGATTGTTAAGTCCCACATCGGTTGGAAAGGGGAACAAAGCATAGCTTATGAGCGTGTAGATACCTGTCCCTTGCGAGGCCTTTTAAAACCTTGAGGGCTGGGTTGTAAGAGGATTCTCCAGATCCAAAGAGGACAATATCGCATGCGGGGGTCTGGGTTGTCACAAAAATAGCTATCCAGATTAACAAATATCTCAAAAAAAATTTGCAAAAATAAATAAAAGGACAAAAGTACCACCTTGCATGGAGAGCCATATCACTTTGGCGAAAATAAGGCTAAAACAGGATCTTTCATGAGACAGAGAATATTGTTGAAGAACATGATAAAACATTGTTTATGGATACCATATAAACCAAAAAATAATAATAAATTATGTTTGTGAATATTGGGAATCTATTTTACCTTATACAGAGTCATCAAACTTATAATTGCCTCTGTTTTGGGTTTATTTTGGATACAAAGAGTTTATCATCAATAACATGCAGCTAAGTATCAATTTGCTCCACAGAAATAACATATTTCCTTTTGGGTTTTGTTTGGTTTTCAGTCTACTATAGCAATTTGATGGGATAATTATGATATGATTAATTTTTTCTTAATACATTCAACTCAAACCTCATTCTTCTGCAGTTGATGTTACGGATCAACCTCACTCTTCAAGCTAGCATCTTCTGCCGATTGTCAGCCTGTTTAGGTGACCAAAGGATTCCAGTCACCCCTACACACGAATTCCACTCTCCTCTGTCTCACTCAAGTGAATTGGTTTCGAGAGCATTCCACCAGTTTTTGGCGACTTTCACTTTCAACCCGATTCACAGCCTACGTGTCCTTTACACCCAGTCATCCTACTACTTCTGGCATATTGTAGAAGAATTACCTAGAAAGCGGAATTCTTGGCATAGCTATGGAGGCCATCTCCAGTATTCATTGTATATGCTTCAGATATTTCCATGCTTTTATTTTCTTCACTGATCTCTCTGTCTCTCCTTCCCCCTTTTAGGGATGGAAAAATCCAATCCAACCTCTCCAAACTGACCAATCCAACCCATTTTAGCAATTTGAGTTGGATTTTTACATAAATTGGATTGGATTGGATTCAAAATATCATAAATTATTTGGATTTGATCAGTTATTAGGTTGGAAATATAAACATAATCCAACCCATAATTCAATCTAAATAATATATTACATGATTAAAAAATTATATAAATATATATATATATATATTTTCATTTTTATACACTAATTTGTAATAATTTTTTTTAATATATCCCCAGTTCCTAAATGAAATTGGTGAACATGTCAAAATTGATTAACTTATAATTTGCCAAAGTTTTAATGTTAAAAAAAAATTAAGCATTGACTCTTAAGTATTTAAATTTTGATGAATGTATTATTTTACATTATTTGTTCTAACAATTTTGATTTGATTTTGTAGGAGTGAGATAATAACTATTAATGTTTGCTACTTGATAAAGTGTATAATGTGTACCAGTTGCTACTTTTTCTTCTTTATTTTGCATTGAAGAGTTTTTTTTTTTTTTTTTAACATTAATGAGTGTTACTGAATATTATAGATTGCAATCTTATATTTTATTTTATGTTGGATTACTATAATTGTATATTATGTTTGGATAATTACAATTTATTATTTATATTCTATGTTTAGAAGACTTTTGATTTGTATTATGTATTTATAAACTAATAAGTTTCAAACTAATTAATCAATCAAAACCAAAGCGATCATAAACTGTTTGGTTTGGTTTATGTTTAAAGCTTTAATAGTTTGTATTGGATTCTCTATTAGGTAAACTAAAAAATATAGATTGAATTATATTTTGGTCTAAAACTGAACCACCTATTTCATGCCAACCCCTACTCTCTCCAAATGCTTTACTTTGCAATTATGGTTTTTGCAACACCTATACAGCGTGTGTGTATATATATATATATATATTATAATATAAAAATGATATTTGTTATTATTAATGATTATTATATATTAAATAATAATTTAAATATTTATCATTAAAGGATTATTTTTAAAAGTTTAAAATAAAAATAATAGAATTAAATATTTTAATTAAAATTTACTAATAATAAATAGCATGCCCCTTGTGAATGGAAAAAAACTAAAATGTTTAAAATGAGATTTTTTTTTTTTTATACGGTAGCTATACTACTTATTATATATATATATATAAAGTCCTTTTACGGTGCGAACAGTTCACATGCGGATAAACTTAAAGCCAACACTTTTCGGATAAAATCGTTGATTTTACTGTACACTGTTTACATCAAAGCTGACGTTTTCATCGAAAAAGCGTCAGTTTTGAATGCGGTCTGCATACGGACTATTTGCACCATAGAATTTTCTTTTATATATATATATATATATATATCTTAGATGCATGAATATTTTCTTTTGCAATATTTCAGGCTCTTTTTGTCATCTGGCAAAGTTGATAGTTTGATTATACTTGTAGTAAAAAGGAGTTGCAATCAAAGTGTTGATTTAACGAAGCATTTTTAATAGTCTTTTATGCTGATCTTTCATAGTGTTGTACATGAAAGATAATATTTAAGTATTAAAAAAAAATTAGCTATGGCCATAATCCATAAGTGCCAAATATTACTGAGAGACAAAAGATTTCTTAAAACAACAAAGTGCAAATCATTTAATTGTGAATAGCTTATTGAGGGAGGAGTCCAAACAAAAATGACAAATCAATTGCACGACAAAACATAAATCACCAAATAGGCTGTTGAACATGCCTAATTATATAAACATCAACATTAATTCTCACAACACCACCACAACTATTACCAGTGTACCATCATTATATATTGTAGCGCGCACACACATACATATATATATATATATATATACCCAGAAGTGCTATAGCATTGACCAAGTCCTCTCCGTATGGTGCAAACTGGTCCATGCTATAACACTTCTGTATATATATATATATATATATATAAGGACTCATATAAGGACTCATATATGATAAGATACATGAAAATGTAATAGATATCATTATAAATTGAAAAATAGTTCCCAAAAAAACAGTTCAAATATAAAAATATGGATTGTGATTTAGTAAAATGAAAAGTTCAGGACCAATGCCATCTGTATTAGTACTCAACGAAGACAAACTTCAACTTTCTTGGCATAGCGATCAAAAAAAGCGTTCAATGATTTCACTTCCAAAATGATTGCTGGTTAGGATTTCCAAGCCAGCTCTGCACCCTTCAGCACTAGGCAAAGGATCACTACAACCAGGAATTGCTCATCCAATTTAACAACTTAAAAACACCCATTTTTATGTACATGAGCAAGTTGAAGGTGGCAATTTTGTCATGGCTCCTAATCCGTTAAAAGTTTTAATCAATAACATTGCTAATTTAGTTACCAAGTAATTTGATATATAAAATACCAAACAAAAACTAAAGCAAACTATGTATGCATATTTTCATTGGAACTAATATATGTGCATCGCCAAGTTAGTATGCATTAGGCATGCTAGTTTGCTTGGCAGGAAACCATCTTCAAATGAATATATCAAATATAAACACACCCATACTATCTATATAAAAAGGAAAGGTTGTGTTTCCAATACGGTTATATTTTCAGGATCCTCAAATTTAGCCATCATATTATAAATCCATCATATGAAACACTAATTAGCTTTGCGTTTAAGCACAGCAAATAAGGAAACTTGTTGTTCAGCTGATTTAACGATAGCAGGGATTAATATCTCATCGGCTTTCTTAGCATACAAATCAAAGAGTTCATCTATGATATCCTCTCCAAAATGCTTCTTTATTAACCCCTCCATCCCAGCTCTCCAGTGAGTTGCTATTTGATGCCCATCGATTCCATTTATAAATTCTGATCTAGTTAATATTTCCATTCTCTCTATGCTGAAACCTCCATTGCTTTCCACAACAGCTTCAAATTCTTGGGGAGTCGTGAGATATAATGGAATGTTAAAAGAATCCACTTTCTCCTCATTAACTCTTCCCTGCATGTATATAAAACCCATGATTATATTTAAACGATATTAAAAGTGATAATTATATTTAAATGATATCAAAAGTGAACAAAAGAAAACAAAAAACCACTTTCCATAAATTTGTATACGCTTCACGTTGAAGGATCACAATGAATAGAGAGTATTAAAATAAAAATTTGATTTTCTACAAATTTTTAGCTTTAAGAAAAAGTGTAATATCATATTATTAGCCTAATTACAATCTGTTGCACCGAGAAAACACAGCAGGCCAATAACTCTCAATAAACAAAATAGTAGTAAGCTCCAATGCCCATACCATTTCAATTACCATATTAAATCACCACTTTTTGAAGAGCTCAAGCTTATAGGATAGGCTTTTTATATACTTTGATATCCTTTTTTCAATGTTGATCTTAACATGCGAGGCGTATAAGTTTCATAAGAAAGACTATTGAAATTAAAGCAATAATGATGTCATGTATCACTTTTTTCTTTTTTCTTTTTTCTTTTTTTTTCTTTTTTTACCTTTTTTGCAAGGTCCATGAGAGAATATCCAATAAGGTCTAGACTCAAATTTGTTGCAGATTGAGAAGGATGAATTCCACTGGGGTGGAAAGGTAAAATGAGTAGCATTAGCCCGCCATACACAATCTCATGTGCCCTGGCTTGAAGGAATTTCTCCATGTCGCTTTCATATTGAGCTTTATAAGCCTGAATCACCTGGTCACCAGAACTTGCATAGTGAACTTTTCCTTTATTCCAAGCAGGAGAGTCCTTGTCCACTATCTCTTTTGGTACTCCAGAAAGCCAATGCAGAGAGGTGGAAGAATGAACAATATGAAGAGAAGCCTCGGGAAATACACGACCGTAGAAAGAGCCAGGCGAGCCTGCAGCATAGTATTGTTTGTCCTGAGGGAGGGATGCGAAGAGCAAGTTGAAATCATTAGAGACATGGTCATTGAAAAAGACTTGGAATTCCGGGATTTTGGAATTTAGGCCTTGGCTTTGGTATTTGGATTTCACAGCTTCGATTATGTTTTCCACCGCTGCAAATGTATTTGGACCAACAGAGCAACCCAAATCTGCAATCCGAAATGTTTTTGGAGAATTAAGAACACCCACGTCAAGCTTTTCTATAATTGCCTCTTTTGCTACTTCTTTGGCAACATCTATGATTTCTCTCTGCCAAAAAAAAGAAAAAAGGGCATGTAATTGCTTGAACTTTTTGGCACTTTCTAGTTTCACAATTTGAGTTGTTCTGTTTTATTGGAACCATCAAATTGTTACTATTTTTTTTTTTTTTCACGTTTTTGGAAAATGGATTTCATTTTGTTGGAAAGTTATCTAGGCAAGGGGACATATTAAAAAAAAATTTAAAAAAAAATGGTTATACCTATTTTATGCTACACTTTATGCCCAAATTAAAATGGGTAATACAGTGGAACACCCTGGGAAATGAGGACCTCATTCTATCCCAAAATAGACATCCAATATCTCAAAGAAAATCGAAAAAGTAAATATGAATAAATAAAAGGACAAAAGCACCACGTGGCATGGGGAGCGATGTCACTTTGACCAGGTGGGATATCTATCATCTATGAAGGAATAGAAGAAGAAAGGGAAAAAAAAGGTTTGTGTGATACATTTCGCTGTACATATACAAAGCCTTAAAGGGATTGCACTGTAGAAGGTTGTTGTAGCGCCGCACAGTGGGAAGAAAAATAGAGAAAAAAGTTGCTGCAATGTTATACGGTAGAAAGAAAAATAGAGAAAGGAGCTTTAATGGTAGCTGCTGCCGCACGATAGAAAAAAAAAAAATAATTAAAAAAATATAAAAGTTATGGGTTGAAGGAGAGAAGAACGGCAAGGGAATTGAACAAGAAATAAAAATAAAAATAAAAAGGAAGAAGAATGATACAAACTTTTTTTAAACTTTTAATAAGGTGGAATCCAGTTGCTGTTTTGTATCTACATGGAAAACTTATCCGTTAGTGTAAATTAACGGAAAAGAAAATGAACGGATGAAAAAATATGTTGGCAGTCTAAATGAAATATTTATTTTTTATTGATGGGGTAGGATTGGAAACAGGATTTTAGGGACAGAAGATCCTCATCCTTACAGCTAAGCCAAAAAAAAATAATAACAATAATAATAAAAAATCTTGAAAGCTTGGCAAAAATAAGGCTAAATCAGGATCTACCAGGAGACATAGAATATTCTTGAAGAACATGGTAAACCATTGTTTATGGATACTATATAAACCAAAATAAAAAATAAAAAAATAAAACAAAACAAAACAAAAAATCACTGTTTGTGAATATTGGGAATCTATTTTACCTTATACGGAGTCATCAAGCTTATAATTGCCTCTGGTTTGGGTTTATTTTGGATACAAAGAATCTATCATTTATAACATGCTTCTTATCGATTTGGTCCATAGAAATAACATGATTAATTTTTCCTTTATCCTTCCATCTAAGTTATTTGGCATATTGTATAAGAATTACCTGTAACGTGGAGTTCTTGGCATAGCTATGGATGCCATCTCCACCATTCATTGGATATGCTTCAGACATTTCCATGCTTTTATTTTCTTCACTGCTCTCTCTCCAAATGTCTTACCATGGAACTATGGTTTTTGAAATACCTATATTATATAATATATATATATATATATATTTTATAACATTGGGTATGGAAGAAACATGTCCAGAATGAGAATTTTCTTCGAATTGACCATATCAATATGGTAGCTATACCTTAGATGCATGAATATTTTCTTTTGGATTATTCACCAAGCTCCTTTTTCCATCTAGGTTCAAAGCTTAATTAGTCAAAAAGGAGTTGCACAAATCTAACTTTTAGATCTATCAATTGACTTTTATTCGTTTTGTCTGGAAAAAACAAAAAAAGGAAATGGAAAAAAAGGCACATTCAAGAAGGCATTTTTAATAGTCTTCAGTGCTGATCTTTGACAATTTTGAACATGAAAGATAATATTTAACTGAAAAAAAAAAATTAGCTATGACCATAATCCGTAAGTGACAAGCACTACTGAGAGACAACGAACTTATAAGATTTCTTAGAAAGCCAAAGTGCAAATCATTTAGTTGTCAATTACTTATTGACCGACAAATCCAAACAAAATGACAAATCAATTGCACAACAAAACATAAATCACAAAATAAGCTGTTGAATCTGTCTAATTATCTGAACACCACACATTTATATAAAGACTCACATATCATCTTAAGTGAAATTGACCAATATATAGGATCATTATATAAGGAAAAACCATTTTTCCATATAACATCGTCATATTGGGGAAAACCATTTTTCATTTTATATTGAAATACATGACAATGCGATAGGTATCATTATAGATTGAAAAATAGTTTCCAAAAGAACAATTCAAATATAATATCAGGGATTACGTTCTGATAAGA
The DNA here is from genome assembly GCF_031755915.1 of Ziziphus jujuba. Lineage (NCBI taxonomy): Eukaryota > Viridiplantae > Streptophyta > Magnoliopsida > Rosales > Rhamnaceae > Ziziphus > Ziziphus jujuba. The sequence continues at coordinate 13,981,580 of NC_083380.1, read as the reverse complement.
TGAAAAATCCATGACCAACACCATTTGTAGCAGTACTTAATGGAGGATGACCATACTTTCTTGACATAGTGATCAAAAAAATTGTTCAATGATTTCACTTCCAAAATGATTGCTGATTAGGATTTCTAACCCAGCTTTGCACCCTTCAGCAATAGGCAAAGGATCACCGCCACCAGGAATTGCTTATCGAATATAACAATTTCAAAACACCCATTTTTCTGTATTAATTTTCTCAGCTCCTCTGATGATGAACTGTACATGAGCAAGTTGAAGGTGTTAATTTTGTCTTGGCTTACTAATCCCTTAAAAGATTTAATCAACAACATTTCTAATTTAGTTACCAAGGAATTTGATATATAAAATTCCAAACAAAAACTAATGCAAAGCTATATACGCATATTTTCATTGAAGCTAATATATGTACATAGGCCAGTAAATATGCATTAGACATGCTTGTTTACTTGGCAGGAAACCATCCTTAAATGAATATATCAAGCATAAACAAACATGTACATACTATCTATATATGAAGGAAAGGTTACGTTTCCAATACAGTTTTTTAGCGTCCTCAAATTTAGCCAACACATTATTAATCCTCCATATATATGAAAGAATAAGAAGCTTTGCGTCTAAGCACAGCAAATAAGGTAACTCCTTGTTCAGCTGATTTAACTATGGCAAGGATTAATATTTCATCAGCTTTCTTAACATACAAATCAAAGAGTTCATATATGATATCCTCTCCAAAATGCTTCTTAATTAGCCCCTCCATCCCAGTCTCAGGTGAGTTGATACTTGACACCCATTTGGGCCAATTCCATTTACAAATTCTAATCAAGGTAATATTTCCATTCTCTCTATGCTAAAACCTCCATTTCTTTCCACAACAGCTTCAAATTCTTGGGAAGTCGTGAAACATAATGGAAGGTTAAAGGAATCCACTTTCTCCTCACTAACTCATATATATATATATATATATATAACCCATGATTGTATTTAAATGATATTAAAAGTTCATACATGAAAGGAGAACATTAAAGTAAGTAAAATGTCTATTTTCTACAAATTTTAGCTTTTAGCAAAAGTGGTAATATCATATCATGAGCCTAATTACAGTTTGTTGCACTGAGAAAACACAGGGGCACATAACTCACATGTTCCTAAATGGTAATAAGCTCCAATGCCATTACCATTTCAATTACCATATTAAATCTCCATTTTTTAAAAGTCCAAATTTGTAGGATAGGCATTTATATACTTTAATATCCCTTTTTTTCCAATAGGAATAATATGCCTTTTTTCCATACGAATCTCAACATATGAGGCATACAAGTTTAAGTTCATAGGAAGTGGACTTTTATGTGCTCTTAATAAATAACAATAATTTCATGAGAAAGACTATAGAAATTAAAGCAATGATGATGTTTTATACATCTCTTCTTTTTTCTTTTTTCTTTTTTCCTTTTTTTCTTTTTTTCTTTTTTTTTTTTTTTTTTTTTTTTTGGGGTACCTTTTCTGCAAGGTCCATGAGAGAATATCCAATAAGGTCTATGCACAAATTTGATGCAGATTGAGAAGGATTCCATTTGGATTGAAAGGAAAAATGAGTAGCATTAACCTGCCATACACAATCTCATGTTCCCTAGCTTGAAGGAATTTCTCCATATCCTTTTCATATTAAGCTTTATAAGCCTAAATCGCTTTGTCACCAAAACTTGCATAGTGAACTTTTCCTTTATTCCAAGCAGGAGAGTTTTTGTTCACTATCTTTTTTAGTACTCAAAAAGCCACTGCAGGGCAGTGGAAAAATGAACAATGTGAAGAGAAGCCTAGGGAAATACACAACCTTAGAAAGGGCCTAGCAAGCCTGCAGCATAGTATTGTTTATAGTTTCCTATTGACCTTTAAATATATGCACAAGTAAGAGGTCTCTTTCTACGTTCTCGATGGTATTGGTGATAAACTCTTTAGTAATCTGTGTCCTAAGAATGAGAGGGTGATAATAGGGACAAATGATAATAGTCAACTATTCTTTTGCATTTAGCAGTTTGTTGTTCACTCAAGATTGCATATCATCTGATATTGTTTAAGTTGTGGATGTATTCTAGTAAATGCTTACGTAGTCCTGATTATGTGTACTATGAATTAGCCATTTTTGTTTTAAGGTTAGCACACCATTACTTTGATGCAGTAGGGTTTAGTGAGATAATTATAATGGTTATACAGATGTTTAAATGTTTAACTCCGAAAATGTTATTTATCATGGCAGTAGAAGCTATTTTATGAATTAGTGTTGGACAAACAATTATAGCTTCGTTAATTGTAGAGGCAGGGTATATGGCGTGTTTTGATACTGTGATATATGCACTACTATTATATGGCGATAATGTTGTTTTGTGGTAATTATGCAGCCATATTATTTTAATGAGAGTCTCATTTTGTTAAGTACAAGCCTGTTACAACATGGTGGCAGACCCACTAACAAAGGCTAACCTATAGATTTGTTTGAGGAACATATATCTCTGTATGAGCGTCTAGCAGTTGAGATTGCCATAGCTCAGTGGGAGTTTTGTAATCTGCAATAATATCCATGTACATAGTATATGATTGAGGAATGCCTTATCAGTAATATATGTATATAAGTGAACCATTATAATGTGATATTTGTTACACATATTATTGCTCCTTATGCTAGCAATTCTGTTTGAGATTTTAGTCTATATATATATGTGTATGTTGATTCATAGGTACCATGGTGAGTCCCTATATTGTCGTACCCTGTCGATATGCAATGCGCTTGAATGAAATGGTATCATATATTAGGGGATTGCACATGGTGAGGTAAATCTCTATTAAATAGACAGAGTTTATGATATGCAATGTGCTCAGTTGAAATTGTGTCTAATTTTTTGTGAGATTTGCTAAGAGAATCTCTACTACCTAGTCTGATATATTATTGTGCCTGTTGATATGCTATATGCTTAGATAAAATGGTATTTTGTTTTAGGAGATTCTATAGTAAGTAAGTTCGTTGTTAATAATTTAATTCAAATATAGTTTTATAATGTGTGAAGATCTTGGGGTTATAGTTTTATAGTTGATGCATATTAAATTGTTTATATTATGGTAGCACTATCACTTCCTTTATTGCAAGCTGGCAAGTTTGAATCCCTTAGCTCCTGGGGTGCCTTTGAAAGCCATTGAAGAGCATAAGAAGAGTAAACAAAACTAAGAGAAGCTTTTGGAAACAATCTTCCATGGAAAGAACCTGGAACTCCAGCTGCAAAATATTTGCCATCTTTTAGAAGATTTGCAGTGAGAATATTGAAATCGTTTGAGACATGGTCACTGAAATAGACTTGGAAATCAGGGATTTGAGATTGGTTTTCGGTTTGGAATTTTTGTGATACTGCTTCAATTATGTTTTGGACTGCAATGAATGTGTTTGGTCCGGTAGAACAGCCTAAATCAGCAGTTGTGAAAATATTTGAAAGGGGACATAGTTCTCTTTCAATGTCAAGGTTTTCAACTATGGCAGAGACCAGCATTTCCCTGGCATTTTCGGCTGCTTCTCTCTGAAGCATTAATCAAAGAAAATATAATTACTACAATTATATATAGCACATTATCAAACTCTCTTTTTTTTTTTTTTTCTTTTTTTCTTTTTTTTTCTTTTTTGGCGATGAAATTTTCATACGCTCCTGGTCAAAATTTGCGTCTATAATTTCCTATTAGGGACAAAACTTTGAAATTTGGTCTCTAAAAAGATGAACGAAAATCTCCCACTAAATTTTCAAGAACAAGTACCACCATCAAAAAAATGTTATGGCTAAAAACGTACATAATATTTAGCCACAATAAGTGGCATTAAAGTGTTAAAAATATTTAGCCACATCCATATCATGTATTTTTTGAAGTTCAAAGCACTTTTAACTACACTAATTTTCGCAGTAAAAATTAATCATTGCTGTTGAAAACTACAACACATTATAAATCCCTATATGAAAGATCAAGCTTTGCGTTTAAGCACAACAAATAAGTTGACTCCTTGTTCAGCTGATTTAACCATGGCGGGGATTAATATCTCATCAGCTTTCTTAGCATACAAATCAAAGAGCTCATCTATGATATCCTCTCCAAAATGCCTCTTTATCATCCCCTCGAACCCCGCTCTCATGTGAGTTGCTATTTGATGGCCATTTGGGCAGTTTCCATTTACAAATTCTGATCTAGGCAATATTTCCATTCGCTCTATGCTGAAACCTCCATTTCTTTCCACAACAGCTTCAAATTCTTGGGGAGTCGTGGCATATAATGGAAGGTTAAAGGAATCCACTTTTTCCTCACTAACTATTCCCTGCATATATAAAACCTGTGATTATATTTAAAATGATATTGTAAATGTATAAAATAATACAAAAAAGCCTACTTTCCATAGCTTCTATGCGCTTCCGTTGAAGCTTGCACATGAAAGGAGAATGTTGAAGTACAGAAAAAGTTAATTTTCTACAAGTTTTAGCTTTTGGTAAAAATGATTATATTAGATTTAGATCACGAGCCTAGTTACAATTTGTTGCACTGTGGAAGCATAGCTGGCTCATTAACCCACATGTTCCTAAATGCAATAAGCTCCAAAACCGTTGCCATTACCATTACCATGTTAAAGTAGTACTTTTCTAAAAGCTCAAGCTTATATGATAGGCTTTTTCTATACTTTAATATCCCCTCTTCATGTGTAGATCTTAACATGTGTGAGGCATACAAGTTTAAGCTTATAAGAATTGAGCTTTCATATACTTCTAATAAATGACAATTTTTTCATGAGAAAGACTATTGAAATTAAAGGAATAATGATGTTATATATCACTTTTTTTGTACCTTTTCTGCAAGGTCCAAGAGGGAATATCCAACAAGGTCCATACTCAAATGTGATGCAGATTGAGAAGGATGAATTCCATTGGGAATGAAAGGAAAAATGAGTAGCATCAGCCCACCACACACAACCTCTTGTGCCCTGGCTTGAAGGAATTTGTTCATATCCGTCTCATATTGAGCTTTATAAGCCTGAATCACTTGGTCACCAGAATTTCCATAGTGAACTTTTCCTTTATTCCAAGCAGGACAGTTTTTGTTCACTATCTCTTTCGGTAATTCAGAAAGCCATTGCAGGGCATAAGAAGAATGAACAATGTGAAGAGAAGCCTTGGGAAATACGCGACCATGGAAAGAACCTGGCGAGCCTGCAGCATAGTATCGTTGGTCCTGAGGGAGGGATGAGAAGAGCAAGTTGAAATCATTAGAGACATGGTCATTGAAAAAGACTTGGAATTCTGGGATTTTGGAATTTAGGCCTTTGCTTTGGTATTTGGATTTCACAGCTTCAATTATGTTTTCCACTGCTGTAAATGTATTTGGACCAACGGAGCAACCCAAATCTGCAATAATAAATGTTTCTGAAGAATCAAGAACACCCATGTCAAGCTTTTCCACAATTGCCTCTTTTGCTACTGCTTTGCAAACATCTATGATTCTTCCCTGCAAAAACAAAACAAAATAAAAGGCATGCAATTGCTTGAACTTTGGCAGTATCTAATTTCACAATTTGATTTGTTCTTTTTTTTTTTTTTTTTTTTCATGTTTTTGGAAACTGCATTTCATATTGCTGGAAACTTAACAGGCAAGGGAATATACCAAAAGGCTATACCTATTTTAGGCCCAAATTAAAATGGGCAATACAGTGGAACACCCAAGTAAATGAGGAGCCCATCTAGCCCAAAACAGCTATCCAAATTAACAAATATCTCAAAGAAAATTGCAAAAATAAATAAACAAAAGGACAAAAGCACCACGTGGCATGGAGACCCATATCACTTTGACCAGCTGGGCCTAGGAGATCTTATCATCTATGAAGGAAAAGAAAGAAGAAAGGCGAAGTCTGGTTTTCACCCACGTATATTTATAACAATAATAATAATAAAAAACTTGAAAGCTTGGCGAAAATAAGGCTAAAACAGGTATCTGCCAGGAGACATAGAATATTGTTGAAGAACATGGTAAACCATTGTTTATGGATACCATATAAACCAAAAAAAAAAAATTGAAAATTCACTGTTTGTGAATATTTGGAATCTATTTTACCTTATACAGAGTCATCAAACTTATAATTGCCTCTGTTTTGGGTTTATTTTGGATAGAAAGAATCTATCATTTATAACATGCATCTAAATATCATTTGCTCCATAGAAATAACATATATATTTCCTTATTGGGTTTTGTTCGGTACTCAAATCTATTATGGGAATTTGGTTGGATACTTCCGATAAGATTAATTATTTCTTTTTCCATTCTGCTAAACCATCCCACTACTTCTATCTAGGTTTTCTGGCATATTGTATAAGAATTACCTGTAAAGTGGAGTTCTTGGCATACCCATGGAGGCCATCTCCACCGTTCATTGGATATGCTTCAGATGTTTCCATGCTTTTAATTTCTTCACTCTTCGCTCTAACTTTCTCTCTCTCTCTCTCTCTCTCTCTATCTATCTCCCTCTCCAAATGCTTTACTTTGCAGTAATGGCTTTTGTAACACCTATATATATTATATATGTTTTTCTTATAGGATGAAAAATACTATTAGTCATTTGTAATTGTTGATGACCACCGATGAAAGTTATTGATCAAATGATAAATTAAACAGTTGTTATTAAACAGATCATTTTTAAAATAAAAAATAATAAAATTAAATATTTTAATTAAAATTTACCGATTATCATTGGTAATAACAAATATCATAATTCTTATAACATTTGAGGTTGGAAGAAACATGTCTGGAATGGGAATTTTCTTTTTTTTTTTTTTTATACGGTAGCTATACTACTTATTATATATATATATATATAATATTTTCTTTTGCAATTTTCCAAGCTCCTTTTGTCATCTAGCTAGAGTCATAGTTTGATTATGCTTTCAGTCAAAAAGGAGTTGCACGAATCAAACTTTTTTGATTTATCAATTGACTTTTATTCGCATGGTCTGGGAAAAAATATTAAAAAAAAAAGGCCCATTCAACGAAGCATTTTAATAGTCTTTAATGCTCATCTTTGATAATTTTGAACATGAGACAATATTTAAGTATTAAAAAAAATTAGACCAGAATCCATAATTGACAAGTACTACTACTGAGAGGCAAAACTTAGAGGATTTCTTAAAAAAGCAAAGTGCAAAAGTCAAAAAGGACTGGCCAATTATTCAATACTGACAAATCAGGATGCTTCTTTTTTTTCCATAGAGTAATGATTCGGAGATGCTTAAGAATGAAGGGACTACAAAAGGCAGCAAAATACTTGGGACTCCCTCTGTTTTTAAGGAAAAAATAAGAACATGGATTTTGAAGATTTAAAAAACAAGCTGGAAATGAGGTTTCAAGGCTGACTCAAACAGGAGAAAATCTTGGATGTATCCGTGATACCAGCTTACTTGATACTATTTCGAATGATTTGCTGACATGTGTTAAAAATAACTACAACATAAATTAAATCATCATTTAAAGCATTAAAAATGGAGAGAGAAATTGTAAATATTGAAATATTAAAAATGGAGAGAGAGAGGATATAAATATTGAAGCATTATAATATTATATTTTAACACATGTCAACAAATCATTCAAAATGGTACCGATGCACCCAAAATTTTCTTATGAAATAGGGAAAGCCACACTAATAAAGCATGCAGCATCTTCAATGTCTGTGTATTCAATGTCTATCTTTCTTATGCTAAAAGGCCGGTGAGAGAATATTGAGAAACTGGCTAGAGCTTTTATGTGGAGGAATGATCCTAATATTTCGACAGGCTTCAGGCTTCATTCCAATGTCTTGGAAAATTATCTGCTAAAATTATCTGCCAATCGAAATTAAATGGTTGTCTTGGCTTTAAGAACCTGTGGAGTTTCAACAAAACCTTAGTTGCAAAGTTAGGGTGGAGCTTGACTACGGAAGAAAACAAAATATAGGTCCAAGCATTGAAGTCCAAATACTTTTCGTTTTCTGCCTTCATGAGATGCAAATAGAAAAATGGATGTCCCTGGCAGTGGAATGGCATTCTTAAAACAAGATTTTTGTTAGCTAAAGGTCTTTGCTATAGAGTTGTGAAGGGAGATTCCATAAACATTTAGGAAGACCCATAGATTCCCAACAATCCAAGGAACCAGCCCCCCTCCATTATGGGCATGCTTAGTTCATTGAAGGAGAGCAATGGCGAATGGAACTGGAATTACATTAACAGCCTCTTTGATTAACAAACGGTGGAAAATATCAATGGAATGTTCTGGACAAAACTTTTTCACAAAGATAAATTATTGTGGATGGGTTCTAAATCAGAGCATTTTTCTGTGAAGTCGGCTTATAAGCTACAAGAAGGAGGAAGCTTGAGAGGTGAAAAGTGGTGGAAGACTTTATGGAGTAGTAAAGTATATGAGAGATCAAAGTTCTTCCTTTGGAAACTTGCCAATCACGCTTTATCGGTGTTATCAAACCTAGAAGCCAAAGGAATTAATGTTGAAAACAATCAGTGTGCTCACGGATGTCAGTGCTGCAAAGATGAAACACATGTTTTTTCCCAATGTGAAATAGCCAAAAGAGTCTGGTTTGCATGCCCGTGGAGTGTGAGGTGGGAAAACACTAGGTGTAATAACCTCAATTCCTATCTCAAATGCCTGGTGGAGCCAGAAGGAATTTTACCAGTTCACTATGAAGATAAGGATAATTTTTTCCACCTTAAGTGCTTTAATTCTAGAGTAGCTGTGGTGGGAGCATAACCAAACTCTTCATAAGGATTTCGTTGCTACTCCAATTTATGGTGAATGCGGTAACTACCAGATACAAAGAACTCCTAGAAGCCTCCAAGACAGATGATGAGACAAGCCCCTTGGATGGGCCAGAGCCAAACATGCACTCTTGGAAGCATCCTCCGACCGAAGTGATTAAAGTTAATACTGATGCAGCAATGACAGAAGGTGGTTGCTTCCTGGTGATGGTAGCGTGAAATGAAAAGGGGGGAACCATACATATCCAAACTTTCAGGTCAGAGATATCTATGCCTGAAGTGGCAGAAGCTGAAGCTATTAGGAGAGCTATCCAAGTCGGCTCGTCCTTCGGGTGAAGAAATATTTGCGTGGAAACAGATGCTTTAATAGTTTGCCATGCCATCAGTAAGAGAGACACAACATGTTTGCACTGGGAAAGTATCGTTGTGAACATTTTATCTTTCACTCCTAATTTTGAATTAATTTCTTTTGTTTGGGCCCCCAGAAAGGCAAACAAATTAGCCCATATTGTGGGAAAATAGGCAGCTAAACAATCTTTTAGTGGCCCAGTTGACCCTTACTGATTACCATCCTCTTGTAGTGTACGTGAGACTCGGGATAGTATACCTTTGGATACTACGAATTTCTTGTATCTTGCTTTTGGTTTCAATGAAATCCCAATATTAGAAAAAATAAAAAATAAAAAATAAAAATGGGATTAGGATACATAGAAGTGCAATAAGTGCCGTTATAGATTGAAAGATAGAAGCGCAATAGTGTCGTTATAAATTGAAAGATAGTTCTTCAAAAAAGGGTTTAAATATAAAATTAGGGATTGTGATTTAGTCAGATGAAAAGTTCAGGACCAGCACCATCTGTAGTAGAACTCAACAGAGGACAACCTGCAACTTTCTGGGATAGCGAACAAAAAAAGTGTTCAATGATTTCACTTCCAAAATGATTGCTGGTTAGGATTTCTAACCCAGCTCTGCACCCTTTATCACTAGAAGGATCACTACCACCAGGAATTGCTCTTCCAATTTAACAGTTTCAAAACACCCTTTTTTTCTGTATTAATTTCCTCAGCTCCTTTGGTGATGGACTGTACATGGGCAAGTTGAAGGTGTCAATTTTGTCTTGGCTTACTAATCCCTTAAAAGTTCTAATCAATAACATTACTAATTTAGTTACCAAGGAATTTGATATATAAAATTTCAAACAGAAACTAAAGCAAAGCTATAATATGCATATTCTGATTGAAACTAATATATATGTACATCGGCAAGTTAATATGCATCAGGCATGCTTTGCTTGGCAGGAAACCATCTTCAAATGAATATAGCAAACATAAACACACATTCTATCTATATATAAAGGAAAGGTTGTGTTTCCAATACGGTTATGTTTACAGGATCCTCAAATTTAGCCAACACATTATAAATCCTTCATATGAAAGACTAATAAGCTTTGCGTTTAAGCACAGCAAATAAGGTAACTCCCTGTTCAGCTGATTTAACCATGGCGGGGATTAATATCTCATCGGCTTTCTTAGCATACAACTCAAAGAGTTCATCTATGATATCACCTCCAAAATGCTTCTTAATTAACCCCTCCATCCCAGCTCTCAGGTAAGTTGCTATTTGATGCCCATTTGGGCCAATTCCATTTACAAAATCTGTTCTAGGCAATATTTCCGTTCTTTCTATGCTGAAACCTTCATTTCTTTCCACAACAGCTTTAAATTCTTGGGGAGTCGTGATATATAATGGAAGGTTAAAGGAATCCACTTTCTCCTCACTAACTCTTCCCTGCATATATATATATATATATATATATAAGCCATGATTATATTTAAATGATATTACAAGTGTATTAAAAAAAAAAAAAAAAAAACAAACAAACAAACAAAACAACAAAAAACCCACTTCCATAGGTTTGTATGCGCTTCACATTGAAGGTCCACACATGAAAGGAGAATATTAAATTAAGTAAAAAGTTTATTTTCTACAAATTCTAGCTTTCAGCAAAAGTGGTAATATCGTATCATGAGCCTAATTACAGTTTGTTGCACTGAGAAATTAAAACACAGTGGCACATAACTCACATGCTCCTAAATAGTACTAAGCTCCAAATTCCGTTACCATTTCAATGACCATATTAAACCTCCATTTTTTAAAAATCCAAGCTTGTAGGATAGGCTTTTTATATACTTTAGTAGCCCTTTTTTTGACATGGATATCAAGTAAGGCATACAAGTTTAAACTTAAAGGAAGTGAATTTTTATATGCTTTTAATAAATGACAATAATTTCATAAAAAAGACTATTGAAATTAAAGCAATAACGATGTCATATATCATTTTTTTTCTTTTTTACCTTTTTTGCAAGGTCCATGAGAGAATATCCAAAAAGGTCTAAACACAAATTTGATGCAGATTGAGAAGGATGAATTCCATTGGGGTTGAAAGGTAAAATGAGTAGCATTAGCCCGTCATGCACAATCTCATGTGCCCTGGCTTGAAGGAATTTCTCCATGTCCTTTTCATATTGAGCTTTATAAGCCTGAATCACTTGGTCACCAGAACTTGCATAGTGAACTTTTCCTTTATTCCAAGCAGGAGAGTCCTTGTCCACTATCTCTTTCGGCACTCTAGAAAGCCATTGCAGGGCAGTGGAAGAATGAACAATGTGAAGAGAAGCCTCGGGAAATAGGCGACCGTAGAAAGAGCCCGGCGAGCCTGCAGCATAGTATTGTTTGTCCTGAGGGAGGGATGCGAAGAGCAAGTTGAAATCATTAGAGACATGGTCATTGAAAAAGACTTGGAATTCTGGGATTTTGGAATTTAGGCCTCGGCTTTGGTATTTGTTTTTCACAGCTTCGATTATGTTTTCCACTGCTGCAAATGTATTTGGACCAACAGAGCAACCCAAATCTGCAATCCCAAATGTTTTTGAAGAATTAAGAACACCAATGTCAAGCTTTTCTAAAATTGCCTCTTTTGCTACTTCTTTGGAAACATCTATGATTCTTCTCTGCCAAATACAAATAAAAAAAAAAATTAAAAAAAAAAAAAAAAAAAAAAAAAAAAAAAAACACATGTGATTGCTCGAACAATAGCACTTTCTGGTTTTACAATTTGATTTGTTCTGTCTTTTGGAACCATCAAATTGTTAGTAATTTTCTTTATCTATTTTTTTTATTTTGTCCATGTTGTTGGAAACTTTGATTTCATTTTGTTGGAAACTTGAAGAGGGAAGGAAATACTGAGAATATTGGGAATATATTTACCTTATACAGAGTCATCAAATTTATAATTGCCTCTGGTTTTTCGTTTATTTTGGATACAAAGAATCTATCATTCAAAACATGCATCTAAATATCAATTTTCTGCATAGAAATAACTATCATTCAAAACATGCATCTAAATATCAATTTTCTGCATAGAAATAACATATTTCCTTTTGGGTTATGTTTGGTTTTCAATCTATTAAGGATTTGGCGTATTCTATAAGAATTACCTGGGGAGTGGAGTTCTTGGCGTAGCTATGGAGGCCATCTCCGCCATTCATTGGATATGCTTCAGAGATTTCCATGCTTTTATTTCCTTCACTATTCTCTCTCTCTCTCTCTCTCTACCCCCAAAATGATCGACTATGCAACTATAGTTACTAGTAAATACTTCTTGATTCACCTATATATATTTATATATTTTATAACAAGGGGTTTGGAAGAAATATGTCCAGATTGAGAATCTTATTTTAATTGACCATATTACAATATGGTAGCTATAGTACTTATCATATCAATATCTTAGATATTTACTTTTTTTTTAATAAATATCTTAGATATTTACTTTTGCAATATTCCAAGCTCCTTTTGACATGAAGGTTCATAGTTAGGTGGTACTTAGTCAAAAAGGGGCTGCACCAATCAAAGTTAGATCTATCAACTTATAATTTTATTGGAAAAAGAAACATTCAACAAAGCATTTTTCTTAATTTTTAATGCTGATCGTTGATAATTTTGAACATGAAAGATAATGTTGAGGTATTAAAAAATTTTAGCTATGACCACAATCCATAAGTGACAACAAGAACTATTGAGATACAGAAAACCTATTTAGATTTCTTAGAAAACCAGAGTGCAAATTATTTATCTGTGAATTACTTACTGATGGAGGAGTCCAAACAAAATGACAAATCAATGGCACAACGAAACATAAAATCACAAAATAAGCAATTTTTTTTTTTTTTTTTTTTTGGGTAAACCACAAAATAAGCAGTTGAATCTGCCCATCGAAACATCAATATCACTTCTCACAACTCCACAACAACTATTACCAATATGTAACATCATTGTTTATTACAGGACACATATATATAGATAACGACTCACATAACATCATAACTGAAATTGACCAATATATCATCATCATATAAGGAAACCATCATTCTTTTTAAAATATGAGACATGGCAATATAATAGGTGTCAAACCATCATTCTTTTGTGCACATTATTAAACCGAAAGATGAACTATAATATCAGAGATTGCGTTTTAATAAGATGAAAAGTCCGGGACCAACACCATCGATAGCAGAATTCAATGGAGGACGACCTTCAACTTTCTTTGCGTAGCGATCAAAAAATTGTTCAATGATTTCACTTCCAAAATGATTGCTGATTAGGGTTTCTAACCCAGCTCTGCACCCTTCAGCACTAGGCAAAGGAACACTGCCTCCAGGTTGCTCATCCAATTTAACGATTTCAAAACATCCATTTTTCTGTATTAATTTCCTCAGCTCCTCTGGTGATGGACTGTACATGGGCAAGTTGAAGGTGTCGATTTTGTCTTTGCTTATTAATCCCTTCAAAGATATAAGCAATAACATTTCTAGTTTTTAAGTTACCAAGGAATTTGATACATAAAATTCCAAAACAATAAACTAATGCAAAGCTATATATATATATATATATATGCATATTTTCATTGAAACTAACACAAAATATATTGGTTTTATTTCATATTTCAAACAAAAATGCCAAGGTGATTTTAGTTGTAATGAGTTCAAAAGTGTTAATTTTCATCTAAAGTTTTACACTGCATGAAATAAAATACAAAGTGCTTAATTTACTAACCTCATTAGCCATATCTACAAGACAAGATTCGAATGGTTCGAAAATCGGGCCAAGTGATGAATTTGCAGGTAATGTAGCATCAGGACGTCCTGGTATGAGAAGCGCCATTAACCCACCTGGAGTTAGCTCTTGTGCTCGAGCATCAAGAAAGCAGAGTAAATCCTCAGAGTACTGACCAAAATAAGCCTGACCAACTTCATCAGCAGCATTAGTATAAAATATCTTTCCTTTATTGAAAGCCGGCAAGTTTGAATCCCTTAGCTCTTGGGGTGCCTTTGAAAGCCACTGAAGAGCATAAGAGGAGTAAACAAAACTAAGAGAAGCTTTTGGAAACAATCTTCCATGGAAAGAACCCGGAACTCCGGCTGCAAAATATTTGCCATCTTTTGGAAGATTTGCAAAGAGAATATTGAAATCGTTTGAGACATGGTCACTGAAATAGACTTGGAAATCAGGGATTTGAGATTGGTTTTTGGTTTGGAATGCTTGTGATACAGCTTCAATTATGTTTTGGACTGCAATGAATGTGTTTGGTCCGGTAGAACAGCCTAAATCGGCAATTGTGAAAGTATTTGAAATGGGACACAGTTCTTTTTCAATGTCAAGGTTTTCAACTATGGCAGAGACCAGCATTTCCCTGGCATTTTCGGCTGCTTCTCTCTGAAGCATTAATCAAAGAAAATATAATTACTGCAAGTATATATAGCATATTATCAAACTCTCTTTTTTCTTTTTTCTTTTTTGGTGGCGACGAAATTTTCATACCCTCCTGGTAAAAATTTGTGTCTATAATCCTATTAGGGACAAAACTTTGAAATTTGGTCTCTAAAAAGATGAACGAAAATTTCCCATCAAATTTTCAAGAATAGGCACAACCAAAAAAATGTTGTGGCTAAAAACGTACATAATATTTAGCCACAATAAGTCTCATTAAAGTATCAAAAATATTTAGCCACATCCATATCATGTATTTTTTTAAGTTAAAAGCATTTTTAACTATAATAATTTTTGCAGTAAAAATTAATCATTGCGGTTGAATACTAATAGCCAAAAGTAATTTTAGCCACAAGAATTCATCGTGCCAAAAACCATGGTTTTTTTTTTTTTTTTTTTTTAACTTTTGTAGCGTGGAGTGGTAAATTAAAGTCAGTTTTTTTTTTTATAGAAAAACCTATTATATTGAAGAAGGTTGTGATTCTTGATTAATTCTTTGCAAGAAATTTTTTTCAAAAACATTACGCAGAAAAGTAACAATTAATTAATAAGCCAATGCATGCACTGAAAAGTAAAAAACTAATTTACAGAAAATATATAAGAGGTGAGAAGCAAACTGCGAATTATAGTTCTGAATAATGTACCTGTAGATTTGAATTTTTAGAATAACTATAAGGGCCATCTCCTCCAATCATGGGAAATGATTCTGCAGCCATTTTTTTTTTTTTTTCTTTTGTTTCTGTTTTTCTCTCTTTTTTTTTTTTTTTTTTTTTTTTGTTTTTTTGTCCTCTTTTTTCAAACCCAGGAAAAGGTTTGTTTTAATCCCAATTTTATATAGTGGTGGAAAAACAAGAAATGTGTAGTAGATTTCCTTTACGTTTATTTCATAGCTGCCTGCTAATTTTCTTTGTATAGTAGCCTCATGAATGTGATCATGATCAACAACAAGAGCTCTGTAACCATTTCCTTAATAACAATTTTTAGTTGATTGATTTTCCTTAATGTATTTTCAACAATATTCCTATAATTTCGTCCAAAAACAAGACATTATTCTAATAAGGCATTGACATAAATTGTGGCCAACCATGTTCTTAGCAAACATGGAAAAACAAAAACGTTTAAAATTCACCTTCTATAATTTGTGAAATTACGTACCCTAATTCTGTTGAAACATAAAGGTGCATAAATAGTATAGCTTTTAACCCTTTTAACTAGGTCCGGTAAATTAGGGTCCGTTTGATAATGATTTCTAAAACAATTTTTTTGAATTAAAAAAAACATAAAAATGGTAAATTGGTTTTGTAAAATGAAAATGGTAAAATCGTGTTTAAAATGAAGAATATTATATATCCATATATATATATATATATATATGAAAAGGTTTAAATCAAAATAATCCAACTTTTTAAAATTCGCATATTAAATTTAATTTTTTTTGAATGTGTCACATATATTAAACATGGTATATATTTGTATAAGATAAACGCTTTTTAATTTAAAATGATAAATATTATCTATAACCTCATAATATGTCTATTTTCAAAATTTTTTACATATATGGTAAATTTGTCTATATCTTAAATCTTATATTTAGATCTAATAAAATCTCACATAACACGATAACAATACACAAACATGTATGATAATTTACATATTTGAGTTGACAATACCATATCAAATCCATAATAATGTCATGCAATAGGATCCAATAAACTAACGAATTTTAACAGATGAAATCCAATAAACTTATTAGAGTTTAATTATGCAAGTTTTATAATATTATAATTACGCCAACAATTGTCAACTCACGTTGGCCGCATTTGTTATTTTGCAGAACCAAAGAAAATGCTTTATTTGTTCGCATAATTAATTTTTTGTGGAAAATGTAAGTTAAATAATTAAATTGTTAGAACTAATCCTTGAACCAAGAACATGACTAACTTTAAATAATTAAATTGTTACAAGTAATATAATCCCTTAAATTAAGAACATGATAATTTTCTTTCTTCTTTTTCTCCTTTTTTTTCTTTTTTCTTTTTTTCTCTAAAAAAAACATAACGATCAAACAAATTCTAAAATTATTATAAATTGTGATATAAGACCCACATAATCTAACTATCATTAAGAAATTTCTAAGCAAAAAAATCTATCTTTAACAAAAGTTTGTCTAATATTTTCCTCACATAAAGTCCCCTATTTGGTCCAAATGAAAGTGATGAATCATCGAACATAAAAAATAATAAAAACATAATTTGAATTTAATATGAAACTAGGATTGATAATGTTATTGAGAAGGAAAACAAGTCCTACAAAACTCTTTAGTAGAAAAACAAAATGCAGTGTCATAAAGAGAAGTCATACATATATAGGAAATTTTAACATATAATTTCACCATTTTGCTATTCACAAAAAAGAGAAAATTGAAAATGCATAAATTTTTTCAGTTCTACTTCTAAAGAATATATTTATAATTAGTATATTTACTTTTTCTTGGCTTTGCCGACGAGCCCTTTCTGCAACAACATTATTTACCGTTTGATCCTAATAAAACTCTTAATTGTCCCAAAAAATAAAAGAAAAAAGTGATATACGTTAGATTGTGAACATTGAGCACCGGAACATGCATCTCCACTTGCTTCTGGGTTAGCCATGGTAGATTCACCCGAATTCCTAGTGTTTCTAAAATAACACTAATATCTGAAAATTGATGTCTCATAAATCTCTATATTTTTCATTTTCTTTTTCTCCAAATACAACTGTGGCTAGGACAAAATAAAAATGAGCTATCACTCTACTTCAAAAATAGAGTGATGGAAAACCATAAAGAGCATAATACAGTGTAGTATGTAAGAATGATAATGGGTGATAAGGCCAAACCCACACCTAAATTGCCAATAAAAGCAATCTTTGCCCATCAAAAGCCCCATAATATACCGTAACCAGCAACACTTAATGACCTCATCACTCTACAAGCTATGTAAAGAAACTACCAGAATCGGTACATCTCTAAAGAGTTGCAGACTACGTTGTATAATTTGGACACCTTTTGACGCCGCCACTAGGAATCTGTGTCTTGCTAACTCTTTGCCTGCCAAAATATTATCATCCTAATCAAGACACCATAAAGAAATTGACACAAATTTCATATTGAAATTACAAACTACTTATTACAAGTACTACCACACAGAAATTTGCTAGTGGCCCAATTTAAATCAATATCATATCCACAAAAAGAACTTAAGTCAAATGCCGCATCTCAAGAAGAGGTATATGCTGCCCTGCCCAAAAAGAGTCAGCCTGCTTGCATTGGACTTGGCATTTTGTAATCAAGCTGCCTTCAAGCCTTGCTTATCGCAGACCAGCTCATTTTTTGAAATTTAATATATATATATATATATATATGTATGTATTTATATATATATATTTTTCATGTTTTTGATGGAATTCAAAAAGGTTTAACAACGTTATACATATATTTATATATATATATATGCTTGAATAGATCTTGTATGAAAGCTAAGATCATATTGTAGAAAAGCATTTGCAATATACCTTTGTCTACAAAGCCAAGCCCATATACAATTTTATATTGTACTTTAGACAAGGAGATGCAGGTTTAAACGAAAATATGAGACAAGGAAAAAGTGGTATCCTCCTGCTTTCTTTCTTTTTCTTTTTTCTTTTTTTTTTTTCTTTTTTTTCTCTTTTTTTAAGATTCAATCTTTTAATATGAAGATATGTGGCTTGGTTGACTAGACTAAATTGGTTAAACAGAAAATCATAAGCAGGAAAAAATCCAAATCGGAATAACCAGTTTAGATGTTTCGATGGCAATATAAAATCTAATTTAAAGAACTGTGGCAAGTTCTTTTAAACAAAGTATAGATGGTGCCAGGGTTAAAAAAGCCGAAGATAGAAAACTAAATAAAAAAGCTAGAACTCAAAAATAATTTGAAAAGTAGAGAAAAGAGTAGCTTCCTCTAATTTTGCCTGAAGAAAGATGATACAAAAAGTTATTACCTCTCATGTCAAAATTGTTTAAGAATCTCAAGCAAGATCAGTGACTTTCCCAACTGCAACTGTTTTTCCTGTAACATATAGGAGTCTACTTGAGAAGGATTATACCACAAAAATCAACAAAATAATCAAGGAAGAGCTTTTTACCTTCAGTACGAAGCGTAAACCTTCCAAGCTGCGCAAACTCTGAGAACTTCTCAATACATATCATATTATTCACCTGTGAAATACATTATGTAATGTAAGTATGAACAATAATTGGGAAAAACAACTGTTTTACTTCATGAATTATTTCCTGTTTTCCTGATCAAAGAGCTTCGCTATGTGAGTAATTCTTACAGTTTTTTATTCTTAGCTGCCACAAATGCCAGGAGAGAAAATTCCAGTTTGGGATATAATTCAAAATGCCTACAAAATATCTTACTCTTCAAAATAACTTGCAACACTCTCATTATTTTAAAATGGATTCTTTTTTTATACAATTTGTGTACCCATGACACTAAAAAGTTAAAAAAGAAAAAAAAAAATCTATGAACACACATGATAAGATGGCAAATAGGAAATAAAGTTTAACCTGAATCCGGCATACAACAACAGCACCATTCTTCACAAAGAGAATTTTCTTTTTCATTGGTCTCCTTGTCCTTGGATCAATCTGCTGTAACAGCTCAACAATCTCACACTCTTCAACAACAGCATGAATGTGCAAGACAGCCTTATAGCCAGCTGTAAAGATTGCCTAAATAACAAAGGGGAAAAAAAAAAAATCAGTCTTCAGTAACTTAAGATAAACTGCCAACCCAACTGAGAACAAACATTGTTCATTTGCTTACATTATCCAGCAATTCAAGGATCTGCAGCTGGGCAAGAAACTCAGTAACAGCAGGTATTGGTTTTGCTACATGAAGAGAAGCAAGGTTAACACCACAAAGATAATTAAAAAATAAAAATAAAAAAAAAATAAAGAAAAAACACATAAATATAGTAATAAACACAGAGATCATGGTACATCAAGACCAGGTCAGCAATATAAAATTAGCAGTAATTGACCAATGAACTTATTCATTTGTGTTCCAAATTCAAGGACAATTAAAGGGTATGGATGGGTGAAGTGAGAGAAATGGATAGAGAGATGGTTTCTAACACCTAATGATACTCTTTTACATGGATAAAAAAGACTTTAGATGTCTTTCACTTTAAATCTAATTTTGATGAGTTACAAGAGGTATATTAGAAATTAAGAAATGAGACCACAAAAATAAAATCTTACCAACACTTGATAAAACAAAACCCGAGATTATATCCTCTTCCTCAATTCCTGATAACCTAACTCGTAGATTTTCTCCAGGTCCTGCACGTCTGACCTTATCTTCATCACAGTATACAGCAACAACTTTCACTTGAGCCTGCAGATTGATAAGGTCCATTATATATACATATATATCATAAAGGAAAGGAAGAAAAAGAAAATGAAAGTAAAGAAAGAACACCTTATTTGGCATCACCAACAGTGAATCACCTTCACAAATGCTACCGGACTCTACTTTGCCCATAACAACAGTTCCCATGTCTTTAAATTTGTCTATAATAGGCATCCTGTAGGTCAATTCAACGACAATAGGTCAATAAGGCAAAGCAAGATATTCTTGTGTAAAAGAAAAAAGAATTATATCATCCATAATGGCTAAACTATAATGAATTTTCAAAAGGTTACCATCCAAGGATTCATATACCCAGTCAAGTCCCTTAACAGTAAACACATGTATAGATTTATATCTAGAAGTGACTAAGAGAGAATAATCACAACTACTATTTAGGGAAAATAAACAATCTCAAGCATAAATCAAAAAACTACAGAAATATTTTGAAACAAAAAAACTCAGCCAAAAACTCAGGTTCACCACCCAAACCACTTCAGTCAATTGTATGAAATGCCAAATTCATAAAAATAAAAAAAATAAAAAATAAAAATGATACACACACACACACATATATGTGTGTGTATATATATATATATATATATATACCTGAATGGACCGTTTGGATCTCGTGGAGTAATTTCAATGGAGTCAAGGGCTTCAAAGAGGCAGGGACCAGTCCACCATGGACATGATTTATTATCAACTCTAGTTTTCATGTTTGTACCCAGCAGGCCAGATATTGGCAGGAACTGGACATCTATTACAAAAGAATAATTAACCAAACAGCATGTTACCCAATAATTATAATGCTCAGAATCTAAAATAACAGCAATCACAAACACAAAAATAACAGCAATCTACCTTAATGTCAATTATATACCTCAAAATAGATCAAACTGAATTGGACACAGAGAATTTAAGCTACCATCCAAACAAACCAATTAAATTGACCTTATATGGGAAACAGCACCAAAATACTATTATATTCTATGGTCATATGCCCAGCACCACTTCATCATAAAGTTTACCATTCTGAAGGCACATAAACACCATGTAAGATGTCATAAAAAACTTCTTATCTAACCATTGAAACTGTTAACCTCAACAGTTACCAGAAAGGCAAAAAGCTTGCAATTACCATATATACTTCAAGAATCTAATGAAATTAACTAGTTGATCTCTATTGATTTGTACCCACCACATAAATATCATAGCTTTTGGCATTCAACAAGTTTGTTAAGTAGACAGGATCAATCAACAACCCATCAAGAGCAATAAAAATGATGAAAAGGATATAACATGCGTCATGCCTCAGTAACCAAAATGCCCAACACCAAAAATTGAATTTCTTTAAAACCATCACAAACAATCCACTCTTTACCTTTTTTCACATTGTAGCCGGATGACTTCAGAAATGGTATCATCTTTGACTCAATTTCATCGTACCTGCAAAGTCATACCAGTGTCAGAAAGGCACAAGGCAACACATAAACATAAGACACATAAAGGGAAATGAGAGAGGGAAAGCACCTTTCTTTAGACCAATTCACTGTAGGATCATCCATTTTATTCACGACAACAAGCAGCTTAGAGACACCCAAAGTTTTTGCAAGCTGGACATGTTCACGGGTCTGTCCACCTCTCTCATACCCAGTTTCAAATTCTCCTTTTCGAGCAGAAATAACCTATTTGGTAAGAGGGAAAGCATATCGAGAAAGCAATAAGTTTCAAAAATGAGGGATTTTGCAGGAATGTAGAGACAGCTTTAATTTCATTCAAGTAAACTTAATACAACAATAACAACAGAAAAATAACTAAATGAAAAATAGAACTTACAAGTACTCCAATATCAGCTTGAGATGCACCACTAATCATATTTGGGACATAACTCTTGTGACCCTATAAACACAATTCAAAAGAATTAGGTACATGCATCCAAATACAAAGAGGATACAAACAACTATTCCTAACAGCTCGATGGTATTATTAGGTATACTCTCAAAGCAAAATAAAAACTTAACAAACATTAAAGCCCTTTGGTATTTTCACAACAAGAATTAAGCATCCAATATGAATGATTAAAACTACCAATTTGGACTACAAATCATCAACCTAGAATGAATAGCTCTAAGCCACTGACAAAAACCATTCCTATGTTACAAAATTGCAGCAAAAACATATTAACTATTTAACCACTCCAGGCTACTAACCAAATTCATATAAAGCACATAATATTATCTACAGTCTAATTGTATAACTATAACTGACTGTCAGAAATTATAGATTTCATAATGAACAGTCAAAGATTATTGAAATACACTCACTGGTGCATCCAAAATTGTAAATCTAGTTGTCTCTGTTTCAAAATGTGCTCGTCCAACTTCAACTGTTTTTCCCTGCATTTACATTACAGGTTTAATTTATTCAATCTTCAGCATTAAAAATCATTTAAAAGTAGTTCACAAATTTAATTGAAACTAAAAATGATGTCCCATTATTTTCCCATTATTCTTAGCATATTATTTGAATTATACCTTAACCCTCTCCTCTTCATTGGTGTCCATAATATATGCCATATACCTGTCACATACAAATTATGTGATACCAGAAAAGTAGAGATATGAAACAAAACAACAACCATATATGATGGTCAATTACATTCATATTACAAACTTTTGGACAAAAACAATCATATCATATGGCAAGCATTGCACGAAAAACTTGTCATCAACAAAGAAATGATCATAAAATAATTAAATGCGTGAATGTTCATTTACAAGTCAGACCATTTTAAATGATTCTGCATGAGACTCTTTTGAAGACAACCTAATTATCGATGCCAATAAGATTAAAACACTAAAAAAATCACCATTTAAAAAAATGAAATGGAAAAGAAACCAAAAAAAAAAACAAAAAACAAAAAAAAGGGTCAAAAATCCTCTAGAAATAATATGTTCGCTGCGCATGTTCTGAAAAAAATAATTAAAAAAAAAGTTACTTCAGAAAATACTCACCAGCTTTCCCTACTTTTATCCTTTGCTTCTTTTTCATATTTTTGGATTGTTCGGTCATCAACCTGTCCACTAAGGAAAAGTATCTGGCCTCCAGTGGTGGACTTACCAGCATCTGCAAGAAACCAATACATTTTATTATTTAAACATCGATGGAGAAAACAAATGACAGGTAAATATTGATCAGGCAAAGCTCCTAACAAAACAAAATAAGAAAAGAAAAGACTGTAACCAAAAAAACAAATGAAATATGAGTAAAAAGGAACATTCATTCCTAAGGAAAAAACAGCCTAAGATATGAAACCAAAGAAAACCTTAAACAGTGCAACACTTACCCACATGACCAATGAATACAACATTCAAGTGTCTCTTCCTATCTAATTCCATCTCCTCTAGATCATCCTCTAGGGGAGGAATATCTTTCTCTTTCACTGAAAAAAGAAAAGCCAACAAGTAAATAAGGATTTTACATGGCGACCTGTTAAAAGCAGCAGAATGTAGAACACAAATTATAACAAGAAAACAGACAAAAAGATGCATTCACACTACCTTTTTGATCAACTTGGGCTGACCCAGTGGAATGTGTTTCAACCTTCTCCTTTGAATCTGAAACTGTCAAAAAAAAAGAGGCTCAATTTGATGTTATTTGTTAAAACCACACATCAATAAGGAGCAGATGTCACAGACATCCAAATTTGTTTATAGAACTCAGGAAAATTTGTAAATTGTGCATATAATAAATAAAGTATATAGCAATCTACCATCAAAATACATTTTTCTTTATCCTTCTCTCTTTTTATCTTAAATAAAAGAATATTTTTTTTGCCCAAAGCATTAAAAACATGGGAAAAGTCCAATAGCAAAATTCGCACATTGTGCATTTCAGTGATAAAGTTATAATATAAGGCAATCTACTATCAAGAGACATTTTTCTTTATCCTTCTCTTTTTTTATTTTATATAAAAGAAGACTTTGTTTTTTTTTTTAACCTAAAGTATTAAAAATATAGGAAAAGTCCAATAGCAAAATCTCATATAAATTATCAGAGTATGTAAGTATCTGCACTATTGATCTATCTGTATTTCTACTAGACATGCAGTTTCTCCTACAGTGATAAAGTTTGACAAGCTAATTCCACAAAATAGAGGTATGAGAGTGTTAAACACAAAAAAAACATACAAAGATACATAAAATATCTATATCCCCAAAAAAGGGACAAGGAGATGACGAAACTTAATTGAGCAACACCAAGTGAGGTATAAAAAAGGGGCAAGGAGGTGACGAAACTTAATTGAGCAACACCAAGTGAGGTACAAAGTGAATGCTAAACAAAAATAAATGTTTTGGCTATTCGGTAGACACAGGAGAGCTCTGTGGTATACTTTTAAGCATGGTTTGAGCATGACTTCTTAAAAGCAGAAGAAGCAAAAAGTTCTACGACATTTATACTTGTTTGCCACAATTCTGACTAGCACCTTTATGATGGTGAAGAAGCTGAAAAGAGCTTTTTGCAAAAATAATAAATTTCTAGCTTATACAAAAAGGCAAAATAAACTACTTATGAAGGAAGAGAAAATTAGGTTTAAACAGTTACACCAAATTGTCAATGTTACTTCTTTAATTTAAAATCCTTTAACTAATTCCGACAAGGCTAACTCCCCCTATATCAAACTCCTAAATGCCCCAATTAGAATGAGGCAAGCCAGGAAAAACGAAATAGGTATTGAAGGAGCATCTCCTGAGGATCAATACCTACTTGCCCAATAAAGTGATATGAGCTATACAAAACAAACAACACTGAAACTTGTATAATTCATCACACACCATTACCAAATGTACTATCCTATAATAGTTAAAAGACTTGTCCAATAAGAAAAAGTACAAAACCAATATCATTATCGAGTTCAATGTCAGAATTGTTGGCATTATTACATAAACAAAGCAATCTAAATCCCAAATAAGAAGCATATTTGCAGTTTCACCATTCTTACAATTTTCATACTCCATGGAATTTAAAAACTTAAGTTTATAGATTAAGCATGTAAGAAATTAGTAAAGCACAAGACATCATGCAATCCCAATGCAGCAGACAAATACAAGAATTAAGGGAACTCAAATTTCATGGTACCACCAAGTACCAACCTTCCTCCATTTCATCAGATCTCTCAACTTCTTCATGCTTAGCCTCTTCTGGATTAACAACACCATTGTCTTCTGCTAAAATTCCAAAGAACACCAGCACAGACATAAAATTAAGCAAACATCACACCGTATTTCAAAACAAAAAGAAAAGGAATTAAGAAGCAAGAAATGTATATTCACACAAAAAACAAAAAAAAAAGTTTATATGTTTTTCTTGTCAGAACACTTCTTTTGCAAGTACCTGCCGGCTCAAGCTGTAATGATCGAATCTCCTCTTCAATATCTACCATTTAAGAAACTTAAATAAGTTATTTCTATCAACTCCAAAAATTCACCAACAACTTCAACACTGACTTTTAAGTAATTTGGTTACCAAGAAGAGGCAAGTAAGAGTTTTAGATTGTAGGTTATTCAATTTACATCATCCATAAAAGCGGAAAACTTATGAAAAGAAAGCACCACGCACGATTGGTATCACAAGCATACAAAAACGCAAATACAAAAGTATGCACTGAATTCATTTATTTCCTCTGCTTAACCACAATTCAAACTTAAACCGAATAATGCTTCCATTGCTCATGAAAAACTTCATATAAGAAAAACCTCCACCAACCCAAGCTAACAAAAACTCTTTCTGTAACACTAGCGATACAACTTCATATGTATTTCCCACCGTAAATTATCTCTCTGATTAGAAACAGAACTCTAAAGAAGGTAATTAAAAGTATACCTTTCAAATTTATTAAAATGAAGGAAATGAAACATAATGCCCATAAAGAAGACAAGTATCTACAAAGAAACATCCCCTAAAGACCAAAAGGTATTATTAAAAAAATAAAAAAAATTTAAAAAAAAAACTTAAGAAAAAAATAAAATAAAAAAAATGATCTACTGCTCTACATCATAAGCCCATAAAGAAGACAAGCGTCAAACTCTATCCTACAAAGAAACAATCCCTTTAAAGACAAGAAAATGGCCTCCTCCTCCATGAGCAAACAATTAAAAAAAAAAAAAGAGACACAAAATAACTTTTAAGGGCAATTGCACAGCACAGGTTCAGAATATGAGGATTACAGAGCATGAATTAGATATCAAAAATAAAATACAAGATATAGAAACAGAATTGATAGCAACTCCAACATAGTTTTTTTACTTGCATTCATTAATTATGTCAAATTCGGTCACAAACCAAACGAAAGAAAAAACAAACAGATAAACCCCAATAATTAAAATTAACCCCAAAAAAATAATCAAATTCGGTAACAAATATCTCAAAAACCAAAAAAAAAAAAAAAAGAACAAAATTCATATCAGAAATGAAATGATCATCGATTGGACTAAATCAAAACGAGCAGATCTATAGCAAAGCTGTAACACAAAATCAATGCAAGCAAAAACACAGAAAACAAAATGGAAGTTAAAATAAAAAAATATAAATATACTAAGTTTCCATCGGAATAAAAGTGAAAAAGAAACGGGGGAAAAAAAAAAAAAAAAAAGAAAGGGCGAAATAGAAAATCGGTTAGACTTACCCATGTACAGGGTTTTTCCTCTTGTGGATTACGAGCAAAAAGCTAGGGTTTCTGTGAGACTAGTAGATAGAAGAGAGAGAGAGAGAGAGAGAGAGAGAGAGAGAGAGAGAGAAGCAACAAGACAGAATGAGAAAATAGACGAGAAAGAAAGAGGGAGAAGAGCTTCTTTGGCTTTACGTGGAGAGCACAAAACTGTAAGCGTACCGCGTGCAAATCACTAGTTCTTTTTGCTAATTTGCTCTCCACGACTTCTAGTCCACCTGCTAAACCGCCTTTACCGTTTGGGCCTTTTTGGGCCTCCATTTTTTTCAGATTTAATCCTATGGCCCAAGTTTTATTTTGTTTGCCCCCAAATAGAAAACATCATACACACTTGGGAATTATTTGGTCTTTTTTTTTAATTATTCTTTATATATATATATATATATTGTTTCGTATTTTCAAAAAATGCGTTCAAACAAAATAATGGTCTTTCACTGTTTTATGAAAATAAAAAGTTGTTTAGTAAAGAGAAATATTTTATTACTAAAGCCTAGCCTCCCAGTGAATCTCCAACTCCTTTTATATTGTTTGCTAATTATTTAAGTAGGAAGGTATGATAACAACTACATATAAATATATGATTTATTAGAATTTAATGTGAATCATTTTATATTTGAGAATTTAATCTGGAATCTAATTAAAATATAAAATATTAAAATACAATTAATCTTTATAGTAATTTGAACAACTTGATTTTTGCGGTTACTACAATTTGAAAGCATATATGGCTTGGATTGAGAGGGGGAAAACTCATGTTTTCCAGCAACATGGTAGGTGATATTGCCACAAATTTACAGCAGCTAATTAGACACTAGAAATGCAATAATTTTGCTGGGAAATTATGTTCAATCTTAGAAACATGTTGCAATTGCCTTTAAATAGTTACAAATTACCCGGCAAATATATATATATATATATAAAGAAAACAAAAGGTTCCGAATCATACACATTGTCATAGCATTTTAGATTATCGGTAGTATAAATTGCTCCAATTATACATACACAAAATTTATTGTAATCAAATTTATATGAATGTATATATATATATATATGTATGAGATTTTCCTTGTTGAAATCGGATTTTTTTTTTTTCTTTTTCATGTGAAGGAATGTGACCAATTGATAACTTGTCTCTATGTTTGATAAATAAAATTTTGTATCTATATTTTTAAAAAGGGATAGAAGTTTGTATTAAATCTATGAATTTCATTGAAGTCCAGATAAAAACATCAATTTTGTTGTATTTTCTTCCAAAAAGTAGTTCTTTTTTTTTTATTTTTCCCCTTAAGCTTAAATTAAATATTGGACAGTTTTGAAGCCCAACCTTGGCTAGGCCCGGTCCAAACTAATAACATCAAAGAAACTTTTCAGCCACGATACGTTGTGCAACTGCCCATTGCGTACCACCTAGGGGTGTGCATCGATCGATTTCGATCGGTTTTTTGCATTGGATGAAAAGTGATCGGTCAGTCAGTTATTGACCAACATTTATTTTTCAACTTCAAAAACTGATCGGTCGGTTAAGGTCAGTTGACGGTTGGTTTTCGGTTTAGATTAGATAATAAATTAGGCTTTAAATTTGGGCTTTTCCTACAACTTGATAACAAAGAAAAAAAAAAAAAGTTTTGAGCCTTACTTACAACTTATTATAGACTATTATTACAATTTATATTGGACATAATTGATAAGTTTTTTTGGTACTTATTTTGGATAAAATTACACTAAAAATAATAACTAATAATTAATGCAATAAATTAAAAATAATGACTTTTTTTAAAATAATAAAAAATACATTATAATGATATATAGGCTGAAACCATGGTCTATTCTCTAACTAAGAACAACAAGAATCCAAATTGATAACATATGTTAATACCAAAAACAATGACTAATAACTATTGAAAATAATAACTAATAACTATTGAAATCATAATTCATAAAGTTGCCTAAGAAGCAACACAAAATGCACAAAAATATGATAGTCATGTTTACAATTGCATTTCCAAGCTTCAAAGTTCAAGCCAAATTAGATTGCATGTACAAAATCAAAATAAAATAGATTAGCTAACATTTTATGCTAATCTATACCAAAGCTCCATAAAGTTAGTAACTATATATCCATACCAAATTTACATGACAACTAAGTCATTTGTTGTCCAAAAATAAAATCTAAATCATTTAGTTAGGCTTGACTTTTGAAGCTTTATTCTTTTTGGCCATCCAAAATCCAATTGCAAACTTTTCACCTCCACCTTTCTAAGCAAGCTAATAAATGATAAATATAAGTATTGTGCATTAAAAATAGCTTCCAAATCAATTACTAAACAATAGTTTTCTTACCTTTAAATAGCTTAATCAAACTTCAATATTGCTCTCCAAAATAATGCAAGAGTCACTTGAATCTAAAATATGAACAAAATTAAAAAACATAAATTCCAAAATATTAAAATCACACTACAATTTTTAAAAGGAAATGTAACTAGGTATTTGATACAAAAAATTATAAAGCAATTATAAAAGTACCTTTTTCAACATCTTGGCACAATTTAAAGCAGTCATCATAAACGCGGATGTCTAATAGGAAAGGGATTGATCTAATCTAATTTTGAGAACATATTAATGCCTTCACCATTTTTGGGGTTAATGAGCTTCTATAAGGATCCAAAATACGCCCTCTGGTACTAAAAGTGGATTCCGAAGTAACAGTAAACAATGGAATAGCAAATACATCTCAAGAAAGTAAGGATAAAACCTTATATTTAGTGAAATTCACCTTCCACCACTCTAATACATCAAACATCTCATCGTCCCCATCTTCATCCGGCATATTTAAATGCCCATCGAGCTTATGTTTCATATGAAGACCACTAGCCATCTTTCTCCTCTTAAATTCTCCCATTATACCTTTTCCTTCATCATGGCCACTAGAAGTAAAAGTAGAAATATTTACCACATTTGTTAATTGGACATCCTTTGAAGATTGAGTGCAAGGAAGATTTGTCAAAATGACATAAAATTCTAATAACCTATTTAAAGTATCCCTTACACCTTGCAAAATTTCATTACAAACTTCTTGAAGATATAGCCTATCAATAGCAATTTCAATGAAACTAAGTTTAAATCGTAGATCTAGAACATGGGCAACAAATAACAATTTATTAAATTTTCCAATAAACCCCCAATACTTATCAAGTTTCATCTTCATGCTAGTAGCCATATTACTTACAAAAACATCTTTGTCTACTATCCATTCCAACAACAACTCCTCAATCTTTGACAATTCACTAAAGAACAAATTAGAATTTACTTTTAAAGAGGCACTAAATGTGAATGTAACATTATAAAAGGTCTTCAAAAATCTAACACATACACGAACTTTCTCCCAATCTAAAGCTTAAGGTGTACTACCTTCAAAATAGGAGACATATTGCCCATCCTCGTCCTCCATTCTATCAAAGCCCTTCTCAAACTTACAAGCGACTTCCAACATCAAATAAGTGGAATTCCACCTAGTTGGTACATCCAAAGCCAAAAGCCCTTTAGATTCAATATTTGCCTTCTCAACACAAGCTTTGAACTTTTGTAATCTAGAGGGAGAGGACCTCACATATTTCACGACATTTCGAATGAGGTCAATTGAGGAGTTGTGCTTATTCAATCCATCATTCACTATCAAATTAATAATATGAGCACAACAACTCATCTGAATAAACTCACCTTCCAAGACACAACCATGGTTCCAACTCTTCAACCTCAATTTCAAATATGAAACGGCAACATCATTTGTTTTAACATTATCTATGGTGATGGTAAAAACCCTCTCAATCTTCCATTTAATCAAGCAATTCTCAATTAACTTTCCAATCGTTTCACCTTTATGGTTAGCAACTTGACCAAAATTTAATATCCTTCATTGTAATTTCCAATCATTATCAACAAATAAGCAGTGACCACCATATAATTAATATTTTGAATTGAGGTCCAAGTATCCATGGTAAGGCTACCATGACTTTATTGGTTATAAAGTAACTTCTAAGTTTCTTCTTGTCCTCCAAATAAAGTTGATACACATCTTTAGCAGTGGTTGTTCGAGATGGTGGATCAAATTTTGGACAAGCCTCGGCACAAAAATCTCTAAATTCCTCTCCCTCCACAAAAGTAAATAGCAACTCATCTTTAATTACCATCCTAGTACAAGTGGCTCTACAAGCTTCTCTATTGAATGCCTTGACTTAAAGACCAATACATTCACCCTCTTTTTTACTTCTAAAAGCAATTATCTTTTGGTTAGGATCTTCCAAATTGTAAGGGTATTTTTTATATGAATGCAAGTGGCCTTTCATTGTACTAGTTCCATTTCTTTTGGTATCACACGCATAATCCCTCCCACAATAATTGCAAGAAGCTTTAGGCTCTTTAGGATCACATCCTTCAATCCTAGTAAAGTGATCCCAAACCTCCGAAACGATCCTAGGTTTTTCCTCTTTTGTTTTCCTTATGGTGGTACTAAAAGGTTATGGCATTTCGGATTCATTTTTAGGCATTGATGTTGTTGGTGGCACATTAGGTGGAGGATTTGATGGTGCCTTACATGGAGGACGTGGTGGTAAACCTAAATGAGATGAGGTGGTTGGAGTAGAAGAAGCATTGGCGGATTGAAGTAGAGTCTTAGAAGTTGAACGTGTATCACTATACATCTAAAACATATACAAACACATCCAACAGAAATTATAATTAAATTTGGTTTTAGTTCCCTAACACATTCAACTAAAGCAACAATTAGATTCCAAATATATATAGATTCCAAACACATCCAACATTTTCTATTATAGGAAAACAATTAGATTCCAAATCATAATTCAAGGTTGAACAAAGATTTAAAGCCAAAAAAAAAAAAGAAAAGAAAAGAAAAGAAAGAATGATCAAAAAAAGAAAAGTAACTTAGTCTATATTTTATCAGTTTTTAATACATTTAAATTAAGGCTCTAAATTTTAATCAATTTAATTTTTTTTATTTTTTTATTTTTGGAAGAACATACCTATAGCTTGTCTATGTACATCATGTATTAAAGGAGGTGGAGCAAAATTTGTGAGTAAGGACAGAGAAATCGCATATAATAAATTGACCTTTTTCACAAGACTTTGTAAATTATAGGTGTCTTCCAAGCGTGTGGATTCCAATAGTATTCTCATATGCGCATAAAAAATTGAATGCAATAGGAGATTGTGAGATTCAATCATATGGTCCTACTGCCATGACCCTACAAGTTATCCTCATAGTTCTTCAATTTTATATTTTTGTTTCTTATCTTCGAATTTTTCTTTTAAAATTTATATTTTCATGATAGACTTGCTTATTTGCACATGTACATGTTTTTGTATGATAAACCTTTTTATTATTTCTACAGTTATTACAGTTGGTCTTTGGCTTCCCTTTCTACACAATAGAAGACTTTTCATGGATGTTTAAATAAGAAAATGTGAAGGGTGTATAATGTCAATGTCACAATTTATATGATCTTGTAATGCAAAATAAACAAAACAAAGCTTCAAATTACATAAAACATACAATTAAAAAGCCAAACAAAGCATACAATTCTTCTAAAACTTCAATTTCTATTATCCACAATTCAATCTCCAATCTCCACACTTCCACCATACAAAAAAACACACAACTTACAATTTTTCTAGCATACAAAATTCACATTCTTCCATGCTTCATCAAAAATAAAGACAAAACTAGAGATAAAAATTTAGTCTATGTACCTTTGAGAATTTATGCCCACTGTCCAAATTTAATCAATCATTCAATTAACTGGCTCTTCTTTTCCTCATATGTGAACTTCTTTTAAATTTAACCTGTTAAACAAAGAAAGAGAGCAACTATCTTCAGATTCTTTATTTGTAGAAGGAAAAACAAATGAACAAAGTCAATCATATAACCAAGTAGCTATCTTTTTTTCCAACGTTATATGATCAAACCTAGTTATAAAGAGAAAACAAAGGTAGTTTAATCTCAAATTATAATAAAACAGAACAGTTAAAACAAGAAACTTCATAATTGGACATTCACATATATTTATCATTTAAGCCTAGTACAACCGTGGCATATCAAACAAATTCAACTAGATAAAGATTTCGAAATCTGTTTCAATTTAGTCCAACTTACTTCTTTCCTTCAACTATGTTGCTTAGATGATGTTCATGGCCAATGAGAAAGTCAATATTTAATCTTCAAACAACAAATTAATTTAAGAATTCAAATGTCTCCCCCCTTAAGATAAACAATAAAATAATTTCGTACTTGACGTAAATAATAATAATTCCATACTTGAATATCCAACCAGGCTAGCCTATTCATATATGTTCATAATAATTTGAATCCATGAAATGATGATATTATTTCGTGGGGTGGTTGGTAGGTTTTGGGAATATTAGCTTTTTGTCAAAATATCAAAGGATCATGTCATATGTGGAACCTAATTATTATCTAATTAACAACAAATTAATTAGTTAAAGAATTCATGAATACACACTAAAATACATATCAAAATGAAAAGCCTTGAGAAAATGCTCCACCAGTAAGTGGTGGGCATTGAATTTTTAATCAACAAAGTGATAGAGAAGTGTACCGTCTACAGCTTCTACTCCTTAGATGATTCTTTATCAGATTTCTTCAATATAGGATTAGCACGGACAGCAACATGCACTTTCTTGTAGCCTTAGTTTCTCTTTCAATGTACTCACTAAAGGATTTTACTGAAAAAAAACACCAATGAGAACTTCAACTAATTTAATATATGATTTTAACAGAGGCATATAAACAAACAATAGGTGGGTTTGAAAAGAGAAATAGAAGAGTCAAAAATAGAGAAGTAGCCTCAGTTTGTCTTTTAATGTACTCACGAAAGGATTTTATTAAAAAAAAAAAAAACAGTAAGAATTTCAACTAGTTTGATATATGATTTTGATAGAGACATACAAACAAACAATAGGTGGAATCGAAAATAAAGAAGGATTACTAGAAGAAAAATCAAAATTTGTGATAAATGTAAAATGAGGAACACAAAGAAACCCAACAAATAAACTCAAATAAACCTAATGTTTAAACTAAAACCCAAAAATTCTTAGTAAAACACAAAAATTTCAACAAGACAAACTTACCAATGATCTAGAGGGAGAGACGAAATCGCACCCATAGAGAGAGAAGAGATCTTAGAGCTATGTTGTCTGAGAAAGAGAGTAGAGATTGATTGGAGTTGTGATTTGGGAAATTTTGGGGGTGAGGGTGATATACATCGAGATCTAAGCAAAGGATGAGAAATACTAAAAGGCCTTTTATCTTTCGGTCAGTCACGGTCGTCGTCGATTTTTTAGCATTGATAACTATTACCGACCGAAACACCTTGATTGGTGCCAGTTAACTGGCCGATCGGACAACGGTCACCGCCAATCACCAGCCAATGCGGTTTAGTCGGTCGGTCACCGTGGTTTACCGGTTAATCTGCACACCCCTAGTGTAATATTGTAAAACCATAAAATTATAGATTAATTGCAATTTGAATTCCTAAATTTTTATATTTTGCAATATACATACTTAACTTTTTTTATTCAAAAATTTAGATTATTGATTTTTCAATTTATTGAAACTTAAATCCTTTTTTATTTTTAACTATAGGATTTAATTGTCATCTTATATAACTGGTATTAACTACATTAATTTTCAAATTAAAATATACTAAAATATCAAATAGTAAATATATTTATAAAAATTTTACACACGGGTACCTTTTAATTTGTTTAAAAAAGTTGATAAAGATCATTTTGTTAGTCAAGTAAAGTTTGCTTAATTGGTAAATTATTCATACCTACAACTAAAAGATCGTACGCTCAAAATCTCGAGGTGAATGGGGAATAATAAATGATTAAAAATAAAAAAAAGAGATCACTTGAGTGGTACTAAACTTATCAAATTTAAAATGAGAAAATACTAAAAATCTTGATTTCAAGAATTAGTTTTAAAATTTTGCACTTTAATATTTCATAGTTAAAAAATTTATAAGTTATTTGAAGCAACTATTAAGCCCCGATAAAAGTTTAAAAGGCTCAAATTTCATTAAATTAATAAATTAGATATCTAAATTGTTGGATCAAAAAATTAAAAAACTAAATTCTAAAATTCTAAAAATTAAAGTGTCAAAATGCAATTAACTCTAAAATTATTGTGTACAAAACCTGTACCAAGTTTTATTTACCAAAAAAGCACTTGCACCAAATGCATTTTTTATTTATGTGATTAAACACTTACACCAAGTTAAAAAATAATATTTCCACCTCAAAAACAAAGAGGTTAAAGGTATAATAGGTCTTTTTCTTAAATCTAGCAAATCATTAATCATGCAATGTGGATGGATCATTATGTGTTATATGTTTATTAATAGTCTAAATTATTTTAATTCCTCCATGCCCAACGTGTCTAACAAACTGTATCAAAATTATGGTTTACGGAAGTTTCTAAAAAATGCTATGCTTTTATTATTTATATGATCATTATTTTTTCTTATATCTTACATATATTATATTTAATATTAAATTAACACGAAAAATATACACATTTTAAAACACTGCATACAATGGAAAATAAACAAGTACATCGTAACGAATTAAGAAACTTGTAATTCATTATTTCAATTTTAAGTTCAAATTGTTAATATATATATATATATACACATATATATGTATACGTTGATGCATAAATCTAACTTAGGGATCTCAACATGAATTAGAGGACAAACCTAAAAAGATTGCCTGCAAAATAATAAAAAACATGAAGAATTTTGGGGTACCAATATGGTACCGGCTAAAGACACTCTGATAATCAAATTAGTATGATGTTCACACAATTGGCGTTCTTTGTAAACTAGGGTATGCCTACCTTAATCTGGTTATGTAATGAGCCTTTTATAAAGTGCCTTTGAACTAGATCTCTTAACCTTAATGAGCTAGACCACAAAAATATTCTTTCCTTCAATTAAGTATCGTTAATGCCATGTATTTCTTTTCTTCTTTACTATTCTTCCTTGGTCTGCAAGATTTATTGTTATTAGGAAATAAGAACTTTACTTAATTCAACTACTAGATACCCAAGGTTTATATCCTACTTTAGGATACTTGGGATATGGTAATGTTTCCTTATATCAATAACTTAATGTGCGAGGTAACAGTACATCTATCCTACGTACCTTTATGGAGCTTAAGGTTTGATCAAACTCGTACATAAGATTTGGAATAAGTTGGATAAGATACATTGTAACACTTTACCCAATAAGGTTCACTCAACATAAAACTATTCATTTCTCTATACATCTCTCCATAAGACTTATATAACATAGGTTGGGATAGAACATAGTTGGAACAAGATAAAGGTTGGACTAGAACATGGATTTAGAATAGAATAAGGGTTAAAATAGAATAAAAGTTTGAATAGGATGAGGATTAGAATAGGATTAAGGTTGCAATGCCCTAATGCTCAAACCTCTTCGAAGATTCCCTTAACATGGCTAATAAACATCTTTGTCCAACCACAACACATCTTTGGGTCGAATAGCCTCACTTGATCGAAAAAATAGCCAGTCCGAATAGGAGTCCCTAACAAAGAGTAGTTTCATTCATTCTTTCTTTTGTGTTTATTTTATCCCATATAGTATATATGTTTTTGATATAAAGATATACAATCCAGTCATGTAAAGATATCCTCAACTTTTTAAATTGAAAATAAAATAATACTATAGATATCAAAATATTTATCAAATCTATATATTATATAATAGATGTTAAAATATAATTATTTGATATATTCACATATTATAAATATAAAATATTGAACCTTTAAATGAATAAATAAATTAAAAAAATAAATAAATTAAATATTGTTATCATTTGATATTTGGTAAACATTTACTACTCTAGCATCATTGTTGAAAATAAATGAACTTGATTATTTAAAACCGTTGAATTGCATGTCACATCGAATACAAATAATTTAATTTTTCTAAATAATTAAATTCATTTATTCTCAATTTTAAAAAATTAAAAATATATTTAACTAAGTACCATCATAATATACTTAAGGGTATATATATATATATATATATGGTTGCTACAGTGAGGGAAGTCGCTTACCATTCGGTGGCCGACAACTAACATTTCAAAATTTAGTTTGTGGCTAATTTGTATAATATATATAATATGGCAATTTCGGAAATGCAATGTCATATATCTTTTCAAGGATCTTTCAGTGATTAAATCATTGTTTATAAACTCATTGGTCTTTAATATACATATGCATAGGATTGTTATTATGAAGGAAGTCGTTTACCAGTTAGTGGATGATAATCATTACAGACCATCTGATTCATACAATCATACTAATTAGACGACAATTATCGATTATTATTATCTATTAAACAGTGGGTGATTTTTCCAACAGTAACGGTTTTGTGTGTGTGTATATATATATATATACATATTTTACAAAGTTTAGGTTTAACAAAACTCATATCTACCTTTCAATCAAAATCCATGAATCATTTATATTCATATTATAGGCGACCAAACCAAAAAAAGGAAAGCAGCAACGAAAAAGCCGAGGACAACATATTTTGAATTTTCAATGCCGTCAAGGAAAAGCTTGGACAAAACTTCTTCTCGTTGTTTGTTTATTTATTTTTTACTGCGGCTAATAAGGATTAGGACAAAACATGATAATATTTCTGTGGTTGGATTTCACTCAGGCATGCAGCGAGGTTATAATGAAAGAGAGATAAGGAGAAAAAAACAAACACTTTCAAATGACTTTTTTATCGGTGAATAACAGCGTAAAATGACCATATTACCAAAAAACAGTCTAAAATGACCAATGCACCAAACATACAGAAACATAATCACATGCATACTATGGAAGATTAAAAACCAGGCACAAAATTTATATTTCCAAAATAAACCTAACACAGATTCTAAAAAAGCTCTTCTGAAAGGTGGCCCCCCAAAACATATATTAAAGTTTCAAAACATCTGCAAAAAAATCACATGCAAAGCACTATTTGATATTCAGGCTCTTTCTTGAATAAAGTGAAAAAGAAATCATTACAACGAGTAATATGCATTGGACAAAGGAATGCTCGTGGGTACAAAGGGAAGGAAAAACACTTTCTTTTTTTTTTTTTTATGGGCCGATAGACCCAACTTGGCTCCCATGCTTTTTTGATAATTCGAGTGTGTGCTCCTGAGGAAGTCTCTCCCGCTGTTGTGTGTAAGGCTGCTTTTTTTTTTTTTTGGTTCAATGCATCCCGAATTTAGCCAAAAAAAAAAAAAAAAGAAACAAAAAAACTTTTTTTTTAATGATATTATTTTTAATTTTGTATATTCATTTTAGATCATTTGATTTTCATGGTATTTGGATGTTGTATATACGCTATGCCATGTGACGCAGAACTTCTAATCTGATGTTTATGATACCGTTTAAAAGGTTTTTTTTTTTTTTTTTTTTTTGGGCAACAAAAAAAAAAAATAATATAGATGTTATATTTGCGGAATCATATTGTAGTCATATATCTATGTAAAATACCTTGTGTATTCCTCCAGAACGGAGGCCTTTATGTGCGTATAGATTTTACAAATATGTATATATGTATACACATGTATATATATATATATATATATATATAAGTTTCTACGTAACACAGTATTGAAACAAAGCATATAGATCCTACTCTAGGTGAGTAGATCCACATTATCACATTGTATATGATAATTAAAAATTATACGGAATACATACAGCATACTGTTGCATGAATTATAAAATATAAATATATATATATATATATTCTGTTACATGTGAAAGGGCTATTAATTGTCCAATATGAAAACTTTAATAGGTACTTTACTTTGAAAAACCTTTGGATCACCGTAATACCTTCTAATACACAGCATCAAAATAAAAAGCATATAAATCATATCTTAGCTGAATAGATCGGCCTTTATCATTTTAGATTGTACATGGTAATTTTAAATTACAATATACACGCGTATATCATACTGTTACACGTAATACAAGGCCCTTTAAAATTTCCAATATAAAGAATGTAATAGGTATTTTTATTTTAAAAACTTTTGAAACACTGTAATATCTTCTCATTCACAGCATCAATCTAAAGCTTACAGATCTTTTGTTTTCTTTTTTTTTGGGCTGAAAATTAAAGCATACAGATCTTGCCTTATGTAGATAGATTCACTTTATTATTTTACATTGTACATAGTAATTGAAAATTACAAATTAAGTTAGAATAAACATTACACTGTAACATAATAATTGAAAAGAAAAATACTATTAATTGTTAATGAACAATGTTCAATAAAATTTATATATCATATTAATTTAAATAGTTAATATTAAAAATTTTATTTTTAATATTTTAATATAAAAATAATAAAATTTAATGATCAAATTAAAATTTATTAATAAAATCATAATTATTTTTAAGGATGATAAATGGTTAGATCCAATTGAAAACTACAAGGGCTATAAAATTTTCAATATAAAAAATTGAATAGGTATTTTTCTTTGAAAAACTTTTGGAATACTGTAGCCAGTCAAAACTTGAAAAACAAAAAATTTGATTTTTTTAAAAAAAAAAATTGCGTTCAGATTGTCATGGGGAAGTTAAGGCACGTGATTATCAGGGAATCTTTATGATACACAGTTTCCGAGAAAACTTAATTATTTTTATCTATTTATTTCTTGAACAGGTGGCTAGAAAAAACAGGCCATTGCCGACCACCACACACCATTATTAATATTTTGTCAAAATGCGCATCCAATCAATATCAGCTTTTTTTTTATTTTTGATTTTAATATTTTTATTAAACGACAGGTCAGGTCTCTTTAGTGGGGTCTGAAAGGGCATAAATAATGGTTGGTTGTGGTTAAGCAACTTAGGTGCGGCATTTTTCCAAACTAAAGGAGGGTTTTTTGCTCTTTGAGTAGGGTTGGTTCAGATAGCGTTTTCGAGATTATTAATGCTTTTTTCTGTAGACTTTTTCAGAGGAAAAGATGGTGATGGAGTTAGAACTCCATGGTTTTGCTTTTTTTGAGTTTCATCTGCAGATCATCTCCATGATCATATATATATGGGTCAAAACGAACTTAGAAAATTTTACTCATGGTTGAGCTTCTTAAGCTCTAGCTAGTTTTTAGAGATGTAAAATACTGGTTCAATTACTTTTTTCTGAGTTTCTAGAAGGTGGTTTCTTAATTTTTTTTTTTTCTCTTCCGTTCTGAAAGATTTTTGTCCTGGAAAACAAAATCTTGAGTGGTAAAGTCATAGATTTTGTAATTATATTTTGTCAGAACAGCTAGATCTGTATGTAGATTTTTTTCAGCTAGATGTACTACGAACCTAGTGATTTTATTTGATATATATATGTATATGTATAAATATATTCTAAAAGTAGTTCAAAATCAGTGGGTAGGTTTTTTTTTCCCCCTGCCGGTGTGAAAAACATATATATCTGTATATATATATATAGAGAGAGAGAGAGAGAGAGAAAGATCTAAAAATTAGGGTTAGAAGTGGAGCTCCTTGAAGTCCAATAGAAGATCGTGCTGGGTAGATTGAGCTGCTGAGCTATGGATCCCACAAGCCCTATCTCTCAAACAATAAAATAAGAGAGAGGTTAGGTTTTGTTTATAATGAGATAGATTTGTGGCTTGCATATCTCGGGAGCTTCATTTACCTATAGAGTTAGATCTTTGTTTGGATTGAAGGGAGCTCTACACCTTTCTGTGATATTTGATTCAAGCTCGTTTATATGTATAAATATGTATATGTTCATTCTTTATTGTTTCCTTTACCATGCATATCTGATATATTTACTTGCAGGATCAGGGGAGGCCTAGTTTAGATATATATATATATATATATTTGTATATGTAAATATGTAAATAAAAGCTGCCATATGTAGGTAAGTAGAACGTTTTATTTTCTTGTTCCAAAACTAATACTGGGTGTGAACTCTTTTTTTTTTTTTTTTTTTTTTAATTTTAACCATATCTTAGTTAGCAGATAGATATTTTTTTTAATTATCTGATGTTCAATCTGATATTTAAGGTGTGTTTGTGTGAGTATATCTATATATAGTTGTGAAAAATGGCGGAGCCATGGATCTTGCATTAATATTACAGATCTGATATGATTTTTTGTTCTGCTGAGTCTGTTCATTGTGAAAACCCTCTACAGTACTTTCTTTAAACATCTTCAACTACAGCATATTCATCCTGGCTAAACTCCGTTCATCAATTTTTTTAATTTTATTTTTATTTCTGTATTGTAGATAATCTTTTCAATTTGTTTAATTTTTGCTCTTTTATATGTTGTATATTATCTTATAGTTTATACTCTTTATTTCCCCTCCAACTAAAGAAAGGATGATAAAAACCTGTCTTTTTATGTTATATTGTATACGCAGGGAAATATCAATGTTATATGTATATATGTGAGTTTTGAATTTAATAAAACTACTTTGTAGTTTCCTCCTCCTCCTCCTCCTCCTCCTCCTCCCTTCCCCCCCCTCTCTTCGGTTTTCTATTTTTTGATCGCAATGACACTAGTTGGTGGTTGTACAATTAATTTGAAAAATTTGTAACTCTCCCATGCATTTCACAGGGTTGGTGTTAGATATAATTTCAATCTAGTGCACTTCTCCTTTCCTTTTGTTTTTTTTTTTTTTTTTTGGGGGTGAAAATATCTATCTAGTACACTTGATTATAAATGTAAAAGTCCAAAAAAGATAAAAATGAAACTTTTGGATTATAACTGGAATGTAGAGATGTAGAACAATTGCAAACGTGACTGATACTGCCAAAGTATAGTCGGTCTTTATCATTTATCGATTAATTATTGTGAAGAAAATGTTAACAAGAATACAGCAGAGCATAAAATACATGGAAGACCGAGATTTTAATTTGGTTTTGGGACCATCAATTTGGCCTCTGGAACATACAGCTTTTTTCGTTTTGATGAAAGCGTTTGCAACTTATATATATATATATATACCATCCATCTTTTTCTGTTTTGGGTGAAGTTTATTACATATTATTTATGAAATTTGCGTGTTACTCAGTTGCAAGCTAGTGATTTTGGATGTATATTTTATTAAGTGATGAATCTGCAACTGTGAGCAACCCAAAGGAAACGAAATAAGAGACGATATGGCTTGATTAGGGTTGAGTGAACACGAGAATTGAAAGAGCAAATTTGGGTCGTCTTGTTGACTTGTGGCAGTGATTTTGGAAATCATATTCCAAATTTGAATTCTTCCTTGTAAAAAAAAAGAAAAAAGAAATAAAATTGTTTATATGCATTTTTATATAGCAAAGTGTATATATTTGAATTCCGACTCGGTTATTGTTTCTTTTTTTTGAAAAAAAAGTTAATTATATGCGTTAATTTCATGTTCAAAGTATATTCCAATGTTGGATGGAAAATTATGTTTACGCGTACGTTTATATGATTTATTCTGCATGTCAAGAGGCTGAAAACAAATTCATTTTTTCTGGTTGTTGTTTGCTCTGCATGCTTTTGCCTAGGCATGACGAATAGGCATGTGTTGGGAAAAAGGTGGGGACTTCTCGCTTTTAGGGTAACCTTACGTTTTCGTCTCTCTTTGCTATAGTATAATACAATTCGTTATTTTATCAATTTAATTACATAAATTGCTACACTTTCTTTTCTTGTATTGTTTTTCTTACAAGTTATTGCATTTTTTAAGTATTATTAAATAAATAATTAAGAAAT
This sequence comes from Ziziphus jujuba, assembly GCF_031755915.1. NCBI lineage: Eukaryota > Viridiplantae > Streptophyta > Magnoliopsida > Rosales > Rhamnaceae > Ziziphus > Ziziphus jujuba. The sequence goes on along the minus strand of NC_083380.1, from coordinate 13,938,913 downwards.
GAATGTTGAAAATTAAAATAGAAAGTGAGATTAATTGAACCGGGTATAAATTTAAACTAATGGTGATTAATGTATGTATTTGAATTCTCTTCTAATTTAAGCTTTATTCAAATTGGATATGATAGCTTAATCTTTTTTTTTTTTTTTTTGGGGGATAAACAGCAGTATCATTCCAAAGAAAGAAAAACACAAAAGTCTCAAAAAAGAGGAAAATTTACAAACCTAAACTGGAACCAAGACAGTCAGCAGCAAGGACATCTAAACTATCCTTTGGCAGGGATTCAAAACAAAAACTATCAAGATCAAAACATAACTCTTCATATATAGTTTTCTTGGCCACTTCATCTGCCAAACCATTGGTCTCCTAGAGTTCTAGCAAATCTTCCAATTGTAAAAAAGAAAACAGAGAACATAAAGAAATATAGTCATAGCTGATGTGCCACTCCGAAGGGTTCTCTAGATTTGTGATGTTTTTGACAACTAAAGATGAATTCAAAGATCATTTCAAATTGATTCAGTTCCTTTCAGCTGCTTCATTAGCTGCCTACAGAACAGTTTTAGCCTCTGTGGGACTTGCATTATGGGGCCATTTTATTTTAAGAATCGCTTCCGCCGACTCTTCATCACAAATAAGTCTTATTTCTTCAGCTTTCCAAGATTGATTTCTTTCATCCTAACATTCGAACACCCTTCTCCACATGGGAGATGCCGACTCTTCTCTTGCAATAGGACTTTTATTGGGAAGACCCGGCAGCCAAGGGTCATTCCACATATCAATAGCAGAACCATCTCCAATTCTGAAACAAGCCCCTGTCCGAATAAGCTTTCTAGTCTTGACAATTCCTTTCCAAACCCATGAGGTCCCTTTCTTCAATTAGTAACAAAAAAAAGGTTTCGTTTTGAAGATATTTTTCTCTCATCATCTTTGTCCATAAGCATTCTTCTCCACTAGTCAGTTTCCACCCGAGTTTAGCAATCATGGCTAAGTTCATGTCCCTGAACTTCCTGAAACCAAGACCCCTTAGCTCATTGGGTTTGCAAATATCCTTCTAAGCCTTCAAAGCAAGATAACCTGAAGCATTTAGCTTTAATTCCCACCAGAAATTTCGGACCAAACCATCTAGCTCTTCGCAAACACCAGAAGGTAAAAGGAAGGTAGACATCGAGTAGGTGGGAATGGCTTGAATAATAAATTTGATAAGAGTAGCTTTCCCCAGTTTGAATAAAAAATGTTTATTTCAGCCTTCCAGTCTGTTTTGAATCCTTTCCTTTAGCTTAAAGAATTCTTTCGATTTGTTCCTTCCGAAAATGAAAGAATTTCCTAGATATACAGCTTTTGAACCCATTTCTTTGAAACCCCGAATGTCTCTAATGGCCTTCCTATCACGTCGGGATGTGGACTTAGAGAAAAGAATATTTGATTTTTCACTGTTTGCTGCTTGTCCTGACCAGCTACAATAGTTGTTGAAGCATTCGTTGACCACAGTAGCTTCTTGAGGATCTGCCCGACACATGATGAGGAGATCGTTTGCATACATAAGGTGAGAAACTGCTGGTGCATTTCGAGTTATCTTGATCCCATGAAGTTTTTCTTGTACCTCTTCTTTCAAAAGGAGTCTAGACATAAATTCAGAATAGAGAATAAAAAGCAAAGGGGAGAGGGGATCCCTCTATCTTAGACTTCTCTCAGGCAGGAAGGAATTGCACATACTTCCATTTAGAAGAAGAGAGAAATTAACCGATCCAACACAGTTTTGTAGCATCCATCTGACATCCAGAGAAAACCCAAGCCTCCAGCGCTTTGTCTATGAAACTCCATTCTAGACTATCATAAACTTTCTTCAAATCCATTTTTATGATCATGAGATCTTTTTTTCCTTTGTGAGTTCTGACCTTGTGAACGATCTCTTGGGCCACAACAAAATTTTCAGCGATCCATCTGCCCTTGATGAAAGCTCCTTGATTAGGAGAGATGAGTTTATCCAGCACCTTACTCAATCTTCCAGCAAGAATTTTTGCAACAATTTTGTAAACAAAATTGTATAAGCTGATAGATCTAAATTGATTGAAGTTCTGGGGTTAAGGCACTTTTGGAATGAGAACTATGAATGTCTCATTGACCTTCCGAGGAATCTTCTTTGATCGGAAGCAACCCTGAGTAAAATTTATGACCTTATCTTAAACCGTTCTCGAATAGCTTCGGAAGAAAATGCTTGAGAAGCCATCTGGTCCAGGACTCTTCAAAGGATGCAGACTCCAAACAGCTTCTTTAACCTCCTCCGCAGAAGGGACTCTCATCAACTCTAGGTCTTCTTCTTGAGAAATGCATCTATCTCCTAAATCAATAAGAGACTCAGGGATGATCGGATGGTCTGAATTGTAAAGATCTTAAAAATGCCTTGTGAAATAATAGCTGATTTGGTCAACTCCGTAAATCCACTTTTGGTCTTCCTTAATGGCTTTTATGGTATTTTTCCCTTCTTGAAAGCAAACTAGAATGAAAAAACTTTGAGTTCCTATCACCCTCTTTCAACTAAACCTCTCTTAACTTTTGTCTGAGAATAGATTCCTATCTGGCTCGAGAAATTCTCAAATTGTCCAGGATAGCGTTTTCCTTTGCTCGATCTATATCATCTTTCTGCTAGATAGCTTTCAGTTCTTGTTCTAAATCTTGTATTTGCTTATTAGCAAATCCAAAAATATTTTTATTCCAGATTTTCAGAGCTTTTGAAGTATTAATAAGGCTTTTTCTTAATATGTAGCTGTCTGTTCTAGGCTGTCAATCAGCATTCCAAGCTTTCTCTACAACATAGGAGCTCGATTTGTCCGAGGTCCAAGCTTTCAAAAATCTGAAAAGTCTTCTTGTCTTCCTTTGATCCTCTTCCAAACGAATAATAATAGGACAACGATCAAATTCTTCAAACTGTAAATGCTCAACGGCTGCTTGTGGATTATTCTCCAACCAGTCTTTGTCCGCCATTGCTCTGTCTAATCTTTCTCTTATTAGAGCTTGTCCGCCCTGTCTATTATCCCAGGTCAATTCCAGTGGCATCATGCATAAATTGTTTCAAATAGAGCTTCCATTTCTAAATTTGTCGGCCTTCAAATTTCTCTGACTTGTCAATAACTTCATTAAAGTCTCCAAAAAGCAGCCACGGTCTATTTAGAGTGGAGACTATTTTGGTGATATTGTTCCAGAAGTCTTTTTTGTCATTGTGATAAAAAGTGCCATGACAGGCAAGGAAACTCCAAATTTATTCATTCTTTATTTCATTTTTCATTCAACATTTTTTTCTAATCTAATATCATTTGATGATTAGTAGATAAAAGGTCAATATGTAAAATTGACATTTTTCATATATACTGTAGTCGGTTCTAAAGTGTCAAAACCGGGTACATCCATTTCTTTATATTTGGCATAATTTCTTCTTCTTTTTGTCCGTAGCTATTTTTTGACGTCAGTATCCTTTTTTTTTTTTTTTTTTTTAATGATGCAACTGCATTTTTTAAATGGGTGTTTTTAATTATTCGATATCACACTTTTTTATTTGTAAAATTTATATTTCCACCTATTAATTTTCATTTGAAGATTTGTATTTTCATCTGATAAATCTTTTAACATAAAACAATGAAACGGAAAATGAAGCATGGACTATAAAAAAATAAAATAGAAAATTATAGTATAAAATTAGAAAAAGAAAATAATAAATAAAACAATGAAACGGAGAATGAAGCATGGACTATAAAAAAATAACATAGAAGATTATAATATAAAATCAGAAAAAAATAAATAATAAATACAGCAGAAGGAATATTGATTTAAAAAACTTTATAGGTGTGAAAAACAAAAGAAGAAGAAAATAGAACTGAAAACTCTTATGATAATGCCACTTGTAACCAGTTAAAAAAATTTGGCAAACTGGCCCCTTTTTAGGCAGAAAATAAAATAAAAAAATAAAGATTTTATTCAATTTAAAATTAAAAATATTTAAAATATTTTTAGAAGTTTAAAGTTATTCAGTTTAGATTTTTAAAAAATTTATATAAATTCAATAACATTCAATTTAGATTTTACTGTATTTTATTAAAATCAATTAAAATTCCAATACATTTAATTAGATTTTTGTAAAATTTTTTAAAAATCTATAAGTATATAAAATTATTAATTTTAAAAGATTTTGAAAAATAATAAATTTTAATAGATTTAAAAAAATTTTAAAAAATAAAATTATGAAAAAAAATTATCAATGTAAAATTTAATATTAAATTCAAACCTTAAAATTTTGTAAGATTTTTATAACTATTTTATACCATTTATAAGATTTTATATCAATCTATCAAATTTTTTAAGCTCATAATTCATTTTAAACCCATTAAATTTTAAATTGAATACAACTCTTGAATCCCAATATAAAAAATAAATAAATAAAAAAATTTAAGCAGTCCTCCATGGAATATCTTAAGCATTATACGAGGAATTCCTCTTAATTTATTGTTGTTGTTTTTTTATTCTACTTTATTTTCATTTTTTTGGGGGATAAAATTTGATATCACTGGCATCCCAATAATGGTTTTTTGAAGCAACATAATTATTTTATTCACAAATTCTTAAATGATAAATTTTTAACTAAATAATAATAATAATAATAATAATAATAATAATTTGAGGCAATACTCATTTCTTGCTCATATTTCCACGCTCCTCTAACAAGCGCAATAACATGTTCTTTTCAACTCCTATAAAGGCTAACCAGTAGACATAAGAAAAGCAGAGCAGTTAAATTGAACCAATCTTTCTCACCATTACAGGCGAATCAGAGCAATACCCAAGAAATTTTACATCAATAACATTCATACAAGAAAAGGGCACTCTGGGGAATGGAATTTACTCATATTCCCCAAACAACAAGCACCTGCATGCTGGTTTCGTTTGTCAGCCGGATTGTTTCCACTAATTATAATACCCATTAATCAACTTAGCCGGATCTTCTTGAACCTGTTACAATAAAAAGGTTGAATTAGGCAGCCAGAGCATTTTATTTTGTCCTCAGATATTTTACAAATTATCAATCTTAAGTTTTCAATCAAGACACAACATATTTGTTCTACTAGCTCAATGAAAGTATCATCTAAATAAATTGCACAATGGCATTTAATCAATAAAATGTTGGATCCAAGCAATGACAAATCACGTATAATACACCCCCCCAATTCTCTCCCTCTCCCTCCCTCTCTCTCTCTCTCTCTCTCTCTCTCTCTCTCTCTCTCCCAACACACACACACACACACACACACACTCTCTTCCATGTAATGGTACAAACTAACCCTCATTTTCACCATTGCTAATGAAGAATTTATAAGAATTCATTAAATGTACACATGTTAACTGTTTTATATGAATTCATTGAATGTACACAAGTTAACTGTTTTATACTAATTTTAACTAATATGTTTGTGATGCAATGATAAGATGTTGAACCTACAAATCTGCAACCTCGCCATGCACACTATACCAATGGAGAGGAGATGTTATCGGCCATTGACCCATCACATTTGCCAAACTACTTAATACTACAAATAGTCTCTCAAAATGCATGATGGTCTATCAGTAGAGTTCTTTTTATGCTGACGAAAAAATTGTTTAGCTACATAAATGTTAAACATTGTTATAGTGCTTCTGGTTACATATAGAGCATTGGATTTTTACTACAACAAAACTCATTTTACTACTTTTTTTTAGAAACAATAAGTCTTCTCCCAAAACCTCCACTGTATTTTTATGTAAAACCTCATAAATGCATCAGCAGACAAAAAGGTAATTTCAACTTGAAGTGCATATAGTCTGAAGCATAAAAGAATTATCTTTGCTAGACAATTGTTTTTTAATGATTTTGACCAAACAGCACACAGGATAGAACAGACCTTGCAACGATCTTTACATATGAGTATATTGTATTCTTCATATGATAACGGAGGTATACGTTTTACAAAGCATATAAATTATTGGATTCCTTCATTGGGATACCAAATGTTCCTTATCAATTTATAAATTCATAAATCAGAAAAGAAATAAAGGAATATAATATTATTAAACATCTTTAATCTTAGAACAAAAATATCCGAGTACAGAAATCAAAACTTAAGCCAAAATCCGTGAAAGCCAAAGATGCATACCTTCTCATTCAACATGTGGCTGAGAACCATTCTCTGCACCTGTTTCCAAGTTCCAGCCTCTACATTGGTAAAAAACAATTAGCTCCTATGTAATATAGTGCATAAAATATAAAAGAGATCAAATACACAGACGCAGATTACCTTTCTGCTGCTTCTTTCTTTAATTCCGATATATGATTTTCAAGTTGAGCACATGCAGCTTGAATTTCTATATTCTTCTGACAAAGTTCTTTCCATTGTGCAGACAGAGCATTAAGCTCGAAAGCAGTATTTTGCTAATAATTCAATTGGGGAAAAAAAAAAAAAACACTTATAGAACAGTATACAGCATGCACTTAGATTACGAAATCATTAAAGAGCTAAATAGTTAAACACCTGATGAAATTTCCTATCACGGTTCACTGCTTCAATCTTCTCAAAATGTTCCTGAGCTAACTTTTGCATTCTGGAATATAACGAACAAGATGAAGAATAAGGGAAACTATTAAAAATCTCAACAACTCGTGAAAATGTATAATAAGAATATGAAAACACGAAAAACTTGGTTTACAGCAAAAAATTACCGAAAACAAAGGTTCCATTTTAAACGAAAGCAAGCAATATCTCCTTTCTAAATACTCACATGGTTTAGCAAAGGAAACAGATTATATTGAAAACAAGAATGCATTTATTTTGGAACAATGCTTTCTAAATATGGGTTTAAATGCTTGCAGACACTTTAGCCCTAGAAAGCCTTTTTTTTTTTTTTTTTTTTTAAAAGCATTCTAAAGCAATGCAATTTCAGTTATAGGGAGCTTCGAAACCTATTTAGAGTGAAGTAAAATGATATGAACACAGAGCTTTAAACAATTTCTAAAAATCACTAAACCTGGACAAAAGCACTTCCAATCGTCGGTTGTGCTGCTTCCATGCCTCAGAACCATACTTAAAAGTCACGTCCAAATTCTCCAACCTAGCCAATCCATTCATCAATAACCCATACATAAACACATCTATGAATGTTTACAATTCCATAAACATATACATGGATACATAAATTTACTAAAGAAAGCACCACTTTGTACGCGCCTGCACACACCTTACATCCCGCAACATGTTACGAGATGTGTAATTGACTGAAATTGAAATTTCAACATCCCACAAGGTGCGCACAGGCGCTTTCTATACGGTACTCTCTATAGCAAGACTGCATACATACATATATATATATATATATATAACAAAGGCATTACCTAAAGACTTGATGTTGGAAGGAGCACTGAGCTTTCTGAAGTGCTTGCTTCCAAGCAGTTTCATCATTCCTTTTATTCACAGGCGGTGTCTCCAACTTATCTCTGGAAAAATCCAGAATGATCGGAGGCTTTGCAGCTCTAACACGCTCGTACTCTCTAGCAAGCATTGGGTTATCCTAAAAATCCAATTTTTAACAGCATAATCATGCTACACACAGTCATCTTCTCAGCAACCAAACAGTCACCCAAAAAAAAAAAAAAAGGGCCCTAGAAAAGAAAAATGAAGCAACCAACCTGGAAATTCGATTTGGGGAGTGGAGGCAAGTCCTTGAGGAAGTCATTGGGCTTCTTGAAGCTTCGTCGCATCTCTTCCTCCACTAAACGGTCGACCTCTTTCTTGACGACGGGGTTGCCATAGTCGTCATCGATGTACGGCAAGGCGTCAATTATCTCGGCGTTAGCGGAGGGTCTCCATGAAGGACCGGTGGGCTGTTGTGGCGGTGCTTCGAGCATAAGTATCTCCCCGTTGTTGTTGTTCGCCATTGTTGGTGGTTGCGGTGCGAATCGAGCTCTGCGAGAGCAGAGGCTATAGAGAGAGAGAGAGAGAGAGAGAGAGAGAGAGAGAGGGAAGTGTGGGCTTTTTGAAGGTATAAGCCCAAATCGGCTTCATAAACATATATATTTTTGTCTGAATTTAAAATAAAAATAGTTTACCATAATTTTCATGAAATTAATTACATAAACATAATTCTTTTAACAAAGTTTTCTTAAAGAATTAAAAATTAAAAATTGAAGCTTTAATCAGTTTTATAAATATAATCAGTTCACTTGATTTACATTCTTAAAATTATCATAAGAAAAAAAAAATTCAAAATTTTTTTTCTAGTGATCTATAATAGTAAATGTATTTTAAAATAATTGTTTTAAACGAAAAAATATATAAACTCTTGTTAAATAAGCAATTTGATTTGGTTACGTTGGACATTGAAGTCTTGCTTTAAGAATTTTGTATTACTTAAATTTCAGTGCAAGGTTTCTTTCATAACTATTTTTTAAAATTAGTTATGAAATGTAAAAATTACAAATGGAAACATGATTCATTATTCATAACTTATTTTTTTTTTTTAGGTGTCATCCTTTCTGTCAGACCAGTGAATTAAAAATAAAAAAATAAAAAAAGGGAAAAAATATTCTGATCTTAAAAAGACTGGCATTTTAGGGACTTGAAGGTTGTAAATGCTTTCCAGACCAAAGAAAAAAACGAGAACAGGAAACATGAAGATGTGATACATCCATAAGAATAATAAAAACCATATGGAAAACTGAAACAAATCATATTTTTCAACTCTAGATATGTGATGTTCAATTACAAAATGGGTAAAATCTTCCAAAGATGTGGAGTTATATAATTATTACTTCATACAGAGAGAGTTACAGCCATAAAAACAATCAAGAAAAAGATTGAGAAGATGAAGTAATACAAAGGGCAAGCTTCTACACTGCTGTAATCCTAAAAACTGTCCTTTTTGGTTGAATTTTTTCAGAATGCCAAATCTTACAGCATCTTCACGTTCTCTACATTGATGCCTCCTTTTGTAAAGTAATAAATCTTTAAAATGAAAATGTAACTTAAAAAAAGCTCACTTGCCATGTCTATGTGAGTGGCATGTTTGAATAGAGGAGAGTGAAGAAGAGTTCAACTTCTGGTACATGTCGAATAACTTGAATGAATTGGTTTTTGCTTGGCTCTTCAACGAGTATGGGACCCATCTGGGTAACCCGTGGCAATAACCTGGCAAGTGGTAGCCCTGAAGTCAGATTGTCTCCTCCGAACTGCATCTCCATATCTTTCACTACCACGTCCACCACGGCTTTCAGTGCCATCTCAGCAACGCTTCCAAATTCAGCACTGCATAAGAAACACAGATTTACTCTTTTGAAGAAATTCCATATTCATAGTGCGTTCATAAAACTTTTTGAAGATGGTAACAAATGGCCTTACAATAGCAACTAAAGAAACAAAATTTCATTTACTTCGTTGACCTTTTTCTTGCAAGAAAAAGATAGATCAAACAAGTGAGTATAGAGAATAGGAAGATAGCATAAATTTAATCTACTTTAGAAAATTACAGAGTGCAGCTAGCAACCAGAAACGCTTGAGAAAATGTGATTAGTCATTTGGAGCTGGAAGATATTGAATAAAAAAAATCCTCTACATTTATCTGCAACTGTTTTCTTTTTAAAGAATTCATATATTCTCTCAAAGCAAATAGAAATTCAATGAGAAAGAGCAAGAGGTCAACATAAAACCCTTTTCCTAAACTTCGAGAAACATGATTAAGAGTTCCTCAGCTGCTTATAAAGTGAACATGCATTTAGCACAGATAATTGTGTGAACAGATCACAGCATTACACAACAGCTTGACCATTTCCAAAAATTCCACACCACAGAGTTGCATATTAACCATCGTCCTTTTTGTAAGCTACTTGATATTTGTGGTAAAATGTTTATGCAACTTCATCAACATACCTTGTTAAAACTGCTCTTGTCTCCGCCATGAGTTCGTCAAATTCAGTAGTATCTGAGAGAATTTCATCACTGTTAGAGACTGTGGCTGGTTTGGGCAAACGAGCATCTTCAGGCATCAAGTAGTCCAACCAATGATGAGGACTCTTTGCACTCATAAAGGCATCAAGTATTTGTGTGATAGTTTCATGTAGAACTATAGTGTTAAAGGAATCTTTCAACTGCTTTCTGCATGTAAAAAATGCCCAAACCATTTAAGAAAATCTAGAAATTTTTTTAAAATTTTTTTTGAAAGATGCCTTCACAATTAATAAACACACCAGTTTTATTTCATGTAACTTGGCCTTGACAAGGTTAAGAAAGGCAATATATTTTCCAAGAGCAGATTAAATTTATCTGTAGCTAGCTATATGGGTAACAAGATTAGGCTATATCTTCTTATTTCAGTTCAAAAAGAAGATGGTTATGCTATATCTTAAATGGGAGTTGCTTGGCAGCTCTATTGATGTATTTCAGCCGTTGAGATCCTTGTGGTCTCCATGCTTGCAATGCAAGGATGAAAAGCCGATTTACACCAATACATTCAAGAATTGAGGTTATCAGTATAGAAAGAATGGCAGTGAAAATTTGAATAAAATGTTGACAATTTGCTATATTTAAATATGTCACTAGAAATTTGTTTCGAATAAATAGCCATTGAAATTTCATGTTATGCTCCTTGGCATTTACTGATATTGATGTTGATGTTGAACCTTCGTATTAATATATACCCATTGATACACAATAATTCTGAACCATTAACTTTTCAACTTTGGTGCTAAGGGGCATTAAAAATTTCAAGTTTAAGAATGAAAAGATTGAAAGACTGAACATTATTTACAAGAATGACCCATTGCATTTACTTATCATATTGTGTCAATCTAAAACATCTCTGTTTTAGTTAGGTGGGAAACAAATAAAAACAAATGATGCGTTGACAGTCAAGCTTATTTAGTAAGATCCAAACACACATAAAACTAACAGTTTCCAGAAAGTAAGAACAACCTTACCCTTTGAGAACTTCTGTGGTTGCTGCCTGCATATTTGATATCAAGGAAGGCAAGCCATATGCAGGGAGAAAATCACTACTTGCCAAAAACTTCTGCTGGTCATCCTTATCTATGATTTCAGGATCCTCCTAAAATCATGGAACATAACCAACTAAAATTAGAGAAGTAATGGGACCAACACATTATTTAAGAGTGAATACATAGTATCTGATGCGAGCAGCACTAAACATATGCAACATGAACCCAATAAATAACTAACAAGGGGCTAACGAGATTTAAAGGTGATGAAGATTACATATAAGAAAGCAAAATTCTGGAGCGTCATCAGGATGGGGAGGGGGCAGCAAGGGGAAATACACAGAAGAAGCGTGGTATGGAAGGAACCGACTATATTTTTATGACATGCATGAACTCAAAAAGTGTCACCAAAAGCAGCATAAATGATGTTAACATTACACATTAACTAAAATTTAAAGTCCACCAAGTAGGAAAAATCCAACAAAGTTTTGCATATGATGATTATTTCACCAAAATACAATTAGTCCTCTGCAAAAGAGAAACTCAAGTTAACAATCAGCTATATATATAATTGTTTTTATTGGCATACCATGGGCCAAATAGTTTTCCATACAGGACACTAGGAGCCAACAGTACAAAAAACCTAGGTCCAGAAGTGCTAGACAAGTACACAAACCTGATTAGGATGCACAACAAACATACAAAAAAAAAGATAATAATAATAAATAAAAATAAAAATAAAAAAAATAAAAAAACCTCACAATATTGATTTCTAATACAGAACTACCCTAATAATCCATCATTTTCTTTTCTTCTTAATTGTACACCAACCAATTTTCATGTTTCTAAGGTTTAAACTATCAATAGTAGAAACCAGATTATGATATTAAGTTTGTATTAAACTCCAAGCTATACATGAGCAAACGTGGGTATCTAGGTCTCAAGAATAGGCACTAAATCAAGTTATCCTCCAGAAGAGTCCAAACATTCCTTTTTCAATATATATCAATTAAAGGTCTTTGTTATGGCACTCAATCAATATCCTAGCTTTAACATTAAGGTTATGTTTGGCAGGAGGTAAAAGAGGGAAGAGTGGAAGTAAACAAAGCAGAGGAGGGAAAATTGGAATGATCGAAAGTCAAATAGTTGTTAGGTAGAAAGGAGGGAGAGGGATGGTAAATCCAGCCAAAACACTCAACCCCTCCATAATTGGAGGAATTAGAGGGTGAAAACATTTGTGGTTAACAGAATGACTGTAACTACCATCAAACCCCTACTAAAATTTTAATTATGTTTATTTATAACTAATACTAAGGCCTAAAATAGTAATTTAACAACTATATATATATATATATATATATTTTACCCCCTTCCTTTCACTTTTTCAGCCATACAGAACAAGAGGGATTAATAAATTTCATACATCCTTCCATTTTTCTATCCCTCATACCATGTCCTTCTTCACTACCAAACAAAGGTTAACTGTTTACAATACATCTTAACCTTCAAAAAACACTAACATGTAACCGCAAACTTATATTAAGGCATAACATAGCAGATAAAGAAGTTCTAACTAATTTTTTGTACATGCCAAATGACTATGCATGCCCTAAAGCATATAACAGACGGACAAGAGGAAATAGCCTACTGTTTTTTCACCTTTATACCCGGAAATGACCTACTTAACAACAAACAAGAAGTGACATTAATAGAGTTGCTAACAACCAATAACAGCAAAGCAGGTGTTGCACCTCCATCAGCAATACTATTTCAAGCAACCATATTTGCAAGTTAAAGTCCAAATCTTTGTACTGTAATTGGCTACTCAATTGCCATTAAAGCACAAGTTTCATCTCATCTAACAGAGTAGCATCATTGATAATTACATTGCACTTCGAAGAAATCTCAACTATTAATAAATAAGAAGTCAGTTTCACTAGCTACACTATATAATTACAAAAATTGATTCATATAATCAGGTAAATGACTCTTACAAGTGATTGAGAGCTTCCAAGATCACGTGCAGTGTTGATATATAAATGTCTCCCTAATATGTTGACTTGAATTCTTATATATAAATTAAGGATTGCCATTGTCCATATTGACAAAACCATCCTTGTGAAACCTGGAGAAACACAAAACCCATACAGGATAAGCTATTTTCCAAGATCTCCACTTAGGCAGGCATTAAAGTACAAATTGCAAAAATACATACTAAGCCAAATCCATACTTAGAATTTTGAGTCTCTCCCATAACTCATGTTTTTCCGAAGACGTCAAAGAATTTGGCTGATCCTTCCCTTTCACTAGCCTCTCCATTAGGGGAGAAAGGTCTAACTCTTCATTGATCCGACTATCTAAATAGCCCATTGCATGAGGCAATGTAGTTGTATCAGCTATTCTCTGAATATTGTCAAAATGGGCTTGCATTCTAATAAAAAACAACATTACATTAGAACCAAATAAATAAGTTCATAGCTTTAAAATTCAGAACATGCACGAAATAAATATATGAAATTGGTATATTGCTCTTAACTGAGCCTTGATGAGTTCTTCATTGTGCCTCTCACTCTCTAGTGCTCTCTCCAAGTCAGCCAACCTTTGCCTGTGAGCATTATATAGCTTATACAAAAGATAACCACTTCCTAAAACGCCAGCAGTAACAAAGACCTTCCTCCTATGTCTCCTCCAAAAATCCCTATTTCACAATGGTCAACCAAAAATCAACAACAAGCAATTCACAGACAAATAACAGTTATTTCTGACAGAATTCAGCCAGTAAACAATCATATAAACAACACCCAGATGAAGAAAACCGCTATTAAACCATAAAAATCAGTTTTTTCTTACAAAATCAACCATAAAGTAGGCAAACGAAAATAACCCAGATAAAGTTGACTACCAAAATTACAATATAACCATTGAAGAAAGACCCAGGTGGACAAAAAGAAAAAGCAAAAGAAGATAACCTTAAAGAAAGCATTTTGCAGCTATGAAACCCAATAACCCGTTATCGCAGCTTGGTAATCCATTGGGATTTCGCAGTACATTTGAGAATTAGCAGAACCATTAAGTCTGGAACCCTCTGTTTGGAAACCGAGAAAAGTAAAATAGTTCTTCCAAGTTTGAAAATAAAAATAATGATAAAAGTGGAAAAGTGGTTTTCCGAGGAGGGTTAGAAGCAGCTTGGGGAAACACGCCCGAAGTGGAATACAACAGTTTCTCTTTACGGGCAGTTTTAGAGAGAGAGAGAGAGAGAGAGAGAGAGAAATAAAGAAGTTTATTTTTATCTGAGGATTTTTGAGGGTTTAGAACTAGAAAATACGAGTTGAGAAGAAAGGACGGTGTACTGAACTGACAGATTATTATTTTTTTATTTTTAGGAGACAATATTAATTGTTATTGTTATTTATTTATTTTTCTTAAGGAAAGGTTAAATAATAAATGTTCCCATATTGACATAATTTTAATTTTTTTATCATAAACAAAAGATAAATATTTTCCTGATTTAAAAAAAAAAAGATATATATATATATATATATATTTTAAGCTTGAAACTAAATATTTTTTTTTTACTAGAATAACGTGATAAAGAGTTTAGATTTAAAAAAAAATAAAATTACATTTCTTAATACAATAAATAACTAATATTGTTGTATCTCTAAAAGTTTCCTTTTTATGTAACATATATATGTATATATATATATATATTTAACATTAAAGTCTCCGTCAAAATAATGATATCTTTCAACTAATTGTATATCTATTATGACCAATTAAAAAAAAAATTACTAATTTGTATATCATTATAAGTTGCGATGATAGTAATAGCTGTCTTAAAAGAGAAGTTTAATTTTCCAGAATTACCCCAAAAAAAAAAAAGTTAAATTTTCCAATATAGATTTTTTAATTTTATGTGGAGTACTTTATTTTAATCATATTTAAATTTATTTTTAATAAACTGTCAGCGTCATCAAAATTTTTATTTTGATATTATTGGATTCACTTTTTATTTTAATTTTTTTTCAACAATGAACCTCTTACAATATCATTTGAGAAAAAATTTGTTTTCTTTTTATGAATATTTGACAAGCAAAATTAATACATCATTCAGTAAAAAAATTTGTGGCCGTACCAGTATGTTCTTTTTAATATAAATTATGTTTCTCTACAATAAATTTTTTTTGGTTAATTTTAAAAACAAATTACTAATTTTTTTAAAAAAAGAAAAAAAATTCTATTTAAATAAGTTTTCAAAAAATTTAAGGTATTAAAAATTAGAATAAAATACACAAACTCTCCATTTTGTCAATAATTTATTTTATAATCAGATTCAACCAAAAAAAAAAAGAAAAAAAAAAAAAAGCAATTTTGTTCATAATAGACTCTCATATCTCATACCACCCCCTAAAAAAAAAAAGATCATAAAACGAAGCAGGATTGGAAGGCCCAAGACAACCAATAACGAATTGGCCCATTTGATCAGATTGGAGAGTCCATTGTTACCTGGATTGGGCCTACTAACTAGCATGCAGACTTTCCATGCTTCCAAACAACCCGAATAAATCTAGGGTTACTTTGCAATATCCAAAAACCCTAGTAGTCGCTCAAAAGCTTATACATTCCCTATCCATATATATACAACTACTGAGCTCCATTTTCATCTTCACAAACCCTAGCAGCGTAGTTTCACAACACAGACAGAAGAAAAACTCTCACAACACACGCAAAAATGGCGGCAGAGGGTTTGGTTCTTCGCGGCACCATGAGAGCACACACGGACATGGTGACGGCCATAGCCACACCAATCGACAACTCCGACATGATCGTTACCGCTTCCCGAGACAAATCCATCATCCTCTGGCACCTCACCAAGGAAGAGAAGACCTACGGTGTCCCCCGCCGTAGGCTCACCGGCCACTCTCACTTCGTTCAGGATGTCGTCCTCTCCTCCGACGGTCAGTTCGCTCTCTCCGGTTCCTGGGATGGCGAGCTCCGTCTCTGGGATTTGGCCGCCGGTACCTCCGCTCGCCGATTCGTCGGTCACACTAAGGACGTTCTCTCTGTTGCTTTCTCAATTGACAACCGTCAGATCGTCTCGGCTTCTCGTGACCGCACGATCAAGCTCTGGAACACCCTCGGTGAGTGTAAGTACACCATAACCGAAGGTGAGGCCCATACAGATTGGGTCAGCTGTGTCAGATTCAGCCCTAATAATGTTCAGCCCACGATTGTTTCGGCTTCTTGGGATCGGACCGTGAAGGTTTGGAACCTGACCAATTGCAAGCTCAGGTGCACTCTCAGCGGCCATGGTGGGTATGTGAACACTGTTGCGGTTTCGCCCGACGGTTCGCTCTGTGCTAGCGGTGGCAAAGACGGTGTGATTCTGCTGTGGGATTTGGCGGAGGGGAAGAGATTGTACTCCCTTGATGCTGGTGCTATCATTCATGCTTTGTGCTTTAGCCCCAACAGGTACTGGCTCTGTGCTGCCACTGAGCATAGCATCAAGATCTGGGATTTGGAAAGCAAGAGCATTGTTGAGGACTTGAAGGTTGATCTGAAGACTGAGGCCGAGAAAACCGAGGATACTCACGCTGCTACAGCCAACAAGAAGAAGGTACATCAATTTCGTTTCATTAGTCATATTGGGCAATTTTATTTTTTATTTTTTTTTTCATTCTGGTTTTTGTAATTAAAAAGTTTTAGTTTTTATTAATTGGTTCGCTTTTCTTGTGGTTATAGGACATAGATAATTCATAGCGTTTAAATTCATTGAACAGAAATACCCATTTGAAATTATTTAGTTTTATAAATGCACTTGCTGATGTGAGTTTGTGTTAAGCTGAACGTCGAGACGTCTCTACTTCACATATTTGGTAAATTTCATATTTTGTAACATTTTTCGGTCTTAGAATGCTCCAATTGTCATTTGCAAAGTATTTTGGATGTTAAAACCTTCATTGGTGTTGATATATACATATATATATATATATATACTGTCTTTCACTTTTTTTTTTTCCCCTGAAGCTCCAATCATTAAGATTATGTTAAGTGATGAGTGATGAAATTGAAAGTACGTTCTCCCCCCTCCCCCCTCTCTTTCTTCTCTCTCCCCCCTCTCTATATGGTGTTTAATACGCTAGATTTGCACATTTGATCGCACACTTTTTCATTGCGATTTTGAAGATTTTTGTTATCTTGTTCCTTATTGCTTAATTTCAGGATATGATGATTGGTGTGATTTCATTGTAGAGCATAACGTTTCTTAAATACAATAGCTTCAGCAGTTTTGCTTTGTAGCTTAGCTTAAGATTAAGATTTTAAGTACAAATTGTTTTAGAAGTATTTAGTTTAGATAATTTGAAGCATCATTTAGAATTTCAGATTTTGAGAAAAGTCGGTTTGAACTTAATTGTCCTGTTATTGATGGTTTGAACCTTGTGTTACAGGTTATTTACTGTACAAGCTTGAGCTGGAGTGCTGATGGAAGCACTTTGTTTAGTGGGTATACCGATGGTGTAATCAGAGTTTGGGGAATTGGTCGCTATTAGTAAAATGTTTCCAGTCGAATTTATGTTTTTAATTTTTGAGAACAAATCATTTACTCTTCTTGTTTTGTAGCGCCTTGAAAAAGTTCTAGGGTTTTGTTGGAAATGTTGGATGATTTTGGAAGCTCTGTGTTGACTTATGGCTTTGAGGCCGAAATTTATTTTGGTTTTGCTTTTATTATTTTAGATACCATATTGGTTTCACTTTTTCAACTTTAAAATTAGTTCACTTGAGCCAACTTTCAGAATGGTTACAATGCTATATACCAAATTGATGAGGAGGAATCTTTTCTGTATTTGATTCAACTACTTGTGAGATGTTTACCTTGTGGTTAATTAATGCTTTGAAAAAAAATCCTACGAAAAAAATAATTTTAATGTTTTAAAATATAGTGATATTCGTTGTTTTCAATTCATTAAGTTCGTGATTTCGATGTCAATGATCCTGTTTGTAAGTCTTTGTTGATACACATTTTAATTTAGTGGAATGTTTCACTTGACTATTGTCAATGATCTTTTTTTTTTTTTTTTTTTTTTTTTTTTTTATTTGAACCCTTAGATGCTAATCTGGGCTGTTTCAAAGTAGGGATGTCAACGGAGCGGGGCGGGTCGGTTTTTAAAATTCTGTTTCCGTTCCTGCGGGGAATTTTACATCCTATCTCTGTGATTTTTTCCGTTTTTTTAGGTGTGGGGATTTTACGGGGCGGGATGATTTTTTTCATTTTGTTTTTTAATTGATATTTTTTTAAAAAATTTATATAAAAAAATTATTTTATGATTAAAATATAAAAAATGACTACAATGCAATAAAAATATAATAAAATATATCAAGGAACAAATTTACAAATATAATAAAATACATATTTAGAAAAATAAATAAATAAAAAAAAAATAATTTTATATAAATAAAATTTTATAAAAAAAATAATAAATAAATATATATATATATATATCGGGGCGGGTTCGGGACGGGGTTATTATTTCCCGTTTTCGACTCGGTTTTTAGGTATTTGCCCCGAGCCCGCCCTGCATCCCGGAATTTTTGGGAAAAAATCGCCCCGTTAAGGGCGGTGCACCGCGGTTTCGGGGATGGGCGGGGCAAATTGACATCCCTATTTCAAAGTCCGTAGTATTGGGTATATTCTTTGCAATTGTTTGTGTATAGATTAAAATTGTCATCAATTCAATACTTTAAGTGTTTTTTTTTTTTTTCTTAATTGAAAAAAAAAAAAAAAAAAAAAAAAAAAAAAAAAAACCTATCACATCCCTCCAAACCAACTCAAAAATATAAACAGAAATAACCAATAAACATAGAAGGCATACGTTGGTTGGATTTGGAAATAGATAAACAAGAAGATTTTTGTCTAAAGCTCTCGGATGAGCAATGTGCAGCTGCCCTGAATTATAAGATGCATAAGCAGAAGTTTCCCTTTATTAAAGGCTTCTATTTTATGGTTTGAGCTTTGAAGACAACTTAGAATATGGACTTCGGAAAATTAACGAGGAAATTGATTTAAGGATTATTTTATCTTTTGTCTAGGCTAATTGGCGGATTTGAAGGTAAAGTTGGGTTGTCAGCTGATTGTTTAGGATAAATCTCCTATCCTAGCGTTTCGAGGCCAAAATTTAGCCAAAAATAAAACCAAAAAAAAAAAAAAAAGAGGAAGAAGAAGTACATTGCGATGTGAACGATCTAATCCCGACTAACATTTTGAGTGGAAAAGCATGAAAAAAAACAGCAAATTAAAGACACAAAAAAATATGCACATTTTTGTGTTTCATTCAAATCAAATAGAATAATTTTCAGTAAAAAGTCGCTATACAGCTGTAACTCATCAAAATTGCTCCACTCAAGGGAATGCAGATTCAGATCTCCAATTTTAAGTATAAAATGAATTTTAAACATAAAAAGGCAGCTGGAACTGCCACCCCCTCTTTTTGTTGCTGTGACATAAGAAACTCCCAGGTTTATCAAAACAGCCTGATCCTTTGAAGGACATGACTTCTTAGAGTAAGCAACTCTTAGACATTCTCTCCAGTTTGCAGAACTACAAGCATTGAATAGTCAGAAAGTTCATCCATAGCTCTACTCAGACCCGTTCATCGTGTTGGGGAAAAAAACAAGTCTGAAAACCATTTAGTCAGATTGAAGCCTTCTCTTTCTTGATTTACGCTGCTGCAGAAAGGAAGCAAGAGTTATATCATTGGTGTCCTCATCACCTTCGACACCATTGCTCACCTGTTCCCTCTCTTGTTCGTGAACCTTCAGCCTTTCACCTAGATCAAGTTCACCAGGCTCATTGTCACTAGCCATGATGGCCATATGATTTACATCATGAAACCGATCTACTGTTCCAGGAGGCAATTTGGATCCTTTTAACATATTGGAGGGAACCCTAGCATGAGCAACACCTTTGGCATTTTGAAGCTTCCTTTTCGATTTCCTTTTCATAAATGAAGCAAGAGAAACACACTCTCTCCCATGATCATCTTCCATGTTAATGCTTGCCAGTTCCCTCACAGGCTCATGGAAGCCATCATTCTGCTCTCTAACTAGATTTACTCCACAGGGCTTGTTTTCAGTAGCCACAATAGTTGGGTTGTTCCTCAAATCACTGGCGCTTGTTTTGCAAGAGGAAAAGATATCAGCAACCCCATTGTCACAGCATGTCAATCTATCATCTTGCACGTTTGTTACAGCTAAATTTCCGACATGAGGTTGATCTACTCCATCACAGAAGGATTCCAATTCCTTTGGATTATTGCAAGCCGAATCAGCACAATCAGAAACATGAAGTTTCCTCTTCTCCGATTTTCTGTGTAGAAAACAAGCAAGCGTAATACCATCTCCATCTGTTGTTCCTAAATGTTGATCAGAACAGGATACATCTTGGCGTTTTGACTTTTTCAGGCCATTTTGTTTGAACGAAACATAAACTTCTTGATCCGCTGAAGTTGCTTCAGTACCTATGTTATTTCCGTGTTGCTGTTTAAGAGCTGAACTTCTCTTCTTTGAGGCCCTTGTATTGAAAGATCTGTTTTCAATAATGTCACCATTATCCATTCTCACTTCCACACTCCTAATAGGTGGCGCCAAACTGCAGCTTTCGTCCATATCCATACCTTTTCTCCTTTTTGAGCGTGTATTAGGAGCCATCTTTTTATCCTCATCATTTCTACCAACCATATCATTCTCATTAATCAGTGTTAACTGTGTTGAAACTGGACAAGATGAACAATCTTGCTGATGATTGGCATCCTTTTCAGTTCCTGATGACAATGCCTTCACAGAATTTTGGTCTTCTGTGGATTTTGTGGTGCATATGTTCCTCTTACATTGCTTCTTACTAGCTCTTCTCCTTTGACTTTGCGCTGCATTGTTAAAGCCAGAAGAAGTCTCAGTACAATCATTATTACTAGCTAAATTCAAGTTTTCAGGTTGTAACTGAAGACCGTCCCTGTTCTCATCAGGTTCAATAGTTTCCTTCTTTCTAGAATGTGGTTTAACATGTCTTTTCTTCCTCTTAGTATCCGGATCAGCCATCCTTTTCCCATTTGTTATCATCAATGGAATTGTATCAGGCAGAGATGGTGGATGGCCATTCATTGGTACAAGGAAATTGTTCTTTTGAGAATGTTGCCTAGTTTTCTTCTTCGAAGGGGGTTCGTGCCCATCATATGCTTCAACTCCATCACTGTTATTTATTTCCAGGGCTTCCTCTGGACAAATTCGAGGTTTTTTTCTCAACTTTTTAGATCTCTTCTTCGGAACTTTGCTGCATTTAAATGAAAAACCATAAGCATAAGTGAAGGTTTGGCTACAGATTGAAATAAAATACTTGTAAAAAAAAAAAAAAAAAACAAAAAAATTAATCAAGATTCTCAAGAAATATAATATATATAACGGAATATCCCAAGAAATCTCATACAGAACAAGGCGGTGAAAGTTACTTACCCAGAAGGTAAATTATTTTTCTTAGTGGAATTTGAACACCCTCTGCACATGATGGTAGCATCACATGAGAATAAGTAAAATAAATGCAAACCAACAACGAGAATCAAATGTTAGACCATATACCTTAGTTTTCCAGTCTGTTTGCTAGTATGATTAACATCCTTTTCAGAAGTTATCATTGGTAATGGAAGAAAATCTTTGGGACCAAGGGCAGGACGCTCATCCTCTCGATCTACGAAGTTGCGTATAAGAGCAGCCTTTTGTATCCTTCTAGCTTCTTGAAGCAAAGGGACTTCCTGTGGAAGCAACACCTTCCATCTCCTGGTTAAGAAGAAATTGGGCAAAGGCAAAACAGAAATGTTCAGAAGAAGGGGGGAAAAAAACTAATAAACTGAGCCATTTGTTCAGCTATAGATATGCGAAACTTCATACCTACGACACATATTATCAGTACGTCGAGGTACACATTCAGCAACCTTAGCCCAGCAATATCCATGTTCTGCAATTGCTGCTCTCAAATTTGAATCTTCTTCTGCTGTCCATTTACCCCATTTCAGAGAAGGATCTAAAGAATTGACCCATCTGTCATCAAATTAGAAAATTAATAATTTCTCAAACTGAAAGAACTTAAGCTGAGCATAAAATAATTTTGAAGTACCTTTCTCTACATTGCACCTCGGTACGACCAGGCACAAATTGAGCTGTTTTCTTCCAATTTTTGGGCCCAAAGAGCATCTGTGCCACTGTCAGGCGTTTGTCCTCATCTGGAGTCCACCTGCCTATTCTCTCCCTCGTTGGATGAAGAGATTTTTTCCACCTGACAATATGATAATTGCAAATGGTCTTAGTTGTTCAACAAAGTGAGAAGCCATCTCTATAGCGCTCTTGAAAGAGAAGGAAAAAGAAAATGCAATTTATATGACTAACACTTGAAGTCAGAAAAAGAGACTAGCACATAGTGAGATAATAAACCCTATGAAGACTAAGACTGTAAATCCTTAAAAGACTAATTCTCTTAAAAGAAACATTCTTTATTCTCAACAAAATGATATTCACAATAGAACAACTGGAGATCCAAAGTCTATAGATGTATGCATCTAAACTAGTTTTTGAACAGAATAAATTTTCTCTATTAAACTATATAGAGATGTGCCACTAAAGGAAACATCTACGATGTACAACAACCACATATACTGAGTCATAAGACAGAACTATTACATAGATGAGGCTTGTGTATTTACATTATCCCATAACATGAAATCTTTATTGCTTTCTTAAGAAAAAAACTATATGCTCCAGCAACAGATAAAGTGATTTTTTGAATAGAACTAACCTATTGGAGCATTGGGTTCCAGTTCGTCCTTCCAAAACAGAAGCTACAGACTGCCAATCCCCCTCACCAAAATATTCTACAGCAGACCGGAGTTTAGCATCCTCATCCTTGGTCCACTCACTTTTCAGTATGGAAACATTCAGACTCCTTTGATAACGTGCCAAGCACTGAAATGGGGTCCTGTTTGTTCCCAACGATAAAGCAATATCAAACCAGTTGCTGATCCCCCTCTCCTGGACAAGAAACAAAAGAGTTTTATCCTCTTCAGCTGTCCATGGATTGCAATTGATCAAAGGATCTTCAAAGTTCAACCACCTGCAAAACCATATACATTAGGCTAAACAAACTCAAATAAAGTGATCCAGGTATACAAGAAGACTGTGGTTCATAGACACAAATAAGAGCGTCACAAACGTCTGTGATGACATCATCACAGATGCACTCAGCACCGCTGTCTTGAGTAAAGCATGCCATGTATCGGTCCCACCTGTATGACCTATGGTGACGTTGCATTTTTAATCAAATCCAGCAATGCTAAATGTGTCTGTGGTGATTGTCATAGAAGTCTGCAAAGTTTGCTTCATGGAAGGACACACATGCTTCAAGGGAATCAATAACACAAAACACTAGTCAAGAATTTTACAGATTGAGATCAGGTGACAAATAGAACATGACCCTACCTTCAAGTAAAATTTGATACTGAGCAAAGCAAGCAAACAAGCATGAAAAATAATTGGGAATCTCCACTAACATTTTGACAAAATAGGTGAGTGGAACAAAATGAAGATAAATGTAGGTTTGCAGCATCATTACCAATGAGAACAAAATATACATGAACAGTGTCACGATAAACTTAAATCTATAGAGCTAGGAATTGGGTGACCCCTTACATTTGGTTGCTTGTTAAATTAAGAAACCTAGTATTAATCAGCAGTTGGTGTTTCTTATAAGCATTATGTATGTATCTATGTATTGAAACACCTACTATGCAATGATACACCTTCCCTAGTTTCATTTGTAACAATACAAAATATGCAACATCAAATAGACCTAGTTACGCTTTTCCTTGTTGCTAAATATAATTAAACAGAGAAAGCATAGTTAAAAGCCTTGTTAAAGAAGGAAATAAAAAGCAAAACTTAACACCCCACAACTAAGTTATTAATAAGGGGATTCCTAAAATTATTGGACTCCAATGATGTTGGATATATATGCAGTTTCAGAAAGTCCACAAACCACTATTTTAGCATTATGTATGTATCTATGTATTGAAACACCTATCTATGCAATGATACACCTTCCCTGGTTTCATTTGTAACAATTCAAAATATGCAACATCAAATAGACCTAGTTATGCTTTTCCTCGTTGCTAAATATAATAAAACACAGAGAGCATAGTTAAAAGCCTCATTAAAGATGGAAATAAAACACAAAAATAACACCCTACAACTAAGTTATTAATAAGGGGATTCCCAATATTTTTGGACTCCAATGATGTTGGATGTATGTGCAGTCTCAGAAAGTCCACAAACCACTATTTAAGTATAATGTATCTATGTATTGAAACACCTATCAATGCAATGATACACCTTCCCTCGCTTCATTTGTAACAATACAAAATATGCAACACCAAATAGACCTAGTTATGCTTTTCTTCGTTGCTAAAGACGGAAATAAAATGCAAAAATAACACCCCACAGCAAAGTTATTAATAAGGGGATTCCTAATATTATTGGACTCCAATGATGTTGGATATAAGTGCGGTCTCAGAAAGTCCACAAACCACTATTTTAGCTAATGTATTCTGATATAAATGAGTTTCTTCAAATTATTTGAATCTTTTTAACTTGATAAGCAATAGGATGTTCTAAGGTCATATACAAACCAGAAAGAGAAGGCTGATATTGATTTGTCCAATTTGCTATGCCCAACCATTTTCTCATAAAGCAGACAAAAAAGTCAAAATATGCATATGACAATTGCAACTAATAAACGACATCCTAAAACGCAAACTCTTATGCTTCAGGACTTTCTACCGAACATTTTTAAAGAGTAAAACAGAGATTCGACAGAACAATTTTGAAATTGAATTCCATAATCTTGTAACAAGTAAACTAAAAAATCAGAATGCAGAATACCAATAAAAATTACATCAATGATAGAACTGCAATGATAAAAGAGTGCATACCTCACTTCACATTCTGCACCTGAACGTCCCACAACATACATAGAAGCTAATTGCTCCCAATTAACCTTTGGCAAAAATTTTCTAATATTTTCTGCAGTGATGTCAAAATCTTTGATCGACACTAGAAGGTTATCGAGATCATTCAAGTCTCCATAAGACCCTCCTGAATCACTGTGAAAAAGAAAGATAGTTAAATCACAGAACAGAAATACATAACTTATAATTAAGGGAAAAAAATGAAAATAATAATGCACTTTTTCTGTTTCCGAAGAGGGATCCAAGGCAGTCTTATTCAAATGGTTATTTACCTACGTTTATCTTCTTTAGTTCTGTCTTCTAAATGCTTTGCATACTTCTACCTCAATAATTTTTTAGCTCATGTAATTTCCAACAAATCCTTTGCATGTCTTCTATCTCAATAATTTTTCTTAGCTCTTGTAATTTGCAACAATATCACTCAATTCCTATCTTAAGATATACATGTGCAGTACTTTGGTCAAGTATGTGCCTGACAGACAAATGTTATACGTTAGTCCATTTTCTTTTAAACAGTTAGAAACCATATGGTTGGAGTTATAGATGACAGCATCTAGAGGCTTTTGCATTTTGATCAGGATTCAGGATTAATCATATGTTATTGGTTTCTCTTTATGGTGGACCCTTCCTGAACTCTCTCCACTTCCATGGATTGTATAATTTAACACTCACTACAAGTTGATTTCCCATAAATTAGCTTGATGGTTTATTTTATTGGTAGAACCATCAAAACTGTCCATTGATAATTTAAACATTACCATAAAACCTCTTTTAACTAACAGTCATAAAGTGTATGCGCATGCACATGCATATATGTAAGAAAATTTACACACACACACACACATAAAAAGATGTATTGTTTGATGATATCTCCAGATATACAGGATGCACACTTAAGTTGTAGGATCAGGTCCAGGGTTTGATGACTGCCTCACAATTTGAGGCATGTCATCAAGACCTCATCATTAAGAAAAAATTACAAACATACCTCAACCGGTCCACCGAGATCTGCAGCACCATTTCTTGAAATTGTTGCCGTATTCCCTTTTCAAGATTCTTCTTCTCTGCCTCTGACCATTTTTTACGATCTAGTGCAAGTGGAAACCTTTCCAAAGCCATTCTATAATTTGCTACCTGACAGTTCTCAACTGGGCCATAATACATAGCAGAAATCTTTTTATCAGGGAGCTGCAAAAACAAGTGTCATCAACATTAGAACAAGTCATTGAATATCAAATAAAAGGGAAGTTTCACATTGCTAACCATTAACTTCAGGTAACACTAGGATTTACTGACTAATGATCATCATGGTTCTCATCTTTTCTATTATTCTCTGTTGCAGTTCCAAAATAACCAAAGGAGAAAAAGGGCCAGTGAATTTGTTCCACTTTACCTTCTTGTGCAAAGGCAAAATATGCTGCTAACTGCCATAACCTTACAGAAATCATATTATATTAGACTATTTTATTGGGCTGCTCAATACATTTACTCCTTTTCTACTCATCCTGAAGTAGAACATCAACTAGGTTCAAAATGGGATACCATATTTAACATAAAAGAATCACCTTTCTTAGTTCAATTAACAGAGGATGATATTAACACCTTTGAAATGAACAAAATTTCAAGTTATAGAAATCCTAAAAACAGCTTACTATTTCTTCAGTTACAATGTTTTGCACTTGAAGTATCCCTTGATTTTGGTTGCAATATAATTTCATATTCAATTTCATTCCATGTTACTACTACAATTATAATGGCTAGTCATTCAAAAAAAATAATTTGTTTACAGAAATTGCTCTGATAATTGGTGTGAAAAAACTTAAAAAGAGATATTTCGATAATGATTGAGAAACTAACCGCTGAATCCTTAGAAGCTGATGACTTCTTCATTGAAATTAACAGGACGCGAGGATCCTTCTTCTGGGATAATGCTCTCCCGGTTCTTTTTTTGCAAGAAACCTGAAAATCTTTAAGAATTTTAACACGGTCCTTCAATTTTTTGTTCTGCTCAATTTTTGCTTCAATCTGAACCAACTTACTTCGCAGAAACCTCTGACAAGATCTATTCTTCTTAATAGCATCCATAAACATTTTTGCAGACTTTGGGAAACTTGAACAATTGGGAGGCAACGCCGATGGGTTGCAGGGATCTGACTGATGCCATTCAGTGGAAGCAGAAGGTTGCATTGCCAAATTTTCACCCAACCGGTGGGATGTAGGACAATCATACTCAGAATCTGGAAACCTTTTACAACCATCAAAATATAAGTTATTGGAAGTCTCCTTCTCTAAGGATACACCAGAAGCATGAACACGCTCCTCTTTCTTTGAAGAATTCTCTTTTCCATTGTCTAACGTATCTGGAATTATAAGTTATAAAATTTTAGAAAGAGCATAAAAGAGAGATGGACAAGAAAAAAAAAAATCAATGAAAGCCAGACAAAGAAAAAATGAAAGAAAAACGGGCAGAAGAAAGTGTATCCTTTGTGCATTATATTCATCTAGAAAAAGATTGAATTTCTTCATTTGATTAGTCAAGTAAAAAAGCATTCTTGCATATAAACATGGACTGAAGTATAAATTTTCAAAGCAAACAGTTAAAGTTATAATTTAAGAACTTCAAATTTGCAAATCGGGAACACATATTTGAGCAAGCATAAACTATTGGAACGCATTAGAACCACAAGGTAAATGCCTAAATTAGTATATTGATTTGATTATGACAGCAACAAAATGGGAAAAAATATTGAATGCATCGATCTGCAAGGAACATGTTTATGCAAAAAGAAGAGGTGATTTATGATATGTTCATGCTTGTGTGTACCTGTGTGTGTGCTAGTTCTGTAAACGAATGCATGCAGAACTATATCATAACGAATATGCTGTCAGAAACTGTCGTTGAAACAGGCAATACCTAGCAAAGAAAGTCTGGCATTTGAGAATCATAACCACAAATTGAAAAACAGTGTTAAAGATTACGAAATTGTCAGTTTTAATAAAAAGACTTCTTTTAGCACGAGAAGAGATTTCCTGAGGAAACAATTTGAAGCATTAAACCCATATGCTACCTAAAATGTCTGTCTTTTTGCAAAATTCAATATCCAGTATCTACCATATCATACAACTGAAGCAGTTTAAAATTGAAAAACAACAGCTCTTAAATTCAAACAACGAAACGCAAACGGTCCAAAATCCCTACATCCATGTAATTACATGGAATAAAGCAAACAAAAATTCAAGATATTACTAGCATACATGCGTTCAAAGTTTTGTTTGTGAGTACATTAGTATATAACTACATACTCTTACATACATATAAATTCACATATAAACAGATATACAAAGACCATACCATTATTGTAAGCCCCAAAACGCTTCTGAATTGCACGCAGCGTTTCGAAATCATCCTCTTCACCGTCGGACAAAACAGGCGGCAGCATAGACAGAGGCTTCATTGACAAAGGCTGGAAGGAATCGGTAATCGAGAAGCGACACCTTATCTTGCGAAGCACCTGGAGTTCATCTTCATCGGAGCTGGATTCTTCGGCATCGGGAACCGATGAGTCGGCGGTGGCGGTGGCGGTGGAGGAAGGATCGACAAGGTCGTCGGGGTTTCTACCGGTGAGCATACAGGCACGCCGGAGGGCTTCCATGTCCTCATCAAAACTGCCATTGTCGGAAAGCTCTTCTTCTTCGTCTTCTTGGTTTTCCGGTGAAGGAGACATTGCTGTTTAGTTTGGCGCGTTAGCAAAAAAAATAAATTAATAGCGAGAGAGCGAAAAATGTATTTGAGACCAAGACATAGAGAGGGAAAGAGAGCGGTGAGAGAGAGAGAGAGAGAGAGAGAGAGATTGCTTTCGGTGCTATTTAAACGAATGGAAATCTAGCGCAGAGGGGTTAAAAAAAACTGAAAACCCGACTATTTGTTTGCTTGCTTTTATGTTGGATCTATGAAAATAGGCCCACTTACACAAACATCTGTCGGAGCCATTTGGTCTTCTTTAACGGGTCTCCTTTATGCTTATGAGTTTTTCTTTCTAAACTCCAAAATGTTTATACTTTTTTATATAAAATCAAAAATTAAAAAAAAAAAAAAAAAAAAAACGTTTTGACATTTGATTAAACATTTATATTTTATCTTAAACATTTTTCTTTTCTTCCTACACGACCAAAGCAGATGAAAGCTGGTGGCTACCCACAAACGAACTCTGAAAATTTATAAAAAAAGAAAAAAGAAAAAAAATTTGAAAGAGAAATAAAAGAGTCAAAAGAGGCTTTTGGATTTTTTGGTAAATTGGGTTTTTTGGGTAAAGTTACATGAATTGGAAGTGGAGGGAAATATTTGGGTGGCCTAAAAAGAACTTCCCTAGGCTTTTATGCTTTCATGTTGGATCTCAGAAAGAAGGCCCACTAAGACCATAACATAATCAGCAGCCCTTTAAAGGAAAATTTTAGTTTGGGGTTAATGTTGGGCCTTTTGTATCCTTTTTTGGAATTTTAAGCATAATACATTATAGTTTCTAACATTTTTTACATTTTATCTGTCGCATGGAATTCAATTAGTATTTCATCGTTATTTAACAAAAGAAAATGAAAATGGAATTCACTTATTATCAGCACAACCTTGAAGTTCGTAAATAGTGCAATATCAGTTTAAACCTTTACTCCATGTTAAACAGAATTTTAAATTTTCATTTTGATTATATCTCAAAATAGAAAGAGAATCTCCTCACATGCAATGCATATGTACTTTAATAATTAAAAGTTTATTATCTAAAAGTTTTCAACTGATGTTACATTATTTACAAACTTTACAAAACATGCTAATTCAACACTATAAAAAGTAGAGTGCAAATATGCTTAAACTATATAAGACATCGATGCCAACATTATTACTATTATTATTATTGTTATTATTATTTTTTTGGGATTCATGATAAGAGGAAAGAAAAAATTGGTATGCCTTTTGTCCAAAGAGATAATGTTACTCGTGACAATGCAACTAACAGTATCAAATTACTAACAAAAGAAAAGGCATGCATCAGTATTCTTGCTGGGACAAACCGTGGCAAAGTTTTGCTTAGACAATGACTCAAAATTTGGATTATTTTTGGATTCATGGGTTTAGCTAAAGCAAATATGACATTGTGATATGTTGTCTCAGTTTTAAAGCTTTTACTCCATAATTGACTTTTACTTCAAATGATGACTATGTTTTTCACCTATCTATAAACTTTAAAGATAATACATGTATATATATATATATATATATATATATAAACAATACCAAATTAAAAATCATTTTACTATCGTTTGGATAATTTTTTCTCATTTCAATAAATTTCAATTTTTAAACAGTACAAATAGCTGACTAATTAGTATTATCATTCATTAATGCTGAGTTAATCTCTCAAACTAAAAAAATAAAAAGTAGAAAACCATAAACATAAATGTAAACATTTCAAAATTGTTTACTAAATAGCTTGTGTAAATATTGATTGACCAAACCCGATAGACAAAATCAATGAATAAATAAAAGAGAGAGAAAAATTAATCATAATCTATAAACTGACAACACATTTATAAGTCTGTTGATGTAGTCCACAAACTGATATCACCTTTCTTAATCTCTGCTGACTTTTGCAGGAATATCAGAAATTAAATATTCATTGATTAATTGTTCCGAATTGACATTCAAGTCTTGTTGATTTTTTGGCAAAATGAAAGGTAAGACGATACTATAGATGTAATTGACTTGAAACCAAAAAAACAAAATAATAATAATAAAAAAAATCCAATATAGTAGATGCATTACTAATAATAATTTGATCATTTTATTTATAATAAGCTTATTCCTTATTACCATGCCATGTAATGATACTTATATATATAATAAATTAAATCAATTTACTGTTTTGCAAGCAATAATCTAGAATTTGAGTAACCGAATATGAATATGTATATGTATATGTATATATAGATAAATAAACGAGTAACATTTAGAAAGAAAAAATGATGATATGTTAAAAATATGTTTTTATCTAAAGTTTAAAAATTTAATATTTATGAAAATATCAAAAGTTCAAATAATGAAAATTATCGAATATCAATAAAACTTATATAAAAATGATAAAAATTGATATAAATTTATTGAAAAAATATAAATTTTTATTGAAACTTTAAAATTATATTATTTAATTAATTAATAATAAAATTAACTAGAAAATTTACAAAAATATTGAATGGATATTGTATTTTTCTTAATTAATTGATTTATAATAAACATTAGTGATGATAAATATACTATTATTAATAAAAAATACATAAAATACATATTTGATAAAATAATTTATTAAGTAATATATATAAAATAATTATTACAGTTATATTATATTTCATAAATGTCATTTTAATGCCATAAAAAATTTCCGGATGGTTAGAAATTATTAGTCTCTTTATTATTTTAATTTATGTGAAATGGAAAAAATAATTATTAAAATATGTATTTCTTTAATAATTTTGTATATAATTACTAATATGTCAACAATATGAATATTTAACAATTAAGTTTGTAGATAATATATTTTCCGTATATCATTTAATTTTTATCTACATTATAATTTTAATCTATTTTATAATATTTATACAAATATTAAATTTATTAATGTAAAAAATATAATAATAGATAGGTAAATTTGTAATTTAGGATACTAATTTTTTTAAAAAAATATGATAGGTAGGCTTATTTAATATAATTTTGAACATTGTTTGTTAAATATTAATTTTTTTATTTTTATTTGTTTAATTGTTGAAAGGCAATTAATAGGTAAAAAGAACCTATCAATAATGTTAATTTGGTAAAAAGCATAATAAACTTCAATAATATTTATAAAATGTTATGATAAAAATTTAAAAAAATATATCATAGATTTTTTTAAAATTTCTATAAAAAATTTTAAAATTTTAATGAAAAATATGAATTTGTTAACTAAATTATAAAAGATTTAATGTGGATATTATGACAGAAATTTTTATAAAAATTATAAAAAAATTAAATATTTTAATGAATATTATAGAAATTATATTTGTTTTTATTTCTTTTTCATATATTAAAAAAATAAAAATTTCACAGAAATTTAATAGAAAATTTCAATTTTTTACACTATATTTTTAACATAACACGATAAAATATTTACATAGTAAATGGATGATATATACCATTTCAATTAATTATTTAAATCTAAAGATCTAACCAACAAGCAGCAACTATCAGCATTTGCAACCTTTGCCCAACAGAGCAAAATCCAATAAGCATCTATATATACTTGGAACTTGGAAGATATACATATATATTAAATAAAATAATTTTTCTAGGGAAGCCAAAATCTTATATAATAAAATAAATACTAGTGGTCCTCATTAATATCCGTGGAGAAAAAAGTAAAACAGATTAAAATTCATGACCTATACCTATAACTCGAATTTATGATAATATTTCGACACTTAAAAAAACATACAGTAGATGACAAATTGGACAGTTCCAAATTAGGAGACTTTTATCGACGAACCATTTTATGGGGGGACTGAATGTAACATCAAACTACTCGTATTTAATAATAAGAGGATCTGCCAACCAACAATGACCCCTTATAAAAATATATGCATATAAATACACAACGGAAATGAGAATTAACTACAAAGTTTTTTTTTTTTTTCCTTTTCTTTTTTTTTTTAAAGGATAAAAAGAAAATATGAATGCTAAATTGAATACAATTTCAAATTTTATTTGTTTATTTTTTTAAATTTATATTTATTTAAAAAATTTCTAACAAACTGTAATTTTTACTAATTAACATTTGATATACGCAAATTACAGATAATTAGGCAAAACAAATTAAAAAAAAAATCAAATGAGACCTAATTTTGGTAAATTATTGGAGAAAAATGCCCTGTTAGGAATAACAATTTAAAAAGACAAAATTTATAAATACAAAACCGTTGAAAGGATGATGTATAGTGTAACAAACAATCGGATATTCAATAATTATTTTATAAGATGTGTATTAATTTTAGCTTCTTCTTTTTCTTTTTTTTTTTTTTTGTATTGTACAATACAATATATATATATATATATATATATATATATATATATATATAATGTAGCTCAATATACATGTCAGGACCCGTCCAACATTTCGTACCGGAACCCTAGACAAGCTTTGATCCCAGGAAAATCCTACCAGATCCTCCAACGGAAAATCCGACAGAACCTCCCATAAGGGTTGGACTTACCACAAATTACCTGCACTGAAAACACACTTCTATATTCATCCCCTTATTCCTCCCACAATACTACAAATTGATTCCACAATTTTACAGCACTTCACAGGAATAACAGCAATCCAATGCATAAATAATACATAGGTGTCCAGAACAGTATACAGAGCTTCATGAAGTACTATTTAATAGAAAATACAACAAAGATGAAGGAAATATTACAACTGAATTGAACGAGTACAAAGGTACTTTTCGAACTACGATAGCGACGGAGATTTGGTTCGCTCCGGAAGAACGCCTACCACCCCTTGCACTTAAAGGAACAGAATTTAAAAACGTGAGATGCTAATCATCTCAGTGAGTGACCCTATCTACTGAACACTTTTAATATTAATTATATAACAAATAAGGAAATTTAATTTAATACCGACAATTAAATAGGTAAATAAATAATAACAGTTGAAAGTAATAATTTCTCTCAAAACTCTCACTAATCACTCCGTTGGAAATGTTCCTTTTTTAAAACATTTTCACAAAATTCGATATTCGTATTTCTCGAAAACCAAGAGATCAATAATTTAATAACAATAAATAAATAAATACCCCAAATATAGTTAAAATGTAAATAAATATAATAAATAATTTTTGAACACTTTGGGGTTTGAAATTTTATCTGAAAATTTATACTTGATGCACCACACCATATACCAGTGATGCCCTCCGATACCCAGCGTCCCGAGCACCGACTGGCCGGGGGGGGGGGGGGGGGTTAAAGAGAGAAACTTGCAAACGGCATTTCGGCATCCCGACAGTACCGCTGCTGAAACCGTTATCCCGGCCAAGGAGGGGGGCGCCTGTGACCAATATCAAACTTGCCTGCCCACGGTCCAATGACAACTCACGGGAGACATAATACTTGCGCGCTAACCACATATATACCGGAACACCAATATTGTATGAGTGCGTCTAAAATAATTACTAAATTAATTATAACCGTACCGTTTTTCCAAAATTACCGTGTGAAATATACCAATTTTCAAATTTACCATTCCACATGTTTTCCTTGAACAAACCCGGTACGATAACATCGATAACAATAAAATAATAATTTTTCTTATAACACGAGGTTCAACGAATAATATACCACGGGCATAATTATAAAGATTAAACCACCAATTTAAACAAATATTTTCACAAAATATTTAAACCAATTATGCCCGAAAACAATATTAAAACCACATACGATTTATTATTGAAAATACCTTACTCATGCATAATAAATAAAATTAAATCACAATAAAATAATAATTAAATTGCACCACATAAGCATAATTCCAAATATCAATTAAGCACCAATTAAATATAATTAATTGTCCAAAAATATTTTTTTAAGGTGGGTCACTCACCTTAAGTGCGTATATCAGCTAAGATCCTCCACATGATCAACTCCACTACCCACACGCGCACCTAAAACATCCACAGTACACCAACCAAATATATTAATATTTTAATCAAGTAACTCCCAAATGGGTACCCGGGGAGCGAACACAAATGACAACTAAAAATTACGAGTAATATACCGAATCAAAGCTTGAGTGATGAGGATCACGGATTCGGTCTTACTTCTCGGAGATAGGACCCGAGGTGGCCGAAATCTCATCGAAAAGCTTTCGGGATTCAACTCCTCAATTCTCCCAAACCGTGGGAAATTGGAGGAAAAGGACGCCGGATTTGGATTCAAGAGGTCGAAATTAGTGGACAGGGACCGGCGGTGCAACTGAATACTCGCTGGAACAGTGACTTCCGTCGAGCCGCCGCGGTCACCGGCAACCGTCGCCGGCGGTGGCGCGTGCGGTGGCCGATGGCTGAGATTTTTGGAGGTTTTGTAAATTCTCGGAGATCGGACCCGAGGTGGCCGAAATCTCATCGGAAAGCTTTCAGGATTCAACTCCTCAATTCTCCCAAACCGTGGGAAATTGGAGGAAAAGGACGCCAGATTTGGATTCAGGAGGTCGAAATTAGTGGACAGGGACCGGCGGTGCAACTGGATACTCGCCGGAACAGTGACTTCCGGCGAGCCACCGCGGTCACCCGCAACCGTCACCGGCGGTGGCGCGTGCGGTGGCCGATGGCTGAGATTTTTGGGAGTTTTGTAGATCGAAGGGAGAGGATTCCAACGGGACCGGCGGTGAGGCAAACGCAGGCCGGACAGCGAAGAGATCAGGGTTTGAAGGTTTTCGACGCCTCGCCGGAAAATACTTCGATCCCGGCGCATCGGAGGTCCGGTGGCCTTGAAATTTGGTGGGTAGGCCAGAATTGCCACGGGTGAGAGACTGGTCAGGCGCCTGTGGCTTGAAAGTGGCCGGAAACGGGTCAACGGCGGTGGCCGGAGGTGGAGGGGAAAAATCGCTGCCGAGCTTCACCGGCTCGGTCTGGGCACGTCCGGTGACCGGCGATCGTGAAATTTCGGGGTTCGGCCGGAAATAGGAAGGCGCTCCCGTCTGGGCGGCGCGTGTAGCAAGGATCGGCCGAAACATTTGTCGAGTCCGGCGGCCGGTCGTTTCTCTCTCTCCCTCTCTCTCTCTTTCTCTCTCCTCCCCGACGTTTTTGGCAAATAAAAGCCACTGTGGGTGACACTGTTCACCCACGTGGACCAATCAGGTGACGACACGTGGTGTTACTGTGCACTTAAGCCAGATATAATAAAATATTACGGTATCCGACGAACTTCACACATCCATAACTTTTTTACCAGACGTCCAATTTAAGCGTGCCGCTAATCTATGAACTCGTATCGACAAGTACTTTACAACCATACAAAAGTCAAAACAAAATTACACAACAATGAAAAGTCAACTCCCGGCATCTTTTGGACAGTTTGCACCTCGACTTGTTTTGGCCATAACTTTCAAACCGTAGCTTCGTTTTTTACGTGCTACTAGTCTACAAACTCAGAGCATCATGCACTTTGCCACGGTACCATGGTCAACTAGAAATTTCAACTGGAACAAAAAATCAATTTTTGACTCACTCGATCAACGATCAACATCGATCAACGTGTATGAATTTCGATATGATTTGGGTCGGGGTGTTACAATACATATCCTATAGAGTGATCAATTAATATTTACCAAAATAGAATATAGAATATTTTTGTATGTTTCCATTGGTCATGAAATATCATATTATATTCTATATTTCGGAGAGCGTGAGAACAAGCTAAAAGTCTCTTCTAAAAAAAATAATAATAATAAATAAAATAAAATAAAACAAAAAAAACACCAACGTTTATACTTCTTTACTTATGATTAGACTTGATAATAATAATGAAGCATTGAAGTGTTAATTCTTTTTTTCTTTTTTTCTTTTTTTGTTCCTTTGAAGCATTAATTGATAATGAAGTCGATATGTACTTTAGGAGACTCTCTCAATTCTCATCACGAAAGGAATTTAGATTGGATAAAGTTATATGAGTTTTATGTATGATTAATTTTATATATTTATACTAAACTTACAATAAAAGGTTCCATCATAAATAATGTGAGAACTTTTGTAGTTTAAAAAGGCAAGATGTCATAGTTTAGAAAGTAAAGTAATATTAATCAAAAAGGCAGCCGCTGCTTATCCATGTATTTTCAATCTTGCAGTTCTCCTTAATGTTGAATCCACGACAATTCGTGATGTTTTGTGTCCAATCAGGTTTTTAATGAGAATTATTTTCAGATTCATAAGTGGCTATTCAGTTAATTAATGGTTGTGAGCTTTATTTGGGTATTGATTGTTTTCTGGTTTGTGAACTTAAGTATATGTTAAAGCAGTATGGTAGTTTTAAGATTTATTTTACTAATAGGCAGAATAATTTTGTTGCTCATATAATTGCACAACATGCAGTAACTTAATTAAGTAAGTTTCATTCCTAGATGGAAGAGGGGCCTGAATAGTTAAATGAGATCATTCTAACTGATATTTGTAATTTTGAATCTTCTTAATAAATTATCTCTTCTTGCAAAAATAAATAATAATAATAATAATAATAATAAAAATAAAAATGACCGAAAGAAAAATGTTATCAAGAGGAATGATAATATTAATGTACACCTGCAATTAGGACCATAAATTTATTTTTACTTTTTTGTTTTTGCAAGAGGACCATAATTGTTTAAAAGGTTTATATTATTTTACATTCCAAACTATGATACAAAATTTTCTCACATTGATTTGCCACCAAAAATATTGCTTGTGTGCCACTTTAGTTTAATAAGCACTTAAATTTGATAATTTTTAAATAGAATTTAATTAAAATTTAATTACATGCTACCCTTCAAATTTTGTATGGAAGCAGTATTTTTATCGAAGCAGTATTTTTATGTTTTATTTAATTTTAATAGGGTTGGATTAATTTGACCAAATTTATTTATTCATTTATTTTTTAAAAAACATTGCACGATTAGACTAAAATGATAAAAAAAAAAAATAGTACATAAGACAAATCGCAACATATTATTGTTTAGGAGATAAAATGATATTAGTTTTTTATTTTTTATTTTTTGGTAAATGATATTAGCTTTTAATAATAACAAAACGTTGTTGATAATTGTAATGTCAATATCAAGACTAAGTTGTCAATCGAAATCAGCTAGAAAAGGCATTAAAAAGGTTTATTTTCTTAAATTGTCTTTTTAACACCCCACCAACGAAAATATTATTTTCTAAATGGGATGAGTGCAAATATTTTATCAGTTTAGGGGTACTTAAGGATAAAAATTAGATAAAAAGGTTGGGATATCATCTTCTTAATTTGGTCATTGGAAAATGACAATAGTACCAACCATTTATATTCATAGCAATACCAACCATTTATATTCATAGCAATAATGATTAATGTCTAAGCAAAACGAGAATAATGCACCTAATACTATTTTATTTCCCTCATTTACCAAATGTCGTTTAGCAAATGAACTGCACATATATAAGCAGTACTCTGATTTATTTTATTTTTTTATTTTATTCTCATGATGCTGTAAAAGAGGAACAAACATGCCACATGAATTTGTAGACCCATGACCAGAGTTGCTAATCTTTTTAATTAATATTTTTCTCTTTTTCTGAAAAAATAAAAATAAAAATAAAATTGCTAGATTCATAAATGGTGGGCTGCTGATTCTACTCATGATTTGCTTTTAGTTTCCCATCATTTAACATCCGTCGAATTCGAAGATATGATTTTTTATTTTCTAACTATCAAAGTGGAAATATATTTATTTTATCCTATCTTTTTCGTATTATCGCTTGCATGGTCCACCATATTAATTTCTCTTTCTCATATATAAAATACTTGGTACAAATTAAGTCTTTGGTATTGAAATTTATTTGGAAAAAAATGATAAAGGAAAAAAAAAGTCACGGGTTGATCATGACATTAAAGTGGAAAGAATTCATTAGGTTATATAGTTAGGATATGTGTGTGAAGAAAGATGTTTCAATTTATAAAATTAAGATTATCCTTCCTATTTTTCCAATTTGGTTAATTAAAACACATTATTTGATTAATTTTTTTTTCAAAAAATAGAAGCACTAATGATTTATTTTTAGCATGTTGTTAATTTAGAGAAATTTAATAAATTAATATATATATCAATCCTAATTGAATTGAATATGTATATATATATATATATATATATATCAATCCTTTAAATATAGAGACTTAAATTTATCTTTAGCCATTAGAATGCTTTAAGGGTAGATACTTAAAATATTGGTGAACTATTTTATGATTATAATGAAACATTAAAATCAAAATAAATTTTGTATGGACTTGGATAAACCCCTCTCAATCTTTAAAGCAATTCAAATCAATAAAAAAATGTTATAATATTAAAATTTCTATATATATAATATAATTTCTACAGTGATTGAGGTTGTCCCTTTTTTTGGTAGGAGCTTGCGGCCTATTACCAATTATAGGAGCAAACTGTCTGTCTGTGTATATATTTTATATATTTATAGGTAAATATTTTTATATCTACATAAAAAAACAACTATATATATATATATATTCAATTCCGATATAATTATTTTGATTTTATAAAATTATGATATAGATCAAATTAATCAAAATATATTGATCATTTTAACATAATATTTTTAATTATATTTTAACATTATAAAATTAAAATATTATAACCCTAATAACAACTTACATGCCAGTATGGACAAAAAATTAAAAATTAAAAAATATCCTGAGTCCAATCAAGAGGGAAAGAGAGAGGTTCCGAGTTGTTATTACAAAACAATGTGTTCATTAAATGAAACAAGCATGAGAGAGAGAAATAGACTCCTTAAGTCCAAGCCTTTCTTCTTTTTTGTATACATATTTATTTATGAAATGACTGACGGCCAACATTTTGAAGTACTTCAAGCATCGCAAGTTGCTTTATTGCGGGATTCTCTAACCAGTACGCTTCATTACCATCAATTGTACCAGAAGCAATATCCCAAGTTTGAATATATCAAGGATACTATATAGATAATTGGTTTTCAATAACTAGTCTATATACTTGCAACATTATAATGGTAGACGATCGTACACATAACAATATATTATTTAAAACTAAAAGGAACCTGAAAACGTATATTATGGATATATGAATTAAGAAAAATTAAAAATCTAATTGGATTGGTGAATCTAAGATTATTTGTCACGTCAATTTATTTCTCATTATAAATTGAGAGATATTTCCATAAGATCAATTTTGCTTGTGGCACACGTTAGGAAAATGAGTGTGCATTAATTTACATATTATATCAAATAATATATAACTACAAAATGGTTAAATTTTATTCAGGTAACATAATATAAAATATTAAGTAAACATAATATAAAATATTAAGTATTATACTAAATAATAGAATATATAAACATAAACATGACAACTTTATTCAAGAAACATGAAAATAAAATAATAGCATATAAGAATAAGTAAAGATTATAGAAAAGCCAGTATTAGATCAATGCTAGAATTGAACTTTATATCTTTAAGATGAATTTTTCCACCCTGTGTTCGTGGTTTTATGGCAATTGTTTTCCAATATATAACCATCTTTCTTAACAATAATAGTACTTCAAATCATCAAGATCAATGAATCAAACTTGACTTAAATTCCCCCACAAATTATGTAACACTTCATATACTTTAATTTATAAATATATGATTTTAAAATGAAATAATTTTTAAATAGGTAAAAAATAAATAGAATGAGTCTATTTATAAAAGTTAAAATAATATGTAACCAAAAAACATATCAATTTATAAAGATATATTTCTATATAAAAATACTTTCAAGTGATTAATAGATATCTTTATAAAGATAACATTTATTGTGAAATAATATAATTCTTTAAAAATGAAAAGGCACTTTTAATTTCTATTAAATATTGAA
Organism: Ziziphus jujuba; assembly: GCF_031755915.1. Taxonomy (NCBI): domain Eukaryota; kingdom Viridiplantae; phylum Streptophyta; class Magnoliopsida; order Rosales; family Rhamnaceae; genus Ziziphus; species Ziziphus jujuba. The sequence continues at coordinate 13,898,136 of NC_083380.1, read as the reverse complement.
AAATTAATTAATGTAATTAAAATATTTTTCCAACAGAAAATTTTATAGACTACACCTTAATGAATAATCTAAAATCCGGATTACATTTTCAGATCTTCCATTATAAATTTGAGATAATTCCTATATCCCGTATCATATATGGATGGGCATGGTCTCTTATATTATTTGTGGTTTATTTAAGATGAATCTTAATGTCTAATTATATATAATTCATATTATATATATTATGTATACATATATATATATATATATATATATATATATATATATATAGTATTGATGAACATGGCCTCTCGTATTATTTATAATATGTTTGGATGTACAATTATATATAATTCATGTAATATATATTATGTTGAATTATATGTCATTGATGTGAGCCATAACGTGGGCCATGATGTACAACATAACATAACAAAATTTTATAAGTATAGCATTTAACTTTCTCCAGAAAGATAAGTTCTGTTAGGTCATGGAAGCTGTCTATTGAGCTGGAAAATAAATGCATATTTTCTGCAAATTTATAATTCAACCAGAAAATAAAAATTAAAAAAGAAAAAGGAAATGATACGTGAATGGAACAGATTAATACATGTCTCAACTATCCAACAAATTAACACTTGTAACATTTCCAGACATACCACGCAGCTCAGATGCTTTAATCTCTCTGTCTTTTTCTCTCTCACAGCCCACTCCACTAACAGAGACCTTCTATGCCCTCTCCGTTGGAGCCGTGTCAAAATTCACCAAAAAATGATAACAAATAAAAAATAAAGAAGAAGGAGATTTCAGCATTGAATGCAAAGGAATGGGCACAAAAATATAATTTCCATCTTCTAACTGTTCATGCAAAGCTGTACACACAGATTTACATTGTCCAACAATGACTTACCACTTTCCGTTTATGTATATATACATGGTAAGCTCTTTTCCTTTTTTCTCTCAATTATCCTAAACAGTAACCATAAAAAAGCAGCAAAAAAGTCCTTTACTTTTCTCCTAACACTTTACAAGAAACAAGCTTCTGAACAAAAACCCAAATATATGGCATTCTCCGTTTTCTCCTCGAAGTCCTTTGTTCACCCTCAGCTCCACAATATAGTGTCCAAAATGACTCTCCTCGACACCTTGCTGTTCTATGTTAGTTCTTCAACATTCTCTCTCCCTTTAATTTTTCATGTAATTAAACGTAAAAATTATCACGTTAGAATATCCTGATTACAAGTAGCTAAAGTCAGGATATTCTTGTGTGATCAAGATTTAGTAAAATATGTATGATTGAATGAATATTGTATATATGTAGGTTATACACTTTGTAGACAAGCTGGATTTGTGGCACAGACTTCCAGTTTTACTGGGACTAGCCTACTTGGGGATTAGGAGGCATTTGCATCAGCGTTATAATCTTTTGCATGCCGGAAAATTCACCGGAAATAAATACGATACAGAAGAGATTTCTTATCGGACCGCTGATGGAACTTGCAACCACCCTACTGATAATCTGATCGGCAGTCAGGGAACTCTATTCGGTCGGAACATGCCTCCATCCACTTCTCGGTATGGGGTACGTACGGAAATCTTTGTCCTTATCAAATTTTTCTTCAATTTTTTTTTAAAGAAAAAAATTCTTATAAGCATGAAGTACAGATAATGATAGAATATTTTAATAGTATTTTTTTTTTAAACGAAATTTTAGTCGTAGTTTTTTTTTTTTTTTTTTGAATGAAGTTTTAATGGAAGTTTGTAATCATAAAATAATAATAATAAAAGTCCATATAAAATCGTGGAATATAAATTGATAAACATTTTTTAAATAAAAATTTTAATTATTTCAATATCCATATTTGTATAAATATATTTGATTATGATTAACTCATTAATAAATTATTTATATTTACAGCTACAAAGTTATGGGCTCCTAAATACTTTTTCAAATGATAAAAATAGATATATATATATATATATATACATAATGACTATTTCATAGCAAGAACTAATAAATAAGAGAAGGATCAGAAATTCAGATAATTTGAAATGTAAAAAGATGAAAGAAAAAAGTCAAAGTCTTTGTTGACTGTTAAGGAGGAGATGTTTTTTTGAGCATTTTGAAGGCAATAAAAAGAACAATGTTATTTGTTATTGTTATTTGTTATTGGTGGTGACTACTATTATTATACAGTAAATTTATATATATATATATATAAATAAAAAAAATTTAAAGTAGATCTTTTATATATATATATATATATATATAAAAAATGATGATAATCAATACTTCAATAAAATAAAAAATGATGGTGGGGTGTTGTCAAATGCATCATAGTCAGCTCTGAAAAAGGTTACCAGAGGAGAATTATTAGTGGTGGACCCCACTGCATGCATTGCTCGGAGGTGGACCAAGAAAATGTTGCAAGTTGCATCCTGCACTTTTGCATGTCCAACATTGTTTTTAAGAAATTATTGGTCATCTTTTCGGCACAAATTTTGATCCACATATGTGCCTCTGTGGGGATGTGTGGATGAACATACAATCATCGTATATGTGCAGTTGTCTCCAAAAGAACCGTAAACGTGTTCTTAAAATTAATTATAATTATTGATTACAAGATTGAACAAAAATAATATTTTAAATCAATTCCAATAATTAGTTTAGGTTCCGTTTGCCTTTGCCATGGTATTATTTGATAACGGTTTCATTTTTGGTTTTTAATTTTTTCTAAATTTGCTCATTTTAAATATTAATTAGTAATAATTAAAATTTATTAACTGTCTTAATTAATTGTAAATTTAAAATTTTGGTATTTATCATTTTAAAAGATTATTATTAGTGGGACTATTGCTTATGTGGCAACTAATTGCTAAAAAATCTAATATAAGAAAGTGAACTTTAGTTTATCAGTGAATTAAATTTACATATGACATGTAAGTTTTAATATATTTTTTTCCTCTTTAAATTTATAGTTATTTAAGATACTTATCAAATTATAAAAACTATTAACCAACACTAGCAAACAATTTAAAGTAGGCTTGCTAATTACATGCAATTAAGTAGAAAAAAATCAATATATTAACAAACATTTACATCCTAATTAAGTTTAGTCCAATTTTTAAAACTAGTTCAGACAAATAAACTCCAATTTAGTTCCAAAGGCCAAATGGACCTAAAAGAGTAGGGATATTGATTCATATCACTCCAAGAAAAAAAAAAAAAAAGAACTATTAGAAATTTTAAGAAATAATTTATTCTAACAAAAAAGTTACCAAATTGTAATTCTATGGATACAGCTACTGGAGCCTCACCCAACAATTGTAGTCTCAAAGCTTTTGGCAAGGAAGAAGTTCATAGATTGTGGGAAGCAATTCAACATGATAGCCTGCTCATGGATACAGTTCATGATTCATGACTGGGTTGATCATTTGGAGGATACTGAACAGGTAATAACTCAACTAATAGCAATTGTCTTCAAAAATCATTTAACTTCTTGATAAATTAAATTAAAATAAACCATATATACAGTACATCCCATTTTTTCCTTTCCAAAAGTTTCTTTAACATCAATATTGTGCCAATTTTGGGCTTTACAGATAATGAGTTTTCTTTATATATAATGTTTGATGAACCATGAAAACAGGTGGAAATTAAAGCTGCTGAAGAAGTTGCTAGTGGTTGTCCATTGAAGTCATTCAAGTTCTTAAAGACAAAGAAAGTTCCCACTGGTTCAGCCCATATGAACACTGGATGTTTGAATTCAAGGACTCCTTGGTGGTAAATGTTCATAGCATCAAAGTCTTTGTTAGGATTCACAAAATTTTAAATTAGTGACATTTACCTTTTAATTCAACTAGATATTGGTAGTTGATACCCTATTTTTTTCAAGAATCTAGAAACCCTTAAATTTCGAAGGAATGTGAAACAGAGGATATAAAACATGAGTGAAAACAATAGGAAAAACCCAAAAGCTGAAAGATACTTTGAATACATTTTTTTCATACTTGAAATTTGAACTACTATGAAAAATATATTTTCCATGAAGAACAAGAATCATGCTAGGAGTAAATATTTTGAGTTGTTATGTAAGCAGGGATGGAAGTGTAATCTATGGGAATAATGAGGAGGGCATGAGAAGAGTGAGAACATTCAAAGATGGAAAGCTGAAGATCTCAGAAGACAATCTTCTTGAACATGATGAAAAGGGTATTCCAATCTCAGGTGATGTAAGGAACTGCTGGGCTGGATTTTCTCTTCTACAAGCCTTATTTGCCAGAGAACACAATGCTGTTTGTGACATGCTAAAAGTAAGTAAATGTTTTTTCATCATTCAATCTTTTTGCACATTGATGAATTTTATGGAAAATATATAAATATTTTGGATCTATATAGCTAATAATTTAGTGGGTATGCTTTGTTTTAGGCAAATTATCCAGATTTGGGTGATGAAAAGCTATATAGACATGCAAGACTGGTGACTTCAGCTGTAATTGCTAAAATCCACACCATTGATTGGACAGTGGAGCTTCTAAAGACTGATACTCTTCTAGCAGGGATGAGGATCAACTGGTAGATGAAAGAGTTTGAAAGTGTTAAACTTAAACGATAAGTCGTATAAAATACTGAGATTATCAGTTTATATTATTACGCTGTTGGCTAATAACAGTGTGTAAATTGTTTTTGGTGTAGGTATGGATTCTTGGGGAAGAGATTCAAGGATATGTTTGGACATATTTGTGGACCAATATTCAGTGGTTTGGTTGGAAATAAGAAGCCTAGAGACCATGGAGTTCCTTATTCATTAACTGAAGAGTTTGTGAGTGTATATAGAATGCATTCACTTCTACCTGATAAACTCATCCTCAAGGACGTCAAATCTACACCTTCAGAAGACAAATGCCCTCCAACACTTGAAGAGTATATCCCATATTACCCTCCTTCCAACTGTTTGATTATATGCATCACTTATATTAAGGCACCAATCACCATTCCATTTAAGAACATTTTTTTCACCTTCAATTTAGGCTCTTTTTTTTATTTTTTATTTTCTATTTTGTTCCTCTATTTTAAGAAATTGAAATTTAGCGGCAACAATTTTCAGGGTGCCTATGAGGGAGATGATAGGTAAAGAAGGAGAGAGAAGATTGTCAAAAATTGGAATGGAGCAAATGTTGGTATCAATGGGTCATCAACCAACTGGAGCTCTCACATTATGGAACTATCCATCATGGATGAGGAACCTTATTGCTCATGATATCAATGGAGAAGAAAGACCTGATCCAATTGACATGGCTGCCTTAGAAAGTAAACCATTTTTGTACCTTTTCAATGTCTTATCTTTATTTTGAAGCATTTCTGAGCCTCCATAGTTTTTCTGTTTTTCTCCTAATCACTCTTAAATGTTGGACTTGTAGTTTATAGAGATAGAGAGAGAGGAGTTGCGAGGTATAACGAATTCAGAAGAAACCTGCTAATGATTCCTATTAGCAAGTGGGAAGACTTGACAGATGATGAAGAAGTTGTTGAAGCTCTTCGAGAGGTTTATGGAGATGATGTGGAGAAGCTTGATTTGCAAGTTGGTCTACATGCAGAGAAGAAGATAAAAGGCTTTGCCATTAGTGAGACTGCTTTCTTCATCTTCCTACTTATCGCATCAAGGTATATTTCTTTATATTTTCTCACCCAAATCAATATATAATATATGGATATATACAAATTTGACCTCCTAAGAACTATCTTCCAACTTAACTAATAATAGGACATATGAAAGGACACAGGACGTGACAAATAGCTAGTGCTGCCATACCACAACTAGTTTATCAGTGTCAGCCATACAATTTGTCATGTCATTATGTCAACAATTATAAACTGAAAAATAGTTTGCACAAGAACATTTTTCTCTTTTTAAGTATAATATATATACACATTTGGCTTTGGATTCATAATATGCTTCTTTATATGTGATGGTGTAGGAGGCTAGAAGCTGATCGATTCTTCACAACCAACTTCAACTCCAAAACCTACACAGAGAAAGGACTTGAATGGGTAAACAAGACCGAGACATTGAAGGATGTGATTGATAGGCATTTTCCTGAAATGACAAAGAAGTGGATGAGGAGCTCTAGTGCATTCTCAGTCTGGGATTCATTGCCAACTCCTACAAATTACATACCTCTTTATTTCCGCCCTGCTCCTTGAAATTTTTTTATATGAACTTTTAGTGAGGAAATCTAATCATATATATATATATATGTCTTTTTTTCCTCCACATCAAGAAAACAGATTGTTTGGACTGAGAAGCTCCCTCCAGTCTGTATAGAAATTAAGAATACAAGTTCATATGATCAAAATCTCATATGCAATGCCAATTTACGAGTTTTAATGTAAGATAATGTATATATGTTTTTTAATGAATGAGATTTGGCTGTGGAATACATCAGCATTCAGCACAAAATTTCAAGTAATAGAAATCCTGAAAACAACTTACTATTTCTTCAGTTATAATGTTTCGCACTTGAAGTATCCCTTGATTTTGGTTGCAATATAATTTCATATTCAATTTCATTCTATGTTACTACTACGATTATAATGGCTAGTCATTCAAAAAAATTAATTTGTTAACAGAAATTGCTCTGATAATTGGTGTGAAAAAAACTTAAAAGAGATATTTCGATAATGGTTGAGAAACTAACCGCTGAATCCTTAGAAGCTGATGACTTCTTCATTGAAATTAACAGGACGCGAGGGTCCTTCTTCTGGGATAATGCTCTCCCGGTTCTTTTTTTGCAAGAAACTTGAAAATCTTTAAGAATTTTAACACGGTCCTTCAATTTTTTGTTCTGCTCAATTTTTGCTTCAATCTGAACCAACTTACTTCGCAGAAACCTCTGACAAGATCTATTCTTCTTAATAGCATCCATAAACATTTTTGCAGACTTTGGGAAACTTGAACAATTGGGAGGCAACGCCGATGGGTTGCAGGGATCTGATTGATGCCATTCAGTGGAAGCAGAAGGTTGCATTGCCAAATTTTCACCCAACCGGTGGGATGGATGTAGGACAATCATACTCAGAATCTGGAAACCTTTTACAACCATCAACATATAAGTTATTGGAAGTCTCCTTCTCTAAGGATATACCAGAAGCATGAACACGCTCCTCTTTCTCTGAAGAATTCTCTTTTCCATTGTCTAACGTATCTGGAATCATAAGTTATAAAATTTTAGAAAGAGCATAAAAGAGACATGGACAAGAAAACAAAAATCAATTAAAACCAGACAAAGAAAAATGGACAGAAGAGAGTGCATCCTTTGTGCATTATATTCGTCTAGAAAAAGATTGAATTTCTTCATTTGATCAGTCAAGAAAAAAGAATTCTTGCATATAAACATGGACTGAAGTATAAATTTTCAAAGCAAACGGTTAAAGTTATAATTTAAGAACTTCAAATTTGCAAATCGGGAACACATATTTGAGCAAGCATAAACTATAGGAACGCATTAGAACCACAAGGTAAAATGCCTAAACTAATATATTGATTTGATTATAATAGCAACAAAATGGGAAAAAATATTTAATGCATCGATCTGCAAGGTACATGTTTATGAAAAAAGAAGAGATGATTTACGATATGTTCATGCTTGTGTGTACCTGTGTGTGTGCTAGTTCTGTAAACGAATGCATGCAGAACTAAATCATAACGAATATGCTGTCAGAAACTGTCGTTGAGACAGGCAGTACCTAGCAAAGAAAGTCTGGCATTTGAGAATCATAACCACAAATTGAAAACAGTGTTAAAGATTACGAAATTGTCAGTTTTAATGAAAAGACTTCTTTTAGCACGAGCAGAGATTTCCTGAGGAAACAATTTGAAGCATTAAACCCATATGCTACCTAAAAAGTCAGTCTTTTACAAAATTCAATATCCAGTATCTACCATATCATACAACTGAAGCAGTTTAAAATTGAAATTAACAACAGCTCTTAAATTCAAACAACGAAACGCAAACGGTCCAAAATCCCTACATCCATGTAATTACATGGAATAAAGCAAACAAAAATTCAAGATATTACTAGCATACATGCGTTCTAAGTTTTGTTTGTGAGTACATTAGCATATAACTACATACTCTTACATACATATAAATTCACATATAAACGGATATACAAAGACCATACCATTATTGTAAGCCCCAAAACGCTTCTGAATTACACGCAGTGTTTCGAAATCATTATCTTCGAAATCATTAATCGAGAAGCGACACCTTATCTTGCGAAGCACCTGGACTTCATCTTCATCGGAGCTGGATTCTTGGGCGTCGAGAACCGATGAGTCGGCAGTGGCGGTGGCGGTGGTTGTTACATCAACAATTTTGAAGAGTTCAAATGCAGAGAACGAGTCTTGGGTTGATCAGTTAGAGTTACTGGAGTTTGGTTAATTTGTTAGCTTCCTATTTCTTTGATACTAGTTTCCTATTTTCTTGTATTAGTTTTCTATTTTCTTGCATTGAAACGTTGGGCTCCTTCTTTAAAAAAGCCTGCCAATTATTGAATAAAGTATTTCACTTGTCTTGTCTACGTTGGGAGGAGTTGGTCCCTCGAAGTACCAACACTTTTATTCATTATTTTTTCTTTGGTTCCCCGAAATATTCACACTTTTACTCTTTATTTATTTTTTTGAAAAAATAGACTTGATACTATATCATATTTTGGTGTCAGAGCTAAAATGAGCTGCAAGAAAGAGTTGAAAAATTATAAAAAAGTTTAGACGCTCTTGCTACTAGTAAAAAAGATCTGCTTTGTCATGTCACAAAGAGGTTGGAAAAGATGAGTTAGATGTTTTCAGGTAGGAATACTTAGGAAATGGGAGAAAATTCCACTCCAGGGTCACACAGATTCCAGGGAAGACTACTCATTCTGCACCACAAAGGATCACCACTTTTTTGAGCAATTTCATTCCTAAGACGATGAAACTTGACTTTCCGAAATATAACGGCAAAGAAGATCCTACTACTTGGGTTTGCCGTGCTGATCATTTCTTTGCACTTCATGAAATTGCTGAATCTGATAAGGTAACTTTGGCTTCCTTTTACTTAGAAGGTGATGCTCAACTCTAGTTTCAAATGTTGGAGCAGGAAATTATGTATGTTACTTGGGAAGGCCTCAAGAATGGACTTTTTGCTGGATTGGATCAAACCAGTTTGAAGATCAATTTGGAGAATTAATCAAGCTTCGCCAAATAGGGACAGTATTAGACTACCAAAGTGCTTTTGAGAAGCTATTGTCCAAAGTTGGACCATTGTCACCAGAAAGAAAGGTTAGCTGCTTCACAATCGGGTTGAAAGATAGCATTCAAACTAATGTGCTTCCTCATCGACCTACTACTCTAACTATGGCAATCGGGTTGGCAAGGCTATTTGAAGCTCAAGATCAAGTACAAAGAAAACCAGGTACTCAATTATTCCAGCCAACTAATATGGTGAAGGCCAATTAAGGAGTGCCGGGTCGCAACCCATCAATGGTTAAGAAAATAACACCAGAAGAATTGAACGAGCGATGGAAAAAAGGGTTGTGCTTTCACTGTAATGACAAATACTCATCTGGACACAATTGTAAAAAACTTTTCTTGATAGATCCAAGTTGGGAAGAAGACGATGATGAAGAAATGGAGATTGAGAGTGACACAAAGCCGGAAATCTCTTTGCATGCAATGGCGGGCATACAAGCTCCAAAGACAATGAGTATTTGGGGTGGACTCAAGGGACATTCGATGGTTTCTCTCATTGACTCCAGAAGCACACATAACTTTATTAGCTCCTGAATAGCACACCAAGCAGGAATTCAACCAAATTTTTCAACAAAACTTGAGGTAATGGTGGCATCTGGTGAAAAGTTAGTAAGCCCAAGAAAATGTGCTTCAATTCCTTTCAAACTTCAGAAGGTATCATTTTTGGCTGATTTCTTTGTATTACCATTAGAAGGATATGTTGTTGTGCTAGGTATCCAATGGTTGAGAACACTAGGGCCTATACAGTGTGTTGTGGAAAGCAGCAAGAACAAGAAATAAAATCAATGAGATGCACACACGATTTAACGAGGTTCGGCCAAATACTATTGCCTACGTCCTCGTGCTCAGGTTCTGAGCTTCTGCTATTATTGATAAAATGAGGAAAAACAAGAGCTTAACAGATTCTTTAATGGTGAATCACTCAGAACAACACCCAACCCAACCCGTAAGCCCACATACACCCTCACTCAATCTGTCTTAACCAATCTCACAAAGAAATTGTTCTCACACCTACAGATTATCTTGATGAGTTTGTATAAACACGAAGAACTCGACTTCCTCTCACAATCACTGATACACAAACTCAACCCTTAGCTCTGCAATTCTACAAAAACCAGAAGTAAGAATGAAGAAGACGAAGACCGTTATATATATATCCAGCATTGCTGTTGCTGATGTGGCAATCCAAAATGACGTGGACCAATGATACTTAGACCTTCATATAACCACCATAACTAATTCACATGGCCTGTACGTGATTCTGTTATCCAGATAAAACCACCATTGCGCCAATACGACACCGTCCTACTTAAATCATTAAAACCAGATGCAAAACGCTGTCGTTCTTCTTCTCAAAACTATGTAAATGTATTATATCCAAAAACGACATCGTTTCTTACTTCCTTTATGCACAAGCTTAAACAGCAGATGCACATCAGTTCTCAAACTCCTCAACTCTTGAGGATTATTTCTTTACATTTCTCCACCTAATCCTCAAGAGTGTAATTATAGCAGAAACTCTGTGAACCCTCCTTGCAATCTTCCCTTAAATCAACATTAACCTACCCCAATATTGAGCAAGGTTTTACATGAATTAAACCTGCTCAGGGGTAAAACTTTAGTACCCATATCAATAGGATTAAGTTCTGTAGGTACCTTTTCTAACTTTACTTCCTTCCTTTCCACCATATCCCGTATGAAATGATATTTAATCTGAATGTGTTTTGATCTCTCATGAAATACAGGATTCTTAGAAAGATGTATTGCACTTTAACTATCTGAATAGAGTATGACAGCCTTGTGTAACATATTAAGTTCTAACAGTAAACCTTTAATCCATATTGCTTCCTTTGCAGCATCTGTTATTGCCATATATTCTGCTTTTGGAGTAGACAAAGCTACTATGGCTTGTAAATGTGACTTCCAACTTACACAATTCCCACAAACAGTGAATACATATGCTGAGATTGAATTTCTCTTATCTCGATCTCCAGCATAGTCTGCATCTGTGTAGCCAAGCAATTCTATTCCATCCTTGCTGCCTTTAAACACCAATCCTTCATTTGCAGTGAGTTTTAAATACCTTAAGAGCCACTTTACTGCATCCCAATGACTCCTTCCAGGATTTGACATAAACCTGCTGAGCACACTTACTGCATAAGTCAAATCTGGCCTTGTACTGATCATAAGATACATAACTAAACCTATTGCACTTGAATATGGTACAGTAATCATATCTTCTCTTTCTTGTTCATTACTAGGACACTGTTCCATTGACAACTTGTAATGACCACCTAGAGGCACAGAAACAGGCTTAGCTTCACTCATATTGAACTTGGAAAGTATCTTTTGAACATATGATGTCTGTTGAAGTTTCATCTTTCTATTTCTTCTGTCCCTCTCAATTGTCATGCCCAAAATCCTTTTTGCCTAACCAAGCTCCTTCATATCAAACTCTGAACTTAGTAACTTCTTAACTGAATCAATAACTTTTGCATTTGGTCCTGACAACAACATATCATCTACATACAAAAGCAGAAATACAGCATTTGAGCTTGCTGTCTCCTTGAAGTACAAACAACTATCAAAGTTGCTCCTTATAAAACCAGCCTTCACCACAAAGGTATTAAACCTTTTATACCACTGCCTTGGTGACTGTTTTAGACCATAGAAAGACTTCTTTAGCATGCATACTAACTATCCACCCTTTCTAGTCACTTCATATCCCTCTGGTTGTTTCATGTAAATAGTTTCTTCCAAATCCCCATGAAGAAAAGCAGTCTTTACATCCAATTGTTCTAGTTCCCAATCAAAATGTGTAACTAAAGAGAGAATGATTCGAATAGTGGTATATTTGACTACACGTGAGAAGATTTCATTATAATCCACACCTTCAACCTGGGTAAATCCCTTTGCTACCAACCTTGCCTTGAATCTCACTGGATCTGACTTGGTCAACCCTTCCTTAACTTTATAAATCCATTTACAGTCAACAACTCTTTATTTTGCAGGCGCCAACACCAAATCCCATGTATGATTATCATGAAGTGACTGCATTTCCTCATCCATTGCTTGCTTCCATTTTGCTGATTCTGGAGACTTCATAGCTTCTTTATAATTCTGAGGTTCATTATCAGAGAATTCTTGAAATCCAACTAAAGCATATGCAATAAAATCTGCATAGTTGTATCTCTTATTTGGAATAATCCTCCTTCTGGCTCTATCTCGAGTCAACAGGTATCCTGGTGATGCAACAGTTCTTGAAGGTGAAGAAAGCTGTTGTCCTTGCCTTTCTTCATCTGATTCTGATTCTGAATGCTTAAGGAGTTCCATGGACTTCAGCTTCTGATGATGATTCCTTTGGTGCACTTCCCCCATTGTCTTGAAAATCAATGTCAGGCATTACTAAGTCCATTTGCCTTGACATGTGTTGTGGTTGTTCACTTTCAGTACCTGCACTGTTAGTATTCTTGCAAGGCATAATATTTTCATTGAAAATGACATCTCTACTAACAATGAATTTAAAACCATTTCTGTCCTTAACCCACAGCCTATAGCCTTTGACACCTTGAGGATATCCTAGAAAAACACATTTGATGCCTCTAGGTTCAAGCTTACCTTCTGACTGATGTGCATATGCTGCACATCCAAACACTCTCAAATTATCATAATTTGGCAACTTTCCAGACCAGACATACTCAGGTGTTTCAAAATTTAAAGCAGTTTGATGGTGACAAATTAACAAGATACATAGCATTCATAACTGCTTCACCCCAAAACAACTTTGGTAAGCCTGATGACACTAACATACACCTTACCTTATCAAGCAAGGTCCTATTCATCCTCTCAGCAACACCATTTTGCTGAGGGGTATGCTTGACAGTTCTGTGTCTCACCATTCATTGAGTCTTACAGAAATTATCAAACTCCCTATTACAGAACTCAAGACCATTATCTGTTCTTAAAGCCTTTACTGTCCTATTTGCTTGTTTTTCAACAAGTAGTTTCCACTCTTTAAACTTATTGAAGGCCTCATCTTTGGACTTCAATAAGATGACCCACACTTTCCTAGAATGGTCATCTATGATAAACATAAAGTATCTGTTTCCACTTTGAGTGGAGACTTTAGTAGGACCCTAAAGATCAGCATGAACATAATCAAGCACAGCTTTAGCTCTATTTGAATTCAAATTAAAACTGAGCCTATGTTGCTTACCTAAAATGCAATTTTCACAAAAATCTAATTTGCTTATCTGATCCTTACCAAAAACTTATTGCTTATTCAGATAATACATGCCTTTTTCACTTGTATGGCCTAATCTATTATGCCATAGCAGAGTTTTATCTGCAGAAGTATGAATTGAAGCATTGCAAGAATTAGACACAGCCTCACCAAGCAAAACATACAAACCATTTTTCTTAATGCCTTTAAAAGCAACAAAAGAGCCTTTTGAAATCCTCATTTTTCCATTCTCAGTTTTAGTGGTATAACCAACCTCATCAAGCATTCCAAGAGAAATTAAATTTCTCCTTAAACCAGGCACATATCTAACTGAGTTTAGAGTCTTAACAGTACCATCATCTAGTTTAAATTGAACATTACCTATACCAACAACTTTACAGGAATGATCATCACCAAGGAGAACTTGTCCTCCTTCATATTCCTTATAAGACTGAAAAATATCTAGTATAGGACTCATATGGAATGAACATCCTGAGTCTAGAACCCATTCAGTCTTATTTTGTTCAGTGTCAGCCACAAAAACCTCACCAGACTCTTCACTTGAGGTGACAGCAGCAAGATCACTACTCACCTGAGTCTTACTTTTGTCATCTCTCTTCTTCTTGTAGCAAAATTTCATTATATGACCTTCCCTCTTACAGTAATAACATTTTCGACCTCTAGTTCTAGACTTGGATTTGGAGTGATCTCTACTCTTGGCTCTAAACTCAGAATTACCAAAAGTCCTTGTTTGACTTCTTCCTCGAACATTAAGTCCTTCACCCTTAGACTCAGATTTCATTTCAATGTCCCTAGATTTTAAAGAACTTATCACCATATCTAAGGACAAGAAATCACGGCCATACTTTATGGCATTCTTGACCTCTCTATAAGACTCTGGTAAAGAATTTAACAAAATCACAGCATTGTGTTCATCATTGAAAGTGACTTTACAATTTGCAAGATCAAGTATTAAACGATTAAACATGTCAAGATTAGAGTCTAAATCTTTATTGGTGTCCATCTTAAAGCCAAAGAATTGCTCAAGCAAAAGAATACGATCAGGTAAAGACCTTACCAGATACAGTTGTTCCAGTTTATGCCACATTTCAGAAGTGGTGGTTACATCATCTACCTTTCTTAGCACATTATCTGACAAGTGAAGAATGATCGTACTTAGAGCAATCTCATCCATCTCCAATTTCTTGTCTTCTGAGAGATCTGCAGAGAATGTTCCATCTATGGCTCTTGCTACTTTCATCTGGACAAGAACAGCCTTCATTTTCTTCCTCCAAAGTAGGAAGTCCCCTTTGCCATTGAAGATCTCCACCTCAATCTTCGAGGCTATTCTTGATCATATGAAATTACCTAGTTCTTGATAAAGAATCTCCACCAACTTTTCTAACCTTGCTCTGATACCACTTGTTGTGGAAAGCAGCAAGAACAAGAAATAAAATCAATGAGATGCACACACGATTTAACGAGGTTCGACCAAATACTATTGCCTACGTCCTCGTGCTCAGGTTCTGAGCTTCTGCTATTATTGATAAAATGAGGAAAAACAAAAGCTTAACAGGTTCTTTAATGGTGAATCACTCAGAACAACACCCAACCCAACCCGTAAGCCCACATACACCCTCACTCAATCTGTCTTAACCAATCTCACAAAGAAATTATTCTCACACCTACAGATTATCTTGATGAGTTTGTATAAACACGAAGAACTCGACTTCCTCTCACAATCACTGACACACAAACTCAACCCTTAGCTCTGCAATTCTACAAAAACCAGAAGTAAGAATGAAGAAGACGAAGACCGTTATATATATATCCAGCATTGCTGTTACTGATGTGGCAATCCAAAATGACGTGGACCAATGATACTTAGACCTTCATATAGCCACCATAACTAATTCACATGGCCTGCATGTGATTCTGTTATCTAGATAAAACCACCATTGCGCCAATACGACACCGTCCTACTTAAATCATTAAAACCAGATGCAAAACGCTGTCGTTCTTCTTCTCAAAACTATGTAAATGTATTATATCCAAAAACGGCATCGTTTCTTACTTCCTTTATGCACAAGCTTAAACAACAGATGCACATCAGTTCTCAAACTCGTCAACTCTTGAGGATTATTTCTTTACACAGTGGGATTTCAAACAACTCCAAATGAAGTTTTTTTGGAAAAATAAAAAAGTGGTTCTACAAGGCATTACCAACGTGAGGAAAGTCAGTGATTTTATTTCTTTAACAAGAGTCATAAAACAACAACCTACTGTTATTTTACATATGATGGAAAGTGATGATTTAAAGAAGCCTAGCATGGATGTTCCGCCATAAATTTAACAACTCATGCAGCAATACCATGAAGTTTTGGAGAAGCCCACTGGATTACCTCCTCAATGAGATCATGATCATAAAATTCCTATCCTTCCTGGGCATAGCCCTGTAGCAGTACGGCCTTACCAATATCCTTATTTTCAAAAAAATGAGATAGAGAAGATCATTGAAGAGTTACTAGCTACTGGAATCATTCGTCCAAGTAATACTCCATACTCAGCTCCTATTTTGCTGGTCAAGAAACATGATGGCTCATGGAGGATGTGTATAGATTATCGGGCACTCAAAAAAAGCACAGTAAAAGACAAATTCCCTATCCCAGTGATTGATGAACTTCTAGATGAGCTGGCAGGAGCATAATTTTTTACTAAATTGGACTTACGGTCTAGATATTATCAAGTCAGAATGCATCCTGAAGACATTGAGAAGACTACTTTTTGGACACACCAAGGGCATTATGAGTTTCTAGTAATGCCATTGGTCTTACAAATGCACCTTCAACCTTCCAAGCTTTAATGAACAAGGTATTTAATGAATTATTGCGAAAATCTGTACTTGTATTTTTTGATGATATCCTTGTTTATAGTAGGACTTGGCAAGATCATATGGAGCATTTGCGAGCTGTATTTGATACATTAAGGGATAACCAACTTAAGATGAAGTTCGAAAAATGTCAATCTGGGAGACAAGAGGTGCAATATTTGGGACATGTAATTTCCAAAAATGGTGTCTCAGTTGATCCTACTAAAATAGAAGCAATATTATCGTGGCCCAAACCAGCAAATCCAAAAGCTTTACGTGGGTTCCTCGGACTCATAGGTTATTATAGAAAATTTATATAGAATTATGGGAAGATAGCGGCTCCACTCACTAACATGTTGTGGAAAAATTCCTTTAAGTGGTCTTTGCTAGCAGAAGAATCTTTTCAACAATTGAAGCAAGCTATGTCTCAAGCCCTAGTACTATCCTTACCTAACTTTTCTAAAATGTTTATTGTTGAATGTGATGCCTCTGGAGTTGGTGTTGGAGCTGTATTATTGCAAAACAGACCAATCGCTTATTTCAACCAAGCCTTGCATGGAAAAAACCTTCTTTTGTCTACACATGAGAAGGAGATCCCCACCTTGGTGCTGGCAGTTCAAAAATGGAGGCCATATTTGCTTGGAAGAAAGCTTATAGTGCGAACTGACCATCAAAGTCTCAAGCACTTATATTCTCATAAAATTACCACCATAGCTCAGCAAAAATGGTTATATAAATTAATGGATTTTGACTTCCAGGTGGAATACAAGAAAGGAGGTGAGAATATTATAGTTGATGCCCTCTCTAGACGTTATAAGGTTGGTGAAAACATGGGTATAGGTACATTATTGGCATTTTTGCAATTGACTCCCCACTAAATAGATGCCATTAAAAAAGACATTAAGGACTTCCAGCCACTACATGCTTAAGGAAAAGAATTTAGCAAGATGAAGCCATAAGACCTTGGAGCCTTTCAGATGGAGTAATCTTATTCAAGAATCAAATCTACCTTTCAAATGATTCAACATTAACAAAAGCTATCATTGAAGAATTTCATGGGAGCACACATGAAGGGTATGTTAAGACACTTCAGCGTATTAAGACCAATTTTTACTGGAAGGAGATGAGAAGCATATCAAGGAATTTATTTGGTGCTGTAATGTCTGCCAACAGAATAAATCAGAACAATCATCACTAGCAGGACTCTTGCAACCTCTTCCGATTCCAAAATTAATTTGGAAAGATATGTCAATGGATTGTGTGGAAGGTTTGCCATCCTCCAATTCTCTAGCTACCATCCTCAAACAGATGGGCAAATGGTAGTAGTGAATCGAACTTTGAAAATGTATCTGCGGTATTTTGCTAGTTCCAGGTCGAAAGAGTGGGAAAAATGGCTAGAATATTGCTACAATCCAGCTGCCATTCTACAATACAAAAAATATCGTTTGAAGTAGTGTATGGAAAAAGCCCTCCAAGATTGTTTGATTACATTCCGAGTACAGCTAGAGTGGAAGCTGTTGAACAGGAGTTGGTGAGCAGAGACCGCGTATTGGCAGAGGTACACGATCATATAATTCAAGCTCAAGCAAGAATGAAGAAAGTCTATGACTCAAAACACAAGAAAAAAGAGTTTAATGTGGGAGATTGGGTGTTTCTAAAGTCACAACCATACAGACAATCATCACTTGCTACAAGAAAAAATCTCAAGTTATCAGCTCAGTTTTATGGGCCATTTGAAGTTTTGGAAAAAATTGGGAAGGTAGCTTATAGACTCAATTTACCATCTACCTCTCGGTTACATCCTGTATTTCATGTTTCAATGCTTAAAAAGCAAATTGGTGATAAACAAACAGTGTTAGAATCACTATCAAAATTGGATCAAGATGACTTGCTTGTTCCTACACCTCAGGCCATTTTGGATCAAAGAAAAAGAAAAGAAAAAAATGAAGTTCTTATACACTGGTAGGGGTTATCTCCAACAGAATCTATTTGGGAGGTTATGGAGACAATTCAGGAACGTTTTCCAGAATTTGCCCTTGAGGACAAGGGTGTTTCTTAAGGGGGAAGGAGTTGTTACATCAACAGTTTTGAAGAGTTCAATTGCAAAAAATGAGTCTTGGGTTGATCAATTAGAGTTACTAGAGTTTGGTTAATTTGTTAGCTTCCTATTTCTTTGATATTAGTTTCCTATTTTCTTGCATTGTAACATTGGGCTCCTTCTATAGAAAAGCCTGCCTATTGTTGAATAAAGTATCATTGAAAAAGCAAATTCTTATTTCACTTGTCTTGTCTACATTGGGAGGAGTTGATCCCTCGAAGTATCAACACTTTTATTCATTATTTTTTCTTTGGTTCCCCGAAATATTCACACTTTTACTCTTTATTTATTTTCTTAAAAAAACAAACTTGATATTGTATCAGGGGTGGTGGAATGATCGACGAGGTCGTAAGGGTTTGCACCGGTGAGCATACAGGCACGTCGTAGGGCTTCCATGTCCTCATCGAAACCGCCATCATCGGAAAACTCTTTTTCTTCGTCTTCTTCTTGGTTTTCCAACAAAGGAGACATTGCTGTTTAGTTTGGTGCGTTAGCCAAAGAGAAAAAAGAAAAAAGAAAAATAGTAAAAGGGCAAAAAATGTATTTGAGAGAGAGAGAGAGAGAGAGAGAGAGAGAGAGAGGGAGCGAAAAAGAGCAGTGAGAGAGAAAGAGAGATTGTTTTTTATGCTATTTAAATGAATGGAAATCTAGTGTTTGCTTTTTGGCTATTTGTTTGCTTTTATATTGGATCTATGAAAATAGGCCCATTTACACAGAAACATAAGTCACAGCCATTTGGGTTTTTTTAATGGGCCTTCATCATGCTTATGAGTTTTTCTTTGGGAAATTTGGCCCAATACCCTCATAGGGATGAGGTTAACGATTTTTGCCCCCTCATTTGATATCTTTTTTTTCTACCCCTTCAATTTTTGATAATCCCAAAATACCCTTATATCCAAATTAAATATTTTTATTCTTTTTTTTTCTATGTTTTTTTCTTTCTTTTCTTCATCCGACTTTTCTCTTCTCCTTATAATCAATATCCAGCCCATTAGGAGCCCTCTGTTTCCTTTTGCATCGGCCGGATTGTAAGCTTGGAGACTGTGCGTTTTGAAGGAAATGGTGAAGAGGTGACTCAGAGAGAAAACTGCAGGGTTTTAGAGAGCCCTAGGAGCAGAAGCAGAAGCAACAGGTAGGCAACAGCGAAGTAGGAAAGCATAAGGCTCATTCTATCAATCACTGGTAATCTTCTCCTCTCCATTTTCAAATTCTTAAGCTTTTCCCCAGACATTTTCTTACTCGTTTCGCTAATAATGAAATAGTTTTTTTTTTTAAAATAAATAATATATTTTAGATTGTTATAATTCAGGGTAGCGTAATTCAGTGCTGCGAGAGGTGGGACGGCGATACTTCAGTGCAGTTTCAACAGAGGAATACGTAAGGAGGAACTACATAAGCGATGTCTCTAAGTATAACACTGTTATCGATTCTCTCACCGCGCAGAGAAGGTAGATTCTAATTTTGAGTTTCTTTTTGTGGTTTTGGGATTTTTTCTTTTTTTTTTTGGGAGAAATTGTGAAAGTTGTGTTCTTTTTTTTTTTTTTTTTAATAACGGTGGTGGTAGGCATTTCTTGCTGAGAGATGTGTATGATGATATGATGCTGGATGGAGTACCCCAGATGATGTTCTATCTGCTTTAAGACGACATTCTTCAATTTCTCAACATCGAAAATCTCTGGTTTCTAATTTTCCAAGGAAGTACAGAGGATCAAGATGGAATAAGGAAGATTTTAGTCATTCTAATGCTTTGGACCATAAAGATAGTGGTGCGAAAGGTGTTCAAGACTTGTGGAACAAAAAATCAAGGTCTACAGGTCCACCAGAACAGAAGGTGAGATTTTTTTCATCATATTTTTGTCCTATTTAATATGCATCTTATTGATCTGTGCATTCTTCAAAACATAAGATGAAATTATTATGTTATTAGTAATGATTTTCTTCTGTATCGGTACTAGATGCTGTAAAATCGAACATGTAAAAAGATGTTTCTGATAGGTGCTTGCCACATGCCAGTCACATTTACTATGAGGAAGCATTGACCACGTTACAAATATTTGATATTTTCAATTGCTTAGGAAGTGCTTTTTGGGTAGCATCCCAGAAGTCCTGGTGGCATTTTTCTCCTTTGTGGAATTTTTTGCTGAATAACCTTTCTTTTGTCTTGTGGAATTTTTTGCTGAATAATCTTTTTTTGGTTTTGGTTTAGTTGATTTACTGATATTTTGTTTTCAATCTTTTGATAATTTTTTTCTATCATGAGCTCTCATGTTCACCATTCTCAAGGCTTCCTGTATAATCAAGGACACATACTATTTGCACATTAAAACCTGCCTTGATTAGGTTTGCCAGTTTGCAAATATACTATGAAATACCCTAGCCATTTGGATTTGTTGATTCTATACTCTCATATATATTTCTCTTTCATCTCTCTCATATAATGTTGATGATCACCTCAATGTTATATATAAAAAACTAGCAAAGGAGAGTTCATCAAGAAGAAAACCAACTGGTCCTTTATTTATTTAGGATAGTTGTTAAGTAGCCTGCATTAATGGACGAATGAATGGTTTTCTCAAAACGGTTTCTAAAAGTGAAGATGCTGAGGATGTTGTGTCTCCAATAAGTAAGCCGCAGATTGTTGCTAAGTCACAGTAGCTAACAATGAATGTGGAAATCTTAGCTTAAGTACTTGGAAAAGAAAGTAACTGCTTTAAAGATTGATCTGTATAAAAATTGAGGGAAAAGGAGCTCTGATTTGCAATAACTGGTGAAATTTTTTTTTTTCTGGACTTCTTTTGCTCACCATTAAATCCCCAAGTTTAATTGAAATATCCTTTGCATAAAAAGGAACTGGAAAACAAGATTTCCACTATAGTGGAATCCTATTTACATTTCCCATGTTTCTTTGACTTGTATATGACTGATTGATGTATGCAGTAATTGTTTCTCTTGATTTTATGTTTGTGTGTGTCTATGTTATTAACTTATGTTAGTAGAGTCCATAAACATGAGCCCATACATTATTTTTGCCCTACATTTTTTTTTCATTTTTTTTTTCTTTTTAACACTTTACTTTTTAGTTTCATTGTTATCTCTTCTAGTCTTTTATTTCTATTTCCTTTATCTTTCCCTCAAGTGTTTTTTACTCTGTAGGTTAATGCTAGTGATGATCGGTCATCATCAACAATTGAAGCAAAAATTCTTGATGTAGTGCAGATGAACTCTATCACTGTTGACTCGAGGCCAAAGTGCTTGGTTGGTATTATTTTTTATGGTTACCCTTCTTATTCTCGAATGTATGCAGAAGAAACAAGTTACTACTTTTTCTCTAGGTGATTGATGAAATAGATGGAGCTCTTGGTGATGGCAAAGGTGCTGTGGAGGTTATTCTAAAGATGGTAATTGTGTGTTTTATATTATTATTATTTTTTTGGGTCTTGTGTGTTTTCCATTATTGAATACTGCTTACTTATTAAATTTAATTGTCTGCACGCTTATTTGTATTTTAATATAATTGTAGTTATAGTTATTTTATTACTATAATTGCTGTTGGTGATTAAATATAACTACTTTCGTTGTTATCAGTTATTGTTGTCATGTATAATTCTTGTTTTCCTTAATGTTTAATGCAAACTGTCAATTATTGCATTTACTTCATTATCAACATGAGAATCATAAGGGAAATTTACTGTTTAAACTCCATGGTTGCACATTCTATACGTTAACAGAAACCTCCATTTCTACCGAGGGTAATATATTCAGCTATGGTGGTTTTTATTTCCCAGTGCTCATTATATTTTTCACTTTTATTTTATGTTGTTCATATAGGTTTCTGCAGATAAGAAGTCTGATACAGGGAAGGAGAATTTTCCAAATGAAGAAAATCATGAAAGTACATAGAAAGTTTATCATTCATATGGAGTTTCCTTTTCATGATTCCCTGGAAAAAGGTACGTAGAAAGTTTATCATTCATATGGAGTTTCCTTTTCATGATTCTTTTCATGTAAACTAGATAGTATTTTTTGCTTATTGACAACTACTTGCTTTCTGCAGGGTTCATATATTTGTTCAACCAATAGTTAATCGTGTTGTCAGTCGGTGATCCTTGACTACCATGGCTGATGTTTAATTGCTATGACAATTTCAAGCCTTTCCATTTCTGATTTCATTTGTTTTATAGACATTTTAGATACTTTGTTGCTTTCATGATTTCTGAAATTTCCTTAGAATTTCTGATATGAAGTCAGTGAATGGAAATAGGATCTTTAGATGGAAGACTTAATTATTTTGATTATCCAATTCAATCTTCGAGACAACATATCCACTTGCATACTTACTACTTACAAGACAGTTTGATAATGACTCGCTTTGTGATATTTTTCTTCCTTTGTTGATGTCTAGACCAATAATTCTACTCTTCACAGTTTGCATATAGCATTTATTGCATATGAGGACAGCTAAGCTCTTCAGTTCTCATTATATTTATTTAAAATTTTTTTGAGGGAATCCCTTATTTTATTAAATCAGATATGCTTTTTTGTCAAGTATTAAAAAAAGTTAGTCATTTTTTTAGGTTGAGATTTAAAACAAAATGCTTCTGTAATTTTCCTTAATTATTTACAATAATTTTTCTTTTTAAAATATTTCGAATCCAAGATCGTTTGTATGAATCCAATAAAACAAATAAATAAGTGTATATATAAGTGGTCTCTCAACTATTTTGTGAATTTGTGACTCCTATTTTGGTTTTAACAATCATATCCTCCAACTCATCCAAACACTCCACCACCATTAGTCCTTTTTTAATCTTTGGTTAAAAAACTTTAATAGATTCAAAACATTTATGTCATGAGACATCAAAATATTAGAGTCCTTTTTTATTTTTTTGTTAAAAAACTTTAATAGATTCAACACATTTATGTGATGAGACACCAAATATTAGCTAATTTGTGGAATTTATTATTATTATTATTATTATTTGGGGAATTTGGCCCAATGCCCCCATAGGGATGAGCTTCACGATTTCTACCCCTTCATTTGCTATCTTTTTTTTTTCTACCCTTTTAATTTTTAATAATCCCAAAATACCCTTATATCCAAATTAAATATTTTTATCTTTTTTTATTTTATGTTATTTCTTTCTTTTCTTTCACCCGACTGTTCTCTTCTCCTTCATCACGCTTCCCTAAAGCTGGCTCATCTCTTCTCATTCATCCATCAAGCTTTCTTTACCTAGTTTCCGTTTTGCCAAATAGCCCCGTTTCGTCTCTTCGGTCACCAAAATTCCATACAAAGAAAGAAATTGATGGTTTGGAATTCGAAATTAGGGTATTGTGAAGAAGGAGGATGTGGATTTATATACGAAGCTCAAGGGTGGTACTGCATGGCGGAAGCAGATGCATAAGCTTGCTGTTTCACTTGGCCTTTCTGATAAAATGTCTGGTCTGTTTGCTTCATTTTTCCTTTGACTTTTCTATTTGAGTGGTTTCAAGGGTTTATTGAAAACATTTGTGGAGTGTATTTTTTTTTTTCTAATTGCTTTTGGGATAAGTTGGAATCGAAATTAGGGTTATGTTTTTTTGTTTTTGCTATTTCTGTAATTTTTTTCCTTATGCTTTTGTAATTTTTGTTTTAGGTAGTGTTCGGTGTGCGATCTGATGGTCTGATAATGGAAATCAGCAAGGATTTGGGAATGGAGGATGGGGATTTTGTGGTGGAGACTTGCATTACGCATAGTCTACCCCCGACATTGACTCTTGAGAAGGGATTAGAGAGTATCAAAGATGCTGTGGGGAAGTTGAAGCTGAATCCTCCTTCTACCTCATGTGGGTTCTTTCGGTTTCAGGTACTGGAAAATTCCGTATGTGATTTTCATTTCACATACTATGTCGTTTCACTTTGCTGTTTTGATACTATGTCATTTTGTTTGGTTTTCATTTCATATGTGATTCTGTGAGGATTTCTAAAGGTCGCTGTGCCTTCCAGTGCGAAAGCTTTGGATTGGTTTGCCTGTCAGTCAGAGTCTTGCGAGGTTTCCTCTGTTTTTATGTCGAAGGAAACAGAAAATCGTGATTGTATGTGAATGAAACCGTTGGAGTTTTTGGAATTGGGTCTGCTGTTCACTTTACACGGAGTTCTTCTTCTATCTCAGGAGAGAAGACAATGAGCAAAAGGTTTAGATTCTCGTATCTCTTATTTCTCACTCATCAAAAGCGTCTCCTATGATGATTTAGGGGTTGCATTTGGTTTTTGTTATTTGTTGTCTGTTGTTCATTATATATATATATATATATATATATAAAATTAATTTTAACCTTATTAGGACAAGAGTTTCCTTTTTTCCTATTGAGCTTAATGGCTGAACTGGTTAAAGTTGGGGGTTTGTAATAGGGTTCCCCAACTCCATAAAAGAAAAGGTTTCCCTTTGAATAGTTAGTCTGAAAGATGAATATTTCAAACTTCTATTTGGAGGGTCATGGACAATTTTGGAGCTATTGAGACTTACGGCTTACCCTATTCCATTGACATCAAGGTGCAGGAGGTTATGTAATCATTTTTTTAAGTGGCTTTAGGCTAACGAACGGAATATGTGTTGAATAAGAACCCAAGATTTGTTAGTTATTTTGTTGAAAGGTCTATTTGGAAAATGACAAGGCAAGAATGAAATTGAATATTAACGTGAACTCTTCATTGGTAATTATGTAAGGAATGTTTCAACATATATGCTAAAGGCTCTAAAACATTTTATAAAATTTAGAATAATTTTGTCCATTTATTGGAAATTTATGGTTGGTATGAAAAATTGATTAAGTAATGATGGTTAGTTGCTTATGGTTATGCATCTAATTATGATGCAAAATCTGTTGCCTTAAAAGGTTCCTGCGTGTTTGATAATTTGCATTTGGTAATGCAAATATGATGCATACTGTAGTGGCAATTTTTTTATCTGCATTTAGGTGTACATTTTACCAATTTTTTGGGCCCCACAAGTCCCCTTACGTGTGTTAAATGAAAAACCATGCAAAATATGAATTCTAAAATTATCCTAAGGAGGGAAAACCCCAAAATATCTGAAAAATTTCTCAAATTGGCCAAAAAATTACGATGACTGTAGACCTTCGGTAATTCCCGATGAAACCTTCAGTAACCAACATATACCCTCTGGAAAAATTACCGAAGGTTTCATCGGGAATTATCGAAACCCCTATGGTAATCACGTTTTACCAATTTTTTGGGCCCCACAAGTCCCCTTACGTGTGTTAAATGAAAAAACATGCAACATATGGATTATCCAATGATCGTAATGAGAGAAAATCCCAAAGTTGCTTAAAAGCTCTCAAATTGGCCAAAAAAATACGATGACTGTAGACCTTCGGTAATTCCCGATGAAACCTTCGCTAACCAACATATACTCTCTGAAAAAATTACTGTAGGTGTCATCGGTAATTACCAAAACCCCAGTGGTAATCACATTTTACCAATGTTATGGCCCCCACAAGTCCCATAATGTGTGTTAAATGCAAAAACATGCAAAATATGGATTCTAAAATTATCCTAAGGAGGGAAATCCCCAAAATCTCAGAAAAAGTTCTCAAATTGGCCAAAAATTTATGATGACTGTAGACCTTCGGTAATTCCCGATGAAACCTTCGGTAACCAACATATACCCTCTGGAAAAATTACCGATGGTTTCATCGAGAATTACCGAAACCCCTATGGTAATCACATTTTACCAATTTTTTGGACCCCACAAGTCCCCTTACGTGTGTTAAATGAAAAACCATGCAAAATATGGATTCTAAAATTATCCTAAGGAGGAAAAACCCCAAAATCTCTGAAAAAGTTCTCAAATTGGCCAAAAAATTACGATGACTGTAGACATTCGGTAATTACTTATGAAAGCGTCGGTAACCAACATATACCCTCTGGAAAAGTTACCGAAGGTCTACAGTAATCATATTTTTTTGGCCAATTTGAGGATTTTTTAAGCAATTTTGGGATTTTCTCTCCCTAGGATAATTTTAGAATCCATGTTTTGAATGTTTTTGCATTTAACACACATTATGGGACTTGTGGGGTCCATAACATTTGTAAAATGTGATTACCACTGGGGTTCGATAATTACCGATGACACCTACGGTAATTTTTCCAGAGAGTATATGTTGGTGATCGAAGGTTTCTTCGGGAATTACCGAAGGTCTACAGTCATCGTAATTTTTTGGCCAATTTGAGAAAATTTTAAGATATTTTGGGGTTTTCCCTCCTTAGGATAATTTTAGAATCCATATTTTGCATGGTTTTTCATTTAACACACGTAAGGGGACTTATGGGGCCCAAAAAATTGGTAAAATGTGATTGCCATAGGGGTTTCGGTAATTCCCGATGAAACCATCTGTAATTTTTTCCAGAGGGTATATGTTGGTTACCGAAGGTTTCATTGGGAATTACCGTAGGTTTATAGTCATTGTAATTTTTTTGCCAATTTGAGAAAATTTTCAGATATTTTGGAGTTTTCCCTCCTTAGGATAATTTTAGAATCCATATTTTGCATGGTTTTTCATTTAACACACGTAAGGGGACTTGTGGGGCCCAAAAAATTGGTAAAATGTGATTACCATAGGGGTTTCTGTAATTCCCGATGAAACCATCGGTAATTTTTCCAGAGGGTATATGTTGGTTACCGAAGGTTTCATTGGGAATTACCGAATGTCTACATTCATCGTAATTTTTTGGCCAATTTGAGAAATTTTTCAAATATTTTGGGGTTTTCCCTCCTTAGGATAATTTTAGAATCCATATTTTGCATGGTTTTTCATTTAACACACGTAAGGGGACTTGTGGGGCCCAAAAAATTGGTAAAATGTGATTACCATAGGAGTTTCGATAATTTCCGATGAAACCATCGGTAATTTTTCCAGAGGGTATATGTTGGTTACCGAAGGTTTCATCGGGAATTACCGAAGGTCTACAGTCAACATAAATTTTTGGCCAATTTGAGAACTTTTTCAGAGATTTTGGGAATTTCCCTCCTTAGGATAATTTTAGAATCCATATTTTGCATGTTTTTGCATTTAACAAACATTATGGGACTTGTGGAGGCCATAACATTGGTAAAATGTGATTACCACTGGGTTTTCGGTAATTACCGATGACACCTATGGTAATTTTTCCAGATAGTATATGTTGGTTACCAAAGGTTTCATCGGGAATTACCGAAGGTCTACAGTCATCGTATTTTTTTGGCCAATTTGAGAGCTTTTTAAGCAATTTTGGGATTTTCTCTCATTACGATCATTTGATAATCCATATGTTGCATGTTTTTTCATTTAACACACGTAAGGGGATTTATGGGGCCTAAAAAATTGGTAAAATGTGATTACCATAGGGATTTCGGTAATTACCGATGAAACCTACAGTAATTTTTCAAGTAAGGACAAATTGATTACCGTAGGTTTCATTGGTAATTACCGAAGGCCCTACAATAATCAAATTTTTGTGCAAATTTGAGAACTTTTTCAAAACTTTGTCTTAGTCTCAACCACTTTGCATCCCTCATATGTTTGACTCATGCAGCCTTGCCTCATTCCTCCGTCACCATGCAATTTTCCAAAGACTCATATACTAATGTAACATGCAAGGTCAGGAAACTATCAAATGACATATTTAACAACCAAAGAATTAAAGAGTGGGCCTTTAAATGACATATTTAACCAGGGAAAAAAAAAATCAAAGGTCGTGCAAATTTATGGTTCAAATTATGAATATATTAAATACTCTAAATTATCCAGGATTGTAGAGTTTCATTAATGATGTTTAACTCTCAATATCTGGTTGACATTGAAAATGAAAAGATCGGTCGTGTTTTGAAACTTGATTCCCTTAAAAATGGTGATCTATGAAAGGAAGGACCTAAGCAACTGTATGATCATTTTTATAAACTAAAAATACCAGAACAAGCATAACAATTATGAGAAATGCATAAAAATTTGATTCCAAGTATCTAGAAGTCCAACAATACACCAATGGTTACAGTCCATGCGCCTAAAGCCATTATAAAAGCCAGGATGTGCATCTTTTCTGAGTTGTGATATAGTTGTTATGTCCAGTAGATGAACATGTTTTCTCATTCCAGTTAATACATCTTTCACCACATATAATTCCTTGGGCAATCCGCCTCGATAGACTGATCCACTTAGGAGTTTTGTCTCATTTCCACAGTTTGTCACCCCTAGCTCATTCCAATCCCTTGCCACTAAATATGAAAAGGAAAAAAAAAAGAAAGAAAAAAAAAAGCATCAGAGAAATTCATGAAATTAATTTTTGGTTTTCAAAAAAAAAAAAATTGGTGATGGGAAAGAAGTAAACTTAATGGTAGTGGGTAAGAGAAATTCCTTGGAAGATGACTTTGGTTTTACTATGATTCATAGTAGAATCCACCCACTTAGCCCATGTTGTCAAACCCTTATGAAAAGCAACCATACAATTCATGTCTTTGAGAGTTTGGTTACCATCTTGAGAATTTAAATGCTCTCTTTCAAGTCCTCGGGAACTAAAGTGAAGGCAGTTCATGGGGATGCAGATTGGACAAAATAGGAAAACAAAAGTAGCAGAGAAAAGAAGTTAATAATATGTTTATAGCAACTTCATTAAAAACTCTATGAGCAACAGAGCATTTAAATTCTTTTTTAATCATATGCTTATAGCAATTTCATTAAAAACTCTATAAGCAATAAAGCATTCAAATTATTTTCCTCTTTTGTTTTCTTTTACCTAGTATCACCTCTAACTAGACCCCATTTGTACCCAACAAGGACTGATTCCTTAAAGCCAATATTAAATCCCTCTTGCACTACAGCTTCTTCTCTTGCTATGAGACCATCGTGATATCCACTCTATTAATACACCAATTGTTACATGAAATTCACAGAAAGGGTGTGGGGGCAGCGATTATTACTTATAGACAAAAAATAAATAAATAAATAAACCCACAACTTCAATATGTTAAGGAGGGACACTACATCAACCTCATAACCAAGTGCACAAGGATAATGATATGCACCTGACCTAAGGCATTTTCAAGCACATTTTTGGAATTGTAACCAATAGTATGGGTTTCTCAATCTGTAAATATCAGTTTATCATGGAAGTCTTGAGTGCCATTAGCCTATAATACAAAACCACAAGCAAACTAATACCACATCTCGGCAACCAACCTCAAATTCATAAAATAGGAGTAAGTATAAGACAGTTCACCTATCCTATCCCCAACTGCATATTTGTAATCAACTTGAAAATTAATAATGTTCCACCAGCCAAGCCTAAGAAATTCCAACCTTGGCTGAAAACTAAACAGAAAGAAATTAGGGCAAACTAAACAACACAGATAGTATACCTCATGGTCCGTATAGCATGTATAACATCTTTTTTAAATATTAACTAATTGTAAAAAAAAAAAAAAAAAAAAAAAAAGTTTACTTATATAATTCGCCATAGGACATATAACTAAAAGGATACCATAAGAATCACTTTGGTCACATCGGGCACTTGGCATAAGATCACTTTCTATTTGATGCTGCAAACTTTCCAAGTAAAGCTCCTCTACACAACTACCGCTCACCTTCATAACCATAAACAAGAAACCAACATAAAATCAAAATGAAGTTATGTAATTAAATTATGATATCTAGCAAGATGGTGAGTGTCATATAAACAAGAAAACAAATGATTCAACATTTGAAGCAGATTTTAACCATAACCGCTTTCAACTTATTCTTCAATTTTGTTTTTTTGGGTTTTCTTTTCTTTCAATTTCCTTTAATATTCTGTTGCAATCAGAAAATTCAACAAACACTCGTGAAGTGTTTCTGACCATAAAGCAATATAGAAACCGACCCTAAAGCTCACTCATAATATTTAATTACCCCACTAAATTGTATAACCTACTACTACTACTACTACTTGATTTCGACTAGTTTCCTCCATTCCAATCATCGTCTTCGCCTTTCGCCAATCAAGCAAAAACCCAAGCTAAAAAAAACAAAAAAACAAAAAACAATCAAAATACACAGATCCTTACCTCAAACACAATTTTTCCTTAGTCTTTCATATGTTTGCAAGAGAAGAGGTAAGAGATGCAGGGAGATGGAGCATGGAATTTTTTTTTTTTTTTCTTAATGAGATTGTGTGTGGGTTTTCTGGGGGATGAAGAAAAATAAAAAAGCAGAGTGCAGAAACTAAAGACTCTGGGTTTCTCGAACTGAAGGAATGAAGAAAGGAAAGTAGAGTAATTTTTTACTTTCACTGGGGATAAAATAGAAAGCAGAGGGCAGATTAAAAAAAACTAAGAAATGAGGGATATATTTCATTAGAGGCTTTAAAAGAAGGATATTGGGCCAAATTCCCCTTTTTCTTTCTAAACAACCAACATGTTTCTATACTTTTTGATATAAAATTTAAAAAAAAAAAAAAAACGTTTTGACATTTGATTAAACATTTATATTTTATTTTAACATTTTTTTTTTTTTATTTCCATACGACCAAAGCAGATGAAAGCTGGTGGCTACCCACAAACTAACCCCACAAATGAAAATTTCTAAAAAAAGAAAAAAAAATTAAAAGAGAAATAAAAGAGTCAAAAGAGGTTTTTTAGGACTTTTTGGTAAATTAGGAATTTTAGTAAATTTACATGAATTGAAGTGGCGGGAAATATTTGGGTCGTATAAAAAGAACTTCCCTAGGCTTTTATGCTTTTATGTTGGACCTATGAAAGAAGGCCCACTGAGATCACAACATAATAAGCAGCCCTTTAAAGGAAAATCTTAGTTAGAAGGCCCACTGAGATCACAACATAATGAGCAGCCCTTTAAAGGAAAATCTTAGTTTGGGCTTAAGGTTGGGGCCTTTTGTATAATTTTTTGGAATTTTAAGCATAATACCGTATGGTTTCTAACATTTTTTACAGTTTCTCTGTAGCATGGAATTCAATTAGTATTGCATCGTTATTTAACAAAAGAAAATGAAAATGGAATTCACTTCTTGTCAGTTGTCAGCACAACCTTGAAGTTTGTAAATAGTGCAATATCAGTTTAAACCTTTATTCCATGACTTTTTAGCCGATAAATTATATTAAATAGAATGTTAAATTTTTATTTTATTTTGATTATATCTCAATACAGAAAGAGAATTTCCTCGCATGCAATGCACATGCACTTTAATAGTTAAAAGTTTTTTATATAAAAGTTTTCAACTAATGTTACATTATTCATAAAACATGCTAATTCAATATTATAAAAAGTAAAGTGCAAATATGTTAAAATTATATAAGACATCGATGCCAACATTATTACTATTATTATTTTTTTGGAGATTTATGATGAGAGGAAAGAAAAAATTGGTATACGTTTTGTCCAAAGAGATAATGTTACTCGTGACAATGCAACTAACAGTGTCAATTTACTAACAAAAGAAAAGGCATGCATCAGTATTCTTGCTGGGACAACCGTGGCAAAGTTTTGCTTAGACAATGACTCCGAATTTGGATTCTTTTTTGGATTCATGGGTTTAGCTGAAGAATATGATATTGTGAAATGTTCTCTCAGTTTTAAAAGCTTTTACTTTACAATTGACTTTTACTTCAAATGATGAGTATGTTTTTCACCTATCTATAAACTTTAAAAATAATATATATATATATACAGGATGATTTTATGATAAAAACTGTTTGCATATAGATCAAGAAAAATAAAAAACATCGATTTTTAAAATAAAAAACATGGATTTTTTCTGGATGTGTGACCGAAAAATCAATGTTTTTTAAAATTTTTTTCTAAAACGTGTTAGCTTAAAAATCATTTTACTACAGTTTGGATAATTTTGTCTCATTTCAATAAATTTTATTTTTTAACCGGTACAAATAGCCGACTAATTAGTATTATCGTTCATTAATGCTTAGTTATACTCTCAAACTAAAAAAATAAAAAGTAGAAAATGAAAAACATAAACATAAAAATTTCAAAATTGTTTACTAAAGAGCTTCTGTAAATATTATTTACCAAAAAAAAAAAAGCTTGTGTAAATATTGATTGACTAAACCCCGGTAGACAAGATAAGTAAATAAATAAATAAAGAGAGAAAAATAAATTATAATCTGTAAAGTGACAACACGTTTATAAGTCTGTTGACATAAACTGATATCACCTTTCTTAATCTCTGCTGACTTTTGCAGGAATATCAGAATTTAAATATTCCTTGATTAATTGTTCCGAATTGACATTCAAGACTTGTTGATTTTTGCAAAATGAAAAGGTAAGACAATACCCTAGATGTAATTTACTTGCAAAAAAAAAAATATCGATTAAAAAAATATCCAATACAGTAGAAGCATTAGTAATAAGTATTTGATCATTTTTTTTATACTAAGCTTATTCCTTATTACCATGCCTTGTGATTATACTTAAATATATAATAAATAATAAATTAAATCAATTTACTGCTTTGCAAGCAATAATCTCAAATTTGAGTATCCGAATATGAATATATATATATATATATAGAAAGAAAAAAATAAGGATATGTTAAAAATATGATTTTAACTAAAGTTTAAAAAATTCGATATTGATGAAAATATCAAAAGTTCATATAATGAAAATATCCATAAAATTATTGAAAATTATCGAATATTAATAAAAATTTATATAAAAACGATGAAAATTGACATAAATTTAATTTAAAAAATATAATTTTTTATTAAAACTTTAGGATTATTTTGTTTAATTAATTAATAATCAAATTAATTAGAAAATTTATAAAAATATTGAATAGATATTATATTTCTCATAATCAATCAATTTATAATAAGCGTTAATGATTATAAATATACTATTATTAATAAAAATGTAAAAATACATATTTAATAAAATAATTTATTAGCTAAAATATATAAAATAATTATTACAATTACATTATATTTTATAAATGTCATTTTAATGTCATAAAGAATTCCTGAATAGTTAGAAATTATTGGTCTCTTTATTATTTTTATTTATGTAAAATATAAAAAATAATTATTTAAAGATATATTTATTTAATAATTTTATATATAATTGCTAATATATTAACAATATAAATATTTAATAGTTAAGTTTGTAAATAATATATTTCCTGCATATCATCAATTTTTGTCTACATTATAATTTTAATCTACTTTATAATATTTATACAAATATTAAATTTATTAATGTAAAAAACATAATAATAGATAGATAGACTTATCTAATACAACTTTGAACATTGTTTGTTAAATATAAATTTCTTATTTTTATTTGCTTAATAATATATTGAAAGACAATTAATAAGTAATGCTAATTTGGTAAAAGTTTACTAAATATCCATAATATTTATAAAATTTTATGATAAAAATTTTAAAAAATATATTATAGATTTTTCTAAAATTTATATGGAAATTTTTATAATTTTTATGAAAAATATAAATTTTTTAACCAAATTGTAAGAATTTAATGTGGATATTATAACAGAAATTTTTATAAAAATTATTATTAAACGGAGGATACCATTTCAATTAATCATTTAAATCTAAAGATCTAACTAACAAACAGCAACTGTCAGCATTTGCAACCTTTTCCCAACTGAGCAAAATCGAATAAACATCTATATGTACTTGGAACTTGGAAGAGATACATATATATTAAATAAAATAATTTTTCTAGGGAAGCCAAAATCTTATATAATAAAATAAATACTAGTGGTCCTCGTTAATATCCGTAGGGGAAAAAAAAAAAAAAACAGATTAAAATTCATGACCTGTACATATAACTCGAATTTATGATAATATTTCGTCACTTAAAAAACACATACAGTAGATGACAAATTGGAACAGTTCCAAATTAGGAAACTTTTTATCGACGAACCATTTTATGGGGGGGTGGCAGAATATAACATCAAGCTAACATTTAATAACAGGATCTGCCAACCAACAATTTGAACCCTTAATAAGAGGATCTGGTCAAGGCCATGCTTCTGTTCCATCCCTGCCCATTTCGAGTGGCAGTGTGGCAATGCTGCAAAAACTATCAAAATAAAATAAAAAAACAATTTGACCCCTTTAAAAAATATATATATACATACATATACACAACAGAATGTGAAAATTAACTACAAAACAATATACATAATGTAGCTTAATATACATATCCTACCAAAATAGAATATAGAATACTTTTTGTATGTTTCCATTAGTCATAAAATATTATATTATATTATATTCTAAAAGTTTCTTCTCAGAAAGAAAAAAAGAAAGAAAACCAACGTTTATACTTCTTTGCTTATGATTAGACTTGATAATAATAATGAAGCATGGAAGTGTTAATTTTTTTTTTTCTTTGAAGCATTAATTGATAATGAAGTCGATATGTATTTTAGGAGACTCTCAATTCTCATCACAAAAGGAATTTTGATTGGATAAATTTATATGAGTTTTGTGTATGATTAATTTTATTATATTTACACTAAACTTACAATAAAAGGTTCCATCATAAATAATGTGAGAACTTTTGTAGTTTAAAAAAGCAAGATGTCATGGTTTAGAAAGTAAAGTAATATTAACCAAAACAGCAGCCGCTGCTTATCCATATTTTCAATCTTGCAGTTCTCCTTAATGTTGAATTCACGACAATTTCGTCATGCTTTGATGTTTGTGTCCAATCAGGTCTTAAGGAGGAGAATTATTTTCAGATTCACAAGTGGCTGTTCAGTTAGTTAATAGTTCTGAGCTTTATTTGGGTATTGATTTTTTTTGGCTAGTGGACTCAAGTATTTGTTAAAGCATTATGGTAGTTTTAAGATTTATGTTACAAATAGGTAGAATAACTTTGTTGCTCATATTGTTGCACAACATGCTGTAACTTTAAGTAAGTTTCATTCCTAGATGGAAAAGGAGCCTGCATAGTTAAATGAGATCATTCTAGCTGATATTTGTAATTTTGAGATATTCTTAATAAATTATCTCTTCTTGCCAAAAAAAAAATAATAATAATAATAACAATAATATCAAGAGGAATGATAATATTACTCTACACCTACAATTAGGACCATAAATTTATTTTTACTTTTTTATTTTTGCAAGAGGACCATAATTGTTTACGAGGTTTATATTATTTTACATTCCAAACTATGATACAAAATTTTCTCACATTGATTTGCCTCCAAATATATTGCTTGTGTGCCACTTTAGTTTAATAAACACTTAATTTTGATAATTTTTAAATAGAAATTAATTAAAATTAAATTACATGATACCCTTGAAATTTTTTATCGAAGCAGTATTTTTATTTTTTATTTAATTTAAATAGTGTAGGATTAATTTGAACAAATTTATTTCTTCATCTATTTTTTTTTTTTAAAATGCATGATTAGACTAAAATGATAAAAAAAGAAAAAAGAAAAATAATAGTACGTAAGACCAATCACAAGCAAAGTGAAAAACATATTATTGTTTAGGAGATAAAATCATATTAGTTTTTAACTAGCATTCATCCCTGTGCTCTGCACGGCATGTATAACCATAATAGATGATGTAACCATAATATATAATATTAAATATAATCTATAAAAATTAATTATATTTGAAAATTTATTTAAAAAATTTATTGTTAATAAGTATATTTAGATCTTCTTCTTTTTTTCAATCTATACTATAAATTCAATCTATACTATAAAAGTTTGTTAAAAACTATAAATTTAACTTCTATATATAATATTATTCAATTATGGAATTCAAATTCAAAAATTACCTATATAAATTACTTATTAATTTTTTTCATTTATAAAAATTTTCTATTTAATTTTTCCATCTATGAAATTTAAATTTAAATTCAAATGGATTTATATAATTTAATTTAAATTCAAATGTATTTAAATAATTTTTTCCATTTATAGAATTCAAATTCCAATTCAAATGTATTTTATTGATTAATTTTCATATATTAAATACTCATAATATAATTTAATTATTTATCATTATTATTATTATTATTATTATCCTATACAAATATTTTTATTTTATGAGGTAAATTATTTATGAAATTCAATTAAATTATTGTTTACCTGTTTAGATGTATTTATATGATTTAATTCAAATTTAAATATATTTATATAATATTTTCCATCAATAGAATTTAAATTCAAATTCAAATATATTTTTTATTTTTATAAATAATTAATTTTTCTATGTTAAATTCTTATATTTAATTTGATTAGGTAAAGAATTTGATTTAAATGAAATAATAGCATCTTCTATATCTCTTCCATCATCTAATATATATCTATATATATATATATATGTATATTTAATTTTAGGGATTTTTTATATATATTTTTTAAAATGTTTTTGATAAAATAATTATTTTCATTAAATTTTATAACTCATTGTTTTTATTTACAATTATTTATATCGTATATAAAATATTTTATATTGTAAATATTAGTCAAACTCTATACAAATACATATACTTACGATTAATAAAAATCATGCCTTAATATACTCCTGAAAAATATTCAATTTTGTTTTATATTAAATATTAGATATTAGATAATTTAATATTGAATATTAAATATTAAAATTAAAAATAATTATTAATTTTTCAATTTAAATTTAAATTTAATAATTATCAATCCAAATCGAATGTATCCATTTTTATATTTAAGAATATAACATTATAATTATAAAAAATAATTAAATACTAGAATAATTATTTAATAATATTATAATTTTTGTTAATAAAATAAAATCAGCACGGGATAGCAATATACATTCGAAATTGAATAAGATTACAAAAATCAACTTAATCATAATTACAAATAAATAGCCATTAATCTTGTACAATTTTCATTATATTATAAGTATTTAGTTATACTTTTCAATATGAAATCAACCTTTTATATAAAATTAATTTCATATTACTTCATATTAATTAAACCTTGTCATATTTGTACATATATATATATATATATATATATACATATATAAAAGTACATTTTGAGCTTTTTTGAAAAATATTGAAAAACAAATGTATTATCCATTTTAATTTTTTGATAAAAAAATCAATTTTATTAGTAATTATCATATATTAATTTTATTATTTTATAATGAAGTTTTATTTATTGCATGTTCATATATAAATATGTATTAGTATATAGAGTTTTTATATGAAATATGTTTAATAATAAAAACATCTTTTATTATATACATATTTTTTTTTACCTAATCTTTAAAAAATTCTAAAAGTAACCAAATAAGGAGAGAAAAAAATTTCTCTTGCCAAGTTTTATTCCATCACCAAAAAATAAAATCTTCATACCTACATATTATGGAAATTTTCAATAACTAAAATCAATTTTTTATTCCAAATTTTATGAAGATTGTATAATTTTTATTTTTGAAAATATTATTTATATAAATTATTTGTGAAAATATTATTTATATAAATTATACTAAAACCGTTGTGTATGTTATTGCAAAGATTTATAGCTAAATCTTGATAATGTCCATGCAATATGGAAATTTTTCAAAAATTAAGATCAAATTATTTCTTTCAAATTTTATTAAGATTATGGATTTTTTTTAAACAATTTTATTTCTGAATTTTAATTATTTATAATGCCTTTTGAAAGAAATAAAATGAATATAAAGAAATATATGGCAATGATTTTAAGATTGTAGAATTCTTAAGATAATTTTATTTTTGAATTTTATTTTTTTAATTTGAAGCAAACATAATGAACATGAAGATGACAAATGGCTTCTTTTTTTTTTTTTTTCTGACTTTCATACTTTTATATATTATATAGTTTATATAATATATGCGATAACATATAATATATTTTATATTATATATTAGATGTCGATTGTAATTTCATTATTATAATAATGATTTTTAAAAAAAAATTATATAATAATAATAATAATAATAATATAATTTAAAAAAGGTAAAAATATATATTTGGTAAATAAGATTTTAAATTTATTTCAAAATTATTATCATATGTAATTTTATCAATTATTTGATAGTTATAGATAGTTATATCAAAAATTAATTTTATATAATTTCTTGTTAATAAAATAAAATCAGCAGGGATAGCAATTAAGATTCGAAATTGAATAAGATCACAAAAATCAACTTAGTCATAATTACAAATCAAATTAATAGCTATTTTTTTGGTACAATTTTTATTATATTGTAAGTATTTGGTTATACTTTTCAATATGAAATCCACCTTTTATATAAAATTAATTTCATATTGCTTCATATTAATTCAATCTTGTCATATATATATATACATATATAAAAGTACATTTTGAGCATTTTTTGAAAAATATTGAAAAAAATATATTATCCATTTTAATTTTCTAATAAAGAGATCAATTTCATTAGTAATTTTCATATATTAATTTTATTAATTTATAATAAAGTTTTATTTATTGCATATCCATATATAATATGTATTAGTATATAGAGTTTTTATATGAAATATGTTTAATAATAAAAACATCTTTTATTATATATATGTTTTTTTTACCTAATCTTTCAAAAATTCTAAAAGTAACCAAATAAGGAGAGAAAAAAAAATTCTCTTGCCAAGTTTTATTCCATCACCAAAAAATAAAATCTTCATACCTACATATTATGAAAATTTTCAAAAATTAAAATCAATTTTTTATTCCAAATTTTATGAAGACTATATAATTTTTATTTTTGAAAATATTATTTATATAACTTATACTAAAATCGTTGTATATGTTATTGCAAAGATTTATAGCTAAATTTTGATAATGTCTATATAGTATGAAAATTTTTAAAAAATTAATATCAAATTATTTCTTTCAAGTTTTATTAAGATTATGGATTTTTTTTAAACAATTTTATTTTTTAAACAGTTTTATTTCTGGATTTTAATTATTTATAATGCCTTTTGAAGAAAATAAAATAAATATAAGGAAATATATGACAATAATTTTAAGATTGTAGAATTTTTAAGATAATTGTATTTTTAAATTTTATTTTTTTTAATGTTTTTGAAGCGAATAAAATGAACATGAAGATGAAATATGGCAAAATTTTTTTTCTGACTTTCTTACTTTTATATATTATATAGATTATATAATATATGCAGTAACATATAATATATATTATATTATATATTAGATGTCGATCATAATTCCATTATTATAATAATGATCTCTAATATAATATTATTTAATAATAATAATATAATTTAAAAAGGGTAAAAATATATATTTGGTAAATAAGATTTTAAATTTATTTCAAATTATTATCATATGTAATTTTATTAATTATTTGATAATTATGGATAGTTATATCAAAAATTAATTTTATGTATATTTGGTTATATCCATAGTAAAATAATAAATAATAAATAATAAATAACAAAAAAATATTTTTGGATGAAATTTAGAATAAAAGTATGCTAAAATATGGCTTATACACTTTTTCTTTTATATATTATATAGATATAGATATTAACAAAAAATTGAAATGTCAATATCAAGACTAAGTTATCAATCAAAATAAGCTAGAAAAGGCATTATAAAGGTTTATTTTCTTTAATTTTCTTTTTAACACCCCACCAAATAAAATATTATTTCCTAAATGGGTTGAGTGCAAGTATTATATCAGTTTAGTGGTATTTAAGGATAAAAATTAGACAAAAAGGTAGGGATACCATCTTCTTAATTTGGTCATTCGAAAATGACAATAGTGCCAACCATTTTTATTTATAGCAATAATGATTAATGTCTAAGCAAAACGAGAATAATGCACTTAATAATATTTTATTTTCCTCATTTAGCAAATGTCGTTTAGCAAATGAACTGCATATATATACGCAGCACTCTCATATAATTTATCACAGTACTCTCATTTTTATTTTATTTTATTTTATTTTATTTGATTCTCATGATGCTGTAAAAGAGGAACTAACATGCCACATGAATTTGTAGATCCATGACCAGAGTGGCTAATCTTTTTAATTAATATTTTTCTCTTTTTCTCAAAAAATTAGGATAAAATAAAATTGGTAGATCCATAAATGGTGGGCAGCTGATTCTACTCATGATTTGCTTATAGTTTCCCGTCATTTAACATCCATCGATTGGAAGATATGATTTTTATTTTCTAACTATCAAGTGGAAATATATTTATTTTATCCTATCTTTTTTGTATTATCGCTTGCTTGGTCCACCATATTGATTTCTCTTTCTCATATATAAAATACTTGGTACAAATTAAGTCTTTGGTAATGAAATTTATTTGAAAAAAAATTGATAAAGAAAAAGAAAAGGTCACGGGTTGATCATGACATTAAAGTGGAAAGAAATTATTAGGTTATAGTTAGGATATGTGTGTAAAGATAGATGTTTCAATTTATAAAATTAAGATTATCCTTCCTATTTTTCCTATTTGGTTAATTGAAACACATTATTTGATTTTTTTTTTCAAAAAAAAAAGGCACTAATTGATTTATTTTTAGCATGTTGTTAATTTAGAGAAATTTAATAAAATAATATAGAACTTTTTTTTTTTTTCCAATTGCAAACCAACTATTTACAGTCCCTTAAATAATAAAATTTACCAAACATCCCTCATTTATACAATTTCTCCTTCTTTAATCAAAAGCGATTTTGCCATTATATATATATATATAACAGAAAGAAGAACAAAACATTCTGCACAAAATGGTAGACTATGACGATTAAAAAAAAAAAAAATCCAGTTATTTAATTAGTTGTGGGTGAAGGATCAATATTGACTTAGAAGATTCTAGAATTAACTAGTATATTTGATATACTTGGTTGGAAGTTGAGCATTGGAATTTGTGAAAAAAATATCTAAAATTGGGGATGAGAGCAAGGACATAGTGGAGAAGTCTAGAAGCTTTGAGAACGCCAAAGCAACCGACTTTGTCAAGTATAAAAGGAAGCTTTGGCTTCCTTGCTTGGTGAGCTACACAAGTGAGCTCCAAGGAGGCTCTCGGTTGGTGTGAGTGAAAGAGCTACTCAATTGAGTAGAGTAAGCTCTTAGAAAGAGAGAGCTTTCATGTGTTAGTAAATGTTAAGAGTTGTGTTTATGTGTTAAGTCTTAATTATGTGTGTGGGTCCTGCTGCACGTGTGTGAGTATTTTATATTATGTCAATGTATTTGTTTGTATAAATTATTAGTATAATAGAATTAATTTATTTTCTCCCCCAACAATTTGGTATCAGAGCGGGGTAAGAGTCAATGGGATAATAGTTTAAAGGGTTTAGTAAGTTTTGGTGTCTTGCTTGGTATAAAAGAGTGGTATGTAAGAGTTTGTTAGGGATCAAGGCATGAGCATTGGTGACCACAATATTGGAGGGAACGGTCAAAGACCGTATGGTGAACGGTTAGAGACCACAAGTGCCAGAGGATGGTCAAGGACCATGAAGTTGTGAGGCAATCAGGGATCGCGGTGATGCATGGAGGCAGTCTAGGACTGCGGTGGCAAGAGGTGGTCAAGAATCGTTGTTGGTGGAGCTTCGTATGATCGTGCACAATCTGGGATTGTGGAGCTTGCTGTTTGGGACCAAGCTTGTTTGGTGCGTGAGCGGACCACCAAACCACGATGAATGACCTTCAAAAGATAGAAGGTATGTGGAAGCTCAATAGTATAGATTACAATATATGTGGTCGTTGCAGGGATAGAATTTCTGGGAGATCGTTGGAGGCGACAAGATTATGTCGCTGGTGAATGTCGCTGCTTTGATGAAGTGGAAGATCAAAGCTAGTAAGGCATGTTGGTAATTAAGACTACCATGGAGGAGATAATTTCGAAGCCTACTGGAGATGCCAAGACACCAAAGGAAGAATGTGATAATTTTTCAGCACTCAAGAAGAAAAGAAAGAATGGGAAGTCAATATTGAGGGGGAGAGTTGAAGGATCAATATTGACTTAGAAGATTCTAGAATTAACTAGTATATTTGATATACTTGGTTGGAAGTTGAGCATTGGAATTTGTGAAAAAAATATCTAAAATTGGGGATGAGAGCAAGGACATAGTGGAGAAGTCTAGAAGCTTTGAGAACGCCAAAGCAACCGACTTTGTCAAGTATAAAAGGAAGCTTTGGCTTCCTTGCTTGGTGAGCTACACAAGTGAGCTCCAAGGAGGCTCTCGGTTGGTGTGAGTGAAAGAGCTACTCAATTGAGTAGAGTAAGCTCTTAGAAAGAGAGAGCTTTCATGTGTTAGTAAATGTTAAGAGTTGTGTTTATGTGTTAAGTCTTAATTATGTGTGTGGGTCCTGCTGCACGTGTGTGAGTATTTTATATTATGTCAATGTATTTGTTTGTATAAATTATTAGTATAATAGAATTAATTTATTTTCTCCCCCAACAGTGGGTAGTGAAAATCATCCCCAAAAAAATAAATAATAATAATAATCTCAAAATTAAACTTAAAAAAAAAAAAAAAAGAAAGAAAGAAAGAGAGAGAGAGCGGGAAAGAAAGAATGGGAAATTTATACGCTTTGGACTTCCATGGAGTTCTCTGTGAAAGCTGTGGGGAGAGCTCTCTCAAAGTCTTATCATTATTATTATTATTTTTAAATTCAAGTTCAGGTTTATTTTACATAGCTATAATTGCTTTGTAATTCTGAAAATGTTTATGAGGGAAGCGGAGAAGTTTCTAAAAAAATATTCTAAAAACATTGATAAATAAGGATACTTTGGAAAATTCAAGGAGTTGGGACTGTGTAAGTCATTTTGGTGGTGCAACTATAATTTCTCTAAATAATAACAACACATTCTTATTGATTTGTTAATGAAAGTCTGAAAAATATAAATAGACAATATATATAATCCAACAGTTCTAAATAATTAGTCTTATGGTTGAAGATATCCTAATTGAAATATATATATATATATATTTATATATATATATTATTCTTTTTATATATAAAGACTTAAGTTTATCGTTAGCCATTAAAATGCTTTATGGGTAGATATTCAAAATATTGTGAACTATTTATGATTATAGTGAATATTAAAATCAAAATAAATCTTGTATAGACTTAGATAAATCGCCTCTCAATCCTCTCAATCTTTAAAGTAATTCAAAAATCAATAAAAGATGTTCGAATCTCAAATTTTCTATATATATAATATAATTTCCACATGGTTGAGGTTGTCCATTTTTTGGTAGGCGTTCCCGGCCTATTACCAAGTATAGGAGCAAACTTTATGTATATGTGTTTATATTTTATATATTTATATATATATATATATATACATATTTATAGATAAATATTTTTATACTTATACAAGAAAACAACTATAAATATATAACTTTGATCTAATTATGATATTATAATTTTATAAAATTAAAATACAGCTTAAATTAATCAAAATAAATTAATCACTTTCATTTTAATTCGATTTTTTTTTTATCATATTCTAACTTTATAGAATTAAAATATGATTTGTATATCTATATAATCCTAATTACAACTTTTTGCCAGTATGGACCCAAAAAAAAAAAAAAAAAAAAAAAATCCCGAGTCCAATCAAGAGGGTAAGAGAGAGGTTCGAAGTTGTTATTACAAAACCATGTGTTCATTACACTAGCCAAAAAAAAAAAAAACATGTGTTCATTAATTGAAACAAGCATGAGAGAGAGAGAAATCTCAGACTTCTTTATGCATATTTATTTGTGAAATGATTGACAGCCAACATTTTTGACTTCAAGCATCGCAAGTTGCCCTATTACCGGATTCTCTGGCTAATAGCCTCGTTACCATCAATTGTCCCTCAAGCAATATCCCAAGTTTGAATACATTAAGGATACTATACGTATGATTGGTTTTCGATAACTAATCTCTATATTTCCAAGATTATAATGGTAGACGATCGTATACATAACAATATATTATTTAAAGCTGAAAAAGAACCTGAAAGTGTATATAGTACATATATGACTATATTTTCTACCATAAATTAAGAGATATTTCCATAAGATCAATTTTTCTTGTGGCACACCTTAGGAAAATAATGTGCATTAATTTATATATTATATCAAATAATATATAACTACAAAAT
Source organism: Ziziphus jujuba (assembly GCF_031755915.1). Classification (NCBI taxonomy): domain Eukaryota; kingdom Viridiplantae; phylum Streptophyta; class Magnoliopsida; order Rosales; family Rhamnaceae; genus Ziziphus; species Ziziphus jujuba. The sequence continues at coordinate 13,853,529 of NC_083380.1, read as the reverse complement.
GGTTAAATTTTATTCATGTAACATAATATAAAATATTAAGTATTATACTAAATAATAGAATATATAAACATAAACATGACAAAACTTTATTCAAGAAACATGAAAATAAAATAATAGCATATAAGTAGAGATTATAGAAAAACTAACATTAGATTGAGGGTAGGATTGAACTCTATATTTTTAAGATGAATTTTCCCACCTATGTGCTCATAGTTTTATGGTAATTGTTTTCCAATATACAATGAATATTTCAAATCTTCAAAATCAATGAACCAAACTTGATTTAAATTCTCCCACAAATTATGCAACACTTTATGTACTCTAATTTATTAATATATGATTTTAAATTGAAATAATTTTTAAGTAAGTAAAAAATAAATAGAATGAATCTATTTATAGAATTTAAAATAATATGTAACAAAAAAACATATCTATTTATAAACATATATTTCTATGTAAACGTACTTTCAAGTGATTAATAGATACTTTTATAAAGCTAACATTCATTGTAAAATAATATAATTCTTTAAAACTGAAAAGATATTTTTAATTTCTATTAAATATTTAAAAATTAATTAATATAATTAAGATATTTTTCCAACAGCAAATTCTATGGACTACACCTTAATGAATGATTTAAAACCCGGATTACATTTTCAGGTCTTCGATTATAAGTTTGAGATAATTCCTATATCATGTATATATATAATATTGATGGACATGGTCTTTTATATTATTATGGTGTATTTTAATGTCTAATTATATATAATTTATATAATATATATTATTGATGGATATGGTCTCTTGCATTATTTATAATAAATTTTAATGTTTAATTATATATAATTCATCTTATATATATTATATTAAATTATTTGCTATTATTAATCTCTTTCTGTGCTTTTCTCTCTCACACCTATGCCCTCTCCGTTAGAGCCGTGTCAAAATACACCAAAAAAATACAACAAATAAAAAAAAAAAAAGAAAAAAAAAAGGGAGATTTCAGCATTCAATGCAAAGGAATGGGCACAGAAGTTTCCAACTGTTCATGCAAAGCTATACACAGATTTGCATTTTCCAACAATGACTGCGCATTTTCCAACAATGACTGCTACTTTCTGTTTATGTATATATACATAGTAGGCTCTTTTCCTTTTTCTCTCAATTATCCTAAACCATAAAAAAGCAGCGAAAAAGCCCTTTACTCTTCTACTTTTCTCCTAACACCTTACAAGAAACAAGCTTCTAAACAAAAACCCAAATATGGCATTCTCTGTTTTCTCCTCGAAGTCCTTTGTTCACCCTCAGCTCCACAATATAGTGTCCAAAATGACTCTCCTCGACACCTTGCTGTTCTATGTTAGTTCTTCAATATTCTCTCTCCCTTTAATTTTTTATGTAATTAAATGTAAAAATTATCACGTTAAAATATTTTGATTTTAATAAGATTTGTATACAGCACAAGTAACTAATTTTTTGGTGAAGAGAAATTCTATTTAGGATGTTATTAAAGTCAGAATATTCTTATGTGATCAAGATTATATATTTGTACTAAAATATATATGATTGTATGAATATTGTATATATGTAGGTTATTGATCAAGATTATGTATTTGTATTAAAATATGTATGATTGTATGAATATTGTATATATGTAGGTTATACACTTTGTAGACAAGCTGGATTTGTGGCACAGACTTCCAGTTTTATTGGGACTAGCCTACTTGGGGATTAGGAGGTATTTGCATCAGCGTTATAATCTTTTGCATGCCGAAAAATTCACCGGAAATAAATACGATACAGAAGAGATTTCTTATCGGACCGCTGATGGAACTTGCAACCACCCTACTGATAATCTGATCGGCAGTCGAGGAACTCTGTTCGGTCGGAACATGCCTCCATCGACTTCTCGGTATGCGGTACGTACGGAAACCTTTGTCGTTATCAATTTTTTTTCTTTTTTTTTTAAGAAAAAAAATTCTTATAAGCATGAATTATAGATAATGATAGAATATTTTAATAGTATTTTTTTTTAAATGAAAATGTATTCAACTCAGAATTTAATAAATTTTAAATTTAAAATGAATTATAGTGTTTAAAGGATTTGATGAGTTGTTATAAAATTTTATATATTTTATAAATAATTTATAAGAATCTAATAAAATTTTTGGATTTAAAACTGAATTTTAAATTGATAATTTTTTTCACAATCTTACTGTTAAAATCATTTTAAATCCATTAAAATTTATTATTTTTTAAAATCAATAACTTTTTAAATATCATTAGATTTTTAAAAAAATTTATAAAATTCTAATTGAATATATTTAGATTTTAATAAACTTTTTAAATTGAATATTATTAGATTTGTATATATTTTTTTAAAATCAAAATTGAATACCTTTAACCTTTTAAACATTTTAAAAATATTTAAAAATCTAAATTTGAATACATCCCTTAATAGTAGTCTGTAAACATAAAATAATAATAATAAAAATATAGGTGGAATCATGGAATATAAATTGATAAATATTTTTTAAATAAAATTTTTTAATTATTTCAATATCTATATTTGTATAAGTCTCATTAATAAATTATTTATATTTGCATCTATAAGGTCATAGATCCTAAATACTCTTGCGAATGATAAAATATATATATACATAAAATATATTTACATAATGATTATTTCATACGAAGAACTAATAAATAAGAGAAATATCAGAAATTTAGATAATTTGCAAAGATAAAAAGGAAAAAAAAAAAACAGTCAAACCCTTTGTTGACTGTGAAGGAGGAGATTTTTTGGAGCATTTAAAGGCAATAAAAATACGGTGGAGTGTTGTCATATGCCTCATAATCAGCTCTGAAAATGGTGACCAGAGGAGAATTTTTAGTGGTTGACCCCACTGTATGCATTGATAGGAGGTGGACCATGAAAACGTTGCAAGTTGCATCTTGCACTTTTGCATGTCCAACGTTGTTTTTAAGAATTTATTGGTCATCTTTTTGACACAAATTTTGATCCAAAAAGAACCGTACACGTATTCTTAAAATTAATTATAATTATTGATTGCAAGACTGAACAAAAATAATACTTTAAATCAATTCCAATAACTAGTTTAGGTTCCGTTTGCCGTATTATTTGATAACGGATTCATTTTTGGTTTTTTGTTATTTCTAAATTTGTTCATTTTAAATACTAGTTAATGAGAGATAAAATTTATTAACTATCTTAATTAATTATAAATTTAAAATTTTGGTATTTATCATCACAAATGATTATTATTAGTGGAACTATTGCTTATGTGGCGACTAATAATTACGGGCATTCAATTGTTTCTTACTTTTCAATGCTAAAAAATTTAATATAAGAAAGTCAACTTTATTTTACCAGCAAATGAAATTGAAATATGATATATATGTTTAAGTTTTTTTTCTCTTTAAATTTACAGTTATTTGAGATATCTATCAAATTCTAAAAACTATTAACTAATACTGACAAAGAATTTAAAGTAGGCTGGCTAATTATATGCAATTAATTAAAAAAATGAATAAATTACTAAACATTTACATCTTAATTAAGTTTAGTCCAATTTTTAAAACTAGCTCAGACAAATTAACTCCAATTTGTTTTTCCAAAGGCCAAATGGACATTAAAAGAGTAGGGATATTGATTCAGATCACTCCCAGAAAAAATAAATATGAACTATAGAAATTTTAAGACATAATTTATTCTGACAAAAAAGTTACCAAATTGTAATCCTATGGATACAGCTACTGGAGCCTCACCCAACAATTGTAGTCTCAAAGCTTTTGGCAAGGAAGAAGTTCGTAGATTATGGGAAGCAATTCAACATGATAGCCTGCTCATGGATACAGTTCATGATTCATGACTGGGTTGATCATTTGGAGGATACTGAACAGGTAATAACTCGATTAATAGCCATTGTCTTCAAAAAATCGTTTAACTTGAGGTTGATAAATTAAATTAAATAAATCATATATACAATAAATCCAATTTTTTTCATTTCCAAAAGTTTCTTTAACATCATTACTGTGCCAATTTTGGGCTTTATAAAAAATGAGTTTTCTTTAATATAATGTTTGATGAACCATGAAAACAGGTGGAAATTAAAGCTGCTGAAGAAGTTGCTAGTGTTTGTCCATTGAAGTCATTCAAGTTCTTAAAGACAAAGAAAGTTCCCACTGGTTCACCCCATATGGAGACTGGATGTTTGAATACAAGGACCTCTTGGTGGTACATGTTTATAGCATCAAATCCTTTGTTAGGATTCACAAAATTTTAAATTATTGACATTTACCTTTTCATTCAACTATATATTGGTAGTTGATACCCTATTTTTTTTCAAGAATTTTGACACCCTTAAATTTCCAAGGAATGTGAAACAAAGGAAATAAAACATGAGTGAAAACAATAAGAAAAACCCAAAAGCTGAAGGATACTTTGAATACATTTTTTTCATACTTGAAATTTGAACTACTATGAAAAATATATTTTTTATGAAGAACAAGAATTATGTTAGGTGTAAATATTTTAACTTGTTATGTGAGCAGGGATGGGAGTGTGATCTATGGGAATAATGAGGAGGGCATGAGAAGAGTGAGAACATTCAAAGAGGGAAAGCTGAAGATCTCAGGAGACAATCTTCTTGAACACGATGAGAAGGGCATTCCAATGTCAGGTGATGTAAGGAATCGTTGGGCTGGATTTTCTCTTCTACAAGCCTTATTTGCCAGAGAACACAATGCTGTTTGTGACATGCTAAAAGTAAGTACATGTTTTTTCATCATCCAATTTTTTTGCATATTGATGAATTTTATGGAAAATATATAAATATTTTGGATCTATAAAGCTAATAATTTAGTGGGTATGCTTTGCTTTAGGCAAATTATCCAGATTTGGGTGATGAAAAGCTATATAGACATGCAAGACTAGTGACTTCAGCTGTAATTGCTAAAATCCACACCATTGATTGGACAGTGGAGCTTCTAAAGACTGATACTCTTCTGGCCGGGATGAGGATCAACTGGTATAAAAAAGAGTTTGAAAGTGTTAAATTTAAACGACAAGTCGTATAAGATACTGAGATTATCAGTTTCTATTATTACCCTTTTGGCTGATAACAGTGTGTAAATTGTTTTTGGTGTAGGTATGGAATCTTGGGGAAGAGATTCAAGGATATATTTGGGCATATTTGTGGACCAATATTCAGTGGTTTGGTTGGAAATAAGAAGCCTAGAGACCATGGAGTTCCTTATTCATTAACTGAAGAGTTTACGGGTGTATATAGAATGCATTCACTTCTACCTGATAAGCTCATCCTCAAGGACGTCAAATCTACACCTTCAGAAGACAAATGCCCTCCTACACTTGAAGAGTATATCCCATATTTCCCTCCTTCCAACTCTTTGATTCTATGCATCAATTATATTGAGGCACCAATCACCATTCCATTTAAGAACTTTTTTTTACCTTCAATTCAGGCTCTTTTTTTTTTTTTTTTTTTTTGGTCCCTCGATTTTAAGAAATTGATATTTAGCTGCAACAAATTTCAGGGTGCCTATGAGTCAGATGATAGGCAAAGAAGGAGAGAAAAGATTGTCAAAAATTGGAATGGAGCAAATGTTGGTATCAATGGGTCATCAACCAACTGGAGCTCTCACATTGTGGAACTATCCATCATGGATGAGGAGCCTTATTGCTCATGATATCAATGGAGAAGAAAGACCTGATCCAATTGACATGGCTGCCTTAGAAAGTAAACCATTTTTTTAATGTCTTATTTTTATTTTGAAGCATTTCTGCCCTCCATGGTTGTTCTGTTTTTCTCCTAATCACTCTTGAATGTTGGACTTGTAGTTTATAGAGACAGAGAGAGAGGAGTTGCACGATATAACGAGTTCAGAAGAAACCTGCTAATGATTCCTATTAGCAAGTGGGAAGATTTGACAGATGATGAAGAAGAAGTTGAAGCTCTTCGAGAGGTTTATGGAGATGATGTGGAGAAGCTTGATTTGCTAGTTGGTCTACATGCAGAGAAGAAGATAAAAGGCTTTGCCATTAGTGAGACTGCTTTCCTTATCTTCCTACTTATGGCATCAAGGTATATTTCTTTGTATTTTCCCACCCAAAACAACATATAATATATCCATACATACAAATTTGGTCTCTTAAAAATTATCTTTCAACTTAATTTATAATAGGATACATGACGTGATAAATATAATTTTATCTATTGAAAATTATCTTTCAACTTAACTTATAATATGATACATGACATAATAAATATCTAGTATTGCCATGCTACAACTAGGTTTCTAATGTTGCCCATGCGATTTCTCATATGTTATTATGTCAACAATTATAAACCGGAAGGTAACTTCCAAAAACAATATTCTCGCTTTGTGTATAATATATATATATATATACTCATTTGGCTTTGGATTCTTAATATGCTTCTTTTTTATGTGATGGTTTAGGAGGCTAGAAGCTGATCGTTTCTTCACAACCAACTTCGACTCCAAAACCTACACAGAGAAAGGACTTGAATGGGTAAACAAGACAGAGACATTGAAGGACGTGATTGATAGGCATTTTCCTGAAATGACAAAGAAGTGGATGAGGAGCTCTAGTGCATTCTCAGTGTGGGATTCATTGCCAACTCCTACAAATTACATACCTCTTTATTTCCGACCTGCTACTTGAAAATTTTTTATATGAACTTTTAATGAGAATATCTAATCATATATATCTTTTTTTCTTCCACATCAAGAAACAGATTGTTTGAACTGAGAAGTTCCCTCCAATCTGTATAGAAATTAAGAATGCAAGTTCATATGATCAAAATCTCATATGTAATGCTAATTTGAGGTAATCTATATATGTTGTTTAATGAATTTGGCTGTGAAATACATCAGCATTCAGCACAATAAAAAAATAAATAAATAAATAAAATCCCTTTTTTCTTTTTCTTCTTGTATTTTCTTTTTTTCCATCTCTTAAATGAAAAGGAGTTGTAGATGACATTTATATATATCATCCAAGGATTTGCTAGCAAAATCTTCAACTATATTTGAGAGAGAGAGAGAGAGAGAGAGAGAGATGTAAATTGGATGTTAGTGTAATGACACTTTTGTTGCTGTCTTAGTTGCTTTTTGATGCTTAGTTACTTTATATTCAGCCTTTTGCTAAAACACTATTGTATTAGGTAGCCAAAATATGACTTGTCTTTTGGTAGTATGATTACTGCAGTGTTAGGTAAAAATTAGATGGTTTACTGTTTCTACAATTTTGTGTTTATATGTTTTGTCCAAAAATGAATGAAGGGTGTTCACCACACCAGTTTAAGCTTCTTTTTCTTTCTTTTTCGTTTTGCTATGTTTTTTGTCTAAAAATCCTACAAGTGGTATCAGAGCTCTAATGATCTTAGTGAGGCTGTCAGTGAAATAACAAAAAAAAATACAGAAACCTTCCTTCTACCTTTCCTTTCTTTTTTAAATGGCTTCAACTCATTTTTCTGCTCCATCACCTCCTATATTTTCTGGAGAAAATTATGTCATGTGGTCTATAAAGATGAAACTTACCTTCAAGATTTTGATTTGTGGGAAGTTGTAGACACCAAAAGAAATTCTCCCCTTTGACAGTAAATCCTACTATTGCTCAAATAAAGCAACATAGTGAGGAAGTTGCTAAAAAGTTTAAGGCATTATCTGCCTTACATGCTGGTGTTTCAGATGTGATGTTCACCAGAATTATGGCTTACACTACAGCTAAAGAGGTCTAGGACAAACTGAAAAAAGAGTTCCATGGTAGTGTAAGAATAAGACAGATGCAAGTGTTGAACTTGAGGGAGTTCAAAACTTTGAGAATGAAGGATTCAGAGTTGGTTAAAGACTTCATTGATAGACTCATGAAGGTAGTAAACCAGATCAGAATTCTTGGAGAGGAGTTGAGTGACAGACGAGGGGTGGAAAAAGTGCTGGTTAGCTTACTGGAGAAGTTTGAAGCAAAGATCTCATACTTGGAGGAGTCAATAGACCTGAGTTAGATTTTTTTATCAGAGCTGATAAATGCTTAACAAGCAACTGAACAAAGAAGATCTATAAGACAAGAAGAGGCTTCAGAAAGTGCTTTTCTAGCACTACAAAAGGCAAGGCTCCAGCAAACAATAATCAAAGGAAGTAGCAAGATGGAGGAAGTAGTGACAAAGGAAGACAGGGTGCTAGTACATGCAAAGAGGGTGAAAGAAAGAAGTTTGTGAAATGCTCTCATTGCAAAAGGGACAAACATTCTAAAAAATACTGCTGATTTAGTCCTAATGTTCAATGTAGAGCTTGCAAACAACTTGGATATGTTGAAAAGTTTGCAAAAATAAAGGAGGACCAATACAACAAGCACACAGGTGTAAGTTGCTGATGAAACACAGCAAAATGAGGAAAGGCTATTTGTTGCCACATGTTATGTAGAAAATGGCAGCAAAGAAGCTTGGTTGGTGGATAGTGGCTGCACTTAACATATGACTCATGACGTCAATCTCTTCCAAAGCTTGGATAGAAGCTTTGTTTCTAAAGTCCAAATAGGAAATGGAGATTTTATTCAAGTTCAAGGCAAAGGATATGTGGCTGTGGAAACTTCAAAAGTTACTAAATTCATTTCAAATGTACCATATGTATTTGAAATTAATCAAAGCTTGTTGAGTGTGGGACAAATGCTTAAAAAAGGATATTTTTTGAATTTTCAAGATAAGTCTTGCACAATATATGATCAACATGGAAGTAAAATTCTAAATGTTGGAATAAAAGATAAAAGCTTTGTAATAGAGTGGAACAAAAAGGGAAATAATATTTTTTTATGCCAAATTTAGTGATGAATCTAAGTTGTGGCATAAAAGGCTTGGCCATTTTAACTATAACTCCTTAAATCTAATATATGAAAAGAAATTGGTAGAAAATATGCCTGCTGTTAGCAAAAATCTAGAAGTGTGTGAAGTGTGTCAGCTTGGTAAGCAACAAAGGCTGTCATTTCCTTTGAAAGGTGCTTGGAGAGCCTTTGAAAAGTTTCAGTTGATTCATAGTGATATATGTGGACCTATGGGTGAGAATTCTACCAATGGTAGCATATATTTTCTCACTTTCATAGATGATTTCTCTAGAATATGTTAGGTGTATTTTCTGAAATAAAAATCTAAATTTGCTGAGATATTCACCAGCTTTAAAGCCATGGTTGAAAATCAAACAAAATATAGAATCAAGGTGATAAGAACAGATAATGGGACTGAATATACAACTCAAAAGTTTGAGTTGCAATGCAAAGAAGCTGGAATTCAATATCAACTGACTTCTTCCTATACTCCTCAGCAAAATGGGGTTAGTGAGAGGAAGAATATGACTATTATGGAGATGTGTAGATGCTTGTTGTTTGAAAAGCAATTACCAAAGAAGTTTTAGGCTGAAGTAGTGAATACCTCAGTATATTTGCTAAATAGATTACCAATTAAAATATTGGAGTTCAAAACTCTATATGAGGTGTGGTATGGAGTTAACTCTACTATGGTGCATTTGTTATACACATGTTCCTGAAATTAAAAGAAACAAGTTAGATCAAAAAGTTAGTGTGGAAATTTTTGTTGGTTATAGCAGCGACACAAAAGGGTACAGAGTATATCATTTGAAGACTAACAAGCTGATTGTTAGTAGGAATATTAAAGTTGATGAAGCTGCTACTTGGAATTGGGAAAATAGTGAAGTTTAAGTCTCAGAAGAGAATTTTATTCAAGAACATGATGAAATTTAGGAGGAGACTGATTCAAATGATGAAAATGCTATCGGAATCTAAGGTACAAGACCTTTGACTGATGTATATGAGAGAAGCATATGAAGTACAATGTCTTTGACTGATGTCTTGACTGATGTCCGAGTTATAAGACCCTTGACTGATGTCCGATGTGAAGTTCCACATCGGTTGGAAAGGGGAACGAAGCATGGCTTATAAGCGTGTGGATACCTTTCCCTTGTAGACGCGTTTTAAACCCGTGAGGGTTGGGTTATAAGAGGATTCTCCAGGCCTAAAGCGGACAATATTTACATGCGGGTGGTCTGGGCTGGGCTGTTACAGATGATATCGGAGCCAGTACCCAGATCGGTGTGCCAGCGAGAACGCTGGGACCCAAAGGGGGAGGATTGTGAAGTCCCACATCGGTTGGAAAGGGGAACGAAGCATGGCTTCTAAGCGTGTGGATACCTTTCCCTTGTAGATACGTTTTAAACCCGTGAGGGCTGGGTTGTAAGAGGATTCCCCAGGCCCAAAGCGGACAATATCTACATGCGGATGGTCCGGGCTGGGCTGTTATCCACATCAATTGGAAAAGGGAACGAAGCATGGCTTATAAGCGTGTGGATACCTTTCCCTTGTAGATGCGTTTTAAACTCGTGAGGGCTAGATTGTAAGAGGATTTTCCAGGCCCAAAGCGGACAATATCTACATGCATGTGGTCTAGACTGGGCTGTTACAGATGGTATCAAAGCCAGTACCCGGATCGGTGTGCCAGCGAGGACACTGGGCCCCAAGATGGGAGGATTGTGAAGTCTCACATCGGCTGGAAGGGGGAGCGAAGCATGACTTATAAGGGTGTGGGTACTTTTCCCTTATAGACGCGTTTTAAACCCGTGAAGGCTAGGTTGTAAGAGGATTTTCCAGGCCTAAAGCGGACAATATCTACATGCGGGTGGTCTAGGCTGGGCTGTTACATCCGAGGTACAAGACCCTTGATCGATGTCCAAAGTACAAGACCTTTGATCGATATCAGAGGTACAAAACCTTTGACTGACGTATATGAGATATGCAACCTAGCACTGTGTAATCCAATTACTTTCTATGATGCAAATCAATTCGAGATATGGAGAGATGCCATGGAAACTGAAATCAGCATGATAAATAAAAACAAGACTTCGGAGTTGGTGAACAAACCTCAAGACGAAAAGGCAATTGGAGTGAAATGGGTCCTTAGGACCAAGCTCAATATAGATGGTACAATAAACAAGCATAAAGCAAAATTGGTAGTTAAGGGTTATGTGCAGCAACCAGCTATTGATTATGGAGATACGTTTGAACCAATTGCAAGGCATAAGATAATCAGATTTCTACCAGCTCTTGCTGCTCAAAAAGGTTAGAAATTTTACCATTGAGATATGAAATCTACAATTCTAAATAGTTACTTACAAAAAGAAGTGTATGTTGAACAACCTAAAGGCTTTGTTGTTTAAGGAAAGGAAGACAAATTTTATAAGCTGCATAAGGCTCTTTACGGCTTGAAACAAGCTCCTAGAGCTTGGTATAGTAGAATTGACTCACACCTTGTGGAGAAGGGATTTAAAAGGAGTGAAAATGAGCCTACTTTGTATTTGAAGTCAGGTTCAAATGATGAAAAATTAATTGTTTTTCTATATGTTGATGATTTGTTTGTTATAGAAGGAGATTCACAAAGTGTGTTGGAGTTCAAATCTGAAATGCAAAAGGTGTTTGAAATATCAGATTTAGGAGTGATGAACTACTTTCTTGGCATGGAAATATATCAATCTAGTCATGGCATTTTCTTATCCCATAGGAAGTGTGCTGTGGAACTACTCAAAAAATTTGACATGGAGAAGTGTAATCCTGTTGATACTCTAATGGTTTACAATCAGAAATTTGAACTCGAAGGTGGTGCTAACAAGATTGAAGTTTAAGTTTACAGAAGCCTTATTGGGAGTTTTGTCAGGAAGCGTCTAAAATTCCTCACCGGAACCCTAGACAAGCCTTGATTCCAGGGGAACCCTACCGGACCTTCCAATGGAAAATCCAGCAGAACCTCCCCTAAAGGTTGGACTTACCACAAATTTCTTGCACTGAAAACATACTTCTATATACACCACCTTATTCCTCCTACATTACTACAATTTAATCCCACAAATTTACAGCACTTCAAATGAATAATAGAAAATCAGTGCATAATCAATAAATAAATATCCAAAACAGTATACAGAGCTTCATAGAGTACAAGGATAAAAGAAATATTATAATAAAAATAAATGAAAATAAAGAGAACTCCTCGAAATATGACAGTAACGAAGATTAAGCTCGCTCCGGACGAACGTCTACCAATCCTTGTACCTAGGGGAATGCAATTTAAAAATATGAGATGCTAATCATCTCACTGAGTGACCCTATCTACTGTACAATTATAATAGTAACGATAATTATGGCATATTTGATTAATTAAAAATAAATACGTAAATAAATAATAATTAATTGAAAATAATATTTTCTCTCAAAACCCTCATCATTCACTCCATTGGAAAGGTTTCCCTTTTAAAACATTTTCACAAAACCCAATTTTTTATGCCCCAAAAATCAAGTAATAATTAATTTAATAAAATTTAAATAATCCAAATAAAAATAAAATATAATAAAATAAATTCAGGATACTTGCATTAAAGAAATATAACATAAAAGTGAAATTCAATATATAATTCATAAAATTTGATTTAATAAACTAAAATAAACAGTATCAAAAATATAATTTAAATAATTACAAACAGTCTTGTAAAATAAGTGGAAAAAATATTGTAAAAATTCATTTTAAAATATTCAACCAAATTATATAATAAAAATACGGCAAGATGCATTTTAAAAACATTGATTTAAAATAAGTGACATAAAATATGAATAATTATATTTTAGAAAATACTAATTGGAAATAGATGATAAAACAAATTAAATACATTTAATTTAAATACGATTTTAAAACATCTTGGTTTGAAATTCGTATCGAGAAAATAATTTGACGTACCACACTATATACCAGTGATGCCCTATGATACCTAGCGTCCCGAGCACCATCTGGCGGGAGGTTAAAAAGAGAAACTTGTATACTGTCGCTTCGGCATCCCGACAGCACCGCTGCTTAAACCGTCAACCCGGCCTTGGAGGGGGGCGGCTTATGTGCACTATATAAAACTTGCATGCCCTCGGTCCGATGGTAACTCACGGGAGACATTATAACTTGCGTGCTCATCTACATATACAGTCCAGAACACCAGTACTGTATGAGTGCGTCTAAAACAAATAACCAAATTTATTATTAAAATACGCAATTTTTTTCCAAAATTCACCGTGGGAATTAGGGGTGGGCTCGGTGCGGATTGGTTCGGTTTTTGGGGTTTTTTTAAACCTAACCGACCAATTCGGTTTGGGTTGGTTACATAACCGAACCGAACCGAACCCAATACAAAAACCGAACCGAACCGAACCGACCATACTTGATCGGTTTGGGTTGGGTTTGCGGGTTGGGCCGGTCTGGGCTTCGTGTTGGGCCTCGGCCCAAATTGTATATATATATATATATATATATATATATATATATATTTCGAATTTGGTATTTTTTGGACCAAAATTGTATAAAAAAATTTTTAGACCTTTTTAATCATCAATCTATATTTTAAATTAGATATTCTTTTCAAATTATTCTTTAAATTAAATAATTTTAACATACATCCATCCACCTAAACAAAAATACCAAATAAGTTAATTATTAAGCATCAAACATATTAAATAATACAACACATAATCATACAACTATAATACAAATCTACTACTACCACCACCCAATTATAAACCATACATCAACAAATAAAGTATATAACAAGTCTACAACCATTATTAGCTACAAAATAAAATACAACCCATATTTGAAATCTAAAATTTTAAAATAAACTTATAATTAAATAAACTAATAATCCATAAAAATAAAAATTAGTTTAAATATTGTTTTCTTCCACATTCTCCATTGCATGAAAAGCCACCAGCAGCAACCACAAGCTCACTACCTCAATAAACCAAATTCCATTCATCCTTCAACAAACATTAAAATTATAAATAAACATTAAACATTAAGCATTAAATGTAAAGAATTAGCAATCAATAAACATTAAGTGTATTACTAAAATATTATCTAACGTAAAAGATAATTGATGATTTGGAATTAACAACAAACTTACCAAGTAATCATATATCAATTAGGTGGAGGTAAACTTTGTTTTGTAACCCAAGATGCTCCTAAACAAATTAAAATATGATATTAGATTAATTAGTAAGCTAAACGAAGTTGTAAATATTACTAAAAAATTCTAAAAACTCTAAAATAGATAATAAAAATAAAATTACAAATAATAATAATAAAAAAAATTCTTACCCGATTCAATAGAATCATAATATGCGACATCTTCTATTGGTATTTCAACTCTATAATCATACGTCATAGGCTTTGATTGCAACCAATTTTGAGAACAAATCAAAGCCTCCACCATTTTTGGACCCAATGAACTTCTGAATGCATCAAGAATACGCCCTCCGGTACTAAAAGCAGATTCGGATGCTACTGTAGAAACTGGAATGGCGTATACATCTCTTGCAATTTGAGATAAAATTCGATATTTTGTCCAATTATTTTTCCACCAAGCCAAAATATCAAATTTCTCACTCTCCACATCCTCACATGGATCAAACAAAAATTTATCAACCTCATTCTTTATTTCCAATTCATTTTTTTCCATTTTTCTTTTTTTAAATTGTGATTCTTTCAAACGCCGACGATCATCTATGCTTCCATCATCCAATGAATCCATCATCATCCCACTTTGTTGTGCTTGCATTGATTGACCATCATTTGAATTTGATACTTTAGAACTCCCATTCATAGAATCAATTTCCTTATAGAAGTTGTAAAGGTTAACTAAAGTATCTTTTACATCCCTAGTCAAAGATTCAACCATACCACTTTCATAAGTATCCTCAAAAAGATATGATACATATTCCAGCTTATATCGTGGATCAAGCACAATGGCAATAAGCAACAACTTGTTGACATTTCCAAGTGAACCCCAATATTTGTCAAACTTTATCAACATTTTCTTTGCCATATCGGCCATCAAATGATTTTGACTATTACTCCATTCAACAAGTGCATTATACATCAAACTCAATTCATGAAAACATATATTAGAAGTAACAGTCAAAGAGGCACTAAACTTTAAGGTAACTTCATAAAAAGTAGCAAGAAATTTCACAAAAACCCTTGCACTATCCCAATCTTTAATTAGAGGTGGTCCGGCTCTCTTCCTTCCTACTTCATCTTCCTCAAAATATCTAAGATAATGTCCATCAGCATCTATCATCCTATCAAAACCTTTTTGATACTTCAAAGCCGAGTTCAACATCAAATAGGTGGAATTCCACCTAGTAGACACATCCAAAACCACGGTTTCTTTATATTCAATTTTCTCATTCTCTACACATTCTTTAAATTTGTTTAACCTTAAAGGAGATGATCGAACATATCTAATAGCATTACGAATTCCAGCAATACTATCATGGATTTCCTTTAATCCAAATGTCACAATTAAATTTACAATATGTGCAGCACAACGAACATGTAAAAACTCACCATCCAAAACATTTCCTTTCCAATAATTTAATTTTTCTTTCAAAAAATTAACAGCCACATCATTTGAAGAAGCATTATCAACCGTTATTGTGAAAACCCTTTCAATACCCCATTCAATCAAACAATTTTCTATAACCTTACCAATTGTCTCACCCTTATGATTTTGCACAATACAAAAATTTAAAATTCTCTTATGCAACTTCCAATCATCATCAATGAAATGAGCGGTAAGAGTCATGTAATTGTTATTTTGAATGGAAGTCCATGTGTCCGTCGTAAGACAAACCCTTTGCTTCCTCAATGAAAACACACTCTTCAAAATTTTTTTCTCATCTAAGTACAACTGAAACACATCTCTAGAAATTGTTCTACGAGATGGCGGTTCAAACTTAGGGTTCAAAGCATTACAAAACTTTCTAAACCCTTCTCCTTCAACATGGCTAAATGGTAACTCGTCCATGATGATCATTTCTGCACATGCAAGCCTACATGCCTCTTTACTAAATGTTGTACTCATAGAGACCAAATTGCTACTACCACTTTCAAATGAAAGAACTTGTTGCTTTTTATCCTCCATCCTATTAGGGTATTTTTTGCATTGGTTCATCAAATGGTTTCGCAATGTACTAGTTCCACATCTCTTGGTATTACATGCATAATCTACCCCACAATGTTTACATTTGCACCTAGGATTATTTGGATCATAATCTGGAATTTTTTCAAAATGTTCCCAAACCCAAGATGGAGCCCTAGAAGGTTTTCTCTTTTGCGTTTTATAAGGTTTATCCAACTGTGAAGGTTGAGATTCAGCTTTATCTGATTCATTTAAATACTCTTCCAATTCATTAATATCATACAAATCATTGTGGCCTTCATCCATCTAGAACCTATTAAAAACAAAATAAACATATACATATATGTATATATATATATACAAATATATATACATATAGCTGTCAAAATCAGCAGGCCAGGTTATATTAACAACTTCACAGCAATCAAGTCACACATCACTTCACAATCTCCAAACTTCACAGCAAACAATTTCACAGCCTATGCTTCACTACACTTTCCAAAAGCAATTTTTGACCTTCCCACATGCAAAAATAACGAGAAAAAGGCTAAGTAACTTACCTCCAAATAATAGACAATCACACAATTGTTTGTGATCTTGGAATTAAACAAAGAAAAGGAATGCTATTCGATTTATGCAAGTCACGATAGGCTGTTTGATTTTATCTACAAAACAGGGGAAAAAAATATATTAGACCACAAAGCAAAATAAAAAAAATAAAATTGCAATACTAATTAGAAAAAACAAAAAAAAAATACACGTTAAGACTGATTAGAAAAAACAGCATTCCATAGTTTCCATGTATAATATTTTATGTATTTAAAATAGCATAGATTCTTTAAGTAATGGGAAACAACCACCAAAGGAAATTAAAAGAGAATAAATTCCAGAGAATTAGAAGCTTATCAAACCTGCCACATCTGTTCTACCATTTGGAGAGGAATTAGATTCACTGCCCAAATTAGTGCTGACTGCTGAGAGTTTGAGAAGCCTGTCCAACAGGTGATTCAGGCAAGCTGTTTGGTCCTTGAAGGTGACTGAAGAAGTAGCTTTCTTCCAATATATTCTGCGATTGTGAACAAAAAATGCAGGTTAAGGTTTTTATTCATATTTATCAAGACAAAAAGTTTTAGTTATGCATAAATAATTTTGAGTGACTTGAGGAAAAGAACCTCATATATAATTATATATAAATATATAAATAAAAAAAAAAATATATATATATATGCAGCTTGTACTTTAAGTTTAGCTTGTACATAATTATGAACATTATTATGATGAATTTATATAATAATTGGACAGATACTGCCAAGTCCACCATTCAACAAAATAAGCCATTTGAATCAAACAAACAACAATATAAACACTCTGATTTGCACAAGATTTTAGGGCATAAATATAAATGAATTGAAATAAAAAAATAATATTTATTTTCCATCATTCATGCAAATGACATAATTGAGTACAAGTATGCATTTTTAACCATTAAGAGCAAGAATCAAATTGGCAATGACAGATTGTTCAACAAAGAAATTAATTTTTAAATATTTTTAAAGTTCTAGATTCAAAATTACTATTATTTGATAAAGAAATTATACATAACCCAAAAAGTTTCCACTTAGTTTTCTTAATCATTGTTCTTTTTTATATCACTTATCCCCAACCAAATCATTCTGCACCTACACCATTACACAAGAAAAGAATAAACTTAAACATCACCGAAAAGAAAAAAAGTGAAATTTGACTATCTTTTAAGAGGAAATTTGACTAGTCTGAGTCAATACTCAATATTTTATTGGATTACCGGGTTTTAGACAAGAGCATGAAAAAGTAATGAATTAACTGCCTTCTATGGCAGTCTTTAACTCTTTTTAAGCCAGCAAAAGCTCCGCTACTCACTCTTTTAAATAGATCACAGCAACTGGGTATTTTCTACTTTTCATTTTCAGTTCTCTGTATTTGCTTTCTCTGAATCTGTTTTTTTTTTTTTTTTGGGTGTTTCCAGAAAGTAATAAAAATACTATTTTTCTGTTTTTCTGCTTGTGTTTGTTTTTTCTCTAAATCAGAATCAGATGGTGCCATTTTCATCTTGTTGCTGTATCGATTGAGATGAGAGGAGCTTCTCCGAGTCCCGTGGAGCCCAGACTCCGTTTGTCTGCTTCAGCTAAGTCAGTCTCTTTCTGTCTCTGTCTCTTTGTTTTCTGTGTTTCATTGCTTTCATTTCTGGGTTTTTAGCTTAATTGGGTTGTGAAGGATGATTGCAATTTCCCGGAAAATTGTTTAATTTGTGCATAGGTGTTTCAGTGTTTGTGTAATTAGGATGTAGAGTGAGCCTCGTGAAAGTGTTGAGTGTTACAAGATTTGAATTGTGTGAGATGCAAAGATCTATTTAATTTTCCAATCCGAAGGGAAGCAGAAAGGAATGAAAAAAAAATAAAATAGAAGTTGCTAACTCGAAATAAAATAAAATTATGAAAGATTTCCTTTCAATTTCAATCAATCAATAATCACTATAATAATAATAAGAAATATAATGATTTTTACCTGCAGAGCTTGGGACTTGGGAGGGTGACGAGTGGTGGCGTTGCTTGGGAGTTCAATCGGGTGGTGGCTGGCCGGAGGATGCTGCCTGCGAGTGGCGATTGGCGACGCGAATGCTAAGGCTTCAATTTCGTTTTGTGAGAATCTGAGATTGTGTTCTGTTGAGTGCTGTCACTGTTGTGTATTGTGTTTTCATCTTGAAATCCAACGGTGGTAATTAGATGGTGAGAGATCAATGGCTTACAAAATTTCATAGAAATAATTTAATGAAAATAATTTTTGCAAAATGGCTCTTTGGTTATGAAACGGTTCGGTTCGGGTTGGGTGGGTTAAAATTCCTTCCAACCCGTAACCCGAACCGAAAATCTAACATTTAAATATGTATAACCCGACCCAAACCGACTAAACAATAAAAACCAACCCAAACCGACCCAAATTCTTCGGTTTGGTCGGTTTTGTCGGGTCAGGTCGGTTTTTGCCCACCCCTAGTGGGAATTATACCATTTCTCAAACTCACATTCCCACATTTTTCTTTAATCTTCATCATAAATCCATCACTTTAAAATCCATCAAGTTCAAATCAATCAATTTGAATATACAAATTTTTCAATGGCATAAGGTCAAGCCATTAATATTTCAATGCATAAATATTTTTAAAATATAATAATTTAAATCCATATTTTTCTCAAATTCTCAAAAGTCAATTTAAATCACTAATATGAAAACCATATAAATTCCATATATAATTAATTCATATAATTGTGCATAATAATTGAATAATAACAACCATAGCAATAATTAAAATACATCAAAACCACAATTTCTTTAAATTCCCAATTATATTCTTTTGGCACCAAAACATATATTAAAAACATTATAAATTGGCAATACAATTCTAGATAGAAATTTTCATAATATTGAACACATAAACATATTTTTGAAATATTCAATTATGAAATATTCCAACAAATTAATTTAATAATTAATAATTTCAATTTCAATTTCATAAAATTCTTTAAATCAAAATATTTCTTAATATATAAATAGTTTGTTTCACTCAATTGAGCATCAAATTTCCAAATATAAATCTACTAAATATTTATCACATAGAATATCAATTTCAAATATTCAATTAATACAAAATATTCACAAATTTTATTTCCGAAATTAATTTGAACGTGGGTTACTCACCTCGAGCACGCAATTAACCCAAGATCCTCCATGGGATCAATTCCACGACGCACACATGCTCCTAGAACAACAATATTACATAACTCAAATAAATCAATATTTTATTCGGATAAATAATACCCGGTATCCGGGGAAGTTTAACACAAACGGTGTCCAAAATTCATAAATAAGATGCCTATGGAAAGCTAAGGAGACGAGGATCACATTACCGATCTTCATTGGACCCAATTTGATCGGCAGGGACCGGCAGAATGGACGGGAAGTTTCGGCCAAACTTCAACTTGTCGTATCTCTCAAACGACAGGGAATTGAGTTGAATGGACCTCAAAATCGAGCTCAGGAGGTCCAAAATAGGTGGAAAGGAGTATCAATTTGGCCGGGTGGGGGCCGGATCACCATCGAAGCCAATCTTGCTGTCGCCGGCAACGAAGCCCGATCCGACCGCATCCGATGTTGGTTGGCCACCATTTTCCGACTGCTGGCCGGAATCTTCCTCCTCTTCCTCCCCATCAGGTGCGTGTGGCTTCATATGGTTGAAAAAAAAGAGAAACGGGGTGGAGCCGAGAGGGAGAAGGAAGGAAGAATGAAGAAGAAGAAGAAAAGAAAAGAAAAAGAAAAAGAAAAAGAAAGCCATTTTTCGTGGGTGTTTCACCACGTGAGGAAAAAAGAAAAAAAATTTTTTTAATAAAAATAATAAAAACAATAAAATAAATAAATAATATTAAGATAATATAGTATTTAATATGGTTGACATGTGGTATATTCTCATTGTGACACATGACACCCTTTATTAAGTCACACGTGGTACACTGTTCACATATTTAAAAATAATATTAAAATAATACTGTATTTGAAAAACTCTACAAGTCCATAACTTTCAAACCACATGTCCAAATCGGACATACCGCTAGTCTATGAACTCTTATCGACGAGTACTTCACAATCATGCATGAGTCAAAACTCAATTTTGCATGAACAAAAAGTCAACTCCGACACCCCTTGGACAGTTTGGACCTCAACTTGTTTTGCTCATAACTTTCAATCTGTAGCTCCGTTTTCAACGTGCTACTAGTCTATGAACTTGTGCTAATGTGTAATTTTTAATGGTACCTCGATTAATGTGAAATTCTATCAGGAACAAAAAGTCAACATTTGACCCCTTCTCGGTCAACGACGGTCAAACTCGGTTAACCTTGGTCAAATTTTAGAAATTCCGATGTACTTTGGGACGGGATGTTATAGTTTGCTGTATCTAGACCCGACATTATGTTTTCTATGAGTTTGCTCTCTAGATTTATGCATGCTACATCACATATTCACTATTCTGCAACTAAAAGAGTGCTAAGGTACATTCCAAATACTATAGACTATGGTGTTTGGTTTTTGAAGCAAGAAGAAGGCAATTTGATAGGCTATATTGATAATGATTGAGCTGACAGCATGGAGGATTCAAAAAGTACTTCAAGATACTTATTTTTCTTTTGGTTCAAGTTCATTTTCATGGAGCTCACAAAAACAAGGTTTAGTTGCTTAATCCACAGCTGAGGCTGAATACATTGCTATTGCAGTTGCCTCGAATCAAGCTTTATGGCTAAGGAAGTTGCTTATTGGTTTAAATGAGAGGCAAGAAAAAGCTACCACTACATACTGTAACAACAAGTCCGCAATTTCCATTGTTGAAAATCCAGGTCAATATCGAAGAACAAAGCATATTCTAGTCAAATATCATGTTGTGAGGGAAGCTGAAAGAAATGGTGAAGTGAAGCTGATTCATTTAGAAATGATTTTAGTGTTTCCAGCAAAAGTATCAAGGAGGAGTGTTAGTGTAATGATACTTTTGTTGCTGTCTTAGTTGCCTTTTGATGCTTAGTTACTTTATATTTAGTTTTTTACTAAAACACTGTTGTATTAGATAGCCAAAGTATGACTTGTCTTTTGGCAGTATAATTATTGCAGTGTTAGGTGAAAATTAGATAGTTTACTGTTTCTGTAAACTTGTGTTTATATGTTCTGTCAAAAAATAAATGAAGGATATTCACCACACCAGTTTAAACTTTTTTTTCTTTCTTTTTCGTTTTGCTGTGTTTTTTGTCTATAAATCCTACATTGGACAGGTAAAATTATTATTAAAATAAAATAATTATATTGTAATATGAAAATAATAAAATTGAAAGATGATTGCTGGACTTGGTGAGAATAATAACAGGCAAATGTAGGAGAAAATTAAAATATTTTTTAGTTGGAAGTGAAACTAATGGCCGTCTAATAAAGAATGGACCAACTTTTTTTTTTTTTTTTTTTTCAGAAGTTAAAATGCGGCAATAATATGATTGTATGCTTCATGGTGGTGTATATAGAATTACCCGATTAGATATAAATCCAAAGCAGGTCAAACTTAACTAAGGGCTCAAATTTCATCAAGCCCAATTAAAACAGGTTGAAGCCCAGACCAACCCACGGATCAAATTCAAAACCCCATCTAGGGTTTTTCCAGATTCACACCATAAAAGGGAGGCGGTCTACGGGCTCGTCACTCCCCAACTGTTAGATCTGTGCTAGCGAAGACTGTAAAAGCTCGAGGTATGCAAATCTCTCCCTTTTTCCTCTTTTGTTTCGCTGTTTTAATTCTTCGTTTTTAGCTTTTATTTTGGATTCCTTGTTAGGTTTTCCTTTTCCTGGAAAATTTTGTTCCTTTGTGTAGGATTTAGGGCTTGTTTTTTTTTAAATCTCATTTTCATGATTCGATTTTTGGATATCTGCTTAATTGTATTTGAATTTTTGAATAGTGTATTAGGCTCAGATTATTATTATTTCTTTTGGTTTATAGCATTTGATTGGAAGTAGTACTTCGATCCAGAACCCTGAATAATCTATATTTTTCTTGATTTTATTTTTATAATATGTTGTTTATGTATGTATGTATATATATATATATATATATATATATAGGCCTCTGAGGATGATAAAAAAAATAACTTTCGTTCTTCTGAGATGCCTCATGCGGAAAAAATCTTTGGAGACCTGAACTGAAGAGGATATATATATATATATATATATGTATTTTTTTTTATATTTATATACATTCAAGTACAACAATTATCGTTATATTTTTGAGTATTTATATTATTTAATTACATGTTAAGGTTATAATTTAATTGTCAGAAACATAAATTAATGGTTTGCCCTTAAATTTTATTTTTATTGTGTATAGCATTTGAATAGAAGTAATACTTTGACCCTGAACCTGGAACCCTGAATGATCTATTTTTAGTGATTTTATTTTTTATACTATATTTTCATTTATGTATGTTTGGCCTTTGAGGATGATCAAATAAATAACTTTCGTTCTTCTGAGATGCTCTATGTGGAAAAATATATGGAGACCTGAACTGAAGAGGCTAAACTCTGATATGTACAAGAGATTCTTCATATTTATGTGTATCAGTATTATTTAAATATAATGTTAAGGGTTATAATTTAATTCTCGAAAACATAAAGCATTTTTGTGGTTTATAGCATCTGATTAGAAGTAATACTTTGACCCTGAACCTGGAACCCTGAATGATCTATTTTTAGTGATTTTATTTTTTATACTATATTTTCATTTATATATGTTTGGCCTCCGAGGATGATCAAATAAATAACTTTCGTTCTTCTGAGATGCTCCATGTGGAAAAATATTTGGAGACCTGAACTGAAGAGGCTAAACTCTGATATGTACAAGATATTCTTCATATTTATGTGTATCAATATTATTTAAATATAATGTTAAGGGTTATAATTTAATTCTCAAAAATATAAAGCATTTTTGTGGTTTATAGCATCTGATTAGAAGTAATACTTTGACCCAGAACCGGGAACCCTGAATAATTTAATTTTTAGTGATTTTGTTTTTTATACTGTGTTGTCGTTTATATATATTTGGCCTCTGAGGATGATCAGAAAAATAACTTTCGTTCTTCTGAGATACCCCATGCGGAAAAAATATTTGGAGACCTGAACTGAAGAGGCTAAACTCATTGATATATTCATGTATGCGACAATAGTCATTATATTTATGTGTATCTATATTATTTAAACATATGTGAATATATGTGAAGGTTATAATTTAATTGTCAGACACATAAATCAATGGTTTGCCTTTAAATTTCTAAAACAAAAGTTGGATACATTGCCATTTTCCTTCCTGAACTTTGACATTTTGGTACGCATTGGGTGTTTAACAATTTTAAAGCTTTGTCTCTTTGTTGCCATTTTCAAATTTGAAATTTTTAACTCTTATTTTTATGTTATGTATTTAAATTTGTGTTTTCCTACAATCTGAGAAAACACCTATGATAAGTAAGTAATTCTCAAGTTATGGATCTAAGTTTGCCACGTTCTTAATTAATTTATTTGTTTTAATTCAACTGTAAGTGCCTGAATTCTGTTTGCTGCGTGCATTTTATTTGTTATGTAAACAAAATGTGTAATTTTATTTTTTTATCTCATTTAGTTGACTTGTATCCTTATCTTCATTGCCAGATCAATCAAGGGTTCGCTTTAAGAGAAAAACAAGAGTTTCAAATGAGGTATTTATTAGTTTGTTTCAATTTTTAAGTGTCAAATTAACCATATCGTCACTTATTTTCTTCTTAATTGCTGACACTGTTCTTTCCTTGTATGGTTCTGTGTTCTTCCTTTTCTACTTCCAGCCGTGCAATGGAAGAAGATGTAAGTTATTATTTTACTTGTTTTGCAAATTTCACATTTCCAGTTTTCTATTTGGAACTTTGAAATTTAATTTATTCTTTTTTTCTGATGTTGAATACCCTTGAAGCACATGTTTCATTGTTTGTCCCTATGTAATGCTTGTTTAAACCTGACTATTATAGGTGGCCAAGAATGAGGATGAGGAGTTCAACACTGGACCGCTGTCCGTTCTCATGATGAGTGTAAAAAATAACACTCAGGTAAACTGGCAATTCAGCCTTCTTTGTTTTTATTGTACTAGTTTGCATTCATGTGATTGGTGATTTTAATGAAATTTTGTTTTCATTTCCTAAACAGGTTCTCATTAACTGCCGCAACAACAAAAAACTTTTGGGTCGAGTGAGAGCTTTTGATCGCCACTGCAACATGGTTCTGGAGAATGTTAGAGAGATGTGGACTGAGGTATATGTTTCACCTTTGTTCTTCATTCTTGTCCTGTTTTCCAATCTTCATTCAGTGCCATAATTGTGGTTCATTTTTTTTTTTAGGTACCAAAGACTGGCAAAGGAAAGAAGAAGGCCCAACCAGTTAATAAAGACAGGTTCATCAGTAAGATGTTCCTGAGAGGAGACTCGGTTATCATTGTTCTTAGGAATCCCAAGTGAAAAGGGTAGTTTTAATGCTTTGTACAAATTTTCAGTAGTGTAACTTGCATTTCTTTTGGTGAAACAGCAGTATATTGTAACGCAGAGTTTGGTTATGTACGAGTCTTAAGTTGCCTACCAAGACAACCTGATTTAAATGATACTTGCAAAAGAAATTAAATTGAAAGCTAGAGTTAGAATCAACTTGAAATTACTGCAATATTTCATATTCAATCCTTTATTGCTATTTCTTTGTTTCTTGTAAACATTTCCAGCCGGTACACATTTTCTACCAATTCAGTCAATATATGTGCATACAGAGACAAAGGGTCTAAGCTTTCATATGTTGAAAATATGGGTCATGACAATGAGTAAATGCTTTTGTAGCGACCCAAAATTTAGTTGATAAACAACATAAAATTGATCCGGTTCGAAGTAAGTTTGTTTATTGACTTGCTATTTTTTATTGAATTATAAATTTATTTAATCAATATATATTCTGACGGAGAAAAATTAAAAACACGTATTGATGATAAATAAGTACATGTGTACAAACTCTAATTAAGACATGCAAAAGAGTATAACTAAGAAAAAATAAAATGAAAACACATCATTGAGTAAATTAGGTGCATTAGTTTTTTGGTTAATCTATCTAATTGTTAAGTGCTAATTTATACATTTGGAGTTTCTTAGACATTTAAACAACTATAAATTTAAAAAAATAAAAATAAAAAATTCAAATTAAAAATCACTTGAAATTGCATTTGATCTAGTATTTTTAATTTTGTTTCAATCATTAAAGTCATTGATTTTTTTTGAATAATAATTCGAGTTCTATTTTCTCAATTTTCACTATTAAAAAAAAAGTATACCACCAACTTAAAATTAACAGCCATTTGATAAAGGGGTAGTCAATAGCGACGATGTGCTGGCTCGTGGAATCCACTCACTCAAAGGCGCGTGGGGGTTGGGCATTCATTTGATCTCAATCACCAAGTGAAAAAAAAAAAACACTAGCGGGGAGTATCAAAAAAATTCAATCGAAAATGGCGGTAAAAATAGAATTGAAATGACCATATTGCCCTTCTTCCAATTTCTGCTATCATGCACCAACCAATTGTATTGCGCCGCGTCAACACCAATACATTTGCAACGGTCATTCCGACTGCATCACAAATGTGGCGAAAATATATTGGTCTGTGCAAAAAAGTTCCGTCAAAGGCTAGTGAGAGCTTAATTTCTCAGCTGCTAATGTTTCTTTTTTAGTTTGCCATTTGCTCTCCCGCCATTTTCTCTAAATAATTTAAACCCTTCTTCATTGTTATTCGTTCTTCATCCATATATACATACAGACAATATATATATATATATATATCGACAGAGAGAGAGAGAGAGAGAGAGAGAGAGAGAGAAATTTAAAGGAAAATCTAAAACCCAAAACCCAATTTTTATCAGACAAAATAGAAATAGAGCCGCAAAGCAAATAATGGGTATCAAAGATCTTCTCAAATTCATGAAACCCTACATTAAACCAATTCACATCAAGAAGTATGCGGGCAAGCGAGTAAATACCAATCCCACATTTGATTTTTTTGGGGAAAAAAAAAAAAAGGTTTGTTTTTATGTATTTTTAATATATTTATTGAATTTATTTGCAGGTGGGTATTGATGCATATTCATGGCTTCACAAAGGAGGTAACATTCTTCAATTCCATTTTTTTTTTGGGTTTTGTTGGGAGAGAGAAATCGATGAAGCGTTTTTGGAAATGATATATATATTTTGGTATTTTGGACAGCTTATTCATGTAGCATGGAAATTTGTCTGAATTCGGATGGTAAAAAGAAATTGCGCTACATAGACTACTTTATGCACAGAATAAATCTTCTTCGTCATTACAGAATAACCCCCGTCATTGTTTTTGATGGTGGCAATATTCCATGTAAAGCTGCAACTGAGCACGACCGCCATAAGCAAGTTTCTTTGATTCCCATATTCATTCTCTCCTCCATTTCCTTATTCTTTTCTGTTGTTTCTAAAGCTTTGTTTGTAAGAAAAAAAAGGGTTGTGCTTTGATGTTTCAGGAGAAGAATGGCTAATCGTGATTTGGCAATGGAGAAGCTTAAAGAAGGGAATGTTAATGCTGCCTCAGAGCTCTTCCAGGTATTGACTTTCGCGTGGGGAAGAAAGATGTTTCTTTATTCAATTTTATCATTTGGGTTCTGCTTGTCTTCCTTATAAGCTACTACATTGCAATTTTTCCTTGTTTAACTTGGAGCTAATGTATTTCTCTTTATTCTTCATAGTTTTTGATGTTTTCCGAATTGGTAACAAATTTTAAAGTTTATTTTAGGAAAAGGAAAGAAGTTCATGTTTGATGAACTAGTCACTCAAAGGGTTGTTAATGGTACTAGACATAAATGATTTACGATTGCTCTGCATTCTGTTTTTAGAAGACTAAATGCTCTTATAATCTTGTATTCAAGTTGTGGTCCATCTGTTTAGTAGTCTCTTTATTGATATTCTGTTAATTTAAGTTCAGTGTTTGATTTAATTTCCATAGTATCGGACACCTGTGGATGATCTTCGTGCTGGCTTTTTTACTTGTTTTTTTAAACTTGTAGAGAGCAGTGAGTATTACTCCATCAATGGCACATCAGTTGATACAGGTAAATAGTTGCCACATCCTATAAAAGCCAAATGTATAATCTAGTTGTCCAAATTCATAATTATCAAAGCTTTATATTCTTTTCAGATCAAAAAGAAAAAAAGAAAAAAAAAAAAGGGTCAAGATTTGATATTCAGTTTGATTTTAAAAGATTAACAATGTGGTTACTGATTTTCTGAGTTTGTGGCATTCGAGCCTGGCTTCCTTAGTAATAATCTCTCCACCATGCCCTTTCAGATTTTGAGATCAGAGAATGTTGAATTTGTTGTAGCTCCATATGAGGCTGATGCACAGTTAGCATACCTGTCCAGCCTTGAAGTGGAAAAAGGTGGAATTGAGGCTGTGATTACAGAAGATAGTGATCTAGTGGCATATGGTTGCCAAGCTGTAAGAACTTCCACAACTTTCATTTGATGCTGATGGAGGTCTAGTACTCTCCTGATTGACTAATTTTTCATTATCATTGAAACTATTGGTTGTGTTTAATTTTGACTTGTCTTGGTTCCAAGCAGGTTATCTTTAAGATGGATCGATATGGCAATGGTGAAGAGATAGTGATGGACGATATTTTTGACTCTGTGTCTCTTAAACCTTCCTTTCAAAATTTCGACAAGGAATTGTTCACAGGTGGGTTTGCCGAATCACTTTGAGCTTCTTTCTGTCTGTATTGCTTTTAAAAGTTCCTAATATGTATAGGCTGATCTCATAGAGCATCAGTTGGTGCTGTAAGAAAATTTTACACCATGAGTAATTTATATTGGAAAACAAAGTGGGTCAAGTTACCCAATAATCATATCATGCATTGTTCTTACAATTATCTCATCTAGTCCAATAGTTTTTCTTTTTCTGAAATTTGCTTTTGATTTTACAAAACGAAATTATGTTCCAAGTATCTCATCTATTTCTACAGTCATGAGAACAGAACAGCCTTGGTGGCCTTTGTAAACATTGTTGAGATAAAGATCAATTTGAATCTACCGATTGCAGGTATGTGTGTATTAGCTGGATGTGATTTTCTTCCCTCTATTCCCGGCATTGGTATTGCGAAAGCTTTTGCCTTGGTTTCTAAGTATCGGAACTTAGAACGTGTAAGTATGCTTTTTTGTCTTCTATTGTAGTTCTACTGGTGTTGCTGATGCTTCATACTGACTAGCTTGTTTGTAGGTTGTATCGGTTCTGAAATTTGAGAAGGGAAATCTAGTGCCTGAAGATTACTCTAAATCATTCATTGAAGCAGTTTCTGTTTTCCAGCATGCTCAAATGTCTGTATAGTGCAAAACTTAATTTATTTCTATGAACCATCTTTTGTTCATTTTCATCTTCTAATTGTTTTCACTTATTATATTGCCCTTGTTTACTCTCATGCAGATATGACACTGACATGAAAAAACTAAAACATATGAGACCAGTCCCACAGAAGCTTCTGCAGTCTCTAGATGGGGAGATTGATTTCTTAGGACCGTATCCTTCTGTTTTCTTGATTTTTAGACGAATATTTCTTTCTTCTCTCGCTTGTAAGCACAAACCAAAATATTGGGTACTAAAATGTTGCACTGTGCTGTGAAGATAATCATCAAGATATCATCCAGTGTATGTTAAGCAGCCTGTTGCATATGTCTATTTTAAGTCCTTTGCATCACATAAATATTGCAGTTCATTATATATTTAAAAGCTGCAATAAGATCATCATAAAGTCTGTTTGGAAACCTATTGGTGCT
Source organism: Ziziphus jujuba (assembly GCF_031755915.1). Classification (NCBI taxonomy): domain Eukaryota; kingdom Viridiplantae; phylum Streptophyta; class Magnoliopsida; order Rosales; family Rhamnaceae; genus Ziziphus; species Ziziphus jujuba. The sequence goes on along the minus strand of NC_083380.1, from coordinate 13,824,003 downwards.
CTTGCTGCATAGCATTGCATATGAACTACCCGTGCCTAACACTGAGGCTATATATATGGGTTGGATACTGGGGGATGTGGGAATGTGTTTTCAACATATGCATTTTTCATTCCTTGACCAAGTACTAATAAAATCAGAGAAATCCCTCCATCAGTAGCCATTGCAATTGCTGAAGGAAATATGGATCCCATCAGCATGGAAGCATTTGACTGCTCACCAACTCCTAGATGTCATACAGACCCTGTTAGGATCCAAATTTCTGGCCGGCTTCCAAGAGTTGAGGCTGCTTCTGTACCTGCACGAGATGGCTGCTTTGTGGCCTTTTCTTCCCAAAAACCCAGAGGAAACTCTAATACAGGCAAGTTATGAAATTCGAACCCATTTGACACCTTGTTCTTATAACATTGTTGGTCCTGAATTTATGCATCCATGGTGCATAACTAGACTTAGCTTTAAAATTATTCTTTGTAGGTACAGAAAAAATGCAGAAACCATTTTCAAATGAAAAAAAGTATGCGAATGAAGGCGGGGCACTTAAAAAGCTAATAGCAGCATCAGTAATTCATGAAACAGAGGAAACTAAAATTGTTGAAAGCTGCTTCCCATTAAAGGTTCCTGACAACAATCCATTTAAGAGAAGAAAAGTTGAAGAAATATCCTTGGATCAAATAGGGAGCCAAGTTTCAGTGGTAACAGAAGCTGAAAGTTTGGATACCTTGTATGTATCTCAGAGCAGTGTAACAATGGAAGTTACTGATAAGGATTTTTGCAATAAAAGAAAAGGCAACAATGATGACTACAAAGAAAATTTATGTCAGACAAACACAGATAGTGAAGAAGCTTCAAAAGTGACGCAAGAAAAGAATTTGGATATTCTGTGCCTCACTTCCCAATCCCAAGAAAGTGTAAATTCTAAGTCTACTAAGGTAGTCACAGAGAGCAAAAGGAAGGGGAAGAAGGTAAAGCAAAACAACTGTAAAAGTAGAAGTATCTTAAATTTCTTTTCTCGTGTCTAATTAATTTAAGGCACAGTTAATAATCAATGTATCCCCCTTTATTTTATTTTATTTTTTCAGGGAATAGTTTTTTCATGTCAGATTATTTTGATGAAAATTAGATTATTTTTCATGTCCCTTATTATTATTATTTTTTTTTGTTTGGGTAGTATTGGGGGGAAAAAAAAAAGGTCAAAAAAAAAAATTCAAAAATATAGAGAAGAGGGCATCCAGAAGCCAAATTTTATTAATCTATCAAAAGCATTATTTACCAACAAAGAACAGGAAACTCATAAACACACTACTCCCTAAAACATTGCAAGATTTGCACAAACACTTAAAATTAAATACTAAAAAACCATTACTCTTAGTCATCCACCTACGTCTGCTACTTGTTTCTCTTCAGCTTCAATTGAAGGTGTCATCCTCGTTGCCCAATATTTGCTTGAACCAGTAGGCAGACAATTTTGGGATCCTCTTGAGATTTCTCTCCCAGTCAACATATACAATGCCAAACCTTGCAGTAAATCCTGACCTCCATTCAAAATTGTCCAAAATTGACCATGCAAAGTAGCCAATAACATTTACTCCATCATCCATTGCCCTCTTCATTTGATTTATATAGCCCTTATAGTAATGGATCCTATTAGTGTCGAATAATCCTTCGGGGACAGACATTTCACCAGGGTTATCCATGCCTGAAAAAATGCATAAAAATATAAAATTTAACAGATGAGAGATCCATAATAAAATTAATTTGAAGAATGAAAAAAAGAAAAAACCAAGAACAGTTCATTTTGGCACATACCATTTTCTGATAAGATTATGGTAGGGTTTTGGAAACGCTCTTTTACATACATTAAAGCTTTGTACATGCCCCATGGTACATCGTAAAGCCAATAAGAATTTGCCTGCAAAATGGATGACAGTACAATTCAAAATATGATGAAAAGTATGCTGCAAATGTGAAAGTTTGGTATATGAGTGCCATATTGAAAAACTTACCTTAGGACCTATAGGAACATTATCTTTTGAGTCTGCATATGTTCAGCAACATAAGACATTTTAGTCAATTTATCATATGGTGTTAATAACCCTGTTTTATTAAATGTTATAAACAGAGATTTGGGAATGGAAAATACTTACAAGCAAAACCCACATGCCAATCTTCCTGGTAACCCAAGGCCTTTTGAGGACCTGTATTAGGTGGATTATTATAGATGTAGTAAGAAGTATACTGGTTGATACCAATATAATCAAATGAGCCTTGCACCATTTTGACCTCCTCTTCGGTGAACTTAGGTAATCTATCAAGAACTATCTCTTGCATTGTTTTTGGATATTCACCATAAGTTAGCGGGCTAAGGAACCTATTATGACAATGAAGAAATTGCAATGAAATATAGTAAAAAGTTCAAGATCATACATAAAACAAGATAGATTATGCTTGAGGAAGTTAAGGGAAATTTTTTTTTTATAATTTATAATTTTTATTTTTTACCATCCAAGATGGAAGTCTCTTGCTCTTTGTGCTGCATATTCGTCTTGTAATCCTCGAGTAAGAGGCTCATACCATACAAAATCTAAGAGAATTCCGATCCTTCCCTTTTGTGTTTTCTGCAAAATGCAAAAGATTTTTCAGTTTTACAAGTTAAAGAAAATGAAAAATGTAGAAAAATCAGAATATATTTTGTTTTCTTACTTGATACTTTTCGCGGTATCTTTGTACAGCAGCTCCATGTGATAAAAGCAAGTTATGTGCTGCCATGTAAGGTTCAATTGCTGAATTCCCAGCTGTACAATTACCAAAAGCTTTTGAACACCTTCCTGGTGCAAAAAATCCATTATCATAACCAAGAGCAGCTGTTACTCTTGGTTCATTAAAGGTCATCCAGTTCTTCACTCTGTCTCCAAACTGCTTGAAGCAAAAATCAGCATAGTTTGCGAAATCATTTCTGCAAGAGTTTTCAAAAAGGAATTTCAAAATTCGGAATCCAAACACAAATCTTATAACTGAAATTATTATAAAACCTTTATTCAGAAAAAAAGTAAATAGAAAAAGGAGAAAAAAAAAGAAAAGAAAATGAACATGAATAGAGAATGAATTACTTACACTACTTTGTGATCTAACAATCCCAAGTACCTCTCCTCAAGTGCTTGAGGAAGATCATAATGATATAGACATGCCACAGGAGTAATACCTACATCCAAATAAATATACCCAACATCATATATATGTAACTTTGGATTGGATGTATAAAAATGTTCAAAAAGTTTCTCCATAAGTAATTTTATTTTACCTTTTGAGAGCATGTAGTTAATCAACCTATTGTAGTATGCAACTCCTAACCAATTTACTTGTCCAGTGCCATCTACATTGATCAAAATGAGTTGTATAAGAAAGCATTTAATAAAAAGTAGACGAATTTGCAAATAAATTGATATAGTTGCAATGAAATAAGGGTAGAAAAAAAAAAAACAAATGATTACTTGGGAAAATTCTGGACCATGAAATTGAGAAGCGATATGCATCAAATTTCAATTCTTTCATAAGATCAATATCTTCCTGTAACAACAAAATCAAAAAGGGTTCGAATATTTATACATATTTTTACCATAAATAAAAACTTCAATCCTATATACATGTATACATATATGTACACAAGTACATGCTTGTATACTTAAATGTGCTTTCCATGTTCAATCCCGATGCATACAAATACATGCATTTATACATGTAAATAAAAAATGAATCAATTGGAAACACTTACTTTATAACGATGATACTCGTCCACCGTGACATCTCCGGTGGCGTTATCAGCTACTATTCCTGTTTCCAAAAATTAAAAATAAAATAAAATTAAATCTTAAAAACTAAAAGCTAAAAACAAAAACAAAAACAAAAACAGAAACAAAAACAAAAAGAGACTATTGAAAAGATGATTTACAGTAGATCAAATTCATTACCTGGAATTTTCACAAACTCATCCCAAATGCTTGGGCCACGACCATCCTCATTGGCTGCACCTTCAACTTGATAAGCTGAAGTGGCCGTTCCAAAGATGAAGCCATCCGGAAAATTGGCTCTTTTCAACCCACCAGTATTCAATTTGATAGAATCAGAAAAGTCGGCTTTTACAATGCTCAGGATAATAGAAATCCCAATAAACAAAACCAGTATCGGAGCTCTCATTTTGAGCTCCATAGCTTTCTTTGTTAGCTTAAAAAAAAATAAAAAATGGATATACTAGAAAAAGAGAAAGAGAGAATAAAAGTAGCGTTGGATTTTGATGGTGATTGGTAATGTAAATGAGTTCTCCTTTTATAGATGAAAAAAATTGTTGTGATAAAATCAACAAAAATAAAAAAAATAAAAGAAATTTCACCTGAAAAGAGAAAATATAGGATTCATATAACAGATGAGAATCAAAACCAAAAATCAAATAAAATCAAAGAAATACACCTGAAAATGAGAAAGTTACTAACTACCTATTCTAACAAACTTATATTTGTTTTAGTTTATTTATTTATTTATTTATTTTGATAAAAATTTCTTAAAGGTGCTTGTATTTTAACCAAATTCTTCATTATTTTTTTTTTCAACGTTAACGCTCATTGAAACCCAAATTTAAAATACAAAAACCATGATTTAAAAAAATTAAGGCCACATTGTAACTAAAATTAAAATTGTGAGAGTCAATTGAAATAAATTAAAATCGTAGGGTCCAATATGAAACTAATGACAAAATAGAGGATGAACAGTATAATTAGTCTATTAACTACCGTATGAATCATGTATCCTATTGTTTACTTTCCCCTTACCAACAAAATACAAATAAATTAAAATTTCATTACTAGTAAGACCAACATTCTCCATATATATACGCTAATTGAATTATATATATATATATATATATATTTCTGATAATAATTGAATTATGTTTCAGGTTGAAGAAAAATTAACTGGCCGAATACAAAAAATGAAAATTCCAACTATAAATTTCTTAAGCCAAAGAAAATCACATTTTACAAACCAATTAATTATGTAACTTAATATGATTGGTCATCTATATCTAAATGACAAACCAATTAATTATGTAACTTAATATTTCCATTAGTTTAATAATGCCTAATAAATGATCTAAACTCTTTTATATACATACATATATATATATATATATATATATATATATATATATATATATATATATATATGTGTGTGTGTGTGTTAGATAATTACAAACTTTAAAGAGTAATATTTAATTTATAAGGAAAGATAATGACATTTAGGGGGGAATATTTAGGGGGCCATATATGTAAAATATTTAAGTTACCATGTGTCATAGGATCCTTAAAAAACGTGTCATAGGATCTTTAAAACTTGAATAGAGCTTAAAAAGAGAATCCTATAAATATTAAAAAATTTCATTTGAAAAGTGAAAATGTAGAATTCACAATAATGATAAATCAAAACTAAAAATCAAATAAATAAAAAAAATTCAGAACTTAAATAAGAAGAGGATCCTATATGTATTAATTAAAAGCTTCATCTGAAAACAGAAAATGAAGAATTCACAACAATGATGAAATCAAAACTAAAAATCAAATAAAATAAAAAAAATTCATCTGGAAACGAGAAAAATTCTAATCATAATCTAGCTATTTTAACAAACTAATATTTCTTTTAGACTTTTTATTTTGAGTAAAATTTTGTAAAAATGTATATATTTTGACTAAATTCTTCATTATTTTTTATTTCTTTTTTTATTGAAAATGTAAAGTCTAGTATGGAACTAATGAAAAATAGAGGTATAAAAGTATAATTAGTCTAAATTTCGTTAAAAATCATATCTTATAACTTTTAGAATTATTTTTTGTTGTATGTATATATACATATAGAACAACTTACACTAGTAATAAAGGATGAAACTGATATGGACAAATAGTTATATAATTACAGAAATATAATTAAATATTGGATATTTATTTAATTTATTTTATTCTTTGAAATGCGAGTCAGCCAAAATATGAAACAGACATGTTGACAATGTTATCTTCTTTATTTAAAAAAAAAAAAAAAGAAGCTAAAAAAAAAAAAAGCTAAAATGATGTAGTTAATTGCAGCAATATTTCAAGTTCATAAAAAAAATACAAGTTAGTTAACAAAAATTACTAGAAAAGTATAATGTTGTTAAGGTTTCATGGTAATTATAATGTTGCTAAATTAAAGTTAAATTATAAAAGCATAACTGCTATTTACAAGTGAAATATAAAACAGAGAATTAACATTCGGAGAGTATCCGAAACATTTTCACTTCGCCACAAGAAGCTATTAAATTATAATGATAAGGGCTACTTGCACATTGGGTTTTTATCAATTTTAATTCCAATTTTATTTTGTTTTATATGTTAATTCTAAGCTCATATTGACATGATAGCTGTAACAAGTATTCCTTTATTCACTTTTGAATTATAACAAGGTTAATATTTAAAATTTAAAAATAGTTAAATATGATTTAGTGGTATATAAAATCCTAATTAAAAAAAATGAACATTGTCAGAATCCATAAATTAATAAATATAAATTTTAACTTTAATCTTCTGATTTGAGAATTGAAAAGAAAATTTTGATATCTGCCTACTTTTATATACATATATATATAATTTTTAATTCATTCTTTATTGTTAAGAAATGATATTAGATGTTTCAGAATACGATCCAAAAAAAAAGGCATTCAAAGATAAAGATGATCTTGGAGATGAGAAAAAGAAGTCTCCCATGAAGCTTTTATAATGTCCTCAGCGCTCGAACACATAAAAATTACCCTCCGAATTCTATAAACTATAAATTAATAGTCTAAATATCAAAATATTGTATGAAAACTATTCTGTAAAATGTCAAAAAATTAGTAAACCGGTTACTACCTGAGTACCCATAAATATTAAATAAACACCTACTAACCTCTAAGCATATTTAGTAATTGCCCAGTACTTGTCTGAACCAATAGGCAGACAATTTAGGAATCCTCTTCAGGTTGCTCTTCCAATCAATAAAGACAATGCCAAACCTAGAAGTGTAACCAGACCTCCATTCAAAGTTATCCACAATTGACCATGCAAAGTAGCCTATAATATTTGCTCCATCATCCATTGCCTTCTTCATTTGTGTCAAATAACTTCTGTAGTAGTGGATCCTTTTTGTGTCATATAATCCTTCCGGAAGTGTCACATTTCCTGGATCATCCATGCCTGCAATTTTTTTTTTTATTTTTTTTAAATTATTACATTTTCGATCAAAATTTCGATGCTTTATGTTTGTATACATAAGTTAAAGAAGGAATAAGAAAAAGATACTATTTGATACCATTTTCTGATACGATTATCGTAGGGTTTCCATAACGCTCTTTTATGTACATTAAAGCCTTGTACATACCCCATGGTACTTCATAAAGAGCAGCAGAATGTGCCTGCAAATGACATGTTTAATAATATATCAAAATTAGCTTATGAATTTTGCCTATATGAAAATGGAAAATATGACTAGATTTAAAACTTACTCTTGGACCTATAGGAACTCCATTTTTTTCATCTGCAATGTTCAAGAGAATGACAAATTTTAGTCAACTAGGAAATCAAAAGTGGTACTAATAATATTTCTATTTATTCATGTTATACTAATTAGATGTTCCGTTGGGATAACCTAGTTGGTGATGATTACCAAGGTTTTAGAGTCAAAAAATCATCTTTTCCAATTTAACATATGTCCAAAAAATAAAAATAAATAAATAAAAATCCTAAGATGGGAAGTAAAACACTTACAAGCAAATCCACAATTCCAGTCTTGCTGATAACCCAAATCCTTTGGTTTAGTTGTATAATGTGGATCATACATGTAGTAAGTAGTATACTGGTTGATACCCACATAATCAATTGAGCCTTTCACCATTTTAACTTGCTCTTTAGTGAACTTAGGCAATCTATCACCAACAATTTCTTGCATTGTTCTTGGATATTCACCGTAGGTAATTGGGTGAATGTACCTATTGGAAACAAATTAATCCAAGTGTAATGAAGCAAAAGTTGCAGACCAAATTAAGAACATGTTAGATGCAGATGAGATATAGGTAGAACTTTTACCATCCAACTTGAAAGTCTCTTGCTCTTTGTGCTGCATAGTTGTCAGCCTTTGATCGCGTAAGAGGCTCTAGCCATACAAAATCTAAAATAATCCCAATCCTTCCCTTTTGTGTTTGCTGCAAATTCAAATATGTTTTAGTTAAAAAATTAAAAATTAAAAAACCAACTTATAATTTTGCTTCATGAAAATATTAAAATCAAATAATTTCTTACTTGGTACTTTTCGCGGTATCTTTGTACAGCAGCTGCATGTGATAAAATCACGTTGTGTGTTACAATATAAGGCTCAGTTGCTGAATTCCCAGTTGTACAGTTTCCAAAAGCTTTAGAGCATCTTCCTGGAGCAAACAATCCATTATCATAACCAAGAGCAGCTGATACTCTTGGTTCATTGAAGGTAAACCAGTTCTTCACTCTATCTCCAAACTGCTCGAAACAAAAATCTGCATAGTCCGCATAATCCTTTCTGCAAAAGTTTGAAATAAAATTTCGAATCCAAAATCCAACAGAATATTAAATAATTATAACTTTCTGTCTTTAAGGTTACAAAGATATTACCCAAAAAAAAAAAAAAAAAAAAAAAAAAAAGACTTACACTACTTGGTCACTCAACAATCCCAAGTACTTCTTCTCAAGTGCTTCAGGAAGATCATAATGAAATAGATTTACATATGGAGTAATGCCTACACAACAATGTAGTGTGAATGTACAATGTCAATTGGTGTCTGTTTTTCATCATGCAAAATAAATATCCAAAATCATACATAAAATAATTTTTTTGGGATTTTCTATAAAAAGAAATTTGTCCCAAAGTTCAGCAAAGAAATTAATTACCTTTTTCGAGCAAGTAGTTAATCAACCTATTGTAGTATGCAACTCCTTGCCAATCTACTCTTCCAGTACCCTCTACAAATATTGAGCAATGAGTTATACAAGAGTTTTTAGTGAAAGTAGACAAATTAATAAGTAGGGAAATTAAGAAGGGAGATGATAATATTGTTAAATACTTTAAGGAAATCGGATTAATTGATTATATAAACCTGGGAAATTCTGGACCATGAAATTGAGAAGCGATAGGCATCAAATTTGAGATTTTTCATGATATCAATATCTTCCTGTAACGAATGCCAAAAGTGTCCCAAATTTCATACGTAAAAGCACAGCCACAAATCAATTAATTGAATTTGCTGCAGGTTTGATTTGAAGGATAGCAGAATTTGGTCCTGTAATACACCATTCTAGCATGTCCTTTTTCTTTACCAACTTTGTTGCAACTCATTCACCCAAAAAAAAAAAAAAAAACTTCATTACAACTCTGCTTTTATTTAGATTTACATGCTAATTATATAATTTTTATTTATTATTTGTTATTTTTTTTTTATGTTCATCTTGGGACTGACAATTCGGGTTCAATATACTGCTTCTAAGAAAACAGTGGAGATGTCATTGTTAATTAATTACCATATTCAATCCCATGCATATGTAAAACAATACCTTTGAATTTACGTTAGAAATACACATGACAATGGTTTCCATTAAAGGGTTTGTAAAAAGGTGATACACACAAAAATATGGTACACATACTTTATAGCGATTATACTGGTCCACCGAGACTTCTCCTGTTGAATTATCTGCAATAGTTCCTGTTTCCAAAAACGCAAAAAAATTCATAAGCTTAAATCAAAAAAGGAAAAACTATAAACAAAAAAAAATGTTAAAACGGTGGGAAACATAGTGGATGGAATTGATTACCAGGAATTTTGACAAATTCATCCCAAACACTTGGTCCACGACCATCCTTATCGGCCATTCCTTCCACCTGGTAAGCAGACGATGCTGTTCCGAAAGTGAAGCCCGTCGGAAACTTGTCTCTGCTCAACCCACCGGTGTCCAATCGGATTGTGTCTGCAAATTCTGATGCTTCATATGCCACACACAGACTAAGAACAGAACCAAAAACCAAAATTGGAAGTCTCATTCTGAGACCAAGGAACAGAGGAAAACAGAGGAAACAGATGATTGAGAGTGTAAACTTTAGTAGTTGGTCATGGGTATTTTATAGATATGAAAAAAAAAAAAAAAAGAAACTAAATAAAAATACAATTTATAGACAAGTTAGATGATGTAAGAAGTTTATCTCAATCATATCATGTTGATTATTTGTTTTTATCTTGTTTCTTCAAAATGGGAGTTAGTGGCTGGTTTTGACACTACAAGTGTAGTTTACTGCAATCAAGCTAGTATTTTAAGAATAATAAATATTATTTCCAACGATCACTCAGGAGGAAAAAAAAAAAAAAAAAAAGATCAAACAAGTTTTGCCATGATTCTTTATACACTTGTACCAAAATTTTGAATGTCTTTTAACCCACATTGGTATTTTTATTAATTTTTTTTAATAAATTGGAAAGGAATTACCTCACCAGGAATTCAAAATTTAAATTATCATGGTTACTATCAATGAAAGGACAATATATATGTATTATCATTTAAAAATTAACATTTAAGATAATGTTTTCTAAAATAAATAGGTATTCTATTTTCATGGGAAAAGAAGGTGTAAGGATTTATTAGGGATTAAGTTCACTATTTCACTCCCTATATGAGTAAATATGAAGATGATAACACAAATTTTTGCAAACTTATAATTGGATTTTTTTAACTTTTTTCATATATGATAAGACAACTTTTGTGAGAGAGAGAGAGAGATAGAGACAAAAAAAACTTTGATTGCTTGACAAAGACGGCGGTTTTGTCACCTAGACATCAAGCTAGGTGTCCTTTCTTGTAGTGAGCGTTCCCAAAAATATTGCAGAATTTAGGACCCACTCGTAATTTTAAGATTATTATCTCTTAATTATTATAAAAAACAAACAACTAATTAAAAAAAACAGTAGCCCAACAAAAATTCTCCTCTGTTGATAAATTTGTCCGACAACATATTCTAGTGTCGTAAATAATAATCCAAAATGTATATAAAATCATAATGTCTATGAAATTTAGAAAACAAATCCACAAAAAAAAATAAAAAAAAATCGAGTTAGCTGTGGTTTTAACTCTTTCTAAATTTAAATTACAATGTAGCTCTTATGAAATATACGTAAAAATTATACTAAGAAAAAATGTTACAAAATATATGGAATAACCATGTAATGTTATGTTCTAATTTTCTTTTTCTTTTTCTTATAAATACAAAATTATTTGGAGTTGTAGAATGATATTAGGAAGTTTTACTAATATTTCAGGTTCATAAAATCAAAAATAAATACAGCAACAAAAATAGAAATATATAATTTGATTAAGGATTCAAACATGCAACAATTTTGTTCAATAAAGGTTATAAATCTATAGAAGCACAATAAATGACTAAATGAAATATACAATTGTGGATTGAGAATATCCAAACATCCTCAATGTTCTCTGTTTTTTGCTCTGTTTTCTCTGTTTTGCACTTCCTAAAGTATTTTTCTCTGTTTTATTTTTCCTAAAGTTGACGAAGCCAAAAGCAAATTCCTTGGTTTCAAATTGAGAGCTTCAATTGTGGTAATTGGTTTTGTTCTTAGTCTGTACGTGGCACATGGAGAAAATGCAGAACTTGGAGACACAATCAAATTGGACAGAGGTGGGGTTGAGCAGAGATAAGTTTCCACAGGGCTTCACTTTTGTAAAGGCTACCTCTGCTTATCAACAAGAAGGAATAGCCACCAAGGATGGGATGAGTTCATCAAAATTCCTCGTAATGAAATTCCATTCATGTTCCTTAGTGTGTGTGTGTGTGTGTTTGTTTGTTTTTATTTTTATTTTTATTATTATTTTATGTTTCTGAGATTTAACTTTACTGTTTTTAAGAGACAAATTTTTTAGTTTTTGGAAACAGGAACTATTGCTGATAAACAATTCAACAGTAGAAGTATTGGTGGACCAGTACCATCGCTGGTACAAAGTAAGCATCATCATTTGATTTTATGAAATAGAAACAATTTTTAGGAGGGAAAAAATTGAAGCGTTTTGTCTCTCTTAGCAAAGAAAAGGTTTTTGTTTTGTATTTGTTTTGTTTTTTCCCTTCAACTTTATGGCTTTAACTACTTATTGACACACACTAGTATATATTAGTAGGGAAAAAAAAAAAAAACTAAAAAAAAAAAAACTACACCTTAACATGACACCAAAAATGATTGTTGATTGTGGTTGGGTATTTTTCTATTTAATTTTTTTTATAGCGAAAAAAAAGATAATTGAAATTCAAACCCTTTGATTTGTTCTTACAGGAGGATATTGATATCATGAAAAAATTGAAATTTGATGCCTATCTCTTCTCAATTTCATGGTCTAAAATTTTCCCAGGTATATATATATATATATATAATTTCCTTGTAATATTTGAAAATATTATCATGTCCTTTCAATTATTTTTTGCCGGATTATTAATTTGTTTACTTTCATTAAAAACTTGTATAACATTATTGTTCAATATTGTAGAGAGCACTGGAAGAATAAATAGGAAAGGAGATGCATGCTACAATAGGGTTGATTGACTACGTGCTCAAAACTAGTAACAACTTTGGTGGACTTTGACACAAAATGCTTTTATATCAAATCCCAATATTACATATAATTAAGGATATTTATTTTTCCTTTATGTTGTAAATATTTCCCTAAATGTAAGCAAATATTTATTTATCCACATCAGTGAATAGTTTTTTCATGCAATTTTTAATATTTGGAGAATAGTTTGTAAAATTCAATAATTGGAGGGTAATTTTTATGTATTTCGCCCAGTTTTCTCCTTGTCTCAGTAGTTGATTGCACACCCTCAACAACTCTTTATTTATTTATTAATCTATTTATTTTTAATATCTAAACCATTGGTTACTTTGATGGAAAGAAACCACTGAAACGCTTTCCCTTTCCCAACTGAAAGATAGAACACCCCTCACCTTTCCTTTTTGCAAACAAACATCCGGATAAAAGGCTTTTCAACCAGCATAAGATCCAATTCATGGACGACTTAGGCACACAAATTCAATGCGGATATCTTGATGATGCACTTCTTGTGTGGAAAAGAGGTTGCTTTCATGGTTCTCTCTTTCTAAAATTTGTAAATGTTCAAAATCACCTTATCCATAATTTGACATTTTTATGTCTAGAAAGGCAATCAATAAGTGTTAGAGCGTTATTAATGAAAATGTAAATTTGTGGAAAAAAAAAAAAAAACATATCACATAAGTTATATGGATAAGATTTAATGATTTTGCTCTCCAATTGTTATGTTTAGAATAAATTTTAAGCCTCATGTGTGGCTTAAACATTATCATGATAAATGTTTATTTCTACAAATTTTGATAGACATTATAAATTTTTTCAAAAATCAATTTTCCATAAAAAGTTAATTGTTATAAAAGAAAATGTTAATAAACTATATAATTAATAATTCTAAATAATTTTTATGTGTATTGAAATTGGAGACCCATTTTAAAATTAACTGTATATTCATGTTATTTAGATTTAAATAATATTAATTTCAATGTCATATATTGAAAAATCCATATTTACAATTGAAGATGTTTTAAAATCTTAATATTTTCCTTTCATTTCTTTTCCATTTTTGTTTTCTGACATTTTCTTAAAATCGCAACAAGGCTTTGGGGCTGGCTTTGATTAGCTATTTGTTTCGAATTATTATGCCTTTGTTTATGAGATCTCATAAATTTATTTTCATTTTCTTTTTTTGGGTATAAAAATTTAATTTCATTTTATTAAACCCAAAATCCCATTCAACTTTCCTTTATCTCCTATTTTTTATTTGCAGAGACTGAATTTATTTGATCTTGATGAATTCAGAATGAAGTTCTTGGTGAGGACCCTAACTTTCGTAGTGATTGGTATAATTGCATCTCTGTGCACAGAATATTTTCTCAATAGAGGACCTTTTGCTAGTCTGCATTTTTCCCATCACTCAAATTCCTTTTCTTTTGCTAATTAACTTTGTCTGCCTGTTTAATTTTTAGGTGCTCTTGAGAAGCATTGAGCTTCTGTATTTGTTTCTGACAACAATATATATATATACTTAGTAACAATATATATAGTTAGTTATTGGGTAGCTTAAATTATGTTGGTAGTACATGGAATTGGTTCATCATCTTTTTGAATATGAGTTTGTGAACAATAAGTATGATTACGGATATTATTACCCAATTAATTCCTGTCAAAATTAAAACCTTTTAAACTATTGCTATTTCTTACACTTGAGTGTTTGAATCACATCTAATGTCCTTGATTTGAATTTGGAGATGAAATGCACTTATTTTTACTATTTTTTACTCTCTTTTTAAGTTATTCTTCTACTGCTTTAATCGTACTAATTATAAAGAAAACTCATATCAATTCTCTTAACATATATTTTATGTCTATTTTAATTTCAATTTACAATCGCCTACATTTTTTTAATTGGCATTTCCTTTATTTTTTTTATTTTTTTTGATTTTCTTGATTGTGTTGTGGGATTTCCCCCTTGGAAAGCCAAACGTGGATAATGAATATAAGAATAACCCTATTCAATTTCCTATATGTTTGGAATTTGCACATTGGACACTTTTTAAATATCCTAATTTTAGACTTATGTTGCTAAAGGTTTTTTTTTTTTTTTTGTTTTTTTAAAATAAAAAAATTGGAAAAAGAGGATTCTATTATCAAATTTTGAACCACTTGGAGGTTATTATTATTGGTTATTGTCAACTAAACTGTTAAAGAAACAAATATTGGATATTGACAATAATCAAAATATGCTTTAGAGACATAAAGAAAGGCTATTGGAAATTTTTTATTAATATTATGAGCATACCAATGGTAGTTTTTAACAAACTAGAAAAGGAAAACACTAAAACAGCAGAAACTACCACTCTCCCAAACATTAAAAATTGCATAAAAACTATTCTCTAAATCTTAAACAAAGACACTAATTTGTAACAGAGCTTAGTATTTGCCTGAACCAATAGGCAGACAACTTGGGAATCCTCTTGAGATTGTTCTTCCAATCTATATAGACGATGCCAAATCTGGATGTGTATCCTGATCTCCATTCAAAATTGTCCACGATTGACCATGCAAAATACCCAATAACATTTGCACCATCATCTATTGCCTTCTTCATTTGGCGTATATAATTTCTGTAGTAGTTGATCCTCGTGGTGTCATATAATCCTTCAGGAATTGTCACATTACCAGGATCATCCATGCCTACAAAATAATCATATTGGAAAAAAATATATATATATCATTTCCAAGCATTTAAAGCTCAAAAATTTCAAAAACTTTATATGATCATTTACCGAAACAAAAATTTCGCATACCATTTTCTGATAAAATTACAGTAGGGTTTTGGTACCGATCCTTTACGTACATCAAAGCCTTGTACATACCCCATGGTACATTGTAAAGCCAATAAGAATTTGCCTGAAAAATGGCTCGGTTAGTATATACCAATATTAGCTTACCAAAGTGGTAATCTATGATAAAATTAATTGAAAACTTACTTTTGGACCAATAGGAACTCCATTTTTCGAGTCTGCAAGTTTAATTAGTTAATTAGTGATAGTAATGATCATGTTTATTAAATGTAATATGCTAAGATGGAGATCAGGGAAACACTTACAAGCAAAACCCACATGCCAATCCTCCTGGTAACCCAAGGCCTTTGGTGGGGTATGTGGAGCATACATGTAGTAAGAAGTATACTGGTTAATACCCAAATAATCAAATGAGCCTTTCACAAGTTTAACCTGATCTTCAGTGAACTTAGGCAGTCTATCACCAACTATTTCTTGCATTGTTTTTGGATACTCGCCATATGTTAGTGGGTGGATGAACCTATTGAAACAAATACAACAACACAATTTGTAGTGAAAATTAAAAAAAGTTCAAGATCAAAGAACAAGATAGATAATACATAGAAACAGAAGAGTTTGGGAATTTTTTTTTCTTATTTTTTTATTTTACCATCCAATGTGAAAGTCTCTTGCCCTTTGTGCTGCATATTGGTCTTTTATTCCTCGGGTAAGAGGCTCATACCATACAAAATCTAAAAGAATTCCAATCCTTCCCTTTTGTGTTTTCTACAAAATTGCAAATACATGTTTTTAGTTATTAAAAAAAAAAAAAAAATTTATATATTAAAATTTATGTATAGTTTAAAATCAAATATTTTCTTACTTGGTACTTTTCGCGGTATCTTTGTACAGCAGCTGCATGAGCTAAAATCAAGTTATGTGTTGCAATATAAGGCTCAGTTGCTGAATTCCCAGCCGTACAGTTTCCAAAAGCTTTAGAGCACCTTCCTGGTGCAAAAAATCCATTATCATAACCAAGGGCAGATGTTACTCTTGGTTCATTGAAGGTATACCAGTTCTTCACTCTGTCTCCAAATGTCTTGAAACAAAAATCTGCATAGTCCGCGTAATCCTTTCTGCGAAAGTTCCAAGAAAATTTCATATCCAAAATCCAGAATCCAACTCAATCTCACAAAAAAAAAAAAAAAAAATCATGTATAGGATAAATTACTTACACCACTTTGTCACTTAACAATCCCATATACCTATCCTCAAGTTCTTGAGGAAGATCATAATGATATAGATTTGCAAATGGAGTAATTCCTACAATAAAAAATTAATACAATGAAAAATAAATATACATACATATAAGCATTGTATATTCCCAAAAGTCCATAGTATTACTAATTAATAATTACCTCTTTTAAGCATGTAGTCAATCAACCTATTGTAGTATGCAACTCCTTCCCAATTTATTTTTCCAGTACCCTCTACATTTTTTGATTCAATGAGACAAATTAATTATCAGGCAAATAAATTAATGTAGTTGCTAATAATGTTAAATGAAAAATAAGGAAGTTGGATATATAACCTGGGAAAATTCTGGACCATGAAATTGAAAAGCGATAGGCATCAAAGTTCAGGTGTTTCATAATATCAATATCTTCCTGTAACAACAAAACAGAGAGATACTCTGAATTTTCATACTCATCCACAATTATTTTAAATTTGCTACCTACTATATTTGTTTTGGTCCAATTTAATTACCGTTCTATTTTGCCAGATTCATTGGTGAATTTTATGATAATGCTTATGATCTAATCCCATAAACATATGGAAATAAAAATTCATGTTATTACCATTTTCAATCCTATGCATATAAATACATGTATTTGTTAATAATATGCACATACCAAATATATTTGACAATGATTTTGGAATGAATACGTGGCACTCACATCAATATTATTATAAGTAATTTGTTATATAATTTTACCAAAAATAAATATATAAAGAAATTATTTAAGTAAGAAAAAAAAACAAAAAAAAATTATTTAGGTAAGAAAAAAACAAAAAATCACATGCTTTGAAGTCGGGGAGCGTTATTCTTTGAAATTAGTATAAAGAGACAAAATGTTTCCATCAAAAATAAAATAATAATAATAAAACGTTAATATCCAAAAAGCCCCTGTTTCGCAACCTTAATATGAAAATATTCCATTGCTTAATTTTTTTTTTTTTTAATTCTAGAAATTGCTTTTTTTTTTTTTTTCCATAAAAGCAATGATAGTACAGCTTACTTTATAGCGATGGTACTGGTCCACCGTCACTTCTGCGGTTGCATTTTCTGCAATAATTCCTGTTTCCAAAATCCCAAAAATTCCATTTTAATAAAAAAAAAATTTAAAAAAAAAAACACAAAAACAAAAACAAAACTTAAAATCTTACAAAACACTAATGGTAGAGCGTCGGAATTTTATATATGTAATGATGTGACAAAATGTTATTACCGGGAATTTTGGCGAACACATCCCAAATGCTTGGTCCACGGCCAGCCTTGTCGGCCATTCCTTCGACTTGATAAGCAGACGACGCCGTTCCAAAGATGAAGCCGGATGGAAAATTGGCTCTGCGCAACCCACCGGTGTCCAATTTTATAGTATCAGCAAATTCTGCATTTGCTGCCCACAGCACAAGAGAAAGACCAACCACCATTAATACCATCTTTGGCACTCTCATTTTTTCTAAATTTTTTTTTTTTATAGCTCTGCTCAACTTTTTGAGAATAGAATGGAAAAGTAGAAGAAGAAAGAAGAAGGAAACTCAGTGTTGAGCAGTGCGGTGGACATTTGTGTCTTGTCCTTTTTATAGATAGATAAAAAAAAAGAAAAAAAGAAAAAAAAAAGTAGAGATAAAATCAAAAAACAAAAATATATTCACCAAGACTGAAAATTTGGGATTCACATTGCAGATAAAATCAAAATAAAAAATTCACTTAAAAAAAGAGAGAGAGAGAGAGAGAGAGAGAGAAAATGTGGGACCCACAACGGCTATATAATCAAAACCATATTTACCAAAACTGAAAATGTATGGGACTCAAAAGAGATAAAATAGTATATAAGTTAGGCAACAGAGTTGAAAATCAAGTATAAATTTTATTTATTTATTTATTTTTTGTTTCTTTTTTTTCATCTAAGAATTCAGTTACGAGAAAAATGATTTAAACTAGCTAGTATATCAACTAGCTATTGGAGGACATTATCACAACAAAATGCTAATAATAATAATAATAATAATATGATATTAAGAATATTGTACTAAAACAGTGTAAAAATAACCTAAATAAGCTAATTTTAAGAAATTTATTAACAATTATGAAAATAAGGACACCCTTAAACAGGGGTTTAATATCAGCTACTAATTAATGGGTAGGTTAATTTGCATCAGACTAATAAAGAAAAAAAAAAAAAAAGAGTTTCATTTCAAATTAATGGATATGAAAGGATTGATTAAAATGACAACTTATATATATATATATATATATTATCATTTTAGCAATGCTACTACCAAATTAATGTAAATGTATTCGTTTACTAATAAATTTATTAAGATGTATACTTAATATGATATATTAATATTTTATTGATTAAAATATTAATATAATCTAATTATGAATAAGTGAACACTTAAAAACCTTACTTCCTAATTTTAATTTTAACACAAAAAAAAAAAAAGAGAGTGAGTACTAGAGATAACTAATAAATTTATAAAGATGTATACCTAATATGATATGATAATATTTTATTAATTAAAAAGAAAGTAAGTATGAGAGATAATTAATAAAGTTACTAAGATGTATACCTAATGTGAAATGTTAATATTTTATTGATTAATATATTAATATAATCTAATTATGAATAAGTAAACAATTAAAAGGATATGTATAATTAAACAGTCAAACATTGTTCCAAAAAAAAAAAAAATGTAAATGAACTAAATATGACTAACTGAACCATAAATAAAATGTAATATTTATAAATAAGTATGTAATCTTTATTTGTTTCAAAATAATATCATATGGTATTCCAAAAATTGATAAATAAGTTTTTCGAAGGAAAAATTAATAAATAATTTGGATATCTAGATAAATTTGTTACAGCATCTTCATCCCAAAACTGCTGTAGAAAACTGTTGCTCATGCAGCAAGCTAATTGTAAAGATAAAGACGAGGAATTTTGTCGCTTAATTAGTTTAAAAGAAAGGGAATATCCATCAAGCTAATTGTCCTCTGTCTCCATGGGCAACACCATCAATATTGCAAAGTATTTATCCAATTAAGATTTATACTCTTTTAATTATTTTCATATGAAACCACTAATTAAAAGTTATATAATATTCTTTTGGATATAGAAATAGTAACCAAACAGTATTGTTGTGATCTCTTTATGTTGATAAATTTCCTAAGCTCCAAAACATTATCCTAATAAAATAAAGATGCATTATCTTTGACATAGATTGTAATAAACTATTTCTAGCTTTTAAGATTTAGAAATTATTTTTAATAATATTTAGATAATTTTCTAAAATTGTTTTAGATCTTTAAATAAGCTTTTAGTTAAAATTATTAAAAGGTAGCTTAACACGGTTGCATCCACTTCTTGAAGGCTGAAAAATATTATACCAAATAGGGTACTGTTCCCGTCGTACTTGGTTTCATTTTAAATTTTGATACTCTATAATTTAAATTGTTACATTAATAACTAATGTCCTATGTATTTATATTCATGAATATAAAAGTTATAAAAATTGCCATATCTCAATTAGATTTTGAGCTTTCAATGGTTAATTGAGATAGTGTCTATATAACTCCTATCATGTAAATATATTTATCATTTATTAATATTAGAAAGAATATTTTGAAAAGATAATTTATAGATAAATATATATAACTTAAAGTGCCGAAAATAGGGTGAAGTTGCTTTGTTGACCAATTAATTTAATGGAGAATAAAATCTTATTGGGTTTCACAAGACAACCACTAGTTGGGGCTTTTATCCCTAAATGGGTAAATGGAAGTGGCTATTGGTTATGGCCATTGGCCCCTAACCACTATAAAGTTGTGCTACAACATTAGTATACTTATGAACATTAATAAACATTAAATTTTTTAATAATTTTTTTCCTTTTTCCTTTGTCGATCAGCAGAATATATGGAATATATGATCTTATACACTCATGCCTACCAGTACCACTGTTTAAAAAATAAATAAATAAATAAAAATTTAATTGAAGCACACACCTAGAACTGATTAAGTGGTCGATCATCATCAATTTGACAATGAAATAGAACAATCAAAACCTAGTAATTGAGTGTAGGCTCCTTTAAACTAACATATCTTACGTATAAAAAGAAAGACTACCATATCTTATGTATAAAAAGAAAGGAAAAAAAGAAAAGAAAATCAGAGATGCATTATGCATGAATTCCTAGACTAGATAAATCTCTTATATATAAGTGACAATTCAGATGAAAATAATGTAGAGATTTTAAAATAGAAATATGGGTCAAATTCAAAGCATGTGTCAATAAATTCTTATCACACAAAAATAAAAGATAAAAGAAAAAAGAAAAAATTATGTAGGCCATAGATTCACGTGTTGGCTTGGCTAGTATCTGCTAGTCATTGATCTAAATCAATGGATCAAGCTATGATTTCAAATAAGAGATATGCAACTTAAAATTAGTGGTCCACTCTGGGCAGAAATAATCCAGTTAGCCCCATTGCCCACATGATTGTTGAAAAGTATGTCTTCAATAAAAAAACGAAAAATAAAAATAAAAATAAAAGAAAATTAAGAGAAAATGAAAACGATTTTTGGAATGTATTTATTCAACCCAAAAAAAAAAAAAAAGAAAACAAAAACAGAAATGATGGTTGAAAAAATATGTAAAATATATCTTTAGCAGAAAATATGTTTGTTTGTTAGGGAGCACGGTCAAGTTGAAAAATTGGATCTATAAAAGTATAGCCTAAAATAATCAAGTTTAATATACTAGTAGAGCAAAACAACAATATCTCATAAATCCAAATAAGATTTTTCGAACTTTTATGGCTTGTGACAGAAAAAGTTTAGAAGAGCCCCTTGGACTTCTCAACTTGGGCAAAATCTGACCAAAATAGACTTTTTGTACACAAAATGCTTGGTGAAGCTAGTCCCAAGTTTACCCCATTTATCTATCCAGGAATAGTCAAAGGACAAATCCATTTTTGATCGAACAATTTTCAAATATGAATTTAAATCTTTCATCTTTAATATTAAAAAAATATATATATATATATATTACCCAGATGGCGATGTTAAAAAAAAAAAAAACATAAAGCTTATGATAACCTATGTTCTAATATTTTAGTTTTTTAAAAGATTAATAATTAAATATGATATCAAAATCAAAGATTCCAAAACTTAAACATTAGGCCATATTTTGCAATATACAATGAAACTAGATCTCCCAGTATATGCTTGTATTTTCTTCTATCTTTTGTTTTTGAAATTTTCCTTGTTCGTCTTACTGTATATGCAACTTGAAAAATGGATCCCTCCTCTAACTTCAATGTATTCTTGATTTTTTTTTAATAAAAAAATAAAATTTCTTGTTCTAAGCTTGCAGTGTGATGCTCCGAGTACCAAAAATGGTGACAATTGATAATGGTGTAAGAGTCCAATAATTTGGTCGAGTCCCTTTCTTTTCCTGTTGTGACAAGACGGTCCCAAATCAAGCCTAACCTACTACGCAAAACAAAAAAAGAAAAGGGGAAAAAAAAAAAACAAAAAACAAAAAACAAAAACAAAAAGTATAAAAAAAAAAAAAGGTGAAAAGGACAATTACATACGATCAAAAACAAAAAAATTTAAAAGGTGCAAACGACTAAAATGGTCGGTGATAGAAATAAAACGTTATTATTCATGTTTTAAGGAACCTCAAATAATTGGGGAGTTAGTTCAGTAGATAGATGTTTTCAAACCCATCATTGAGATCTTGCAAGAGCTTGATTTTGTAATTTTTTAACAATCATTCTATGATTAATAATAGTATAACTGGTCTCTTTTTTTATATTTATTTTTATTTTTATCGATCGTGCATAATTGAGCTCTTAACTACATCTATAAATTTTTTTTTTTAAAAATAAAAAGGTATAATATAATTATATTCTTGATCATTTATTATAAGACAATCGTTTTAATAATGCCAATCTGGGCATAAGTAATTGAGGAAGATATCCAGGGCAGACAAAGCTATCATAACCTCCTGTTGGGCAAAGATCATAGGCTGAGAGAGAAACCACTTGGCAAAGAAGCTTAAAGGAAGTTAAAGGAAAACCAGTTGGCAATCATTCAAAAGCTTCCCAAGCCCACGAGTATGGAAATCCTCAAGAAAAATAAATTAAAGGTTTGGAATCCTCTCCTTCAGGGGGACTTCTTTTCCTTCTTCTTATTTTCTAAGAAATGACTTGAGTGTTGCAAGGTTTGTGCTGACAACAACGCTAGCACTATCCCACACTCATTTCCTTTGTTTTCAGGTCGTTTTCCAGCTATATATATATTGATTCGGACCATTTTTGAAGTAATTAGAGATTCCTTTGTCCTTTCTATTTACTGGGTGGTGGTGGTATTGCTTGTGCAGATCTAGAGGGAAAACCAAATTCCGGCAACAATAATCATTAAAAAATGAAAAAGTTTAACAAGAAAAAATTGATTTAGTTGGAGGTTGATTCCTCATGACATTCTTCTCTCCAAATAAAATAAACATTCCTCACATTCGAATCCCGCATGTCGCTCTCCCTTAACCATTCCAAAGATACATATATTTATATATATATATATATATATATATTCTTTAATAAGATCTGAATGATACTAAACTATTATTTCCACGTTTGGTGCAGTATCACATCAAAAAAGGCTGGACAGTAATATATAAATTCTTTTCGTATTAAATATATACATATTGAGAATATGATGAAAAAATTATGCATTGAGTTACACCGAATAAGAAAAATGATTAAAAACAAAAAACTTCAAAAATCATTGTAGGATTTTGATACCTTATATCTGCTTGAACCTACTAATATGATAAGTGCTAAGAGTGATTGAATGCTATAATGTCAATATATTTTTGATAGTTTATAGTTCCGCACATATAATCAAGCTTCTGATCCAGGTTATTCGAACCTTTGACTTTTAGATGATAATCCATATTCCTTATCAACTTTTTTTTTTTTTTTTGGGTAAAATAATTTCAAGTACCT
Source organism: Ziziphus jujuba (assembly GCF_031755915.1). Lineage (NCBI taxonomy): Eukaryota > Viridiplantae > Streptophyta > Magnoliopsida > Rosales > Rhamnaceae > Ziziphus > Ziziphus jujuba. Next base: position 13,800,237 of record NC_083380.1, on the reverse strand, counting down.
GACCAAATATTCCTTGTTGTGAGCATAAAGCTAGGGTTTTTCCCATAAATAGCCACCTTACAACTCCATTTTAGAAAAATAGTATTTTTTTTTTAAAAAAAAACTAGCCACCTTGGGACAAAAATACCCTTGATAAAATTAAAAATTACGCAAAAGATTTTTTTTACACCCTTTCCTTTCTTCCTCTACACAGCCGTTCGTGGGGGTGGGGTTTCTACAAAATTGTTCGTGGGGTTTCTCTAAACTCTTTGCATCTCATCGCCTCTCACTCTCATTTTTTTGTATTTTCTCATATCTCAAACTAAAATCAGGTAAAAATTTTATCTTTTTTCTTATTAGATGAAAGTAAGGAAATATGTGTTTTTTTTTGTTTTTTCTCTCTCTTTTTTCTTGTAAGTTTTATTAGTTTAGGGTTTTTTAAGCTTTTTATTTGATATGGGTATGCAAGAAATTGATTTATGAGATGTTATATGTGATTTTAAAGATACTTAGGTGGCATATGGTTTGAAAATGGGAGAAATTTTGTGTAAAACTGAAAAATCGCAAAAAACAGTAAAAACGGAGGAAATTTGGCGAAAAAGATGAATTTCCGCCAATTTCCTCCAGTTTGTCAGTTTTCGCAAATTTCCGCCAAATTTCAGCCAAATTTCCGCCAATTTTCCGCCAGTTTTTCGCCAGTAGGAAAAAGCTATATTTGGCCGGAAAAAAAAAAACAAAATCAACTTTTTTAATACAGTTAATATGTTTGTTTAATATTATTCAAAATTTTATATATTTATTGATTTAGTTTAACGTTATTCATTTAATTTTGTAGTAAAATGGAAGATGATGACATTGTAATTGCGGTTTTATACAATGGAATATTGGTACAAAATGATAGTGATGATTGGGAATATCGAAATGGTAAAAATGTAATGGTTTCCGTCGGCAAGAGATGCACAAAATCAGAGTTAGAGGATGAGATTTTCAATTCTATTGAGATAGATCGAAATGAATATTTGCTAAAGCTAAAATGGATATATGGACGATGTGCAGAAAAGTTGGATCTTACAGAAATACGATGTGATAGGGATGTGAAATGCTTTCTTCAAGAAGTGAGGAATGGAGGGATGACAATGATGCGGCCTCCATTGTATGTTGAGGTGATTTCAAAAGTTGAACATGTATGTAGAAATGTTCATCAAACAGCATTTGTTTCGGATAGTGGGAGTAATCTTCATTCTTTTTCTTGTCCTCCAATTGGCAGTCGTCTACCATAAGCTTCCGGTACTGAACCAATTCAGGCTACATCTCAGGAAATTATGGTTCAAGAAACTCAGTTTAGAGATCAAGTTGATGTTCGTGGGGCCTGGACATCATTTAACATTCACGAAGGAGTTGATGTTGGAGGTGACTATGCTGAACGGTTTCCTAACGACGAGGAGTATGAGCAGTTGCATCATATTGATCATGATGAGAATTACAATGCAGCAAGGGATGATGTTGGTCATAATGATGTAGATTTTGATCATGAGTTGCCGGACAATGATAATGATATGCATCCTGAAATGAACAATGAAGGAGTTGATGATGTTAGGGTTCATCGTGCTACAAGTGACCACATATCATCGAGCAACAGAAGTGGTTCTATGGCCATATTTTCGTCAAAGTTCACTGGCTGTGAGAGCATAGTAGTTGGACAATTATTTCGCAACAAACGTGACCTACAGAATAAACTGAGTATCTATTGCATGCGAGAAAATAAGGAGTTCAAGGTGACACAGTCAACTACACAACGGTATGAGGTTGTATGCTTGGAAAATACTTGTAAATAGCGACTATGTGCAACCACATTTAAAAATGGAGAAATATTTGTTGTGAGAATTTTTGATAATGTACACAGTTGCTCGTTAGATATCGTGCATCGAGAACACAAGCAAGCCAGTAGCCGGGTTATCGGGCAATGTATCAAATCTAAATATGAAGGTATTGCACGTGTTTACAAACCCAAAGAAATTCAACATGATTTTTTGCAGAAATATGGGGTGAATATAAGCTACAACAAAGCATGGAGAGGTAAAGAGTATGCACTTAACAGTGTTAGGGGATCTCCAGAGGAGAATTTTGCTAAGTTACCTGCCTACTGTTATGAGTTAGTGTCGAAGAACCCTGGGACTGTTACACGTATCAAAACAGATGATAATAACAATTTTGTATATTTCTTTATGGCGATTGGAGCAAGCATTAGGGGATTTAAATCCCACATAAGACCCGTATTGGCTGTTGATGCAACTACATTGAAAGGGAAATACAAAGGGTACATGTATATTGCATCGGGCATGGATGGCAATAAGCAAATATATCCTTTGGCTTTCGGCATTGGAGATGGACAGAACGAGCAAGCATATACATGGTTTTTCCAAAACCTGAAGGATGCCATCGGAGATTTTCCAGATTTGGTGTTTGTGAGTGATAGACACCCCGCTATTGAAAGGGCATTACGCAAAGTTTTTCCCAATGCATACCATGCGTTGTGCACGTACCATATAAGCAGAAATATTAAAGCAAATGGACATGCGAAAGATGAATCAATAATACAATGTTTCATGCTCGCAGCTAGTGCATATTTGGTTGAAGATTTTGAGTTTTATATGGGGCAAATTGAGGCAAAAAACAGTAGGGCTGCCCAGTACATTCGATCATGTGACCCTACAAGGTGGGCACGTTCTCTTTGTCCATGTAGAAGGTACACTATCATGACCACCAATATTGCAGAAAGCTTAAATGGCATTCTGCTAGATGCTAGAGAGATGCCAATAGTAGCATTAATAGAGCACATACGGGATTTACTGCAAAGGTGGTTTTATGAGCAACGTACTGCAGGTGCAAAATTGACAAAGCCTGTGACTGACCATATGGAAGAGCAACTCAAACTACGAAATTTGGAGTCCATCGGACTACGTGTGAAAGCCATTAATATGCATGAATTTCTTGTGGAAGGTGGGAGTTTGAGGGGTACAGTTAATCTCCAATCAAAAACATGCTCATGCAAAGTCTTCGATCTTGATCAATATCCTTGTGATCATTGTATTGCCGCTTGCAGAGACCGAAAAATTGCTCCTTATGGCATGTGTTCTCATTACTACACCGCGGATACATATCGTGCAGCTTATGCTGAGTCCATTTATCCTTTGTTAGATGAAAAACAGTGGCATGTCCCGGATGACGTGGCAAGTCGCATTGTTCTTCCACCAAGATGGACACGTAGGCGAGCCGGTAGACCGAGGATGCAACGCATACCATCCGAAGGTGAAGATGTTATTGGACGTAGATGTAGTCGATGCGGTGGTGTTGGACATTATAGGCAGAGATGTATGAATCCATTGTCTTATGCTTCGAATTAGAAAGTTTTAATTTAGTGTTATGGTTTAATATGTTTTGATAATTATTTCATATCTTTTTTTTTTTTTTGAATTTAATCTTAAATGAAAAGAGGCTTTTTGGAATTGATTTTCAATCTTTAGTTTACATATCATTTTATGAAATGTCCAATGATTTTGAAAATAAAAACAAACATATATCAATTTTTTTTATTTAAAATGGTTATTGATTTTAAATGTCACTACATTTTTTGTTAATTCCATCTTCATCTTATATAATATTTGTCTCCACTCCCAATTTCTTTTACCCTACTATTAACTTATATAATCTATTAGAAATTGATTTTCCAAGTGGAGGAAATTAGTTTCTAATAGGAGTAAAAATTATTCAACGATTTCCGCTTGGAGGAAATGTTTTCCAACAGGAGGAAAACTATTTCCGCTTGGAGGAAAATTTTTCCACCTGGCGGAAATTTATCAAGAGGCTTCAATTTTTCTTCATATGGGATTTCTGACTGGAGGAACGTTTTTCCTCCATTTTTCCTCCAGTAGGAAAATTTTTCCGCCTATAGGAAATATTTCCGACAAGCGGAAATTTTTTAAAATTTGCAATTGAGCTCTTAAGGCGTTTGTGCATAACGGAATTCTAATAAATAAACATGGCACATTTCCTATAAGGTCAATTACTTATCCTTACATCAATACCACATTGTTATCTTTGTTAAATGAACATTATAAGCCACCATTATATTTACAATTAAAAGTCAAATATAATAAATAATATGCATCTATAAACATGACAAAAGGAAAGAAAAAAGCATCACCATGCAGTTCATATGCTAAGTTCTTTGTTGTAAGCCTCATATGCATACTTCTTCCTAAAGAACTCCATGTTATCTTGTGTGAATGTCAATGGTAATCTAGCATGTAAAAATTCGATGGTCTTGAGTGTAAATATGCCACAGTCACCACTACAAAAACAAACAATTATTATAACATATATTAGTATTATTAGAACCATATTCAATAGTTAATATTTATTCAACAAACATGTAAGTATTAAGGGGTTTTACCCGTTACTTTGCTGAGGGGTATTTTGTGCCAATTCACATGTAAACTCGTCAACGGAGTCTACAAGATCCAGTCGATGCTCATAAAAGGATGCAGACCGCAGTAAATATGGTAACATTATGCATAATTTCTGGAAATAAATTTGTCCCTTGTATCGGTTACCAGCCTTATCTGAATCATATACAGTCATGCGACGCTCTTTCAAGTCCACGTGCCCTACCACCCAATGTATGTTGCGCTTGTTTAGTGGAATCAACAACTGTCAATATATTACAGAATTTCAGTTAGCACAATAAATAAAGGAAGGCACGTGAATAAATGAATAGTTAACATTACACAATTTGGACATGTATATATTACATGATTTATGTATTTCCATGGCTTGGACTCCTTCATTCGAATCCCCAGCACATATTCTTGCATTGCGTATGAGAATTGGAACTTAGATGGATTGTCGATGAACTTTCCATGACATTGCTCAATGTATACCTACAACAAAATAATTTATTACTTATCCAAAATCACAATAGCCACATATAGGACACTTGGCCGTTACTTACCCAAAATCCTCCATCTAGCACCTCAAAACTAGGATAAAAAATATCAGGAAATTGATTGGCACGTACACGAAATAGGTAAGGCAGGACTTCCATATGCTGCATTGAAAGACGAGTTAATTTTAAATTACATCCATGCAGTTGAACAACTATCTATGGAATTTATCAAATTATAAAATAAAAATCTTGATCGAAAAATACTTACATCGTGATTCAGCCACTTTTCACTGTTTATAAGCAACTGGAAAAAGTCTTTACCCGCAGTCAAAATGTCCATATCAACCTTTGCTACCCAATCAGACTTCATAAATTTGTCAAAATTTTTTTACAAGTCGCGTGGGTACTGGTTTGTATGGGTCGAACTTCAAAATAGAAGATGCACCGGGTAAAGTGCGCTGTAGTTTTTTCCGCAAGCCTCCGACACTATAAGGAGTTGTAATAGCTGCTGCCGCCTTCCTATCCCTCCTCCCAATATCTATGTTTTGCTTAGCAGCTGCTACCTTTCTTGCACGTCTCCCGGCAGGAAACTTTGATGGAGACACTTTCTCGATAATCGTAACACTTGGTCCTGCATCGTCTACAACATATGGCTATGACTGTCTATCAACGGGGGTCGCATCGGGACCATACTCTTCTTTATTTTCATCCCCTTCAATGTCCATCCCATCTCCCAACCCGTCAGCACTAACTCCCACTCCTTGGTGCTTCATTAACTTATCAAGCTTGGTGTCCAAACTTGCAAACTCTCTAAGCATGGCGATTCGTAAATCCTTAACGTCTTGCCGTACACTAGCCACTTCGCCTTCAAGGATTGTTAATCTCTCTCTCAAAGGTACCTAAAAGAAATAATAATTATTAATACTTGCAATAATGAAAAAAAGATAAACATTCATACAATTTATTCAAACCTCATCATGAGATGGAGTCGTTGGAGGTTGGGATGGAGTCGATGGTTCAACGTGAACATGAGCAGCAACTCCTGCAGTCGATGAAGAAGGCTGGTCTGTCGGCTTATGTCCCATTCGCCGCCTCCCTCCTTTTCCCATAATTTCCACAGACGTCTCTTTCCGTTTCTTACTTATTCCACTTCTTGTAAGTGGAATACCTTCATCTTTTTCATCATGACTTGCCTGTGGTGGCTTGTCTCGAACAGCAGGTGCAACATTGTATGGAGTACTGTCATGATGTACATCCCATGCCAAGTTGCCGATATATGCATGCTCAACTTCAGTAACATTCATTAAGCCATGAACGGGATACTGCAAAAGACAAAAGGGATTATAATCAAGTGATTAGCAAGTAATACTAATATTCATACAAATACTGCAAAAGTGTATAAATAATATTATTATGTTGGAATGTATATTTATATATATATATATATATATATATATATATTTGTACATATAAGTGGAAGAACTCATAGACTTACATCACGATGATCGAAGAGTTCAGTGGCCTTCTCAAATCTTGGCACTTGTGAAAAATGCCAATTAAGAATTCGAGGGAATGCCATGTCCGGCAACTTCTTCCGAATGCTTGACCCAACGAAGGAATTGTCTCAAAACCCCAAATCTGTCAAACAATTAATTAGTAATGAATAAGTAAAGAAATACACACCATAAATACAAGTGTAACAAACTTTAAATAATAGTGTAACAAACTTACCATGAAAGCCAAAGGAAACCCACAAAGACTATAACTCTTTGACTTGTTTAAAGCCATGGACTCTCTATGCTCAAAAGCACTCTTCAACGATCTAATGGTGGTAGTATACGATAAAGTACCCCATGGATAGTTATTGAAGTACTCTAAATCGTCCACCATCTCCAAGTGATTATGAGGTGCGGTGGCCATGCTTTCTTTGCCTAGAAGAACCGTCTCTAGGAAATATAATAAAGCCAACTTCAATCTATTATCGTCGGCTTCATCATTGTCTTGACACTGTGCAGTCATGAAAGCTTCGGTTATCTCCCAATTAGTGACCTTTCGCTTTCCGCCAAAATACGTGTCACTAATACAAGTAGAGATGTTAACCTACCTATTAGGTTCGTAACCAAACCGTAGACCTGTAATTATGGTGAAGTCTCTCTGTGTAAATCTAGCACCACGCCCTCCAAAATTGAATACCATAGAGTCCTTGTCGTCGCAAACACATTGCCTATACAGCATGCTATTGACGATGTGGCCACTAAATTGTATCTCGTTGGCCTTCAAAAAGTGGCCAAAACAGCTATCCTCAAACTTCTTTATTTGGGCTGGAGTCAGCTTGAACTTAATATCCGACACGGCTTTCCAGAAGTTCGATCTACAATTAACCTTTGCCCTCGATATCTCCGAGTCCCAAAACCTTCGTTGGTAATCTGAATCCATTTATCTGCAAATCAAATACAACAAAACATAACAGATGGAGGAAACGTTTTTTCCGACACGAGAAAAGCCTGAAGGACAATTTTTCTGCCTGGAGGAAAAGGTTTTCCGCCTGGAGGAAATTTTTTCCTCCAGGAGTAAAAAAATTCCCGCCAGAAGAAAAAAAAGAGGAAATATTTTCCTCGGGTTGGAAAATTTTCCAGAACCAAAATAACATACACCTAACGGGATTTGTGCAACAATATAATGAAAATGGCTAAAGAATATTTTCAAACCAGTGCATAATACATTATACATTAGTAGTGTACATTATATATTGCTTCCTAAGGATAACCCATAGATATATTATGGTTTCACATTCAAACCTCCCATTAAATTCAAACAAAAACACAACTTCATAATAGTTTTAATTTCACATTTCACATTCTAACCATGCAACACAAACATTTCTGTCACACCAAATAACACAATATTATAAGCATAGCGCATAATGACAAGGTTCAAAATTGTAAAACTCATTCAATACAGCACAACTAAAGGTTTTCAGATAAGTTCGTTACATTAAAGCGAAATTAGTTTGCAAAATATTTTCTATGTTGTACAGAGAAGCAACTTACATTAATGGGGGACAAACCACCACCAATGCTTCTCTATCTATTTATATATCTCTCTCTCTCTTTATCTATCTCTGTGAGTGTATGTGTAATTTTATCAGCTTGCACTTGTAACTCCACGATCGCAAATTTTGTGCTTCAATTTTCTGCTCAGTCCATCAGTTGCTCCTCCAATGCTTAAAGAAATAGAAAATCAATATTAGTAACCATGCAGCAATCAAATTTAGCATAGTATATGTGTAAGATGTGCATATGAACAAGAGCATATGAGAAATTTGGAAATTTTCCACCAACAGAAAAAAAAAACCACAAGAAGCATAAACCCTTTTAAACAAATATAATCCATACAATTAGGTATGTCTAACTAGTCATAAGCCAGATCTCAACATGAAAACCAAGAAAAACAACTAACACTCCAGTTAAAATCTCTGTTCTAGTTGCCTAATCAATTCACTCAAGTCAAAACACTCCATATCAGCAAAGATATTAGCCTATCATTGCATGAGATGTGGTATGCGATTTCAATTTGTGATAAATCCTATGATTCAAATTAACCATTTAGTGACACTTGGTTCTATCCTTTAGCGGGCAATGTCCTGTAACCAAATAGAAACGCAGACTTCCATAGTCAACCATTGGAATAAAAAATTACTTGATAAACTGATTTGGGGTGGTTGAGACTGAAGGCTCCCTCTCATGGCATCACATTGTCCATAAAAACAAATATTGTTATAATTACAGCTTCACAATAAAGAACTGAGCACATAGCCTAAGAACTGAAAACAAGGCTTTAATTTAGTAATGCTGGTTTAAAGCACACGTATATGGCATGGACTAGTTGCTCTAGATGTTCATGTTATTTCTACCCAAAAAATAAAAATAAAAAAATTAAACTCCACACCTTATAAAATTTGACTAGAAAGCTAGTTTCATCATTAGAAGATAAAAGAGGAAGAGAAGTTTACTTGCCAAATCTGTTCAAGCTGAAATGCAAGAAATCCAAACTTAAAAAGCTTCAAAACTCAACAATGACATCTCACCAAACACCCATCTAAAACCACATGCAAGGTTCCCATCGGATAGAGAAGCCAACAAAGAGTGATATTGATTTGTACCAACAAAATGGAAGCAATAATTTTTTTTCTTCTCTCAAACTTGAAAGTGAAAGGAGATTGATTTTCAAAATATCATCTAGCTTCTACACCTTTAAAAACCATGACATGTACAATGAACTTAGAAATGAGAGACTCCATCAAAACTTGACTGCAACAATGATCATAACTAATTTGATTGAAGTTCAAATTCTCAACACAAATCAACCAAAATTGTTCAAGTAATAGGAACACTTATTTGTGTTGCATGCTCAAATAATGGTAGTTAATAAGCTAATAAAGTGGAAAGATGTAATTTGGTCAGCACATACAGTGATCCATGCTAATAAAAAGAATGAATATTTATAAGATAAGCACTGTCATTAAAATCATAATCATCAACCTCACTTTCACATAGGATTTCAAAAAAGGAAAAATCTCAATTTCACTTAAATCGATGGTAACAACAATCAAGATAGTTTTCCAGTCAAATCATAGACCCCAAACTACATTTCCAGCAATTGGCATTGAAACCCTTCAGAATGCATGAATGGGTCCCAAATGGGACCTGTATGCACATACAATGCAGATTTAGTCCACTGAATAAATGCAGAGACAAAGGAATCAGGGAAAAACAAAACAAGAATTGAAGAACTGAGAATAGCTGTGTCCAAGTAAAATAAAATAACCCTTCGACAAAAAATGTCAGTGCTAAAAAATAACGCAGGCATAGATTGATTAAGTAAATTTGAGTACCAAGTTTTATGCCAAGACACTAAAAAATTTATATAAGGGATCTATTATTCTTTTACCAACTTAAAAGAGATCACAAAATTCAAAGACTGTACAGGGAAAATTTTCAAAACCATTTCTTCCAAAATTTGGAAACAAGTTCAGACTTCAGACATCATAAGAATAATAAAAGAAGTTATAAACAACAATGGAATTCAAGAAACAAAGCCAACACAAAGAATAAACTAATCAAGACAACTAAAATACCAAACAGTAATTAAATAAAACCTAAAAATTAACCGAAGAAAAAAATTTGCATTTGAAAAAGGTCTAAGATTGATACTTTTGAGAAGATGGGGCGCCAACATTTTATGAAATCTAGATATCTGCTCCTCTTGATTGATATCCTTAAATTCTTCCTGAAACTCCTCCAGACTTCCAAACTGCAAGGCATAAATATCAATTACTGAATGTGGGAATTTATAAACATCAACTTTGATACCCATTTTAAGGTAACTTAAAATATCTGCCATTGCATTAGATGTTTAAGATACTAACCTTCCCAGCATCAAGGAAGTGCATGAGCATGAAAAGTTCATCAAGATTGTTCTGAAAGAATACCAAACAGGAGTCCATTCATAAGTTTGAACAAACAAATACCAATCATTTTATTTAAGTAAAGAAAAGAAAGGAGGTGATATATAATACTCAGAACAAGGAGGAAGATGATTCCCTTTTAACCCAAAAACACCCAGGAAATGCAGAGGAAAGAAAAGATACAACAGACATAACACCGCAAGCATTAATTGGCATAAAGTTCACATACCAAATAATGATAGCCAATGTGGAAAGATGTCCAAAGGACATTAACAATCATATGGCTGCATGCATTTAGATACCTAAAATTACGTAGTAAGAGAAATTTACAACTGAAAAGGAATTGATAACAAGAAGACAAAGTACACAACTTCTATCATCAGGAAGATAACTTGTAGCGATAAATTAGGGGTCAATTTTCCACATCACTGCAACCCATTTAACTTTGTCAGCCCAAGGCATTGGAACAAAGCCATACAAAATTCTAATTATGCAGTCCCAATTTGAATCTCAAAATAAAAAGGTTTTTTTAAACCCTACACAGAAGTAAGACAGCATGTCTCATCCAAACCCACATAAAATCTGCAAATAAGTTGACCATAGAATAAATCAGCAAGACAAGCAAATTTTTCAAGTTTCATTTCACCAAAATGCTCCAATACACTATTGGCATGTTTAAAGCATACATAGAAAATCATTAACAGTTCATCTTCATCTTATCCAAAATTTTCAAACCGAAGTGTCCACAAAACCACTAAATAGTTTATTGGACTTTTACCATATGCAAACATTCTATGGACAGAGGAGCATTCTTCTGTCTCTGGTAGCTCTCAATCGAACGGCTCTTGCCGACACAACAATGGACGAGGACGATGCTGGCGAATGGGAGACGAATGTTGGTGAAAATGGTGGCCGGGATGGTAATTTTTGAAATGCCCTAGCTGCGTTTTCAAACGTTTTCAAAGGGAAAGTAAAAAAAACATTCTATGGACAGAGGAGCATTCTTCTGTCTCTGGTAGCTCTCAATCGAACGGCTCTTACCGACACAACAATGGACGAGGACGATGCTGGCGAATGGGAGACGAATGTCGGTGAAAATGGTGGCCGGGATGGTAATTTTTGAAATGCCCTAACTGCGTTTTCAAACGTTTTCAAAGGGAAAGTAAAAAAAACAAAACCGAAACCAAAAAAAATAAAAGGCCTTTTGATAGAGAAAAGAACAAAAAAAATATATATATATATATATATATATATAGATAAGGGTACTTTAGTCCAAACGGGTAAAATATTGGTTAGTTTTTAAAAAAATAAAAAAATTTACTATTTTTTTAAAATGGAATTGTAAGGTGGCTATTTATCGAAAAAAACCCATAAAGCTACCTAACATGGTTCCAATCTTTGATTGTAACAAGAGCCCAATATTTTGGTCGAGGCCCCTTTCTTCTCCTATTTGGAACAAAAGTGGAAAAGTCCCAAAACTACCATACTACCGAAAACATAATTGAAAAAAAAAAATGTATTGTTTGGTAACATGATTGTTTTTTTATTTCTTTATATATATATATATAATTGTGTATAAGTTGCTTACCTTAAGTGTGAATGATAATTATAATTTTTTAGATATCTTAAAAAATTATAAATTTGAAAGAATTTTTTTAAAAAAATACAATTTGAAATTGTGTTCAATCTAGTATTTATGTTTTTTTCTTCTTTTTTTTTTTTTTTTGGTCTTTAATTTTGTAGTTATTTTGGATCTCTAGTAAACTATATCAATTAACAAACACTTGAATAAGTAGATTGCACAAATTTAGGTAGAAAGAAATGAAACAAAATGGCACGTAACCATACCAAATGTGAAGAAGGACTGATGTAGTCGGTGTAAGAAAACAAAATTAATAAAGTTAATATTCATATTTCAAAAAAAAAAAAAAAAGCCTTAAACTATTGGAGAGGCACACGAGTTGAGCTAGATATTTTTATAATTATCAAAGAGATATTGTAATTAAAAGCTCGATTTTCTTTCTTTTTTAATAATTAATAATAGTATAATTTGGCTCTAGCCTCTAGGTATACCTACACGAATGATTATATTCTTTTGTTGCAATATCATATCAAAAGATTTGTCAAATTATGTATTGATTACATATTCTTTTCATGGTTTTTCTTTTTTAAATTTATTTTTAAAAGTATTTTGTAAACGACATTGAAAAACTATACGCAATAAGTTTAACCATTAAGAAAAATTGCTTTTCAAGTCATTTGTTACTAGACGTACCGAACAATATCTTAACTTGGGCCAATTTTATTGTTTTAAATTTAACATATGTTTTTTTATTATTCAATCTTATAGTTGTCCAATACCTCAAACAGGACTTTAAAATGTTAACTTTATTTTAACATGCATCTAACAATGATTGCACGTTCTAATTTCTAGTTCTTAGTCATAATTTCAAGGCCCATTAAATAATAGGCCCAAAAAAAAAAAATTGCTAGCCCCATGAAATAAAAACCGTTTTAAGGTTTCTAAAACAAAAATGACTAACTATTAAATATTTGATAATTCCAAAACCAGCGGACAATTTTTAACAATAAATACTAACTTGCTTTCTCTTTGTAAATAAAGCATGCATTAAGCATTTGACAAAATCACACTTCCCGGTCTTCAAATAATATTAAGATCATAAACAACTCACCAGTTAAAAAACAACACAAAATACAAAACCCAACTAAGATTGTTGCCACTTCCCAAAAGCCCAAAGTCTACAAGAAAGAAAAATAGAACATAATAAAATCGCATTTACCAAAAAAACCAAAAAAAAAAAAAGAAAAAAAAAGGGCAAAATACACCAAAACCCCCATTTCTCAGAAAACTCCAGCGGGTTTGTAAAAAGGGTAAAGAAAAATCTACAATATGTAGAGTGGCATCCATGGTCAAAATTCTTTTCGTGCAACAAGCCAAGCTACAGCTTCCGTTGATTAATAATTTAGCAGATTGAAAAGGCAAAGATTTCACTTTTGAGTCCTTGGTAAAATTCCTGTCCGAACCCGAAAGTAGTGTAGAAAATACCTTTCACACGACAATAACATCATAAGAGAGACATTATACAGAACCACCAAACCCCAATTGCAGGAGAAAAGAAACATTTTCAATTCCAAAGCGGCAACTTCATGACCCATCAGCCGATCCGAATAGTTTATAGGCATTTCCTTTTGCAACAACAAACAGCACAAAGTGGCTTCTCGACAGTCCCGGGTTGTCAAAGACACATATCTTTTCCAATTCTCTAATTTGAAGAAACCCAAACCAGAAAGTTCATCAAATTTCTTCTGGGTGACCTCATGTCTCCCAAGAAGAGAGCTTCATCTATCTCATCATTGTGGAGTTAACTTCCAAAGACGTACACAAGCATCCTCACCAGAGCTCAGCACACTATGCTCATCAGTGAAAGCTACACCATAAACCCCACCCAAATGAGCACCCTTGATGGTTGTACGGCTTGATGCTGGCTTGTCGATTTCATATATGATGACACATGTGTCAAGAGATCCAGTCGCAACCATGGTGTTGTCAGGAGACCAAGCAAGACAATTTATGCGTGCAGTGTGGTACAACATGTTCTTAAGCTTTACCTGTCAGATATGATATGTTAAAAGATGCTTACTAGAAAAGTACTCATGTTATAGTATGAGTAGGCGATTAGAATACCTCTCTGGTTCCACGATCCCAGACAACAGCTTCTCGGTTCAAATCCCCTGAAGCAAACATCGAAACATCAGGAGAGTAGCGTATGACACTAATAGCACCCCGGTGTTTCTCAAGGACTGCCTCCTCTGTAAGTGTATCACCACTAATAGAGTATATATGCAGTTTACCATCCTGCCCACCAATGATGGCTTCACTACCATCAGGTGCAATTGCAGATGCTGTCACAGTAAATCCAAGGTTGATAGTTGAAACTACTTTTGTCCCACGGAGCATGACAACCCCTGAATCAATAGCAACGACTGCCAGTTCAGGTGAGAGAAGAGCAATGCTTAAGTCCTTTGGCTGACTACCAACATCAACAGAATCTGCGTCTCCACATTGATCCCCATGCAAAGCAACTCGCCATACCTGGACATGCATAATTAAAACACACAAGAAAGCAACTGAGTTAAGCCGAAAGTCAAAAAGATGAAAGACATTTGCTAGCATACATAAAAAGTTGAATTTAATTGTTTTTTTCGCAGACCACTATATTCTTGCCTTTTAATTATAAATAGAACTTTTTAGATGCCCCAGTTACTAGAAAATGATATTTAAAAAAAAAAAAAAAAAAAATCGTTTCCAAAGCCAAAAGTTGCAATCAACAACATCTTACTGTCATGTCAAAATGCAAAGTAGAAACAATCATATGACATTAGGCCAAGTATTAGTCACCTTATTGTCAAATCCAGATGTGCTAATTTCTTCCTCAACAGCTGCAAAACATTTTATTTGAGAGTTTTCCTTCCTTTGTAATTTGCCACTATATCCAATGCCTTGAATCCATTTCACTATTAAACCATCATAGCTACTTGACAATATGACTTTTGGGTTACTTTTCAGAACTGCTAATGAATTAATATTCTTCATGTGTCCAGATAGAGATAGTGGGGCTTTGTCAAGATCACTTGATGAAAACAAACTAATTGTTCCTCCCAGTGAAACAGTGACAAGACGATCATTCAGCCACAGACCCCCAACTAGCATGTCATCCACTCCACCTGAGCCTGAAGGAGTCAACGTTCTATTCACCTTTCCATTTCCATCCTCGGATATATCCCACACTTTTGCGGACTTGTCAGCAGAGACAGTCAACACCTAAATTGGGATTAAAAATAAATCCATCAGAACATTGAAGAAAGGAGGAAAGCAAACACATTGTATTATGTAAGAAAACAAAAGACTAAAAAAGTTTGAAGTTAGACACTAAAGCAACCACAAAACAGAAACACCCATATAAATTTTGTTCAGCAATTAAGGATTCCAACAGATGGGAAGTATTTTACTTGCTAAGGATTAATATTGTTCATATGGAAAGGATTAAATATCACCAGTACTTTTATGATTATCTAAAATTAAAAACAAAAAATGGAAACTTGGAATCTAAAAACACAGTGAATAAAAAACGTATTTTAACAGTTTTGGTAACTTGGAATCTGAAAGAGCAGTTCTAATTATCAGCAGCATTTTCTCCCCAAAAAACAAACAAACAAACAAACATGGTTCTTACAAAAAAGTAACAAAAATCAAATAAGAGAGTTCATATTAGTTGCTTTTCAAATGTTTATAAGTAATTGTATTCACAATTATTTTATTAAAATTAAACTAGTTTATATGGAAATGTAAGGTGTAAGAGTTAAAACTCCAACTCTTCAACAGATTGAAAACCAGTACGACGTCTACCTGTTTGCCATCAGGACTCCAGCTAACTGCATAAATGCTGCCTTTATGGCCATCTTCAGAAGAAAGCTCCCCAATCTTCTCTCCTGTTTTCCCATCATATAAAATACCCTTTTTATCGGAGCTTACACTGATGAACTTACTCCCGTCTGGAGAAAACCTTATACAATTGGCAAAGTTTGAATGATCCCTGCAATGCAAACAATTAAAATATTTTCCCTTTTTGAGTTTTCGTATTAGTAATCACAACAAAGCAAGACCTAAAACATTCACAAAGATTGCAACTTGTAATTGAACAACTATGTCCCCATACCACTTGAAGATGTATAGAAATAAAGTTCAGCTGTTATAAATTTATAAATTTCAACTGATCAGCTGGGCAGAGCTTGGCTATGGTTTTCCTAATCTCAGCTGGGAAAGAAGACATCTGTCTGACCCAGCCCAGGCTGATAAAGATGGTATAAAATTTTGCACCAGTTGTAATGCAGCTAACCTTGTCAATTATTGTGGTCTAAGATTACTGAATTTCAAACTGTGTACTTATAGTTGTTGAGTTCAAACCAAAGATGTGACATAATATGAACATAATCATACAGATCGACAATTATAAGTTTACTGGTCAATAATTTCTTCATAATAATCATTTAATGCGTCTACCGAAGATAAGTTCACATTGCTTCTACTACATTATGTCTTGTGCCTGACTTAGTAGAAGACCGTTAAAACTTAACATTAAGAATCTTGTTTCAAATATATTTGAACTTTAAAGCAACAAACAAATCTCAAAGGCATTATTTCCCTGCTGTAACCAACCTGATAGATAGCTTAAATTTAAATGGTGGTCCTTCATAAAAATTCACCAAGAAATCCTCTCCACAAGTGACAATGCGAAATGGTCTTGATGGCTTAAATGCACAGCTTAAAACCCGTCTTGAGTGGCCATCAAAATCTCCCACATTCGATCCTGAATCCCACCTATTTATGCCGTTGAACATAAACTGATAAATTACATTCTCAAATAAAAAAATTTAGATAGTAACAAAAAAAAAAATAAATAAATAAATAAAATGCCAATATAGTAATAATGCAGAGTGGAGCAAATCATGAAAGAAAAACCAATTCCAGTAATCTTTAACTCGATAATGTCTTTCCATAACACTTGACCAAGTTATCGACAATATGCCTCCAGAATCTATGAATTGGACATTTGCTATATCGATCAATTGGTTTCAAAAGATGCTTGCAGATACTGACACTCTACCCAAAGAATACGAATTCATAAAGTTGCATGCATAGCTAATTTCTTATATCCAGATTATAAATGTTCGTCTCCGATACCTAATCTTCATGTATTTACGACCATTTTCAATTTCGAACAACTTGGTACCAATTTGTATTTCAGACAAATTTCCACTAAGAAAATTTGCCAGAGTTAATATATCAAATAATCTACCACTCCTACCTATCCAAATAGAACTTCCACTCTTCCAACAAAAAACAAATGCAATCACATTTCTCAAATCAAAATCTTTAGCTCATCAATAAGAAAACTCTGCCTCACTCACAATTTGTCCACAGCATTCCCTCCCAAAAAATAAATAAATAAATCCCAATTTCGCTTACAATTCCTTAAACAGAAAAATACTCACATGAAAGCGCGTACGAAAGATTTTCCTTTGCCTTCACCACAAGCGACGATCCTCATCCCATCAGGAGACCATTGCAGATCATCGATCCGACCGGAAAGGACCTTGAATTCCTTCTTCAAAACGAAGTCGTTGTGAGTCCCCCAGATCCTCACGGTACCGGAGACATCGGCGGAGGCGATCCACTCGCCGTTTGGGGAGAACCTAGCGACGGTGGCAGGGTAAGCGTGCTCGGCGTAGACGGAGACCTTGAGAGGGTTATCAAGGTTGAGGAGGATGACGGATCGGCCATTGGTATATAGAATCGTGTTGGATTTGGGATCGCCAGAGATGAGGATTCCCCGGCCTCGCTCCGTCGACGGCACGCACGCATAGGTCTCGGCGAGCTCCGGCATGTCTTTTTTTTGGATTAAAAAAATAAAAAAAAGAGACAAAAGAAGAGAGAGGAAGTGAGATTTTGAAAGCTTTTGGCTTTTATATTTTTGGACGGTTTCGTGGTTTTTTTTTATTTTTTTTTAATGCACGACGACAAGGAGGCCATGATTGTGACATGTGGAGCTCCAGATAAAGAGAGAAGATGGCTACGTGTTTGAAAATGATTGGTCAGATTCGAAAGCCGATGATTTTGACTTTTATGTATAAATATATATATATATATAAAATAAATATTTTGGGCCCAAGTTGATCAGTGCTGGGTGATGTTCTAATTTGGCCCACAATATGTGCGCTAGTTCTTTTCATTGTTTGCTTTCTTCTTTGTCCATTATCGAAAACGATTATCTCATGATTTAAGCATTGGTTTAAAACGTTAAAAAAATCAAATAATGGTCTTAGTATAAACAGTGAAATGATCCAAATTTAATAAAGTTATCATCATTTCATTAAATTAAACCATATATGAATCCATTTTAGAACTTTCTTTATCGGTCTTTAAATTTTTTTAAATGCTAAAATTTAAATTTATTTTACTAGTCTAAATAAGTTGATGATATACTAAAATACTAAAAGAACAAAATGAACTTTGTCTAGCCTTATTCAAACTTCTAAAATTTTAAATTTCAGTTCTTAAATTAATCCAAAATATTGAAAAATGAAGTCAAAATAAAAAAAAAAATCCTGATAGTAGAATACTCGTATATTTATGTATATTAATTATTTATTTATTTTATGGTAAAGGTAACCTAAAATATTAGGTTCAAAGTACCTTCAAGGTTTGACCCTAAAAAAGAAAAATGTACCTTTAATAGTCTTCTCTAAAATTAATAACATATTTTGTTAAATAATAAATTTATATTTGATCTTTTTTTTCAAAATAAAAGTGAATATTTTCTAAAGTAGAATAGAACTCTTTATATTTATTTTTTGTATTAAAATTATTATAATTTCATTTTTTATTTTCTTTTTCTATAACCACATTTCTATTCATTTTAACTTGTGAGATTGCATGAAAAAAAACTTATACCACTTAGAGCATCCCCAATGGATTTTTTAAGAAAAAAAAAAAGCATCTCTTATATAATAAAGAGCATATTTAAACATAAAGAGTGGAGCTTTTAAAACTTCTCCAATAATATTTTTTGTATTACACTCTTTATTTTTTTTTTCAATGAACATTTATTGTTATATGTATTTCCTTCCTTTTTGTTTTTTATCTTTTAACAATAAATAGTAATTAAAATATATTAATATAATATAATGGTTTTGGAATTTGATATGTATTAAATAATATTAATATAATATTAGATATAAAGAGTGTTTTTGGTTTTATAAATTTGGAAAACCAAACTGTATTTTAAAAAGTCAAAATATAAAATGTATTGGACCTTGATTTTAAAGATCGGCTATTAAAAATAAAAAATTTATAATGAATAAAAAATCCTTTGAATAAAAAATCCTTTGAGATGCTTTTAGATCTTTTATTTTAAAAAGTATGTTAGAATTTGCATTTTGATTACGATTGGATGCCAGCTAATGGGCATCTAATGAATATTTTCTTTTGAATTTAACCTAATAACGTGAATCCTTTTGTGAGAAAAACTACACTGGCCTTTAATGATGGCAATAAAAGTGAGGAAACAAAAGCTCAACTAATAATTCCTTGGGAGCTTAATTTATTATTGTCACGTTCAAGTCCATTACACTATTGAGTTAAAGCACGCTTTGGGCATCAGTGGTAATGCCCCTAATTTTGAACATGTTTGCACTTTACCTCTATAATATCAAATTAGTAATAACGTTTTTTAAAGTTTGTAAATGATGTAGCATTCAATTAAAACTTTGATATTGTGAATTTTTAGCAACTAAATTATTAACCATGATAAAATTTCAATTCTAGTTATACTCTTGCTCAATGAAGGGTTGGGAATCTCCTCATGTACAATACACATTTACACTTTAACAATTAAAAGTTTCAATTTTAGATTAATGTTGCATTCAAATTTCCAAAAGATATTGATGATAATTCAGCATTACAAGGGGAAAAGTGCAAAAATATTGGAACTATAAAAGGTATTGATGTTAAAAACTCTAATTTTAATTTTTACATCAGCCTAAATAGTGTTTATTTGTTTTTTCTTTAAGTTAATTTTCAACTCTTATTGCTGAACATTGACCAGATACATCAGCCTAAATGGTGGAAGTTTATCTTGTCGTAAAAGTTGATTTTGCTACAATAAAAGAATATTTTATTTACATGCCTTAACATTTAGAATAAATACAATAACATCTTTTAGGTTTCTAATAAATCATTCATATGTCCTGGTAGCAAACTAAATTATTTTTACACCATTAATAAAATTAATTTACCATTAAATGTCTTGTTTTTCTCTTCATTTTTGCAAAAATTAATTTTTTTTGACAATTTTGCAAAGATTAATTTGAAAACTTGAAAGTTTTATTAATCTATATTTTTAATTATTTTTATTTAAACTATGTTATAGTTTTTCAGTTTAAAAGAAAAACTATGTGATGATTTCAATTAGATAAACTTTTTTGACTAAGTGATCATTTGTCAAATCTATATTTAATTAAATATATTATAATTTGTCAAATATATCTAACTAAATACATTATAATTTTTGAAATATATTTAACTAACTATATTTTAATTTTTTAAAAATGCAGTATATTTAACTAAATGTAATTTTCAAATACATAAATTAAAAAAGTTTCTGTAATTAAAATTATCATATATTTTTTTTAAAAAAAATTACTAGTTTAAATAAAATTTAATTAATAAAGAATAAAAACTTTAAAATCTATAAACAAATTATTGCAATAAAAAGAAAGAAATAAAAGGAATTTAAAAATAATTTAGCTTTAATAAAAATATAAAGATAAATTTAGACCACTCTACCAGGTGTAAATGAAATATTCCGTTACAATATTATTTGAGGGTGAAAAAAAACTAGGAAGATTTATTTTGAAATTATGTGGAAGAAATAGGTTTTCTGTTATTACACCCACTTTTGTTATACTTTTTTTTTTTTTTTTTGGTAGTGTGAATGATAAAATGCTCATAACAAATCTATCAAAATTATATTTTTTGTCACCCTCCCTTTTAGAATATAATTAGTGTAACCTAATAAATATTTATATATATATATATATATGTATACATAGATGTGGTTTACTGTGGAGTAAGGAAAAGATATAAGGAGGAAAAAAAAATAAAAAATAAAAAGAAGGGGTGCTTTTATAATTTACACAAAGAAATTAGAGGGAAAAAAAAATGTCTAAGATCAATACCAAAAGATATCCTATCTCTTTCTATTTCAACAAACCACTACGAAAAGAAATTGATTATTTGAAAACTGATTCTGCATGTAAATAACTTCCTCAAAACTTTTACTATGAATCAAACAGATCACATCGCTGAGATAATGAGTATATTTTTTATTACTAAAATTGAAAGGTTTCTGTTTAGTACACAATATAGTGCCTTAATTTGAAATTAACTAAGCTCACACAGCTAAGAATTTTGACAAAATAGATTTATAAAGTTTTTCTTATCCTCTCTTATTAAGTGGGCGGTGCTGGGGTCTTGACTTTTTTGTATCCCATTAACTCAATCTTTGATTGGTTTGTCCTCTTTGTGTTTTTATTTTATGAGAATCTTGTTCGGTTCTTGCTTCTTAGCTGAGACCACAAATAACCAACAACTAAACTTGGAGGCTTTCCTTTCAACGCAATTAAAAACAACTCTCCAACTATGATATTTTTATTCCATAAAAGAGAAAAAAAAAAAAAAACTCTTAGAAAATGGTGGAAAAAAATAAATTGACACAAATATTTGCTAATTATTTGTTTTATACAGGGTCACTCTCATTCCCTTCTTACTATTAGATTGTCATGGAGCCGAATAAATTCTTTTTGGCAATAATTTTTGTACCACTGATAAATTAAATATCTGTTTGTTAATTTCATGATAAAATTCATTATTGAAAAGTGTTCGTCTTTTCTTTCTATTTATTATTATTATTATTATTATTATTATTACTTTAATTTGAATCTTAAGACAAGAGAGTTTCTAATAAAAAAATTCCAATGAATGATTTATATTATAGATTGTTTGAAAAACTTACTTACACGATAAATACTAAAAATTGTCACTTATCTAATTTGATTTTTAAATTTAATTCATCAATTTTTATTTTTTTGCTTTTGATTTAATCATTGATCGAGGTATAACCTTTCCTACTTTTTACATCTATATCTTTCCCTTTTATATTGGAAATGTATCCTCAACAAAATATAATCATATATATATATATATATAGAGAGAGAGAAAAATTTTCATATCAGACTATCTTATATATGGAAACCATCAAAACTTTTTTAGAATTTTAATATGACAATAAATTTATATCATTCAAAATTATAGTTTTAAGTCTAGCATTTAAATTGTTTGAAAAAAATTTTTAGCCGTTAAAACAATTTAATGATTAAATTTATGTGAATAAGAAATATTCTAATAAGAAAATGATTAAATATAATAAGCAAAAACTCATGAAGTTTTTATATAAACAGCAACATAAAAACATTAAAAATAATTTTATAATTATGATTAAAAGAAAAATAAAATTAATGGCGTAGATAAAAAGGAAATGCATCGTAAATATATTTTCATTAATTATTATGATACATATCTCCTGCAGAAAACATACTTTAGGGTACATAAAAGCAGTGAGTCTGTCGGGCCCACCATAGAAAGCCGAGGTACGAAATAGGGGGTAGGGTGGGCGGGGTGGGTTGGATTTGGGCCGGGCCTCGTCAACTAACTCCTTCTGCTTTCCTCATCACATTCTCCTTGTTATTCACAGCTAAAACAACACACACACACACACACACACACACACACAGAGCAACAAAATAAGAAAGAGAGAGAAAATGTGTCCGTAAAGTGTAAACAACCAGTCAAGTCAAACCCATGTTGGATTTCACATATATCTAACCCTCCATTACACCAACACGCAACACCATTTTCCTTTTTACTTGGGAAGTTCTAAGCTGTTTGGAAAGTGGGATTCCGTTTTCCGAGAAAAAATAAAAATAAAAAACTTTTGTATGCTTAATTTTTGCTGAATATCTCTCTTAGAGATCGTTTTAGAGTTCTGATAAAATATTACTCAATGAGAAAGCCTTGCTGTGAAAAGAAAGACACAAACAAAGGGGCTTGGTCTAGGCAAGAAGATCAGAAACTCATTGATTATATTCAAAAACATGGTGAAGGTTGCTGGAGTTCTCTTCCTCAGGCTGCAGGTACTTCTTCGATGGAGAGGAAGTTAGGGTTTTAATGAATTTTCAAGCACTTATGCTGTTTAAAGAGGGAATAATGCAATGAAATTTTCAGTAGTAAAGTTTATTTATTTATTTTTTTCTCTATTGAATATTATTATTGTCATTTTATTGTCCATGTTTTTGATGAATAATTAGGGTTGCGCCGATGTGGTAAAAGTTGTCGACTAAGATGGATAAACTATCTCAGACCAGACCTTAAACGTGGAAACTTTGGTGAAGATGAAGAGGACCTGATCATCAAGCTTCATGCACTTCTTGGAAATAGGTTTGTACAAATAAATTAACTATTTTCTTTTTTCTTTATAGTGTCATCATCAATTTCCTAAAAGTCTCCAAAAGACTTGGTGAGAAAAAAAAGTGAGACTTTTTTGGTGTAATTTTAATTCAGGATTGAAAAAAAAAAAATAGCATGATGATTTGGGAAAATTCTTAATTTTTTTTTATCCTATAAAATACTATTAAAATCATGATCAATATTAACAGTACATTTATTATATGCTCCACATATTTAGGTGGTCGCTCATAGCGGGTAGATTACCGGGAAGGACGGACAACGAGGTGAAGAATTACTGGAATTCTCATATTAGGAAGAAGCTAATACAGAGGGGTCTTGATCCTAATAAACCACATCGATTGAGAAACACTTCGATTGGTGCTAGAAAATCATCTGAATCACCAAACGATCAGGCACCAAAACCTGTGAATTTCCATGGCTACAAAAATCTCAAGGTTAATAATGATACCGCAACAAGTTCAGATAGCAACAAAACCAGTACTACTTTGCCTGACATAAACCTAGACCTCACTCTTTGTACTCCTGCAATAGCTCTTGCTTGAGAAAGAAGGCAAACCAAATACTAACTAGTAGTTAAGGTCAAGTTCCTCCATCTATCTCCTACTCTTTTTCTCTCAGGATATAATGGGTGCTTGGATGTATTTTTATATATTATATTATTATGACACACGTACGGATTGTCTTTCCCAGCTCGAAGCTGCTAAATTTAATAGGTCTAGTCCTAATTTGTAGCCTACCATAAGGTAAGCAATACATATATATATATATATATTAGTATATAGATACTTTGCATGAAGACGATCATATAGCTAAGATGATGCTTGGTACATATAGGAGTGCCAGAAATGTAAAATATATATATATATATATATATCATCGGTATGGGTTTTCACTTAAAATCTTATGGCTTAAGCTAGATGGGAAAAGTTGAAAATCTTTATGTATGCTTATGTTATCATTGAGGGTAAGATGTTAGATGAGTTACTGGGAAAGCATGTGAATCATGTGTTTAGATTTGTAGTAGCTGTGAGTAATGTAATAATCAAAATTAAGGACAGGTTAATATATTAAAGGCTATGAAGCCTATTCATATATTTACTCACTTTTGTACTTGATTGCAGGGAGCGTAGAGAGTTTGGTTAATTCAATTTTTTTTTTTTTGTTTTGTTAAATTTCAAATCAAAACCAATTATATTTGTTTGATGTTAAAATTAAATTTAATCGAAAGACACTAAATATACGTGCATGTAAAAACCAAACCAACAAAAAATTACCAAAAAAAGAAAATTCTGAAACTATCCAAATGGTTGGTTTCCGTGGAATGGGGCGTTTCGGTTTTTAATCTTCTTTTTTATTTTTTTTTTGTTTAAAATCTTAGTTAAAAAGTTTTAACATTTGAGGCCCTTTTTTTTTTTTTTTGTTAAATATAATAAATATTTGAGTAGAATTGTATTATGAAATTATATATTATAAGAATTTGGAAATATCATTTACACTAAATATCGTAAATATAAATATACAAACAATAAAGTCAAATGAAATATTGAATTTAATTATGAAATTTTCGGCAAAAATAGAAAAACAATATATGATTCATTATGCTCAGTTTTTATCAAGCTATTATCTTCATGATTAATGGTTAATCAAACCAATTAATTTTCGTGTTAGTCAGTATTTTCTTAAACAAACTAAGACGAGACAGTTATTCAACCCAACACAAATCATCTGAATTTGATTGATTTGTTCGGTTTTTGATCGACCTCTACTTTGAAGAAAATCTTCTAACCAAAAGTAGTGGAAAATAATTATAATTAAAGACACATATAATTTTTTCAGAAAAAAATTAAATGTAAAAAATATATTAATTACTGAACATGGCCTCAAAGTCTCCCACATGTATTGCTAAAAGAGCATATTTGTTGAATATCATGGTAGAATTTACATTAATAATTAATTAAGAATCTGAATTTTACCGAAAATTATATACGTCAGTTGGTTTTTTTAAATATTGTCCATTTCCTTCTGGTCGTTCCACTGAAAAGATTTCTGGTTCTTTTCCATGCACAAAATAATATGGACTCCAACTAGCCGTCCAAATTAAAAGGCTAGTATAAAAAGTTAAAATAGAATTTTGATTTCTGATGCTGGAGCTTTTGCTTTTCAGTTTAACTTGTTTTTATATATGGTTTCGTCAACTTAACTACAATCTGGTTTTTGAGCAAATTAGTTGTGATTCAGGAAACTAATGCATGGATTTGCCTTTTAAAGGAAAATTAATTTTTTTTGGATAAAATTTCTGCCTTTTAATGGTAGATTGATATATAGATACATACAGTTCTGACATGATATAGGAATTTATGAAAGACTTCCGAAAATTGATCGAGCAACAAATTATTTTAGCTGTAACGTAAGAAAAAAGTTTTCACAACTGAAAGACCATACTATACATATGTAGTTTTGTCAACTAATTGTTGAAAATAATGGGGACACCTACCATGAATTGAACGCCCACCCTATCATAAAAAAAAGAATATACATATATCTATAAATAAATATATATTGATAAACATATAAAAATATAACTAAGTTCAAATAAAATTCTTAATATGAATACTAATATAAAATTTTTATTTTTCAGCACCTATATATAAATCTGTTATAATAAATGAAGTTTGGATAACAATCATTAAATATGCACAATCTACGCAATTTAACAGCTGCAAATGGTTGTTCTCCTTCATGCGGTGAATGACTTTTCTATCATAGCATTTTGCCTATGTGTATATATATATATATATATATATATATTATATCTTTACTATGTTACCGATCTGAATATAATTGAACATAAGTTTAATTCGATGAGTTACCTTGTGGAGAGAACTAGTATATTTTTCCTTATTAATTTATTTTTGTTGTCAAAATTTTTCATAAATTAGTTTGAAATTGTTGACCAAAAACAAAAATAGAAGAAATGCTAGCTAGATTATAAACTAATTTTATGTGTAGGATCCATACACCTATGTAAGCTAGAGGGTGTACATATACCCCGGTGCATTGAAACTTCTCTCTTGTATAGCCCTTTATCTATAGTGCATGATGTGTAATTCTCCCTTTTGGAAGACTTTATGCTTTTATAAAAGTCAAAAGCAGCATCAAGAAAGAGTAAGACCAGAAACATACAATGGTTGATTTGCTCACTACGCCCTTCTCTAAGATATTAATGTAATATATATATATATATATATATATATATATAATAGCTTGCCTCTTTAGGTTAAGGTTATAAATTAGTGAGGTTAATTACATTACGTGAGAGTGTTCTTATGAAGAATGTATATTTTACAAGAAAACTGAAATATCTATATGTCTTTGTTAGAAAAATCCTTTTAAGTAAGATATAATTAATTCATCTTTGACATATAGTCAAACTAATATTTAACAAATCTTTCAATTTTATCTTCCTTGCAAGTTGGCTCATATATACTTCTTGACTGTTTATACACAAATATTTTTCATGGATCCTTAATAGTTAGTGAGCAGCAAGTTAGAGAATATTGATAAATATATATAATTCTGACATTAATTTTAAGGTATTTTCTGTTTAATTATCTAAGTTAACTCAGCCGCGTCAAATATACATTAATCACTTATACTTCCATATACGTCCAAAAGTTCTACAAAAGAATGTAAGGTTAGTTGGACTTTAATGTCTTCTGTATGGCAATTTAGACTGGTTTTAAAACCCACCATATTGAGTATTCTATCATTGAGTTGGCGCATATTGATACAACTATCACCAAATTCTTCAACATCAAACATTGAAAGATTATTCAGGGTGGTCTACATAACTCGGCAAAATGTGAAGCATCTAATTCAATTTGTAAAAGGTCACAGTCCATACATCATACTTTCAGTAGGGGTTAAAAATCATAACATACTATTAAGTTTATAAAAGGCTCAATGTGCGCCAAATTATAAATAAAGGACTCAATGTGGTACGTCTTAAAACTAAGAGTTTAAGTCACAACATACTAAAATTAGAGAATACTAAAATGTAAGTAATACAAAAATTTTGAAGTCTTAGCCTTTAACCACCCACCCAAAAAAAAAAAAAGAAAAAAAAAAGGTCTTGGCTTTTTATACTTTAGAGGGGACAGACGTGTTAATTAGTAGTTGTCAAGATTACTGGTTTGAAATGAAAAATGTATCCCAATTTTGTATAATTGCATGAATTTAGGAAAACATATATCATTAACATGAGAGATATAGAAAAATCACTTTGGCTCAATCTAACAGTCAATAAGTACTTGCTTCTCTACCCCCTCGCCTCTACCGTGTTGGTAAAATATCACATTTGTCCACTATAAGTGCTTTTCAAAGTACCATAGACTTGAATTCATTCAATTTCTGCACGGACAAATTAACTATAGGAAATATACAACTGTACAGATAATAACGTTTTAATTTCTATTAAAAATTTTCCAACGTCCTTTAATATAAACCATACCGACGTATGATAATTATACTATAAAGTTTTCTATTTGATCTTATAAATTTTCGATTTTTAATTTTAGAAAAATAAGCTTGACATACATATTGTTGAATCTGCTTTTTATTAGCTACAACTTTTAGAATAGAGGATGGCAATTTAACAAGGTATTAGATCCTTCATGATTGAGAAATTTTTATGTGAGTTCGGTTAAATTGTTATTTATATTGTTTTACACAAACAAGAGCCAATTTCCTTCTTCCCATTTTTTCTTGAATTTGTATTTGTATTGAATTATTGTTTGAGTCAGGTTGAATTGTTGTTTGAATTATTTGGCACATATAATGCTCGATTTTTTTTCCTTGATGTTAATGGGCCTACAAATGGGGTTGTATTAGAAATAAATTGAACTCGTTTTTTTCTAACCATAAATTTTGAAATAAACGGTGATTTAACACTAATCATATGCTTACGTGACATGTTAACATGTACAAATTTTTTTCATTATAAGGTAAAAGACTGGCATAAATATGGATGATATCTATATATGAAATTTCTAGCTAGCTGAACATCAATCCAAATGTAATAATAATAATTTATTGAATTGATTGTTAAAGTTAGATATAAGTAAATTTAGCTATTGACTAATCTTAATAAATTGTAATAAAAAAACTAATCTTAATAAATTCAGTTATCTCTAATCTAAAAAATAATCAACATTGGTTTATACTTTGATCCATCTGGAGCTATATATATATATATATATATATATATATGTAGTTGAAAAGAATGGATATATGATATAATATATTTTTTCAAACTAAGAATAATATGACATTGAATAGGGTTTATTTCATATACATATATTTTCTTGATAGATGTTGTAGATCTTTTGGATCTCAGTGCACGGCGGAGGTTATTTGGGCCCACATATTTTTGGTTGTTGACCTTTTAGACAAGGGAAGTCATTCGTTGTATTAAGTCAAATGTAGGGGGCCTCACCGACACAGGAGATGCTAGGTTTGTGTAAATGTATGGGACACAGTACAACGTTAAAAATTTGGTTACACCCACAGCCACGAAACATGCCTATTCTTTTCGTTTGGCTGAAGAAATGAGTCATTGAACCAAAAAGGGCAGAGAAAATCCTGCGACACGATATAAGGATATCAAAAAAAATCCCATTATACTTGATTGGCTGCCCATTGACAGAGAATATGGGCAAGTCTATTCTAATTGATTACCCTTTTCTTGTGAGGTGGTCTCTTCTAATTACTTACTAAATGTGTGAATATAAATATATATGAGTGTTATTGTGGATGAAGTTACATATTAAATAGTGGGTAAAATACATTCTGTAATATATTACTATTGCATATCCCGTGATATTTTAAGGATTATGTCTTTTCTACCATTTAGTGGGCAACTTACTGCACAATAGCAATTTCATTTATCTATCAATATATAAACAATTATATACATATATATATATATATATATATATATAAATGATTCTTGATTAGCACCCATCTCTCATACTGATGTAGGTATTAAATTAATAATTAAGAGTAATACTAGGGGTATTAAAATGTCTACTAATATGTTAGCTAGATGAAAGTGACAAGATGATATGCTATTATTTTATTCATTAAAATATTCATATAATATAAATATAAATACGTAAATCTTTTAAGAATTTAATAAAAGCAAACGTAAATCAATAAAAAAATTATACCAATTCACTTGGTAAATATGTTTGGATTAGTTTTTTGATATTTTTAACATTACTTAGCAGATAAATAAATCCCTTTAATTTTTAGAAATAAGCTACTAATTAAATAATTTAAAAAAATCTTAACAACTTTGATTTCGTATCTTAGAATAATATTGTAAGACCTGATAAAAAACTATATACATATATATATATACACACATATGCGTATGGAATTATTATTGTGCAGAAAGTCACCATTGAATGATGGGCATCTACAGTATGTTGTAGGATGTGCAACAATAAAAATTTGTTCTCGCTCATCCTACATGTTATAAAATATATTTCGTCCACCAGTCAGAATTGATTTTTTCCATAATAACACTCTTTTAGATATACATATATATATATATATATATATATATATAATCTTTTCAAAGCCATCTTCTGACTATTATTTAGTTTTAAGCATTAATATTGAGGTGGCATCTATAACTTGTCATGTCATTGTATCGCTAAAACAGTTATATGTATATATATATATATATATTTAATTTATGATAAATATTGTTGAATTCGTTATTCTCATATATATATATATATATATATTACACGTATGGTTTCCAGTCAATCGTTCAAACACGTGCTAAAACTTCAGAATTTTATTTGTTTTTTTTTTTCCTCTAGCTTGTAAGATAAACATTATTTTGACACCTGAACTAACATATATCCTTTCTTTCTAAATGAAGAAAAATTTACTCGACAACCAAAACAAACAAAGAAGAAAGATAACCATTTTGGTAGTTGATCTTGATAAACTGAATGAAGTGTTTGGTATTATATATGATTAAATATTTTGGTAAAAAAGAGAAAAAAAACTAATATTGCTGGAAGGTAGCTGCTTGAGCAGGCAATTACTATAAGTGAGCTTTCACCAACCCCTTCCACAAATATTGTATATATTTTCCAACTGATAGTCAAGGTCTAGTTTTATGTTGCTGTTAAATTACTAAATAACCCTTCTTTGTGTTGCTTTGGACTTCCAAAGTCTCTGATTCTCTGATCAGTCTGTGAATTATTGAAAGTTAATTTCAACTAGAGCATAATCTCATTCTCACTCGAATACCAGAAACTAATAAAAAGAGGATAGTCGTCAAAAAGCAACATGTTTAAACGCTCATTGAATATATATATTTATGTATAACCGATCTCCTGAAAAATATTATTTTGCCTACTGGAAAACATAGAATATGGACAAATAAAAAAAGGACCTATTTATATACATAGCTATCCTAAAACAAGGTTCAATACTTTCCTTTCACAGATTTTTATCTGATAAATACATTTGAATTTTGATAATTATGTTCTATATATGTATATTTTAAAACATTAAGTTGGGGGCAGAGTACGTTTTTAATTCATTTGAAGACACTTTACGGGTACTTTTTTATTTTTTTTTAATTTGTTCTTCGAGAAAATAGATATTAAAGCGGTGATTATTGATGACTCAAACTCAAATCAACCAGTACAACAAAGCACTTTGAATCCAGAGCTTTGCTCTTTTTTTTATTTTATTTTATTTTTTTTTTGGGTTGCTGATAAATCGGAGGAAGGATGAAGGAAGAACCTCTGGATTATATGTTTGGAATTTGTTCACGAGATATCCGAAACTTTGACTTATTTGATTGTAGATTGAACGGTGTCGATAAAATGCAAGTGCTTGGGCTAACTTCTTCTATTCTCTTTCCGCTTTCAATCGCTATTTTTACTTTTATTGCAATTTTAATTTTTCCTTTCCATTATTTGAAGTAATTATGAGTTTAACATATGACATTTATTTCTTAATTTATTTTTTTGCAATAGGCTTGTTGCTTACATTCTTAATTATTTCTTTTGCAGAAGGTATGAGGAAGGGAAAATGAAAAAGACACAAAAACCTGTGCACGCATGTTCAGTTTGTTAATGGATTAGACGGAAAATGTTAAAAAACCAGTGGTGCAAGGTTTTCTAAAATTTAGGGTGCAAAATACTAGAAAAAAATTGTATAGAATGCAAAGCACAAAATCTAGAATAATTTAGGATACATTGGTATCAATATTCTTTATTATTAATATTATTAACATAAATTATACAAAATCCTTCTTGATCTATTTGACACTTATAAATATCCCTTGGTATTTTATAGAAAAGAACCCTCACACTATTAAAAATCTTACAAGTTAAAAGAAATGGTAATTATCTTATCGAAAAATCTATAAAAATTTTAAAATTTAAAATTATTCAGATGCCCATAATGAATAAATTAATTTAATTAATATAAAAATTATTTTTGATATTTTTGAAGAAATTATTATTCTTAAGATTTTTTGAAGAAAATATGATTTTAAATATTTTTTGAAGACAATATTAATCTTAATATATTTTTTAAAGAGAATAACATTTTAATACTTTATTTTTTGAAAACAATACAAGTTTTTGAAGAAAATATTATATTTACTATTTTTTGAAGAAAATGTTTTTTTTTTGATATATTTTTGAAGAAAGTATTGCTTTTATGTATTTTTAAGAAAATATTGTCTTTAATATTTAGATAACAGTAAAAAAAAAAAATTAGATCAAATTCGTTAGGAAATCAGTATAATTGATATGTCAAAAGGGTATTTTTATCAAATTAAAATAACCCCTTATCTTTAATATAAAGATTTTAAGTTCCAAAGAGGTTCTTTTTTTGTTTTTTTCCTTTTTTTTTTTTTTTTTTTTTTTTTTTTTTTTTTTTTGGGTTAAAGGGAAAGTTCCGAAGATGTTAATTAAGTTATAGACCAAGAAAGCATTATGGATAAGGTCGTGAGCATATGGCCTGATATGCTTTAAATTTTGGATAGCTAATAACCACGTATATGTATGAAGAACGCTCATGCCACGTGTATTCTGCCTATTATAGTTTCATAATACAACTTTTATTTTTATTCTATTATTTGAATAAAACTATTCCAACTCAAAATTATTATTAGAAAAAACCAACATGATTCATTAGTGGGCTTTATCCAAAGGTGTGCCTATCCATCCTAACATTATAAATCAAAATTTAAATTTTAAATAATTTGATTAGAATTGATTAGTTAGACTGTTAATGGATCCTAGAATTAACTTTTCTGATCAAGAATTTTGGATTAACTGGTGTATTATAGGATATAGCTCGTTGATATGAATTTGTAAATTGGTGATACGCCTAATTTTGAGTTACAACTAAAAAATTATGATTTTAAAAAGTTTTGAGTTTAAGCATTTTATCTATGTCCAAATCAATTCAAATTTTTTTCTTAGGATAGATCCAAATCCTATATATATATATATATATATAAATATCTCAAAAACTGTGTCATCATTAAACAATCTATAAAACACCTAAAAAGCCCTCCCAAACCCAACAGACTTAAATTGGGTACCCACAGCATGTTCTTTTCACACCAGCCAGGTTGACATTGATTCAACAATTTCTAGCCACCTTAAAACTAGATACGCCAAACCTCTGGCAAGCCCACCACGTACGACCTCAACCTCTGATTTTTTGGGTAGTTGGCCATCAGGTGTGTTGGGATCATCGGCCACAATTGGCAATGGCACTGTCCCCCTTTTCCGATGATTTAGTTGTTTTCTGGCCAACCCAGGTTGAGCCATCCTTTTCTACCCCCTATTTTATACCCTTTTAACTCATTTCCGGCTTCCTTTCCGCCAAGATTCCTTACCATTTGAGAATAAATCAATATCAAATTCGGCTGAAACTTTGAAAAGGTTTTTCGACCACTAACGAGACTTTGGGACTAAGCTGAATACACCATTAAATTCCTCATTTCATGGGATTTTTGTTGATATAAAATTTATAAATTTTGAACATTATTTGATAATTTTTCTATTTTTAGATTAACCAATTTGCTTTTAGGTAAAAATGGATTGTATTTGGACAAAATTGGACAATTTGTGTACAAATTTGAAGTGAACTTGTGTAATTAAATGTTGATAGGACTAAGTAAAAGGTTTGATTTTATAAATTTGGCATTCGGGTGAAAAACCTCAATTTTAGATATTGAATGTTTAGGGTTCACGTATAATTAGGCTATTTGGTATCCAATTTTAGAAATTTTAGAGTTATAAAAGTCATTTTAGGACACTGATATGCGTCAATGTCTTTGGTTTAAATTTTGAAACCTAAGAAATATTTAATTATTATTTTAGGCACTAGAACTAATACTGAAGGTGATTTGACGAAACAGCTAATTTGAATTATGATCTGTGGATAAACTTTTATTTGTGAAATAGTTTTGGAAATTATATATTTGATTATGTATTATCTTATTATTATTATTTTTGGAATTATTCAAGTCACATGATTTATTATACATTATGAAAAAATTATCCGATTTATCATTTTATATATATTAAAAGAAATAATTTGGCTAAAATTTCGGTATGTGACTATATAAAATATATGTGATGGTACTTGCAAAAATATTTTAATATGGTAATTATGGATATTATTTGGTAAATTACATATATATTGGGTTATGAGTTAGATACAGGTTTGTAGATTATTATGTACTATACTGAACCATGGTTATAGATTTGTTAAATTATGATTACGCATGCTTATTTGACCACCCCCTACTTGATCATGTGATTTTTGAGATTGGATAGGAGATCCCAGTATGGGACATCTCAAGGATGTTGAGGGTTATATTGACTGTTTATCTCTCCTCGACAGTCGATGATATACTAGGACATTAAATGTGGTCGTGTGATAAGTTATGGTATATAAAGATATTGCTGACTGCAGCAAAGATACAGTTCTATATATAAATATGTGTGTGTGTGTGTGTGTGTGTGTTTATGAATGATCAAAATATTTTTGAATTATGATTTGTAAAACATTATTTTATTTATCACATGATGGATATTATATGAATTTAATTTATTTATTCTATAATTTATGAAATTGTTATATTTGGGGAATAACAATGGATTTTGTGAAATTTGTTTATCAAAACATGAAAACTTTCAAAAAGTAAAAATGAGTTTTGATAGAAATGATTGTAAAAATAATATTTATTTTCATAATATTTTATATGTTCTCTCACTCAGCTCATCTTATAGTTTTTATATTTTTAAATTGTTCCCCTAGACCTTAGCTAACAGTTAATGTATAATACGTCTGAACACTCATTACCTTTGTATATTTTATCATTCTCACATTTTCATTCTTGTTGCATTTCTGTTGCTGATGTACTGATTATTTTTTGTACTTTTATTAGATTATTATTTATATTGTTTTATTTATTTTCGAACTCATTTACTTCTTTTAGTATGCTAAGATGGATTAACCTAATATGTATGCTTTTATTTATATTTTTCTTTCTCTTGAATTTTAAATTGGAACCTTTGATAGATATGATTATGATTTACAAAAAATTATATTAAAAGCATTTATGTATTTTTATTTTATTATTAGGTTATATCCAATTTCCAGAAGGTTTATTAAACTTTGATGTCAATGAATAAGGTTTCCATAAACAAAAGCCTCTCGGATGTTCGGAAAAGACCCCTAGAGTGTTCCTTTCAAAAGGAATTTGGTGTCTATACTATATACTACTTGATATTGAGAGGTAACTGAATATACGTACTCTGATAGCCAAAATATAGTGGAGAGCATATGTATTTTTATAGTCAAAAACATAGTACAAGATTAGACTATTTGACCTGCAGACTGATCCATATATATATCTACCATTCAAGATAAATTTGGTAGACCATATTC
This sequence comes from Ziziphus jujuba, assembly GCF_031755915.1. Classification (NCBI taxonomy): domain Eukaryota; kingdom Viridiplantae; phylum Streptophyta; class Magnoliopsida; order Rosales; family Rhamnaceae; genus Ziziphus; species Ziziphus jujuba. The sequence continues at coordinate 13,764,669 of NC_083380.1, read as the reverse complement.
ATTTCCTATTATTATAATTTTCCATCTATATCCTGGCTCTGATTTAATCCCTCCAAGTCTTCATAGGGATTAATTGCAATGCATGCCAATGTACCTTTCATTTAATTGATGTAGCTCGCTTATAAAAGTTACTTGAAAAATAATAATAATAATAATTAACCGAAAGATCTATAATTACATGATTAACGGTACCTCAAATTAATATTCTATAATATCAATCTAAATTCTAAACTTTTAGTAGCAATGATATTATTCATTATTATTATTAGTAGTAGTAGTAGCAGTAGTGATACAGAGACTAAATTGTTTATCACATAACATGTGTTAATATATTATCAATGAAATATTAAATATAATAAATGAAACTTTAAACGGATAAGTAAATAAAAAAACAAATTAAATTATCATATTATTCACTACATTATTTGGTAAACAAATATGGTGAAATATTTTGGTAACTCTAAAATAATTTTTTTTTGGATAAAAAATATCTCTTATATAATATTTTAATACATTAATAATCATAAACAAAAAAAGAAAGAGCTTGATTAAATTGACATTATTTTCAAAGTTAAACGAGAAAATATGGTTTAAGAAATAAGATATAATAATTAAAATATATAAGGAACAACATACCCTTTATAATACTAAAATTTAAGATAAATATTTCAAATTTTTTTGGTATTTATTGAGATTTGCACCTTAAGGCTTCAGCCAATAAACCTTTTATATATGTTAAATAAGGTTTGATTTAATTGGTATGCTATTTTCCATATTTAAAAAATTATAAGTTCTAGGTAAAAAAATTAAAAAAAAAAAAAAAAAGCCTTTATATATGGGCTAGGATAGAATCGTCTTAAGCTTGAGCTGTAGAATTGTTCAACCAGATCTTTAAGGAACTTCAGTTCTAAGAACAGCTTGCTATCTCCTTTTGTTAATGATGGATCGGCGTTGAAGTCCACTCTAAGGCCTTGGGTACTACGCTACTCATTTAGGAAGTAACCATTGGATACTTGTTACTCATTTAGAAAGAAACCAAACCGATCCAATTATAATTGGTTTTGACCATTTTAAGGCCTTGTCAATAGGGCACTTCGGTACTCATTTGAAGTAGCCAAACTAATCCAATAATAATTGGTTTTAAAAGTTTTCGATTCTATCCAAACTGATATCCATATTTAATTCAATCCGATGCAATGCAGATCGGTTTGGATATGATGGATTTGTTAGTTTAGGCTTCTAATCAAATTGGATTGGTTTGATTAATTTTTTTTAGATTTTTTTAAATTATAAAATGAGCTTTGTAGGCTAACACTATTTGTCCTATACATAAAAGTAACCGAAACAACATTAATAATCTTTTTTTATTATTTAAAAATCATAATAAAACGTGAGTCCACAATAAAAAATGTATACTTTTAAATATATAAGTCATCTAATAAAAATATATATTTTTAAAAAATTTATATAGTATGGTTGATTCACTTTGACAATATCCATCTTTTAATCTCAAAACTAATTCGAAACAATTCAATAATCAATTTTTTTTTTTTTTAACAATTGATCCAATCCAATTAGTAGTCAAATAACCAAACCAATTATATATGACTGGGCTAGATTGATTGGATTTTTGTGCTCCTCTACATGTCAAGTAAGCAATTTTTAATATTTAGTTAAATATTAGAAACGTTACCCTGATGAGATAATGTAAGGGTATTAAGATATTAATAACCAATATGATGTAATCCAGATAATGTGTTTTTATTTTATTCGACTAGAATATTAATATAATTTAAATATGAATAAATAAACTTTATAAAGAATAAATGTGATTAAATATAAGTACTTAGTAAATTCATCAATTAGTAAATCTCAATAGACTTAATTACCTCTAGCATTATTCAACTTTAAAATATGCTTAAATTTGAAGTTATTTTTACAAGTATATATAGAAGTGCAAGGGTGAGTTTTTTTTTTTATTTTTTATTTTTTGTTTGGACAAATGCAAGGGAGAGTTTTGTTAACAAGGAGAGCATAACATGAAATGACTCACAACATGGAATTCGTGGGCTACAATAATCACACCACCAATATGGGCTTCAATATCTGGCTTTGTTATTTTCTTTCTTTCTATGTACAGCTTAAAGTTCTGGACCTATATTTATGATCCAATTCAGTTCCACTTTCTATATTTAATTAATAATCCCTCTGAAAAAAATAATCAATAATTTTTAATAGTGACTCTAAGATTGACCCAAAAAAATAAAAAAATAAAAAATAGAGGAACAACAAGAATGAGGAACAAAACCTCTCTCTGAAATACCAAGAACTTTTTTTTTTGGGACCAAAAGTTTAAAATACTTCTATTATCTTTAGAGTGTGTTTTTTTTTTTTTTTTTTTCTTCTGGTGAATTTATTTTGTTTGTTTGATGGTAAAAGGCAATCCCTCGAGCCGCCCGCCCGGGCGGGGGGGGGTGTGGGAATCTCATATAAGTATATAATTTAACTTATATCACATTCACAAACCGTATGTTATATATATACAATTTGTATATAGTGCGGGCGGTCTTCGTACAGACCACAGTATTGATGACAGTTTTTTATAGTATTAGTGACGATTTTCTAAAAAATCATCGTTAATATTATGAAAAACCGTCACTATATTGTAGTCCTCATATAGATCGTATTCATCATAGAATTTATATATATATATATATATATATGTATATAATATCCTGAAATCTTTATTTAGGGGTGGAGAGAGTAACATCCAAAATAATTGCATGTGCTTAAACAGAAAAAGCAAATTCTGGCGAAGTACTTTGAACGTGGACAAACCGAAAAGCAGGTTTTGGTGAAGGATGGAAAATTTTATTGTAAATCATCAATATATATATATATATATATATATATATATATGTAAGGCTGTTTGTAGAAAACAGACAAAGTAGGGAATGAACACCTACTTTCTTTTTGCCCTTTTTTAGGTTTCGGTGTTTCAAACTTTCAACCACCCACCTTCATGTCCTCATCCTCTCCGCCCATCCAACCAACTAACCCCACGTTTCCAACTTGCACCAATATCTACTCTTATTATTATTATTATTATTTAAAAAGATAAAATTTAAGGTGATTTGTAACTTTATATCTTTGATTTTTAATAATTTACAGTTTAGGCCTTTAATTTTGTGAGCTAATAATTTTAATAATTGATTTTTGAATTTATTACAATTTAAATCTCTTTTGATTTTTGATTGTTGAGTTTAATGTTCATCTTATAATATCTAAATGTATCAGATTTAAATTATAAATTGCTAAAGTGCAAAATATTAATATTATTTTTAAAATTTTGAAGTTTAAAACCCTATTTTTGAACCAAAAAAGGGTTGATATAGGTTATCTAATAATATTAAACTATATTAAGTTCCAAACTAAAAAAATACTAAAAGTGCATATTTTTAACATTAGTTTAAAAATTTTATATTTTAGTATACTTTTAATTGAAAATGTAATACAGGTTAATATCATTAAACCTTGTTAGTCAAAAGTAAAAAATATTTAAATTGCAACAAATTAAAAAATCAATAATGTAAATTATTGAATCGAAAACTTAAAAAATTAAAAATTGTAAAATCCTAAAAATTGAAACTATCAAACTACAATTAACCTTAAAATTTAATTTTTATATTATTCCATAAATTCAATAATCTTTGTCCATGGTTTGATTTTGACAATCTAAAAGGTTGATCTTACCCGAAAATATTCTAATCACTAAATTTTTTTTTTTTTAAGACTAATCATAATTTAGTACTTCTAGATTCAAAAAGTTCCACTTTTGGCTTTGAAGTTTAAACTACCGTATTGTATTTTGGCTTATAAGAATGTATCATACATGACTCCACTTTGTAGCTTGACAGTCACTGAGAAAATATTATTGGACTAAAATATAACAAACTAAATTATGAAGACTTAAATTACAAGGTTGCAAAACTTTATAGTATAACTTTTTCAAACTAAAGTGGAATTTATTCTATCATATTTCTATTTTTGTCTAATCATATTCTGGTGCTAAAACTAAGCGCATGGATATGAATTTAAATATAGCGTTTGGTTTACACGATTCAAGTCTAGTTTCTAATATTTGTAGGTACGGCTAATTGATTTTAAAAGATATTTGGTTGTGCAAATAAAATTCTTTTATTTACACTAATATTGATTTCCAAACAATACACGATATGTGAATCTATAATAAATAATTTAAAAAATAATCTGCAATAATTAATTACTGTAAAAAATTTTTTACTATCTTAATATATTTAAATCTAATAATAATATATGAAATTTTTTTTACTATATATATATATATATATATAATATCATAAATAATAATATTTAAACTTTGAAATTATTATATATTACAAGTACGTTTACATACAAAACTTTAAATTATATTGTATGTATTATTTGTTATAAAAAAATAATTGAAAATAATCTAAAACAGAAAAATAAAAATCAATAGAATTTAAATATACTAAAATAACAACGACAACAACGATAACAACAAAAATAATAATAATAATATGTAACAATTTTTCTTTTTTAAAAAAAAAACTATCCATCTATTAAAATCATTTCAACACTATTAATTTCTAATTTATTATCAAAGTTTAGGATCTTCCAAAATCTTAAAACTCGAATTTTGAACATTCACTGTGTCTTGCTAGTATTAATCTAGTTGATAAAATCAACTTACCCGACCATATTTAAAAATTTTATTGTTACTAAGAATATTTAAATCTTAATTTTTTTTTTCAATCTATATCGTAAAAGTTAAAGTTTGTTAAGAACTAAAAGTTTAACATCTGTATATAATACTATTTAATTATGAAATTCAAATTAAAAAATATTTACCTGTCTAATTTTTTAATTTATGGAATTTAAATTCAAATTCAAATGTATTTATATAATATTTTCCATCTATAGAATACAAATTTAAATTCAAATATATTTTTTTTATCATTGCAATAATTAATTTTTCTATATTAAATCCTCATAATATAATTTAATTATATTATTATTATTATTATTATTTGCCCTATGAACACATTTTTATCTTATAATATAATTTATTTATGGTTACAAATATTTTAAGAAGATCAAATAAGGAGATCAATTTTATTATCGAAATCTATATATTTTGATTTTGAAATTCCATTTATTACATATCTATATATGTATATGTATTAGTATATAGAATATGAGATCCCACATCAGTTGGAAAGGAAAACGAAGCATGTCTTATAAGAGTGTGGGTACCTTTCCCTGTGACGAGTTTTAAACCCATGTGGGCGATACTCAAAGCGGACAATATCACAAGCGGGTGGACTAGGCTATTACAGTTGGTATTAGAGCTAGTACCCAGATCGATGTGCCAACAAGGACGCTGAGCCCCAATGAGGATGGATTATGAGATCCTACATCGGTTGGCAAGGAGAACGAATGATGCCTTATAAGAGTATGAATATCTTTCCCTTGTGACGCATTTTAAACCCGTGCGGACAGGATCCAAAGCGGACAATATCACAAGCGGATGGGCTGGGCTGTTACATAGAATCTAATTTATTAATTATCATATATAATATCTTTTTATTTTATATAAAATAAATATAACAAACCAACAAAAATATCAATATATAGATTATAAATTTTTTATTCTTCTTTTTCTTTTTCTTTTTAATTCAAGTAATTAATTTATTGGTATTAATGAAAAACCAAATGTATGTGACTTATGTGAAAAATAAAATAAAATCAAAAAATTTGTTTTGAATATAAATCCTACTTTGCCATATTTAACAATTATATTCTAAAAATGCTATTTCAAATTTTTTCCACCAATAAAATAAAATTATATTATTTATGTAATTTTTTATATGTTCAAATAAGGAAATATCTTTACTATTTTCAATATAATCACATTTATATATGTAAAAAATATTTAAAATATGTTATATATCGAGATACAATTTAATTTATTATTTTACAAATATAATATTGTATTTTTGTCCTAATTATAGGTTTGGACATTTTTAGTCTAATCAAGGTTCCTTTAAACAAAAGTCATATAAAATATTATAATAATAGAAATATATATTTTTGGATATAACTGTCAAAAGGATATATCAAATAAAATAAAATTAAAAAATTTGTTTTAAATATAATTTCTATTTTTCCATGTTTAAAAAATGATGTCTCAATATTTTTCTACTAATAAAATAAAATTATATTATTTATGTAATTTTAGAATTTAGGGTTTAGGATCCTAAACTTTAAAATTATGTCATATATTTCAATCCGGGACCATTATATATGAAGATGCATTTTATTTCATATACAATATTATAATAATAAAAATATATAGTTTTGAATACAACCAATAAAATGTAAAAAATCTTATGCTTTTAAATAACTACTTCATTTGGTACTGATTAATATTTTGATAGGACCATAAATAATAAGAGGAGGCCATTTTTTTTTATTAATGATTTTAGAGGAAATTTAGAAGAATATAATAATGACACATGATACTAACTATTTTACTTCTATATATTTTATAGATTATTTAGTTAACTTTTTTTCTTAATGCGATCATTATTTTGGTATTTTAAAGTTATTAAATGCAATTATTTTCAATCAAATTAGTTTATATCAATTGCTCATTATAACAAAAGAGTCATATTATGTTAGAAATATAAGATAAGAACATATTAATGTATCAAATATTAAATTTGTCATCTAAATTAATAATTTAAAATTAAAAACTTTATCTTCTAAAAAAAACAAAAGCTTAATAGGGCAACTAAAACTTAGTCAACATATCCATATATAGATTATACTAATATGATAACCAATTAAATAATATATATATATATATATATATTTGATAAATAACTTAATAAAGTAAACGGTGTCTCTAATATTATTCTTCTATAATTCAATGTATAGAAACTCTTCATTTCAACATGGACACGAACTTTATTTTCAAAATATATATTTATACATATATAGATGGACACAGACTTTCGGTGTTGCAATTAAGGAAAGCGATATGGAACCATTTCACTGTTGCACCAAACAGTCAAACACCTTTTCTTCACCCTTCTTCATGTACGAGTCGGTATCACAAATATGAATAAATAGATTTAAAAACAAACAAACAAGTACACTTTGTCCCCAAAATTTGTACTTTGATTTTTAACTTAAAAAAAAAAAGTACCGTATATAGCCTAGGAGATAATAAGTTTTACTTATAAGTAAATAATTATTTTGTTTGTTTTTAATTTACAAACAAAATAAAGAAAAAAAAAGTCACTTAATTGATTAATATGAAAACTAATCATTTTTTTCAATCTTTAAACTTTATGTTAATCAATTTAAGAATTAGACTAACGGGAAACATTTGTAAATTGAAAATTCTGTATGAAACATTTTAAATTTAAAGTCCTAATTTGCAAATTGACCAAAGTACAGAGCTCTAACATACAATTAACCCTATAATTAATTTCATTGGATTTTGTAGTTTGATGAATTAAGTAATAAATGGTGTAATATATAGCCTGAAGAGGGAAAAACTGCTAGCCTAAAAATGTATACTGAAACAATAAAAGTCAGAATTGATGGATAAAGATAAACCTGGTCCTTGTATTTTCTTTGGTAAGTAAAAATCTTGCAATGGAGACAGATGGGGGGGGTGTTTCAGTGGGTAGGTAAAGATTAAGGTTGTGCACCTGTTAGCTAGGATGGTGATGAACCTTCTTATTACTTTATTATTTTATTTTTTGAGTTTTTTATTTAATTTATCATAGGAAAATTTTAATTTAGATCTCCTTAATTTTATCTTAATTATAGTTAGATCCATACTTTAAAAAAATCATCATTTATACCTCATTTGTTAGTTTTTAGCAATTAAATTTAACTGTTAAAAGCCATAATTAAATTTTCACATTATTATTCAATCATCAAAAATGTTGATTTTTAAATTTTATACGATTTTTAATTGGAAAAAAATTATAAATAGGTTTATTTAATAAATATAGAATATTGAAAGGAAGTTAATAATATTTTTTTCAAAAATATGAGGTTCAAATATAATTATAATGTAATTGGGAGTCTAAATAAAATTTTCCCTTTGTTACTACTCTTCAACCCATCAAATGTCATCCATCACTAACACATCAAACACTACTGTTCTTTCTTTCATCATCATCATCGAATTTTTTTATGCTTCTCTCTCGATTTTTCTCTCTTTTTTATCACACATGCACTACACTCCCTCATCTACACCCTCAAAAGCCCCACCCGTTGGTCTGTATGGATAGATAAATACAATTCTTCTCTATAGCAGTGTGTGTGTGTGTGTGTGTGTGTGTGTATATATACCACCTCTAACCTGTCTTCAACCCCCAACTCTTCACTCTCTTTACAGATCCATTATACATATATATACATGTGCATGTATATATGCTCTCTCTCTCTCTCTCTCTATATATATATATATATATATATGTGTGTGTGTGTGTGTGTGTGTCATGTTCATTAGGCGTGCTGTTGAATGAGGATTATATAATGGTGAGTGATTTCTATGCTATCCCTTGTCATGTGGACAATCCCTAGCTGCTTAATTTTCTTGATTTCATTGTCTGTTCGACCTTGAACCTATTTATATTATATATAATTACATATTCTTTATCATCTCTTTAGATCTACATGCATATACGATGATTTTCTAATATCCTATTCAGAGATAGTATAGTTTGAACTTGAAAAGCCATAAGTTCGTCTGCCTGTTTTTGGTTGTGATTTTTTTTATAATCCAAAGTGATGATGCATGTAAAAACTGAGATCAGAAAACACAAAAATTCTTAACTTGTATCATTGATATATATATATATATATATAAAGATGTGCCATTTTGTAATGAATACTTTTTTAATCGAACCCACAACCATCATATATGTGATCTCAATTTTGCAAAGCAACATAGATTAATTTCATGAAGAAGAACTGCACCACAAAAATCAAATTCCGTGAATGGCTTTAATTGTTGCCAAAAGGAAATGGAAAAATGATAGTTAGCAACCATGTAAATTAGTATATATATATATATATATATAATATAATATACTTTGAGAAAGCATGTAGTGATATCCACTTTGTATTTTTAACCTACAAAATGGTAAGTATCAAGGTTTACAACTTATCCAATTAGATTTTTAATAACTAAGATGCAATATTATCACTTAATATGTTAGTATGTTCCCAGCAAAAAATTACAATGTATATATATTTATATACATATATATATATATATAGAGAGATTCTATGGTCAGGATCAACCGGATGGAGTTTCATACGGACCAAGAGTAAAGCCGACATAAAATCAGTATTTTTTAGAAAAGCCGATGTTTTTTTTTTTTTTTTTTTTTTTTGTAGCGTCTGCTTTTCTCTTGAGAGAAAAGCAGACGTTTTTTTTTATGTAGCATCTGCTTTTCGTGGGTCCGCATGCAACTCCATCCAGACAGTCTTGACTGTAGAAGGATTATATATATATATATATATATATATGATTATTACATATATGTAAGGGTTAAGGACTCAAGGTTGCACAGGCAGCGAAATTAAGAAAATAAGTAAGGATTGTTTGGTTGACAAGGCAATGCATGGGCATCAATGCTCTTCATATCCACTCATCTCAATATATTGTGGCCAAATCTTTGGTAAGTGAAAAATGGATATACGTATTGCATATGTGCCAATGTCATTGGTCCAAATCCATGCGCACACACACACTAATATATTAACAATATGAATTATACTGCAGAGTACTTTGTTTAATTTAACAACTTTAATAGGGAACCACAGAGCGAGAGGGTTTTGCTGAAAATGGACTAGGCTTGCAGGTCGGTCGGATCTTCAATGTCCCTTGCCAAAGATATCCTATTTAAATTTTTTAATTTTAAATATTAACAGCTTTTTAGTTTTTAGTACATAATTCGTATATATGCTTCTTTCTTTTTTTTAATTATCTTGTATGATTATTTATTTGATAATTTGATCTTTTCAATTTTTCAAAAAACTTTTAGTCCCTAGAATATGCCCAAACTAAAGAACAAGGATATTATATAGGGAATATTATTGAGAGATTTGGTTTTGTGGGGTCTATTGAAATTCTATTCTATAAGAACAATGTTCAAAAATCTCTTGTCTTTTGGAAAAAGGACTATTAAAAACTATTTCCTGTTTGATTTTCCACGTAATATTTTTTATGAGATTTTATGGAATTTTTCAATTTTTAATTTTTGCAGCTACGGTAGTTTGGGCTATTATGTTATAAATATAGTCTAGTTCATAACATATTAATCACAGACTCAATGAAATTCAGCTTTGGGCTGGGTAAAAGACCAGAAAGCGAAATCACAGACTCAAGGAGCCACATTGAAATAATAATCATAAATTTGCCCTTAGCAAATACCATATCACTTACAGTCATATAAAAGTATGAATACAATTGGATGATTATAATCTTCGACTCAAAATCCAGCATCATTAATGAACTTTTCAACCCCATTTAAGGCACATATATATACATATATAATGCAGACACATATATAAGCATTTATCTACATGTTTTAATGAACCAACTTGATCATTCCACTCGCATATGTAAAAGAAGACGGTAATATATATATATATATATATATGTATATCTATATCTGTATAAGAAAAGGCAGATGCACACTTTCTTCACTAAGGTTAGCCACAAATGAATGTGTTCCGTTATTTAAAAAAAAAAAAAAAAAAAAAAAAAAAAAAAAAAAAAACAGCATATAAAATTTATGCGCTGATTTACAAATTATTTTTTACAGCAATTAGCCAGAAAAAAAGATTATTTGGTAGATAAGTAATGAGCTTTAGGAGATGATTAGCTCCGCAACCTATTCTTCATGGCTCTTGTACAGGTACTAAAATCAGATAGAAAATGTTAAGAGTACCTCTTCATTAAGAAAGATGTTTCCAAGTGCAATTTTGAGATGCAGCTTCTTTGACATCAAATCTTTTCTAGAACTACAACTTAATACAATTCAACTAAGAAACACCACACACAAGCTAGTAAATATACATATCATTTAGCAAGATTACAGATTATGCCACATATACAATAAATTTAAATACAATCTACATTTTAGTAAATGTATATATAATCTATAGATATCAAATTTGAGCAAAGAAGCCAAAAAGAGCATGGTAAGAATCTTCCTCGGCAGAAAGGATAAAAAAATAAAAAGCATGATATGGACAACAGAAAAAACGATGACTAGAAATTAGATAATTGATAAAGTTTAGTGTTAGACATCATGATATTGCCAAGGGGAAAGATGCTTACTATTTTAAATCATCCCTATTCTAGCCAATTCTATGATCAAAGAGTATGGTAGAATCCTCCTTGGTCGAAAGGATAAAAAAGAAGACCATGATAACGGATAAAATTTAGTGTTAGACACATAATATTACCAAGGGGAAAGATGCCTACCATTTCAAATCAAAGAACAAGCACATCCTTTTTTTTTTTTTGGGCCAATTCTATGGTCTCTTGACTTAGCATGCAAATCCACCTAATCACATATCAACCAGAAAACTAAACTTACTTTAGATTTAATAACAAATAGTTTCAATTTTACAGAAATCAAGAAATGGTAATTTCATATGTTGCCCATGGATTCTAATTAGTATCAAATACTATCTGTCATGACCCATTCAAGATTTCTCACCGGAACCCTAGACAATTCCTGATCCCAGGAAAATCCTACCGGACCCTCCAATGGAAAATCTGGCAGAATCTCCCCTAAAGGCTGGACTTACTTCAAATTCTCTGCACTAAAAACACACTTCTATATACACCAACTTATTCCTCCCACCTTACTACAATTTAATTCCACAAATTTGCAGCACTTCAAATGAATAACAGAGAATCAGTGCATAATCAATTAAATAATGCATCCAACATAGTATACAGAGCGTTAATAAAGTTCTAAGTATGACAATTAATACAACAGAGTATAAAGAAAATTACATAATAAGAAATGAAGAAAAGAAGAATTCTTGGATTTCCAGGAACGATCAAATTGTCGAGCTCGCCCTGATCGAACAATGTCTACCACCTGAGCCTAAGGGAACGAAATTTAAAAATATGAGATGCTAATCATCTCAGTGAACGACCCAGTCTACTAACTACTAATAATTAAGTAATTTAGTAATAAGTAAATAAATAAATAATAATTAAATAAATAAATACATAAATGGTTTAGTAATAATAGTTGAAAACAATTTTTCTCTCAAAACCCTCAGAGTCACTCAATTGGAAATGTTCCCTTTTTAAAAGGTTTTCACAAAATCTGATATTTTATACCCCAAGATTTAGAAAATAATTAGTCAAAAAATTTACAAATAAAATACAACAAATTAAGAATCCAAAATTAGAATGAAAATAATAATAGAAATGAAAATAAACTTTTATAATAATTACTAAAAGATTAACAACATATCATAACAAATAAAGCAAAATTATCAATGAAACTCATATTAAGACAATTCAGAAAATAATTAAATAATTAGAATAAATCAATTAATTGAACAATTAAATCAAAATAAAACATCCATTTAAAATAATAGTAAGAATAAAATTAAATGAAAGAAAATATGATATATTAGAATTGATTTCAAAATACTAAAACAATTTGAATAATAAATTCGTAAAAACATTTTCATAAAAATGTGTAAACTTTTAAATTTAAATAAATAAATAATAAAACACCGTTAAATACATTTTATTAAAAATATGATTTTAAAATATTTAATATTTGAAAACCATGTCGTGAAAACCATTTGATGCACACACTATATACTAGTGGCGCCAACGATACCCAGCGTTCCGAGCACCGCCCGATAGGAGGTTAAAGAGAGAAACTGGCATACGGCCGCATAGCGTCCCACCGCACCGCTACAAACAAGCATCCTGGCCATAGCGGAGGGTGGCTACGACCGATATCAACTTCCCGACCCTAAGTCCGATGGCAACCACAGGACAACCTATAAATCACCTGCGCGCTACTCACACCCACCTATGCTGTCAGGACCCGTCCAGAATTCCTTCCCCGGAACCCTAGACAAGCCCTGATCCCAGGGAAATACCACCGAACCTTCCAACGGAAAATCCGGCAGCACCTCCCCTAAGGGTAGAACTAACCAAAAATTTCCTGCACTGAAAACACACTTCTATAATTGTCCCCTTATTCCTCCCACAGTACTACAAGTTGATTCCACAAATTTCAGCACTTCAAAATAAATACAGTAATCCAGTGCATAATAAATACAACAAGAGTGAAAGAAATAGTACAACTGCAATAAAAGAAGAACAGGATACTTCACGAAGTAAAACAGCGATGAAGATCAAGTCCGCTCCGAATGAACACCGACAACCTGGTACCTAGAGGAACGGAATTTAAGAGTGTGAGATGCTAATCATCTCAGTGAGCGACCCTATCTACTATACAATATAATACCACGGTAATAGGTATATAAATAATAATTATTTGGAAATAATATTTTCTCTCAAAACCCTTACAATTCTCTCAGTTGGAAAGGTTCCCCTTTTAAAACCTTTTCACAAAACCCTTTATTCATATTCCTCGAAAACCAAGACATCAAATAAATATCCGAACAGTAATAGTAATTTTAATTCCAATACAGTTTTAAAACATTTTATTCTTAAAACACAGTTCCGAAATCAGTTGATGCACCCACTATATACCAGTGGCGCCAACAGTACCCAGCGTCCCAAGGTACCGCCAGACAGGAGGTTATAGAAAGAAACCGGCATACGGTCGCGTGGCGTCCCACTGCGCCGCTGCTAACCTGGTGTCCCGGCCAATGGGGGGTGGCCACCCTCTCCGATGGCATCCACAGGACACCCTCATAATATCACCTGCGCGCTACTCACACCCACCTGCGCGCTAATCATATCCGTGTGCACAATATCCATATCACATATACCATATCACATAATCAGAACACCAGTACGTGCACAGTGCATCTAAAAATCATAAAATCCATAAATTTAAATCATAAAACAAATTTCACATTTTTCATAAGCATAGCGGGCATAATCCATCCGCTTGAACCGGGAAATTCTCCACAATTTCTTTATAATCAATGCCATAAATTCCATGATTTTCAAATCCACCAACTTCCAAATCCATCAATTTAAATATCCACATTTTTCCAAGCATAAATAATTCTCGAAATATCATAGTCAAATCTCATAATATTCCATGGGCATATTTTATAAAAATTGAAATCAGCAACATAACCAAATATTTTCTTTGAAATATTTGAAAATCAAATCGTGCCCAATTTACCATTAAAACCACACCAATTTCAAAATCCTCAAAACCATAAAATAATTCCACACGGCATAAATTTGTAGAATTCGCATTTTTTTAAATCCAATAAATTCATAAATAATTCTACAATAAATCCAATAAATATTTGGCACATAGAAATTAAATTCCAAATATTTAATTCACACATAATATATTCATCAATTAAATTCCCCAAAATTAATTTGAAGGTGGGTCACTCACCTGGAGCACGCAATTAACACATGATCCACTACGGGATCAATTCTACGACTCACCGGTGCTCCTAGAACAAAATTCACAGACAGTCAAATAAATTAATATTTTATTCGGGTAAATAATACCCGGTACCCGGGGGGTCAAAACACAAACGATATCTAGAATTTATGAGTTATATACCGAATCGAAGCTCGAGTGATGCTGATCACAGATTCGGTCTTACTTCCCGGTGATCGGACCCGACGGGGTCGGAATCTCGCCGGAAAGCTTTTCGAGTTTCGGCTCTGCAATTCTCCCAAACCATCGCGAATTGGCGGAAACGGAAGCCGGATTCGGATTCAGGAGGTCGAACACAGCGGACTGGAGCCGGCCGGAAATTTCGGGTACTCGCCGGAACAGTATTTTCCGGCGGGCCGCCGCGGTCACCGGCAACCGTCGCCGGCGGCGCATGTGTGCAGTGGCCGTTGGCTGTGAAATTTTGCAGACTTATAGATCGTGAGGAGAGCAATCCAACGGGACCGACGGTGAGCAAAACGGAGGTCGGACGGCGGAGAAATCACCGTTTGAAGATTTCCGACCCCTCGCCGGAAACGCTCCGATCCCGGCGCGTCGGTTGTCCGATGGCCGTGATTTTTGGTGGGTAGGCCGGACATGAGGAGAGGATGATGGGTGTACGGCGCGTGTAATGTATATCGGCCAGAATAGTGCCAATTCGCGGTGGCCGGCGGTGGAGGGGGAAAAATCGCCTCCAAACTTCGGAGGTCGGATCCGGGCGCTTCCGGCGGCCGTTCGCCGTGAAATTTGGAGGTTTTGCCGGAAATGAGGTGGGCAATCTGGCTGGCCGGTGCGTGTACAGTAACTAGGCTGGAAAATGTGAAAATGACCGACGGCCGGTGACTCTCTCTCTCTCTCCTCTCTCTCTTTCTCTCTCTTCCCCGAGTGTTTTAACAAATAAAACCCCTGCGTGACACTGTTCATGCCACGTGGACCACTCAGAAGCTGACACGTGGCATTTCCACTGTTCACCGACCCAAAAACATTAAAATAATACGGTATCTGGTAAACTTCAAACGTCCATAACTTTTTAACCGGATGTCCGTTTTGAGCGTGCCGCTAGTCTGTGAACTCGTATTGACGAGCACTTCACAACCATGCATGAGTCAAAGCTCAATTCCCCGTAAACAAAAAGTCAACTCCGGCACCCCTTGGACAGTTTGGACCGCAACTTGTTTCGTCCATAACTTTCAAACCGTAGCTCCGTTTTCGACGTGCTACCAGTCTACAAACTCGTGGCATCGTGCACTTCGCCACGGTACCCTAGTCAACTCAAAATTCTCACCGAGTCAAAAAGTCAACTTTTGACCCCTTCGATCAACGGTCAACCTCGGTCAACGTGCACGAATTCCGGTGCGATTTGGGACGGGGTGTTACATATGCGCTAATCATATCTACATATATAGAACACCAGTACGTGTGTGGTGCATCTAAAACTCGTAAATCATAAAATCAATATTTGTATAAAATACCACCGGGTTTATTTTATCCATTTAAACCCATAAATTTTTCACATTTTTTTTTAAAACCATCATCATAAATCCATCGCATAAATTCTATCAATTTCAAATCCATTAACTCTCAATTTCATCAATTTAAATGTACAAATTTTCCAATGGCATAAATATTTTTGAAGCATAATTATTTAAATCAATATTTCTTCCTCAATCTTCAAAAAAACCAATTTGAATCGAATATGTCATTTAAACCTCATAAAATCCACAACAATCAAAATTCTCATAAATAAATTCCACAATAAATCAAATAATATTAAATTCACAATTCCTTTAAATATCAAATTTCCATAAAATCTAAATTTCCATAATTTGTCAAAAAAATCATATACTTCAAATTATTCAAATATTGGAATCAAAATTTAATTCACATTTTATCACATAATCAACATAAAATAAAAACATTCAAATATTAGAATATCCCAAAATATAATTAATTTAACACCCGAAAATAATTTTGAAGGTGGGCCACTCACCTCGAGCACCCGTATCAATTAAGATCCTCCACAGTATCAACTCCACTACCCACACGTGCACTTTCCAGAGATCGAACCCATGGTGGTTGGAATGGAAGAAACGGCGATGGCCGGTTGGTGACTCTCTCTCTCATCTCTTTCTCTCTCCTGCACCTCACTCTTCACACACCCCACACAACCATTTGCCCAATCAAAATGCCCCCCATGGGTGACACTGTGCACTCACGGGTTGGCCAGATTTTGACACATGGCACACACACTATTCACTCAATTAAAAAATATATTAAAATATTATGGTATTCGAAAAATTTTGTAGATCCATAATTTTTCAACGAAATGTCCAAATTAGGCGTGCCACTAGTCTATGAACTCGTATCGATGAGTACTTCACAACCATGTATGAGTCAAAACTCAATTTTACAAAAATAAAAAGTCAACTCCGACGCCCTCGAACAGTTTGGACCTCAACTTGTTTTGCCCATAACTTTCAAACCGTAGCTCTGTTTTCATCGTACTACTAGTCTATGGACTCACGTCAATGCCTACTTCGCAATGGTGCCTCGGTTAACTTGGAATTTTATCTGAATCAAAAAGTCAAAGTTAGACCCTCTCAATCAACGACGGTCAACCTCGATCAACGTGTAAAAATTCCGGTATAATTTGGGACAAGGTGTTACATGATCACTGTATCAGCAACTTAAAGATTTATTAAACCAACACCACAAGCCCAAATACTGTCATGGCACAAGAAAAGTCAGACCTATATAATCTTTCTTCACTAGGTTTAGCCAAAAATAAATGCAATCATTAAAAAAAAAAAAAAAAAAAAAAAGGCACATCAAATAGTTTATTTGTGCACTTGTGGTACAAGGGTGAAGCAACAAATTAATTAAGTTGAGATGAAAAAGAATAAAAGTAGCTTGATTATAGGAACATGAACAAGGGCATCTAATAATTGATTTAGTTGTCTAAGAACTAAAAAAAGATCCAGCTTCAGATTATGTGTCAAATTATATTTCAAATTCACCCTCATGAAGAAAAACTATGGCTTTAGCCATTTATTGCTATTTCAAGTTAAATATAGTTCATTCAGTAAAGGTAATAACAAGAAAAGCCACCAAAAAGATACAAAACAAAGCCATACAGTAAGCAAACCCTAAACCATAGAAAATTGACAGCATAAATATCCAATGGACACAAAAAGAAGCAGAGGACAAATAACTTCTCAGAAGCATTTTGTCAAACACATAGCAATCATAAGCAACACATTAATGACAGACTCCATTGCAAAAGCAAATGATAGGCATGCTTAAGAAAACAACAAAACCCCATGGAATCTGCAATCGTTTCCACATATATTTCCTCATGCAATTTCGAATGAAAAATTGACCGTAAAAATTGACTATCTTACCCTCCAAGTTCGCAATAGTTCCAGATGGCTCTCCTTATTCAAGAGCTAGAGATATAGACCTCAAAATTAAACCTTCTTTCTCACAAATCAAAGCCCTAATTTTGCAGATAAAGAAATCACATGAAAAATGAAAAAGAAGAAGAAGAAGAAGAAGAAAAAGAAAGCAGATCGAAAAATAAGAAGGAAAACAAGCAGATCGAAGGAGAAGAACAGTACTCACTTGGGTTTTCAAAGCGAAGTGCTGTGGAGAGACGATGTTCCAATGAGAGACCACATTCCAACGAGAAGAAAAGAGCTACTTCGACGAGAAAGAGAAAGAGCTATGACAAGCGTGACCCAACAGTTGAGAGGGGCCAATCGAGTCCCCTTCGAGTGGGATAAGGTGCGCATCTGGAATAAGTTGTCTCATTCGTTTTTGCTTTCCAAATATCGAACTGAGACTGTGGTCAGTTCTGACTTGGCTAATCTGGTGAAACAAACATGCCCTAAGGGTTATCACCTACTCATTTTAGCACCCTATTTCAAAGGGACAAATACTTTGTTATGTGTAGTGCTGCATGATTCTCTTCTTTTTACTTTTTATTTTTTTTATTTTTTTATGGATTTGAACTCAGATTAATAGGGAGGAAAGTGAGACCTTCCCGTTTAGACCAAAGAATTGAAACTTAAAGAGTTGGAATAATTCAAGCTAGGTAGCTTTTCATCAGATTAAAGAGTTTAAAAAGACAGATGAAAAGCAAAAGAACTATTCAAAAAGCAACTTTCTCCACAACATACAAGCACCTGCTATACCACAGCTCTCCGATGGTGAAAGAAAGAAACACTCAGTTCTCTCTACTGCTTCACATTTTATAACATAACACAAACCTTAAACTTATACATACTACTACTACTACTACTACTACTACTACTACTACTACTACTATATTCTCTCACTCACTCCTTTATTATTCTTCTTCTACAAACTCGAAACCCGAGTTCTTTGTAAGCAATGCAAACCCCAAAAGCTTCAGCGTTTCTTGCTAGCCGGCTCCTTCTGAGAGTTGAAGTAGACGGTGGCAACAGGCAGGCCAAGGTCAAGCTGCGAAGAAAATAAGCGAGTGTTGAAGTTGGCTCGAGAAGCTGGCTGCTCCACCGCCCCAACCGGATTCTTCTGCTGGAACAGTACCAGAATGTAGCGGTGAATCCCTACCGGTGGCTTTGGTCCGATATAGGGCAAAATCTCAGTTCCTATAGGATATTTGGAAATAAAAAATATATATCAATTCTGATAGAAAAATGCAATTCGATCACAAGTGGATTATACGTGTTGATAGAGCAATTTAAGAGAATATTAACAAGTGTTTAGCTTCCAAACTAATGTTTTTAGTAATAAAAAATCATAAAAATATCAAATGTAATAAGTTAATTTTGGACAAATGATGATAATCATAATAATAATAATAAAACTGTTTTTTGATATCCTTATTGTGCTTCCGTATGTTAGAAACGTGGACAGCCTGAAAAGCTGCCAGCTGGAGTGACACACCACTGGGAGGCAACCATGTTGACAAGGTTATTAAGACAAGTGGCGCAAACGTGTCACTTTCAACTTCTGCGTTTGTAACACGGGCAGGTGTCGCTTACTCTGATGCCGCATATAATACAGAAAAAAAAAAAAAACCAAAACCCAAGAAATAAATTTCAAATAAAAAAAAATAGTAATAAAGGAATTGTGAAGAGGGTATGAATTTTTCATGAATTAGAAGCAAATTGTATTGGGAAAATAAATAGTTAATTCCAACACGTGGAGGGTGCTGGGACTAGCAGTCTGCTGAACGACATGTGTGTGCTATAGAAAAAATATTGATGGAAAATAGAGAAGGGAAAAAGTTGCGGCTAGAGACAGTTGTGTAGAAACTATAGGAGTATACATGAAAATTTTTCAAGAATATAGGGCACATCGATTCAGTTTGATTGTGATGTGAGCCTGAACATTTTGATTTTCTGAAAATTCATAATTTTGATGAGCCCAAATTTATATGCATATGTAATATATTTTATATATATTTGTCTGGAAATGAGAGAGTTGAAGCAGATCTAGATTCTTTTTCACCCTATCATCAAACAAAACCCGCTGCACTACTCAGCTTCTAACTTTATATATTATTTATAACACACACAAACCTATATATATATAATATGAACAGTAGCTGCCACCTCCTACCATACACATATAATGCTGATTTTCTGAACCACGAAACCGTTGAAAATGGTTCGAAAATAAAAACTTATTGCAGAGTTTATATGAAAAACATTTGGTAAAGTTGTTTGCATGCATGCAGAGCTACATACATCATATGAGAGAAATAAAGAGTTTTTGGTGAAGAAGAAGGAAAACTTTATAAAAGATCCAAGCATTCATCTGTTTTTACCTCGGAATGGATTTGTTCCTCCTGGAATATCAACAACGATCCTGAAATCGGAGCAAAATGTTATGAATTTTTGTAAACAAAAAAAATCCATGCAAGAAATTTACATATATATATATATATATACAGCTGACCAGTGAACCCATTCTCGCATGCTCGGCTCACTTGGACTTGGAGCATCAGGGTCTGTCAAAACCTGCATATATAAGCCAATCTTCTTTAGATAGAAACCATAACACATTGACAATAATCCAAATTCTCTCGAGAAACAAACAGAAAATTTAGTGTTAAAAACTAAAAAAGACACATTCATGCTAGCTGAAGAAAGCAAACCAGAGTGTAGAGCTCATCAGCATGGCCGGAGATGGTGATTTTGGGCGGATTGATGGCAATGGATGGTTTTATATCACAGCCATTAGTGACATGCTTAGGACCAAAGTAAACAGACATAGTGACCCTTGGAATAAACATGTCCACCACATCACCGATCACACGGCCAACAACAAGCGGGTCAACGGAGGCAGCCATGGAAAGGCAGAGGTTCAGAAAAACAAAGAGAAAGTGGGGAAAAAAATGATTTGCAGAAGAAGAGGGTGAGTTTAGGGTTTTATATAGGAGTTGTAAAAGGTTGAAAGGTAATGTAAGGCCAGCTGATGATGAATTAGTGTAATCTATGGTACATGCATAGGCCATAAAAAAAATGTAGAAACCCAGAGAAAGACACGTGTAATGGTCAGCCAAGATTGTAAAACCGCCATCTTAATTTTTTTTTTTTTTTTTTTTGTGCCCATGTGGATGCATCCTCACCGTCGGTTGAAAAACAAAAATCTTACAAAATGTATAAAGAAACAGTAAAGAGTTTCAGAGTTTCATGCATCTTCGAGATAAGCATCAATTCCTCTCCCACTCCGAGACAAAGCATGCAAAGTGGAACCACAAGAAAGAAAATTCAAACAAATATAAACATAAAGTAAATTTTTTCTTTTTTATTTTTATTTTTCTGAAGGTTACAGATTGTAAAAATGAAACGTAAAACAGTACGTATAGTATAGCTATTGTTTTTTTAACTCTTTTTAGACTGTGGGTTTGTCATTAAATGTAAGGAGTTGTTTTG
This sequence comes from Ziziphus jujuba, assembly GCF_031755915.1. NCBI lineage: Eukaryota > Viridiplantae > Streptophyta > Magnoliopsida > Rosales > Rhamnaceae > Ziziphus > Ziziphus jujuba. Next base: position 13,742,999 of record NC_083380.1, on the reverse strand, counting down.
AATAGGCCAGAAAAAACCTGCATCATCATCAGGATGTATAAGATTCTTTAGAGATGTGATACGATGTGGTTGTGCTCTATGTAACCATTGTACTGTGGGATCAAAAATGTTGTATCAGCTACTTATGGTCTCCGAGAGGGGATTTCAGTAGTTTGTTAGAGTTTAGAATGGAAAAAATATGTTATGAGAATTAAAGATTGATGAATAACACAAAATTTGTGTTGATTCATAGGATCCATTGAATTGTTTGTATAGTAAATATATATAAATGTAATATAAAATTGTATAACCTTATAAGTTATCATAGATAAAATTAATTATAAAGAATAAAAGAAAAATCTACAAATATGAACCATTTAAATTAACAATTAACAAAAAATTTGAAAAAAGAAAAAATCCAAAAAACTAGCTAGTTGAAATCATCTATATTTCCTTCAACAGAGATATCTTAAAACTTTCTCCACTAAGCTTATTTGTTACAATCTCCTCGAAATTCAAATAGACTATTTATTTGATGAAGTTGCATATCCTCGTGAAGGCTTAAATGATGATGACAGCATATAGGAAAACAAAATTATAAGATCAACTAAGCTTGAAACTCAGACTATTTATGAAAGAAAGAAAAAATGATCAACAGTCTTTATATTTGAATTTACAATTTACTACATCCAAAAGAAAAGAAATATGATTAATTAAGCAACTTGAATGGATGGAGAAAAGAATACATATGGTTAAGTTTTGGTGCAATAATATCGATCTGACTCATACTTTTGCTAGCTGGACCATCTGAGACTTGTACGAACTCAATAATCAATATATAAACCTTTAACTAATATCAAACTTTCATGCTATTTATCAAAAAAAAAAAAAAAAAAAAAACTTTCATTCTTAATTAACCTCCTAATTATAAATTTAAATTCACATATAACAAATATGTAAACTCTACATTTCATATCAATTAAAGCCTAAAATTACCCTTGGAACAGTTTTCAATCTCCAAGATGCACTAAAACGTTGAAGTAAAACCACATTTGAAAGTAATAAATCTATACCAAGCATAACAAGATCCAAAATATAAGGCAAAGATCAAATTTTCTTTCTCCTGCTCTCTATTTTCTTTCATTTCTATTGGCTCTTCTGACTTCGTTTTTTTCTTTTTTTTTCTTTTTTTTTTTTTGGGTCAAAGGATTATAATATATTCTAAACTAAAGGAGAGGGCATTTCATCTAGATTTAATCGAACTAAAGATTTAAAGGTGTATTCTTAATGGCTATTAAATCAAGTTTGTAAATTCAAATTATACAACCTCAAACCACTTGATATGCATGTGTAAGTAATGCAAAATTTTATCATAATATATGTTTCATTATATTTCTCAGAGGTATATACATGATGTTAGAACCTAAGTTATCATAAATGTATATATTACACACTAATGCTTGAGGACTGATCTGGTTTCATATAAATATATATACTTTTAATAATCAATGTTAGATCATATCAAAAATTATAAATTAAAATTCAAAAAGTTTATTAAATATAAATTTAATAACATACTAAAATTCTGTTTAAGAAATTTGAATTCTATCAGAATTCAATAATTAATAAATATAATTTTAAATTCCAGTTTTTATATTAAAAATTTTATTTAAGCCTAACTTTATATATGTAACTATGCATATGACAAGCAGCAGTTCTTGCTATATACTTCATATCATCATCAGTGCGAAGATAATTAGGTGTAAATGCATGTGATAGGTACCAGCCTACCACCAGTCAAATACTAATATCTAGAATGCAAAATTCGGTTCGTTAAATTTTTTACCCTCTTCCAGTAAAAATAAAAATAAAAAACTTTCTTACCTTATTTTCATGGTCAAGCAGTTATTTAAGAAAATTAAGACATATTGTATTCAATTTTTGTCAAAAATATTGAATGTTTCCGTTCAATAATTAAGAAATTTAATTACTTCGCTTACGTTGGAAATGGAATAGACCAGAAAGTATGATTATCCAATTAGTACAGCCTTTAAAAGTAAATGTTCAAATTCATGTTCAATATAGCATAGTGATCATTAGGACAGAATTCAGTTTATATAAATTCTTCTGAGAGAATATTAACAAGCAACACCAATCCATTGTGCTCGATAAATAAATAATATTAAATTCTCCAGAGTTTTTCAAGTTTATTCTTTTTTCTATGGAAGTCATTAAATTTGTTCACTTATATATAACTACAGAAGTCACAAAGATTGATCTACTTCAATACAAAAGTTACTACGATCACTTGTTAAACAATCTCTTTCCTAGTTATAGAACACCCTCTCTCCCCATCCCATCTCAAATCAAAGAAAGAAAAAATTAAAAATTAAAAATAAAAATAAAAATACTAGCAGCAAAAGAAAAAAATAAATAAAAAGGACTAAGAGAATAGAGTCATACCAAATGATAACGATGAAAAAGGCAAACAAATAACACCATCAATATTTGGTTTCACCGATCTTTGTTGTTCTTCTGCTAAAAGTTTTCTTTTGATAATTTGAATCGTAACATCTTAGAAAGCAATTGACAATAGGATCAATAAGAAACCTCGACCACATCGCCAATTGACTTACACATATTTACCATGTAACATTTATTACATAATGTTTCATCTAGTTACTCTTACTCTTTTTTGTTTTTATTCATAACTATTTGGTTCTTTCTACAGTTACCTAGCTGCCTAGCCAGCCAGTAGCCACCTATCTAAGATATAATCATAAAAAAAGTAGAATTTACACTAATATCCCTTATGTTTTGTCAGTTTTGTATAAGCATCTTTAAGAGACCTCGACTGCACCCCCAATTAATTAGTATATATTTACCATGAAGAGTTACTACATATACGATGTTTCATGTAACTAATTACTTTTTCTCCGTTTGTTTTAATTCATGGTTGATCTCTTTGTACTATTATGTACCTAATTAAATAGGATTTGGATCCTCTAGTTACTTTTTTTATATACTTTTTATGTGTTTTTTTTCCTAACACTTCAAACATATTTGAACACATACATGTTTAAATTGAATTTATTTATCTTATTAAGTTTTTTTAATAAATGGTTTGATCTTATCTATTTAATTAACAATCAAAGGTTGAGATAAATAAAGTATAATAAGAGAAAATTACAGTAATTCCCTTATATCTTCAAAATTTACAGAAGCTTTCCTATCTCATTTCACTTTTTTGCACTACATAACACCTTTTTTGTACACAATTTTCAAAATTTTCATCTAAAAATCTTTGACATCATGTAAACACAATCAATTTAAGTTGCAATTGACATTTTTATGCATTCTTTTTTTTTTTTTTTTTGGTAAATCATTTTTCTATTTTCATGCACTCAAATTCACTTGTAAAATGCAAAAGACTATTCATAAAGCTGACAAAGCATAGGGGATGCAATTACCAAAAAAACAGAGGGGATGTTAATCTTCTTAAATATACAGTTTTCTTTTGATAGTTAGAATCATAACATCTCATGAATAAGGTAAACGACAATATAATTAAGAAGCCTTGACAATATTTATATATATATATATATATATGTATTTACCATGAAAATTTATTATATAACGTTGCATCTAATTATTCGTTCTCCGGTTGTTTTAATTGATTACTTTTTGGTCTTATTCTATTATTAACTAGCTATCCACCGTAGTAAGGTATAATAATAAAGGTTATTAGCTTTGTTAGTCCACAAAACATATTTATAGTTGCATTTTGATCTCCTAATTTTTTTTGGCACTTGTTTTTTAAACATTAATTTTTAATAAACTTTGGTTATTAATATATTCTTTTATTTACTTTTTAGCAATTTTAAGTCTTGCAATGTAAGGATCTTCTATGATTGTTTGATTTTGTGATTTTGTTATTTTATTGTTACAATTAATGTATTGCACGTCTCAAATTTTTTTTAAATTAGACTAAAAATTAGTTTTAAAACCAAGTGCATCAAAATAAAATTTGGGGACCAAGTGCCAAAAAAAAAAAAAAAATTGAAAGACCCAAATGCAATTATAGACATGGTTAAGGGACTAAGATAGCCAATAATATCCCATAATAAAAATAAAAGAACTTTTATATTTCCATACATTCATTCAATTCACATGTGAAAATACAAAAGAATATTTTGTAATATCTCACAATTAAGTTTTTTTTTTTTTTTTTTAATAATTGGAATCGCAATATCACATAAATAAGGCAAAGGACAATAAGATTAAGATTTAAGAAACCTCGACCACATCACCAATTAATTAATATATATTTATTTACCGTGAAGATTCATTACATAATGTTTCATCTAATTACTCATATAATTTCTTCTTTTATTTAATTCAGAACTCTTTGGTTTCCTTCTATAATTATGTACCTACCCACTTTAGTAAGGTATAACAATCAAAATCATAGAAAATTACAGTAATTTCCCTTACATTTTGTCAACTTTGTGTAAATATCTTGAGAATTTACGTAAGCTTCCCATCACGTGCATTTTAATTTTGTTGCAATATCACCCTTTTTGTACATATATTTTAAAATTTCCTCCTATAAATCATCAAATTTTCATGTACATACAATCAAAAGAATTGTAATCGACATTTGCATATTTTCATGCACTCAATTCACATGTGAATACAAAATTATTTTTGCAAAATTGAAATGTGCTAACACTTTTATTTTTATTTTTTTTTCTCTAAATTAGAGGCTAAAATACATTGAACCACTGGAACTATATATTAATATTTTTTTTTTATGAATCTCGAACTATATATTAATTACTTCTAAGTAATTTCCTCAAACTGTATAAACAACTAAGAAATCTTTACTTTTGCCCAAAAAATAATAATAATAATAATAACAAAGAAATCTTTACACTAATATTACAATGAGAGTAATTAATTGCAAAATAAATTAAACCTCATTAACTCTGAATAACCTACTCAAACAAGGTAAATACCAAATAATTATGTACTTAAACTAACACAGGAGGATGTGAGAATAAACAAGTTAATAATAAAATGAATTAAGAGTAATGCCAGGGCATCAAATTTGTTTACCAAATCTTAAATACAAAATAATGTGATAGTTTATTAATGTTTGACAAATTGATATAACCTAAATATATTTAAAAAAAAAACAATTAGATAATATCATCTCATTTATTTTTATGAATAATATCACCTCATATATCAGCTAAGATTTGGTAAAATTAATATTTTAAAATCAAAATACTGCCATGTTGGGCCTTCTCCAGAAGGACCCAAATTTGGAATTCTAGAGATGGTGTCATCAAGAACCATAACCCATACAAACCCAAAAATTGAGAGATGGGCCTAATTTTTTTGTTTTTGAAAAATGATGGGCCTGAATTTGACAATTCCACCACTCTAATGAGGTTATACGAGTCCATTGACCCTCTTCACGTTATACTTAACACTATTCACTTTTTTTTTTTTTTTTTCCGTCATATACATTTGAGAATTAATGGTGTCAAATTTCCAACCCTCCTTAAGGGGTAAAATGATAAAATCCTCTTTGCTACTCTATTTTTATCCAAATTAATTCTTCTTCTTCTTCTTCTTCTTCTTCTTTTTTTTTTTTTTTTTTTTTTTTTTTTTTGGGGCGATAAATTAGGCAAAGAGAATTTTAACACAAAAAACTAAAATTTGACGGTTATGATTAATAATATTTATCATCATTGAAGAATCCCTCTTTTTTTTTTTTTTTAAATATTGAAAAATGGCTACAATTTCCTTATCCAATTGTTTATAACATATGCTGATTAGAAATGTGCTTGATCTGATCTGTTTGTATGGATCAGACAAATGATCATGAGGAGCTCTCTTTCTCTGAATATTTTTTATTTTTCCACAAATAGACATATTCATATTGATTCTACCACACATGTACATATGTGGACTAGATGTATTAGCTTATGGTTGTCACGTGTATGGTCAATAATTCATAATTCTTGTTTTTTGCATTTATGGTGTTCCACGAAGATCATGTTTTTGATGAATTTTCAAAGCAATAAACACTAACTAAAAATTTCCAACTACAACTTCTGAAGTAGTTACGAGAAAAACTTCTTCTGATTATTCTTCCTGCTCTTTTTTTTTTTTTTTTTTTTTTTTTCCCCTTAAATTCTTTGAAGGCAAAGGCCAAAAAAAAAAAAAAAAAAAAAAAAAAACAACAGAGAACAACACACCCTTTCATGGGGTTTATTAGACTTTGTCTAATCTGCTTCAAAATTCCCTTGTCAATGGGGAGCTCTGAATTAAAAGCTATCAAAATATTGAAGACCATGATGGATTTCTGTCAATGATCTATGAGTTGGAAAACCATTTTCTTATGTCTTCCAGATTCTTAAAGGACCATTCACTAAAACAAAATAAATTTTTAAAAAATTCTTGAAGGACCTCCAAAGAGATTTTTTTCCCAATGACAGTATAATATTCCTTCGGGAATTTATCTTCTTAGCTAGTCTTGTTGGCTTGGCATCCAATGTGGGTTTTGTTAGCATTTCTCAATGCTGATAACAGTCCTTATCTTTTGGGGAGCATAAGGCACCATCAAAATTTGAGTTTGATAACGTCTACAGCAGGAATTGATAGAGATACATTACTTGTTTTTTTTGTCATTTTATTATCAAAAATCCCAATTGAGACAATCAAACAAACAAAAACAAGAAAAGGGCTAGTCGTATTATATGTATTTGTATGAAAGAACTTACTATTAACTTTTACTTTAACCTAACACTGTAAGCTCTTTAATTGGAGTAACATCATCACTGCCACAGTTTCTTATGTACAATAGCATTTTATTTTCATTTATTGTTTTGCGTGTCGTTTAATAAATTTGTCACATTCAAGATTGATGATAGAATGAAAGGATATTACTCTTATAACTCTAAGAGAAAGTACAAGAACTTGTAGTAAAAATCTGTTCACTGTCTAAGGTGAACCCCTATCAATCACTATACTCACCTATGGCTTTGCAGACACTGTCTTTGTCAAGTCGCACATCGGTTGAAAAGGAAAACGAAGCATGGTTTATAAGTATGTGGATACCTTTCCCTTGTAGACGCATTTTGATAAAACTTTGAGGACTGGGTTGTAAAAGGATTTTCTAGGTCCAAAGAGGACAATATCTACATGCGGGTGGTCTGGACTGTCAAAGTCTTGGTTAACAAGCAAAGCACCATAAAATTCATTCTTTTGGGAATCCATGTCTTGGTTAACAAGCAAAGAACCATAAAATTCATTCTTTTGGGAATCCATTTTCTGTAGTGTTGGACCTCCATAAATCTTTTCAAATTAAACTTCATTTCGTCGTGAGATTTGTATAGATCCTAATACAAAAATTTTTGGTTAAAGTTGCAAAATTGTATTATTAATGGTAGACATCAAAGATGACAAAGATAAAGATTCATCTCACTTAGCAAATAAGTTCTTATCAAGTTCAGACTTAGCGAAAAAAAAGAAAATAATAATAATAATAATAATAAAGCTCTTATCAAGTTCGGGCCTACAGACCATGCTAGAGCAACAACTACATAAAGAAGGACCATATATAATCCCTAATAAAAGGACAGATTTGGTATCCTGGTATATAAGGTCCTTTATGAAAATTATGAGAAACCACATGAACTTTCAGATGGTGGTTTGCAAAAGATCTTTTGAATTCAAGAAAATTCCAATATGATTTGGCTTTATGATCTGGCATTATTCCGAATTCGAAATTTTGCAAACGAACAAAATGCGTGGAGAATAGAAGGAAGTGATGAAAGATTTCAGTCTCTGATCATGTGGAAATGAAATTCATAGACTCTCTAGCTTTGGACCCAGTTACTTATCCTAGTGCATTTCAGAGCATAGAAGATAAAGATCCGTTTGGAAGATGTTGACATTTGATTAAATTCCGTGAAGAACACTACTGTCTCAAAATAATGCCACCAAACAAGTGATAATACTGCAAAACCTTGTCTCTCCAAAACACTGCGTTAGTCTTCTTGGCACATGTTAGCTTTGGCCCACAAGAAGCCTTTCTTTTTCGTTTTCTTTTCCCTTCAAGTTTTTTACCATAAAAACCTAATCTGTTTCTTACAGTTCCCCAAGATCTCAATAATACTAATTTTCCTAAAACCAACCAACCACAAGCCAAAGGGATCAACTGGGCATGCCATAAAACAACGAACAAATACAGAGTACAAAAATTACACGATTTTGTAGTTTTTACAACAAATTTCATAGCCTAACTAGCTTTGGAATGACCATGATGTGAAGTGCATATACAACAAAAAAAACCGATCCAATGGATAAAGAGATAGGTGCTCCAAGAGTTGTTGATGATGAAGGATCTGGTATTTCAGTAGAATCAACGGCTAGAGGCATTCCATCGCTACTGAGAGTGCACGATCGAGGAGTAGAGCCATCAGTGCTCAACATGATCGCTCGTAAGACAGCGGAGACGGTGTGGATATAAGCCGTTCGGTTCTTGGCAAGGAGCCATGTCAGACCCATCAGCTGGCAATCTTTGTTATGCATCTTTGTGGTCCTGTCCTCTATTTTGCTTGTATTCAAAGCTTTCTTGCTGTTAAGCTGCATTATGTTATTGACCCAGTTAGAAAAATCAAATGAAACACCAAGCACTAACTTTGGTGCATCAGAGTTATTAGTAGATCATAACAATTTGGTACAACAAACAAAATGTGCGCTAAAAAAAATCATAGCAAGCCTTAAATGTTCAGCAACATTGCAAATGGAATATAAAGGAACGTAAACATAACCCACCACAATATTAGCCTAAAAAAAAAAAAAGGTCTATAATTTTTTGGTGTCAAAATTAGGAGACTTTAAAGGAATGTGTAAAATTAGAAAATGATTAGATATTAAAAGATCTTATCTTAGTAACTAAAACAGCATAAAGAAAAACGAAACCCTTGGTAAATAAGGTATTTCTAATTTGTCTTGTTCATTTTAGCAATAAGATCTTAAACCAATAGGAAAACGCCACGTGGTAAGAAAATATTGGCTATGATTAAACGGCGTAGTACTGCCGCCTTGGACCACTGCAATTAACCGGCAAACACAAGAAGTGAAAACCAACCCCACCAGCCGAATTGGCGCGTGGAGAAAGTTAGACCTTTCGGCAATCCGCCTTTTTAAACTTGTCTATAACTCACTCGCCTCCAAGGAGCGTCAAAGACTAAAGGCGGTAATCCAAAACTTCTAATCAAGTAAAAATCGGAAGGAAAGTAGCGGAGAAAGCACTTTCCCAAAGTCCAAACACAGTAATATACCCAGAAGAAACAAACCCTAAAATTGGATTCTTCTTCAAAACACAAACAAATTCCTCAAAAGGGTATTAGAACCTATGAAAATCTGATTCAAAATTCTTACCAGACGAAGACTGTTCAAGCATTTGGAGCACCCACCAAGACCCGGAAACCCATTGACATTGTTGCTGCTACTCAAGCAATCTTTCTCCAATCTCTTCACTCTCTCATCCCCAACGAGTTTCCCATTTGAGTTTAACGAAAATGCCTCCGAACAGCTCAGTGGATGCAATCTGATCCCGCAGTAGCAATATACCACATCGCAGGTCTCATTCGGCCTAGCCAGTTCGATCCCTTTCGCTTGCAATGCTTTATCCAAATCCGCCACGCAGGTCTCCGAGTCATCCGGCAACAACGGCATGTCATACGACGTCGTATTATGACCCACCACCGCCGACGCTACTTTCCCAACTCTACTGATGCCCAATGCGGTTTCGGAGTAAGCAGAGTAAAGCCACGCCGCCAGGACAGGACAGCACCTAGTCCGCCGGAGTTTTCCTCCGGCGCCGCCATCTTTGGTCGACCCGCATGCCGTTTTTATACCGTGGAAGAACTGGTCCGGGAGATCAAGAGGGCAAGCCGCGATGTCGGATTGTTCTGGGAATGCGGGAATCGTCGCCGGCGGAGATGATGATGATGATGATGATGTTGTTGTTGTGGGGTGGAATGGTTGGATCGCTGCCGGGTCCGGGTTGGGTAGACCCGAAATGGAAGAGAGGAATAAGAAGAAGAAGATAAAGAGTGGTGGTATTTGGATGGAGGACATTGGAGGAGAGAAAGGAATGGTTTGATGGAGAGAAATGGGATGGTGGGTGTTTTGGGTTTATAGTATTTGTTTCTATGCTTAAGAGGGAATGAGAGTGAGTGAGAGAGTGAATGAATCTGATAACTGAATAAAGAAAGGAAGAGAAGAGGAAGTGGAGGGCGTTGGGGTGGACAAAAGAAATAAAAAGAATGGTGGGGTTTAGGGGAACTGAGTCAGTGGGACAGTGGGGTAGTGGGGCTGAGTTGGGTTGGGGGTGGGGGTTGGGGCTGTAATTTTGGCTGGTTTCAATGCCTCGGTTGGATCCAATTTTAGCTCTGCTTTATAAATAAAGGATTAGTGGGGATTAGGAATTGTATCATGGATAGAATCATTTATAGTCAAAATTAAGTATGGTTTACCAGGTGTATATATATATATATATATATATATTTATATAGTAATTTTATTCTAATGCGTTGCCATCCAGACTACGTTAGGGGTCAGCATCTTACTACTGACAATAAAACATTGAAATCCAATATAATTTGAGCGGTAACGCAAAGGAGAATAGACTGTACACAAAAGTTAGAGTGAAATTTGATTTTGTGATTTACTATATTTTGTGATTTACTAAATGCTATATACATGAATTTCTCATTGGCATTTTGATATTCTATTCAAGTTCGCATTTCTTTTTGGTTTTATTGTGTTTGGGAGAGAATATATTTTCTTTAAAGTAAAAAAATTAAAATTAAAATTAAATTGATGATATTAAAATTAAACTGATGATATTATTGTGGGATGTGCATATTGTCAGGATTGTCCCACAGCTAATCTTCTCACTTCTTCATGTAGTTGACATTTGAGATTGAAGATAATATCAACATTAGCCAAGAAAGTTTATGGCTAATTAGATAGTTAAGAGGAATAACTAATCTAAACAAATGCTCTGTTTTAGGTGGAAATGCAACTGTTATTGTCACTGATTGAAGTAGAACTTATAAAATAATTTAAAAAAAAAAAAACTATAGATTTGAATTTGCTGTCCATGTCAAACTGCAAATATTATTTTGGTCATTTAAATGTTAAAGTATTGCAAATTTTAGCAAGTCCCTTGAGTTACATTTGTTTTTCTCTTATTTTATTTTCTAACAATCATTCTATATATATATATATATATATAGATTTGATTATTGATACGGTTTTTTGGTGAATAATTTGATTGTTGATATCATTCAATTAATTTTGTTTTTTTTTTTTATAATTCTCAAGCATTAAAAAAATAACGAATTAGCAATAACAAAATTGATGGAGCATATATAATCATTGAAAGAAAAGGGCTAGATAATTAAGAGGAATAATTGCACTGTCCAAAACTATTGAGGAAAATTGATTTTTGTTTTGCTTTTTATATTTTTTTAGTCAATAAATGATAATTATGTTGAAGTATGACTCAAAATCAAGAAGTTAATTCAATTAAATAGATTGTGGGTTTCACTTAAAAAGGTCAAAAATAAACAAAGAAAAAGAGATTTCTGATGTAATTAATGATTGAGATATTTTCATAAGGATGATAAACTATACCTATATATTAAGATTATTAAATGCCTGAAGGACCAAAGAAAGCTTACAGTACTCGTACACTTAACATTGTCTGCCTAAAAAAGTAAAAACCAACAGTCTGCCTTAGAGTATCACTCTAACTCTGAGATTCAAAATGGCCCAATAATAATTATCTAATTGGTTTATATGTGTCCAAATCATTAATAAATTAATCATTTATAAGAACTATTCTGACTGCATTTATAAAGTTTCATAGATTGACAAGTATGTAATGGTAGATAAATTTGGGTTGTCAGAATACGTACGAAATTATAAATAAATAAATATATAAGACACAATAAGTTGGATTATTTAGTTTGTTGACAATGAGACAAAGATACCATCATTAAAATTCTCAATAAAAGAAAATACTTTTTACCTATATATTCTCTATTTATTAGGAATTTAACAGTGCAAATGTCCAAGTTTTGATTAGAAAGAGTAGTTATTCTGGACTTGACACACCATATATTGCTATGGCAAAAGTAAAACAATGAAGTTATCAATTTTTGAAATATTGTTTCCAATTGCATACTAATCATGATTAATGATTATTCAAAAGGTGGGTGAGTTTGGTACTTACAACCAATATTAACTGAACTAAATTTGGTCTAATTCTCTTTCTTTTTTTCTTTTTTTGGTAAGGAAAAAAATCCAAATCTCTCAAAAATGATCATAAGAAATTACAACAAGTTATTAGAATGACCATAAACAAAACTACAAAGTCAAGAAAATTATTATTATTTTTTTTGTTTTGGTAATAAGTAAAGAGAAGTCATTGTTCTCCAAGAAAACCAACAACCAAGGAGATAAATAAAAAATTCTAATCTGGTTCTGGTGTACCATATTCGTCTTTGGTAAATTACTCAATAAAAGGTAATCTAAGGATTGGTAATTTCTTCATGATTCATCATTTATATATCAACTTTTAAATTGGGTCATTTATAACTTATAACCTTGCTTTCTTTATTTATTTAATTTTTTTTTTGGTTGGTCCCTTGAGCAAATAAACTTCATATGCATGTAATATATATACATATATACATATATTTATTGACAGCTAGGGAACAGAAACTGGGCAGGTTTAAATTTTGTAGGAAATGCTGAGTATATTAGTGGCTAATGAACACAAAAATTAAAATCTAGAGAATCTCAAGTCCCCATGAAATTCCAAAATGCAGATTGAATACACTGCTTCCTTTGTCTGAAACATGAATATTTTCTATCCTCTCAAGGCAATAATATTAAAAGACTCCGTATATAGAGCTCCACACCCAAAGCTTTTGAGATTCTGTTATTCATCAACTTGGTTCCCACTAACAATTTGTTTATATTTATTTCTTTTCCAACTTTACAGAAATGAAAGTTTTATCAGCACTTTTTTGACTGTTTACCTAAGCCTCAAACCCATTATTACCACCCAAAAAAAAAAAAAAAAAAAAGCCTCAAACCCATTAATTATAAGGAAATTTGACTTTTCACATAAGCCCTACACCTACTAAATAAAGCTTAAAGAATAGATCATGTATTTGGGCTTTGGCTCCCATAAAGTGACAAAAAGGCTTGCCTACTGATACTACTTTTTCAAGTGAATCTTTCTTTTGCTTTCAAGTCCTTTTACTTTCATTACCTATAGGTCCTTTCATTTGGGCTTATCTAAATTCTTTCCGCTTCTTGCTTTGCGGTAATTACATTCATGCCCTAATTCGTTTACTTTGTTTTAGGTTTTCTTCCTTTCTTTTTTCAGTTGGTCTCTCTTTCTTCTTCTTCTTCTTTTTTTTTTTTTTTGGGGCCAATTTTATTATTTTCTTATTAATGCAACACAACCATACCATTTATTTTCATAAGATAAAAATGAATGTAAAAATTCTATCCTATATTGTTATTAATTTAATGTGATAAAAATTTCATATTTATATTAAACAATATCAAAATTTGATTACGAAATGTTATAAAAAATTTATTTTGTAGCACGAATATATGTAAAAATATGACATCCATATGATCGATTGGTCTCATTACAATATAATAGGTATTTGCCATGTCCTTCAGTGATAAAATTATTGTTTTTTGTAACAATAATCTTAAATTCATTTCTTATATTCTAAATGATAAAAATAAATAAATAAGTATTTCCCATCACACCTTGGGTATATGAGTCTTAAATCCAGCTTCTTTCAAACAAACAAATAATGCTATCAAATTAATATAATTAATAGGCGAAACAAATAAATATGAACATACCTAAATTGAAAACCAACTAAATATATTTTAAGGTTTTTATTTTATTTATATACCTTTGTTTTTATTTTATTTTTTTGATAAGTGAACACGTTTTTTTTTTTTTTTTTTTTTGGGCTTTGGTGAACATTGTATTTTGTTTGCAAGTTGATCAAATCATTTGTGCTTCTTGATATATCACACTGAAACAGAATGAAAGAGGAAGCTTCATGAATACAAGATGAATGGAGTAGTTAGCCATGGAATTTGATATTCAGGGTTTGAATCAGTAAAGGTATAAAATGTAAGGGCATAGCTGCAAAACCATCTAACATATTTGCAAAAGCAAAATTATATAGATCCAAGGAGGTTCCAGCTCCAAGCTCTAGATGGTGGGCTCGCACGCCTTCTACTCCAAAGCTGCTTCCACTTTTTTTTGGCTTTTTTTTTTTTTGGGGGGGTAATTCAAAGCTGCTTCTACTTCCAACCACAAAAGGCTGCTTTTTTTTCCCCTCTTTCTAATAACAGTACAGGTAAAATAGTAAATCTCACTATTTTATTGTGACTAGTAAATTATTTTATCAATTTATTATTAAATATTTTATTTTAAATTTTACCATGGATTTTCTAAAGTTTCCTGATTTTGCATTATATTTTTTAACACATTTTTTGAATGAATCAAATAAGACAGACATAAAATTAAATTTTGTGTCCTTTTTAAAGTGAGTTGTGGTGGATCCTTTATAATTATATATAATTGCAAATGAGAGAAATGACCCACAGAATGATAAGTTAAATCAAAACATGATTATAGATCATTGATGAAAGTTTCTTGTCTGAATCGAGCTCTAATATACTTGAAACTTATAATTTGCAGGAAAAGTTGAAAGCTATACAACATTTCATAAAAAGGAGCGCCATTTGAAAGCATGACCACAAAAATTCTTGTATGATGCAGACTTGAACAAAAAATAAAGTTCACAGAATCAATACCATAATTATTTTGTTTATAGTTATCCAAGTGAAATTGTAATTTGGAACATAAATGGGTTTTAACTAAAATTTGTAATGCATGACTAGACTTGGAATAAAAAGTATTTGAAAAAAAAGAAAAAAAAATACTATATCTTTCTTATAAGTGTACTATTTTTATTTTTATTTTTTATAGAACATATAAGCGTATTATTTTAAAAGATATTATATATTTTTTCTAAAATAAAAGCATCAAAAAACAAGAAAATTGCGTCATAGAATGGTATTCCTTTCTATTATTTTTTTGATAAATTTCTTTCTGTGAACATCCTTTATAAGAGTACTTTAGCATCACATATATAACATAATCATTTTTTGTCAATCACATCAACTTCGGTACTTTTACAGAATGTACGTATGTGCCTGTTTTTATTGCCCTTTATCCTATACTTATTATGACAATGAAATTACAACATCCCTTTTCCTTGCAAACGCATAAAGCAAAAAGAGAACCTCTTCTACACCAGAAAAGAAAACATAAAAAATGGAAAAAAAGAAGAAGCATAATTAATGGATTTCTTGTTCAATTATGCACTTATAGCACTTTTATCATCTTTAATCATATCTAACAAATTGCATTACTTTGAACCTTATAATTATTTTTTTTTTCTTTGAAATAAAATTTTATGTATTTTTCTATTCGGGTGGTAAGGAGAATCAGATCTGCATCTTATCTATTAATTTTGTTCATCAAAGCCCTCCAAACCATTTCTTTTTTGCCATAAGTTTATGACAGCTAGCCATCTTTTGCAATCTCAGAAAGCTTATAATCCAAATTTCGACTCAAACAATCATAGTTATAAGATTGAAAGCATTATTATCTGAAAAGAATTATCATTGTTTTAATGATGTTAGATTACAGGTGCCAAAAAGATAAATCAAGATTATGTATTTGGAAGAAAAAAAAAATGTTGAGGATGCAGAGGAAAACAGAGAGAATTTTAGACGGGAAATCATTTTGGTAACTTAGTCATACTTGTTAAAGGAAATGAAAACTGCATATAGGTTGTAATTTAAAGACCATAGTTAAAAGTAAGATTTCTTCATTTGGAGGACAAAACAGTGGTTGATTTTTATAATTCTAGAAAATGATCACCAATTTATGCAAGTTACATTATAACAATACTTTCTCCATCATCACCATTCCTAAATTTTCAAAACTTCATATTCTATTTTGCTACTGAACATTCACAACCACTTTCTAATTGTGACCAACCACCCCACTAGCAAAAATTTATAGTTACTCCAACCAGACTAGTAACTTTTTCCATATATGCCTCTACTGGGACAGTTGTTATTGCTATATATATATTTTTGGACAATTAAAAAAAAAAAAAGAAAAAAAGAAAAAAAAAGCCCTACATGTATATAATGTAGAAAGTTAACAGGAGGGAAGATCTGGTGGGGGAGGAAGCAAGCGTTGAGATGGGCCAGGACCATTTTTAACAATGAAGCCCATTGCAAGACCCCAAGAAGTATGCGCTTCAAGATGGCAATGTATGAACCAAACTCCTGGATTATCTGCCTTGAATCTAATTGCAGCCCATCCACCACTTGGAACTGCCACTGTGTTCCTTTCTACAGGATCAACAAGATTGTATTTTGATGGATCTTTGGCAGCATTGAAATTCCCAAACCCTTTACCAACAATGAAGAAATTGTGGCCATGGACATGAATTGGATGGTTCTCCTCATTAAGTAAATTTGTACCCTGCAAAACAAGTTCTAAATTTGTACCATAAGGAACTACCAAGAGTTTGCTTCCGAATTCTGTGTTCATGTTCTGTGTCATTGGATTTCCTCCAGTATAATCGAATTCTCTCGGAGGCTTTTCAGGGAATCCTGCATACTTATTAATGATTTTGAGGTTCTTATAATAGCATTCCAATATTGAAGAGGAAGGACGAACAAAAGATTGGTTGTTCATAGAAGCAAAGAAGCTCTTCCCCTTATATCCCTTGCAAGTTTTGTTTGCAGGACAATCTTGAAGATTAAGGCTTATGGATATCATGACTCGCTTGTCAACTGTTTTAGGCACATTACATGGATACTGAGGGGATCCAAGGCTCCTGAGCTTGTTAGAAAACTCAGTGGCAAATTCAGTGTCCGTCATCTCAGGAAGATTTCCAAGAGCAAAACTACCATTGGGAATGGTTGGGATCTTGGTCTTTTCAGCAATTCTCGGTTGCTTGTAGCGCAAGAAACCGATGGTGGTGGAGTTGTCGAAAGGGAAAATTCCCGTGACATAAGGCCTTGCTGCCATTACAAACATGCCAGAAGAATCAGGAAGTTGATCAGCAGTAAGAAGAATATTTGTGGTTTGTCCAGGAGCTATCATAATGGCATTGGTTTTGAATGGTTTTGTGTAAACTGCATCAATCTCCACAACTGTTAGTGTGTGATTAGCTACTGCAAAGAAGAGCTCGTCGTTGAGTGCTGCATTGATGATTCTAAGCATGTAGGTTTTGCCTCTTTCTACTGTTTGTTTAAATGTATCTGTAGAGAGACAATGAAATATATTTAAAAAAAAAAAAAATTCCTCCATTAATATTCAATTTTTTGCTTAAAAATAGCAAATCTTAGCCTTTGTATTATATTTTTTGAGAATCGATGGTCCACCTACAAAATCAGTTCAAACTTGCTAGTTTTGGAAGAAACAATTCGAGAGAAATTTTGGAAGATCCCAAAAATGTATACCTTCGTTAGAGCAAGGATAGAGAGGTCCTGGCAAACCATTAATGGTATAAGCATCTGACAAATTAGGTCCAGCTCCATACATGGTCATCTCTTTTTCAACTGTATCTACATCTCCATTCCACCATTCACCTGTTTAGTCAAGCACATGAACATTTCAAAGGCAATGATACAAAAGTATAAAATTAAAAACAAATGCATAGTTAGCCTTAGAAATCATGAAATAGAGAAATCTTTTTGCTGATCACTTGGCACCTATATATCAAAGTATGGTTTTAAGTAATAATCACCATCTTTTTCTTTTCTCTTTTTTTGTTTTTTCTTCTTTTAGATTTATAGCTTTTTGATCCTAATTTCAATTTCAGCAACTAAAATGATCATTGGATGTTTCGGAAGTTTCCTAATTCTATATATATTTTCAGCCTTTAATGGCCAAAATGAAATTGAAACATTCAAGCAACAATTTAAATTAAAAAAGAATGTGCATATTTCATTAATTTGTGAAGAATTACCAAATATAATGGGTATTTCAGCTTGGATTGGAGCTGAGAAAGGATAAGGCAAGCGAGGGTAAATGATGAAAGCACCATAAATAGATGCTCTTTGCCAAGCATAGTGAGCATGCCAAAACAGAGTGCCTCTTTGGTCTACCACTTTGAACTTGTATGTGTATGACTTTCCTCCATTGATAGGGCATTGTGTAATGTAAGCTGGACCATCAGCCCACCCTGTTCTCAATTGCCTTATTCCATGCCTGTTATTGTCAACATATATATATATATATATATATATACACGATGAATGATTAATTTTATTTCCATTTCTAGGATAGAAATTTAGCAAAAAGTAAAATTACCATTATAATTTCGTTTCTTTCTGTCATGAATCATGATAAGGAATACAAGCAGCACTCAATATATTAGTTATGTTGATAGTATAGTCCACAAAATGGGAAACTGCTATGCATACAACTTGGTAGAAATAGTAATGGAAATTAAAAATAAAAAATAAAAAATAAAAAATAAAAATTGTATTGGAGAATCAATCAAGCTTCAATAATGATGATGGTGAAAGATGTAATCATAGAGCATGATGATAATTGATACATAAATTATTGTCCCATAGGACTGTTTACTATACTATACATTAATTTAAGAGGGGAAGGACTGGATGCTAATTATAAATTAAACTCCAAAAAACAATATAATGGAGAAAATAGTTAAATATAGGAAACTAGACAAGAAAGATTGAGGTGTTGAACTTATTAACAATTTCAATGCTTTTAACAGGATTTTAACTGTGCATCTTATTATAAATCATTAATATATATCAGTCTCAAAAACTTAATTGGCGAAAAAACACAGATGAACTGATCTTTGAAAAACTACCTAGTTTAGAAATTTTATGCATGTTTATGAAAATTATATTGAGCTTTCTTTCAATTTCATTTTTTTTTTTTTGGGGTTAATTTTCCTCTTATCCATGCAGACTATAAAACTGCATAAACATAATAGGAAAATGATTTGAATGGACTTTAAAAAAAAAAAATCAATTAAATTAATTATAAATATATAATATAATATTCATCAATGGCGGGGCAAAATGGATAAATACAAAGCTAATAGTACTATTTTTAGTCACAACTAGCTAGAAAAATCAACTCAAGGTGAGTACACTCGCGCATATATATATATATATATATATACATTTATACACAAACTGTGGAAGTACAAATGTATATATATATATATGTACATAATATACACACGTGTGCATATACTTACCAATGGATGGTAGTATTTTGAGCAATGCGATTAGTGACTTTAACTTCAACATCGTCACCTTCATGGACTGCAATGGTTGGACCTGGATATTCTCCATTCACCGTTAGAAGTGGCTTTGTGTGACACAAACGGCTCACTTTCTTCCATTCAACCTGCAAAAAGCCAAACCCCGTTTTAATCAAACCCCCTCCTTTTCTGATTTTATATATATATATATATATATATATGGACGGTATATATATATATATATATATATATATATATATATAGTTTTTCTATTTTTAAAAAAGCTTTTTTTCTAGGATCGTTTAGAAAAACGTTCCACCGCATATTGTTCGACATGTAAGTTTTCTATAATATCTTACCATATATATGGTGGGATGTTTCTCAAACGATCCTTATTAACAAAAATGTCCCACATAAAAGATTTACTATAAATATATATATATATATATTATATACACCAGGAGAACAAAAGAGAAAGAACAAAAGCAAGTGACTATCTATATATTTATATATTTACAGAAGCTTACAGTAAATTGAAAACGCTGAGTGGTTTGTGCAGAAGAAGATGGTATTTTTTGAACCCCAACCAGCATGACTACCATTAACATTCCTACTAACCTACAACGTAAGTGGCACGAAACCTCCATCTCCACCAACTTAATTAAGAACACCCCTTTAGGAATGTATTGCCTACTGCCCTACTACTTCACACCACGGTTTCATGCAGTCCCTCCAAACACGCTATATATATATATATATATACACACGTTACATAGCTATAAAAAAGTTTTGCTCTCTGTTGATTTTTCAATTATTAAAGGACGACGCATATATGTGTTCAAAGTGTCTTTTTGTTGATGATTAGTATGTAAAGACATGTGTGGGTAGGTCAGGCTGACCAATCAACAATTAATTTAAAGTGCCAAAAAAAATGAGCCTTCCAAAAGAGAAAAATTTGTTTGAAAGTTTGCTTGTGCTATATGTGTATGTATATGTATTTATGGATTTTTATTGATTACATAATTAATTAAATTAAATAGAATATTCATAAAAAGTAACAAAAATAATAATAATAAAGGCAGATATATATCTTTTAATTTCTTAGATGTCAACCTCTATGTCATTTATTCCAAATTCCTAACAAATATAATAACAAAAAAATTCCCCCTTGTCATTTAATTGGATAATTTGCTCACACATTCTTTTTTTTGATGGGGGTCCCAAGATGCAAAAGTTATAAGTGGGTTGGTGTACATAATTTTTCAGTCAAGTTGGAAGAAACGAGTATCTTTGCAGTTTGCATCGCAGGAACAGGGCAAATTCATTGCAATTTCTTCTCTCAACGATGTGACTCGTTTCATTACATTGCAAATTTGTGGTGAACTAAGAGAGGATCATGAGCCAAGAATTATAAAGTAAGAATTTTCATCTATATGTATATCTTCACCAACCAAAGATTAGCTAACATGATACAACAACAAATAAAAAAATAAAATTGGCTGACGTGTGTTTAACCAATAATTCAATGTATACACACATGTATGCAAAATGGAATAGTACTTTGTCATCATGGTTAAGATACGACCAGTATCCACCAAGATGCAGTTTATATATATATATATATATATATATAGAGTTCTTCTATGGTCAGAACCGATCTGACAAAAATGATACGATCCAAAAACGTGAAAAAATAATCAACCATTAGATTTCAACTTATCCAATGAATAGCTTAGATATTTCCCTGTCACACGTAAGAAGATTGCAACTTCAAAAAAATTTCTTTCAACCTTCCCGCTTCAAAATATTATTTTTTCTTTCCCGCTAGTACCACTGTTTCACACAGACTTTACCATTTTAAAATTTCTTTCCCGCTAGTACCATTGTTTCACACAGACTTTACCATTTTAAAATTCCTGAATAAAATCCTCCATCTCTCACCGTTTTAAAATTTCCAAATAAAATCCACTGTTCTAGCCCCAGATATTTTTCTATTACTTCCACCGCCCGGGCTTTCTTCTAGATAATCCAAAATCCATTTAGAACTTCGGTTAAAGGTTAGTATTTGTGAGCCATTATTATTATTTATTTATTTTGAGCCTTTTGTTTTTTGTTTTTTAAGTGTGAACAAAAAATATAAAAAATAAAAAAAAATAAAAAAGACAATGACATCAATGACCTGCAAAACGTCACCGGCTTAGGTACCAAACAAGTGGACATTTTCCTCCAAATTAAGGCCTGCTCTTTCTTGGTGGCCCAGAGTAATCTTGATGTCGCCGAGAGCGAAGTCCCAGTGGTGACTATATCATTGCCCAAAGTAGAAAGGATGCCTACGGCCTTGATAATTGAGTCTCGTTTGGTTGGATTCTTTTGAGTTTTGAGGCCCCGATCTTAATCGGATATGAGGCTGAGGAGTTCCTACTTGGAGAGTTTCGATTGAGCTGTGAGGGATGAGCAGATGATCATAGAGGAGTTAGAATGGTGGGTTTTCAGAGAACAAAAATTGAAATGGTGGTGTTGTGGGTTGAATTGAATATTGGAAAGAAGGAGGTTTGAGGACGTAGAGTTCTGGAAATTTTCTTTTTTTAATTTCTTTGTAATTTTTTTATATTTTTGCAAGTATCATTCAAAATAATAAAATTCAAACTTAACCAAAAAAAAATTGAGGACTAATTGAAAATTACTAAATTGAAAAGATAATAAAAAAAAAATTGGGAGACCAAAGCCAACGCTATTATATTCCAGCAGCGTTGACTTTGGTCCCTCAATTTTTAAATTTTTTTAATTATTTTTTTAATTCCTTTATAATTTTTTTATATTTTTGTAAGAATCATTTAAAATAATAAAATTCAAACTTAACCAAAAAAATTTGAGGACTAATTGAAAATTACTAAATTAAAAAGATAATTAAAAAACATTAGGGGACCAAAGCCAACCTATTACATTCTAGCAGCATTGGCTTTGGTTCCTTAATTTTTAAAATTTTTTATTATTTTCTTTTTTTGATTCCATTGTAATTTTTTTTATATTTTTGCAAGTATCATTCAAAATAATAAAATTTAAACTTAACAAAAAAAATTGAGAACCAATTGAAAATTACAAAATTGAAAAGATAATAACAAAAATTGGGGGACTAAAGCCAACGCCATTATATCCCAGCAGCGTTGGGTTTGGTCCCCCAATTTTTTAAATTTTTATTATTTTTTTTTTATTTTTTGTAATTTTTTTATATTTTTGCAAGTATCATTCAAAATAATAAAAATAATAAAATTCAAACATAACAAAAAAAAAATTGAAGACCAATTGATAATTACAAAATTGAAAAGATAAAATTAAAAAAAAAATTGGAGGACCAAAGCCAACGCTATTATATCCCAGTAACGTTGGCTTTGGTCCTCCAATTTTTTATTATTTTTTTATTATTTTTTAATTTTTTTATAATTTTTTTATATTTTTACAAGTACCATTCAAAATAATAAAATTCAAACTTTACAAAAAAAACTGAGAACCAATTGAAAATTACAAAATTAAAAAGATAACAAAAAAATGTTGGGGAAAAAATTAAAAGCATTGACTTCGGTCCCCCAAATTTTTTAAAATTTTTTATTATTTTTTTAATTTCTTTATAATTTTTTTTTATATTTTTGCAAGTATCATTCAAAATAATAAAATTCAAACTTAACAAAAAAAAATTGAGAACCAATTAATAATTACAAAATTGAAAAGATAATAAAAATAAATTGAGGGATCAAAGCTAACGCTATTACATCCCAACAGCGTTGGCTTTGGTCTCCCAATTTTTTAAAAAATTTTATTATTATTTTTATTTTCTTAATTCGTTTGTAATCTTTTTTATATTTTTACAAGTATCATTTAAAATAATAAAATTCAAACATAACAAAAAAAAATTAAGGATCAATTGAAAATTACAAAATTAAAAAAATTTAGGATCAATTGAAAATTACAAAATTAAAATAATAATAATAATTTCATATATATGGAACATATATAAAAATTAAGAAAGCAAAAGAACAAAACTCCCTTATTCCCTCATATTGTTTTAATTTGATGACAATGATATTTTTCTACCACATGATCAACATCCAGTTGTAAAGGCAATAACTAGAAGAGAAAGTTCCTTACTTTCATTTAGGTAGACAATGTCTTGTAGTATATATATTCACCAAAAACAGACATGTCTTGTAGTATGTTGAGGCCCTATAAAAATATGCCACAGGTCAAGATTTTCATCACCACGTAGAAATTTACTAATTGTATATGTCTTACTTTATTAAATGTTATTGATTGGCTGCAGATTAATATAAAAAAAACTAATCGTTTTGTACCTTTATTTTTCTTAATCTGCCGCTATGGAATTAAAAGAGTTTGTTATACCAATGAGCTAAAGGGTCATGAACATTGATTTTTTAAAATGAACTTATATTTTTACTTTTATTTCCATGTGCTTTAAAAAGACAGGAAGAAATTATTTTCATTTCCTTTCCTTTATTATTATTATTATTATTATTATTTTGCTGAACTCCTTCCGCAAATTAATGAACCAAAATATTAAATAGTATCTAAACCGCATGTAGGATCTCAACCAAACTCTATGTCGAATAAAATTAATGCATGATATCTAGTTACAATTCGGTTTGGACACATTTGAGAAAAGGTTGGAAATTATGAGATTATATGCATATATATATATATATATATTATTTATATATATATATATATATGTAGTATATTTCTCTCTTTTTCTTCTTCTAAGTTTTAGTCTTCTTTTTTCCTTGTTAGCATCTAAAAAAAAAAAAAAAAAGGAAGGCCTACGAAATCACATCATTACCAAACATTACTTGGAATAGCCTTAATATCTGCCGCTACGGAATCTAATCACTTGTTACTGTCGTAAGCACTCTCTCAAAATTTTATAATTTGGTAATTAGTGTTTTAAAGCCAAATTACTATTTTAAGTGGTTTGAAGGAGAGAGGGAGAGAGAGAGAGAGAGAGAAAAAAAAAAAAAAAAAGGGGAACAAAAATCAATAAAAGTTAATAAATAAAACTTCATTAAAGTCAATAGAAGTTAATATATAAAACTTCTTTCATTAATTCTTAATTATTGTGCCTAATCCATAAAGTAATAATTAATTAGTAAAGTGACTTATAACTCATACAACTAATATTACCACACTAATTTATGTGCTTAATTAATTAAAAACATATATGGTAGCATTTTTTTATGGAATATATATATATATATATATATATATATATATGTATATACAGTATTAATACCCATTTTATTAGAAATACATACTTACATATATTTAATGATTTCCACGTAGAAGCCACGTACCGTATAGCCATCTTAAAATGCATGCATATATAGAGTTATTCTATTATCATACAGTCAAACTATCAAGAATATTTAACGATTATTATAAGGCTAAATTTAAACAGCCACAACATCATGAGTTTGCCTCTTCCTTTAATAATCTGATCCGATGTAGCAGTTTCTTTTTAACCATTCACTTAAATGAACATGTAATTTGGGTGATAAATTCTTGTGCACAAAAAGTAAGATGCTGATTTGAAATTCAATTTTTCTAGGTGGGTTGGTAAGGGAGTCTAGTTAGGAACTAAAATCTATTGGAAAACTCATCTTTCCAGAGTTTGAAACTTATCCAACAACTGGGACCATTGACTTTAAAAGGGTATCTTTAAAATGTAAGACATGAAAAAAATGAAAGAACTTTTACAAATAGAACCATCTTAGAGTGCATCACTTTATCTACATATAAAAAATCAGTCTGGATTTGAATAATGTTTCTAATTTTCCCCTCAAAAACAGAAAAAAATAAGAATAATAATAATAAAAATTGATGTGTTATTTTATCCCTTATAGCACATATTAAATTGGGAGATTAAAATATAATTAGAACACATATATGTAAGGGAGTATCAAAACCCTCTTGAATAAAGATTTTTGGGCCAATATAAAGTCCAAGAATAAATAGAGTTTTTGCTACCACTTTCTCAAATATATCTCATTAAAAATCCTAAGCCTGTGAATATTCTCTCGATAGATATGTTAATACACTCATATATAGTGTATTGAATACTTTATCTTTCTATTCAGCCAAAACAATAATAATAATAATAATAATTTATCTTCTTTCAACGAATAAATACTGACTTGAATATTGAAGTGCAATTAGATAGGATACTATATCGGTGTCAAGCCTTTTTCAGCTCTTTTCACTTTCTCTCTTCTAGGAATTTGTATTGATAGAGATAGAATTGAGAGTTTTGATGGCTTGTTAAATGTCCAACCTATTCAAACCCACAATGGGAATTTTCCACATTGCGAACCATTAAAAAAGCAGTGTGGAGAATATTTTCTTTTGCAAAAGATGTGAACCAAACAACAATATAAACAAACAAAATGAGATAAACTTACAAGTCCCACCCTCTCAAACATCCAGTGGAATAATCTTTATTCAAGTGCTCTACGTAAAGGAAAGGAAAAATCAAAGGATTCACAACCCCATAATTATTTCCAGATTTTGGTTTGTAGAATTGACGCAAAAAATAAAATAGTTATTTCATAACTTTAATTGTTTTTGCGTTTGGCATGTTTTTAAATTTAGAAATAGTTATTCTATAGAAACATATAAGTCTCTTTTAACGGAATATCAATTCTTTAAAAATAAAACTAAAAATTGTTATTCATATTTGGTTAATATGGATAAACTTTAAAAATATCATTGTCATATATATTTTGATAAATTTGGATTTAGATGGTGTATCATATAATAACAAATATAAATTTTAACTAGGCCTGCAATATATCGTATTGTATCGTGTTCGTTTTAAATTTTTTGATTCGAACACGACCCATTAAATTTTCGTGTTGAGATATATAAACCCAAACCCATTCATTAAATTTTTGTGTAATCCATCATCCAACCCATTAATCCGTTAAGCATAAAGGTCAAATTTTAATTAGATACCAAAATGGTAAAATAAATCTTTTTTTCTTTTTAAAAAAAAATCAATGGAACATGTTTGTTGATAAGCTAAACATCTCCAAAATAATTTTTAAAAAAATAAGGAAAAGAAAAGAAATAAAAAGAAAAGTATTCACGTACTAAAATTCTAATTGCATTAATAATTATCAATTAAAAATATTGTAAATCAAACTCATACTAAACATTCATCATAGATAAGGAACATGTATTGTCTGTTTAAAATATTCAAAAATTACAAACTAAATTAACATTCAAAATCCAACATAACTATTAGAAAATATTAAATCTAGAATAATATATCATTGTTTAAATTTTTATAAAGTTGTATATTTCCACCACTACCATGCAATAAGGTATGAAGCTCATAATTCCTTGAAGAAGAAAAAAATTAAAGAATATAAAAAGTAATCTATAAAGAAATAACTAAATAAATATGTGCATATATATATATATACATATATTTCTACCTTTCAAATATCAATGCAAATTATATTTCAACTTTATTCGAACTTAGATTTTTCAATATTCAAATTGAACACATCTTCTGTTAGCTCTTCAAAAGAGAATCTTCTACATCTTGAATTAGACAAATAGCAAAAACAAAAACAAAAAAGAAAAAAAAAAGTTGCAGTATATCTAATAGTGTATAATAGTAAAACATATTAAAATATAAATGTATGTATGATTATTTTACCTTTTTTTCCAAAAAGTCAATCTCAAGTACACAACAAAGCTTGCATATTTTCAAGCATTAATGAATTATGATATTGATCCAATACTCTACCACCAAAACTAAATGCAAATTCAGAGTCAACTTTTGAAATTGGCATGGCTATAAATCAGGGCCAAATGAGAAAGTATTGGATAGCGAAATTACTTTATTTTCCACCAACTAAGAATATCTAAATCTTGCTTTCTGTCTAGCCTTTCTTCATCAAAATATTTATCAAGTTCAGTTTTTTAACTCAAAGGAGCACCATCCTTATAAGATATATCAAAATCCTGCATGATATAATATATTATAATTAATATTTTTAATGAATGTATAAAAATTCAAAAATTTTAACTTTTATTTAATAAATAAAATAAAGTCAAAATTTACCTAAAAAATAAGGTATTCGCTGTCCATCGGCTTAGAAGTCTCATTTATTATGGTACTTCTATTGAGAACATGAGATAAACTATCCATATACACTTCAAATAAAAAAATTAATGTGAAACGGACATGTTGAAACTTAAAACAATTCTACCATAAAGCTTTGTATAAGCCTAATAAACAGAATGAATTTTGTACTAGGGATCTAAGATAATAGCAATTGCAAGAATCAAGCTATACTCTAACCAATATTTTTCAAACTTCAAATCATACGAGTTCCCATCTTTCTCAAAAGCTATCACTTCCTTTCATGGCTAATTTGATGTTGTGCTGTATTATGAACACTTTGAGGAAAAATATATTTGATGTGGTATATTTTTTTCCAGAAAATAAACAAGTAACTTCATAAAAATGTGCCAAAAACTTAGAAATCTTTTCTATTTTATCCCACTCTTCTGAAGATGGACAACAATTGAAATTCAAATCTGACAATCCTAAATTGATTAATGCAAGACAATAGAAAATAGCACTCTCAAGCATGATATGGGTGAAGTTTCATCTAGTTGGCACATCTTGTTTCAAGCCTTTCTTAGTACCTACTATCCCTACTTGTGTAACACAATCATAAAATTTATGCTTCCTTCTATAAGAACCTCTAATATATTTTATGCATTCTCTAAATTTTGAAACTGAATCATCAATCTCCTTAAGTCCATCTTGGACTATCAAACTTAAAATATGACCACAAAAACGAACATGAAAGAATTTACCACTCATCAAAAGTACACATCTAAAGTTCAACTGATTTTTCAAAACCTTAACAAAGCAATCATTAACAAAAGCATTGTCCAATGTGATAGAAAATAATCTCTTCTCGATTCCCTAATAAGTTAACAGTGAATTAATTTGATTAAATAGTGAAACACTATTGTCTGGTGGGGGCATATAACAAAAATTTAAAATCATTTTTTGCAATTTCCATTCTTGATCAATAAAGTCGGCTGTAAGAGTAAGATAACCATCAGTTGATACAAAGGTCCATAAATCTGATATCAAATTTATCTTATCTTGAATTGAATCTAATAAATTATAAAGCTTTTGTTTTTTAGTTTTAAACATCCTTAACATGCATGCCTTAACTGTGTTCCTACATGGCAATTTGAGATAAGCGGAAATATATGAAAAGATAACTTTTATGCCTTCATATTCAACAAAGTTAAAAGGTAAATCATGCTTGATAATTTCCACTATGACCATATGGGGAAAAGTTTCATAATCAAAATTTGGAGATTTCATCAAAACATGTTCTTGAGAATTAGATAAAAGCATTTATTTAACATCATTATCTCATTTTTTAGGACAAAGTGGAATATGATGCAACATATTTTCCGTTCCATGAGAACTATCACATAAATATGTTATCTTACATTGCTTACACTTAGCACATTTGATTTCATCCTCACCAAGTGGTAATAACTCGAATAAATTCCAAGTAGGTGATCTCAATTTTCGTTTTGCACCTTTACCTATATGTAAGCCCTTAGTTTTTTTTTTTTTTTTTTTTTTTTTTTTTTGTATTAGTTTCCTCAATGCTCTTTGTATTGTCTGTGGTAACATCTACTCTAGTTGGAGTCTCGATAGAGTATTCATTAACATTGATTGATCCATCAACATATATTTGAAAAATCAAATATATTATTAAATTAATATAAATTAATGTTAGCATCTGATGTTATTTTAAAGAATATATTATTATTATTATTATTATTATTTTGCGTATAAAAGTATGATTAAAAATTTGAAAATCGGTGAAGAAATAGATTCAACCATAGTCATTCATCATTTAAGTTATATACAACTCCTATAATATGTGTTTATATATTTAACTTATATACAACTTATAATTAAGAACAATAAATGCTATAAACTTATAAAAATATAAATTTCAATTATGTGCCATACTATTCTTTTCTGTGTGGTTATCTATATAGATAGTACATGTATGTGAATTGGCTGTCTCTTTTTTTGGCTAAAATTGGGATTTCATTGAAACCAAAAAAAATAGGATACATCAATATCAGCCCGGGCTCGAGGAGTTTCCACTGGTACACTCTTCCGAATCACACAAACAACAAACGAGGGTGGCAAACAAAGTGGGTCAACTAGACTACTTAAACCTTGTTGTGCTGCCCATTTTCCCACGATGTGGGCTAAGCTGTTGGCTTTCCTAGGGGCCCAAAGAAAGGAAATGTTGTCAAAATTCAAGATATATGTAGAGATGTCTTCCAGAATGCCTTCTGCAGCCCAGTGAAGATGGCTCCTATCTCTCTTATTGATTGCTTGGTTGACTGTTAAGGCATCTATTTCCATGTAGACATTTGTCCAACCAAACGAAAGTCCTACTTGCATTACTCTTAGAATAGCTTCAGTCTCTACCACTTCAGAAATAGAAATGTTCGAATTGAAAGTATGGATGTGCAGGACTTCCCCTTTTTCATTTTGTGCCACCATTTCCAAAAAACTACCTCCATTGCTCATTGCCACATCTGAATTGACTTTGATCACATCGGCCAATGGATGCTTCCAATTGTGTAAATTTGATACATGTTCATCCCGATGGGTTCTCTCTTCTTCATTCATGCAGACTTCTATGATCTCTTGGTATCTAGAAGTGACAAGGTCCATCGAAATAAATGAATCCCCTGTGGGTTCTTTATGAATAATTTGATTACGTGCCCCCACCACAGATATTTCAAGATTATGGCGCTAAAAATAAAGAAATTGTCCTTATCTTCATTGTGAACTGGTAGAGATCCTATTGGATCTATCATACAGTTAAAAAAGGCTTTAAGATCATTGCACCTTGTATTTTCCCATCTCACACTCCAAGGCCAAGCAAACCAGAGTCTTTTGGCCACTTCACATTGGAAAAATACATGTATTTCATCTTCACTACACTAGCATCCATGAGCACACCTATTATTATCCGGCATTATACCTCTGGCCTCTAGGTTTGAGAGCACCAATAAACCATGATTGGCTAGTTTCCAGAGAAAGAACTTTGTTCTATCATGGATGTTACTTCTCCACAAACACTTCCACCATAATTCGCCTCTCAAGCTATTTACTTCATCCAAACTGTAAGCATACTTCACAGTGAAAGGACTGAACTTAGTAGCTGGCCAAATTAGTTTATCTTTCTGATGATGTTTTGCCCAAAAAAATCCTCTGATGTTCTCCACCATTTCAAGATCAAAGAGGTTATTTATAAAATTCCAGTTCTAGTCTCCGTTTGTCTTTTTCAATGAACTAACCATTCCCATACAAAGTAAGGGGAGGATTCGTTGGAGTAGGCAAAAAGTTTGGATTATTGGGAACCCAAAGATCTTCCCAAAGATTAATAGAATCTCCTTTCCCAACTCTAAAACACATCCCTTTACTACCAAAGCTCTTGTTTTAAGAATTCCACCCCATTGCCAAGAGCATCCAGGTTTCTTTTTGCATCTTATGAAGGAGGAGTAAGGGAAGTATTTAGCTTTCAAAGCTGTGGAACAAAAGAGAATAAGCAGTGGCTGTCTCTTATGTGAGAAGATAAATTTACAATTAAAATATTAGTCTCAAATTCATATCTTCTAGTTAATTTTATTGTTCAGGCAAAAAAGGTGTATAGTTTAATATTTGATTGGATTTTGAAGTTGGAAGCTTCATTTGGTTCAAGTCTACGGGACTTTCAAAAAAAAAAATTCTACCGAAAAAAATGAATGAATGAAAAAAAAAAAATACGCACTGAACTCTAAATGGTTGAAGCAAGGTTTCAATCCGAAGTGAAATAATTAACTGAAAGAATAAACCAATTAATAATATAAAAAAAAAATTTGGATATCATGGGAACATTTATTTGTAACTTCCCAATGATTTTTCTTGTAAATTCTAATATAATGTGATAAATTTAAACATTAAATCAAGATTGAAGGACTAAAAAATAAAAATAAAATTTTACTTTGTTATCTTTGATCAACTATTTTTTCAGGTTTACGAACTTTCAAGTTCCAATGATGTTAAAATAGCTTCCCAACGATAGATCTTGTTGACTTCTTTGATTATGAAATTAAGAATGAGAGAATAGTAACATATTTAGCAAAGGCTAAGGCTAAAGAGGCAACAAACATTTTATTATCTTAGTTTTAGAGTAAAATTATTGTATCATATAAAATTACAAAAATATCCCATATAAATGGATTTAACGTGTTCCAACAGGTTCCACCCATTAGTAACTATTTTTTTAATGTGTCTTGTTGGATGATACTAGTATGGATCTAATCCAATATCATATACTCAAACCTACAAATTATAGTTCGGGTTCGTGTTGTGGTAATGGATCATATGGCATTTTACTAGGTCTAATTTTGACTTTTAATTATTTTGTATCAAATATAATTTTTTTTGGAAAAAAAATAATAAAAGCTAAACCTAATTCTAATTCAATATTGTTATAAAAAAAATGTAAAGAGGAATGACTAATATTTATCTTTTTTTTATTCCTATTTATTTTAAATAATCATTATGCATACAAGCATCCATGGCTCAATAAATCGATTGGAATAAGCGTACTCTTTTGAATTATGACATTTTCAAAAAAAGTTTGGATTTTTTTTCTCTGTTGTTTATTTCCAAAAGGATTAGTTATCCACCAAGCTTTACTATTAATCAATATGGATAAATTGATTATGCTAGCACAAAGTAAAAAATAAAATGCATACAATAAAAAAATTGAAAATTCTAAAATAAATAAGGGAGACATAAGCAGCGAGTTTTCTTTTTCATAATACAACAAACAAAAAGATCAAAAGTAATATAATATCCCTAGTTCAATAACCCAATAGAACCCAGCTCATTTTCAATCGACACTCGGATCCAAT
The DNA here is from genome assembly GCF_031755915.1 of Ziziphus jujuba. NCBI lineage: Eukaryota > Viridiplantae > Streptophyta > Magnoliopsida > Rosales > Rhamnaceae > Ziziphus > Ziziphus jujuba. Next base: position 13,710,489 of record NC_083380.1, on the reverse strand, counting down.
TAAAAATTGTGGAAATCTACTAAACAAAAAGGGAAAACAAAACGTTTTTATGTAATCCACCAAATGGATAATGTGATAACACAAAACACATATGATGTAACATATGATAATTTTTTTGTAAAACGAACTTCATGCTTATTTTGAATTCTTATTTTGAACTGTATAATACTATATGTGACTATAAATCATTAAATATATGTTATTTATGTTACACATACGATTGCAAAGGATGCAAAATGATATGAAGCGCATGTTTGTTAGTAATTTTTTAACTAAATAAGTACTAAGAACAAAGAAAAAGCACTAAGTTTTGTGTTTGGCAAAATATTAGAAAATGTTTTTTTGCATAAAAATTTAACCACTTAGGGTTTCTGGAAAAATAATAGAATTGATATTTTTTCAAATAAATGCTTTAGGATGAAAAAAAATTAAGCATTCAGTACATTAATCACAATATAAAAATATAAAAAATAAATTTAAAAATACTTTTAATTGTGTATAATCAAATATTCGACCATTTATTTTATAAAATACTAGTTAAAAAAAAAATGCTACCAAAACTTAGTGCTTATAGAAAAACACTCCTAAATATGCAGGAAGTATCTTCTCAACCAAAGTAGAATTATGAAGAACCTTATAAATTGATTATTCTTTTGTCATCAATAGTGAGTTTATAACAATTATTAAAATAAAAAAATAAAAAAATAAGTTTAAGGGTAAGAAGAAATTTTCAATATCCATATAGTAGAATAAAAAATAAGAAGAAATTAATGCGAGAATTTCGATACTTCAATTTATAAAATAAAAATAAAAATTTTAAAAATTTTAAAAAAAAATTTAAAAAAAAAAAAAAAAAAAACCTACTTCTTTTGTGTATTTCGAAATAGAAGTATCATCTTTAGCTCAATATTAATATTAATATTAATAATACTACCATTTATGGCCCTAAATTCAAATTGTTAGTTAGCTTATAATGATTGAATGTGGAAGAAGCATAATTTGAAAATCTGAGGCAATGCGCGGGAGTTCCCATTTCAGGAAGTTCCACGGAAGCTGTTCACGTTCGCTCCAAACCCAACCTATCGGCGGCAACAAACTCCTAGACACCAACATTTCAACTTCCAAACCAATCCCATCGAAGAAAACATTGACCCAGAAGCACCATCCCAACAACAAGCTTTCCAGCCCATCAGAAGCCGACATTGTCAAATGGAACATGGCCATCACGACCCACATGCGCGACGGCCGATGCGAGGCTGCCCTTCGTGTCTTCAACACCATGCCCCGTCGCAGTTCGGTCAGCTACAACACCATGATATCTGGGTACTTGTCCAATGACAAGTTTGATCTTGCTAGAGATATGTTTGACAAAATGCCTGAGAAAGATTTGGTTTCGTGGAATGTTATGCTTAGTGGGTTTGTGAGGTATAGGGATCTTGGTGCAGCACGTTTGTTGTTCGAACGGATGCCTGAAAGGGATGTCGTTTCCTGGAATGCTATGTTATCGGGTTATGCTCACAATGGGTATGTCGATGAGGCCAGGAAGATTTTTGAGATGATGCCTTATAGGAATGGGATATCATGGAATGGGTTGCTTGCAGCCTATGTGCAGAATGGAAGGATAGAGGATGCTCGTAGATTGTTCGAGTCAAAAGCGGACTGGGAAGTGGTTTCTTGGAATTGTTTAATGGGTGGGTATGTAAAGAAGAAGAGTTTAGTTTATGCCAGACAGCTTTTTGATCGAATGCCTTTGAGGGATAAAGTTTCGTGGAATACCATGATTACAGGTTATGCCCAAAATGGGGAAATGTCTGAGGCAAGGAGATTGTTTGAGGAGTCTCCTATACGAGATGTGTTTGCATGGACAGCAATGGTGTCAGGTTATGTGCAGAATGGAATGTTGGATGAAGCAAGAAGAATTTTTGATGAAATGCCAGAAAAGAATTCTGTTTCGTGGAATGCAATGATTGCAGGCTATGTTCAATATAAGAGAATGGACATGGCAAGGGAATTGTTCGAGGCAATACCTTGTCGTAATGTCAGTTCTTGGAATACAATGATCACTGGCTACTCTCAGAATAATGATATTGCTTATGCTAGAGTTATTTTTGATAGAATGCCTCATCGTGATTCCATCTCTTGGGCAGCTATTATTGCTGGCTATGCTCAAAATGGTCAAAGTGAAGAGGCTTTGCATCTTTTTCTGGAAATGAAAAGAGAAGGTGAAAGGTTGACTAGGTCTTGTTTTACCTGTGCTTTGAGCACTTGTGCTGATATTGCTGCCTTAGAGACAGGGAAGCAATTGCATGGACGAGTGGTAAAAGTAGGATATGAAACTGGATGCTATGTAGGAAATGCACTCCTTGTTATGTATTGTAAGTGTGGAAGCATAGAGGAGGCATATGGTGTGTTCAAAGGGATAGCAGAAAAAGATGTTGTCTCGTGGAACACAATGATTGCTGGCTATGCAAGGCATGGATATGGTAAAGAGGCACTTGATGTTTTTGAGTCAATGAAGGCAGCAGGAATCAAGCCAGACGATGTCACATTGGTAATTGTCGATATATTTCATTTTATATCTACTTGTTCGAGTTACAATATGAAGTCCATATAAGCAAAACCTTATGCTAAGATGAAAAAACTATAGATTTTAGCAGAAAATTGTTCAGCTTCCCCATGACCATCACTGACATTCTGCATTTTTCTTTAGCTAATAACTGCATTTCTTAGTTTCAAATGTACTCTCCAAAAACTTGACCTGGTTTCCTTACTGATTTAATACAGATACAACCAATCAAGTTATAACAAGGTCAATAAGGAATTCTTCGATTTGTGCATTCATAACTAAATCATCATATGATGTTTTCATAGGGCAGTACACCAAGATAGTTAAGGGTTTAAAGTTACTTTGTCTTTTTATGTGCACCTGTTTTTCTCCTGAAGTGTTCTGTTTTCTTCCAATTATGTTTCAGGTAGGTGTATTGTCTGCTTGTAGTCATACTGGTCTGGTAGAGAGAGGCACAAAATGCTTTTACGCAATGAATCAGGATTATGGCATAACTGCAAATTCGAAACATTACACATGCATGATTGATCTCTTAGGTCGAGCTGGGCGCCTGGATGAGGCCCAAAAGTTAATGAGAAGTATGCCCTTTGAACCAGATGCTGCAACATGGGGAGCTCTACTTGGTGCAAGCAGGATTCATGGAAATACTGAATTAGGTGAAAAGGCAGCAGAGATGATTTTTGAGATGGAGCCTGAAAATGCAGGTATGTATGTCCTTCTCTCAAATTTATATGCAGCTTCCAGCAGATGGAGTGATGTTGGTAAGATGAGATTGAAAATGAAGGATAAGGGAGTGAAGAAAGTACCTGGATATAGTTGGGTTGAAGCACAAAACAAAATTCATACGTTTTCGGTTGGGGATTCTGTACACCCGGAGAAGGATAAGATATATGCCTTCTTAGAAGAATTGGATTTGAAAATGAAGCTGGATGGGTATGTTTCTTCTACAAAGTTGGTTCTACATGATGTGGAAGAAGAGGAGAAAGAACACATGCTCAAATATCACAGTGAGAAATTGGCTGTTGCATATGCAATTTTGTCAATACCAGCTGGCAGACCCATCCGTGTTATAAAGAACTTACGGGTGTGTGAAGACTGTCACAATGCCATCAAACACATATCGAAGATTGTGGGAAGGTTGATAATTGTAAGGGACTCTAACCGTTTTCACCACTTCAGCGAGGGTTCATGTTCTTGTGGAGATTACTGGTGAGAGTGGTGCAGATGTGAGAGTGGTGAAGTTTACTCTGCAAAAAAACCAAAGGTTTTTTCCTGCAGTCTAGTCTCTGGACTTCATATTGGTTGGAATTTCTTTTCACTTATGAAGAAGTCAAGTTATATTCTGCAGAAAATGTTGTTATTTGATGATTAAGAGCTGTGTTCTTGGAAAACAAAGTACAGTTAAATCTGAATGTGAATCAACAAAAGGTGTGGGGGAAAAGTGAATCATAAAATGAAGAGCAGAAGATCAGCTGATTAGGAAGGAGAAGATCCAAATTGTTTTCTTGGAGGCCATGTCATATTCTACAAAAAGCAGCCATGTCAATGTATCATATATTGCTCTCAACATGATCAAAAGCGGATTTTGGTCTCTAATGATTAATATACCCTTATTATTTATTGCTTGAGAAAATACCAGTTGAGAAGCGAGATATTGAAGCTGAAAACTCAAAGTGACCAAGTCGTATAACTCCCAAAAATAAATAATTTCTTATGCCAAATGCATCATTGAATGTCTCCACACTGCCGCTGTTCAACCGGCACGTTAACAGATGCAGGTGCTTCATGTGAAACCGTGGACCAGATCTGTTCAGTGGTCCTAAGATGTGTCATATTCTTTTGTTTTTTTCCCCCCTTTTTTTGAAAAATGTAATTTAAATAAGATTATAATGTCTAAAGATTTAAAAAGGCATCATACCATCTGCTAAAGATGTGAGAATCAGATTATACTGCATCATGCAGCATACTTGTAAATGTATACATATACTTCATAAATTTTGCACTACAAAATAATGCTTCTTCATTCTACATTCCCTAGTTTTATTTTTACGTATTTATTTATTTTGGTCATCAACTTCATGCTACATTTAATTTGTCAAAAATCTAATGCATACAATAACATACCACCTTTGGACTCATTTACAAATTGAGAGAGAGAGAGAGAGAGAGAGAGAGCAGAGTTGGCTTTTCTTCAAAATCCCCCACATTTTCCTTTTCGATTGTTAAATTGAAAAAATGGAACAAAAATTAAAAGAGTCCACCTTTAGACTTCATTGATAAATTGAAAAGGAAAAAGAAAGAGAGACAGCAGAGTGTGTTTTTATTGAAACCCACATTTTCCTTTTCTATTGCATCACACTACAAAATGGAACAAAAATACATTGTTTCTCTGGAATATAAAAATAGTTACAGGAGTACAACATGTCTTTCTATTGTAGCAAAACAATGAAGTGTAATAAATTAGAAGTCCTAATGTTAGCTTCTACCCAAAAAATGATCTTCAAAATGATCTTACCAAGCATCCTTTAGACTTCATTGATAAATTGAAAAGGAGAAAGAAAGAGAGACAGCAGAGTGTGTTTTTATTGAAACCCACATTTTCCTTTTCTATTGCATCACACTACAAAATGGAAAAAAAATACATTGTTTCTCTGGAATATAAAAATAGTTACAGGAGTACAACATGTCTTTCTATTGTAGCAATACAATGAAGTGTAATAAATTAAAAGAGTCCTAATGTTAGCTTCTACCCAAAAAATGATCTTCAAAATGGATCTTACCAAGCATCCTTTACGCACATAATGCTGGAAAAAGGGCACAAGGAAAATGTTAATCTTCTGACTCCTTCTAATACACAGAATATGGACTCAGGCATGGAGAGCAGCAACCTTTTGAGCTATGCCATCAATTGCCTCCTCATTGACCTCGGGGATTGTCTCCTCCTGCAGGAAAACTCGAATCAGCAAATTGGATAAATGCATGTTGTATCAGTTCTGAAACTTAATTTTCAGATAAAAAATCCTATAATCATCAACATCGAAAGACAAAAAGTTCTTCCCATATTTGTTTTTTGTCTTAAATTAAATCGTCTTTTTTCTTTTTTTTTTTCTTTTTTTTTTTTTTTTTTTTTTTTGGTTGGTAGAAAAAGAATATCACAAAACTGCTTCACAAATATGGAACCGTTTCCTAGTAGCATTTGAAACCACAATTCAACCGTTTTTATCACCTATAGAAGACAATATAACAACAGCACGAAAAGCACAATTACAGTCAGAAATAGACCCAAAAAATGGACACTGCAAATGGGAAAAGTAAAATGATGCCATTCTTATTGTTTCACAAAAAGCATAAACATGGAAAATAAGAAACTTTTAAATGAGTACAGTTGGTTAACTTGAATTTCCAGAATTATTAACTTGAATTTCCAGAATTATTTTCATAAGCCAAGAATACAATGAATTCTATATTTCATTTAAAAGGTTACACTGCCAGTTAATATTACCAGTCACGACACATCCTAAGTGTGACAAAAAAGATTATTGGATATTAGTAATTGCATAAACTCCTGCCATAAGAATAATCAATCAATAAAGAGCCATCATTAACAAGTGCATAAACAGAGAAAGAAGATTTATCTTCATTAGAACACTTACCTCTAAATCTTGTCTTGGTTTTACACCTATACACTTGGAAGCACTTATGCTAGCACTCTTCAACAAGCTACGAGCACTGTAGTTTGGCTTGTTAGGTCCATTTTGTGCACCTGTACTTACATTATCTGATCCATCTTGCTGCGACTTTGGAGGACTCTCGAGGGTTGTGGCAACAGAAGCTGCAGTTCTCCTTTCAAAATCATTATTTTGATTATCAGTCTCATCCTTAGGTGCAGTAACCCGCTCTCTGAAGCAAAAAAGGAAAAAGATAAGAAAACCAGGTTCAGTTTCCAACTGCAATAAGCATCATCATTCACTAAACTATATTTATGTTAGCTTAGTGGACCTTCTGCTCCCCAGTGGAATACCCGCATCAATAGGAATGGCACTGGCAAGGATAAGACAAGAGGGCACTCCAAGTATGTGCAAGTTTTAGGGAAAAGAGGCACCTAAACTAACATGGATACTTGCCAACACGAGACAGACCGACACTCAAACCCAGTCAAGTGAAATGCATAATTAACTAGAAGATTTGGTGGCACAAAAATAGGCCAGTTTCTTATGAGGAAAAAACATAGATAATATATTGTTCTTAAACCAGAAAAATAAGAATTAATATGCAGTAGGATAAAAAAGAGGATATGGTAGCCCGAAATTGTGGTTATAAATATATTTCAAACACAAAAACCATACAAAATTTCCATATTTTTTTTATCCCAAACATACCTGGGTAAGGAGGCATGCTGCCTCTGCAGTGGAGTGTTTTTTTCACCTTTACCATAATGCTCCTCAAGATGTGCAAATTGTCTCTTGAATCGGTCAACACCACTAAATCGATAAAATAACAGGTTAAAATGATTCATATTGTATAGAACCTATACACTATATAAGAGAATTGGTAACTTGAAAACTATTAGATCTATATCCTGTAAATTAGTTTAAGAGTTTCCAAGATTACAAAGGTTCCCAACTACAGGACTTGGGAGATTCCTTAATTTTGAGGTTTCTTAGATTTGTTCAAATTACACAAGACAAACTAAACAATGAACTAACAAAACAGAAAAACATAATTGTTATTCTATGTTATTTGATAGAAAATGTACAAATAAAAAAGGGTTGTTGTATCCTCCTCAGCATTATTTTACAACCACAATACCAATATTTTGAAACACAAAACCCAACCATACAACAACAAAATTTTCAGCAAAAATGGTGTCAGCTAGACTATAAAAATTTTACTCAAGGATGCAATGGTCGAGTCAAACATCACAGAAGTATTAAAATATATCTACTGAAATTTTTGTGGTAGACCCAGACTAACGGGAATGTGATTGGCAGCATACTAAAATAAAACATGCTAGAAGCTTATGGGTGCACCACTCCAATAGCTGATTTCTTAATGTGTCGGAATGCATTAAATGACTAATCTAATTCTAAGATGGAGGCAACTAATTTCTTTATTATTTTCACATTAAGGAAAACTTGGAAATAAAAGGTAGATTACTGTTTCAGTAGAGATGGAAAATACTTCTTTTTTTCCAGTCAAATTAAAAAGCAATCTAATCTATTATGATCTCAAAGTGTTGGATCACTAAAGTAGCCATTTTGTAGACATTTGGAGACAACAAAGGCAATCAAAAGTCATTTGCACATCATAAATCACAAAAAATATAAAATAAAATTCAGAGCACAAAAACCAAAATAAAGAAGAGAGGTTCCTGCTCCACCATTGTCATATAACTAAACATTTAAAGAATAACAACATCAACAACAAGAAGTTGATTAGTTTAATAAGAGGATTGTCTGGCTATTGTATGGCATTTAAAAATCATTTCAAAGATTATAAATAACTTCCTAACCTTGGGTACATAAAACTAGTCTGGTCTCCACCCCGAAGGTACTCCTGCAGCATCTGGGGGTGATACTCTAAAATCTGTTTATTTACAAATAGAAGATTCATTATAGCAATGGTGAGGAGTAGAGGCCATAATGTTAAAACAGCAACCATATCAAGCTTTAAGGTCATACCTCCCGATAGATCAACTCTCTTACATCATCTTTTGTCAATTTCCTTCTTTCAAACTCAAATTCAAGTTTTGAAATGGGTTGAGTGGATGGCTCACGATCCACATTTGCCAAACCATTAAAGTAAGGATCAGACAATGCCTACAAGCATAACACCATGCGCAACAGGAAGTATTATGATCCCAAAACCTAATATTTTGAACAGTTATTATAAAGGCTCTGTCGATCTCCAGTTGTTTAATGCAGATTATGAGATGCTAAAAACTTGAGTTACCATACCTCTTCAGCCGTTGGACGGTCTTTGGGATCAAATGCAAGTAGGCGCTCCAGCAGCCGAAGAGCTAATGGATCTGCATTAGGGAACTTCTGTGCAAATGGAACTGGTTGCTTTTTCCGCATGCTACTAAGGTACCTTCTTGCTTTTTCATTCCGTATCTGCCAATTTTATCATAAGAAACCATTTATAATCCAAGGAGAAACTATAGTAGAGCCTGAAACCCAAAAACAAACTTGAAATGTGATACACATATATATATATATATATAGAGAGAGAGAGAGAGAGGGAAACAAATTTTTAGTAAAACTTAGTAGAATTCAGGGAAAGCTGGCTAAAGGCCTTTTTACTTTTTCATTCCAGAGGGGAAAGAGGTAGATCTTTCAGCATCTAATTACTCAATAATTCATGTCAGAATATCGGATATTAAAATGAGCTAACCCTTGCAATAGATTCAGAAGGTGGGGTGCCAAGCAAATCTGTCATAAGATCCAATTGGTGTACCACATTTTTCCCAGGGAACAGTGGTTTTCCCGTAAGCATTTCAGCAAATATGCATCCTATGCTCCAAATGTCAATTGCAGGAGTGTACTGAAAATAAAATACGATAAAAATATTGAATCTTAGAAACAAACATTATGACAATAAACAAAACCATAAGCAAACATTTAGAGAGAGAGAGAGAGAGAGAGAGAGAGAGAGAGAGAGACTAGATAGAAGATATATCAAACCTAAAACCTCTTAGAAAGGTGTTAGTAAGTCCTAGTACTTTTTTATAAGAACCATAACTTTTATTAATCAATATATAAATGAAAAAATATACACCAAAAAAAAAAATGGCAAGAAGATAAAAATCCTCCACAAAACCAGGAATTTCATCAAAAATCACATGCAATAAAATCCAGCTTACTTTCGAGAAAAATGACCCACAGAGTTCGGGAGCACGATACCACCGAGTTGCAACATAGTCCTTCACAAAGTACAAAATTAATGAAATTAAAAATAAAAAATGGAAGCTCAGTAAGCAAGTAGTGTGGTTAACACCTACTAAGGGAGCTTAAAAGAAAATAAAAGCATATAATAGAATTTAAATATCATTCAGAGAAATAGAACTTCAGAAATTGTAATGAAAATTATTTGCCTGACTGAACAACTTACAGTCCAAAATATAGCTGATGGAGCATCATTAAAAGATACTCGGGCAAGCCCAAAATCACATATCTTTAACTTACAGTCAGCATTAGCAAGAATGTTCTTTGGCTTCAAATCTCGATGGAATACATTTGCTGCAATAAATTTGGCAAAATTAATAATACTTCACTAGAGCTGCAAAAGCCAAAGGGATCACCGAAAAACACACCAACCTGTATGAATGTACTTAAGACCACGAAGAAGTTGGTATAAGAAAAACTGATAATGTTCAGGAGTAAGATCATCATTTGCCTTAATTACTTGGTGAAGATCAGATTCCATTAGCTCAAATACAACATAGATATCTCTGAATTCTCTCCGAGATGGTGGAAGCATAATGTGCTTTATCTCAACAATGTCTGGATGGCGAAGCAATCGAAGAAGCTTAATTTCTCTGAGAATCCGAGTGGCATCAGATACATGCTCAAAAACATCATTAATTTTCTTGATTGCAACCCTTTCTCCAGTGTGACTGTCAATCGCAGAACCAACAACACCATAACTTCCTTTCCCAATAACTTCCTGAATTTGGTATCGATTTGCCTCTCCATACTCCGTGAAGAATTCCGTTTCTAATCCACCCTATACAAAGACCAGCTATCATCACTTATTTAAAATTTATACATTAAATTACAAAAGTAGGGGGAAAAAAAGATAGAAAAACACAAACGTAATTCATATATTGACATACAAACATTTTATATGTAGTTCCAAAAGTCAGGATATAATTAAAGCCTATCATATATATCATTAAATAATTTAAAAGTAACCAACTTTTGGAATATGGGTAAATCCAATCGTGGTTGACCACAGAGAAGAATATATCAGTGCTCTAATAAAGTGGACTCTATTGAATATAATAATTTATCCAATCTTAGGAAACAAGAAATGAAAGGCCTTTTTGAACTAGAAAAAAAGATGGTTGATGCCAATGAAACAAGAAGAAGCTGCCAATCATTTAAGACGATGCAGATTGCAATTAGGTGATCGAATTAATGATCCTGATTGCTTCAAAAGAAAATTAATTTGGATGACAATTTACAAGAAGTAGAGGAACTTAATTACAGGAAGGGCATATTAAATGAAGTTATTAACTAGGGAAAAAAGAGCTCCAGGTGGTAGGATTAGAGTCTTATTCAATAATATCTAATTAGTTTAAAAATGGTAGTCGATAGAAAAAGATGAAATACAGATACCATTCAATTAAGAACATACAAAAGAACTCATAGCTCTCGTAATCATCACAACCCAGTAGCTGAAGAACTAATAACCTCCCTTCTATAAAAGTTAAACCTTCTTTTTTCAGAATAAAATATGTTGCCGTGCAACAGAATTTCTTTTAAACAACACCAACTGGTCAAAATTAGTTTAATTAATAAGTCTCCATCTCCTTAAGTCCCATATAATCAAGTTTAAAATCCCAAAGCTTCAATAACTTCTGTTCTCCCAAATTCTCTCGGCAACCATAAGAAACCCAACACAAAACACCAAACCTCAACAACTCTTACATGTTTAATCTCCAGCCTTGATTCATTTTTTTTATTTTTTTGGGGCAATCAAACAGTTTTAATTGGAACATTTCTAGTCGACCAATCAAAAGACTAAGAAGACAAAATCAAACCAAATTAATAAATAAATGCCTGCAAACAGCAAAACTCAACACAACCAAGTATACCAATCAAATAAAAGTACGAAATATGAATCAAGACAAATGACGCACTGCACAACCAAATCAGATCAAACACTCAGGAAGAAAAAAAAATAAATATAAAAACACAACCAAAAAAAAAAAGCATAACAGATCTCAGTTAGAAGTGAAAACCCAATAGAACCCAGATCCTTAAATGGCAATAGAGAATGGAAAAGAACCTTCTTTTGGGTATCCATAGAGCCAGGTTTGAAGTGGGTACGCAGAGGCACTTGGAGGATCTTCAAACCAGAGACGTCAAAATCTTGTTGTTCTTCTTCAAGAATTGAGCTTTCTTCTTCTTCTCCTGGTTTTGTTTCCCGTCTTTGGACTGTGGACGATTCAGCGCGTAAATCGGTCAAAGAGACGTGGCTATCATTACCATGATCAATATTCGAATTATATTTACTTTTATTATTATTGTTATTTCTCTTATTATTATTATTAGAAGGAAGAGAAGAAGAAGTAGTAGATGAGCGACGTTGAAACCAGCGACGAACCCCGTCCACTAATGTTGCTCCACTCCCCATATAAAATCAGCCCTTTTAGAGAATTCGATTCTCAGCCAATCGATTCTCAAGCATTGCCCGCTTTACCCTCTCTCTCTCCCTCTCTGATGGGTCTTTCTTCTTTCTCGCTCTTTTTCTCTCTCTTTCTCGGATTTTTCTTTTTCTCTCGGCCCGATCGCTGCGGAAAATAACACTGAATTTTCTTATTAGCCACTGAGATCGATTTTTTTTTTTTTTTTTTTTTTTTTTTTTGCCAGATGTGGTTTTCGCTCTTCTTGTTCACTTCGAAAAGATTTTTCTTTTTTTCTTTTTTTTCTTTTTTTTCTTGCTCTCTGTCTTCTCACTTGGGTCATTTTCGTTGCATTTATTCATGATCTCTTTGAGAGACACATCTTTTAAAAAATAAAAAAATAAAAAAAATAAAAAATAAAGGATTTTTCGAAGACAATTTTTTTTGTTTTTTTCACAAACCATACGTACATATATATATATATATATGAGCATATTGCATTATTGATTAGTACTTTTTTTTTGTGTTTTGGAAAAGATAATAGGTGTATTAATTAAGAAACACGGTTACGTAAATCAGTTTGAAGAACATGATCCAGCCATGTAGGGCTGTCCTCAAACCAATATTCATACACAGATAAATTGAAAGCACAATTAAGCAAGACAATGTGCTGCAATATAGAGATAGTAATCCAGATCATGATACGACGATACGATTTGAAAATAATACAAAATAAATGGATTTAGATTTATTATAAATGGATTCGGATCAAGTTTAACACGATTATTAATCGTGTCATTTTCAGATTAATCCGTTTAATTCGAAATTGACACGCTATAATCCATTTAAATTTAATTTTAAATTATAATTTTAGCTATAGTATATTATTTAACAAGTAAAAAATATTACAAATTTAAAAACTTTATAAAAGTAATTTTTTATTATTAATTTTTTAAAGACAAATTTTCAAAAGTAAATTTTTTTATTAATAGGTTAATTTTCAATAAATAGGTTAATTATTAGATTAATAGGTCAATATTCAGGTTAATAGATTAACAGGTCAACATAATGTGTTAAAGTAATCATGTTAAATAAGTCGGGTTAGTATTTTAGATACCTGACACGATTAATAAATAGATCGGATTAGGGTTGAACATTTTTGACACGATTATTAAACGGATCAACACGAATCCGACACGTGAACACGAATTGCCACCTCTACTGCAACATACATATATATATAATATTTTTTTAGCCCTTTTATTATTAAGTTTCTTAAAAAAAAATTATTCCGACTATCAATTTTGATACCCAATTATTGCATTTTTAAATTAAACTGCAAATCAAATCTTGAAAAATTAGAAACAATTTTTTTTCTACTTTTATTAAAAATATATAGATTAATAATTTTACGAATATAAAGAGAAGAGTAGTGGGTCCAATGTGGTGACAATCTAATTTCTTGGTCCCAAAAACGAAAATGGGTGGTTTTTTTTTTTTTAGGCGTGCGGTCACGATTCAATGATTCGATGCTACTGGCTTATTGAAAGGGCAAACCAACATTTTCCAAGTAATGAAAAAATTACAAATTCTAAGAAAAAGGAAAATTACTTGGTTTTTGATGCAGTGAAATAGAAAACAGAAATAGAAATTCCAGTAACCAGCTCACAGAGAAATGTGAGAGGCCGATGAAGACAAGTTTTACTCAAGATTTCAGTCTATTGTATATTCAACAGCAACCAGCAAAAGAAGAACCCCTTTTATTCGGGAAGAACGGCTTTTTTATACAGAAGAAAACAAAACTTAACTGACTTATTACCTAAAGCAAGATTAGCCAACTATTAATAGCAAAACAAATTAAATGGTTAAATGAAACGGTGTGGATTGATAAAGACTTTCTAGGAGGTTGTCAAAACAGCTACTACATCGTTTTTACAGATAATGCAATGGTAGCAATTTTAAGCCTTCTGCTGCAGCAATTCTTCTCCTCCCTGAAAGAACTCGTCCTCGAGTTCATTGCTGACCGTTGGAACTGAATCTGGCAGATAATATGGATGGAGGTCTGCAACATTGAAAGTGGAAGAAATTTTGAATTGTGGAGGTAAATCAATGACATAGGCATTGTCACCAAGCTGCTTAAGCACGGTAAAAGGATTTTTCTTCTTCAGTTTCAACTTATGATAAGTGCCAGTGGGGAAACATTCTTTACGTAGGAAAACCATCACGAGATCACCTTCCTGATAAACTTTAGTCCTGCGATGTCAATCAGTTGCTTCTTTATATTTTGCATTAGAAGCTGCAATGCGTTGCTGGATTTCTTTGTGGAAAACAACATATTGCTCTGCAAATGTGTTGGCTTTGTTGTGTGATTGCCCCTTGACAATGAGAAAATCAGTGGTGTGATTTGGAGGTTTAATATACACAATGGAGAATGGAGTGAGATTGGTGGTTTGATTGAGCATGCTGTTATAAGCAAACTCAACTTGTGATAAAACCAAATCCCATTGCTTTGGCTTGTCATGAGCAAGACTTCAGAGCATATTTCCCAATGTTCTATTCACAATCTCTATCTGGCCATCAGTTTGGGGATGGTAAGCACTGCTGTACTGAAGTTGAGTACCAAATTTGAACCACAAGACCTTCCAAAAATGGCTTATAAATTTGATATCCTGGTCAGAGGTGATGGTCTTAGGAACTCCATGTAAGCGCATAATTTTTTTAAAGAACATATTGGCAATGTTACTTGCATCAACGGTTTTCTTGCAAGGAATGAAGTGGGCCATTTTAGAAAATCGGTTAACCACTGCATATATGGAATCCACTCGATGATGTGTGACGGGAAAAACAAGTATAAAATCCATTAAGAGATCTTCCCATATAGTGGCAGAGACTGGAAGAGGGGAGTAAAGTCTGGCGTTTTGGAGGTTTCCTTTGGCTTGTTGACAGGTAACAAATCTTTCGATAAAACGAGCGATATCCTATTTTATATGGGGCCAAAAGTATCTAGAAATGAGTGTAGCAATGGTCATATCTCTACGAACGTGTGCTGCCAACCCACCAGCATGCAATTCTCCAATTAATTATATGTGTAGAGATGTATCGGGGATGCACAATGGATTTTCTTTTCAGTAATGTGATAATCTGCTGCACATTCATGTTTTTCACATTTTTCCTAGATATCACTAAATTCAAGGTCAGAGGGGTAGAGTTCTTTGATAGAAGTAAACTGTTTGAGAGAAATTTGGAGAGTGGCAAGTAATATGGGTTTCCTGCTTAAAGCATCAGCCACAGTGCTGAGTTTCCCAGCACAATGCTGAAAAGAATAATGAAATTTGTGAAGAAATTGCATCCAACGTGCATGGAAGTTATTTAATTTCTTTTGGGAGTTAAGGTACTTCAATGGTTGATGATCACTCCTTAAAATAAAGTCTCGTTGAATCAAATAATGCTTCCAATGGTCAAATGCATGTACCACCGCATATAGCTCTTGTTCATAGATGCTCCATTTCTGTCTAGCCTCACATAATTTTTCACCGAAAAATTCAATTGGTTTGCTTTCTTGTATTAACACAGCTCCTATGCCAAATTTAGAAGCATTGGTTTCAACCTCGAAGACCTTATCAAAATTGGTCAATGCAAGGACCCGTGCTTGTGTTAGTTTCTGCTTAACAACATTGAAGTTATTTTCTTGCTCATCTCTCCAATGGAAATTTCCTTTCTTCAAAAAGTTGGTCAAAGGAGCAACTATGATGTTGAAATTTTTAATGAATCTTCTGTGAAAATTTGCCAATCCATGAAAACTTTGAAGCTTTTTGAGGATCAGTGTGGATTCCATTCTTGCTGATAATAAACCCCAAGAATAATAATCGCTCAGTTAAAAATTCACACTTTTTGATGTTAAGATACAATTTGTTAACTAGGAGAGCTTGAAAAACCATTCTTAAATGAGCCAAATGCTGCTGTGTATCCATGCTAAAAATTAGAATGTCATCAAAGTAGATAACGACAAAGGGAAACGACTTCAAGACTTGGTTCATGAGCCTCATGAAGGTGCTTGGCACGTTGCACAAACCTAATGGCATCACTAGCCACTCATACAACCCATCTTTAGTTTTAAACACTGTCTTCTATTCATCTTCAGGCCTTATACAAATCTGATAGTATCCACTCTTTAGATCCAGCTTTGAGAAAATTTGAAAGCCTTCGAGTTTGTCCAACATATCTTCAAGTCTTGGTATGGGAAAGCTGTATTTGATAATTATCTTGTTAATTGCCTTACTGTCTACACACATTCGCCACGTCTCTTCCTTTTTATGAACAATCAAAGCAGATATGGCACACAGGCTTAAGCTCTCTCTAATGAGCTTCTTCTCCAGCTGGTCATCTACAATATCTTGCAACATCTCATGCTCCTTGGGACTCATTCTATAATGAGAAAGGTTTGGAATTTTAGATCTCGGGACTAAGTTGATGATATGCTGAATATCTCTCATAGGAGGAAGTTCAGCTGGTAGTTCAGTAGGTAAAATGCCTTGAAATTCTTACAGAAAGGATTTTATTGGTCATGGAACGGTTAAATTTTCAAGTTTTGAATTGGAAAGGACTAAAGCCATGATGAAAGAAGATTTGGTAAGCTGTGGGACATTTTGTGAAGTCTGGTTAGAGTGTTTTGGTGGCTGTGTGTGTTTATTAGGAGTGGAAATTTGTTCTGGAGTAAAAAGAAACTGAACCACCTTCTTACCGTTCCATTGGAAAGAATAAGTATTGGTCTTCCCACTATATTGAACATCTCTATCAAACTGCCAGGGCCTTCCTAGTAACAAATGACATGTATCCATTTCTACAATATCACATTCTACCTCATCTAAATTGTGGTTTCCGATAGAGAATTGTACGCGACATATTTCATCAACCATTTCACATTATCCTTTGAGACCCAGCCTATTTTATAAGGTTTAGGATGTTTAGAAACTGGAAGTTGTAGAGCCTTAACAAGGGATTTTGAAACCACATTCTCACAACTTCCACTATCTACAATCAACTCACAGACATGTTCATTGATAGTGCACCTAGTTCTGAAAATTGCTTTCCTCTATGCTTGGTTGGGGAGTTTAGCAGGTAACAGTAACTTCTCAAGAATGTAAACAATAGGGTCTCCAAGGTCTCCCATAAGCTTTTTGATTTCCTCTTGGTCTTCTTCTTTTTCATAGTTCTCTTCATCAAAGTTCTCATATTTTTCCTCCTCTTGAATGTTCAACAGTTTTCTTTAGGGGTTTTCATTAGATCGATGCCAAACTCACTGCATCTATAGCACTTGATTGGTGCTGGTCTAGCATAGGAATTGTTCAGTTTAGGTTGGAAAGAAGGTTGTCTGGTAGGGAGTCTATTGTTGTAGTCGTGAGTATTTCTAGAGTTATTTTTGCGAAAATCTGATGTGTTTTTGGCATTATTGTTTGTGATGTTTGGAGTGGAGGTGGCAGTGCTTGTGTTTATGGGAAGAGTGTTTTTATGTTTGTCCTGAGGAGTACCAGTTATAGGTCTCCATTTGTTAGGGGGTTTGGTTCTGTTATACTGCCTCTCCACAATGTTTGCTAAGTTAATGGCATCATTTGGAGACCATACTGAACTCATTTCAAGTTTTTCCTGAATGTCTCCATTCAATCCTGAGATGAACCGAACTACCTACTGCCTTTCTATCTCAGGTAAGTTATTTCTAAAGCTCAACCGATAAAACTCTTCAGTATATTCATTCACAGACCTATTTTCCTATTGACAATAATGATACTATTGATACAATACTTTGTCATAATCAGTGGGCAAGAACGTGACTTAATTCTCTCCTTCCCCTCTCTCCCTCTATTCATTTGTAATTGATCCCACCAAGCAGCAGCACATCCCCTCAACTTATATGTAACTAATTTCACTTGCTGAGACTCCGAAATATTCATATAATCCAGAAAATTTTCAGCAGAATATAACCAGTCCATAAATTTTTCAATATCCACATGACCATCAAAATAGGGAATATCAATCTTAATCTTATAGTCAAAGGATTCTTGGTTTCGGATATACATGCCTTGATTACCCAAACGAGGCTCGCCGAAAATGGGCTGAAAACGAGGCCTAGTTGTTGCCAGCAATGAAGCTTCAATCTCATCATCTGAATCTTCACGATCTATGAAATACCGAGATGGAAAAGGGGAAGTGAATTGAGGGGTCAGATCTATTAAAATGGGAGGTTCAGATCTGGGCAAATGTTGTGGAAGAGATGAGAAAGTGGTGCGGGTAAGTTCTGGTGGTAGACGAGCTATGTCTCATTCTATTGGACCAGAAACACCAAGACCTAAATGTGCGACAGGGGCACAGAAGTTCGATGGTGTGGCACGATTCAGTTGGGACAGAGCTTGTTGAATCTCCATGGAAAAGCTGTCAAACTTCTACTCCAGGCTTTGAATTGCAGCCGAGATGGCTTTTGTTCCCTATTCATCGCCTATATTTCTGCTGGTTCCTTCATCTAGAGCAGTCATGGTGAGCTTGGAAAGAACCTGCTCTGATACCAATTTGATACAGTGAAATAGCAAACAGAAATAGAAATTCCAGCAACCAGCCCACAGAGAAATGTGAGAGGCCGGCGGAGACAAGTTTTACTCAAGATTTCAGTCCATTGTATATTCAACAGCATCCAGCAAAAAAAGAACCCCTTCTATCCGAGAAGAACGACTCTTTTATACAGAAGAAAACAAAACTTAACTAACTTATTACCTAAAGCAAGATTAGCCAACTATTAATAGCAAAACAAATTAAACGGTGTGGATTGATAAAGACTTTCCAGGAGGTTGTCAAGATAGCTACGACGTCATTTTTACAGATAATGCAATGGTAGCAATTTTAAGCCCTCTGCTGCAGCAATTTTCCATGTTAATTGATTTTAATAATACATATAAGTTTATAATTAAATTTTTAATTATACAATATATACATTGAGTTTCAATTTGGAAGAATGTTAAGGTTAACGGGTAAGTTTTTAAAATGCAAAACTTCCTTAACATTAGTTGATAAAACTTCCATTATTGTAATCTATAAATGGATTTACTCTATATTTCTATATAAATGTGGCCCTTTTTATTTCAGATAATTTTTTTAGTTGATAAAACTTTCAAAATTGTTCATATGTTAATTATAAATGTCCAGACTTTACATCAAATAAAAATGAAAATTTGTTTTTATAAAAGCAGTTAGTAACATAGTTACATCACGTTTGATATACAAAATAATTATTATAGGAATACTCATTAATGTAATCATAAAAAAGGAAAAGGAGTAATTATTCTTATTGATATGTTTGTTTATTATATGGAATTAGATTCAATGTTTAGTATTTGCAAAAAAAAAAAAAAAAATTCTTTTCAAAAATGTCAAATTTAGAATAAAATAATTAAAAGTCAAAACTTTATATTTATTTGTGTATTTTGAGAATAAAGATAATTAATCTAAATTTAGATATATTTTAAATATGATAAGTATGTTGAAAAAAATAGTGAACTTTTTAAAAGAAATTATTATTATTATTTAGAACGAGAAAATATATATTTTTATAAAATAGATAATTTCTTAAATTAAAAATATACCAAATAAAGGAATAACAAATCATATATAATAGTTATTATGTCTGTTATGCATATGGAATGAATGAACCTTATATTGATGAAATTGGAGAGAATAGTAAGGAAATCATTTAAATTCTTTATTTTGATGGTTAAAATAAGGTAGAAAAGAAAAGAAAATGAAAAACTTAGAGAATGTATTCAATTAGAATTTGGAAGATTTTAAAAATGTTTATAAATTTAGAGGTATTTAATTTTAATTTTAAAAAAGTTTATACAAGTTTAATGATATTTAGTTCATATTTTAATAACTTTATGAAAGTCCATTAAAATCTATTTTTATTCAATTAAGTTTTTATAAAATTTTTTTCAAATTTATAGATATTTAAAAAGTCATTGATTTTAAAAAAATAATAAATTTTAATGGATTTTAAAAGTAGAATTATAAAGAAAATTATCAATAAAAAATCCAACATTAACCTTAAAAATTTCGTTGGATTCTTTTAAATTTTTTGTGAAGTTTATGAAATTTCATAACAATCCATCAAATCATTTAAAATCTATAACTCATTTTAAACCCATTAAACTCTACTTTTATTTCAACCAATATGTTTTCATTTCAAAATAAACAAAAAAGAGTGGGAAAAAAAAAGGTTTTAATTTTTTTTAATATACCTAAATTATCCTCAATATTAATATATGAAAATATTTATTATATTTCATATCTTATTATTTCCTTTACATTTACTAACAATCCAAACAAGAAATATAAATAAAAACTTTCATTTCTTTTATCTTCTATTTTTTTTTATTAAAGTTATATATATGTATATTTTTTATTACAAACATTACATTTTTTATCATGCATATGTTCTCAAAAATAATAATTTTTGAAGAAATTATATTTTTATATAATAATATTGATGATAATTTTTTTTGAAAATTATTATATTTAAGAATGGGCAAGAAAAAAAATACAGGCATAATTGATAATCATAATTTATTATAATTAGATAATGATTTTTAATTATACTAATATATTATTTATTTATTATAATTAATTTGTTATATATTTATAAATTTTTATATTATAATATAATATAACATAACAAATTATTAATTTATAATAACTAATATAACAACTAAATAAGAAAGAAAATAATAATAAATAAATAAATAAATCAAATCACAACCATCGTGATAGGTGAATGCCTCTTTCTGTCCTAAAGTCGTCGGAGTTATTGGTAAGAAGATATTGTCTGGAATTGAAAAGATCTTATCAATAAAATTTCTGTTTATTCCAGATCTAGATACCGTACCATAAAATAATTATAGACATATATATATATATATATATATATTTTATCCTTCTCTTCAATCCATGGAATAAAATTAACCAATTCAGGTTTCCATTGGAAGGCCTAGAATCTGCAAAGTTGTTGTGATTGGTAGTAACAGTGTTAAGTATACAGTAGTCTGACCAGGAAAAAAAAAAAATTGTTAATTGTATATAGGAAAAATCAATTTGGCCAATATTCTCTAAATGTTCCCAAGGAAAGTATCAAAAGTTTGAGAAAAATGCCCATGTGTGCCGTTCAAAAAACACCAACTTTCATTGTTTCTTTAGGTAAAAGTACCAAAAAATAGAAATAAAATATTTTTAAAAAAATGACAACAATATCTACATATTTTATTTAGATCTGTATGTATCTATTAAAAAATACAAAAAATTGTTATAATTCCTAACTAAACATAGGCTTAGAGGGTTTCAATTATATTATTTATTTCTATCTCAATCAAAATTTTTCATTGGTAGAAATAGAAATATTACTTAACCACAACTAGACCTGCTATATGTAAATCTATGCATATTTGTTTTATCAAATTTGCTTTTCTTATTAAGAAAAAAATTATTTACTTGAAGTTTTTGCATGAGAAATTTTATGCAAAAAAAAAGATGGTTGGCACACCATAATTCTCTCTCTTTTTTTTTTTTTTTTCTTTTTTATAAGTAGCACACCATAATTAGATGGCTGGATATGATTCCACATATGCTGTTCAAAAATTAGGAAAGGAGATGAACTACCTCCAACTTGTAATAATCCATCTCCCTTATAGACAAAAAGGTCAAATTATGACTGGACCGCCTGGCCCTAATATTTTCTAGAATACTGTTTATTAAATGTAGCTGTCATAGGCCTTATTTTTCCAGAACAAAAAAAAAAAAAAAAAGGCTTTATTATTATTTTTAACTGAATATTACATACACACACATACACACTCTTTATGTTATGAAATTACATTTCAAACCATTGGGCATGTGCTTGAAGTGGAAGGCTTGAGTTTGACTATTCTTTTAATCATATCAAAGACCCTACAAAGCTGGAGAAGGAAAAAAATAAAATAAAATAAAAGGACTCTGGCTGTTTTAATGATTAAAAAAATCAATAGCTACACCAATCTACTTATTAACTCATATGGTAAATACAACAATTTCATTATTTACATTTGTCTTTTTAAAAGTTTATCTATTAATCTACCAATCAATCAAATAATAATTCATCATTTTACTAAGTAGTAAACAATTTAATGCATTTTTTTAATTGAAAATTAGAAGAATCAAATTCATATATATATATATATATTTATTAGGATTATTACAATAATTTCTATAAAAAATGATATGGGACTATGATATTTGAATCTCATTAGTGTGTATGTCAAAAGCATATCAATTAAATCAACCCCTTGCTTAACCAGTATTTGAATTCAGATAATTATTTTAGAAAATGAAAAGTAATTTAGATTACTATATTACCCCATAGAAGAAAGTTATTTAAGCACTTATTTATAAATTGTTAGCCAAGCTTCATATATATTGATATA
This sequence comes from Ziziphus jujuba, assembly GCF_031755915.1. NCBI lineage: Eukaryota > Viridiplantae > Streptophyta > Magnoliopsida > Rosales > Rhamnaceae > Ziziphus > Ziziphus jujuba. The sequence goes on along the minus strand of NC_083380.1, from coordinate 13,688,084 downwards.
AATTACATTTATTGAGGATAATATGTACGTGTATATATATGACTTTTGATCATACTAATAAATATATAATTTTGATACCTTTGAAATAAAATTTTCACACGTCATATATTAGGGGTAGGTAGCAAGTGCTAAGCAGCGTAGTTCTATATTTTTTCAACTCAATCAATTTTTAGTATTTTTATTATTAATTAACATGATACTTTTAGAATGTCATACTTTAATATGTTTTTATTTTAAATAATTCTTAACCATTTATAACTCTATAGATGTATTATATATCACAAAGAGAATATTTTATCTAGATTTTTTAAAATTTGTATTAATATCAATTTAATATTTCAAGCTTTAAAAATTACAACTAACATCTTTACAAATCGTATAAATAAAATTTTTTCAAAGGATTTGAATGAAATAACAAAAGAAGAAAATGAAAACTATTTAAAATTTGAATTAAAGTAAATGACATTTTTTTAAAACCACACGAACTAAATTGTACTTAACTCAAATCTCAAAATAAAATAAATAAAATTAACCCTAACACAAATACATACATATAAATATAGATCATGAACGTTTAGAAATGTTACTATCTCATCCTAACATACATATTATTTAGATGATGAAAGCATTGAAAGCGACGCAAAGTCCATTTGTCATCTGCTTTATGGACATTGTGCCAACACTATATAGTGTGAATAAGTATAGTTTGTTTTTTTAACATGCACATCAATTTTTTTCGAAATATACTAATTAATTTGATATATTATTATTACTGTAATAAGATTGCTTTTAGCCGTTTGATTAATTATAGGAAAACAAAATTGAAATTGGATTAGGAAAGTATCAAGAATTTGAGAAAAATGCCCATGTGTGCCGTTCAAAAAACACTAACTTTCATTGTTTGTTTAAGGAAAAGTACCAAGAAAGTAGAAATAAAAAATAAATAAAAAAAGAGAACAAAATCTACATATTTTATTTAAATCCGTATGTATCTATTAAAAAACATACAAAAAATTGTTATAATTTCTAACTAAACATAGGCTTAGACCCGCTATGTGCAAATCTATGCATATTAGTTTTATCAAATTTGCTATTTCTTATTAAGAAAAAAATAATTTACTTTAAATTTTTGCATAAGAAATTTTATGCAAAAAAGATGGTCGCCACACCATAATTTTTCTTTTTCTCTTTTTTTTTTTTTTTTTTTTTCGGTTTTTCCTGATAAGTAGCACACCATAAATAGATGGCCGGATACTCTTCCACATATGTTGTTGAAAAATTAGGAAAGGAGATGAACTACCCCCGAACTGTAATATTCCATCTCCCTTGTACACAAAAAAGGTCAAAATATGAGTGGACTGCCACTTAGTATTTTCTAGAATATTAAATGTGGCAATCATAGGCTTTATTTTTCCAAGAAAAAAAAAGCTTTTTTCTATCAAAAAAAAAAAAAAGAAAAAAAAAGAAGCTTTATTTATTTATTTTTCTTCTTAAACTGAATATTATGTATATATATATATATATATATATATATATATGCGCTTTTTGTACAAAATTACATTTCGAGCCATTGGGTATGTGCTTGAAGTGGGAGGCTCGAGTTTGACTACTTTTTTAATAATCATACAAAGACTACATTGCTGGAGAGCCAAAGAAAAAAAAAAAAAAAAAAAAAAAAAAAAGAAGACTTTTGCTGTTTATATGATTAAAAAGGTCGACATAGTCTACCTATCAATCCACTTGGTTTTAAATATAACAATTTTATTATTTTCATTCATTTTTTTTACAGTTCATTTTCCATATTTAAACTATATTAATTAATCAATCAATAAAATAATAATTCATCATTTTTCTAAGTAGGTAAACAAAAACTATGAAATGGAAACCAATAATGCTATTATGTACACCAATCTACTTATCAACTCACATGGTTTAAATACAACAATTTCATTATTTTCATTCGTCTTTTTAACAGTTCATTTTCCATACTTAAACTATATCAATTAATCAATCAATAAAATAATAATTCATCATTTTTCTAAGTAGGTAAACAAAAACGAAATATGGAAATCAATAATGCTATTATGTACACCAATCTACTTATCAACTCACATGGTTTTAAATACAACAATTTCATTATTTTCATTAGTTTTTTAAATACTTAGACTATATTAATTAATCAATCAATAAAATAATAATTCATCATTTTTCTAAGTAGGTAAACAACTTAATGTATTTTTTTTAATTAAAAATTAAAGGATTCAAACTCAAATATATATAATTTTTTGAGATCATTATAATAATTTCTATCCTAAATGATATAGGGATATAATATTTCAAATGCACAATTTTATCAATGTGGATATAAAAAACATATTAACTAAATCAATCTCATTTAACTGAATATAAATAATTATCTTAGAAAACGAAAAGTAATTTATATTGCTAAGCTATCCAAACAAAAGTTATTTAACCACTAATTTCTAAATTGCTAGCCAAGCTACATATCTATTGATACAAATTACATTTTTTTTATGCGGATAATATGTACGTGTACATGACTTTTGATCATATTAATGAATATATAATTTTGATAAGTTTGAAATATAGTTTTTACACACCATATATTGGGGGTAGGTGGCAAGCACTAAATGTCGTAGTTCTATATATTTTCAACTCAATTAATTTTTAAATTTTTATTATTAATTAAGATAATAGCTTTAGAATTTCATACTCCAATATATTTTCATTTTAAATATATTCCTAGCCAATTGTAACTCTATAGACATAATATATAATACAAAGTAAATATTTCTTTTAGACTAAGTTTATATTAATTATAATTTAATATTTTAAGTTTTAAAAATTAAAATTGATATCTTTATAATAAGTATAAATGAAATTTTTTATACAAATGTGATTAAAATAACATAAAATCAAAATGAAAATTGTTTAAAACCTAAAAAAAGATAAATAACATTTTTAAAACCACATAAATCAAATTTTAAAAAATATAAATAAAATTAACTCTAATACAAATACATACATATAAATATAGATATAAATCATGCACGTGTTAAATATGGTATTATCTCATCCTAACATACATATTATTTAGATGATTAGAGCACCGAAAGCGACGCAAAGTCCATTTGTCATCTACTTTATGATATTGTGCCAACACCAAATAGTGTGAATAATATAGTTTGCTTTTTTAACACGCATATCAATTTTTTTCGAAGTATACCAATTAATTTGATGAATTATTATTACTGTTATAAGATTGTTTTTAGCCGTTTGATTAATTATAGAAAAATAAAAATGAAAGTGGATTTGGATGATAGTCGTTTTACATTGCTTAATCGGTACGTTGTTGGATTTTAATATATTTAATATTGTTTTTGGTTTTTTGGGGTAATGTTCATCATTTTATTCACATGCGAAGTCAATATGGACAATTATTACGTTCGGATGAGATAATATAGAATAATTATATTTTTTATTTTATTAATATGTATTTTGTTCTAGCTAAAAGAAAAACAATTTCAACTACCAAGGAGACTTCAGTTTTCCTGTTGACCAATTTTCTGAAATGATCTAAAACCTTTCTTACCCCCAATTTTAGTTTATAACATATAAAATCGTAAAATTTACACTTGATATTTAAACTTTACGTACAATAGAGATTAAAAAAAATTACAGACAATAAAATAAATTTATAAAAAATAGGAATTTATTTTATTGGAAGAGAATCAAAAAAATTATTTATTTTAATATGCAAGATCATTTACAGAGTGGGTGTTATCGAACCAAAATGCTATCATCTTTTTTTTTGGACCTTTATATACTTGGCATTCAATTTAGAAAAAAAGTATTAAAATTAGTTAGACTCTTTCAGTTTTGGTTTCATTAAAATTAAATTATATTTTTTTTAAAATCATCATTTAAGCTTTATATATTAATTTTTTTTGTTAGTTAATTTTAACATGTAAAAGTTATAATTAAATTTTTACAATATTATTTAATTTCTTTAACTTTTAATTGTAAAAATTAGTTAGAAAAAACAACAAAAAAGTATATATTGATAAAATATAAAAAAATTAAAAAGAAATTAATGATAATTTTTTAAAATATAAACCTAATTATAATTATAACAAAATTAAAAAAATGAAATTTGCTCTTTGAATTATGCTCTCAACGATACCCAGTTATATATATATATATATATATATATATATATATATATATATATATATATATATATATATATATATATATATATAATCACATTCAAATAAAATTTACTTTATTTTAATATGATTATTGAATTTTTATTTGCACAATAAGACTTGATTTATTGATAAAATTCAATCAAAATAAATTTTATTTAAAATTGATTATATTTATATACATAGTACAAAACATAGAATTTGAGAATCATGGTTCAATCCAGAGATCCAAATATGAAAAAAAAAAAAAAAAAAAAAGGGCAAAAAAAACTTGATTAACACCGTTATCCAGGTCTTGGGAGATGAGCAGATAAATAGCTTTGACTTTAGTGAGAGGGTCCACTTCAGATTTCCAAGAACATGTCAATCAGTCTCTAATCCTCAACGGTTTATTTATTTAAAAGGAAAAAAAAAAAATAGAAAACTTGTTTAATATTATTGTTAAACATAAAAGTATATTTTCATTCTTATTTGTTTTTTGAGAATTGATAACAAAAGACTCAATGCTAAGATTTGTTTTTTTTTTTTTTTTTTTTTAACACTATATAGTTTTTAACTTTTTTTTTTGGTTTTTTTGGAACAAACAACTATATTGTTTTAACTAACGCCATTACGGAGGTACAAGAAGATAAATTATCTCCTAAACATCGTTAAAAAAAATATATATATATATATCTTCTGCTTTTAAAGTTCCAAAACAAATTGCTAAAGGCAATGATGATGCGATGTGACGTCCTATTATTAATTTATTTCTTATGATTTTTCTTCATGTTACATTATCTTTATCAATCATGGGCATGAGCCTCATAACATTGCTTAGAAAGCTATTTTGCTGTTTCAGCATCCATGTGTAGCCTGTTAAAATAAATAGCATGTATTTAATGATGAAGAATATCTTTTAATATTAAAAGTAAAATTTTAAAATATTTTCTAATAATTCTTTTTTATTTGTACTTTTAATTTATATTTTATGAATGATTATTTATTATTTTACGATAGCTTTTTATTTATATAAATTATTTTAAAAATATTATATTAGTGGTATGAAAATATATATCACATAGAACTAAATTAATATAATATTAAAATAAATAGTAAATTTAACTCTTCATAATTGTTTTCTAAGATCATCTTTTTTAAAAAGCTGTTTTACAACCGTATGCAATTTTTTAAAATAAACAGCATGTTTTTAATAATAAATAATATTTTTTAATATAAAGAGTAAAGTTTTAGAATGCTTTCCAATAATATTTGTGCTTTTTTTATTTTATGTATGAATATTTATTGTTTTACTTATAGTTTATTTTTTTAATGTGAGCTATTCTTGAAATATTATATTAGTGCTATGAAAATATATGCTACATTAAATTGAATCAATATAATATATTCAATTTAATTTTTAATTAAAAAGTGGATTTGTCTCCATAGAATTGAAGAACCAAATTAATTTTTTATATTAAATATTAAAATAAAAAAATTATTCAAGTTTATTTTTAAATATTAATTTTTTTAAATAAAAATATGATACATTTAAAAATTCCATTGTAAATACTCTTATTTGCTATTTGCAAATAAGATTATAAATAAAATCGAATAACTTGTGAGCAGCGCAAACTCGGCTCAATTTTAGTTCACTCAAATTCAATTTGTGAGGAAAACGTGTCAAGTTTGAACAATAAATAAAGTCACGAGCTACTATTGAACAAAAAATCAAACTTGTAAGTAGTTTGAATTTATTATTTATATGTGTATATATATATATATTTATTATAAATTTAATCAAATCTAATATTTATAATGCACTAACATTATTTTTTATATTTTAAATTTATAAGCTTTTAAAAAATAAATCAATTTTATAACAAAATTAATAAAATAGGTGAAATTGATTAATTATTAATGTTGAAATTATTATTTTAATAAAATAAATATACAATTTTTATAATTTTAATATTATAATGAGCCAAGTTAAGCAAAACTTGAGTTTTTCAAGAATGAATCAAGTAGAGCTTCAGCAAATTGTTTAAAAATTTTATAGGCTTAAAACGAGCTTAAGCACTACTAAAATCATGCGAGTTGAGCTTGAGAATACATTAACTCAGCTTATTTAAACCTTTATTTGCAAAGCTTCATACCTTTTTATATCAATCATAGTAAAATACAAAATGATAGAGATGTGTCAGTAGTCTTTATAAGTATAAATCGTTTTATTTATTTAAAATGATATAAAAAAAGGAACTGGCAAAAAAAAAGTTAATAAAGAGTTATAAGTTCAATAAATATGTGTTCAACGTCATAAATTAAAAAAATGGAGGACAAAAAATAGGAGTTTAAATGTATATTAAAAATAATTATTTTTAATATGGATCACAAAATATAATTATTATTAAAATAATAATAGTTTTATATATTAAATAAAAAATAACAAATAATTAAAAAATGAGAAGAATAAACTAAAAAATATATTTTTTTTATACACACTTTTTATAAATTGTCCTAAAAGATAAAAACAATTTGAAAATATATATTTTTTTCAAAAATACATATTTTTTCCTTTATATAATACAACAATATATATATATATTGTATATTTGAAATCGATACAAAAAATGAGAGTATTTAAAAAAAAAAAAAACTTTGCGTACATATGTTATTCACGAATTTACTAATTAAGATATATGCATCTAAAAACAACTCACATTTACAAATAATAGATAACATGCTTAAAATTTAAATAAAAACTTAATATCTTAAGGCAATATTCCTTGTAGTTTCAGTAATTTTGCACTTTATTGAATTAGTATTAGTACCCTTTTAAATTTATAAAAGTTACAACTTTAATTCAAAACATTCACATGTGATTTTTAAATTTTTAAATCATATATGGATTGATGAGATTTTCATTTTTTGAAAGTGGTATAATTCAAATGAAAATTTTATTTTGGTTAATAATAGTTTAACAATTAAAAAGTCACGGTGGAAAAATTAGGAATAATGATGTAATTGTTTATAAATTGCAAAAGGTGTCAATGGCAATTCAATATTACAAAATGTAAAATGCAAACAAAAACAATGAAACTGCAAAATATATTAGTCCAAAACTCTCTTTTTTTTATTTTTTAAGTTGGGTATATCCATTTTTTTTTTTTTTTGGTAAATAAAGTTGGCTATATACATGTGCGTATACTTTTTTCATGGAGTAATATACTTGCTCTCAAAATGAGAGTGGCACTCCACTGTTGTGCATTCTTGTTCATTGAATAAACTTATTAATCTTGTTCTATTCCCTTCACTTATTATTCAACTTCTTGATTTTTCTCAAAAAAAGAAGTTATTATTCATAATGTTTATTTATTTTGGCTAAAAGTATTATTCAGAATCTTTTTTTGATTTTGGGAAAAACGAAGGAAAGCGCGTAAAAAGATAGAAAATGATTAATCCCAATCTGCTTTTGACTCTTTTCTCAAAGCGTACCCCATTGAGAATGCTAGTCGATAAGTTATTAAATGTTGCTGCAGAGACCTGAGAATCTAATTAATTTTGGCACAAATATATTTTGAGTGAAAATTTTTAGCGGGAACTTTTGAGAGTTTTCAAATTTCGATTTGTAGCCCCACAAATAAATTGAAAGCTAGATATATCCGTTATCCACATCTACCATTGGCAAGCCATAAATGGTTGTGCTGATTTTTTCAAACCTCATCAAGATTGAAAATTCAATATTTACTGAGTTTACTTCCATTTTCTTTTTATGTGTTATATATCAAATTATCACATATAATTTCTTGTATTAAATTTATGTACTAAGATGGGAAAAGATCATTACCCACTAATCTTATGACCCAATTCATCTTATATCCCAAAACCCTATAAAAAAAATTAAACCTAAGCTCAAAACATCAAAATTTCCCTTTATTTATTTATTTTTGCTTGTAAGCTCAAAACATCATTTATTGTCCTTCTTTAACAATTTTGCATCTCACTTTTGTCTCTATCTTTTCTTTGATATTGAATTATTGGTCAATAATTAGGAAACAAAAATATAAATTGATTAATGGGTCATCAATTTGGCAAAAGAGAGATAATGAACCACAAAAAGTGTGACACAAATATTTATATGTACTTAGGCCTAAAACGCTGGAGGGGTTGACATATACTTAGATTACGAACCTTTAGAATCTTTAGTTGGTAAAAATTGCATACAAGATAGGTTGCCAAAATTATAATTTTTTTTTAATGTGAGAAATCTTGTGATTAAAGCGGAAATAATGAAAAGAGGGGGAGGGGAAATTGAAAAATAAAAGAAAAAAGAAGGGCTTAAAAGTAAAAGCAATAAGGTGGTGGTGGTGTAGATATTTATAGATAAAGAATAAATAAAAAAGAAAAAGGTAGAAAAAGACAGAGAAGGTCTGCATCAATTTTATCTAAGCAAAGCATTACGCTCAGAGTCAATCTCAACGGTCCGATTAATCTCCAATCCATCCATCCATCCATCATCATCATCTATCATCATCTTCTTCTAAAATATTTTTCAATTTTTTCTCACTCTCTCTATCTTCCACAACAATTTCGACCTACCCCTCTATTTTTTTTTCCTTTCACTTTCTCTCTCTAAGAAAATAAAGGGAAAAAAAAGGAAAAAGAAAAAAATACAATTTAAACATTATCGCAGAAAAAAATTAAAATCTCTCCCTTCCCATCTCTATCTAAATCTAATGGACCCACTTCCTCCTCCACCACCACCATCTCTACAACCGCCTCCGGCAACGGCTTCAACCACCACAGTCTCCGGCGCCGGTAACTCTGTTACCACCACTTTCCCCGCTGTCTTTCCGGTTCCGGTTCCCACCACAAACACCTCGGCCCCTCCGGCTGAAGCTCAAAACCATATAACCCATGCCGCTGCAAACCCTAGCCCTGGTCCTACTCATGCCGTCGCTCCTTCCCCTCATCATCCTCCGTACGCTGAGGTAAGAAAGAAAAAGAAAAGAAATGAAAAATCCAAAAAATCCTGTTTTTAGATTCGCTGTCTTTGTTTTTTGCGAAACCCTAATTTTATTTTTATTTTTATTTTTTTAAAAATAGATGATATATACGGCAATCGGAGCTTTGAAGGAGAAGAACGGGTCGAGCAAAAGAGCGATAGCGAAGTTCATAGAGAGAGCGTACACGGACCTACCACCGACTCACTCGGCCTTGTTGACTCACCACCTGAAGCGGTTGAAGAACAATGGTCACCTTGTGATGGTCAAGAAGTCTTACAAGCTCCCTAGATCTGATTCCTCTTCGGCTTCTGCTGCATCAGCTGTTCCAGCAGCTTCTTCTTCGCCGACTCCTACTTTGCCCACTGGGGCTTCTCGGGGTCGCGGCCGTCCTCCTAAGCCCAAGCCCACTCTCACAGCCCAACCGAATCTCCAACCCCTGGCCCAGCCCATTCCTCAACCCGCCGAAACCAACACCAACAACACCAACACCAACGTCAACAACATCCAGCAAAACGCTCAGCCGGTTTTGGTAGCTCTTGGGCTCGTCGACGACCCGAACCCCGTACTGGTGAAGAAAAGCCCCGGTCGGCCGAGAAAAGTTGTCACGTCCGTCGGTCAAGGTGTTGGACCGGCGTTTGGAAAGAGGGGTAGGGGTCGACCGGTCGGTTCGAAGGTGAAGAAGAGTCCCGGTCGGCCCAGGAAGCCGAAGTCTGTGACGGCTGTGATGGGCCCCAAGAGGGGACGTGGACGCCCATCGAAGGCTGAGCCCAAGACCATGGTGATTCCGTACGCTGGTGCTGCTGCTGCGGCGACGACTACGAATGTGCCTGTGGTAGCCGCATTTGAGCCCAACACCGTGGCGAATTCCGTGGTGGCGATGTCACCGAGGCCCCGAGGGAGGCCCAAGAAGGTTCCGGGTTTGGGCGCCGGTGGTGTTCTTGGTGTTAGTGCTGGGATTTTGGCTGGGAAACGTCGGGGCCGACCTCCCAAGGTTGCTGGAGTTATCAAAAAACCCAAGAAACATGGTGCGAGGCCCGTGGGCCGGCCCAGAAAGGTAAATTCTTTGCTCTTAAGTTATCATTCTCTCCCAAAAAAAAAATATATATATGTATATTAATTTTTTCTTTCTTGGTATTTGGATGGTTTTGGCGCTTTTTTTTATTTCTTTGATAATTTCAAAGTAGAAGCAGTAATTTTTAAGTTTTATTAAGATGATATCATCAAAAATAAAATATTTAGGGAGCGTGTAATATTATTTTATTTTATCTATAAATTTTCAGTGGTTTGTTTGTTTGCCATGTAATGGGTTTTGAAAAATGTACGTTAAAACGTGTTAATTTTGAAATTAGGTTAAAAACAATATCCAACACACACACACACACGCGCGCACACACACACACACATATATATATATATATATATTTGGTAATAAACAATATGCAACATATGGATATATTAGTTTGGTTTTGTTACATGTGATTTTCTTTAATTATTGTTTCTAGCAGTTTAAAAAGTATTGTACTGGGTCATATTTTTTTTGTTTTATTAGTGTAAAAATTTGAAACGACCGAATTAAAAGTTAATTAAAAATTTAGGGACATTTCGTTTAATAACCCTCTTTCAAGGCCTTTATTTTCAAAACTTATAATCTTAACATTTTTACCCAAAATGCCCTACACCTCCTAAAAGATATATTTTATTTTTTATTGTTATTATTTTTTTACCCTTGGAAAAATGAGATAAGAGAGTACATAATCTCAAATTTCCAAGGAAAAAACCTGAAATATCTTTTTAAAAGGGTTTAAAATTAAGGCAAAGAGTATACACTCATAATTTTCGAATGGGTTCGAAAATTTTGAACCTCTAGGAAAAATTCAGTGTACAAGAGTATTCTTGGTTAGAATTATAAGTTTAGAAAATGGAGATTATTTTTCTAATTTTATCCCTATTGGCGGGTTGTTGGTCGAATTTCTGTAAAATTTTATGGTGCTATTGTTTTAGCCACTGTTTATTTAGTGGACTATTGAATATTTCATGATGCACTTTATAGAACACTATGCGGTGAAAGCTGGATATGTAGGAAAAATTCTAATAATTTCTATGAAATTTATGATTTCCTTTTATTCCTTGACTTTGTTCGTTAAATAATTATTCAGGACTATTGAATATTCCATGATGCACTTTATAGAACACAGTGCGGTGAAAGCTGGACCTGTAGGAAAAATTCTAATAATTTCTATGAAATTTATGATTTCCTTCTATTCCTTGACTTTGTTCATTAAATAATTATTTATACTTGTCTTAAGAGTGTGCAGACTATGAATAAAATGATATTTAGAAATGAATTTTGTAGGTGAAGTGTTCATTTTCTTTGGAATCGATTCCAAAATTATATAACAGAGGGAATTCCTAACCCCTTGGATTTGTTCAATTTTTATTGATGCTTAATTCGTTGTATTCAGTAAATGTTTAATTCTAATAGCAAGAAGTTTTGTTTTGAGAAATATAGGAGATAGAAGATACACAAGTTACAAAAGATTTTTCAAGGTTGAATTGTTTTGTTGAATGTTCGACGAGGAAAACCTGGAGGAACACTTTTTTTAAGAATGCCGAAGCTTATAACAATATTTGTTTATAACTTAATATTAAAAATTCTTACCTATTTTCTTAACGGTTTTGTTCTATCAAACTTATTATAATTTCCTTTTCTATTGTTGGGAGAAGAATACAACAATCCCATTTACTGAAGCATCTGAGTCGCTGTTGGTTGCAAATGGAGATCTGAAGAGAAAACTCGAATATGTTGTAAGTGAAATAATTCTAGTAACAGCATTTTTATTATTTGTATTGCATTGGTATGTGGTGGTCTTTATGCAACAGTGTTTGTTATTTCCAGCAATTGAAAGTCAGGCAAGCTGTTATTGCGCTAAAGCCTCAGTTGTCACATGAAAGTCCAGCTACTGCAATTGCAGCAGTCCAAGAATTAGAAGAGATTGCAACCATGGACATTAATGCCCCATTTAGAGAAGAACCTCAAGTGCTGCAGCTGCCACTGCATCAACAACCGCAGCCACAGCAGCATCCACAGCCACAGCTGCAGCCAGATCAGCAGCAGCAGCAGCAGCTACTGTTTCAAAATTGAGAAATCTAGTTTGCTCCTTTTTGCATGGTGATGGAATTTCATCATGAGGATCGGAAAAAAATTGTGGGAGAGAGTCTTGCATGCTGAAGAAGGATCTGTTGAGCAAAATAGGAGGTAGTAAAACTAACTGTCTCTTTCAGTTATGACCTTGTCAATTATGTTTGTTGTTTGTGCAATTTTAGATTGACCCAGAACTCATTTTGTCTTTTTCATTTGTGATTTTAATTCAATTTTAGTACATTTGAAAAGGAGGAAAAAGAATTACCTGAAAACAAGCAGATAATGTCATTATGAACTGTTTAGCTTGGTAATCTACTTGGATAGGAGCTAAAGTGTTGTATGTTGCCTGCAAACTGTATACTCCTTTCTGTGTACATTGTATGTGTCTTGTTTGTGTCAGTACTTACTGTTTCTTCTTCAGTCGTTTCTTAGCTAAAAACTTGCAGCAAAGTTGATTTTGGTTAGCATATACGAGTTTGGAAAATGGCTTTGGTAAAAGAAAGAAAAGCTATGATCAGAATTGGAAGTTTTTCAAATTGAACTGCTGCTTTGATACGTGCTTAATTCTCTTTAAGCGCAAAGTGAGAAAGGGGTAAACTTACTGTGTTCCTTGGTGAATATACTTGGTAGCACCAAAGAATATGTGATGGTAAGGTGGTCAGAAAAGTCATCTTGAGATTCCTTGGGCTTGAAGCTTCAAGATCAAGAGAATTTTGACATAGCCAAGCAAAGCAAGTGAATGAGGTTGTAGGCCATTTTTGGAGCTTGATGATGCTGTACGCTTGTACTTGTTTCTGAATTGAAATTGTTAGAAACAAAAAACAAGAACACAAAATCTAGTTACTCTATTGGCGAGTCTTAGTTTGTGACTTAGTCCGGAAGATGGTTAAAGGTGCATCTAAAGATGGGTCTGTCAAAATGATTGTCTGAAACAATTATAGATTCAAGGGGCATAAAATTGACATAAACCAAATGTGACAGTAAAAAGTTGGTTCCCGCTGGAAATTCTTCTTTTTATTTTTTACCTTTCCAAAGTAGCGCAAAGTAAAACGCGAGATTCAATCACATGGGCAAATTATCAAGCGGATTAAACAGGAGGACTATCTTCATTCTTTAGGAACATTCAAAATGTCCTTATTAGCAATCAAAATTTTCGTTTGGATATGTTTGTTAGCAACCTTATGAGCCAATGTTTTATACGTACTCAGCCATAGACCACGGGCAATGTTTGGCTGTCTATGGCGGAACATCTTTCAATTATTTATGATAGTATGATTCCGAGCAATTTTGAATTGCTGAGGCAATGAAAAATAAAAACTTGTATTGTGTAAATAAAAATTATCGTCTACGCACGATTAGGAATGTCAATTTACCTTGCACATTCTAAAAATTGTGATGTTAGGGGCTATTTTTCTTCGAAAAATTGAGACTGAGATGGGTTTGGAATAAATTCTTAAGGTCAGAATCGGAAACGGAGTGGGATTGAGGAATAAAGAATCCGACCTATATATATATATTATTATTATTATTTTTATATTTTATATATTTTAACTATTGTATATTTTAAAAATGTATTTTATTATATTCTAGTCATTTTATTTATATTTTATTCATAAAAAAATTTATATAAATTTATCAAAAAAAATTATATAAATTATAAAAAAATAAATGAAAAAAACCGTTCTATCCCGTTTTCGATTGAGAAATTTTCATTTCCATTCCGCCTCTAAAGAAATAAAAAAAACCACAGTAATGGAAATTCTGCACGAGGATAAAGATAGAATTTTAAAAATCAATCCCATCCCACTCCACTTGATATTCCACTCACAATTCTTAAAACCTCCTATAATAATAATAAAAAAATAAAAAAATAAAAACTTAAACCCTCACTAGGTCCCATGTAAAGCCATCAGTATTCCGGTTTGCTCGCGTGGCTAGTTGTTTTTATTTTATTTTATTTTTTTTGGTGGTTCGCATAGCAGTTTGTGGGTCATTAGTGACATTGGGCTTTATTTTTGTAATGGAAATTGGACCTCAGTACCGTGAGCCGATTGATCAATCTTTTAGTGGGTATCTACCAAATGGAATTATTTCTTCCCACATGGAGTAGAGAAACCCAGACTATGGATAGAAATCGTGAAGATTCAGGGTATTTGGTTTATTCCACAGGATATTTGGATATCTTGCTTTTAATTCGGGCATATGAATTTTTGACTTTTATAAATGTAGATGTCACTGTTGATTTTACTACATTTATTGTTATTGTATTCAAAATTTTTGCATTTCAATTTAATGATAAAAAAATAATTAAGTGTGTAATAATTATTTTGACTGACTAATGAATTAAAATGTACTGACTTTTGTTTGTGGCAATTGAATGCAAGCGGTGAAGTAGGGAAGTTGATTTTGGAAGTAATCAACGAATCTCATCCCCTACAATGGAAATAGAAACTAGGAAACAAGGACCAATACTTTGAAAACATCTTCTAGGGATATGATTTGAGTTTACTACTAAGTCATCATTAAAGTAACCAAAATTTTATTATATATCCTTTTAATTTTTATTATTTTTTTTTTGACATTTTTTTACTTATAGCTTTGGAGTGTGCTTATGAGATATTTAATTTGAATATTAACTTTTAAAATGATGATCATCCTTAGAATAGTTCATTGGCAAAGTTATTACATATAAGTTAACAAAAAAATAAATTATTAACTTTTAAATTAACTTATTACAAATTAGTCAAAAAAAAATTTGATTTTAAAACATTTGCTTTTTTATTTTAAACTTGTATAAATTTTAAAAACATAATTGTAGATGTAACAATTTGTTTACCCATTTTATTTAGTAATTAATATAAAAGAATACAAAATTTCTCCTATCAATGTTTGATTCATATTATAATTTTTTTAACCATCAATATATGGGACATTAATTGTTAAATAAAAGTGGTGTTATAACATTGTTTTTTTTTTTTTTAATTATATTAAAAAAAAGATATTTATTTTAAAAGAAAGTGATTTGAAAGTAATAAAAATTGATATGTGTGGCACATGCATTACATTGGCACATTCATGCCTCGTACTACGCAATAACAATCTAATAGTGTCAGCAGCTCCACCAGTATCATATACCAAACTACATCACACTCCTACTGTCTCATTCTCTGTGTTCCCATCAATCGATTTATTTATTTATTTATTATTATTTTTTTAAATAAATAATTACAAGTGAGGACGAATCTAATGTTTGATTGCACCACGTTCTCAATAAAACAATTTCACAGACAAATTGCTGTTCTATAATTACATCATGTTTTTCGAGTTTAAAAATTCCTTATATAACAAAAAATAATTAAAATAACTTTATATTCATAATAATATAAAATAAAATAAAAATTGGTGAGGACGAAAATTGAATGGTTATTTTTTACTCTTTTTAGCATATCCTTTATTACGTTTATACCAATTTCTCATATCCATCATTTGGGTTTTTTTCCTTTTTTTTAATTCAAATTAAAAAATGTAAAAAAAAAAAAAAACTAAATATTGCAAAAAGGGCTTTTAAAAATAACTAAATATTGGAAAAAAAGATTCCGATTAAATAACTACACATAAATCATGAGACAAGTTGTTTCTCAATCAATAATTTTAAATTCGAATGTTTCATTTTTAATAAAAAAAATTAACAAATCAAGCAAAATTATTATTATTTTTATAATTAAGATAATTTCATTTATATTTTATCAAAAAATGCAAAAAAGAAAATTTGAAAGTGAAAAAAAACATGATAAATTCTAAGAAGATAAGGAACTCCGACTACGCAGTGGACTGTCAGCCAGCCCCACCAGTCCACCACACCAAAAATAAAATAATAAAATAATAAAATAATAAAATTAAAAAAAGAGAAATTTTAGGAACACGCGCCAGTCACGATCCAATCAAATGAGAGAAAATTTATACTTTTAACTACTTTTTTGATTGGATAATAGTGGTCCAGACTGAAGTGGCAAGTAGATTTTTGTCCCACGCGCCTCGGGAGTGTACAGTCATAGTCAAAGCTCATTAATATATTTAATAATGAAAGCGGTGGTTTAGTCCATTGCCTTGAGAATTGGGGAGCGCGTGGGGATGAGATTGCCACCAAAAGTGCATAAATGTGGGTTTTATTTATTTAATTGAATTTACGAAAACAACCCCCCAGATTCCAATGCTTTTTATTTTATTATTAAAAAAGAAAAGAAAAAAAGAAGCAAAATTATTTTACTTTTGGCATTAAAAGCTCAAGACAAGCAAAGCCGCCCATCAACTGGTCGACGCCAACTAGCTTGCAACTTTGACGTGCACTCCTTTATTTATTATTGATTCCATTCACATAATATATATATATATATATCAATTTTTTTTTCTTTCTTTCTTTCTTATCTATATATAAATAATTAAATATCATCGTAATGCATATTTTGTACTTATTGTTACTAAAATAATAAATACTTTTATTGGGGATAAATTCAACCAAAAGTCATTGATATTATATTTTATTTAAAACATATTTATTAGATGCGGTTTGTTTGTTTGATAATCATGTATGATTAGTTGGTTTTTAGTTTATGCTTTTTATTCTAATTAATTATATACAATCTACTTATTTCGACCTTAGTGGCGGATAAAATTAGTTAGCATCTAAGTTAATTATAATGTTAGGAGAGTAAACAATAGATCAAAATGAAATTGAAGATAAAATTCAAATTGTATTGGGCATTGATTTTGACTTTCATATTATTTTTAAATTTGGAATTATGAAAAATATTTATTATATAATTATTGTTCATTGATATTTAGAATAAACAAATTATACATAATTAGTTTTTAAAAAATATATATAACTATTCAAATTAACAAACTTTTAACGGTTTGTTATTTATCACATTTGTTATTGATCATTACTGATAAGTTCAAATATATATATATATATATATCATTTACTATTAAAAAAAAATGTTTCCTTGCTTGTATGATATTGATTAATTGATTCAATTTAAAATTTTAAAATTAAAAATTTGTATGGGAAAGCGAATCTATAATAGCAATTATTGAGTATGTTTTATAGTGGTGGTCACCTTATAGTGATAGACAATAATTTTTTTTATTAATTATAATATAAGAGAAAAAAATAAAATAAACAATAGAATAATTTCTTTAATTGAATTTGAGAAGCAACTTCTATATTGAATTGATTGATAATACCGTATTACAAACTATTCATCATGAAAAATACAATAATATCTATATAAAATTATATGTTTTATCTTATTGTGTAATGTTACTTGTGATTATAAAGTATGTTAAATTGATTGATAGTACGGTATTACAAACCATTTATTATAAAAAATGCAATATAACTATGTAAAATTATATATTTTATCTTATTGTATAATGTTACTTATGATTATAAACTATATTGAATTGATTGATAATACGGTATTACAAACCATTCATCATAAAAAAATGCAATAATATCTATGTAAAATTATATATTTTGTCTTATTATATAATGTTATTTACGATTATAAAACATATAGAAGTTAAAATAATGTTACACGTAATAAGTAGATGTAACATATATAACATGATACATTGGTTACATATAATACTTTATCAAATTTGAGATGATAAGACATGATAATTAGACTATTATTTTTTTTTTTTTAATCAAGATAAGTTTTATATATGTTTTGACTTTTGAATCCCTTTTATGTGGATTTTGTAAACGTATCTTCATTACAATATTCAATTCTTATGAGCTCCTAAAATTTTATTTTCAAGTGTTTTATGACTGTTTGTGTGTTCTACCAAATGGACGCCAATCTCATCCCAGTTGAATAGATTCTTCTTTTCCTTTCCTTCAAAGTAAACAACAATATACACCACTAGATTGCTTGAAAACAGTAATCAAAGCTACTGTATTTCTTTAATCAATAATTCCGAGTTCAAATACTTCAATTTAATTTAATATATTTTGTAACAAAATTTCGTAGCTTGCGGGGGTCAATAAGGCATATGATTTTTTGGTGAATTCAATACGGCATATGATACATATTATGAGCAGCACAAGTTTTATTTACAAAGCCAAATCCTTAAAAGTTCTTTGCAGTCAAATCACCATTTTTTACTCCTTTTGTGTGTGCTCTTAAAAGTCAACGCATCGTTAAAATGACCTTTTTCCTTTCATTTTTCCACAAGTAAATATAGTGATGTGCTCTTACTCATATATGTGCTATCTTTGTAAAGAGCATTTCTCCTCTTTATTCATTTTGTTTTAATAAATTCTCTTATTAAGTAGGACAATTAGAGGAGTTAAATTATGATGGTTGTTTAATTAGAATAGTAGGTTTAGCATAATTTTTATTTTTATTGTTTATGTAAAATAGATTAATGATAAAGTTATTGTTTTTTCTTTACTAGTTTGAATTAAAACTTTACACTTTCAATATAAAATATATATATATATATATATATAAAACCGTTAATTGATTTACACCGGAAAAGTGTATCTTTCATGTGTTGCTCATATAAAATATTTTTAATGTGCTTCGATTAATTCAATAGCTTAACTCGTCCCGCAATTTGAGTAATGATGGACTTTGACAAATAAAAAAGGTTATATTCTGTGAGAATAAGATTTTTAAAGAGATCATTAACCATGTTAAGATTTCATTAATATATAATACACGGAATATTTGGGGAATAATCAGCCTATAGTGTAGAAGAAACACATAACTTAAATATAAATATAATTAATTTATTATCATAAAGAAAAAAATATATTTTATGGGCTCTTTTTTATCACAATAGGCAGGAAAAGATCCAATGCATATACCAACAGACACAGAGAGAGAGAGAGAGAGAGAGAGAGATTCACTTTGAAAACCATACATGGTTGGAGGTATATTTCTACCAAGTTCCAACAGGGTGTAGAAATTTTATATACATTTTATTTTGCTTCTTTTGTAGGGAAAGATAGTATTCTTAGTGAGCCATTTTCCAAAAATATACATAACTTAGTGTTGTGAGGCATTAGGTGCATATGAAACCGGATAGTGAGTCAAAGATGTGGATGGATAGCTACTAGTGGGACCCATAAGTGCAATATGAAAAATTTTGTTACTTGGTGTTGACCATAATTATTTCACATTTTCATCATATAAAGAAGGTTTTGCTTTTTTACTTTCAACCTTGCAACAAACTAAGCAAAATATAATAACATTCAAGATCACTACCAAAAAATAATAATAATATTAATAATAACTTGCAAGAAAAGGAGCATTACCTTTTACCAAAGAATAGAAAAACAAAAGAATAATAATTAAGGATAACTGTATATATTTGTATATATTTATTGAAGTGAAGAGATTCCTATTCACAATGAAAACAATTTTATTGGTAAAACATTAAAATATTTGTATGTGTGTATTCTGTAATAATTTTTGTTCTTGTAAAATAAGACACATAGAATGACAAAATGACTTTTGGATACAAACTTTTCATTTTATGTATTTTGGCATGTAGCAAAATATTTTGTACAAGAAGTTGTATTATTTTTTCACATTTAATTTCAACAAATTCTCCATGTCTTTAGCTATCTATTTAGTATGAGTTAATGGATTCTTAAAACTTTAGATAAAATTCAGGTTAGAAGAGTATCCATATTTCCTTAATTTTAAATACTATTTATCAATCCATATGTGTTTTTCCTAAAAAAAAAAAAAAAAAGTGATATGTCAATCATCACAGCAATTTAATTGTAACTAAAATATTTTCAATTCATTACCCAAAAAAAAAAAAATTACATTTTCAATTGTTATAAAAAAAATAAATTTTCAATATAATATATAAACAAGTTTAATTTGGAAGAAAAAGAAAATAAAAGAAAAGAAAGATATGAGGAACCTATACAAAAAAAGAAAAAAACTGAAATTCACCCAATGGGAGAGCTTACAAAACAACACAAAAAATGCGAATAGCTCATAGTCATCCATATATGTTGACCATTTTGTAGGTGCTGGGTTTGTCGTTGATTTGACATACATATGCAATAAATCATTGCAAATACAATGTTCCAAAGACCAAAGTTCGCTTTTTCTTATTTATTAATTTTCTAAATTAAAAAAAAAAGTAAAAAAGGGATTTTATTAGGTAGAGAAGTCTTCTCTTATCCCTTTCAATAAAGGTTGTCATGAGAAGGGCTATAAGCATATTTATTGTGATTATAAAAATTTGCTTTAGCTTCAAGAGGCTGAGAAGCTGCAGATCCATCCCTGCTAATTAGGGCACTATAATGGGACAAAAAAAGGGGAAAGAAAAAAAAAAAAGTATGTCTATTTCTAATGGGCGTTATCCTCATCCAACAACTTTTTTTTTTTGCCTTTTCTTTCCCATCCTAATTTTTTTTTCTTCCTAATATTCTCATCCTAATTTGGATAAAAAGAATATGAATATAACACTGACACAATTTGGATTTTCATCCTCCAAAAATTCCATATATATATATTTTATATATTTATATATGAGCAAAGTAATCATTTTAAGTGAACCACAAGAAAAAAAACCTTTTAAAAGGAGCATGCTTGCAATGTCATTTTCATTTCATCTACAAAATAAAATAAAAGTCATTGTCCTTCATTTGTTTATGGAGATTGATGTTTACGGATAGCAATATGCTATGTCAAATTAGAGAGACAGTGAATAAGCAAATTTTATTTTAACCAATGAACAAAAAATAATTAAATAATTGTTTCCATATTTTATATAAGTTGAATTCAATGTTATTAATTAATCTTCTTGAATATATTTATGGGGTTGTGTAATTTTAGTTCAGGTTCATTCTTAAAACTCTTATTTCAACTTATTTTCCGTAGGGAAAAAAGTTGTTTTTTCTTTTTGGTAATAAAAAGTTGGCTATATATATAAATATTTTTTAAAGTATATGAATTTCCTTTTACCACCTTTTTGTCATGATCCAGCATAGCAATTTCAAACAGAATTGTTCAACTAAAAATTTCAAGTGGGAATTTTAAAAGAAGAAAGAAAGAAAGAAACTTTGGAGTATCTATCTACAAGTCTTGACTTTTTGATTGCAGAAGATACTTAAGCTATATATAGTTTTGTTCTTTATGGGGAAGAAGCAAACAATAAAATAATTAGAAAATATGGAAACAAAATAAAAAAGAAATTATAAAAAATTTCTTATTTTTAAAGCTCACATTGTGTGTTAAATTCAGTCTAGGAAAAAAGTGATTTTTATTTTTTTTATTAGTCAAAGAACAAATTGTAATATATATATATATATATATTTAAAAAAAAACGGATGTGGAATTTCAAAGAATATATTGTATGAACGTGAATAATAATATGAAAAGAAATTAAGCAGAGAAAAGCCGGCAAACAGTTGAGGAATTGGTTAAAAAAGAGGTTGGAATTGGAGGAAGTGAATATATAGAAATAGGAGGAGTTCCAGTTGAGAGGGTCTTTGTCGTTTAGTAAGAAAAGCCGCATTAATCAGAAAGGACAAGATCCTATTTTGCTTGAAATAGCAAAAGTTGAGCTGAACAAAACACTTCCTCCAACTTGTTTCAATTCAATATTCCATTTCCGTGCATTTTACCACAAAATTTCCAACTCATGCCACTAACTCTTTGTGTCTTTGGGATTTTAGAACTCCAAAAAACCAAAACCCAAGTGAGAGAAAAAAGGGAGAGAGAAAGAGCCAGTTGGTTTGTGTTTCCCACCAGTTTTACCTTTTTCTGGGACCGTGAAATCCTTCTGCCTCTCAAGCTCAAGTGGGTCATTCTTTCAGGTCCTACTCTCCCACTTGCTGGTCTTTGCTGTCTCTGCCTGTGTCACCTGCTCCCTCTTTTTCTTTATTTTTGCCCCTAAAACTTCTTCCAGTAGTCTTCTCTGTTTTCTATGCTTTCTTAGTTTTGTGCATCGAAAGCTAAGATCCAATATTTTCAATTTGGGTATTCTATATTCTGATTATTCTGCTTCTTGAAGGTAAATAAGAATAAAAAGGTTTTGATATTGGTGGAGCTTTCTGTTGAGTTTATGATTCTATTTGTTTTGGGTTTCTTTTTTTCTTTAATGTATATATATATTTTTCCTGAAAGAGTGGGTCTTTATTGTTCTCTGTAAAAAAGGAAGGTGGTATCTATCTATTGAAGCATCTGGGACTTTTTAAAATCAGGAAAGCTTTACTGGGTACTGCTTGGAAATACTTTGTTTGGAAATTTTGGATGTGATGTGTTGGTTTGGGGTCCCTTATGTGTAAGAGGTGTTGGGCATAATGAGCTTTCTTGAATTAGTTTAGACTTTTGTAATTTTTATTTTTGTGGTGATTTAGTTATTGGGATTTCATGCTTGGTCCAAGACAATGGAGATGTTTATGGCCGGATTTTTATTTCTTTAGCATTCAATACCATAGCTTAGGGAAGTAATATGAAGAACATTCTTAAGAAGCTCCATATCATGTCTAATCAGTCAGAAGATGCAGAAGGGTCTACTTCATCAAGAGGCCATAAATCCATTGATGGGTCATCCCCTGATAGCCTTTTGAACTCAAGGTCCCATCATAATTCTGAGCATAAACCCTTATCAGGGCTTTCTGGCTGGTTGAATTCAGTTGCTAATAGACATAGCACTACTATGTCATCGTCTTCGAATGTAACAAGAGGAGAAAGAATTGGAACACCTGATGAAGCTAGTAGTACTGGTCTAGATGTTGCTTCGGATGCAATGAGGCGCGATTCGGGGTCTAGTACCTCAAGAGATCCTGATGTAGAGGAGGAATATCAGATACAACTGGCTTTGGAAATGAGTGCTAGGGAGGATCCTGAGGCAGTTCAGATTGAAGCCGTTAAGCAGATTAGTTTAGGTTCTTGTGCTTCTGATAATACTCCAGCTGAAGTTGTTGCCTACAGATATTGGGTAAGTTGACTTGTTATTCTTGGGGTTAATTCTTATCATCTCTGCAATCTTTGGTGCTTTTGTTGGCACAAGTAATTAAAGATCCATAACTTCTAATACTAATTTTGGATAGCATGTGGTCTGGTCAACTTGTCTGTTTAGTATCTTATATAATATGAATAAAACATGCTCTGGTGTCTTGTCTTTAAATGTAAATACGGTGCTTTGATAGATTTGATTTTTTATTTTTATTTTTATTTATTTTTCACTACTGGATGGTTTTTTTGATTAACTGAACCGAATTTTATGTATGGTACTTCTTTGATGAAGCTTGAGTTATGGTTAAGAGCTGATAAAGATTAGAAAAAGATGTGGCTGGGTGTCAATGTCACCCCCACTTCTCCTGTGATCCTTCTTCTTTACCTTTCAAATTTCCTGTGATGAAAGATGGAAACATCAGACCACTAGCATTACTAGCATGGTGACAGTAAAAACAATATTGGTTGAGAGTCACCATCAGAACTGCTGTGCACCATCTATTCCATCCAATGCCGAAGCTTCACGAGATAGAAAATACATATTTAAACTTAAATGGGGAAGAACGTGTGATTGGGTGTTCTAGTGTCTTTGATGTGGGATTCACTTGGGTGATGGTGGTTTCAGTGGTGCATTGTTGAAAGGTGTGGTTGGTTTGTGAGAGAAAGCAAAAACTATTATGGTGAAGGGCAGTATTTTTGGTCTTTCTTAATGCTTAAGCATTTGAAAATAATTGTAGAGTTCTGAAAGGTAGTGCATTTTCTTATGGAGATTAAAGGTCAATGTGTTGAGTGGCCATTTGAATGGATATTGCAGGCCTCATCTAATTTGTTTTTATGTTTTTTTAACATTATTATTTTCTATACGTTTTACTTTTTCCAATGCATTACAAAAGGTTTTTCTCCACCCTCCTTTCCCCACCATCATTAAGTCAAAAGAATAGATGTTCCATTGTCATTGGAATTCAACTGGCTAAAAGTCATGGTTCCTGCATATTCCTTCTTGAACTTGTAAACTAGTATTACAAATATTCGTGAATTGTTTCCATTAGTTATTATGTATCATCTATTTACCAGGTCAACGTCTGAATAATAGATAGCACAATGGAGCAATTAATAAGATCTTAGTTTTTCTGTTGATTTATTTTATGCTTTCCAAAATGTAAAAAGATCTTTGGAGAGAGATTCATCCTATGTTCAACTTGGTTTTCACAATTTTGTTATATGTTTATTCCTTTCTAACCTATCTCATATCGTAGATTTGTCCATGCTTCGCAGAATTACAATGCTCTTAGCTATGATGACAAGATCTTGGATGGCTTCTATGACCTGTACGGAATCTTGATGGACTCCAACTCAGAAAGAATGCCTTCCCTTGTTGATTTGCAAGGAACATCTGTATCAGAGGGTGTCACCTGGGAAGCAGTTTTAGTCAATAAGGCTGCTGATTCGAATTTATTGAAATTAGAACAGATGGCTCTGGAGATGGCTGTAAGGTCAAGGTCTGATTCTCTGGTTTTTGTAAATAGCAATTTGGTGCGAAAACTTGCTGTTTTAGTTGCTGATTATATGGGTGGGCCAGTTGGGGATCCTGACAACATGTTGAGAGCATGGCGAAATCTATCTTACAATTTGAAAGGAACCCTTGGTAGCATGGTTTTGCCGCTTGGTTCTCTAACAATTGGATTGGCTCGACATCGTGCATTGTTGTTCAAGGTACTTGTTGACAAACCCTATCACGTCTGTACTGTTCTTTTATTTCATGTATGTGCTGGTTCCTTATTGTTTGACAATCATGGTTTTCAGTTATTATCAATAACCTGTTAATATACGTGATTTCAAAGGTTTTGGCTGATAGTGTGAGCATCCCATGCCGGCTGGTAAAAGGACAGCAATATACAGGTTCCAGCGATGTAGCAATGAACTTTGTGAAGATTGATGATGGAAGGTACTTTTGTCTTTAGTCTAGCCAGCTAGACTGCATTGACTTGGAGTTCTTTATCTTCTAATTTATCATGCATATTCTTTTTCTTGAACACTTTAATTTATATCATGCTTCTAAGTGCTATCTTATATATTTTTTTTCGAAAAATTTAAGTTCCTCTATTTATGTTACCAACTAGGAAACTATAATAGGTTCTTCAGTCAGCAGATGTTATGTTTCACTGTCAAATATGCTGAAAATGATTTCAGAACATTGAAGTTGCAGAAACTTAACCCGCTTTTTAAGATGTTTTAGTGCAAATTTCAGGGAGTACATTATTGATCTAATGGCAGCACCTGGCACACTTATTCCATCTGATGCAGCTGGATCACATATTGACTATGATGAATCTTTCTTTTCTGCTAGTCCACTGTCTAGAGACATTGATTCCTCTCATGCAGCCTCTTCCAGCAGTGGGATTGGGAGTTCCTTTGAAGAACATTCAGATTTTGGGACATTCGAAAAGAGATCCAGATTAAGAAATCCTGTCTCAGCAGGAAGGGAATCTGATGACAGGGATGAATTAACTGCTCATGAAAATGCGGCCAGACCATCTGAAGCTGCAGAGGAATCCAAGATATGCTCAGATGATTTTAGAAAACCATCTCCTGTAGAGAAGGTTCCCCTGCGAGAATTTCCAGGGAGGCCCAATTATCCTTATGTGCATGCAAGATCTCCTTCTTGGACTGAAGGTATGAGCTCCCCTGCAGTTCGGAAAAAGAAAGTGAAGGATGTTTCACAATACATGATAGATGCCGCCAAAGAGAATCCACAATTAGCTCAGAAACTCCATGATGTGTTACTTGAAAGTGGTGTTGTTGCTCCACCGAACTTGTTTACTGAAGTTTATTCAGAGCACGTAGATGCATCAACAGTTGAGGAAAAGTCCCAAAGAGATGATAAAGATGAATATACAGAAGGGGTTGGAACCCCAGAAATAAAACGTCAAGGTGATATTGGTCCAGCTCGATTTCTACCTCCTTTCCCTCAACACAAGGTGCATTCTAAAGTTGGTGCTCTTGGTCAGCAAGAACATCTAAAGCCGGTGGAAGGTTTAGGGGTCAACTTTCCACTTGATAACCGTGAAATAGCAGGCTTATCCCATTCCGAAGTAGCTCCAGCGAGATATGGGAACAATGTTCCTGTTGCTGCTGCTGCAGCAGCAGCAGCAGCTGTTGTTGCATCTTCGATGGTTGTTGCTGCAGCAAAGTCAAGCGGTGACTCCAATCTTGAACTTCCAGTAGCAGCTGCTGCCACTGCTACTGCTGCAGCTGTTGTTGCAACAACTGCAGCCGTCAGTAAGCAGCACGAGCAGGGTGCACGAAGTGATGGAGATACAGATGGTGCTAGTTGTGAGCCACACGGTAGTGGTGACCGCGATCATGATGCTCTTGGATCAGTTTTGGAAGCTGAAAGAATATCTGACAGATCAACAGGTAGCACAAAATCTGATGTTGCAATTGATGATGTTGCAGATTGTGAGATTCCTTGGGAGGATATCACCTTGGGTGAGCGTATCGGACTTGGTACTGGCCCATGCATTATGCTATCATATTAATGTGCTTCATGCCATAAGTAAATCTCTAATAAATTTTAATTTCATTCCCTTATGCATCCACTATGCTGCAGGATCTTATGGGGAGGTCTATCGTGGAGACTGGCATGGGACAGTAAGTTCTTTCATGCTAAATTGAAAGATGACTTTTTTGGTTTTGCTTGTGTTGTTTACTCATTATAGGTCTTATCCATCCATTTTGATTTCTACTTGGGCAGTTTTCATATTTCATTTAGATTTTTAAACAACAATGACCAAAGAAATCCACTATGGTAATTTCGAATATGTTGTTCAAGAAACTTATAGAAAGTGATCACTATTGTTTCTATGTTAGGCAAGAGACCATTACCAAAGGCTTGGTTTTAGAGAGTGCTCACCATGTTGGTTGTACAAGTGGAGATGACAATTTGTTTTGGTTTTAGGAAGTTTGCTCATCATGTTGATTTTATACCTGGAGCTGAAATTGTAAGAGATCCCTATTATAAACGAAAGTAAAAGTTTGGCATTACCTGACTCAGTCTATGCCCTTTCTTTGGCCTATAAGTACAGTTGTGGTGTTAATATTCCGCTAAGTTTAGAATTCTATTGTGTTCTTTAAGAAAAAAATATTATAGGTTCTTTTATCTCTCCACTTTCAAATGGTTTTCTGATAACCATTTACTGCCTTTTTCAAATATGTTTGAGCTTATTTTAAGCATTTGTTTTTGCAGGAAGTTGCTGTAAAGAGGTTTCTGGACCAAGACATTTCGGGCGAATCACTTGAAGAATTCAGAAGTGAGGTACAAGCTGCTAAATACCTATGACTTTCATAATCTCTAACAATGCCTATGGATGGATGCTAATATCTACCAAGTTGCAGGCACTATAAAATTCTCTTAAAATTTTAAAGCGATAACAGCACCATTTGTTAATTTAAAGTAGATAAATAATTAAGTAGCTATGTGACAGATAGCACAGATTGTTGAATAATGTTTTGTAACGCTTAATGTAATTGAACAACTTCTCAGTTTGACTAAAATAATAAGCAATTTACTTGATTTACCAATATTGAAAATGGCCTCAAACAAAGACCGATGGAAAAAGATTGGCCGGTTAAATGACTCCAGTTAGTTGGAATAAACACTTAAATGAGCGAAGTTATTGGGTGTCTTCTGCATGCATGGGAGCTGATTATGGTTCATACAATACATGATAGCCTCCACTTCTTTATTCATTTCTATTTTGTAGTCTAATGCTCTATCCACGATGTTCCTCACCTATAGTTAATTTTTTGCCTGAGAATTTGATTAACTGATTCTTCATGATAAGAAATCCATTCTTCATTCTACAATTTACACAATAAAACTGGATATCTGTGAGAATTTTCAATGGGTATAATTGAAGGGTGTAGTTCTGGTTTTGCCTGTGTCCAAAACTTGTTTCACCTATTCATTTACATGCATTAACCACTTCTGTTGTTTATTAACATCTGATAGTTGATTCTATCATTGTTACTTGTATGTTAATTTTTCTTTTTTTGTTTTTGTTTTTCTGATTTTATATGCAAGGTTTGGATTATGAAAAGAGTGAGGCATCCCAATGTCGTTCTGTTTATGGGAGCTGTAACTCGTGCTCCTAATCTTTCAATTGTTACAGAATTTCTTCCCAGGTTTGTTCACAGTATTTGTCTTGATACTATCCTGTTGCAATTTTAAGCATTATTGTTTGACAACAAAAGAGTTCTTAATTCTTGTAATACATGATTAGGAGTTCAGTTGACTTATATTCTTTCATTGTATTATTTTTTTGTCTCTTGATCGGTGAATCTTTCTTGCAATGGGTGCAAATACTAGATTTAATAAGAGAATGAAGACCCTAACATAAAGATGAATTTAGTATGGCTTCACGCCATTAGCCAATGAATTGGTGAAGGGCTCTATTTTATAGGGATGCTTAAACTTGTTTTGAAGTACTAGAACCAATAACTGATTTAAATTGTCTCATAATTTTTAATTAAATCTTTTCTATATGCTTCCTATTTCATCATTTTTCTTAAAATAGGCAATATTAGTATCCTATTATGCCATGTCATCCTTATAAGGAACTAAATTTTCTACCAGTTTTGAGTAATATTGAAATCTGTATCCACAAAGTCCCAGATACAAAGTAGCTGACAGTGTCTTTGTACTTCTGTTTGATTTACTAGTTTCATAGTCTTTGGTGATTAATTATGTCGAATGGAATATTGACGCACAAATTGTGTTTTGCAGAGGTAGTTTATATAGGTTACTTCATCGGCCCAACAATCAATTAGATGAGAGAAGGCGTTTGAGAATGGCTCTTGATGCTGTATGCTTCTGTCATTCTTTCTTTATATTCCAATCTCAGTTATCACTTTCTTTTAATGCTTATTATTTCTTTTGAGATAACTTATTTATTCATTAACAAATGTACAGGCTCGGGGAATGAATTATTTGCACAATTGCACACCAGTAATTGTACACCGTGATTTGAAGTCCCCAAATCTTCTTGTTGATAGAAATTGGGTAGTAAAGGTCTGCATATTTTTAACTCCTCATTGATATTTTTAATGCATTTAGTATATTTTCTGCTCACTCTGGATTTATTTACCTTTCTGGCTGTCATTAGGTTTGTGATTTTGGACTATCTCGAATGAAGCACAGTACATTTCTCTCTTCAAGGTCCACAGCAGGGACGGTAAGCCAAGCTCAATAACTTGGTGTCTTGTCTATCCTTCTGTTGAGTTGTTAATTTCATTGTATAGTTATATTTTAGTCAATTACACTATCTTTTATACTAGTTTTCCATTACTCATCATACTTGTATGTGTGGGACTAATAGAATTTATGTTGATGTTGGAAAGCTGGATGGAAGTTCATTCATGATTCTGTTGTTCAACCATATGCCATATCCAGTAATAACAAGCACCAACTTTTATGTTTTCTTGATCTGATTGTTCCTTACATGGTTTACTTTTGTCCTATGTTCCCTATACCCAGGCATTTGAGAGATCTTTTTGTGGATAGGTTTCCCCTTTGATGAAGTGGTCTCCTGTAAGACACCTGAAAATATAAAGGTGCTTTCCTTTTAACAGGGAAAACTTGGTTGAAATTAATGCTGTATGTACAGCCCTTCTCTTCGTTGTAGCTGAAGTTCATATTCCTTGTCTCAGGGATTTGCATAATTGCTTACCCATGTGAAAGAAAAGCTAGAACTGGTGTTACAAGAAACAAGGGATAGGAAGTTTGAACTGAAATGTGGGGATTTACCTGTCTTAAATCAAATGATATCTATTTGTTTGTTGCTCATAATTGGTTCATGAACAGATTTAGAAAAAGAATGAAAGATGGATATTTGAATTTGCAAATGGCTTCTGAATCGAATGAATAAATCATTTATCTTTTCTGTTTTGTGCTGAATTTATGACCTGGATTGACTGTTTATAGCACAAAGTGACTTGTGAATGGGAAATTTACATGGATACTCTCTCTTTTATAAAAGTATGAGAAATTATATATAAAGAAATTGGCATTCATTTGGTTTAAAACTGAATAAGAGCTTACTTATTCTACTGACTGGTAAATGGTATGATAACATATGTAAATAGCATGCATGTTATATGCTAATTTTTGTCTAGTTTAGAGCTTTTCATTTATGCATTCTGCCAAATATCTCTTTGATGATGGTTGTTCATACATGCACTGAACCAAGTATGTATCTCCAAAGCAAAATTGTTTTAACGAGTTTCCTACTTTCCTTCAGGCTGAATGGATGGCTCCAGAAGTGCTAAGGAATGAGCCTTCGGATGAGAAGTATGCCTTTTTCTTTTCCACTTTATTATGTTTTTTTCTATTTTGTTCCGGTCCCTTCATAAATTACTTAAGACATTTACATAAATATGCTTTAATATGTAGGTGTGATGTTTATAGCTTTGGGGTCATATTATGGGAACTCTCAACAATGCAACAACCTTGGGGGGGAATGAACCCAATGCAAGTTGTAGGTGCGGTTGGATTTCAACATCGCCGGCTTGACATTCCAGATGATATGGATCCAAAAGTTGCAGATATCATTAGGAAATGTTGGGAGACGTGAGTATTCTGTGTGTTGTTTTCTATCATCCACAGTTCTATACAAATTTGACCATGCTTGCCTAGTTTTAAACTGATTTATGGTTGAAAAATATTAATTTTATATTTTTGAGCCTGCATGTATTGTGTTAAAATAGGTCTTCCGTTATCAAGTATCCTATTCCGATAATGAAATTGGCAGCAGCATGTGATATTCATTTGGAAATCCATTTGGACATCCCATGTAATGGTTTTCCTGATGGTTACTTTTAGTTCTGAATTTTCATTAGTTATCCATCCATTTTTCCTTCTCTTTCACAGTTACATCAACTTCACTGAACATGCCTAAAATTTTGCTCAAACATCTGTGTTTAAAATTTTCAAAGTCTCTTTGCATCATTTTTGCTGTAAAATTTTTGTTTGCTGTTAGTGATGCATTACATAATGTATGCCAAAAATCATAGTAAGTTTGTTATATATTTTTAATTTAACTGCTACGGACACATATTTTATACCAAATATCTTTTCCTTCACATCTTCCACGCCTTGAATTTATCATCTTATTTGAATTTATTTATTTATTTTTTTTCATTTACTTTCTTCTGCAAAGCAATATCACGTGTATTGCCATGAATCAAATTGAGTACATGCTTTATTTCGTTAAAGAGTTGCAGTCATGATAATTTGCATGTTCATGTTTAATATGAAATCCATTCTGTCCATTTGTACTTGCAAATGCATTTGTATGTTTATTTAGGTGGTTAAAGAAAACTTACATTTGATATGATAAACGTTTGTAGAAATCCAAAATTGAGACCCACATTTTCGGAGATCATGGCTGCTCTTAAACCATTGCAGAAGCCTATAAATAGTCCTCAAGTGCCCAGACCTACTGCTTCAATAGGCGGTGGACGTGAGAGAGTTCAGCCACCGCGTGTTGCAGAAGAGCCAACCAACTAAATACACAGCAATTTGACAGATCTGACAGAATATTGGTTCATTCCACAGCCAAAAAAATATGGAATCCAAGTTGTAGATTGTTTCAAAGAAATATGAGAAAGATTTATTGAAGATCATGACCTAACATATACTCAAATTTGGGATTGTGATTCTTTTTCTTCATTTTTTTTTCTTTTTTTTATATTAATTCTTAGCAGGTGGCAGCCACTCTAAAGGTTGTGATTTGTTTGTAAAAAAAATCATTTCAAAATGTTGTAATCAATGTTTGAATTTTGCTGTTCATATTTTGTTACCATGTAGTAGAAAATAATGAGAAAGAGAATACAATAATTGAAAAAGCATTTTGCTGCCTGAACAGTGATCAGAGAGAGGAAAACAGTGTATTAAAGGCTGCTGGTTTTAAAAGAAAAACCAAAAGCGTTATGATTTTTAGAACACAGAATTACTCTGATCAACATGTTCATAACACAAAAGGGATTCATCCACATACATAGTGTTATATATGTTTGCATATTTAATGAGGAATTCCAATTATTCTCCAATGAGTTTTATATTGATGCAAGTTTTAACCATCAATCTCAAGAAAACTTTTTAACTTCAAATTTGTTTCTATAATGCTGTTAACTTAAAGAGTATTCATTGGTTCAGCCATGTCTACAGTATGGCATGGCAACATTGATGCATGCTTTTAACATGGCTTGAAATTACGGGCAAAATATGGAATGGCATGACCAAATAAAGGGCAATGCAATATCAACAAAGTGGCTACTTTTGCCTGCTGAGGTTTCCCTGCAACCAAACAGGTTCTAGAAAAAAACTGAAAAAAAGAAAGGACGACCCACCATTTTAAAATCCCATCACATATATGGATAAGGTAGGACCAACCCTGGTACGCCAAAAAAACGAAAAAAGAAAAGGTAGGACCAACCCTGAAACAAAAAGCTTTTATTTTTTATTTTTATTTTTATTTCTTTGTTGTATAACTAAACTATCTTGACCAAGATTCTAACCCCATATCCCAAAATGGCCTCTTTCTTTGGTTCTCCACCATTTCTTTCTCACCCTCTGACAAGAACTATCCAGTTTTCTTCTTCATCTTCACAAACACCTCCTCCTCCACCCCCGAATACTCCCCCTTCACAACCACAATCTCCATCACCATCTCAGCAGCTCAGTACAACTTCATCCGAGCAACAAACGCCAATCTCTCTGAAATCACAACAAAATCCTCCTAAGCCTACCACATCTACAACAAGCAAGGTTGAATCTACAGATTGGATAGCTTCCTCACTAACCAGGCGGTTTGGGCTTGGAGCTGGCCTTGCTTGGGTTGCATTTCTAGCAGTTGGTGTTGTCTCTGAACAAATCAAGACCCGTTTTGAAGTATCCCAAGAGGAAGCAAACACAAGGTCTGTTCTTCAATTAATCTGGTTTATATACTTCTTCTTCATATCAGATTAACCATTTAAATAATCAAAAACTTCAACTTTTGGTAAAAGGGTAGTTTTTAGTATTGGGGAACTAGAACTCCATTTTTCAGAGATTATAGTTTTATCTTTAATGCATTTTGACAGGAATGTAGAGAAGGAAGAAGAGGTGGTTTTGCCTAATGGAATAAGGTGCATTTTTCTCAGTTGGTTTTTCAGTATATACATTGACCCTTTTGGAGCACATAATTTTTGGTGTTTATGCTGAAAGAATTAAAAAATACAAAATTTGAAACAGGTACTACGAGTTAAGAGTAGGTGGGGGAGCTTCTCCAAGGACAGGAGACTTGGTTGTGATTGGTATACAAGGGAAAGTACAAGGCAGTGGGGAAGTTTTTGTGGATACTTTTGAGAATGAAAAGAAGCCTTTGGCTTTAGTTGTTGGTTCTAGGCCATATAGTAAGGGAATTTGTGAAGGCATAGAATATGTGCTTAGAACCATGAAGGCAGGGGGTAAAAGGAGAATTATAGTTCCTCCTAGCTTAGGGTTTGGAGAGAAAGGTGCAGATTTAGGTTCTGGTGTGCAAATTCCTCCTTTTGCAACACTTGAGTATGTTTTAGAGGTTGATAAAGTCTCAATTGCACCTGCTTGATGATTTTTTTATTATTTAGTTTGACCAGATTATGATTAAAAAAAAAAAGAAAAAAAAAAGAGAGACATATATGATGATATATACCCATTTTCCACATGATTCTTTCTTTCTCTCGTGAAATCATTTATTACATCCAAAAAAATGTAATGAAAGTGGCCAAAAAAACTTCTAGTATTTAGTCAAGAATATGTTTAATTATCATAAAAATCTGTACGGAAAAGCAAAAGAATATAAAAGTCAAGCAAAGAAACTAAAGACAGAACTAAAATGAAAGACTATTCTTCTGGCAGCCTACCACAAGGAGTAGTTTCAACAATGCAATCAATCAGACAGAAAAGAAGAACATTTCTTTCTGAGGCCAAAGATTTTAATGGATTATGATTCTCTGGTATGTCTATTTAATTTTCACATGATTAGACAGAGATATATATGGTCAACAAAAAAATATATATATGCTATACCCATTTCTCGTATGATTTTTTTCTATTTCTTTTCTGAAATCATTTATTACGTCCAAAAATATGTAATAAATTGCCCAAATCAACTCAAATATTTAGTGAACAATTTCTTCAATGATCATGAGCTTGTACACAAAAAGCAAAGGAATATAGAAGTAATCATCAAGCAAAGAAACTAAAGACAGAAGCAGAATAAAAGACTAGTCTTCTATTAACTAAAGCCGCCCTCCACAAGGAAAGAACATTTTCTTTCTGAGGCCAAAGATTTTATTGGGTCTGATTCTCTGGTATGTCTATGTAATTCCATGCAAATTCTAAACTAGCGGAAATTATTGACTTCAATTTTAGCTGCGACTGCTGTGATTCTTCAAATTATTCCTAAATCATCCCCAATTTGTTAATGTACTTTTCTTCACACCCAAGTCTGAACCAAGTGTATTATAAGGACAATATTCTAAGCTGCATTCAATAACTAGAGAAAATCCTTGAATCAAACAAGTGGATTTGAATAAAATTATATGTTTAATTTCACCAATAAACAAATGAGCTTTTCCATTGCATCTGTAAAGCTATTAAGAGGAAAAGAAATCATTAACTTTTTCTACATATATATTTTTTACCGAAATGTAGTCTGTTTTTTTTTTTTTTTTTTTTTTTTTTTTTTTTTAAATTTTTAAATATTTTTTTTTTCTATGAATTTGATTGAACCAAAAAATTAATTCAGAAAAATGAAAAAAGGATGTCAAATCATAAGAATGTATATAAAAGAGCAAAAAATCTATTATACTACCAAGAATTCTACCCCCTTCTTTTATAAATGTATGGGACCATCCATGTGTGAAACTACATTTTTTGAAGATCATTTAGCAGTTAGTCACTATTTTTTTTTTTTTTTTGAACAACTGTTAGTTACACCCAGGTTTGAATTTGGATATGAAAGTGTAATTTAACTAAGGTTCAAAAAAATTAATATCGATAGAAATATCAAAGATTTAAAATATATAAATATCCACGAAATTATTTGAAATTATTGAATATCCATAAAAACTAATAAAAAAAATTGATGTAAATTGATGAAAATTTATTTTAAAAATTAAAATTTTGTTTTGAACCTTTAAAATTAACTTATTTAATCAATGCTTATCAAATTAACTATTAAAATTGCAAATATTGAGATGAATTTTATAATTCTTTTAATCAATAATATATAGTAAGTATTAATGGTAATAAATTATAATTATCAATAAAAAAACCACAAAAATACAAAATATTTATGAATTAAGATATATAAAATAATTATTATAGTTATATTATATATCATAAAATGTCATTTCAATATCATATACAAATTTTGAATTGTTGAAAATTGTTAATCTCTTCTTCATTTTCATTTTTGATATGAAATATAATAAATAATTCTTAAAAATTGTATATTTTCAATAATTTTATATGCAATTGTTAATATACCAACTATTTAAATTTTATATCAAATGTGACTATACCAACTATTTAATTTTTATATCAAATGTGACTATTTAGTTGATAATCATTATTATCCTAAGAGAGTTTAATTTGAGAGAGTATCTACCATGATTATAATTCATAAATATTTCAGCAAATTATTTAGCTACATTTGCAAAGAATATGTTTTTTTTATACATCTTTATAATATTTATTATTTATTTCATAAGCATATTTGTAATTTTTTTATCAATATTATAATTTATATCTATTTTATAAGATTTATAAAATATTAAATTTATTATAGTAAAAAAAATAATGGGTAAATAAATAGTTAAACATCAATAATATATATTAATTTTTAATAAAAAATTAAAAAAATTAAATCTAAAAAAAAATTTAATAGCAATTTCATCAAAATTTTAAAAATTTCTAAAAAAATTATAGATTTTTTTAATAAATTTTTAAAAAATTGATGTGAATATTTAAAAGAAATTTCAATGGAAATTTTGTAAAATATCAAAAAATTTAATAAAAATTAAAATTTTTTTTTTCCCTTTTTATATGCGATCAAAATTTTTTATTGACTGTTTAAAAATATCAACATTTCTTAGATTCTTTAAACCGTGAGTACAAAATATTACTGTTGAAGGTGATTTAATTTAGCAAATTTTGTAGAGAGAGCCTGGACGTTGAAAGCCAAAAAGTGGAACAGTTAACCAAAAAGCCTTTCCCACCTTAACCAATACGCAGTGGATGCGTGGTGTTATTAAATTCCAATAAACTTCGAAAAATACTTTGAAGAGAAATTTCCCAACGTTAGATGAGAGCGGACACTTTTTGAAAATCTCCCAATTCCAACCACACAAACTTTTCAACTAATATATATATAAATTTTTTCCTTTTTTGTCAATATATATATATATATATATATATTATACGTTATTTCTTTCTTGTTTACCCAAAAAAAAAAAAAAAAAACACTATCTTCATGGGAACTGTCATCGACTCCCATTTCTTGGGCCTCACCGCCATTGTCACGGTGACTAACTCTTTCTAGCTCTGTGTTATTTCTTTCTCTGTTTCTCTAATTTTTATGTTGTGGGTTTTCTTTTGTTTTTGCTTTGGATAGGTGGGTTATCAATTAATCTTCTTCATAATCACTGCTCTTCTCAAATTCGACAAAGTCACTGACTTCGCCGGTATTTTTCCATTATTCCTCTGCTTTAAGGTTTTTTTTTCTTTGAATTCAGAGCTGTTTGGTTGGTGGGAATGTTGATGTATAGTAATTCCCATCTGTGTGGTTTGTTATGTTGGACAAATTCATCATATAAAGTGTGATTGAGAAACTAGGCAAATGTAATTTATAGAAGAAAAAAGATAGTCAAAGAAAGAATTTTTTTAAGTTTTGAATGCTTAATATCAGATATACTTTATGTTGTTTGATTGTTTATAGAAATGGGTTGAACATCCTTAGTGTTCTAAGTAAAATAATACTTCTTGTTTTCTATTTCTATTTCCACACAGGAAGCACCAATTTTGTTATACTTGCTTTGTTGACTCTGATAGTCAAGGGTTCATGGCATTTTAGACAGGTAATTATATTCTCTTTCTAGCATAAAAACCAACTTGTTTTCCTGCATGGATTCGTGAAATAAAATTGTGTCTTTTAATTTTAAATTCTTTAAAGAAAAGGGGCCTGTATTAGAAAAATGATTTCTTGGCATTTTTTTTCTTTCTCTCTTATTTTTTCATATTATTATGAGTAGCATGAATCAAGTTGCTTCTGTAACTGGTAAAGTATTCCATATTTAATATCCAAAATTCCAAATCTCATTAGAGAAAAAAAAAAAAAAATTGAAAATCATTTCTTTTATTCAATACAGTTTTATCGACTTCTATCATGAAATTTATACAAGTTAAATGTACCTTGTCCCCCATAATTCTTATGAAATTCAATGAGAAATCGATAAGTTTGGTTACTAAGCCCTCCGAGGTAACTCTTAATAAAACCCAAAACCAGAGTTAAATGTAGTGTATTATATCTTTGGAGTTTGCCAAATACATTTTTCTTGTATATATATTTGTTTTGCTGTTCCATACACCTTTTTTTGTTTTTCCTTATTCTAGTTAGATTTGTATGTGTTGGATTATAAAAATAGTCTAGAAATGATAGTGCAAAATGAGCCCTGGCTTATATGTGAAATAAATACTAAAAGCCCATTATGTACTTGGATATATCATCATGTATAATTTTTCAGCTCTTTATTGCGTCTTGCAGATAGTTTTGAGTTTACTTGTGGTAGTATGGGGTCTTCGCCTGGCACTTTTTCTCCTAATGAGGTAAATGGATATGTTTTTACATCCAAGCACACTTTTTATTTCTTTTGCATTTATTCTCCTGGATAAAATACATTTTTATGGTATGATAAAATGCTAGTTTCATTACATTATGTGAAAACTTACAGAGCCAGGATTGTTCACCTAGAATTTCTTATCATAAACGGTTTTTAGGTCTTCCTTTTCCATTTTTTTGGTGTGTTTTAGGCTACTGCATTAATCTGTTTTAGACTGAGCTATCTTCTTCTCTGCACCTTTGACTTATTGTCACCATTGCAATCTGTTGTCCTTCTTGCACATGACCTAGCTACGTGGTGTTCTGGTCCATCTTGTTAATGTTGCCAAGCTTTGTGTAGATTCTGAGAGTCTTGCTGCATGACCTCTTCAAGTAACCCATTAAAGAAAATGCAATTGATGATTGTAATATCTAATATCAGAATAATTGATGGTTTGAACAGGATTTTACAATGGGGGGAGGATAGACGCTTTGATGAAATGCGCTCAAATTTGGGAAAGTTGGCTGTCTTCTGGATATTTCAGGTTTCTGAATTTAAATTGACTATAATTTTTAGATGTATCTTGGTGGTTCTATAGTTATGAAATATGGTTGACATATGAAATATAATACACCCAAATCTTCTGCAGGCTGTCTGGGTGTGGACTGTGAGTTTACCTGTGACTGTGGTCAATGCTAGCAACAGAAAACCATCACTGCAGGTTGAGGACATAATTGGGTGGATCATATGGTGTGTAGGTTTTGCAGCTGAGGCTATAGCTGATCAGGACAAGCTGACATTTAAAAACATTCCAGAAAATAGAGGGAAGTGGTGCAATGTTGGATTATGGAAATACACACGTCATCCAAATTATTTTGGTGAGGTTAGTGTTTTCATCTTATCAGATGCTGCATTCTTTTAGAATAATTGTTATTAGAAATGTCTGTTATGAGTCTTCCATGTAAACTATGATAATAAATTTTATACATTAACACCATTTGTGATATATTGATTTGTTTGTCAATGATTACTGGTTACAAGTTCAAGTGCAGCATCAATTTTGTAAACATTATCGACAAACCCTCTGGTGGTTTTAGGCTTGAAATGTGGAGAAAGCTAGTTGTATATCTTAGATTTGAACCTTTACCATTATGACTAGAATATTGATACTGATTGACATTGAGTTTATTTTTTTATCCTCTCAATGATGAGAACAATACTTCTGTTTGTTTGGAGATATGCTTCCCTATTATATTTCACATACTCAAAAAGCTTTCTTTACAAATATTGGAATTATATAGTTGCATTGCATCACTTATCCAACTTTGATGATTAATTTCATTTAATGCAGTCTGTTAAAGATAATTTGCTCCACTTTCTGAATTTTTGTTTTCAGATTCTCCTGTGGTGGGGGATTTTTGTGGCTTCCACACCTGTACTGGATGGTGCAGAGTGGCTTGTAATCTTCGGACCAATCTTTCTCACATTGTTGCTTCTCTTTGTCAGTGGCATACCATTACTTGAGGTTTGCCTCTCCTTGCTTTTGATTTCTGTTAGAAATTTATTCTAGGGTTGCATCCTAAGATTTGATGACAGTTTACTACATAAATACAGGAATCTGCGGATAAGAAGTATGGGAACATGGATGCATATAGGCAGTATAAGAGAACAACTAGGTTAACTTCATCTCTTCTTTCGTTAGTGTTCTCTTTTGAGCTGTGAATCGAGAAATCAAATCTTATGTATTTTGTTGCAGCCCTCTTGTTCCGCTGCCCCCAGTGCTGTATGGGAACTTGCCATTGTGGTTCAAGAAAGCTTTTCTCTTTGAGTTCCCGTTATACAGTCGTCATCTTCCACAAGAAGGTACATACTGGTGAGTCTACTACCTGTTAAAAGTACTATTCTAATGCAGATTCAAATGATACAACCTTGTTACTTCAACTAGTGAAATTTTATGAATTCATTTATGTACGTTTTCACATTCACGATCTTTATCAGTGCTTAACTTGGTTATAACATGCTTTAAATGCTTCTCAATATGATGCTTGTCAATGTGCCCTTTGTTTACTCCCACTTTCTACTTTCTTGTTCTGGAAATTCCTTTCATTATATCCTCATGAACCTAAGCATTGATACAAACACAAATAG
This sequence comes from Ziziphus jujuba, assembly GCF_031755915.1. NCBI lineage: Eukaryota > Viridiplantae > Streptophyta > Magnoliopsida > Rosales > Rhamnaceae > Ziziphus > Ziziphus jujuba. The sequence continues at coordinate 13,647,679 of NC_083380.1, read as the reverse complement.
AAACTAAGAAAAATGAAGCATCAATTCTGCATTATTAATGTGGGAAAACTCGTAGAAGTTCGGTTATCGGGGTGTGTTTATTAAGTATTTAAAGGCATTTATGATGTGTGCAAGGTATAGAACAAACCGGGGAGAAAGCGGCGATGGATTGAAGATGAGTTAGTGATTGATTCTTTTATGATACTGTAAATTCCCAACTATTGGTAATCTGTCATTATTATTCCTTTAAGTCTCCAACTGTTACCAGTTTGTGATATAAGTATTACAGTATTTCTGGTTTTCTTGTTGTTCTTGGGATGAATTTTATTTTAATTAGAATGAATTTGCCACAGGATTTTATTTCTTTGGTTTTCTTGTGTGTCATATTTGAGATCACTATTTTTCTGCCATTATCATCAAGGCAGTGCTTCATAAGATATGAACAAATTGTTTCTTGTAAAAAGAAAATGAGAAATAAAGATGAACAAACCATTATAAAACCTTTTGTTTTTTCATTATTTATCTCTTTTCACATAAAACCATTTATAAATTTATAGGAATGACATGTGCTAAACATAATTCTTTCAATAATCATGATTGGCCAGTTTGGCCGGAAAGAAGATGTGAATGCGTAATTTTAATAATATATTTCACCAATTTTGTCATTGATTTCAAATCAATGTTTACATTATAATCCTCTACTAAATCTCTTTGTCTATTGAAATTATAATGGAATTTAGTTCAATAAGAGAAGTTATTATAATTATCATAAATTCACCTTAAAAAATAAAAAAAATAAAAAAAAAAAAAAAAAAACAACTTCGGCATGCATACAAAACTTTTACAATGAAAAATTTTCAAATGTAGATATTCCGATTTTATAAAATTTAGAAATCAATATCAGCTGACATGTTGCCTGTGAAATGCCTCAAGTAACATGCTACCTAATGTGTAATCTAACATTATTAAAGTCGGGATATCCTAAAAAGGAAAATGACTATTTTAACAATACTTGGATATTTCACTTAGTTTATATATATTCCATATATATATAAAAAAAATTATTTTATTGATACACGAATCCATACATCCCTATGTATTCAGTATGTCACTGGGTATAGGGGAAAGCTGCACAGATTATACCCCTGCCAAGAAACACCTAAAATAATGAGGCCGACGAATAACCAAAAAAAAAAATAAAAAAAAAAAATAACAACTTTTATAAGTTACACACCTGAAGTATTGTTGATATTTTCCAGGGAAATAACAGCACCAGATTTGGCCTCATTTGATGGTTGGGAATGAGACATTAGAATATAAATCACCCACAAATGAAGGCATCCAAGGTAAACAAAAAACCATATTTTTGCTGTTGAATTCCTCCTCAAGAACACTTGGCCAGCCAAGAATATGGCATCCAACTGTTGAACCAACGAATGCAAGTGCTTCCTGCTCGATTGAATTTTCTCTTGTAACATAGGCCTCAACTTCGAATCAGATAGCTCCCATGTTCCTGATTCTATGTCCCTCGATGAGGTACCGGCCGATTTATTTTCTTCAAGCATCCTTGAAACCGCCTGCGGTAAACGTGAGGATATGAGTATATATCAACCAGTAATATGCAGCTTTTTGTATTTGCTTATTTTTAGCGGTTTGATGCTAGGCAGAAAATGTACCTCAATTCTGAACAGAATAGTGGCCTTCTCTGAAGAGAGAGCCTCAACCTGGTTGACAAGCAATAGTTTTAGTTTATAATCAACCAAGCAGTTTCAATCTCATGATTAAGATTTAGGCTTTCCTAATCTACTCCTGGAATGTAATAACTAATAAAAGTAGGCATCAAAGTCCGATCCCATGATACAACTACTTTATCATTAAGCACACATTTGAATAAAATGAAATCCTTAGCCACATAATTTAGTATTGCTGACTTGTAGAAAAATATACAGATTATGAATCTCCAACTCCAACAAACATTTGAAGTTTTTAATTTGACAAGGGTAAAAACAAACTAAATCTAAGCAGATGTTATGATGGTTTGAAGTTGGAAATCAGAAGAAATCTTAACGGTTGGTTTTTTTGGTCTTTAAACCTTCCTTAACATATGCTCGTCTTGTCCATATAAGATGGGTCATCCAAAAAACCCAGACTGATAATAAAGGTTATGAGGAGCAACTAATCAAGTTGCAAGAAAATTGCAACAGCCCACATAATTTCATGGGATTTTGTCTCCATCAAAGTTAAAGAGCATCTCAGCTGTACAATAAGAGCATCTTCTTCTATAATTGATATAATCCTTTCACACCAACAAGTCTATAGGATCCTTCAAGCACAGCATATCTATTTTAAGCAAACTTACTTTTGTGGGATTTATAAGAGAATGTCAGCCGTATGATAAGACCATCTTCTTCTATCATTCAACCAAATCTTATCGCAGAAACAGGTCAAAAGTTTTTTTCAATCAGATAACATCTATCCTTTTCCTTTCATCTTTTTCCTTTTTACTAACAGTTTTGCGACTTTCCATAAATGCATATAAGATAGTAAGCCAAAACCAGATATATCAAGTAAATGTGACTAGCATATCATATGCCTCCATCCTTGTAAAATTAACTTATGTGCATTCAATGGATTAAGAAAACAAGTTTTTGAGTGCCAAACCTGTGCTTGTTTCTGAATTAAATGATCAGTCATTTGGCGAAGCCTTCGCTTTAGCTCAATTTCTACTTCCGTTGGTTCCTCCATCTCTTTCCTTGCCGATTCAATGTTAGCTTCCAGTTTCTTTGCCTGAAACATAACAAGTTCATTTGATATCAAATTTTGACGGGACAAGGAAACAATGAAAACCAATAATATGAGTTCTATTAGAGAAGGCTACCATCAGACAGAAAACTGTATCTCAACTGCTTTACCAAGGCTGTAGAATCAAATTGCAATAAAACACATTACTTGCCTCCATCCAGCCACTTTATCTAAGCTTACCCTATACCATGATATGCTAACAGTTTATTGTGGTTTCCACAAAAATGCATCTTCTGATTTCCACATATGCTTGTGGTTTCCACAAGCATATGGATTTACGGCCTTTGATCGAGATATGAAACGCCTTCTTAGTTAAATTTAAAACCAAATATTAACCCCTCTGTAATCATAATTTTCAAAACCCCCAAAACTGTTCCTTTTAACTGCTTGTCGTTGATTAATCCATCAAATGAGCCAGAAAATTTTAAACTGCTAAAAATAAATTCTGCCAGATTATTGTCTTCAATGATTATATCCCATTCATTACCTGGTTTTCCAATAAGTATTACTTAATTCCCTTGCTTATAAATTGAAATGTTGCAACTCTCATTATTGGAGTCCTAAACTTGTTTGCCGACACCTATCTTGCTAAATAATCAACCATTGGCATAATTTGAGGCTGCTCTACAAATTTGTAATTCTTAGTACTAAAAGATAATTTCTATCATCCAAATCCAACTTTATTCACCAATCTTTTGGCATAAATAATAATTAAGAACCAACAAAATCCTGTGCTTGAGCCATTTATGGGTACATGAATTACACAATTGGCTGAAGGTGGAAAAACCATGCACCAGTTACCCAATGCATATGAAACTCAAACACCTGAATGGGTCTAGGTTAAACTTCTATTAAACTAGGCCCACATAGACAATGAAAGATATGGAAATCACTAACCTCGGCTTGCAAACTTCCAATTTTATCAATTACAAAAGAGTACTCTTCCTCAAGTATCTTCTGCTCAAGTTCGACTCCTTTTGTTGCTGCTAACTGCAATATTTCCAATTTAAGGTATTAAAGAGAACAAGAAACCAGTTAGAAGTTAGAACTAAAGAGTTACACACAAGCTGGAGATATAAGATTTTAAATGGGAAATTATGACAGTGGCCCTTAAAACTGCTTGTTCATTTAAATAATAATAATAATAATAATTCTCAGTAAGAAAATGACTTACTTTCTTGAAAGATGTTCCAGCCTGACGAGTGTTAGAGATCTTCCTCCGTAGTTCTACAAGGGAGATACAAGAATTCAAGGAATTATACTCGCATATCAATAACCAAGTTCAATCATAATTGACCATTTCATGTTCAAGTTTACACAAACATATTTTACAGTTAGAGTACGCACTTCTAATGACAATTGCTCAGAGTCAAGTCAACTTACATAAAGAAATTAATATCATTACTTTTATTGAAATTAATATCATTACGTTTATTGAAATTAATATCATTACTTTTATTAACAAATTAACCTGCTTATTTTAGTTTTTTGTCATACTAGATTAATATTCATAACCCAAGTAGCACATAGTGACAAAATATTTTTTTCTTTCCAGAAAGGTACTAGAAATTATTAAGTAACAATGTATGTACAAAATGATAATGCATGGCAATGTTATAATTGCTACTTATACAACTAAAAGTTATACCAAATAAAAGAATAACAAATGAGAGGCAAGCTATTCCAGAATTTACAACCTTATATCCCTAACCTCAGCCATAATTTGGTCACAAAACCCTTCTATGTGAAACTAAGATTGTTTGGGACGTGCATTGCCATACAGTTTAGCAATCACTAAACTTATATTGATTTATGTTATCAGAAGAATCACTTAGCTTTCTTTAAACCTTAAGTTCTGTGCCATTATGATTTCATAGCAGTATCAAGACTCCCTTTACCATATCAAGTTCCAGACATTCACCGCAATACATCCAACAACTAGCCTACGGCCTTATATTCACACTCTACTTGTATTATATACCCTGTGACCATAATTTGATTTTAGAAGGATGTGTCAATTGGGCATCAATCAAGAAGTACCAAACTATATACAAGCTAAAAACCTTATTCTTTTAATAATAACAGTCAATATGACATGTTTTTATTTAAGAAAGCATACCTTCATTGTTCACTTCTTTCAAGTCAACTTGACGTCGGAGTTCTGATACATGGTTAACCTATGGCCAGAAAAGTGCAACTAAGAACACATACTAATGAAGGTTGAAAATATTTGATGAAGTCCTATCAGGTGTTTATACTTCTATCTCATAAAACATGAAATTATATAACAGCAAAATACAAAATATTCATCTCTATTATTTCTTTGTTTTTTGATTTGGCTCTGATAAACATGCCTTCACCATGCAAACTAATACAACTGACAATCAAGCAGAATCTCATCATACCTCAACTTCAAGATTCCACTGCACTGTTGCAAGGGATCTTGCAAGGTCAGCATTTGCAGTCTGCAACCAGTTTTCACCTTTAGTAATAACAATGGCATTGGTAACCAAGATATGCGGCATTACAAAATTTTAGTAAAGATCTCTACAGACAGATGTAGCAAATAAACAACAAATCTAAAAGGAAAGAAAATAAAAACAAAAATGCATTCTGAAATAAACATCGAAGCCAATACCTCAAGTTTAGCCAATCGCCCAAGAACTTCCATTCTGGTATTATTATGTTTCTGCTTCTCTAATTCAACAGCTTCCATTGTTTCCATCATGCTTACTTGCAACTTTGAAGCCTGAGGACAAAGGACTAATTCAAGGTTAGAGTTTATACAAGAATTTAAAGCCAATTTTGCCTGTTTACAAGAACCATTGAAGAAGAATATAATTTTACATAAAACTAATATCAAAAACCACAAATAAAAATCCATTTTCCACATGTTAAAGCTGTTTCCAAAATGTTCCTGGAACCAAAATTTGCACCCTCTTCAACATTTTCAAAAGCTATGAGCTTCCAAACTGAGGTGGAACTGTGAATGGGAAAGATTTGTTACTTTGATTGGATGATCACTACAGAGGAGAAGAATATAGAGACAACTATGATGTGCTCTCACCGATTGAAAATGTACGTGGTTGAATTTGGCTATGGGTGCCTAATGAAGGCACACATCCAACACAAATTTTCCCATTTTTGTATATGATTTTCATATCAAGGCAAATGACAAACTAAGTTTTTAAATGACCAGCTAGAACAAACTGAGTTTTTAAATGACCAGCTAGAATGATAGTTGTAATACATATTTCTAACTAATAAATCAATAAGCATAAAACTGAAGCCTATTTTCCTTAACAATATCATTAAACACCATAAGGCCCTATTTTCCCTACTTATAGTAATACATAGCAAAACACTTCCTGAGTGGAGCTCAAAGCACCTTTATAAAGGAGGTTAAAGCAAGTCCACGAGTTCTTATTAGTAACATTTTCTCAGCTTGTTCTTCACTATACCTGTATTTCTACATTCTATGGAAGATTGCAATTTCTTCCAACATGAAGAAGTGATAATTCTTGACATTTATATGTGTGTTTATCCAATTCTTGCACAAAGTTTTTCTAGGTCAACACTGAAAGTGGAAATGATAATTCTTCAAGCTATTTGGCTGATAAACTACATTAATCTTTGAGTATATGTACACTACAAGTATACAATGAAGTCAGTTAAAGTTCAGCAATATATAAAGATTCACAACGTAGGCTCTTAAAATGTATTAGTTATAGAAGGTAAAATGGTTCTTTAAGACATATTGGGTATTTTAATTACAGAATAACATAGAAATAAAATGTGAAAAGCATAAACATAACGGCATTCCACATTTCAACCTTGCAAAAAAATTATTCCAATAAACCTCATCTGCCACAGAAAAATCCAATAAAAATAAGAACATTTACCTCTTGTGCTTGTTGTTTGACTTGTTCTTCAAGTATTTTCTCTAAGCTTTGCTTCTCCCCTTCCAATCTGGCAACCATATTTTCCCGTTCTTTGATTACCTCCGCAGCTTTAGCCGCAGCTTTCTCCATCAAAATCTGCTCCCTCCTCCTCCTCCTTTCCTCCCTCTCCCGTTCGACTTCGGAGCCGGAAGTTGAACCTGAATCCGAATCCGAGTCAAAGCTCCCATCGCTCATTGAAGAACCTCTCTTCAAATCATCAGAGGTAGAAGTAGTAGAACTTCTAGAAGCTGCATTGGACTCCCGCTTCCTCATTACAGTGCTTCTCAACCGATCCCGAACACCATCCATTCTCTTCTTCATATGAGAGACCCCATCAGCTTTTCCCACAGCTGAAACCGTTTCCGTGGTTTGATTATCAGTTAGAGATTGAGCAGAACCCACCAGAGAAATCTTTTTATAATCAAAAGGTCCACCAGTCTCTTCATTTCCCTTCCCTTTTGGTTTAATAACAGAGCTTATTATTTCCTCCTTATGATCCAATTCTCTCCCTTCAATGGACTTTCTATCATCAACATTAACATTGGAAGATCTTCCAGCTGAATCCGAAAAGCCAGACTCATCCCCATCACTGGCTTTTCCATTGAACTTATTTCCTTCAACAAAACCTCCTCTCCTCTCTGACTTCGAAACACTGTTACTATTGCTCTGATTCTTTTTGATCTCCGAATACGATGAATTCGAACCCACACTCCCTTTTCTCTTCCCATCTTTCTTCAAACCACGAATACCAGGTACCACATTTCCACGATTAGCAGTAGCAGAAGAAGAAGAAGTTGTTGTTGTTGGCCTACTCGGCGTACTGAGGAGTTGGGTCCAATCACTATCAGTGAGCGTAGGCTTAGGTTTCGGAGAGGTTTTCGCAGCGGTACCAACAATCTCTTTGTCCCGATTATTACCACTTTCATTATTCTTGTTAATACTACCATTGTAAATATTAAGACTCGGATCGCTACGCAATTTTCCGCGATAATCATTATTGTTTTCTAGGGTTTTCTTTTTCAACTGGTCCTTCAGAGGCACACTACCTCCATTTTTCGCTGGGGCGACGAGATTCAATTCGTCTGCAATAGGCCTCTCGTTCTTCTTCAGCGACTCCGCAGCTTGCTGATCGATCTGAACCGCACATTTAAAAAAAAAAAAATTTCAAACAATCAATATAAAAATATTAACATAAATGTTCGAGGAAAAAACTGAATCACTTATGATAATGAACGATTTTTCAAATTGAAAATTTTCTAATTCTTTTTCTCGGGAACCAAACAGAGATAGAGGGGAAAAAAAAAAAAAAAAAAAAGAGAAGAAAATTTTTACCTGCTGAAGAATGTTTTCTGCGGCTTTGAGTTTGGAGGAGATCCAATTCGCCATAAGAGATTATGAGAGAAAGAGAGAGGTTTTCGGTTGTCAGGTAAAGCTCATTATAACGAAACGCAGCGTTTTAATGGCGAAAATTTTAAGCTACCAAAGACAAAACTAAAGAAAGAAGAAAATGAGGGAAGCAATGGAGGTGGAAGTGGAACTTGCAAGAAGATGACTGCTAAACCGACGGTTGGATTATGTAAAATCCGTTACCAAACACGAGTTTGTAGCCGTGGATTTTGATTGAGTGACACAGACTCATTGTGGGTCCCCGTTAGTTTTTAAAAGAGTCATAATAACAAACACTCATACGCACGTGTAAAAAAACGACTAACCGGCGACCTGGCACGTGCTTTGTTGGGCTATGTTGTGGATCCAAACCCGTCATTCGTAGCCCAAAACAAAAAAAGCCCATCAAAATCTCTATGATGCAACATCAATGATTTATGCATGTGTATGAGCTAATAATCGCTTTAACTTCATTAAAATTATAATTCTATTGTATATGTCTTTTTTCATTCAATTGATTTTGCTGTATAAACACTCATGACCTCCCTTCTATGCTATGGCATTATAATCTTTACTCAACGATGCTACTCGTAGAGTAGATCAAATTATTTCGTGGATTGGATTTTCCTAGTCCATTTTCTAATCATTTAGATTTTTTTAATAGATGTTAATTATATTATAATATTTCATTCTATTATAAGTAATATATCTAAAAATTTATCTCGCATTCAAATAAATAATGGATAGTTACTAATTGATGAGGTACAAATGAGATGTGAGTATTTTATTGGTTAATTTTTTTTTTATAATATATATATATATATATATATATATATATATATATATTTCATAAGAGTTCAGAATCAAGCTTACTACCTTCAAAATATTATAAAAAAATTACCCAACCCAGACGAAGTCTTCTAATCCTCAAAATCAATACTAAAATTTTAAAATGTAATGTCAAATTAACATGACATGATTTAAAAAAAAAGAAAAAAAAAAAGAAAAAAAAGAAAGAAAAGCCTAAAGAGTCCACAAAGTCTTGGTGGATTTTACATGTTTTGCTTTTCACTTGTCATGAGTCACTAACTTTATATTCTTCAATTCAGAAAAGGAAAAAGCAAACAATAAAAATGGAAAATAAAGGCCAAAACTAAAGGAAGGAAAGGGTATTAATATTATATCAATTTAACATAAAAAAAAAAAAAGAAGGAAGATATAGCTTCAAAATTTTCACCTATACAAATAAATGGGAAAATTTTTCAAGCAGAGCAACAAGTTGTTTGTTTAGTAGCGGTTACTTCATGATCAATATGGACAATCTCTTTAGCAGCAAGAAGACTCTTTGTAGTGTTATCATTCAAAATTTTAGCTTCCAAACTCTTCTGGCTTGTGATTTCATGGATTTTGTTAATCATATGCAAGAAAGCTTCTTCCACATTCACATTCTCTAAAGCTGAAGTTTCCATGAAACACAGACCTTCTTTCTCTGCAAATTCTCTCCCTTCTTCTTCACCAACTTCTCTGGTCTGACCCAGATCACATTTATTCCCTACTAGAACCACCACCATGTCTGGCTTCCCAAACTCTCTAAGCTCTTTCAGCCATTTTTTCACGTTAGCGAAGGTTGCATTTCTGGTTATGTCATAGACAAGCAAAGCTCCAAGTGCTCCACGGTAGTATGAACTAGTTATTGCTCTGAATCTGTAAAACAAGAATATTAACAAATCAATGAGCTATTGGGCATAAGATTTTGATTGATATTTGGGCTTTGGTTGGAGTGGAGATTGTTAGTTGGGTCTAGGTCCAAGTGAGTTTGGCCCAATCTTTCATCCTTAGAAAGTTAGAGTAGATATGCGTATTTTGTATTTAAAAAAAAAAACAGAGAAAAAAATGTTTGGGGTTTTTCTAAGTTCAAATTGAAATCTCATCCATTTTTTCAGAATAATTATAATACAAGCAAACAAGATTTTAAGATTTAAATCTTGAATTCTATTATTTTAATAATGTTTATCTTAAGATATTAAATATTATCAATACTTCAATATAAAAAAAAAATATATATATATATATATATACATTTTTATATTTTTTTAATTTTTAATTTATAAACATGTGATTATTATTTTATATTACAATATAACATACATTGAGATGAAAATTATTATGGTAATATGATAATGAAGTAGCAATAATCGTTTATTAATGATCACACTCAGGGATCTAATGCCATATATATAGATGTAGAGCAAGAGGATTCTCTCCTTTTACGTTTTCATTCCAATTGTCAATTAAGGGATAGATTCCATTTCAGCTCCTTAAGGACCTAGTAATTAGCCACATAAACACGTAGTAATATTGAAAATATTGAAAAGATTTAGCTCGGACCAAAAGATAAACATACTCATAAAAAGATTTGGTTATTTTTTAGGATATGAAAAATTGAAAAGGTATCATTAAAATTATCAAAAAAGTTCAATGTTCCAAATCAATCTAATAATAATATCCACAGTCTTTCATATACAAAGTTCTTTTATATAACCATCATCCTCATAATAATAATAATAATAATAAAACTCAATTAAAAAGACGTAATTAATTGGAATGTGAAAGAATAGGTTCGGGGTAAAACAAAATTTCCCAATCTACGTAGCTTTGGTGAAACTTAAAATCAAAAAACTGAAGGATTTAGTTAAAAAACAATATATATATATATATATATATGGTTGCATTTTTATGTACATATTACTACTTTTTATAATAGTCTTTCAAAAAGTTTATGAAAAATCACAATAGAGCCAACTAATTAATGTTGACAATACCATTTATTTTAGCAATATTTGAACAAAGGGAAGGAGCCCAAAATATTCGTCATTCATCAATGTGGGGACTGAATTGCTAAAAAATGAAATGAAAAGGGCATTTTCCTACTTCCTCATGAATTTTATATGAAAATAATAATAATAAAGCACACAACGAAAGGCAGACAAACACATTATCGCTATCTAGCTATGTCTATCAAAGTTCACAAGCATGCACTTCCATAATTAAATTTCCATATCATTATTGTTATATTCTTCTCGTGAACATATGGTCACTAATAACAATTACAACGAACTATATTATATAAATAAAAAGCCAATTTAAAAAGTAGCTTTGAGGATATGCTTCATCTCCAAGCTTTGATTATCTAACAAGAAAAAGAAAATTCAAAAATAGCTTTGCAAAGCATTTTTCTTTTGGGTAACTGGGTCCCATTTGGGTTGATTTTATTTTGAGAACTCTGACTCAAATGGGGTTGAAAATAGGTCACGGATGAGCAGTAGATGGTACAGCCTACAGGTTCTGAAACATCTGGAGTTTTGGTCGAATTAATATTATATACATAATCTTTAACATAAGGTTGGAAAAAACCAAAATCAAATTCAAAATCTTAATAAAAGATCTTCATGAATTCAAGTTTTACTTTTTCTTGGTAATCGAAGGAGATGAACAAAAAACCGAAACCCATTTATTTGAAAAAAAAACCATCCATTGATCCAAAAAAACAAATTAATCGAACCTATATGAATATAATTCAGCTTAATGTCTATAAAATACCAGTTACTTCCTTCTAATCCATGTAATGCATAAGAATCAAGTAGATTATTGCAGAAAAAGAGAGAGGCAGAGAAATTAAAAGAGTTTCTTTTGTTCAAACAAACATGCTTCACTTTTGTTTTTTCTCTCTGAATCTTCAACCTTACTAATATTGGAAACTAGAAGCTTGTTCGGAAATTCGGAAAATAGCTGATGATCAAAATAAGATAGAAAAGTAAAAAAAGAATGAAAGAACAAGAAAGAAGAAGTACATGTAAATTGCTTACCTTTCTTGTCCTGCAGTGTCCCAAATTTGAGCTTTGATGAGCTTATCACCAATCTTTATATTCCTATAAGCAAATTCCACCCCTATGGTGGGTTTAGAATCCAATCGGAATTCATTTCTTGCAAACCTTGAAAGCAGATTTGATTTCCCAACCGCAGAGTCTCCAATCAGAACCGCTTTAAAGAGATAATCACAATCTTCATCAAATGAATCTTCCATGAAAATCAGTTACTTTCTCTCCTCTCTTTCTTTCCTTCAACAGGAATTAGAAAGAATCAGAAGAACTCTAAAATCAATTTGCTTTCTTTTTCCTTGCTCATGAAGAACAAGAAAGAATATAAATTTAGGTAAGAAAGCGAATTATACTGCTTGAACTTGAAAGAAAAATAGAAGGGGGAACTTTATGTTCACATCTATAAAAACAAATCAAGAACAAGAAAAATAATCAAAAAAGAAATACACAAGGGGTATTTTTTTTTTTGGAGGGTATTGAGTATTTACATGTGATAAAGACATGATGGCTGTTTCTTTGAAATTTGATGTTTTTGTCAAGCTAGTGGTTATCATTAACAAAGTAGGGAAAGCTCCTTTGAATTTTATTTTTATTTTTTTGACTACATTTTTTTTTTCCTTAAGTGCCAATCATATTGGTCCACCTATTATTGGGTAATTTGATGTTATAGTGTATGAACTAAATATTGCTTTTATGTCGTGTGGAGTTATCTTATTGGGCATTCCTTAATCCACTATGGCAAAGGTGTAAGCTCTACTGTTTATATCTTATAGCTAATTGGTTGCTTAAAGATATTAGTGATAATGCTTAATCATTCTAAAAGCTCTCATCTTAGAAATACTAAAATGGTGGGAATTAAAAAACATAAATGGTGAGGATGTGACAAGGCGTTGGTGAATTTGGATGATTGCCTTTTGGAACAACCAAAAGTAGGAAGCGTTTGGCAAAGTATGCTTTAATTTAACAACTATGCCAGATACACTAACCACAATGTTTGGTATTGCAAATTGAGTATTTTGATAAAATAAGCCCGTTTGGTATATTGAATAAATAGTTATTCAACGGAAATAAAAAAGAAAAAAAAGAATAATAATTTTTATTTATATATTTCATAAAAATATTAAATAAGTATTGAGATGTAGCCTTTATAAATATTTTTTTTTTCAACATATTCATATTTGATAAAAAAATAATTAAAAGTTAAATCTTATATTTATTTATATATTTTTACTATATGATAATTAATTTAAATCTAAACTTATTAAAATATAGCAAAGATATTTTGAAGTTAATCTAGATTAAAATAGAGGAATATAAATTTTAAGGTTTTAAAAGGAATGACTATTTTTTCAAATTGAAGCTTATTTATTCTTATGATATAGCTATTTCAAAATTAAAAAAATACCAAAGGTTAAATCTATAGAATAACTATTTTATAAACTAAACACGAGAAGTAACCAAAAAAAAAAAAAAAAAAAGGAATAGTTCTTCTATTTATATGTTTGCTACTAATATGGGATAAGAATCATGTTTAACTTTTATAAATACTTGGTTTAAAAAATCAATTTTGGTAAAAATTAATTAAAAATTTAATTTTATATTTATTTATGTATTTTTACCATATGTTAATCCATTTAGATATAAATTTATCTTAGAATATAGATTTTTTAAACCAATATCTATTTTTTAAAATAGAGACATATATTATTTCTATTAAATAGTTTTTTGTAAATTTAAAAGTTTATCAAATATGGATAACGCTGATTTTAGAAATAATTATTATATTTTTATAAATAACACATGCCCTAAATTATTTATCCAACAACATCGGAAAATTAAAGTGTTATTATTTTGTTAACTATTATTTAATTTCATTTATCCATTTAAGATTTATTTATCTTTAGATAAATTAATTTTAACTAATAAACTAATAACAGATCATGTTTTCCGCATTATTTAATCAATAACTTGGTGCTTTTGTCACCGTTATTAATTTAACTTTAAGAAGGATATATTCAATTTAGAATTTGATGGATTTAAAATGAATTATAGACTTTAAAAGATTTGATGAATTGTTATGAAATTCCACAGACTCCATAAATATTTTATAAGAATCCAATGAAATCTTTGGATTTAAAGTTGGATTTCATATTCAAATTCATTAAAATCCATTATTTTTTAAAATATTTTAAAATCAATGACTTTTTGAATACCACCAGATTTTAAAAGAATTTTATAAAATCGAATTTTATAAAATCCTAATTGAATACATCTAGATTTTAATAGACTTTTATAAAATCCATCAAAATCTGAATTAAATATCATTAGACTTGTATGAATTCTCTTAAAATCTAAATCAAATACTTCAAAACTTTAAAAGATTTTTAAAATACTTTAAATTCGAAATTGAATACATCCCCTAAGCAGTGGGCATGAAAGCAGTTGACGGTTGACGAATGCAAAGGAAGTGCTTTTAGGATGATCTTTTATGAAAAGATAAGAGAAATGCTACCATCAAATTTCTAATAAATCATTTGTGTTTGAACGGGTTTTAAATTATTATCAAAAGATAATTCATTAGATTAAATTATTAATTGAAAAACAAAAAAGGTAAAAGGTTAAAAGTAAAAGGTCTCTTGCGTGTCCAAAAATTATAAAAGTCAAGCAAAGTATTTGATCAATTACCGTGGAAGAAGGAATTGAGCACGATGTCACCAAAAAAAAAAAAAAGGAAATAGGTTATGGATTATATTTTGAAATTAGCATCTCGTGATTCATGAATTTTTTTAAGGCAAATTATTATTCATCACTTACTGTGGTCGGTTATATTAAGGTTATTAATTGGGTTTTAATTATTTTTTTATTATTATTTTGAATTAAAAATCTATCTTTGCAAAACAACAAATGCACTCTGCTACATCACGGGGTTGATGATCACCATGGGTGATTCACAGCAATTTTACTTTAAACAAAACTACGACAAAATCTTGTTTGAAATATTTTTTATTTTCTGTGAAAGTACTATTGATGATTACAAGGTCTTTAAGGAAGTTTTTCAATCAACTCTTTCTATTTTCATTTTTTTTTTTCTTGTTAAATTGCTGTAGACATTGATTCTCCAGTTTGTAAGTCTATTGATCTCTTTTAAAATTGCTCCAAACCAAGAACTATCACAAATCAATTCTCTATTCAAAATTCTACTCGAGCAAAGTATCTTTTACAGTGTGCAAGCTCAGAATGATTGCTCACAGAGCTGGAAACTACCACTCAGAAGTTAGGAAAAATTTAAATAGTACTTCGCATGCATTAGATTAATCAGATAAGGGATGGAAACAATAAATTTATCTACCAACATCCATGTGCTCGTCAGACCCCATTTGAAGGACATCTTCAATCATGTTTATGATAGTTTTTTCTTTTTTTTTTCTCTGCTGTAACCAGTAAACATATAATGTTGTTGCCCAAAGAAGAGAATGGTTCTGACATGATCATGGTGCAGAGAGAGCTTCAATTGTTTAAAATATTTTCCCTTCTAACATGGGTTACCATATGATAGTTTATGATATGCAAGAACATATTCCCAATACAAGCTAGTAACCATATAATATAATTAAAAAAATATATATATATATGAACCTATAAGTCACATTTTAATTAATGAATTAAAAAAAAATTAAAAAATTTCATTAGATAAGTTACAATTTTTATCTTTCTACATCAATAGCTTACCAACATATTAAAATCATATATATAACAGAATGAAGCGAAACCAGCCCATGATCTTATCCTAAAGGTGTTCTTGAACAGGTGAAGTAGTAGTTTCTGGGACTGGCCCAGAAGTTATGAGCTATGGAGCTGAATATGTACAAGAAGGTTCTGACAGAAATATAAAAAAAGCCACTCGACTAAAAGGTTCGTTGAGGATATCAAGTAGGCCCAGCAAGAGATAACATCTCTAACACTCTTTGACTGGTAGTTTAGACGTTCAAATTGATAAACAAACCTCCAATAAAATAATGCAGAGGACAAGAGTGTCAAGCTTGTGAACATTCGTAACAGAGAAAAGCTTCCAAAATTTTCATCATCATCATTATTATTATTATTATTATTATTTTATTTTTGCTTACACTGGAGGCCATTCCAAAGCTCAGGAAAACTAGATTAGAATTTCATGCGAGGGCAGGCAGAGTTCCCATAGCATCAGCAACTACCAGCAAACAAATGTAAACCGAAACTGCAACTAAGGCTAATATTACCCAAATATTTCCCTTATTTGTCATACTCCAGTTTGGTCTTTTAGTCTTTTTATATTCATAGGAGTCAAACCATATTAATCAAGTCCTTAAATTTAGCGAGTCTAGGCATAAAGTCTCTACTTTAAAATAATTGATAATAAAGATTGACCAATGAAAAATATCACATGCATTTTATAATTTCCCCAAAATTAACCAAAAGCTGTCCATCTTAGAGATTGATTTTAATTGATTGAAAATTAGATCCTCTTCGCTAATTTCGTTGTCCAACCAAATGCCTTCTATTATTATTCTTTTTAAACAAATTGTCATGAGTCCAGCAAAACCCAGCCCACAAAAAAAAAAAAAAAAACAGAAGCATATAAGCCCAATCCAAAAGTTTAGGCATGAATCGCGCCGACAATCACTAACCGTTTTAACTTTTAACATCCATTTCAAACTAATTTAGTTGACCTTAAACGTCGTCGCCTTAAAATCTGCTAATTAAATTAGCCATTATTTTGTTCATAGTAATAGTATGTTCCTTTCATTCTTCCTTTACCTCTCTCAGTCGAAGGTTTAAAATTTGGGTATAATAAAAATATCAAAGTTTACAGTGTAAAAATCTCGATAAAAATTTATAAAAAATTATTAAAAATTTAATTTAAAAAATAAATTATTTTTTTAAAATTTAAATTTAATTAATTTAATTATTAAATTATTATTATAAAAATATTATATATTTTTTAATCAATTTAGTACATTAATAATTAAAAATAAACAAAATTATATATTTAATAAATTATTTGTCAATTAAAATATATATAATAATTATTATATTTTATAAATATTATTTTAATATTATAAAAAATTTTTGATGACCGAAAATTGTATTTTTTTATTTTTAAAATATAAAATATATACTATAATTATTAAATAATATTATTTTTTTAATAATTTTATATATAATTATTAATATATTATCAATATAAATATTTAAAAATTAAATTTATATATATTTAATATTATTTTGAACCATTTACAATAAAATATATTTATTATATGTATTTTAATTTTTTTCTATTTTTTAATTTTTATTTATTTTAAAATATTTATATAAATACTAAATTTATTAATTAAAAAAAATAATAATAGATAAATTTATAATATGTAATATTAATTTTTTCCAATATATGATAAAAAAATTTATTTAATGTAATTTTAGATATTGTGTATTAAATATAATATTTTTTGTTAAATTATTAAAATATAATTGAAAAATAAAAAAATCAATAATATTAATTTGATAAAAAAATTTATCAAACAGCAATAATATTATAAAAAAATTAAAAAAAAATTAGATATTTTTAAAATTTTTATGAAAATTTTATAATTACAAAAATTTTATAAAAATTATAAATTTTTTTATCCGTGAATTTAATAAGATTATTTAATATAGATAGTGATTGAAATTTCTATAAAAATTTTAAAAAAAAAATTATATCCATTTTTATTTAAAAATTAAATTTCTTTTCAACAGTTTAAAAAACAAAATTTTTTACAAAATTTCGCAGAAATTCTGTATATTTTAAACTGTTACTCAGACTTTACCATAAACTGTTAAACAATATAAGAAAAAAAAAAATTCCCTTAAACTGTAATTAGTTCACAATTATTTTATGAAAATTTCAAAACGACAATATCATTATTCTAATGATTTTTCTTTTAACTTAAAAAAAAAAAAAAAAAAAGCGAGTCTAGAGATTAGATAATTCTCCGGGAGAAAAATTTTCACCGGAAACAAACACAGAGAAATTGTTATTTCTGGTTTTCAAATTGCAATGAAACAGCAATGAACAACCGACGAAGCAAAACGTAAATCTATTCAAGAAAACACCAAATTCCTAAAAGAAAAATCCTAACACTTAAAGAGGGTTAGATCGAACAAGAGACAGGTCAAAAGAGACGACACCGCGTGGTACACGCACGCACACACCATATATATATATAGAGATGTAGGGATATATATATCTATATATATATATATATATAGGTGTACCTCGCAAGTCATCCTCCGCCGTCTGATTCTTCCGTAATCCGCGGCTCAAACTGAGGCATTGTTACCATTAGAGCCTTTATTGGTCATCATCTTCTGAAACTCGGCGAAATTCACGTTCCCATCGCCGTCGGAATCAACAGATCGGATCATGCGTCGGCAATCTTCCGGCGAACAGTTCATCCCTAAGCGATTGAGAACGAGATGGAGCTCCTCAGAGGAGATGAGTCCGTTATGGTCCCGATCGTAGAGATCGAAAGCATCGCGGAGCTCCGAATCAGCGGCGTCTTCGGTGCCGGAGCGGCAGAAAGCCGCGAACTCGTCGAGTCCAATGAAGCCGTCGCGGTCGGTGTCGAGGTCATCCATGACGCGGTGGAGCTCTTCCTGAGGTACTTCGGAGCCTAGGGTTTCGAGGACTTTTTCGAGCTCGGTGATGGAGATCTTGCCGTCGCCGTTGGCGTCGAACTGGTTGAAAACCTTCTTGACCTCGTCCATGTTTTGGATGCTGACAGAGGACTTGGGTTTTTCAGATTCTGAGGGTGAGGTCGTCGCCATAGTTGATTGTTTGCAAGCTTTAATTCCGCTTTTTGTATTTCTGATTTTGATTTGTCTAATAAAATTGAAAGGGGGAAACTAGGGGGTAGATATATATATATATATATACACGAACGCGGTTCTGAAAAGGATAAGAAATTGAAAAATATTCGGTCTTTAGTATTAAATTATTAATAAATAAATAAAAGAAAAATCTTTCAGTTTTGGTCATTTCCTATTTATATATATGTTTCTAATTTTTTATTGGGTCATTTTTTAATGAATATTTTTAGTTTTGGTCTTATTAGTCTATGGGTTTTTATGATTTTTTTTCCTTTTTTAGTTTAGGTCATTTTTAAATTTCAGGAAGTTTTTTGGTGGAAATTTTAGGAAATTTTAGGAAATTTGGTGTGTGTATATATATATATATTTGTTTCTGATTTCTTTTTATGGGTATATATATATATTATTTTTTTTATGGATATATATATATATATATATAATATTTATTAGACACATACAAAGCATGCGAGTGAATATTATAGTCTATGAAAGGTACAAAGTATCACGCGGGATGTTTTTTTTTTTTTTTTTTTTTTTTTTTTTTTTTTTTTTGGGATAAACACGCCGGGTGGTAGGTTTTGAAATGAATGAGGTCAAAAGAAAATTAAATGTGATATGAGATTCATGAATGGAATTTTATTGAACGACTTTTAGCTTTTTTTCCTTCTTTTTTTTTTGGGGGGGGAAATTGAATAATTTTTAGTCTTAAAAAAGAAAAGAGTGGTTCAATTACATTGTATAACATATTCGGCTGTCCACCCATAATTTAACATTTTATGGACTACAGTGGCTCACAATTTTTCATTTGGCAATTCCAAAAATAACTTTTATTTTATTATAAAATCAAATAATTTATTTTTTAAAAAATGAATTATAAATATTCTCCAAATAGATTTTTTTTTTTGGGTGTTTAACGTAGTAGCTTTGTCACATTTAAAGGGAAAAATTATTATCAATGTAAAAGGAGTATTATTATAATAATAAAAAAACTTATTATCACTAGAAACTTATACATCTAGCCATAAATGATTTGCACCATAAAAATCTATAAATAGTTCAACAGTTATTTAAAACTCTTATTCTTAATAAAATCATACATCAATCTAGTCATCAATGAATAGCACCAAAAAAGTCTATAAAATGTTTTTTTTTTTTTGGTGGTTTAAAATAACAAATTACATGTCAACAATATATCAATATTTTATCATTTGGTATCTAATTTTTTTATTTTCAAAATATTTAAAATATGGGAACTCAAATTCAAAATTAATGTCGAAGATAACAGTAATATTGTCACTAAAATATCGCTAGAATGACAATTGGTACATGGAATTTTATAAGTAAATTAGAAGATTTTAGCATTATTCCCTGTATATTTTTGGTAAGAACATACAACAACAAAAAGACAAACAAACACAAAGTTTATAGCTTCCAATAATAAAGGAAAAATAGAACTTTTTATTTTTTTTCCGTATAATGGAAACCAAGACGTTATACTTGTATTAACTCAGCTATGTTTTTCAAAAATTGCATTTCACATTTCAGATGCACATAATAATTATAAAAACTTTTCACATATTACACGCACATAATTATTATCAAAACATGCTTCGATCATTTTATAATTCTTTAACCCCAGAACCACCAATCTTTTAAAGTTTGTACCCCATAAGGAAATAAATAATAAGAGTCACAAAAGATTGGTGAGATAATGTCCAAAAACACATAGAATTAGATTTGACAATATGTAGTGTTGAACTGTACTCGTGTTATGTTCGTATAAAATTTAATCAATTTAAACACGATCAATTAATCTTTCATGTGAAAATAAATAAACCAAATTATTCATTGAAATAGCCTGTAATCCAATATTAGATTTATTAACTCATTAAGAATATGTACAAATTTAAAAATTTAAAATTGACTTATATTTTATATAATAAAATAATATTTTTAAAAAAATTTGCAAATAAACTTATTTATTTTTAAATTTTTAAAAAATTAAATTATAAAATAATAAATCAATACATATTTAATAATAAATTAAATACTTTTAATATTATAAAATTTATATAATTATTAAATATCCTCCACTAATGAATTTAATAAATTTATTGTGTTTCATATTAAAATTTATTTAATTTATTATATTTTATTAATGACACCCATACAACTCTCATAATAAATCATTGATTCAAATTTATAAATTATCATATAAATTTATATTGTGTTATTATCATATAAAATTTTACCAAATTTTTTAAAAAAATGACACAAAAAAAAAATACCGCCTGATCGGCTATTTATATCTATGTATATTTTAAAAAAATAATAGGATATATTTATCTTTTTTATTATTATTTATTTTTGGGAACAGGACAGAGATATTAATTGTGTGGTCGTGTACAGGTATCTAAAAAATGGGGGGTAGGAGTTTTTGACTTGGGATGGGGACCACCATGTAGGAGAGCCACTCGGTTTAAAGTTCGTTACAAATACCAAGCCGACAAGTAGCCGAGTGAGGCACGTGGGTGACATGTGCACAGGTACAGTTATTATTTATTATTATTATTATTATTTTTTTGAAAAATATTATTTATTATTTATGTATTGATTTATTTTCCGAAACGTGACAGAGATAAACTTCCTTTCTTTTTCTTTCGTCCCGTAGCTTTCGCATCCGGTTTGAACGCGTTTCGGACACCGAAAGTAAGCGACGTGTAAAAGAAAATCACAAACAAACAAAACTGCTTCCGTACTTGGACATGTAAGCTTATCAATAATTTAAAAAAAAAAAAAAAAAAACCAATAAAATGCTTCCCAAAAAAAATATATATATGATTATCATTTCTCAAACTTTATTATAACACGTTTATCAAAGGGGACACCTCTCCTCCTCGAGCAACATGCAGCTCGTAATTTGTAAACTATTTTTTTTTCTTTGTTTCTTGATATTTTCATTCATTTAATTTAATTTCATAATTTGCTAGAAACAAATGCCATTTTCGGAATTGATTTTGAAATGTTTAAAATTATTTTTTTAAGATAAAAAATATTTTTGTACAGTATTTTACAAGACATATAAATAAAAGCACTTTAATTATAGAAAAAAGCGCCAATATTTTTGGTGAAAGAATATGCACCAATTATATTTATAAAAAAAAAGATTTATTAAAGTGTAGTAGAAATCAATAAAGATGTCGTTATAATATAATATCAAAAGAATGTAACTTATATACAACTCATGACCTGGCAATCCTTGAATTATAAACAAAGTTACGTACCTTTAAAAGAAATAGAAGCAAAAGCTAACTTTTTTTTTTTTTTTTTTTGCCATATATATATATACACACACACACATATAGAGGCTTGGAGGGGTGTGACTAAAGGGATCAATCTGACCACATTTTATTTTTTTTAATATATCTATATATATATATATATATATATATATTTTTTTTTTTAGATTTTTATGAATTCCTTTTGAGGATGGAAATTAAACAGGTTTGTTTTGATTTGAGTCTTTTTTTCAATTTGAAAGACTTATATTTGCAACTATACATCCATTGACCCCATTTCATGCACCTGTCCATTTCTTGGTTCTCACAGATTGTAATGCTCTTGTCAATTCAACCACAATATCATTGGGAAAGTGAGAGATATGATAAAACCAACTTCGTGAATCACATTTTGTACTTCATGGACGGAAAATAATATCAAAATTTGAGTGGTTTATGTTAAATGAGTCTAAGTTTGATCAATAATACAAATAACAATGATTTATGGATCCACACACACACATATCATCTACTACATTTTGTTGAAATATGTGTTCTTTTTATACATATATATATATATAGTAGAAGCCATCTCTTTATATATATATATATATATATATATAGTAGAAGCCATCTCCTTTTACAATTGAGTTTCTGCCGTTGTCGTTTTGTGATAAAGAAATTAATCAGATGTGATTTACCAACGTGAAAATGGCCGACCATTGATTTTTATGAACATTGATCTTGAACTGTTATGGTACTTCAGAAGAATATTAAAGACGTACGTGTCATCTTAAAATCATACAACCGTAGCACAAGAATTGATTTTTGTGGATGAATTACTTTTTCGCTAGCTTTACCACCGATGATTCTTTTAGAAGGTTAGCTGGTCGACAACAAACAAGTGCCATACTGCCATTCATGTTCTCCTTTTCTCAGCTGGTTGACAACAATTGTCCTCTTGATGGAGATCGATGAAGATTACATAGAATTTTAATAATTAGAGTTTTATAACTTTTAATTAGAGAACGGATTCAACCCTCGTTGCATGAACAGTACCCATGTAAACAGTGACCACTTGAACGGTTCCTGTAAACAGTATCCACGTAAACAGTATCTCTACATGAATAGTATCTGCGATCAGATTGTTTCTTTGGCTTAAAGAACCGTGACCACGTGATCTGGAAAGAGTTTTAGAGGCACAATAGTTGATAATCAATTTGAAAAACTATTTATTCGTATGGTAGAACAAGTGGAGTCTCTTATTGTTCAAGTTAGTAATATTCAATCTCAAGTTTGTAATATTGAAGCACAAATATTTCAGCCTAATAGTTCCTCAATTAACAATGAACAAGAAGAGGTTTTTGAAGCCAATGGTGATAAAGATTAAGAGAAGCAACCAGCAAAGACAACTGCTCCAATACCCTATCCTATAGCCGAGCAAGCATTTAATTGGGTGAAAGACATGTTTCAATCAACACAACAACATCATAATACTTTTGATGACATCACAAAGAGGGTAAAAATTGAAGTACTAGATTTCGAAGGTAAGGTAAATCCAACAGAGTTTGCTGATTGGCTTTCTTCCATTGGAGAATATTTTCATTGGTACGATATGGATGATGATCGGAAAGTGAGATTTGCTAGGATGAAACTAGTAGGCCTTGTTAAGATTTGGTGGTTGGGTGATGAAGGAGACTTGACGAGAATGGGATTACCACTCATTAGTACTTGGCAAGAGATGAAAGTTAAGCTTAGGGAAAAATATATGCCTACCAATTATTATGACAAATTATGTGAGCAAGCAATCAACTTGAAGCAGAATAATATGTCGGTTGCAGAATATATGCAAAAGTTCGATGAATTGAAGACTCGAAGCCAAATACTTGAAGATCCAAGGCAAACACTAGCAAGGTTTAAATCTAGTTTGAGGTTTGACATTAGCAGGGAGTTGTTGCGACAACCAATCTATAGTTTGGAGCAGGCTCTCTAAGTTTCTTTGGATTTGGAGGAGTATCTTGGAAGTTTCAAGAGATCTGCTGCAACATTGAATCAAAGCATTGGAACTACATCAGATCAACCATCTAAGTAGCCCACAAAATCCATGGAATCTACTTTTGATGCTACTAATTTTAGAGAACAGGGCCATAAAAGTTTCAAGTGTGGATAGCCTGGTCATATGGCATACAAATGTTCCAAGAAAAATTTACATCTTGGTAGAAAAAATGAAGAAAAATTAGATCAACAAAAAGAAGAGGATGAAAAGAACTTCGACTACAGCATCTATAATCCAGATGATTTGGAAGAAGATGAGAAAGATGCTTCATTAATTGCTATTGTTAGACGTAAATGATGAGAAGGAAGATTGGAAATGCACATCTATTTTTCAAATGTTGGTTCGTTGTGGAAATCAAGCACAAAATCTTGTCATTGATGGTGGTAATAGCATGAATGCTTTTTGGCATCTATGGTAGAGCGATTAAAAATTTTTGTTGAACCACATCCACATCCATACAAGGTAGCATAGATTGATAGTACTTCAATTCCTGTAACTCAACGCTGCCTTATTTCTTTTTCATCTGGAGTTTATAGTGATTCTATTTGGTATGATGTGATTCCAATGAAAGTAACACATATTTTCTTGGTTGTCCTTGGCTTTATGATAGAGATGTATTTCATTGTGGAAGAGAAAACACTTACTCTTTCATGTTTAATAATAGCAAAGTTGTGTTGAAGCCTATGACACTTGCTGAGATGGATAAATATAAGGTGGAAAAGCCAACTAAGGTTTCTAACAACTCACAAAAGTTGCAGGATATTCTTTCCAATAAAGAATTTGAACAGGAAAGTGAGAAAAAGATGATTGAGGCTCAGGTTCTTCAACGACCAGATTTTACAAAGGATTTTGAAGCGGTATATGAAGCATCAAATGAGGAAATTGGGGGTACATTTACTCAAGAAGGACAACCTATTGATTTTAAACCTGAATCCTTAATTGAACCTTTACCTACACCTACACAACTTGTCACCTTACTAGAACCACCCTTATCTACACGACTTGTCATCTTACCTAAACTCTTACCTACACAACTTGTCACCTTGCTTAGACCATTACCTATACAACCTAAATGTGTCAAGTTGGACTTAGATCATTTGAACGAAGGATTTTTGTTCACCTTAAATATCCCTAAATTTGGTAGGCATGTAGT
Organism: Ziziphus jujuba; assembly: GCF_031755915.1. Classification (NCBI taxonomy): domain Eukaryota; kingdom Viridiplantae; phylum Streptophyta; class Magnoliopsida; order Rosales; family Rhamnaceae; genus Ziziphus; species Ziziphus jujuba. The sequence goes on along the minus strand of NC_083380.1, from coordinate 13,622,321 downwards.
CCTCTTTATCAAGTTTGAGCTTATGCTGCCGATGCTATCATTCTTGAAGTTTCGATTATTGCTTTATGATTTCAACTTTAAACTCGCTGGAGTCTCGTTCTCTAAGAGGGGGAGAATGATGGAGAACGATGAAGATTACATAGAATTTTAATCATTAGGGTTTTATGATTTTTAAGATTTTAATATTATTATGTTTATTAGGTTTCTTCTTATTATTTTAGTTTCTTTAATTTTGTAGGAAAGCTTATTAGTTGGTTTCCTTATTTAACTAGGCTTCTTATTATTTTCATTTCCTAATGTTGTTAGGTGATTTTATTATAAATAAGGGTTTTGTAGCTCTTTGAGACGTTGATTAATAATACAAGTATTTTTATGAGAGTTATTTATTTGATTTTGTGTGATGCAAACCAAACTTAGGTGTGATGCCTAAGGTTTTTTAGGAGTGATTCCTAAAATTGTCCTCTAATTTTCAGTTTTCTTTCCTTCCCTACTTGTCCGACATCACCTCTATAAACAATTTATTTTATTTTATTTTTTATTTTTAGTAGAACCTCCATAAACACCTTTGCAAATTCATCTCCAATATGATAAATTTGCTAATTCATCTCCAATATAGCAGAATCTAAAGATATAAAATATCATATATATACCAAACAAATTAAGAAGCCCATTATTATAATCTTTTACATCTTTCTATATACAAACGCACTTTAATCAAATCTCAGTTTTCAGAATTAATCAACACAGAAAGAAGCTCCATAAATAGAATCTTTCACATCAATAATCTTATTTTAAAAGAATATTGAAAATTTCCTCCAATTTTTGTAACAAAAGTCTGTTATGATTCTTCCAAGAAAACACTTGGCCACCTTTCCCATCTTTGAGGGCATCACACCGTACATTGCCTTGTGGCAACTTTCAGCTCCTTATCCGATACTCATAAAAGACGATGCTCTTCATGATGAAATCAATCCATGGATCGATATTCTCAGCCAACAGGCATTACATCTCCTATTTGTTATTGCACTCGGGTGAGATTTGCTTCACTTCCACATTTTCTTCCATTTCTATCTCCTCTGGCCCACTTTTGGATTGCAAAGTTGAATCCTCAGCACTTCTTTTACCATGTAACTTGTCAAGAATCCTCCAAGTTACAGCATCTGGGGCAATTCCATTCCTTTTCATCTCTCTTACAACTTGATAAGCTTCATTCTTCAAACCCAATTTGCAAGCACTGTCAATGATAATGTTATAGCTGAAAATATTTGGAGAAACACCTGAATCTACCAGTTCATAAAGGAAATGAAGGGCTTCATTTAATCTGGCACAACAGCAGAGCCCTTTGAGAACTGCTGCATAAACGAAATTGTCATGAATCTTTGATGGCCAGATGACATCATCCCAAAACCTCTTGGCCTCTTCTATTTTATTACACTTGCATAATCCATCAATTATGATAGCGTAAGTAGTACTGTCAGATGCAACACCATTGCTTACCATGTCATTAAAAATCTCCATTGCTTCATTTGATTGTTGAAGTTTGAACAAACCCCTAAGGACAGCATTATATGTCACAACACCAGGTGTCACACCCTTTTCAAGCATTACGTGATGCAGAAAATAAAGAGCATCTTGGGTTCTTCCCACGTGCAATAGACCACAAATGATGGTAGTGAAGGTCACAGCATCAGGGGCACAAAACTTTCCTACCATCATATCATTTAGTACTTTCAAAGCTTCTTCAATTCTCCCCATCTTGCAAAATCCATTGACAACCGTATTAAGAGTGATCACATCAGGTTGACACTGGGTCTGGAGCATAAAAACAAGTACGTTCAGAAGCTCAGTTGCATTATTCATAAGACAAAGAGCTCTCAGATATATGTTATAAATTCTAGTTCTGTCAACTCCTTTTTTTTCCAGCATAAATTGAAGAACTTCCTTTGCCTTGTGGAGATCTGATTCCTGGCAAAGACCTTCCACTAGAACTTTGTAAGTATACTCGGAGGGTAAGAACCCAAATTCAACTCCTTCCTCCAACAGCTGATAAGCCCTCATACAACCACTCTCCTTGCTAAGCCCATGTATGATAGAATCATATGACACTATGCTTGGAACTGAGCCTCTTTTCCTCATTATATAAACAATCCTCGAAGACCCATGATATTTTCCAACTTTACAAAGAGAATCTATCATCTGCCCATAAGCAAACTCCTCATTGACACTCTGTCCTTGAGGCATATCTTCTGCAATCCTAAACACTTCATGAAAATACCCTTCAATACACAAAGAATCAATAAGATTTGTAAAAGCTGCGCTGTTCACAGAGAGGTCATCTTCGCACTTCATTATCTCCCAAAGCTTGCACATCAATTCCCTCCCACGTTCTATGTCCCGCTTTCTAATAACCCCACGAATCAAGACACTGTAAGTAAGAGAATTTGGAACTACTCCTCTCTCACCCATTTCGTCTAACACCTTCTGGGCACAACCCACGTCACCAATTTTACAATACCCTTTAATCAAAGTAGTATAAGAAACCGTGTTCGGAAAATGCCCTCTACACTGCATATCAAAAAGCAAGCTATGAGCTTCGTCGGGTCGCGAAAACGAGCAAAGCTGATCGATCAGACGGTTGTAATTAATCAAAGAGGGTACGAATCCATGCTTAACATATATCAAACGGCGAACAACATTCAATGTGGCATCTGGGTTTCGAGAATCAAGCAGTCGAGCGATGAGCACATTGCATGTGCGCTCGTCGGGGACACAGTGACGAGAAGAAACAGAGAGGAGCAATCGGCGATGGGCTTCGACGAAGCGATTGGAGCCGCAAAGCGCGTGGATTATGCTACTGAGGTTGAGAGAGTCAGGAATGTAGCCGCGGAGGCAGAGGCGGTCGAGAAGACGGAGTGCTTCGTCGACGTTCCGGTCTTTGGCGCAGAGGGTGTGAATCTTTTTGGTCCAGTACGACCTGTCGGCTATGCTCACTTGTTGTTCTTGTTCAACTGGGTCATTGATTTCGTGTATTGGGTTTCGCTGTGGTTGTTCTTTGGATGGATGAGGAACAGTGTCTGTGAAGAGGAAAGCAATAGGAATGGAATTGGATATGGATTTGTGAGTGTTTGATTTCTTCGCTGACAGTACACTTCTGATGAACATTTTTGTGCTTGCATGTCTGCGTAAGTAGATAGATGGTATTGGACTGTGAGTCCAAGTTTGCTTTTGTAGCTTTTGCACATTTAAAAAATGGTGTTTATTAGTGACACACGATAATGTGACATAATGTTATGAATTTATTCTCATAAAAAGAAACAAAAAATGTTATGAATTTATTTTTCGTAGGTTTTTAATTTTAAAATGTTGATAAATAGAGCTAGCTAAGTGATAATAATAATAATAATAAAAAATACTATTATTTTAAAAAAATGGATTCATTGTTTGTCGGAAAAAAAAAAAAAACTATATTAGATAGTATTGGATTATTTAAAGAAGCTTCATATTTTTCAAAATTTAATTTTTGTAGTTGGATTTTCTCTTCATAATAAGCTTGTTATTAATGGATCGAGAGTTAGGTGAAGCTTATATTTGGATATCTCTTGCCCCATTTGTTCACTCCCTGTTGAAAGCTATTAACTTGTGTTATTATTATTATTATTATTATTATTATGTTGAATTAGGAGGGGGTTAAATTTGAATGCAAAGTATGTATTTTTCTACTGGTTTTTATTTTTATTTTTATCTGAATACACAAGCTATTAACTTATGTTTTTATTTTTATTTTTTCCTCCATGTTGAATTATCTGGCTTTTGAGAAACGACAAAAACTATCTTTGATAACCCCTTCCCTTTCTCACAAGGACCTAGTTGTGTGTGGTCATTAAGAGTTTCAGTGGCAAAGTTTTTGGATGTTGCTGCTAATCTTAGTAGCTAGAACCACTGGGTTATACATCAAATACAGATTATCTACAAAGAATTTAAGAAAATGAAGAGTGATATTTATTGTCAAATGAAAACAATGATAAATACTTAAATAGAGATGGATTTGACTCGATATATTATATTATAGGGATGGATTCGAATGAAAACAATAATAAAGTGATTTTGAACGTGACTTGTTTTAATTTTTCATTTTCCTCCACATTGTTAATTACTTTTTGGGGTTTTTTTTTTTTTTTTTTTTTTTTGGGAGTAAAATTGTTTTGTTTTAATTATTATTTTTCTCCTGTTGTTTTCCTTGTTAAATGGAGATTTTAGGAATCAAAAGGGTGATAGATTATTTAGGTTAGGAAATTAGAGATTAAAAAGGTTAAATTCCTCTTTTTTTTTTTTGGGTTTTATCTAATTTTTATTTTCACAGTGAAATTAATGAAATATTGTTTACTATATATATTTCACGTACCAATTATTATAGTTTCATTTCCTTTTAAGTTTTCCGACATTAACGGATACATTAGCGTGTCATTTGATGGCCTTTATGGTGATTAATTAGCTTTTCTATATAATTACGTATTGGTGTCTACAAGACAACTAAATGACAATTTTCAAGTAGAAGACACAAGCATGAGGGCTGGTACCAGTTGAGCCAATGAACAACTCCATTCCATTAAGAAACACATCGCTTCACGATATTAATTAGAGGACAAGCATCATCGGGAAGTTTATTGCTAATTGGTTTTCCATGCATGATGATGAGCTTGTTGATCCTAGAGTGAAAACTTCAGTACCCAGGCTAGCTTATCTATCTGCAATGATAATTTTCATCCTTACCTGTTGTGAAGTTATGACTTCCATGAGGAGATTTCGATATTCTTCATGACATTTTGTTTCTTGAAGCAGATTACCAGGCCATTGCAAAAACCCAATATTGGAAAATAGATTTTGGCCAAAAAAAAAAAAAAGTCCAATCTGGTAAACAGAAATTTTACCTAGCTAGTAATATGAATATTGATTAAAGAATGGGAACCTTAGAAGATACGAGAGAATCCTTACCTCTAATAGTCTTGAATCATCTCCATACCATTCAAGATGATGATAACATCAGCTTACTTAGACTCATGAATTGCTCAAAACTGAGAATTATTTAAATTAAGCATGAGAAGCTGAGAAGATAATGCCTAATCTTCTATTCTAGAATCCTATCAGAAGACCATTTACAGAAAAAGAAAAGAAAAAAGAAAAAGAAAAAAAAACTCAAACATCTTCAGCCTCAGCTTTCAAGAAATGCCACAGCCCTGAAAGCTCAAACCCAAAACCTACATAATTGTCGATGCCCATGTAGGTACTGTTTATGTTAATCTTTCCCTTCCACGTTGTGAATGTCATTTGGTCTATACGACATGGGGCGTCCAAATCGAAGCACTTAGCCCGCCAACATTAACATAAGAATAGCATGTCGATTGGAACAAAGCAGAGGAGCTGAAGGTAAATATACAAGGAGCAGTAACTATATAACCAGAAGATTTCACTGGCTTTTTCACAGTCAGAAAAATATGGGCAGTGTAATAGGAAGGACCCTTGTCTTTCTCTCTGAATCAGTTTGCATGTAATAATACAGACTATTGAAGTCACTGAAACTGTAGACGGCCAGAAGATAGTAAGGAATGGAAAAGCAATTTTCCTTCTGGATATTGGGATCCACAAGTCGGGTAGTGTAGTTAGTGTAATTTATTGACTGTACATAGTATCTTACAGAATATAACACAGTAAGGTTGTTTTTGCAAGAAAGATTGTACCTTAGATCACCACAGTGGTCTGGATCACTTTAAAGTCGGAAGGGGTAGGTTATGTTGTGGATATTGCCACAGGAAGAAAAACATTAGTGATCTATATATTTCGCGTTGCGCTAGTTTGATGGAATACAACAAAAACAAGAAGGGCTGTGAATCCTACACATAAGGGTGTTCCACAATCCACTAAGGGAGCTAGCATTTCTGCACAACAATAGCTTCCACATATATATGATTGTGAAAGGTGAACAAATTAAGCTGAAGAAATGGCTAGTTATGCCATATTCATCCTCTGCAGTTGACAGAGTCCTCGCCATTTTAAAGACTCTTTTGTGGTATTTTCAACACTGGTAGGTCATAAAGTCCTGCTTTTGATAATCAAAAACAGAAAAACAAGTCTGTTGGTAAAGCGGACATATTATTTTAATTGTTCTTAGTTTGGCAGTTGGGGTGTAGTAGTTTTTTCTAACTGCCAAACACGTACTGTTGGTTTTGACTCTGACCAATGTTGTAAAAGCAACCCCCCCCCCCCCCACAAGTATCTTATACAAACATGTATAGCATTTTTAATTTGAAACGGTATATATCTTCAGAGAATTGGTCCAAATCAATTTGTATGAGGATTCTTAAGCAAAGGGCAAGAAGATCTGTGGCAGCAAAATTGAATTTTTTTTTTTTTTTTCACTTTCCTAAATCACTGTTACTTTTACAACAATGCACAGACAGACAGAGCTGATGGTAATGCGAATTACTGTCTCTTGTAAATACAAGGAAAAACAACTGATAATCAAAAGATCTTTGGAGGCGTTTTGAGCACCGTAGTCGGGTTGAAATTCTTACACTGTTAGGAAAGGGTTCAAGTTAGGCCAAAGGCGCCAACAAAATGTGTTAAAAGGAAAGGTTTGCTCCAAATTTTTGGATGCCCTGAAATTTCTCCAAGGTCTAATAGGATATGGCCATGTCAATGTAGTTCACCACTTCACTTGGTTTATATCTGCCACTACTAGCATTTCAACAAGTTCTTAATCTCCAAAAAAGTTGGCTTACGTCCTAAAAACCAACAACTATATGTGAAATTTTTTGAAAGTAAAACTGGAATAATGTCATTATTAATAAAACTGAGTATTACTTTGTATTTTTTGCATAGAAAAGTAACACTTTTGCTGTCAAATATGAAGAGAAGACTAAACTGCTTACCTAATTCTTGATCTTATCTTCATCTTTATACACAAGCCAACTATTATCCTGTCTCTTCTAATAAAGCTTTACCATTTCAGTAGCTATTTAGGAAGAGAGAAAGGGAGAAACACCCTTTCTTGATAACTATATTTTATGAATTATAGAGACTATTTTATATAAAGACTAAAATAAACCTTCAATAGCATTTGATCCTTTCTCAGAAAGATGACTTTTATGAAGAAAGTAAAAGCGAATCCTTGACTCTTAGAAAGTTGCCAATGATATCCAGGAGGGCTAATTCATTTAATGGCAACTACAAAATCTGTTCGCTGAAAGTTACAATCTTGAAATGTTTAAAACGGAGAATTTGCCATGAAAAGAACAAGCAGAAAATGTACTTCTGGAGAATAGCCCCACTGTTTTGGGAAAAAAGAAAAAGAAAATAAAAGAAAATAAAAATAAACCTGTATTTCTGCAATATATACACATAGTTTGAGTGGAAAATTAAATGTATAGATAGAAAGATGGTATATAATAAAAGTTTAGTGAAGTTTTAAATATAATGAATGGAGTACTGATACAGTAGTCATTGCAAACAAAGTAATCAACTTTATTTGAGTTTAAAACTCTCACTGCAAACAAACTAATCACCTTTATTTGAGTTACTCAAGAGTTGATTGGATTCTAAAGAATCACCAGATAGACCTGATGAGTAAGCTGAATTTGTAGTCTCTCTGAAATCCTCCGTTTCTATACCTTGAGGACAAAGGAAAGGTTTAGGAGGCAACTCTAGGCTTTCAATTTCTCCTTCCAGCATCTCTATGACTTTGCTCATTGAAGGACGATAGCTAGGCCTCATTTGTATACACCATAGTGCAACTATGATCATCTTCTTTTCTAATTTCCTTTCCTCCTCCATGGAAATTTCCAATTCTGTGTCGTTTTCTTTGCTAACTTGGTCGTAAACCCAATCAGGGAAGTACATTTCGCTTGAACGATCTTCAGGTGCACTGGGTTTCTTCCTTTTTCCCATGATTTCCATCAATAACATTCCAAAACTATACACATCAGCTTTATAGGAGACACCTCCAATGTTTTTGTAAAACAACTCTGGAGCCATATATCCAATTGTTCCTCTTATTGCTGTCAAAGACACAATGCTATTGTCTGTCGGATAAAGCTTCGCGAGACCAAAGTCTGAAACCTTCGGTGTGAAGTTCTCATCAAGGAGAACATTGTGAGGCTTAATGTCGAAATGCAGAATTTGCATGTTACAACCTTGATGTAGATATTCAATCCCACGAGCCACTCCAAGGGAAATTTTCAACATTTGCTCATAGCTTAAGATGGCACTTCCTTCTTTGGAAAGCATGAATTTATCTAGAGAACCATTAGGCATGAACTCATACACTAGAGCACGTTTTGATCCCTCAACACAAAAGCCAATAAGTTGCACCACATTCGCATGGTGAATCCTTCCAATAGTGGCCACCTCATTTATAAAGTCTTGTCCATTTGCATTGGACTTGCCTAACATCTTGATTGCTACATAACGACCACTGCGTAGCTTTCCTTTAAATACAGAGCCAAAGCCTCCTTCACCCAATTTGTCCTCAAAACCCCTGGTCATCTTCTTAATATCTGAATAAGAGTACCTTATGGGCATGAGGTTATTATTTCTCTGCAGAAAATCTTCTATGGTGTCGTACATTGATAAATGCCTTCTTCTCCATCTATAGATCAAAACCACCATTGGAAATAAGGTCCCCAGTAAAAATCTTATCATGATACATGATCCTGAAGAACATCACCAGAAGAATCTTTAATTATAAATTAGAAAATTTCATGTTGGACTAATTCTTCAGCTTTTTGCTTGGCCGAAAGTGTCACATATATTCCATTACAAGATCTACACCATGACTTACAACTTGGGATCTATGCTGTTATAATCATCTGTCATCTGTAATTTTTCCATATGCTTTTTAAGTATGGGAAATTAGACACGACCTTAAGGAAAGGTACAGTGCTTACCAATAATTTTGATTAGAAGCTCAAAGTGACCTGCAAAGATACAAGAAATTAACAGTCACCAGATGGGAACTGTAAGCCCAGATAATAATAGTGAATGAATAACAGCTTTGACATCATCATGTGATTGAATTTATTAGTTTCTATTTGAATCGGACTACAAATTAATAAGGGTAAAATTTAAGTTGCTGGACCAATGGAACAGGGATACTCTGCTATACAATCGTGTTATTCTAGAACTGATATTAGCAAGGAAGGGATAAAAAGAAGCCGAACCTATGGCATCAATTATATAAGTAATTCCTTGCGTTTCCCCATACATGCGTTAACAATATGCAACTGAACCTAACTGATTTTTTGCTTATTAAAATTTTGGCAGAGAGAAATCTGATGAGCATTAGTTATTTACAGAGTTTTACTACTTGGTGGTGCTATGTAAGAAAAATTATTGGACAAGGAAAACTATATGTATCTTGAGAAATTACGCAACAACAAAGTGGCAGTAATAGAAATACTCACTCAGAAAGAAGAGAGTCCGATAAGTAATTCCTGCATAACCATGAAGAAAAATATTATCAGCTCACGATGACAAAATCTAATTAGAGTTGTTTTGATTAAATTAAGAAAAAAGTTATTCAAACAATTGGGAAAAGCAAGAAAAATGGTGTTACGTTGTATGTTGCTCTGTTGAGCACAAATCATGGGCATGAAACCGATTACTGCAAAATAGGTGCAGATCTTCCTAAAACCACAACGAACTTGGTTTGAGGGGTCGAGGAAGCAAAGCGGCCGATCTGGAGTTTCTCGACCTCGCAACCAAGAGAGCTCGAACCCATATACCAGCTGATTGTGGACGTCTTCGTAGGACAACTTTTCGTCCCCGTGAATTAATCCCTTGGATGCTATGAAAGACATATGCTCGATCTGACAGGAAGGCCTCAATTCCGAGCTATTTAACCAACCAACATAAACATAGGAATATGGCGCTAAAGTAGAGCTTGATGTGTTAGTAGCATTATTAGTGCAAGGAGCAGCATCCACGTATAAAGGATGACTCACTGAGTTTGCACATTTTACATAAGTAATAGCCTTTGTTAGTTCGACATATTCATTTTGTCCTCCGAAATATGGGCCTTTAAGCCTAGGATATATCGTATCATATAGATCCCAAACATCTTTGCTTCCTATAGAATAGCGAGGGATGGAAGAGCAATTATCCTTCTGAATGCCCGCATCAACAAGACGAATTGTATAGAGAGTGTAATTGATTTCCTGCACGTAATATTTGTATCTTCCTGATGATAAGTAGAGTACAGTGAGGTTGTTTTCACATGATAAGTTATACCTATGGTCGCCACAGTTTTCTGGATCATCTATCAGGCGAAATGGGCTCCTTATGTTGCGTATGTTTCCACAAGAAGATGGAGCACAGGAGCTATTAATTTTAACATCTCCACCCATGCAAGTGCTGCTGTGGAGTAGTAGGAAATGAACCAAAAGTGCTGCATACAAGGGCCTAATTACTTTATCCATGACAAAGAGGGGGGAAAAAAAAAAAAAAAAAGGGAAAAGAAAAATGAGACAGAAGCACTGGCTTCTGTATGCCCTTCTTAATTAGCACAAATTAATGGCGACCTAATATGTATGAGTGGTAAAGATGTTCAGAGCAGACTACTCTGGCCGGAGTAGGGAAGTATCAACTGCAGTTCTGCAAAAGTTGCTTTGAAATGACCCATTAATTTATTCTCCAATTGGACTATAATTTATTTTCGACATAGAAAATCGTGTCCATGTTATTTCTTCATTTTCTTTTAAAAGACGAAGACAGATTTGTATATTATAAAATTTCCAAATTGTGTATTGTGTTATATTCGTTCTTGTGGCGCACAAATTAAATCTTTTTATTATTAAAATACGTAGGAAGTTTCAAAAGCAATTCTTCAGAAGTTGCTTTGAATCACCCATTAATTTCTATTCCATTTTGGCTGCACATTTTTTTTTTTTTAACAAAGAAAATCCTATCCGTATTACTTCTCTCGTTTTCTTTTGAAAGAGGAAGGCAGACTGATTTGTCTATTGATCCTGCTATACGAGGACCTTACTTTATCCAAGAGACAGAATAGTTGGTGAGCAATATAAATTTTGTTATATTTTGTATTAGTCTGTATTATATTAATATTGTATACGTTTGATATGTAGAACCGTGCGCTATTATAAATTTTGATTAAAAAATTATTTTATTAGATTAAAGTTGATTATTACTATTCATCTTATTTGTAAAAATCATTACATTATTCAAAATGGACAAAATTGATTTATTATTTTTATTTATATTATTTTTTTAAACATTATTTTATTCAAATAAAAAAAAAATTGATTTGCCAATGTATTCATATATATATATTTTTAAAATTGTTTTCATGATTTGCCATATATATGAATATGTATTAGTATATGGAATTTTCGTGTGAAATATATTTAATAAAAATAATATTTTTAATTATATAATAAAATAAAAAAATTAATCTCATTCTAAATTACTGTATACAAAATTTTATTATTTTGTAATAAAATAAACATAAAAACTAATAGAAATATTTATATATAAATTATATATTTTTTTAATGTTTTCTTATAAGTATATAAATTTTAAAAATAAATTTACACACATATATATATATATATATATATATATATCTAAATAAGTGATTTTAAGCATTTGTTTTCTTTGTTAACATAAATATATATATATACAGAAAGACTTTTATATAAGATTTCCAGATTTTATTAATAACTAGGATTATAATATTAATTGTTGAATCTCACCATCGGTCAAGATTTGATTGTATTTTAAAAAGGAAAACAACACTCACGTGATATTTTAAAACCCAATTATATCATGACCGTTGGTGAAATCCAACAGTCAATATTATAATCTTCAATGTTAATAAAATTCAATAATTATGAATAAGAGCTTCTTTGTATGTATATATATGTGTGTGTGTAAATTTTAAATATTTTTTGGAAAATATTTTAAAAACTGCATTGTTTACCTTAAATTTCTTAGTAAGAAGATCAATACTATTATTAGTTACTCTATTTTAATTTTATTATTTTATAATGTAATTCTATTTATTAATATACATATACGAATATGTATTAGTATACGGAAATTTTAGGTAAAATATATTTAGTAATAATAAGAAAATCATTTATTATATACATGTTTTTTACCAAATAAAGATATTAATCTCATTAATAATTTATTTATATTTATATATATTTAAAAAGATCAAATAAGAAGATTAATCTTATAATTGAAATCTAGTTGACTTATTTATAGCCAAATATATTTGATTTATTTGATAAATAAAATAAAATCAAATATTTTGTTTATTTTAAATTTATTTCCAAATTATTATCATATGTAGTTATTGAATGCAATAAATGTTGTAATTCCATTATTATAATAATGTACCTTTTTAAAATTATATAATATAATATTATAATAAAAATAATTTTTAAATATATATAATGTAAAAAGGGTAATAGATGCATTCTTGGATAATAATTTCCAAGATCTTCTCCATTTGTCCGAACAGATTTGATCAAAATCTGGTCTTCTTAAGCCATCCATACAATATAATAATAAAAATATATATTAATTAGTAATAAAATAAGATCAAATAATTTATTTTGAAAATAAATTTTATTTTGCTATATTTAACAATTATTATTTATGATATTATGTTTTTATATCCAAATAAGAAGATATCTTTATTAATTCCATGTAATCATAATATATTTTACGTATTTGATTTATTTGATAAATAAAATAAAATCAAATATTTTGTTTATTTACATATATTAATTTTTTAATTGTTTGATAGTTATATCAAGAATTGATTTTATACATATTTGGTTATAACCATAAAAGATAAGATAATAAATAAAATAAAAATAAAAAATATGTTTTTAGAGGGAATTGGAAAGATTGGTGTGGCTGATATGCTTTTTCTTTTATATAGATATATAGGTATATGGCTATATATATATATATATATATAAAGGTGCAACATGAGTTAGAGCAACTTAACCCAAGGGGACTTGGGTTTATTTAATACGAGCTGCCAAACATGCCATATGTAGAGTAGGTGGTAAAGATGTTGAAGCAAAGCCTATTCTCACTGCAGTTCTACAAAGGTTGTTTTGAAATCATCCTTTAATTTCTACTCCATTTTTTCACATAGGGAATCTTGTCCAGTTGTTCTTATTATTTTTATCATGTTCTCTTGAAAGAGGAGGACCGATTTGTCTATTATAAAACTTTTATAGTGTGTTGTGTCATAAATTTATATAATCGTGCTCGGGAAGCATAAAATAAACCTTTTAACATTAAAATACGCAGGAAGTTTCACATGCAGTTCTGCAAAAGGTTGTTTTGAATCCTGTCGGTATGATAGACTGGTTTGTCTATTATAAAATTTTTTAAAAGAATGTGTGGGCAATAAATGCGCTTTTTTATTTTTTATTTTTTATTTTCTTGTTGTTGTTGTGTGAATGCGTTATAGTCGTGCTTGGGATGCGTAAATTAAACATTTTACTATTAAAATACGTAGACCACAATATTATATATATACCACAAAAGTCATCCGTCTAGGAAAGTTAGGCCCCTCTATACAGCATTCCACAGTATTTTTATCTAAATTTTATAGTACTACTGTTGATCATCAAATCTAGAGTCCGGTATAGGACTAAGAAGATGAGAGTTGTTATAGAAATGGTGATGCATTGTATAGGGTTGTTGTTGCTGTTGACCATAGTTGTGGCAGATATAGGATTAGGAGCAGCCCGAAAAGAGTGTTCGGAATCAAGGTACTGCAGAGAAAATGGCCCTCCTATCAGATTCCCTTTCCGACTCAAACACAGACACCCTGATTCCTGTGGCTATCCTGGCTTCTCTGTATCCTGCACATCTACCAATCACACTGCACTTGAGCTTTCAATTGATTCAATTCCCACTAACTTCTTAGTAAGTAAAATAGATTACAACTCACAGACAATTCATATTTATGACCCAAATCGTTGCTATGAAAAGCTGTTTTTAAACCATCCATCAATTCCTCATTTCCATTTTATTAGTAGGTACGCATACAACTATACCCTATTCAGTTGCTCTTCATTACTTGAATCAACAATCAGCCTGCAGATCTCCTGCCACGGTGACTCAAGGTTTCGGATTTATTTAGTTGATTCTGGTTATTATATCAATGACTACGGGTCCTTTGTGTCTTGTACCAAGCTGTGCGACTTACGGGCCAACATAGATGTAATGCTCAGAGAAGTGAATGAAATTCGATTGGAATGGTCTAAACCAAAGTGTGGAGCTTGTGAAGCAAAAGGCCAGACGTGTAATTTCAAGAACAATAACACTCAGCATGAAACTGCATGTTTTGGAAAAGGTACGCAACAGTTTCTATATCAAAATCCACCGTAGTTTCTTAGTTCATTGGATACGAAAAATCACCAAAGGTAGGTTTTGGTTGCAAGTGTAACTCAAAATCAGTTTTCTTTTCCATTTAGGCTGAAGATTTGTATTGGTTAAGCCTCTCAAAAATAGATTTTACAACTTAAAAGACAATCATTTATATTTGACGAACTTATTTATATACTAATTTCCATGCGCATTAATTGAAAGCTCATTGAGTAACTGTTTATATCTTACAGGTGTATCAATAAAAGCAGTGGTTGCTGGTGAGTTTGATGATTTTAATTAGTAATTAATTAAGAAATGGCAGGGCTCTTGACTTGGAATGTTTTGTATTGATCAGGTGGTACCGTAGGTTCCTCTGTCCTTGTACTAGCGATCATAGCATTAATCTATCATGTGTACAAAAAATACAAAAATGATACAGAAAGCAGACTGAAGATTGAAAAGTTTTTGGAGGATTACAGAGCCTTTAAGCCCTTCAGATATTCATATGCTGATATTAAGAAGATTACAAACCAATTCGAGGACAAGCTTGGTGAAGGAGCCCATGGAAGTGTGTTCAAAGGAAAGCTTTCAAATGACATCCTTGTTGCTGTGAAGATGCTAAACAACTCCACAGGAAATGGAGAAGATTTTGTCAATGAAGTGAGCACCATTGGCCGAATTCACCATGTCAATGTGGTTCGCTTGGTTGGATTTTGTGCTGATGGGTTTAGAAGAGCTCTTGTTTATGAGTTCCTACCAAATGGGTCATTACAAAAGCACATTGCCTCCATAGATCAAGGCAAAAAATGTTCTCTTAACTGGGAGACCATGCAAGATATCACACTAGGCATAGCTAACGGAATCGAATATCTCCACCAGGGCTGCGATCAGAGAATCCTCCATTTTGATATCAAGCCTAATAATGTCTTACTTGATAATGACTTTACACCAAAGATTTCTGATTTTGGTCTGGCAAAGTTGTGTTCAAAGGATCAAAGCTTGGTATCAATGACTACAGCTAGGGGGACCTTGGGTTACATAGCCCCTGAAGTTTTTTCCAGGAACTTCGGGAATGTGTCTTATAAGTCCGATGTTTATAGTTTTGGAATGTTGTTGCTTGAAATGGTTGGTGGGAGAAAAAATGTAGATGAGACTGCAGAGAATGCTGACCAAGTTTACTATCCAGAATGGATATACAATCTACTGGAAGATGGAGAAGACTTGAGGATCCATATTGATGATGAAGGAGATGCAAAGATTGCAAAGAAACTTGCAATTGTGGGACTCTGGTGCATTCAATGGCATCCCGGAGATCGTCCTTCCATGAAAACTGTGGTTCAAATGTTGGAAGGTGGAGATAAATTAACCATGCCTCCTAATCCTTTTGCCTCTACGGGTACGAAACGGATGAACACGCATGCGCCTAAAGCTACAACGAATATGAAGCAAGGGTTGGAAATGATTCCTGAGTAATTATTATGTATAATTGGTAATTTATTTTGTCTAAAGAGTTGATACAGAGTTAGCTATAGCTACTGTCATAGTATCAATGTTGATTGGAATAAACAAGGTAATGTAATGGAATTTGGTATTGGTTATGTTAATTTACGGTCATTCCTTATCGCTAAACAAGAAAAGGCAGTTATATGCTTGTACTAAATTAAGAATGAACCTCTTTAGTAGTAGACAACGTCTACGCCATTTAGTTTTCACGGTAAATTTACATATGAAAAGGAAATATTCAATTCGAATTATAAAAAAGAATAAATAAATAAATAAAACATGGGAAGGCAGAATTTTCTGGATTTTGTTGTCATCAGCAACCAGCTTACAATAAAAAATAAAAGATGTTACAGATGACTTCTTCAACCCGCAAGATGTCAAAAAATATTGAAAAACAAAGCTGAGACAAACATTATAAAATTGCTATATGTTCGATATAACATGAATGCTGCTACACAAAAAAAAAAAAAAAAAAAAAAAAAAAAGAGCAAAAAGGACACTTTGCATAAATCAGCAATGTAGCAGAGCCTGTGTCCTAGTATACAAACACACAAACATATGAAGAGATTTCACGTCCTACCAAATCAGCATTTTGGAAATAAGTGAATATCTACTCATATAAACTTGCTAGGAAATTTTAATTCTTAGAATTTTAATATATTACTTTCCTTATTGTATTGATTTTAATATTTTAGTTGAATTAATGATGATGTATACATAGCACAACAAAAATTCCCACAAGCATTATTGTGAAATTGAAGTAACAGCAAAGTTCCATTCAAATTTATTTCATTCCAATGATATAAACTCTTGATTTATTGTAGTCAAACATTTCCCGCAGCAAGTCTCACACAAATAATCAAATTTAAAAGGGTAAATCACGTAAAAACTCCTGTAGTTTATAGTTTTATCATATATACTCTTTTTGTTTTTTTTTAAAAAAAAAACTATTACACACAATTGCCTTTATGTTTTAGTTTCATTGCATATACTCCCCTGATTCAAAATGTAAAGATTATGTATCAACGACTGTTAATCTTTTTCCTATAACAAAAATGCCTTGTTCCTTTCTTTATAAATCCATGTAGCAACTGCAAAAATTTTTAAGTTCCAGCATCAACAACTTTAATTTAGTTGTCGTTTAGTTATTGAAATAGAATTCAAATGTATGGGGAGATTTGTGAAATTATTAAAAACAAAGGGGTATACCTTGAAAAAATTGTAAACTACAAGTTATGTTCATGTAATTTAGTCCAATTTAAAATGAAATACATTCGTTAACTATGAAAAAAGAGTCTAACTTTGAAACTGCAGCAACAACATCAGGAGACTTTGTGGTACTTCGTTCACCCTTTCTACTATATGTTTCAACGGTACCATTCTCTAAGTAATGTATCTGTATGGAACAAACAAGTTGTTATGGCACACAACATATTTACCCTGCATGACAAAAATTACAAGCCGTAAAATTCACTTTGATAATATTAATTACCTGAGCATGCATTCCATCTTACTTGCACTACGCGAAAAATAAGCTCTAGCGACACATTATTAGCGACGCTACGAGATAAATGCGTCTAAAAAAATAAAACCGCGACTCTGAGGTTAATACGTCAGTAAAAATTCGACCAATCGACGACGCATAAAAAAAAAGTTGTCGTCGAGAAGTCGTGAGAAACAAACACACACGACGCATAAGATTTAGAGTCGCTGAATAAACACAGTTATGCGTCGCCTATTAGTGTAACATTTTTTTTCTTTTGTTTCGCGTTTTTTTAAGTATGTAACAGTTGATTTTCTTTCAAATTTAAATAACAAGTGAAAATGTTTAAATATTTCGGAAAATATTTTATTGATATAAGGCGACGTATACACTAGTATGGGTCGCCCATTAGGGAATAAATTTATATTTTTGGTTGTTTTTTCTAAGTATTAAACAGTTGATATTCTTTCAACTTTAAATAACAAGTGAAAATGTTTAAGCAGCATGACATTTTTTTTTTTTTGAAAAAAATATTTTAAAAGATTTATTAATGATATCAGGCGACAAGAAGAATTGTGCGTCGCCTATTAGTCTATTTTCATATACTTTTTTTGAAATTTTTAGTAAGTATTAAACAGTTGATTTCTTTCAACTTTAAATAACAAGTGATAATGTTATAGCTGCTTCACAATGATTTTTTTTATTTTTTCAAATAAATGTTTAGCAAATATTTTATTGATATATGGCGACGCCTAAATACCATTATGCGTCGCCTATTATTGTCAAAAATTTTTTTTTTGTGTTTTTCTGATTTCCTTCAACTTTAAATAACAAGTAAAAATGTTATAGCTGCTTCACAGTGCTTTTTTTTTTGTTTTTTCAAATAAATTTTTAGCTAATATGTTATTGATATATGGCGACGCATAAATACCATTATGCGTCGTCTATTATTGTGAAATTTTTTTTTTTGTTTTTCTGATTTCTTTCAACTTTAAATAACAAGTGAAAATGTTATAGCTGCTTCACAGTGCTGTTTTTTTTTTGTTTTTTCAAATAAATTTTTAGCAAATATGTTATTGATATATGGCGACGCATAAATACCATTATGCATCGCCTATTATTGTGAAATTTTTTTTTTTTGTTTTTCTGATTTCTTTCAACTTTAAATAATAAGTGAAAATGTTATAGCTGCTTCACAGTGCTGTTTTTTTTTTTGTTTTTTCAAATACATTTTTAGCAAATATGTTATTGATATATGGCGACGCATAAATACCATTATGCGTCGCCTATTATTGTGAAATTTTTTTTTTTTGTTTTTCTGATTTCTTTCAACTTTAAATAACAAGTGAAAATGTTATAGCTGCTTCACAGTGCTGTTTTTTTTTTTGTTTTTTCAAATAAATTTTTAGCAAATATGTTATTGATATATGGCGACGCATAAATACCATTATGCGTCGCCTATTATTGTGAAATTTTTTTTTTGTTTTTCTGATTTCTTTCAACTTTAAATAACAAGTGAAAATGTTATAGCTGCTTCACAGTGCTTTTTTTTGTTTTTTCAAATAAATTTTTAGCTAATATGTTATTGATATATGGCGACGCATAAATACCATTATGCGTCGCCTATTATTGTGAAATTGTTTTTTCTTTTTTGTGTTTTCTGATTTCTTTCAACTTTAAATAACTAGTGAAAATGTTATAGCTGCTTCACAGTGCTGTTTTTTTTTTTGTTTTTTCAAATAAATTTTAGCAAATATGTTATCGATATATGGCGACGCATAAATACCATTATGCGTCGCCTATTATTTGTGAAATTTTTTTTTTTATTTTTCTGATTTCTTTCAACTTTAAATAACAAGTGAAAATATTATAGCTGCTTCACAGTGCTGTTTTTTTTTTTGTTTTTTCAAATAAATTTTTAGCAAATATGTTATTGACATATGGCGACGCATAAATACCATTATGTGTCGCCTATTATTGTGAAATTGTTTTTTCTTTTTTGTGTTTTCTGATTTCTTTCAACTTTAAATAACAAGTGAAAATGTTATAGCTGCTTCACAGTGCTGTTTTTGTTTTGTTTTTTCAAATAAATTTTTAGCAAATATGTTATTGACATATGGCGACGCATAAATACCATTATGCGTCGCCTATTATTGTGAATTTTTTTTTCTTTTTTGTGTTTTCTGATTTCTTTCAACTTTAAATAACAAGTGAAAATGTTATAGCTGCTTCACAGTGCTGTTTTTGTTTTGTTTTTTCAAATAAAGTTTTAGCAAATATGTTATTGAGATATGGTGACGCATAAATACGATTATGCGTCGCCTATTATTGTGAATTTTTTTTTTCTTTTTTGTGTTTTCTGATTTCAACTTTAAATAACAAGTGAAAATGTTATAGCTTCTTCACAGTGCTTTGTTTTTGTTTTTTCAAATAAATTTTTAGCAAATATGTTATTGATATATGGTGACGCATAAATACCATTATGCGTCGCCTATTATTGTGAAATTTTTTTTTTTTTTGTTTTTCTGATTTCTTTCAACTTAAATAACAAGTGAAAATGTTATAGCTGCTTCACAGTGCTTTGTTTTTGTTTTTTCAAATAAATTTTTAGCAAATATGTTATTGATATATGGCGACGCATAAATACCATTATGCGTCGCCTATTATTGTGAAATTTTTTTTTTTTGTTTTTCTGATTTCTTTCAACTTAAATAACAAGTGAAAATGTTATAGCTGCTTCACAGTGCTGTTTTTGTTTTTGTTTTTTCAAATAAATTTTTAGCAAATATGTTATTGATATATGGCGACGCATAAATGGTATTTATGCGTCGCCTAGTATTGTGAAATTTTTTTTTTTGTGTTTTTCTAAGTATTAAACAGTTGATTTCTTTCAACTTTAAATAACAAGTGAAAATGTTTAAGCAGCATCACAGAGCTTTTTTTTTGTTTTTTTTTTTCTTATTTCCCTCAGGCGACCCTCAAGCTTTTTGTGCGTCGCCTATTGACTTTTTATTTAAATTTTTTTTTCCTTTGGTTTTGTGAAAATATTTATCAATCTGTTTTACTTTTGGCATCAAATAATCTGTTAAACTATTGAAGCACATAACTGTGATGGTTGTTTTTTTTTTTGCATTAGTTGTATCAGGCGACTCTGAAGCATATTGTGCGTCGCCTGTTCATCGTTTATTTTAATTATTTTTAATATTGTTTGAAATTTTGTAAAATTGGTATGTTTGAAACCAAAGTTCATGCAAAACAAATACTACCTTATGAGCGATTTTCACAAATTTGTCTACGATATTTTATATGTACAAACAAAAGCTATTAACAAAATCTAGCTATTTCACTACCATGCATATATATATATTCTCATTGGTTTGAGATACTTGTGATCATCGCTGTTGCCCATTCATCTCTAAATTCGTTGACATTTTCAGCTTGTAACCAAGTGACACCTTCGTACTGAACATGAGAAACTTATGTTAATACATATAAAAATAATCATAAATATTAATTATTACATAATAGAAATATGATGAAATCATTAAATTAATAATAATTTACCATTCCTCTTAAGTCCCGGGGAGGAACTTTGCGCCTAATGATATCTCGCATTATCATCATCATATATTAACCGCATTCCGTATTCCCGGGCTGCATCGGTGTCTAAATTTGCAAACAGTAAATTATGTGTAATATTAGATACGAATATATACAAATATTTAAATTAACTAACAACTAATAATGCTAAGTTTAATTTTTATATATAATAATTACCTTAGTATTTTGCCACCGAAGTTTCTTTTCAAATGTCTTTCCTTGGTTCCATGCAACGAAGGAACTATATAGAAATATAAATATTGTATAAGATTATACAATATATAGCTTCAAAAGTACAAATCCAATATATATAAGAACAATTAAGGAAAAATATTAGAGTTATTAATTAACTTACTCGTCGATCAAAGATTTTAGATCCTTATCAATTATATTCTTATGAGTCTTCAAAGAATCAAAAAACCATGCTACTGCTTTGTATAAATCAACAACACATAGCATCCAATGATTCCTAAAAACACCAATAAATATTTTAGTTAATATGATGTTTCTCGAAATGAATATTTTCATAACATAATTCAATAAAACTAACACAATATTACCTTGCACAGTAGGGAAATAACCATAGTTGATTATTTCTTGCATCTTGCCATCTACTCAATATATTTGATATTCGTTCATGAGGGTTTTGATGACCAACCGAAGCAATAATATCCGGATGAACAAAGCAATATTTCCCTTCGAAGGAGCCCGTCAATCCCTCACATAAATGCCTACATAATCCGATTACAAATAATTATAGTGTTTAATTAATTAAATTAAAGAATTAGTTATAAAGACATCCAAATTTAGTTTAATTACCTTATGTAGAATGAGATGCATTCGGAAGATAATTCTTGCATGTAACAAAAATCGTTTATATCGCTACTCGCTATGGCCAACTGTTGTTCTTCCCCAAAGATCTCTTTTTTCATATTAAAAAACCATAAATGATCGCTATCGACGTCCTTGATCCGACGTAGCAACTCTCGGATCGTTGGGGTAACGATTAAGGGATCAACATTATCATCTTCATCATTCTCAACATTTGACCTGTTCGAGCTTCCCTACAAAATATCAACAAACAACATATTTAAAATAGAACAAAAATGAAATTATTTTAAACTTCATTAATATACATAGCTGCATCGAACAATACCTCCTCAGATGGCAAGATAACAAGATCTCTTGGCCATGCAACAAATGCACCTTCAGCATCACCGACACGTATGATGTCAAATGACGGTATAGGCAAAGGTGCAAATCCATCAATAACGTCATCAACAGTTACCTTATAATTTGCTGCACCTAGCTTCACACCATGGCACATATCCGTTGGCAGCGAAGGTACCAAAGTGCCACGTGCTACTATATGGCCAACATTGCCTTGTGCAAGATTGCATTTTACACCCTGCAAAGTTTAAAAAAAAAAAAAAAAGATTAATATATGTTCACATGACAATATTCCTTCAACTTAAAGACTCGATCCCATGACCTCATGGCGGTAGGTAAGACCCTTCAACCATGGGAGCTATATAGATAGTAACAACCCATTTAAACATACATACATAAATATATATAAATAAATAAATAAATAAATAAATAAATAAATAATCAATCACCTCAGGATAGATCCGAGGAGCATCAATCCAAGATGTAGATTTGGTCCCATGAGCAGCAACATCATCGAATTGGGTGCCCGGAGCATCAACATCATCGGCTGGGGGGGTCCCATGAGCAGCAACATCATCGTCTTGGGTCCCACGAGCATTAACATCATCGGCTGGAGGGGTCCCTAGACCAGCAACATCATCGACTTGGGTCCCAGGAGCAGCAACAGTATCGGCTAGATGAGCGAGTGACGGAATCTGAATACCACATGCCGATATGAGCGCATCAACTTGGGCAGCGCTGCTGCTGCTTGAATTTCTGACGATCGCCATAAGACCTTTGAGCAGCGTCTCATAGATTGAATTGTTTCCACTTCCCTCTGACTTGGTCTTTTTTTGTGAACTCGGCTTAGGAGTATGGAAAAAGTTATTCACCGTGTATCCTTTGCCTCGACCCCTAAGCTCACCTCCATACTCTTCTTTTCCCAAAGCTTGTGTTAGGATATCCACAGGAGGTGAAGGCCGAATTTCTCCTTCTGTTGCCTTCTTCTTTAAGTCATTCTACAATATATTGTTTAAATGATTGAATATATCAGTTTATATAATAATGAACTAAATAATAATATATGCAACAAATATTCATATAAAATACAATACTCACAATTTTTTCCGCTACATGTTCAGTTTCTTCATTTGCATATTTTCCATCCTTCCCCATACGTGCCCGTATCCACAGGTCATCTCGGTCTACATAATCTTCAGTGCCTCTTTCAAGTTGCTTCAAAATTACAAATAAATTAATTTTAATAATGCATGCAACTGATCAAGTAACAATGACAAAATTATTATGGTTAAATGTAAATAAAAATAAATTGCATACAATGGCTCTTTCTAATCTCGCATAGCCCATTGCACCCATCCTATGCGGATACTTGTTTAATTGCCGTTTTTCTGAATATTTTTGACTTAATGCCTACAAAAGTTATAAACAAACATATTAGAAAACCCAAATAACATAAGTCACCATAACAAATTTTAATTTTTATATAAATAATGCCAGCGCAATTTAATACAACAGTACCGTGCCTTAAATAAAACTATACCTGAAATTTATCCGACAACCTTTGTTGTACAAAATCATCCCACACCTCTTGGCTTATGAATTCATAAATTGAGGGTCGATGCTTCAACTTTTCGGGTGTGTCAATATATGGTCGAACAAAAGATCTATACAAGTAATTCTTGAATTTTCTCCATTTGTCACAACAATCTTTTAAAGTTGCCTTCCTAAAACTATCATCCTTACCCGTATATTGCTGCAAAATTAAAATATATATATATATATATATTTAGTAACATTGATTGACAAGTAAATGCGGTAAGTTAGAAATGCAAGTAAAATGCACATATACAAGCTGCAAATGCAAAAAAAGAATTATAAAATCTCCATCAATTAAATATTATTTATAATAAACAATATCTAACAATAATGCACTCCGTACCTTTATTGATGCCCATAGGTTATCTTTTAACGTATCGGACACATCTCTCCAATTAGGTATATTAATTGGTATTGTGCTCCTAGCCAACGAGCCCTCCAAATTGTTTAGTCGAACGGCCTCAGAGTTAATAGCAACTCCAACCTCATTATATTGAGGTTCCAAGCTTTTGTTTCCCGCCAAATGCTTCCTAAGGCCTTTCATTGTTGTGGCCCCTCGTTTTCTACGCCTTGGGGATGATGTATTCGGCCTTTCCATATCACTGGATGGTGATCCAGCGCCATTCCCATCCGAGAGGACATGTTCATTAAAAGAATCCATAATTCTACATACAAAAAACATAAACACAAATTAATATTACTAACAATATAGGGTGTAGTATAATGAATAAACCATTAATAACAATAATAAACGATAAATTCATGTAATTTATTTACCAAGTGATGCAGTAATAGTATCTTCTCTTAACATCTATCCTCTTTAACAGTCATTAACATTTTCAAAATTTGCATCCGGCGACTAAATCACTATGGATTTTGAGTCGCACAAACGACGTCGTTTTAAGACCCAAAACAGAGCACCTCTGACATTTCCCACGCAAATTTAACCATATAAACACATAATACAAATAATAGCATATAATTTTGCTTTACATACAATTGAACCCCACTTAATAAATATAGCTATTTTTCCAAACGAAATTTAGCTAACCCATTGTCGACAACAAGCCATGATTTTGACAACATAAAACCCCACCAAAATTACAGTAACGAACAAATATTTAAAAAAAAACAAAAACACCAGCAAACAGAATTTTTTTTCCAGCAAACACATACACCACCGAACCCCAAAAGGGATGAAAAACAGCACACAAAAACAGCACACATACACCACCGAACCCCAAAAGGGATGAAAAACAGCACACAAAAACAGCACACCTTTACAAATCCAGCAATCAAGAGGAACTTCAAGCCACCACACCAGCGACGGCGACGGCACGGCAGCAACCCAGCAACCAAATCCCGGCGACGATTCGGCAAAAACCCCAGCCACCCAGTGCGACGGCGACGGCGACGGAGAGAAGGTGAAGTTCGTGCAACCCAACCAGCGGCAAGAAGGAAGAAGCAGAGGAAGAAGGAACTTTGGGTATTTAGGAAAGAAACCCACAAAATCCTTCAAACCCTTGAAAGAAACAAGAATGCATAATGAGAGTGATCCTTGAAAATCTTCTCATACCCCCTAGATTGCTTCCAACTCTCTAGTTTCCGTACTAATGGTTAATGGTTGAAAAGAAAGCCCATAGATTAACGTGCCATTTTAGTTATAATATTTCATTAATATTGGGGTATAAAGAAATGTTATTAAAAACATTTTAGGGAAAAATAAAATATTTAAAGACACTTACAAATGAAAAAATGGAAATACAAAAACAAAAATAATAAAAATAAATCATAAAAAGCGACGTATACAGAATAAAATACGTCGCCTATAAAAATTAAAAAGCATCTAAATTTTAAGAGTTTTGAAATGTTAAATAAAAAATAAATATACTTGAAAGAAAATCAGACTGATTACAAAAAAAAAAAAAAAAAAACTAATACACGCTGTTAAAATATTTTAACTAGTTATTTGATGCTGAGATAAAAAAAAAGAAATTGGTATTAGACGACGCATAGTACTGATTATGCGTCGCCTATTACTATAATTTAAAAAAAAAAAACTCTCTTGATATTGTTTAAATATTTTCACTGGTTATTTGATGCTCAACTAAAATCCAATTGTTAAAAATGAAGGTTTAAAAAAAAAAATATATAGGGTATTAGGCGACGCATAAGCATGATTATGCGTCGCCTATTACTAAAATTTAAAAAAACAAAAAACTCTCTTTATCTTGTTTAAATATCTTCACTGGTTATTTGATGCTCCAACAAAATCAAATTGTTACAAATGAAGGTTTTAAAAAAATATGTAAAAAAAAAAAAAAGGTATCAGGCGACGTATAATATAGTTTATGCGTCGCCTATTACTGCAATATTTAAAAAAAAAAAATCTGTTTATCATCTTTAAATATTGTCACTGGTCATTTGATGCTGGAAGAAAATAAAATTGTTAAACAGGAAGAATTAAAAAAAAAAACACCCTCTCTAACTAGTTTAAATATTTTACCTGGTTATTTGATGCTGAGATAAAATCAGATTGATTAAAAAAATAAAAAAACAAAACTCATTTATGTTGTTTAACTATTTTCACTGCTTATTTGATGCTGGAAGAAAACCAAATTGTTAAAAAGCATGGTTTTTTTGAAAGAAAGAAAAAAAAAAGAAATTGGGTATTAGGCGACGCATAGTACTGATTATGCGTCGCCTATGACTATAATTTAAAAAACAAAAAAAAACAAAAAAAAAAAAACTCTCTTGATATTGTTTAAATATTTTCACTGGTTATTTGATGCTCAACTAAAATCCAATTGTTAAAAATGAAGGTTTAAAAAAAATATATATATAGGGTATTAGGCGACGCATAAGCATGATTATGCGTCGCCTATTACTAAAATTAAAAAAACAAAAAAAACTCTCTTCATCTTGTTTAAATATCATCACTGGTTATTTGCTGCTCCAACAAAATCAAATTGTTAAAAATGAAGGTTTTAAAAAAATATATGAAAAAAAAAAGGTATAAGGCGACGCATAAGATAGATTATGCATCGCCTATTTATCTAATTTTTTTTTTAAAAAAATCTGTTTATCATCGTTAAATATTGTCACTGGTCATTTGATGCTGGAAGAAAATAAAATTGTTAAACAGGAAGATTTAAAAAAAAAACATCCTCTCAAACTAGTTTAAATATTTTACCTGGTTATTTGATGCTGAGATAAAATCAGATTGATTAAAAAAATAAAAAAACAAAACTCATTTATGTTGTTTAACTATTTTCACTGCTTATTTGATGCTGGAAGAAAATCAAATTGTTAAAAAGCATGGTTTTTTTTGAAAGAAAGAAAAAAAAGAAAAAGAAATTGGGTATTAGGCGACGCATAGTACTGATTATGCGTCGCCTATGACTATAATTTAAAAAACAAAAAAAAAAACTCTCTTTATATTATTTAAATATTTTCACTAGTTATTTGATGCTCAACTAAAATCCAATTGTTAAAAAAGAAGGCTTAAAAAAAAAATATATATAGGGTATTAGGCGACGCATAAGCATGATTATGCGTCACCTATTACTAAAATTAAAAAAAAAAAAAAACTCTCTTCATCTTGTTTAAATATCTTCACTGGTTATTTGCTGCTCCAACAAAATCAAATTGTTAAAAATGAAGGTTTTAAAAAAATATATGAAAAAAAAGGTATTAGGCGACGCATAATATAGTTTATGCGTCACCTATTACTGCAATATTTTTTAAAAAAAATCTGTTTATCATCTTTAAATATTGTCACTGGTCATTTGATGCTGGAAGAAAATAAAATTGTTAAACAGGAAGAATTAAAAAAAAAACATCCTCTCTAACTAGTTTAAATATTTTACCTGGTTATTTGATGCTGAGATAAAATCAGATTGATTAAAAAAACAAAAAAACAAAACTCATTTATGTTGTTTAACTATTTTCACTGCTTATTTGATGCTGGAAGAAAATCAAATTGTTAAAAAGCATGGTTTTTTTGAAAGAAAAAAAAAAAAAGAAATTGGGTATTAGGCGACGCATAGTACTGATTATGCGTCGCCTATGACTATAATTTAAAAAACAAAAAAAAACAAAAAAAAAAAAACTCTCTTTATATTGTTTAAATATTTTCACTGGTTATTTGATGCTCAACTAAAATCCAATTGTTAAAAATGAAGGTTTTAAAAAAAATATATATAGGGTATTAGGCGACGCATAAGCATGATTATGCGTCGCCTATTACTAAAATTTAAAAAAAAAAAAAAAACTCTCTTTATCTTGTTTAAATATCTTCACTGGTTATTTGATGCTCCAACAAAATCAAATTGTTAAAAATGAAGGTTTTAAAAAAATATATGAAAAAAAAAAGGTATCAGGCGACGCATAAAATAGTTTATGCGTCGCCTATTTATCTAATTATTTTTAAAAAAAAAAATCTGTTTATCATCTTTAAATATTGTCACTGGTCATTTGATGCTGGAAGAAAATAAAATTGTTAAACAGGAAGATTTAAAAAAAAAACATCCTCTCAAACTAGTTTAAATATTTTACCTGGTTATTTGATGCTGAGATAAAATCAGATTGATTAAAAAAATAAAAAAACAAAACTCATTTATGTTGTTTAACTATTTTCACTGCTTATTTGATGCTGGAAGAAAATCAAATTGTTAAAAAGCATGGTTTTTTTGAAAGAAAGAAAAAAAAAAAGAAATTGGGTATTAGGCGACGCATAGTACTGATTATGCGTCGCCTATGACTATAATTTAAAAAACAAAAAAAAAAAACTCTCTTGATATTATTTAAATATTTTCACTGGTTATTTGATGCTCAACTAAAATCCAATTGTTAAAAATGAAGGTTTAAAAAAAAAAATATATAGGGTATTAGGCGACGCATAAGCATGATTATGCTTCGCCTATTACTAAAATTAAAAAAAAAAAAAAAACTCTCTTCATCTTGTTTAAATATCTTCACTGGTTATTTGCTGCTCCAACAAAATCAAATTGTTAAAAATGAAGGTTTTAAAAAAATATATGAAAAAAAAAAAGTTATAAGGCGACGCATAAGATAGATTATGCGTCGCCTATTTATCTAATTTTTTTTTTAAAAAAATCTGTTTATCATCTTTAAATATTGTCACTGGTCATTTGATACTGGAAGAAAATAAAATTGTTAAACAGGAAGATTTAAAAAAAAAAATCCTCTCAAACTAGTTTAAATATTTTACCTGGTTATTTGATGCTGAGATAAAATCAGATTGATTAAAAAAATAAAAAAACAAAACTCATTTATGTTGTTTAACTATTTTCACTGCTTATTTGATGCTGGAAGAAAATCAAATTGTTAAAAAGCATGGTTTTTTTGAAAGAAAGAAAAAAAAAAAGAAATTGGGTATTAGGCGACGCATAGTACTGATTATGCGTCGCCTATGACTATAATTTAAAAAACAAAAAAAAAAAACTCTCTTTATATTGTTTAAATATTTTCATTGGTTATTTGATGCTCAACTAAAATCCAATTGTTAATAATGAAGTTTAAAAAAAAAAAAAAATATAGGGTATTAGGCGACGCATAAGCATGATTATGCGTCGCCTATTACTAAAATTCAATAACAAAAAAAAAAACTCTCTTTATCTTGTTTAAATATCTTCACTGGTTATTTGATGCTCCAACAAAGTCAAATTATTAAAAAGGAAGGTTTTAAAAAAATGTATGAAAGTGCAACTCGTTGAACATACTTACATCGAGCAATTGGACTATGGGTCCTTGCTTTAAACCAATTTACAATTGTTATATCCTATCTCAAATTATGTCGTGAGATGTGTTTTTGTGTTTGTGTATACTCATCATATAAAAAGAGCATTGATAGAACTGTTTTATATTTTTAGATTAATTGACTTGGTGTTCATTGGAATGCTATGTGAAAATTTTTTTTGAATGTAATTTTAAAAAAAGTGACACAAATTAAAAAATAAATTGTAATTACTATTGGATAAGGCGACCCTTATATACGTAAATGCGTCGCCTGTTTCTATCAATGAGTCGCTAGATCATATACCTTTTTAAATGTAAAATTACCATTTTAGAATTATTGCCAAAAGTTTAAGAAGGAAATAAACAGTACTTGGAGAAACTTATTTGTTTTAAACGAATTAAAAAAAGAGCGTCTATGAAACTGTTTATCCTTTAGCGACACAGTTTATCTGAATACGTCGCCAATTTATCCAATTTCTTAAAAATTTTGGCGCGTTTTCAAAATTTACGCGGGATTTTGAATACCATTTCTTTTCACAAAATATGTGTTAGTACACTTCATAATAGGTGTTAGAATTGGAAGCAATCTAAAAGAGACTTGAAGAGTGGGATATTTCGTGTTTAATTTTCCATTTGCTTGCATTGCTATCTGGAAGTTGGATTTCTTTCTTCGTGGATTCTTCTTTCTTCGTCAACCTCGTGGTTAGCTTCTGTTGTGTTACTTCCCTTCTTTCTGCATGACTCAAAGTGATTGAAATATACTTTCGCACTGTGTTTTTGCTGATTTTTTCCATATCTTTCCTTTTATTTATTTTTTACCCTTTCTTTGAACATTAAGCAGCAGACACTCTTTCGTGAAGTGCAGAGCTTCCTCGCAAGAAGCTCAAACTGTAAACATTCCCCTAATGCTCTCCTTTCCCTTTTTGATTTCCTTATCCGGGTAGGAGCGGGTCGAGTCCGTATCGCCGCGGAGCAACAGCCGCGTCCGGATCTGATCTATCTACTCGGCAATTCATTCGGTGACTTCACGGTCGCCAAAGAAACCCCAAGAAGCATCAAACATTTCCGATGAGATCCATGGAGCAATTCTTAGATAGCAAGCACTAGCTCGTGAGAAGTATAGTATAGATACGAAGGTACGAAAAATGGACAGGTTTCAAGTAAGGCGAGTAAGAGAAGGGACTACATCCACCAGGCCCCAGAACCATTGCATCCAACTGTTTAGTGTATAAGCAATTCTTTAGTGGCCGCACCGAATGCGGTTCGAATAACGGTTGACGAAGTGGGAATTCAAGATTGGAGATATCCTTTCATCGACTTTATCCAATACGGGACTAAACCGGATCGAGCCCGGGATCTTCTTGAAAATGGGAAGATCTAGGATAGGCGGCCAACCTCCTTTCCATACTTTGTATCCAGCCTGCATTCTTGTCCATCGAGTACTTTTAATAGAGTATTTGCATAGGCAGTTCCTGCTTCTGTGGCTGAAATTTCGGAAGAGTCTAGTTGATAGGATTCACTCACAGGAAGAATTCAAGTGAAATTGGAGCCAGGATCAAACTCTTCTTTTGAGTATGATTGGGTCCTGCAGTGGTAGAACCTTTCATTTCTTTGTTGAGATTGAAATCCAGTTCTTAAAAAAGGGCTTTGTTATGCTCGCTGCAATCACCTTCTGGCTCGGTTCGCTACAGGTACTGGACTGGCTGGATAGGATCAATCGAAACAACTACTGCATAAAGGACTGAAACGAGGGCTCTTCCTTGACTTAGTGGCTTACAGCTTATACTTGTCTTCAAGCTAAACTGGATTCTTCTTTCTTCGTCTCCCTCGTGGTTAGCTTGGATTCTTCTTTCTTCGTCTCCATGGTTTCGGTGAGTTTCTTTTCGCTTTATGATTGGCGGTGACATGTGGTGGATTGGGTTATTTTTTATTTATTTATTCATTATACCCGAAGGTTAGGTTCGTTGGGTTTTCTTAATCTTGTTTTTGTGGATAATTTGTTTTCGATGGGTTTTCTTAATTTTGCTTTTGTCAATAATTTGTTTGCGATGGGTTTTCTTAATCTCGCTTTTGTGGATAATTTGTTTGCGATGGGTTTTTTTAATCTTGCTTCGATGGGTTTCTTAATCTTGCTTTTGTCAAAAATTTGTTTGACATGGGTTTTCTTAATCTTGCTTTTGTCGATAATTTGTTTGCAATGGGTTTTCTTAATCTTGCTTCAATGGGTTTCTTAATCTTGCTTTTGTCGATGATTTGTTTGCGATGGGTTTTCTTAATCTTGCTTTTGTCTGAAATTTTTTTTATGATATTGTTTGATATTGTTCTGTTTAATTAGATTGGTAGGGAAATGGATAAATCGTGGATAACGAAGGATAGAACCTCAAGCGATTTTGCTAAGGGGGTGAGTGAATTTTTGAAATTTAGCATGGAGAATGCCAATGATTGTAATGCCATACGGTGTCCTTGCATGCAATGCGGGAATATGAAAATTCATACTATTAGGGATATTAAAGGCCATATATATTGGAATGGGTTTGATGTCAACTATCGGCGATGGATTTGGCATGGTGAGTCATGTGCTGATGGTATTAGACCATCTTCTCATTTTGGGAATATTAATGTAGAATATAATGAAAATGATAGTAGTATTAAGGAAGACGTGGCTTTCAATAGCTTAGACATGACCCGTGCTGCATTAGAAACTTTTGATAATGATCCTAACGAATTTGCTACCTTATTGGAGGATGCGGAGAAACCTTTGTACCTAGGTTGTACCAAATTTACCAAGTTGTCGGCTTTGGTTAAATTATACAACTTAAAGGTAAGATATGGATATTCTGATAAGAGCTTTGATGTACTGTTGCAATTGTTATCCCAGATGTTGCCAAATGACAATGTGTTGCCAACCTCCATGTACAATGTTAAGAAGACTTTGAGTGCTTTGGGAATGGAGTACATCAAGATTCATGCATGTCCTAAAAGTTGTATTCTGTTTAGGAAGGAATATGTGGACCTTAATGAATGTCCTAAATGTGGATCTGCTAGATGGAAAATTGATAAGAATGGAGTTGCTAGCAATATTCCAAATAAAGTTTTATGGTACTTTCCTATTATTCCGCGTTTTAAACGAATGTTTCGTAGTGTTGAAACTTCAAAGAATTTGACATGGCATGCCAATGGGAGAAAGGTTAAGACAGGGGAAATGCAACACCCTGCGGATTCTCCATCTTGGAAGTTGGTTGATCGTTTATGGCCAAACTTTGCATCCGAAGATAGGAATTTGAGACTTGGGATCGCGGCCGATGGAGTTAATCCACATAATATGTTGAGTAGTAGGTATAGTTGTTGGCCTGTGATGACGGTTGTGTATAATCTTCCTCCTTGGTTGTGTATGAAGCGGAAATTTATGATGTTAAGTCTTCTAATTTCTGGACCGAAGCAACCAGGAAATCAAATTGATGTATACATGGAGCCGTTAGTTGAAGACCTGCAGCGGTTGTGGAATGAGGGTGTTAAGGTCTTCGATGCTTACCGTCAGGAGAAATTCACGTTGAAGGCAGTGTTGCTATGGACAATAAATGATTTCCCAGCTTATGGTAACTTGTCCGGTCATGCGGTGAAGGGATATTATGCTTGTCCAATTTGCAGTGAAAATACTTTTGCTACAAGGCTAAAGCATGGAAAAAAAATGAGTTTTACCGGGCATAGAAGATTTCTTCCTCCAAATCATCAATATAGAAGGCAAAAGAAGGCTTTCAATGGATTTCAAGAATTTGGAGTGCCTCCAAAACCGTTGACTGGAGAAGAAATATTAGATAAGCTTAATGCAATGAGATTTGATAACTCACACAAGAGGAAAAGGACTGTTGATTCTGAAGAATGTTGGAAGAGGAAGTCCATTTTTTTTGAATTGGAATATTGGAAATTTCTCCATGTGCGACATAATTTAGATGTCATGCATATTGAGAAAAATGTTTGTGAGAGCATATATGGTACATTGCTTAATATTCCTGGTAAGACGAAGGACGGAGTTAATGCTCGGTTAGATTTACAAGAAATGGGTTTGCAGAAAGACTTGGCCCCTAAGCCTCAAGGTAATCGAACTTTCCTACCACCGGCCTGCTATACATTATCAAAGCATGAGAAGAAATTGTTTTGTAAGTGTTTAGCGGACTTAAAGATTCCAGATGGTTATTCTTCAAACTTTAGGAATCTTGTTTCAATGGAGGACTTAAAGATGGTAGGATTGAAATCTCATGATTGTCATACATTGATGCAACAACTCTTGCCTCTTGCAATTCGTGCAATCCTTCCTAAACATGTGAGACATGCAATTGCAAGACTTTGTTTTTTCTTCAATGCAATTTGCAAGAAGTCTATCATTGTTGCTGAATTGGAAAATATTCAAAATGATTTTGTCACAACTTTGTGCCTTTTAGAGAAATTCTTTCCACCATCATTTTTTGATGTAATGGTTCATCTAACTGTACATTTGGTTCAAGAGGTAAGATTGTGTGGACCAGTACATTTCAGGTGGATGTACCCGTTTGAGAGGTACATGAAAGTATTGAAAAGTTATGTTCGAAACAAAAATCGGCCAGAAGGTTGTATTGCCGAGGGTTACATATGTGAAGAAGTGATTGAGTTTTGTAGTGAATTTCAGAGAGGATTAGATGCAGTTGGAAACCCAATTGGTAGATATCAAAAGTTAAATGATAAGGATGATGTTGGTGCCCCATTTAAAGGTGGAAAAAATCAATCAATTGATCAAAAACTTTGTGAGCAAGTTCATAGATATATACTTTTGAATACACCAGAAGTGGAACCGTATGTCAGGTGCGTATATACA
The DNA here is from genome assembly GCF_031755915.1 of Ziziphus jujuba. NCBI lineage: Eukaryota > Viridiplantae > Streptophyta > Magnoliopsida > Rosales > Rhamnaceae > Ziziphus > Ziziphus jujuba. The sequence goes on along the minus strand of NC_083380.1, from coordinate 13,587,948 downwards.
TGTTAATGTATAAAATAGTTGATATTTTTAATATATATATATATATATATATCAACATGTATAATTTAGTTGATATTTTGAATATATTAATAGGCATCGATAAGTTGATATGTTGGATATTTTTATTAATTACAACAACTTTTATTTGTTTTAGTATTCATTTTGAAGTCTTGAAGTCAAGTAAAAAAAATCGAGGAAAAAAAGCAAAATGGTTTCAAGACGAACACAAACGTACATTTACGTACTGGTTACGTGATAAGGTATGGGAAAGTTAAATATTCAATATATAATATCATTGTTTTAGCTTTAAATTTTCATATTTTTCTATTGACTAGATTGCACAAGAGCGAAGTCAACCTAACCACACAGTATCTGAAACATTACGATGGTTAGCCCATGGTCCGCAATGGGTGGTAACGAAACATGAAGGATATGTCATTAGAGGGGTTAGATTCAACACTATAAATATGGATAATAAGAGGGTCACCCAGAATAGTGGTGTCAAAGTTATTGCCAAAAGTGAGCATTTTGCTAGTGCTAAGGATAATAACCCAATTTTAGCCGAGATGACATACTATGGGATCATAAGAGAGATTTGGGACGTCGATTACACTATGTTTCGAATTCCAGTGTTCAAGTGTGATTGGGTTGACAGCAGTGGTGTGAAAGTTGATGAGATGGGGTTTACATGTGTTAACTTTAGTAAAATTGGATATAAATCTGACCCATTCATCATGGCTTCACAAGTTCAACAAATATTTTATGTTGAAGATCAACTTGACTCGAGATGGTCTGTTGTTTTAACTCCACCACGACATTGTACTTTGGTTGAAGAAGAATTGGTTGAAGAAGATGTTCTTGGCGATACTACAATGGCTCACAATCCATTTGCCATACAATTGCCAAGTGTTGATGAAAATGATAATGAGGATGAATGTGAGAGTGGCTATGTTCGTAATGACTGTGAGGGGATATGGATAAACAATATCTTCTAAATAAATTGGTACGTATATTTATTAACTTATAATTATATTTTAAGTAATATTTATTTATTCATTGTGTGTTTTTTTCTTATGTGTTTTACACTTTAATTAGGAGAAACCTTAAGAAGGTAAATATTCATTAAATTTTCATTTGCCAAATTACAATTTAATTTATTAATTATGATTAAGTTTTTATTAATTTATTTTGCGTCAGTGCTAACAAATTGTTTTATTTTTCCATATGCAGTATGAGGGCGTAATATCGTCAACTCGAGTACATCAACTTCCATCTCAATAAGTATGCATATATATGTAAAAATATGTCAATGAGATGATATTTAATTATATTGATTATTATTTTGTTATGAACAAGTATTTATTTTAAATTTTTATATTCTAATTATTTTGGACGAAGTTAGTTTGGGTTTTTTGCTATTATAATTAATTTTATATTTTAATAAATTTTTATGAAGATAAATCTAAAAAATAAAAGAAATGGCGGTTTATGAATATAACTAAAAGTCGCCTAAAATATATAACGACATATAATAAGATCAATTTGGCGACTCATATAATTTTTAGCGACATAAGTATATTGTTGTATACGTCGCTAAATAGGTAAAAGAGTCGCTAACAATTAATAAATATGCGACTCTTATAATTTGTCGCTAAAACATGAACGGTCGCTCATATGGCGACACTAAAAACTCCTCGCTAATTGTTACGGGTCGTTAAAAAACCGATCCACAAAATATGTCGCTAAAAATAATACGTCGCTAAATAGGCGACAAAAACGCGTCGCTAAAAATTCATGAGAAGCTATTTTAGAGACACTAAAAAATAGTCGCTAAATAGGCGACAAAAACAATGTGTCGCTAAAAATGAATGAGTCGCTATTCATTAAGAATTTTTAGCGACATAATTATTTGGCGACTAATCACGTAAGTGTCGCTAAAAATTTATTAGCGACTTTATTATAAAGAGTCGCTATTTTATTAGTCGCTATAAGTACATCACTGTATGAGTCGCTAAAAATTAAATGTGCGTCGCCAAAAATTATTATTAGGCGACTGTGATTATGCGTCGCCTGTTATCTTATATATTTCGCGACAAGACATTTGGCGACTCCGTCAAATGCGTCGCTGTTTATTTAGTGCGACGCAGTATTTGCGTCGTGTATCAGCTCGATTCTAGTAGTGTTGTATTAATTACCTGATCATGTATTCCATTATAATTGTAAGTTAAACTTGAATTTTATTGTTACCTTGGCTATGAAATGAAATATTTTATAAATATAATATAAGTACTATCTACATCTACAAAGCATATACATATTACTATTTGATTTGTTTAAATTTAGTGATATTCATCTTACTTATCTATTTTTAAATTATATTAATATGTTATTCAATCAAATAGTAGTCCATGTACTTTTGATAAACTACATTTTTTTGGCAATAAGACCCTAATCTCCCAACTTCAACCAAATTAAAACAACAAAAAATCAACAAAATAATGAGCAATAGGGGGCACATACGATTTAATGGAAATTAAATTTTACCCAAAAAAAAAAATATATATATATATTATTAATCATGAATTCTTTCCTTAAACTTGATCTGCTCTTTAAGGTTGAATTTTCTTTGGAGCTTCCATGAACTTCCACAAGCACCCCAACAATGGAAGCATCCCCAAATTCCTAGCTCCACGGCCCTTATCAGCAGGGGCAGGGCCAATACGCTTGTAACCCACCAATGAATGATTACCACGTCTATTAAAAAAAATTTATAGATCTTGTTCAATTTCATTTGGCGTTAATTTCTTTCCTTTTGTCAAAAAGGCTAAAGATAAATAAAAATCAGAAAAAGAGAAACCTTTTCGTTGAATAGTCATGCCATAGTCCTAAATTCTCCTTTGGCGTTAATTTTTTATTTTTTATTTTTCTTGGGGGATTTCTTTAATTTTTTCCCTTCTTATTTTTTGGTTAAATTCAATATAGTTGGCTATTGGGATCACGAAACAGGGCTTTAAGCCCAATTCCCATTCTGCGAGGTTCACCCAAATTGGGGGTCTGGCCCTATTACACAAAGAGCATGACCAAATTTTACTTTTTGAATCCTTTAATTCATTAATGGAAAAGCAAAACAAGCCTTCAGCACCCAAAATATATACATGTATATATGTAAAAGAGTAATTTTACTGTCAGGACGGACTGACAGTTTTATATATGGTCCAAAATTATGCTTTTGATCCTAGCTTTCAGATTAAAGTCAAGGTTCAGATTACATTTATAATTTCCCTTCCAAAAATGCTCTCTCACGTGCCGCACAGTCTTCCCTTCCCTTCATCTCCTCCTTTGCTTCCACCGTTCCGGCAACCAGTGATCATCCACCATTTGAGCTACCAAATACCCTGCTTCCACAAGCTTCAAAATCACGTTTCCCACCGTTCCAGCAAGCCCCAAGCTTTGGTGGGTTTTTGGGTGAGAAAATGAAGAGGAAAAAAAAAAAAAAATTCAGAAATCAGAAAACGAGAAGCAAAATGGAAAAAATACACAGAACCAGAGCCAAAAATAAATCAAAGCCCAAAACAGCTCTCATTTTTGGGATTTTTATAATCTCAACTATACATGCATTTTCCCCCAATTCCATTCCTAAAGCAATAACCTTTCTTCTTCCCCATCTCAATTCTCTATATTATTCTGCAATATTTTTTTTGGGTTTCTGGGTAGTTTTATTTTAGTGCTATATTTTAGTTTCTAGCGATTAGGTTTATATTCATGGGCGATCTTCAAGTTTGTCCCGCACCATACTCAAATGGAGTCATTTTTGCGGAAGATCGCCTATGCCTTTTGTCGTTGTCGCCATCATTGCCTTCATTGCCGGTGTCCAATCCGGATTTCGTGTTGATAAGCACAGAGTCCTGGATGGAGAAGAAAATATAATAAATGATTTTAAATTATACATAATTAAAAAAAAAAAAAAAACCAACTCTACCTAAGAGAGACAAGAACTTTGCCTGCTTATCTCTCTCACTTTTGCTTCTCTCTCTCTCTCTTTTATTTCTCAAAATGGAATCTCTCTCGTCAACTTAATTACATATATACAAATCTCAATCTTCTTTTGAGATTAAAGTACAAAACCAATGCTAAAGCTCACCCAAAACCCAAAAAAAAAAAAGCAACAAACTTCTTCGCTTTCTTCTTCATCATTTGTGTGTACAAAAATATTACAAGTCTAAAAAAGACATCCAAAATCAGACAACTTTTACTCCCTCTGTCTTCTGCTCTGTGTTAACCACCAAAATCGCTCTAAATACTCCATTTCTGAAATATTTTTTTTGCTTTAGATGGCTATTTGCCATTGTTTTTTACTTCTATTTCTTTTTCAATTTTAATTTTACGTTATTGATCCGGAGAAATAAGGTCAGGTCCATCGTGAAGGTAGAATTACTATATATATATATATATACGGAAATTCTATGGTAAGTACGGTCTATATGAAGATCGCAGTATTAGTGATGGTTTTTCATAGTATTAATGACGGTTTTTTAGAAAATCGTCACCAATACTATGAAAAACCGTCACCAATACTGTGGTCCGTATGAGGACCGTCCGCACCATAGACGGATTGTATATGTATATATATAAAGCTAAATAAGAAAATAAAAAGGCGTAGGTGTTTAAACCCGGTAGACAAGTACTGAAACTTTAATCTACACAAAATAAATAAATAAATAAATAAATACATAAATAAAAAGTTGAACTTTTAGAACCCAACGTTAATTAATTTTTATTAATCTTCACAAGTACAATTTTTTTTTTTTTTAATATAGAAAAATAAAGCCTCAACACCAGCCAGCCACTGAGGCAAATTGAAGACAATAAACACTAGGTGGTAGATCATGGAGCACATGATCATGTAGCATGATACATAACATACATATATATAAAATAACGTTGGGTCTATTAGTCTCTGATCATGTGGATCAGGCAGCCACTTGTTTGATGATCTGAGTGGTGAGGAGGATGAGCATGGTGGATCGCAGTAGTCCACTTTTTCTGCCGTGGGAAGCTGCGAGTGCATATACAAGTTTCACAGTTCTCGCACCTAGGGGTGGGCATGGATTGGGTTGGTTCGGTTTTGGACCGAAATACAACCCAATCCATACACATCGGTTTTTTTAATTTACAATCCAAACCAAACCATTAAAACATTAAATCCAAACCAAACCAAACCATTTATGATCGGTTTGGTTTGGATTGGTTGATCGGTTTGAAACATACTAATTTATAAATATATAATACAAATAAAAAATTTTCCAAATATAAAATATAAATAATAAATTATAATTATCCAAACATAAAATACAATTAGAATAATATAACATAGTCTACAATGGAAAATAAAAAAGAAAATGTAGCAAATGATACACATCGTGCACTTATTAAATAGCAAATATTAATGTCATCATCTCACTCCTATAAAATTAAATTAAAATTGTTAGAATAAATAATGTAAAATAATACATTCGTCAAAATTCATTCACTCAAGAATCAATGTATAATTCCTTTTTTTTTTTTTTTTAACCTTCAAATTTTGATAAATCATAAGTCAATCAACGTTGACAGGTTCACTAATTTTAGTTGATTCTGTAAGCTCTACGAAGATCGAAACAATAAAATTAGCAATAAATTATATTTAAACATTTATATATATATATATATATATAAGTAACAATTGGATACAATATATATAGATATATATATATATATATGATGGGGATGTAAAAAATATATATATATATTATGGTGATGGTGATGGACTGGTGGTGGGCGGCAATAAAGGTAAATATTTAGTTTAGGGTTACAACTTACAATTTGATTTGGAATTTGGGATATGGGGATGTAAAAGAAAAAAAAAATATATATATATATATATATATATATATATTAAAAATCAATATATAAAAATGGAAAAAAAAATAAAAAATTAATATATAAAAATGAAAAAAATAAAAAATATATAATTTTTTAGTTATATAATATATTATTTGGATTGGATTGGATTTATATTTCCAATCCATAACCAATCCAATCCATACAATTTATAATATTTTGAACCCAATCCAATCCAATTGATGTAAAAATCCAATCCAAACCGTTAAAAATGGATTGGATTGGACGGGTTCAACGGATTGGATTGGATTTTGCCCACCCCTACTCGCACCGCTCGTCACCGATAAAGATGTCAGTGCATCTCTTCTTGCAGATGCACTTATCACTGCGCGCCGGTATATCTGGTCTTTTGTAACCATCCACTGTTTATAACCCAGCAACCACCAAAAAAAAAAAAAAAAATTATAGTAAGTAAATTAATCTAACTTGGTAGAGAAGCAACACATTCCATTCCATTAAGAAACACATCGCTTCACGATAGTAGAGGACCAGCATCATTGGGAAGTTTATTGCTAATTGGTTTCCATGATGATGAACTTGTTGATCCTAGAGTGAAAACTTCAGTACCCAGGCTAGTGCATCTATCTGCAATGATGATTTTCATCCTTACCTGTAGTGAAGTTATGATTTTCATGAGGAGATTTCCATATTCTTCATGACTTTTTGTTTCTTGAAGCAGATTACAGGCCCATAGCAAAAATCCAATATTGGAAAAGTGTTTAGATTTGCCCCCCCCCCCCCCAAAAAAAAAAAAAAAAAAAAAAAAAGATCCAATCTGGTAGTAATATGACTATTGATAAAAGAATGTGAATCTAAGAGATACGAGAGAATCCTTACCTCTAATATAGTCTTTAATCATCTCCATACGATCTGCACCATCCAAGATGATGATAATATCAGCTTACTTAAGACTTGAATTTTTCAAAACTGAGAATTATTTAAATTAAGCCTGAGAAGCTGAGAAGATAATGCCTAATCTTCTAGTCTAGAATCCTTACCGCATTGTGGGATTCACCTATCAGAAGACCATTCAGAGCATGCCACAGCCACTAAAGCTCAAACCCCAAAACTAGATCATTGTGGATATCTATGTAGAAACTGTTCATGTTAATGTTTCCTCTCCAAGCTATAAAAGTCATTTTCTCTATACGACAGGAGGCGTCCAAATTCGAAGCACTTAGCCCTCTAACATTAACATAGGAATAACATTTCGATTGGGACAAAGCAGAGGAGCTGGAGGAAAAAATACAAGTAGTTTCTATATAACCAAAAGATTTCACTGGCTTTTTCATAGTCGAAGAAAACTATGGGCAGTGGTAATAGGTAGGACCGTTGTCTTTCTCTCTGGATAAGTTTGCATGTAATAATACAGTCTATTGATTGAAGTCACTGAAATTGTAGAATAATAAGGAATGGAAGAGCAATTTTATAGTGTAGTTACTGTAATTTATTGACTATACGTAGTATCTTCCAGAATATAATACAGTAAGGTTGTTTTCCCAAGAAAGACTGTATTTTAGATCACCACAGTGGTCTGGATCACTTTGAAGTCGGAAGGGATAGCTTATGTTGTCGATATTGCCACAGAACATTAGTGATCTGCATATTTTGCATTTTGATGGAATACAGCAAAAACAAGAAGGGCCGTGAATCGTACACATAAGCGTGTTGGGAGAGCTAGCTTTTCTGCACAACAATAAATTCCACATATATATGATTGTGAAGGTGAACAAATTAAGTTGGAAAAATGGCAATTTATGCCATATTCATCCTATGCAGTTTGACAGAGTCCTTGCCATTTTAAGACTCTTTTGTGGGAATTTAAAAACTGATAGGCCATAAAGTGTGCTTTTGATAATTTAAAAAAGAAAAACAAATCGATTGGTCAAGCGGACATATTGAATAACATATTTAATTGTTCTCAGTTTGACAGTTAGGGTGTAGTAGTTTTTTCTAAAGAAAAACAAATCGATTGGTCAAGCGGACATATTGAATAACATATTTAATTGTTCTCAGTTTGGCAGTTAGGGTGTAGTAGTTTTTTCTAACTGACATACTGTTGGTTTTGACTCTGACAAATATTGTAACCCTCTCTCTGGTGTCTTGTACAAACATGTATAGCATTTTAAATTTGAAATGATATATATCTTTAAAGAATTGGTCCAAATCAGTTTGTATGAGAATTCTTAAGCAAAGGGCAAGAAGGTCTGTGCCACCAAAACTGAATGTTTTTTGCACTTTTCTAAATCACTGTAAGTGTTACTTTTAGAACAAAGACAGGTATATGCACACATAGACAGAGCTGATGGTAATGCGAATTGCTGTTTAGTGAGACTAAAAGGAAAAATAGCTGATAATGAAAAGATCTTTGGAGGAGTTTTGATCACCCTAGCCGGGCAGAAATTCTTACACTGACTGGAAAGAGTGCAAGTTGGGCCAAAGCCACCAACAAAATGTGTTAAAAGGAAAGGTTTGCTCCAGATTTTTGGATGCCCTGAAAATTCTCTAAGTTTAGTAGGAAATGGGCAAAGATTGAAAATCAAGTGGGAAAAATAGGAAAATTGACCATGTCAATGTAGTTCACTACTTCACTTGGTTTACATCTGGCACTACTGGTATTTTAACAAGTTCTTAGTCTTCAAAAAAGTTGGACTACTTACTAAAAACCAACAATTTTATCTGAAATGTTTGAAAGTAAAAGTTAAATAATGTCATTATTAATAAAACTGAGTATTACTTTTGTACTTCTTCCATAGAAGAGGAACATTTTGCCGTCAAATATGAAGAGAAAACCAAACTGCATACTTAATTCTTGATCTCATCTTCATCTTTATACACAAGCCAACTATTATCCTGTCTCTTCTAATAAATATTTAGGAAGAGAGAAAGGGAGAAACGCCCTTTCTTGATAGCTACATTTTGTGAATTATAGGGACTGTTTTTTGCTTAAATACTAAAATAAACCTTCAATAGCATTTGATCCTTTCTCAGAAAGATGACTGTTATGAAGAAAGTAAAAGAGAATCCTCGTCTCCTTGAAAGTTGCCAATGATATCCAGGAGGGCTAATTCATTTAAATGGCAACTATAAAGTCTGTTCGCTGAATGTTACAATCTTGCATGTTTAAAACTGAGAACTTGCCATGAAAAGAACAAGCAGAAAATGTACTTCTGGAGAATAGCCCCACTGTTTTTGAAAAAAAGATAAAAATAAACCTGTATTTCTGCAATATATACACATGGTTTGAGTGGAAAATTGAATGTATAGATAGAAAGATGGTTTATAATAAAAGTTTAGTCAAGTTTTAATTATAATAAATTGATTACCGATACAGTAGTCATTGCAAACAAACTAATCAACTTTATTTGAGTTTAAACCACTACAACAAATCCAAACTTTTATAGCATTTTTTTAAAATGCTATTGTTAATATAAAATAATAGCATTTTTACTTCATTTATACGGTTTAAAATTAATCTAACATAATTTTATTTTTTAATAGCATTCACTAACTATATAATAGCATTATTAAAGAAAAATAAATAAATTCCTTTTTACGCGTCATTTCTTATCTGCGCGCCATATATTTATTTTCTTTCACGCAATTTATTTAAAGCATGTTTTCAAATTATTCACAGTACTTTTTCTAAAAATATATGATTTTAGAAAAAATAAGAAAAAAAAGAAAATTTCATGGTGGACTGTCATTGCTGGAACTAAGGATCATTGGAACTGAGCGGCCATTAGTATTGGCACTCAGAAACTTCACAAGAACTCTGGCCAACCAAGGGGGTAACTTCTCTGTTCTGCAAATTTCATGGGGGACTGTCATTGCTGGATCTAAACATGGTCTGTGTTTGTTCCTTTGGTTGGTCTCTCTTCTTGGTTCCATTCAATTGAGTTCAGTCTAGCTGGACTCTGATGTCATCTGGCAGGTTCACAAGTAACCGGTCAAGACATGTTGTTTGTTTGTTGATTTTTATTGAGGAGCTTGATAGTTACTCCATTCCCTCCGTCCAAATCTTGCTTTTCTTCATCATACTATGATTGCTTGAAGGCATTCCAAGCTCCTTAATAAAATTCCGCACATTCTGGTACAGAACAGTGTTAGTGGGGATTAGTGCAATTTTATGCTCTTCTACTCCCTTTTTCCTTTTCAGTTTTTTCCTTCTGCTACATTTATTCATTTATTTTTTTTTGTTTAATTCTTTTGTGGTAATTGATGCTAAGTTAGCTACCCTGTATTCAAGGAATAATGACATACACATAATGGATTGGTGAGACTTCAAAGAATCTACATTATACTAAAGAATTCCCATTCTTACTTTTGTGTTACTTGTACAATAATATATACATAAATATATCAGCATCTAGCTCCACATATATATCATTCATAGCTAAAATAATGTTTGAGACATAAAGTCCTTAGTTTTTACTTTACTACTCTTATTTTGCTAATCTCTGTAACACAATTTCTCATTTTGGTAGAGTTGGATTGCTCTCATTTGGGTTTGAAGAGATTTGGCCATTAGTTGTCATGTTTGTGGACTAATAAGAGGTAGGTTCTTTCTTTTGGATATTATGCTCTTTTTAAATAAATTCTTGACAATCAATAATTTCATTGAAGCTGCTCACATTCTGGTACAAAACAGCTTAGTGGGGATTAGTGCAATTTTATGCTCTTGTACTCCCTTTTTCCTTTTCATTTTTTTTATTCTACTACTTTTCGTTTTTATTCTTTTGTGGTAATTGTTGCTAAGTTAACCTGCCCTGTACTTTCTATACTTTCTTGGTTTCAATCTTTATCTCTTTATGTATAACTACAAGCCTCTGCATTGGTAAGTCTATAATTAAATATAGAATAAAGTATTATGAAAGAAGCGCCAATACAAATAAGAGTTCTGCATTGGTAAGTCTTCTTTCGAAGCACAGCTGATCCTGCAAATGTAAGTTGTGTAAAGTCAAGCAAGCAACCCCACTATGATGCTGCCTTGTAAAATATTATCTTTTCAAGTGTACTCATATAATATTCAAATAAATCTAGGTGTCACTTATAATGTTTATTTCTCTTCAATAATAGTGTAATGAAATTCTTTGATAAAACATCCGGTACTCGAACATTAATATTCAATACGTTTATACATGGATATGTTTTTATTGCATGGCAGGTGTCTAAACATCTCGATTTTGAAGCATTACGTGGCCCGTACAAATGCATTACTGGCAGCAAAGGAACCAGATGAGGTTTGTTATCATGTTAGTGTAAAAAATCAGAAGATATTATGTAGCAAAAACATAATATCTGTGAAGAGATCATATGCTTTGTCTCGTAACTGGTTATTTCTTAAATTAGCTAACATACCAGCATATATTTCCATGAATTACCTATCAAACAGAAGGTGCATAGGTCGGTACCTAAAAATAAAAATAAAAATAAATAAATAATGTCGTTTGGTTCCTTCTGTTTTTGTTGAACAGTAATTTGGTTCCTCGTGAATAATGTCGGTGAACACAAGGTATGACTTCTTTGTCTTATTAATATTTCACTGGTATATACAAAAAGATAAGGAATCTAAAATCAGCTCCAGAAGATGTTCATTTCTCTATGATACAAGTGTCAGAATTTTACTTTTTCAGAAAGAAATGGGTCATGGCATTTGACATGTGAACTTAGTGTAAGAACTCTGAGTGTTTTTTAAGTACTGGAATTTATTCTTTGTCGTCTGGCATTCAGGCTGTAAATTTCCTTCTTTCCTCTCAACAACAACCACAAGCACAAAACTCAGAAGTAAGAAGTGGAAGTAGTACAAACAAAGCAGAAGTCCAGAAGGTGGATCATGTTCAAGTGAGTTATATGTATGTATTTACATATATATATATATATATATAATTGTTGATTAATTGGAAGAAAATGTTAATATTATATATGTTTCTTGATTAATTGGAAGGTGTCTAAATATCTCGATTTTGAAGTACTATGTTGTCCGTACAAAAGCGTTACTTGCAGCAAAGAAACCAGATGAGGTTTGTTATCATATTAGTATAAAAATGTAACCCTTTACATATATTTGTTGTGTGTATATTTATCTATTTGAATTTTAAGTAGTTGATTTCATAGAACTCTAGATAAGAAAAATCAATTTAACATTATATGTTAGTTCATGAGTAACTAATTTAAGATGTTGCATACTAGTCACAGCTGATGCTTTCAACCCAAAAAAGGGTACTCCATTAGCCTCTAATGAGATATATTGTTGAGCAAATTAAGGTTTAACCATGGTAGGCTAGGCATTTTGCAAATGAATTTTTTTTTTTTTTTTTGGTGGGGAGGTAAATGAGTATTTATTTTTATTGGCACTATGTTGCAAGTATATATAATAATACTTATATGTATTTGGAGAACAAAAACTAATATGGATCAAAAGTGGGGGAGCATTCAGAGTAAAACTTAATCCAATAAATTTGTGTATGATTGATATTTTTTCCTGCTCCAAATCACATCTCCATCTTTAGATTGCTTGCTTCGATTGGACCTGAAAATTTTATTTCAATGTAAGTTTTAGTAGATCAAATGCTAGCATATATAGTAGTGGGAAATATAGAAGATATATATAAATTGTTAATAGTATTTGAGAAAACACATTACTAAAAAAGTCAAAAGGCATCATCATCTTTTGATTATGCAAATGGTAAGACTCATCTCTCTAAAAATTGGGGGGATTATGCAAATGGTAAGACTCATCTCTCTAAAAATTGGGGTCCCCATTAAATTTTTGAGTAGGTCTTGATATAATGAATTGGTACCATTTATTCATAAAAATACTCTGTTGTGATAATTTCTTCTTAATCATTCATGTGATTTACTGCAATTTTATTGGTGTATATTGTCATTTTTTTTGTTATTATTATTATTATTTTGTTATTGGATAGATTCTAAATTGGTGCTCGTTAGTTTGAGTTGGCTTGGTGATTTAAGAAACAAATAACTTACATTTGTAATATTCATGATAGATAAAAACTGGGTGCATCTAAATAGGTATTGATAATCTTTGCTAATTTTATATTTTATGAAATTTAATATTTTTCGATTAATTATCTTAGTAGACTTTTTTATTTTATTTTATTTTTTTATTGGTAGAGCAACAGAGAAATATATAAAAGCAGCATAGAATTTTATCAAGATGGTTGAAAGTAATGCACCAAATCAAAACATGTTATGTCCTTGTTAGGATTGTCGAAACTTAAGTCATTATTATGGAGAGATTGTACATGAATACTTAGTTATTAAGGGAATGGATCCTACATACACTAATTGGTTTTACCATGGAGAACCAATTCATGATCGTGTTGGGGAAAAAAAAAAATCTAAAACATATAACTTATTTAAAGCTACACATATAAATGATGAAGATTTTGTTGATCATATAGAAGATATAATGGATGATAATCTCATTAAATTTTTGGAAGATGCAGAAACACCTTTATACCCAGATTGTATAAAATACAATAAATTGTCTGCCATTGTATTTTTATTTAGGTTTAAAAGTTCAAATGGCTGGTCTGATAAGAGTTTCACTGGACTTTTAGAAATTTTACATGATATGTTACCTATCGATGATGTAATCCTTAAATCCACAAACTCGGTTGGGAAATTTCTTAAAATATTTGATTTCCAATACAAAAAAATCCGTGCTTGCATCAATGATTGTTGTTTGTTTAGGAAGGATGAAGAAACATTAGAAAACTGTCCAAAATGTGGTTCTTCAAGATGGATGGTGGATAAACGGATAAAAAAATTAAAAAAAAGTATGCCAGCTAAAGTTTTAAGATACTTATAAAATTGAGGTTTGAGAGAATGTTTAAATCACCAAAGAAGTCTGAACTTTTAAGATGGCATTCCACTCATAAAAGTGTTGATGGTAAGTTGCGTCATTCAGTAGATTCTTTGTCTTGGGATCTAATTAATGAGAAATAGTCAGATTTTGCAATGGATCCACGTAATTTGAGACTTGGTCTTGCTATAGATAGTTTTAATTCTTTTAGTAATCTAAGCCCTACCTATAATTGTTGGCCAGCATTTCTTGTTATTTACAACTTGCCTCCATGGTTATGTATGAAAAAAGAAAATATTTTGTTAACACTATTAATTCCTAGACCTAAACAACCTGGTAATGACATTAATGTATATTTGCAATCTCTTGTAGAGGATTTACATGATTTGCGGAGCAATGGTGTTAGTGTTCGTGATGCATTCATTAATTCTACTTTTAATTTGAGAGCCATTCTAATGTGGACAATTAATGATTTTCCTGCCTATGGAAATCTTGCTGGATGTACCACAAAAGGTAGAACAACATGTCCTATATGTGGTGAGAATATACATTCACAATGGTTAAAATTTAGTAAGAAGTTTGTATATATAGGTCATAGGTGCTTTTTACCACCGTTGCATTCTTTTCGAAAAAAGAAAGCTTGGTTTGGTGGAAAGGAAGAAAAAGGGAGGAAACCTAGAATCCTTAATGGTAGCAACATTCTATTTAGTCTTAAAGATTTTGCCAATAATGGGAGAAAATGTAATAAGAGGAAAAGGATGGAAGACAATGAAAGCATAGAGATGTGGAAAAAAAGATCAATATTTTTTGTTTTGCCATATTGGGAGGTAAATGCAACTAAGCACTATTGTATTTAATATTTATTTTTTAATTTATATTTTCTACAATAATAGTTTATATCATATTTTTTATACTAACATAATTTTTTTTTTAGGTATTACTACTACGTCATAATTTGGATGTAATGCATGTGGAGAAAAACGTTTGTGAAAGCATAATTATTACGCTTTTGAATATTAATGGAAAATCAAAGGATGGACTAAATGCTCATATGGACTTAAAAGATAGACCGGTTTTATATCCTGAAGATCGAAGCAATAGAATATATCTTCCTCCAGCCCCATTTACACTATCAAAGTTGAAAAAAAATATTTTGCAAGAGGTTGTTTGATTTAAAGTTTCCAAACGGTTATAGTTCAAATATTGAAAATTGTGTTTTTGTAGAGGAATGTAAAAATAGAGGTCTCAAATCTCACGATTACTATGTTTTAATGCAACAATTGTTACCTGTAGTATTGAATGGGTTGTTACCTAAAGGACTCAGGAATGCAATTTTTGAATTATCTTCATTCTTCAATAGATTATGCCAAAGAGTTATTGATAGAGAAAAATTGATTACTCTTGAAAATGAGATTGTTGAAATTTTATGCATGTTTGAGAGATATTTTACCTTATCATTTTTTGATATAATGGTTCACTTAGTAATTCATTTAAGAAGATAAGCATGGTTATGTGGACCAGTCCAATATCGATGAATGTATCATTTTGAAAGATGCATATTTATTTGTAACAATATTACTAACAACTTACTAAATTTTATTGAATTTTATAAGTTTTGCAACTTATTTATTGATGCAGGTATATGAAAATTCTTAAAGGGTATGTTCGAAATCAAGCAAGATCTGAAGGTTGTATTGCAGAAGAATGCATGAATTTTTGCAATGAATTTGTGACACAATCAATTGAAGTAAACCATCAAGAGTGTCACAATCAAGATTATCCGAGTGATACAATTATTGAAGGTCGGCCAATTTCAACAGGAACATCGATAACTTTAAGTGATGAGATGTTAGAAATTGCACATTGTTATGTATTGTTCAATTCAGCCATAGTGGAGCATTTTCTTGAGTAAGTGATGTTATAAATAATTTAATGACTTATATTATGAAATTTAATTTATTTTATTTTTCTCATGTATTTAGGATGCATTTGGAGGAGCTTAAAAAATCAGATCGATATTTGGGAAAAAATTCAAGCTTACTTTCGACAAGGCATTCAAAAGAATTTGGTTCATGGTTAAAAGAAAATGTTAAATCTAATCATTTAACTTAGTATATACTTTACACATGTAACATTTAATAGTTGCTAATTTATTTTTATTTGGACAGATTCAAATGGATTTAAGCAACAAATCAAAAACATTATTTTGGCTTACAAATGAACCTAGAAAGAGTGCAATATCTTACAATGGATATATTATAGGTGGTCAACGTTTTCATACGAAGGATGCTGAAAAGTCTATACAAAATAGTGGAGTTTCAGTTGAAGCATCAACAATATGTAGATCAAGCACAAAGGACAATACACAAGTTGTTGAGAAAGTTACATATTATGGCGTTATTAAAGAGATAGTTCTATTAGATTATTTTGCATTTCAACTTCCCATGTTTATTCTATTAGATTATTTTGCATTTCAACTTCCCATGTTTAAGTGTGATTGGGCAAGTGTTCCAAATGGTATTAGGATCCAAGATGGTCTTACAAGTGTTAATCTTCACCAAGGTCAAAATTAATTTGTGAGAGATCCTTTTATTTTGGCATCGCAAGCAAAGCAATTTTTTTATGCTAGAGAAAATGATACATCTAATTAGTATATTTTATTAAAGACTTCTCCGAGAGGTTTATACGATTTGGATTTGTATGATGAGAATATGGATACTCAGTTAATCCCATCAATCACACTGAGTGTAGATGATAATGACAATGAAATTGGTTTTGTAAGAGAATTGTGAAGAAATTTTGGTATGATAATTTATTTATTGATTTTGTATTATTTGTCTATGAAATTATTGTTGTGTTTATAAAATGATATTTTGTTTTTATTTTGAATTGTTTTGTTAAGGGTATATTCAAAATGTAATTAATAAAAACTGCTTTCAATTTTAAAATTACACCATATAATGACATTATCTACAAGTGTCACTTAATATTCCTATTACCTAAGTAAAATTCTAACATTATTTACAAATGTCACATATTATTCTATTATATAGGTAAATTATTAAAATCTATGAAAAATGCCACTTAATTATTTCTAGTAATAGTGACATTAATTTTTAAATAAAATATTATAAATCATTAACATTTTTTAATATTATAATATCTCCAAATTAAACATTGTTTTTACAAGTGAAAAAAAAAGTAGCTTTGTAATATCTCCATATTAAATATTGGCAATTGACAGCTGAAAGAAGATAAAACGATCAAATAGTTTTTCATTTTTATTTTTTTTATTCAAATTGCTAAGATTGACTCCCAAAAGAAAGGAAAAAAAAAAAAATCGAGAGAGAGAGCTAGTAAATCATAATATTATTAGATAATAGTTATTTAAACTGGTATATTCACAATTTTAGTTATTAAAATAATTTATAATTATTTAATAGCATAGTAATGATCAAATATTATTAGATAATAGCATAATTACAAATAAAATATTTATATATATAATATAATTCACATTTATTTGCTTATGGCATCTTTGCTTATAGTATAATTCATTATAACTTTATAAGATACATTTTTTAGAAAATAAAAAACACTTTCGAATAATAAACATAAATCAATAAAGCAAATTAAAATCAAAATATAATTTCATAATCATAAAACCATATTTTCGTTGTCAAATAATGTAAAACTTGTAAAATGTTGCATCCCGCTCAACTACCATCATAAAGCAATCAAATATTAATAAACACTTAATATATCTACTCAAATGTTCAAATGAAAATAACCTTAAACAATATTCAATCTTGTATCACTAAACTAATATCTTCACATAACTTCATATATTCTTCAAGAACCTACAACAAAGCATAAAATGGTTATTCAAGTTAGTATACACATAGATGAATATTATTAGTTTTTCTTATTTTATTTTATTTATTTTTTGGTAAGGTCATATATATTGCAAGTTATTTGAGTATATATTTAAATATAATATTTTTCTAATTGTATATTTTATCGAATTACTCATTTTAATTATATGAAAGTGGCTTTTTCATTTTCAAATATACAAAAAATAGTTTAAATGATATTAGTCTATAATATCAAAGTTAATGAAAATAAAATTTCGCAAAATTAAATTTATAGTGGATTACCATTCTATTTATTCCATTATAACTTTGTCTGCAGGCCAAGCTATTGTAGTACCTATAGCATTTTCAATGTTGTTCATATCTGAAGTTGATCTCCATAAATATGCTTTAGTATCCTTGCGACATCAATCCAAATTCTCATAGCATTAGGACCAAGAGGAATATGGTGAACAAAATCTGTAGGATTACTTGAAGACCAACGACCTTCAGCAACAATTTCTCATGACCCAACCCAATCTAGCAATTTGCACTTGTTCTTATTGAAGTTATTGTTCATGCTCTTTAACCAACAAGGCATCAAAATAATGGAAATAAGTGTCAGTTACAAAAACATATTATTAGCTATAAATATATATATGTATACGAACACAAAAAAAAAAAAAAAAAAATTACCAAGGTAGAAGATATGTGAGCATTTGATGGTTCCTCAGTTGTTTGATTATGGCTCTATAAGTTTAATTATATATTCATGGAAACATTAACCACACAAATGGATTATTGAAAATAAAAAATATAGTTGATTTAATAGAATGTAATATTACCCGATTTTTCATCAAATTATTAATTAAACTTTCCATACAAGCCACTTTCTCTTCTAGTGCTGCCTATTTATCTTGTATTTGCTTAATATAATCATCTCTTTGTTGAAGTAATGATAACCATATAAGGGTAACTCCTTTACCAATCCCTTTTACTCTTCTTGGATTCTCTTGACCCAGCATCTTCTTGCAAATTTGATAGAGAAGATGGTGATTTTTCCTCAACTTTTTTAAGCTTATCCTATAAAAAAGATTTTAAAAAAAGATTTATTGAACATAAATATTTTTCATTTGCCATATACTAAAAAAAATAGAAAAGAGGATCCAAATTCACTTATAATTCATGAGGAAAAAAATAAATTATAAAAACACTAACACTTACAATAAATTCAGCAACTACTACATTTACAGGTTCTCCATTCTTCTTAATATGTGCTCGTAAGCAAACTGAAGTTCTACCAATTTTTTAGGGTTGTTTACTACTTTTTTTCTACAAATTATTAAAAAAAAACTTATTGTTAAAAATTGCACAACACTAAATAAAAAACTAAACACAAATGAAATTAATTACCATATCATCATCTAATTGAGCAAATCCTTTGCAGCTATAAGTGTGGGGGATCTGTTTTTTCCTCATGCCTCTGAATTTGTCACTTATAGCCTGAAAATATTTAAATATATAACATTTATATGATCATATATCAAGGCTAATTCATAATTATTCAGCTAACTCTTTAATACATACCATGAATTTTGCACTTGTTTTCTGTTTAATAAAGTTCTTCCAATCATGATCCGATGTGATATTACTTGGTTTTAACTTTAATCTTTTTGTTCATTAGATGCTTGTTTTAGTTGAGCAATAAATCTTGATTTCGATGCTCGCCATAGTTCACCCATCTGTTTGAAAATAGATTCCTTTTGCCAGTACTCATTGACCTTATACCTTTCCTAAGAGTTGAAATGTCAAAGATATGTAAATAGAGTTTAAACGTTAAGTTGAAAAATAATATGTTTAAATAATAATTATTATCGCTTTTAAAAAAGATAGAGAAATATACCTAGATAGCTTCCCATAAAACTGTTTCCATTGTTTTGGGAACATTTCTCCAATCATTAATTGTAAAAGTTACAATTTCATGTACTAAAATTTCCAAAAATGAAAATAAACCTATAGATTCAACACCAACGGCTTGTCCATATTCATTAAATTTGACTTCAACTTTATAGTCCAGACCAATTTTCTTCACTTTTGTTGGACCTCTCTTTTGTTTTACTCTACTTGGTTGTTCTGTTGGAGATACAACATCATTTACTTGTTCTTCTATTATTGAATCTACTTGATGAGCAATTTCAATGTTATCTTCAGGATTTTCTTCCATGTTTCAATGCAGTGACAAACTCATACAAGTAGGAGAATGGACTGTAGCAACATCATCCACATGTTCATATGTTGAATCAACATTAGCTACATAAGTATCTTTGTGTTGCATATTGCTTTTTAAGTACTCATCACTTCCTATGCGTTTTGACCTTGACTTTCTTTTGTAAGTAGTTGTTGAATCAATGAATGATTGAGATGTTTCTACTACATTCAATGGTGCCTCTTGTTGAGAAGCATTCCTTACACCTTTTAGTCTGCGAGAAGACTTTTGGCTACTCATTGCCGAAAAAACAATCAAGGCAACAATTATAAAACTTTTACTTGATTGAGATTATAAAACATTTTATTTAGTCTTATATTATCTAGAAAGCGATGCAAAAATAAAAGTCCCAAATAGAAGAATGAAAAAAAAAAAATCAGATTTGAAGAAATAAAAAAATGGAAATTTTTTTAATCTAATCAAATAGATAAGATTGACTTAGAAATAAAAAAAAGGAAAGAAAAAGATTTTTTTTTAACAAAAAAGAAAAATAGTTAAGATAATATGTATATATATATCATAGTGATAACAGATAATAGTTAAATATTTGAAATATAATTGATGATAATTATTGAAACAAAAGAAATAAAATTAATTTAGATCTCGTAAGGTCACTTAAAGAATCCACATTTATATTAATTTATATTCCTCTATTTTAGTTTATACTGTAACACCCCGTCCCAAATCGCACCGGAATCCGTGCACGTTGACCGAGGTTGACTGTTGACCGTTGACCAAAGGGGTCAAAAGTTGACTTTTTGACTCGGTGGGAATTTCGAGATGACTAGGGCACCGTGGCGAAGTGCACGATGCCACGAGTTCGTAGACTGGTAGCACGTCGAAAACGGAGCTACGGTTTGAAAGTTATGGACGAAACAAGTTGCGGTCCAAACTGTCCAAGGGGTGCCGGAGTTGACTTTTTGTTTATGGGGAATTGAGCTTTGACTCATGCATGGTTGTGAAGTGCTCGTCGATACGAGTTCACAGACTAGCGGCACGCTCAAAACGGACATCCGGTTAAAAAGTTATGGACGTTTGAAGTTTACCGGATACCGTATTATTTTAATGTTTTTGGGTCGTGAACAGTGAAATGCCACGTGTCAGCTTCTGAGTGGTCCACGTGGCATGAACAGTGTCACGCAGGGTTTTAATTTTGAAAAACTCTCGGGGAAGAGAGAGAAAGAGAGAGAAGAGAGAGAAAGAGAGAGAGGAGAGAGAAAGAGAGAGAGAGGACCCGCCGGCCGCCGGCCATTTTCACGTTTTTCCGGCCTAGTTACTGTACACGCGCCGGCCAGCCAGATTGCCCACCTCATTTCCGGCAAAACCTCCAAATTTCACGGCGAACGGCCGCCGGACGCGCCCGGATCGGACGTCCGAAGTTTGGCGGCGATTTTTCCCCTCCACCGCTGGCCACCGCGAATCGGCACTATTCCGGCCGATATACAGTACACGCGCCATACACCCAGCATCCTCTCCTCAAGTCCGGCCTACCCACCAAAAATCACGGCCATCGGACCACCGACGCGCCGGGATCGGAGCGTTTTCCGGCGAGGGGTCGAAAATCTTCAAACGGTGATTTCTCCGCCGTCCGACCTCCGTTTTGCTCACCGTCGGTCCCGTTGGATTGCTCTCCTCACGATCTACAAATCTGCAAAATTTCACAGCAAACGGCCACCGTCGGAAATTACTGTTCCGGCAACGGTTGCCGGTGACGTGGCGGCCCGCCGGAAATTACTGTTCCGGCGAGTACCCGAAAATTTCCGGCCAGCTCCAGTCTGCAGTGTTCGACCTCCTGAACCCAAATCCGACTTCCGTTTCCACCAATTCGCGACGGTTTGGGAGAATTGCGGAGCCGAAACCCGAAAAGCTTCCCGATAAAATTCAAACCCCGTCGGGTACGATCATCGAAAATTAAGACCGGATCTGTGATTAGCATCACTCGAGCTTCGATTCGGTATATGATTCGTAAATTTTAGTTATCGTTTGTGTTTTGACCCCCCGGGTACCGGGTATTATTTACCCGAATAAAATATTAATTTATTTGACTGTCTGTGAATTTTGTTCTAGGAGCACCGGTGAGTCGTAGAATTGATCCCGTAGTGGATCATGGGTTAATTGCGTGCTCCAGGTGAGTGACCCACCTTCAAATTAATTTTGGGGAATTTAATTGATGAATATATTATGTGTGAATTAAATATTTGGAATTTAATTTCTATGTGCCAAATATTTATTGGATTTATTGTAGAAGTATTTATGAACTTATTGGATTTAAGAAAATGCGAATTCTACAAATTTATGCCGTGTGGAATTATTTTATGGTTTTGAGGATTTTGAAATTGGTGTGGTTTTAATGGTAAATTGGGCACGATTCGATTTTCAAATATTTCAAGGAAAATATTTGGTTATGTTGGTGATTTCAATTTTTATGAAATATGCCCATAAAATATTATGGGATTTGATTATGATATTTCGAGAAATTATTTATGCTTGGAAAAAATGTGGATATTTGAATTGATGGATTTGGGAGTTGGTGGATTTGAAAATCATGGGATTTATGGTATTAATTATAAGGAAGTTGTGGAGAATTTCCCGGTTCAAGCGGATGGATTATGCCCGCTATGCTTATGAAAAATGTGAAATTTGTTTTAAATTTATGGCTTTTATGATTTTTAGATGCACCGTGCACGTACTGGTGTTCTGATTATGTGATATGGTATATGTGATATGGTTAGTGTGCACACGGTTGTGATTAGCGCGCAGGTGGGTGTGATTAGCGCGCAGGTGATGTGATTAGCGCGCAGGTGGGTGTGAGTAGCGCGCGGTTGATATTATGAGGGTGTCTTGTGGATGCCATCGGAGAGGGCGGCCACCCCCCTTTGGCCGGGACACCAGGTTAGCAGCGGCGCTGTGGGACGCCACGCGACCGTATGCCGGTTTCTCTCTATAACCTCCTGTCTGGCGGTACCTTGGGACGCTGGGTACTGTTGGCGCCACTGGTATATAGTGGGTGCATCAAATGATTTTCAGAACTATGTTTTAAAAATAAAATGTTTGGAAACTGAATTGGAATTAAAGATATAATTGTTACCGCTTCTGGTTTTTAATTGATGTCTTGGTTTCGGGGAATATGGATAAAGGGTTTTGTGAAATTGTTTTAAAGGGGAACCTTTCCAACTGAGAGAATTGTAAGGGTTTTGAGAGAAAATATTATTTCCAAATAATTATTATTTATACTTATTACTGTGATAATATATGGTATAGTAGTAGGGTCGCTCACTGAGATGATTAGCATCTCACACTCTTAAATTCCGTTCCTCTAGGTACCAGGTTGTCGGTGTTCACTCGGAGCGAACTTGATCTTCCTCGCTGTTTTAGTTCGGCAGTACCCTGTTATTCTTTTATTGCAGTTGTAATATTTCTTTCACTCTTGTTGTATTTATTTTGCACTGGATTACTGTATTTTTTTTTTAAGTACTGCAATTTGTGGAACCAATTTGTAGTTGTGGGAGGAATAAGGGGATATTTTTGAAGTGTGTTTTCAGTGCAGGTAAATTTGTGGTAAGTAAATCCCTTAGGGGAGGTGCTGCCGGATTTTCCGTTGGAAGGTTCGGTGGTATTTCCCTGGGATCAGGGTTGTCTAGGGTTCCGGAGGAGGAATTCTGGACGGGTCCTGACAGTTGGTATCAGAGCTCTAGGTTCTAGTATTTCGAAGGGACTGTGCATTGTTGTGCATCCTATCCGTGTTTAATCTCTCGTTTTACCCGTGTGAAAGCTTTCTTTCCGTTTGTCTCGAAGTAAATTCGTTGCCCGAGTTTGAATAACTCTAATCTTCGAGGGTGTCAATTAGGATCATCTAGCCTAACGGGAAATTCCTATGGCCTAGTCGATGGTCGAGGATGCCTTTTCTTTTTGAAGGTCAAGCTTATCATCGTGAATGGTATCCGTTTCGTTCATGGAGAAGAATGATGATTGCCTAAGGATGTGTGTCGATCGATTTCAAGGCGTCAAAATATTTTCCCGATCGATTATCAAAATTTAAATGCTTTTCAAGGTGTTTTATTATTTTTGGTTTGTGTTCATACATGTATCTGTATGTTATATTGTTTGATATTATACTGCACCATATGGAGGCGGCGAACCAATGTGGTCCATGTAGAGCTAGCCCCATGATCATGTTGCCTACGAGCCCGGGAAATTGGACGGCCAATATAGGCAACCACCCTGGTTTGTATTGGTAGCAGAGTGTCGGCGACAGTTGGAATCATGGATTACGTAACATGTAGAAGGTGTCGTACGTACCTCCATTACAAGCGTGCATATTTTATTTTATGCTATGGATTTTAAGATATGAATTTCAATGTGGAGTTTTAACAATTGCCTATGCAAGTTAGGTATATTTGAAAAATATATTTTATTATTTGTTTATTGTTATGGTTTTTCCAAAAGCGACTTAAGGTTAAGTATCGCCAATTAAGAATCCAAAGCAGGGTATCGTTGAGTTCAAAAAGGAGATCTTAAAGGAAGCATGTGATTCAAAGTATGCGATACACCCCAAGGGTACCAAGACGTATGGAATGCTCACTGGATGACATGGTGGTTTGGCATGATAAAGGAAGTTGCAAGATCCGAATAAAGGTACTTAAGTCACCGACAAGTAAAGTAGGGAGATGTAAATATGGATTTCGTGCTTAAACTTTCGTTCACAAAGAGAAGGTACGACAGCGTTGTGAGAATCAAGCAAGATCCGGATAGCGACTAAAGTTCTACTTGGTGGTTGATGAGGTTAATGAGATGAGGATGATTCCTTAGGCATGGTTGGATGTTTAAGCATGGTTATTTTTCATTCTAGAAGCTAAGATCTTGATATCTTATTTCCTTGGAGATTTAAGGTTCGTATTGGTGGTGCTTTATCGATTCAAGGTGGTTGATATTGTTGGTGATAATTTACAATGATAAGGAGTATGATTTTTGGGACGTAGTTAGAATTTAAGAAGTGTGGAATACTTTATTGGGTTAAGGATCTAGTGATTTGTTCATAGTATTGGTGGTGATGCTAGAATTAAGATTTAAATTTCTTATTGCTTGAGGTGTGGATTCATGGAATTTATTTGAAATGGGGGAAACTTAGGGTTTTCAAGAATGGTATTTGGATGTTGAGAATTTTATTCATGACCTTGATGAATTTAGTTAAAAGAAAGATTGATGTTTGTCGAGGTTAAGACTATTGGTTAATCAATGAGGAGCAAGGGTTTTATAATTGTAAGTACTAGGAGGGTAATCGAAGACAAGTGAATTAATCTCAACCTTAACTTGGTGATACCAGTATTTGAGGAAATTAGACTTAAGTTCTAATCTTACCTTTTGAATTGCTGATCGAGTTACGAGAGTTGGTTGTTGGTTTAAGGATGCATGCTTTAGAAGCACCTTATGGTTAGCGTTCGACTATGACCAAGACTTGCAGATCGTGTTCTCGTGGACCAATTTGACTATCCTTAATTAGTGGGCATGAGAAGGAAAGTTGCACAAGAGGGAAGTTAAAGTCACTATTAGGCGAATGTAGTGGCAGATGCTTTGAGTAGGAAGGCTACTGGATCCCTTGCTCACATCCAAGTCATCCAACTACCTCTCATGGTGGAGTTGAAGAAGATGGGGGTGTTAATGCATATGCATCCTTCAGGAGTTCTCATGGCTAGCTTCCAGGTACGACCGGTGTTGGTGGATCGTATAGTAGAGACCCAAATGGAAGATCCTAAGTTGAGGACAATTAAGGGCAAGGTACAAGAAGGTCTTGATCCGGAATTTTCCATAAGGAGGGATGGAGCCCTCGTGTATAAAGGACGACTTTGCGTTCCGGATATCCCAGGACTCAAGAAGGAGATTTTAGAGGAGGCGCACAGCTCGATGTATGCGATGCATCCTGGGAGTACCAAGATGTATCGGACGCTTGTTAAGTATTATTGGTGGATTGGTATGAAGAGAGAAGTGGCAGACTTTGTATCAAAGTGTTTGATTTGTCAACAAGTGAAAGCAGAAAGACAGAAGCCTTCGGGATTACTCCAACCTTTACCGATTCCCGTGTGGAAGTGGGAAGAACTCAACATGGACTTCGTATTCAAGCTTCCTTCCACACCTAGAAGGTACGACGGCATTTGGGTAATCATTGATCGTCTCACCAAGTCGGCACACTTCCTACCGGTACGAGAACGTTTTTCACCCGAGAAGTTAGCCCAGTTGTTCGTGCAAGGCATACGTGGGATCAGTTCAAGATGGCCTTCTCTACTGAGTTTTGTCCTCCTACCTACCGTGAAGCAAGAAGGAGAGAGTTCGAGGAACTACGACAGGGGAACATGACAGTGATCGAGTACGAGAGGAGATTCCGAGAACTAACAGAATTCTGCATGCACCTGATTCCCGACGATCACACGAAGAAGGTGAGGTTCATAGACGGATTGAAAGAGAGCATCGGCTACACCCTTTCCGGATCAGTACATCCCACCTATCAGTCCGCCAGGGATGCGGCGCTCGAGCTAGAGAGACAGGAGGAGATGCACAGACCCTCAAGGCGCAGATCTTTCGAAGGTTCGTATAGCGGAGTACCTCGACAGGGGGCAGCTAAGAAAGGCCATAGCTCAGGCTCAGACAGTGATGGGTTAAGCCCACGAGGCAGATTCCAGAGGAGAGATAGTTATCGCATGCCCCAGCCAGCTCGCCATTCGATCAGTGTGGATGCAAGCTTGTATTAGCAGTCACGCATTAGTTCTCCGCGGATTTGTCCACTTTGTAGGGGGAATCATTCTGGGCAATGTCAGATGGATGGGTTCTGCTTTCGGTGTGGGCAGCCAGGTCACATAAGGAGGGATTGCCCTTATGGTAGCAGCAGTGTGCTAGAAGCAGGTCGACGGACACAGCGTACGGGGATATTTCCAGGACAGAGTTCCCAGGGGAGTCAGCCAGTAGGAGTTTCTTCGGGATCAGTCCAGCCGTCTGCAGGATCGAGTCGAGGTAGAGGAAGGAGACCCCAGCAGACAAGTCAAGGCCGGGTGTTTGCTATGACGCAGCAGGGAGCCAGGACTACGCCCGACGATTTCACAGATCAAGTGATGGAAGCAGACCTGATCCTGTTGGATCTATCCGGACTTGAAGTAGTGTTGGGCGTGGATTGGTTGGCAAGGAACTACTTAGTCGAGGAAGCGACATGGGAGCCCGAAGCGCAGGTGCGTGATCAGAACCCTTGTTTGTTCTAGTGACGTGCGGAAATTTCGAGGACGAAATTTTTGTAAGGGGGGAAGGCTGTAACACCCCGTCCCAAATCGCACCGAAATCCGTGCACGTTGACCGAGGTTGACTGTTGACCGTTGACCAAAGGGGTCAAAAGTTGACTTTTTGACTCGGTGGGAATTTCGAGATGACTAGGGCACCGTGGCGAAGTGCACGATGCCACGAGTTCGTAGACTGGTAGCACGTCGAAAACGGAGCTACGGTTTGAAAGTTATGGACGAAACAAGTTGCGGTCCAAACTGTCCAAGGGGTGCCGGAGTTGACTTTTTGTTTATGGGGAATTGAGCTTTGACTCATGCATGGTTGTGAAGTGCTCGTCGATACGAGTTCACAGACTAGCGGCACGCTCAAAACGGACATCCGGTTAAAAAGTTATGGACGTTTGAAGTTTACCGGATACCGTATTATTTTAATGTTTTTGGGTCGTGAACAGTGAAATGCCACGTGTCAGCTTCTGAGTGGTCCACGTGGCATGAACAGTGTCACGCAGGGTTTTAATTTTGAAAAACTCTCGGGGAAGAGAGAGAAAGAGAGAGAAGAGAGAGAAAGAGAGAGAGGAGAGAGAAAGAGAGAGAGAGGACCCGCCGGCCGCCGGCCATTTTCACGTTTTTTCGGCCTAGTTACTGTACACACGCCGGCCAGCCAGATTGCCCACCTCATTTCCGGCAAAACCTCCAAATTTCACGGCGAACGGCCGCCGGACGCGCCCGGATCGGACGTCCGAAGTTTGGCGGCGATTTTTCCCCTCCACCGCCGGCCACCGCGAATCGGCACTATTCCGGCCGATATACAGTACACGCGCCATACACCCAGCATCCTCTCCTCAAGTCCGGCCTACCCACCAAAAATCACGGCCATCGGACCACCGACGCGCCGGGATCGGAGCGTTTTCCGGCGAGGGGTCGAAAATCTTCAAACGGTGATTTCTCCGCCGTCCGACCTCCGTTTTGCTCACCGTCGGTCCCGTTGGATTGCTCTCCTCACGATCTACAAATCTGCAAAATTTCACAGCAAACGGCCACCGTCGGAAATTACTGTTCCGGCGACGGTTGCCGGTGACGTGGCGGCCCGCCGGAAATTACTGTTCCGGCGAGTACCCGAAAATTTCCGGCCAGCTCCAGTCTGCAGTGTTCGACCTCCTGAACCCAAATCCGACTTCCGTTTCCACCAATTCGCGACGGTTTGGGAGAATTGCGGAGCCGAAACCCGAAAAGCTTCCCGATAAAATTCAAACCCCGTCGGGTACGATCATCGAAAATTAAGACCGGATCTGTGATTAGCATCACTCGAGCTTCGATTCGGTATATGATTCGTAAATTTTAGTTATCGTTTGTGTTTTGACCCCCCGGGTACCGGGTATTATTTACCCGAATAAAATATTAATTTATTTGACTGTCTGTGAATTTTGTTCTAGGAGCACCGGTGAGTCGTAGAATTGATCCCGTAGTGGATCATGGGTTAATTGCGTGCTCCAGGTGAGTGACCCACCTTCAAATTAATTTTGGGGAATTTAATTGATGAATATATTATGTGTGAATTAAATATTTGGAATTTAATTTCTATGTGCCAAATATTTATTGGATTTATTGTAGAAGTATTTATGAACTTATTGGATTTAAGAAAATGCGAATTCTACAAATTTATGCCGTGTGGAATTATTTTATGGTTTTGAGGATTTTGAAATTGGTGTGGTTTTAATGGTAAATTGGGCACGATTCGATTTTCAAATATTTCAAGGAAAATATTTGGTTATGTTGGTGATTTCAATTTTTATGAAATATGCCCATAAAATATTATGGGATTTGATTATGATATTTCGAGAAATTATTTATGCTTGGAAAAAATGTGGATATTTGAATTGATGGATTTGGGAGTTGGTGGATTTGAAAATCATGGGATTTATGGTATTAATTATAAGGAAGTTGTGGAGAATTTCCCGGTTCAAGCGGATGGATTATGCCCGCTATGCTTATGAAAAATGTGAAATTTGTTTTAAATTTATGGCTTTTATGATTTTTAGATGCACCGTGCACGTACTGGTGTTCTGATTATGTGATATGGTATATGTGATATGGTTAGTGTGCACACGGTTGTGATTAGCGCGCAGGTGGGTGTGATTAGCGCGCAGGTGATGTGATTAGCGCGCAGGTGGGTGTGAGTAGCGCGCGGTTGATATTATGAGGGTGTCCTGTGGATGCCATCGGAGAGGGCGGCCACCCCCCTTTGGCCGGGACACCAGGTTAGCAGCGGCGCTGTGGGACGCCACGCGACCGTATGCCGGTTTCTCTCTATAACCTCCTGTCTGGCGGTACCTTGGGACGCTGGGTACTGTTGGCGCCACTGGTATATAGTGGGTGCATCAAATGATTTTCAGAACTGTGTTTTAAAAATAAAATGTTTGGAAACTGAATTGGAATTAAAGATATAATTGTTACCGCTTCTGGTTTTTAATTGATGTCTTGGTTTCGGGGAATATGGATAAAGGGTTTTGTGAAATTGTTTTAAAGGGGAACCTTTCCAACTGAGAGAATTGTAAGGGTTTTGAGAGAAAATATTATTTCCAAATAATTATTATTTATACTTATTACTGTGATAATATATGGTATAGTAGTAGGGTCGCTCACTGAGATGATTAGCATCTCACACTCTTAAATTCCGTTCCTCTAGGTACCAGGTTGTCGGTGTTCACTCGGAGCGAACTTGATCTTCCTCGCTGTTTTAGTTCGGCAGTACCCTGTTATTCTTTTATTGCAGTTGTAATATTTCTTTCACTCTTGTTGTATTTATTTTGCACTGGATTACTGTATTTTTTTTTTAAGTACTGCAATTTGTGGAACCAATTTGTAGTTGTGGGAGGAATAAGGGGATATTTTTGAAGTGTGTTTTCAGTGCAGGTAAATTTGTGGTAAGTAAATCCCTTAGGGGAGGTGCTGCCGGATTTTCCGTTGGAAGGTTCGGTGGTATTTCCCTGGGATCAGGGTTGTCTAGGGTTCCGGAGGAGGAATTCTGGACGGGTCCTGACAGTTGGTATCAGAGCTCTAGGTTCTAGTATTTCGAAGGGACTGTGCATTGTTGTGCATCCTATCCGTGTTTAATCTCTCGTTTTACCCGTGTGAAAGCTTTCTTTCCGTTTGTCTCGAAGTAAATTCGTTGCCCGAGTTTGAATAACTCTAATCTTCGAGGGTGTCAATTAGGATCATCTAGCCTAACGGGAAATTCCTATGGCCTAGTCGATGGTCGAGGATGCCTTTTCTTTTTGAAGGTCAAGCTTATCATCGTGAATGGTATCCGTTTCGTTCATGGAGAAGAATGATGATTGCCTAAGGATGTGTGTCGATCGATTTCAAGGCGTCAAAATATTTTCTCGATCGATTATCAAAATTTAAATGCTTTTCAAGGTGTTTTATTATTTTTGGTTTGTGTTCATACATGTATCTGTATGTTATATTGTTTGATATTATACTGCACCATATGGAGGCGGCAACCAATGTGGTCCATGTAGAGCTAGCCCCATGATCATGTTGCCTACGAGCCCGGGAAATTGGACGGCCAATATAGGCAACCACCCTGGTTTGTATTGGTAGCAGAGTGTCGGCGACAGTTGGAATCATGGATTACGTAACATGTAGAAGGTGTCGTACGTACCTCCATTACAAGCGTGCATATTTTATTTTATGCTATGGATTTTAAGATATGAATTTCAATGTGGAGTTTTAACAATTGCCTATGCAAGTTAGGTATATTTGAAAAATATATTTTATTATTTGTTTATTGTTATGGTTTTTCCAAAAGCGACTTAAGGTTAAGTATCGCCAATTAAGAATCCAAAGCAGGGTATCGTTGAGTTCAAAAAGGAGATCTTAAAGGAAGCATGTGATTCAAAGTATGCGATACACCCCAAGGGTACCAAGACGTATGGAATGCTCACTGGATGACATGGTGGTTTGGCATGATAAAGGAAGTTGCAAGATCCGAATAAAGGTACTTAAGTCACCGACAAGTAAAGTAGGGAGATGTAAATATGGATTTCGTGCTTAAACTTTCGTTCACAAAGAGAAGGTACGACAGCGTTGTGAGAATCAAGCAAGATCCGGATAGCGACTAAAGTTCTACTTGGTGGTTGATGAGGTTAATGAGATGAGGATGATTCCTTAGGCATGGTTGGATGTTTAAGCATGGTTATTTTTCATTCTAGAAGCTAAGATCTTGATATCTTATTTCCTTGGAGATTTAAGGTTCGTATTGGTGGTGCTTTATCGATTCAAGGTGGTTGATATTGTTGGTGATAATTTACAATGATAAGGAGTATGATTTTTGGGACGTAGTTAGAATTTAAGAAGTGTGGAATACTTTATTGGGTTAAGGATCTAGTGATTTGTTCATAGTATTGGTGGTGATGCTAGAATTAAGATTTAAATTTCTTATTGCTTGAGGTGTGGATTCATGGAATTTATTTGAAATGGGGGAAACTTAGGGTTTTCAAGAATGGTATTTGGATGTTGAGAATTTTATTCATGACCTTGATGAATTTAGTTAAAAGAAAGATTGATGTTTGTCGAGGTTAAGACTATTGGTTAATCAATGAGGAGCAAGGGTTTTATAATTGTAAGTACTAGGAGGGTAATCGAAGACAAGTGAATTAATCTCAACCTTAACTTGGTGATACCAGTATTTGAGGAAATTAGACTTAAGTTCTAATCTTACCTTTTGAATTGCTGATCGAGTTACGAGAGTTGGTTGTTGGTTTAAGGATGCATGCTTTAGAAGCACCTTATGGTTAGCGTTCGACTATGACCAAGAC
Source organism: Ziziphus jujuba (assembly GCF_031755915.1). Lineage (NCBI taxonomy): Eukaryota > Viridiplantae > Streptophyta > Magnoliopsida > Rosales > Rhamnaceae > Ziziphus > Ziziphus jujuba. Next base: position 13,555,981 of record NC_083380.1, on the reverse strand, counting down.
TTGCAGATCGTGTTCTCGTGGACCAATTTGACTATCCTTAATTAGTGGGCATGAGAAGGAAAGTTGCACAAGAGGGAAGTTAAAGTCACTATTAGGCGAATGTAGTGGCAGATGCTTTGAGTAGGAAGGCTACTGGATCCCTTGCTCACATCCAAGTCATCCAACTACCTCTCATGGTGGAGTTGAAGAAGATGGGGGTGTTAATGCATATGCATCCTTCAGGAGTTCTCATGGCTAGCTTCCAGGTACGACCGGTGTTGGTGGATCGTATAGTAGAGACCCAAATGGAAGATCCTAAGTTGAGGACAATTAAGGGCAAGGTACAAGAAGGTCTTGATCCGGAATTTTCCATAAGGAGGGATGGAGCCCTCGTGTATAAAGGACGACTTTGCGTTCCGGATATCCCAGGACTCAAGAAGGAGATTTTAGAGGAGGCGCACAGCTCGATGTATGCGATGCATCCTGGGAGTACCAAGATGTATCGGACGCTTGTTAAGTATTATTGGTGGATTGGTATGAAGAGAGAAGTGGCAGACTTTGTATCAAAGTGTTTGATTTGTCAACAAGTGAAAGCAGAAAGACAGAAGCCTTCGGGATTACTCCAACCTTTACCGATTCCCGTGTGGAAGTGGGAAGAACTCAACATGGACTTCGTATTCAAGCTTCCTTCCACACCTAGAAGGTACGACGGCATTTGGGTAATCATTGATCGTCTCACCAAGTCGGCACACTTCCTACCGGTACGAGAACGTTTTTCACCCGAGAAGTTAGCCCAGTTGTTCGTGCAAGGCATACGTGGGATCAGTTCAAGATGGCCTTCTCTACTGAGTTTTGTCCTCCTACCTACCGTGAAGCAAGAAGGAGAGAGTTCGAGGAACTACGACAGGGGAACATGACAGTGATCGAGTACGAGAGGAGATTCCGAGAACTAACAGAATTCTGCATGCACCTGATTCCCGACGATCACACGAAGAAGGTGAGGTTCATAGACGGATTGAAAGAGAGCATCGGCTACACCCTTTCCGGATCAGTACATCCCACCTATCAGTCCGCCAGGGATGCGGCGCTCGAGCTAGAGAGACAGGAGGAGATGCACAGACCCTCAAGGCGCAGATCTTTCGAAGGTTCGTATAGCGGAGTACCTCGACAGGGGGCAGCTAAGAAAGGCCATAGCTCAGGCTCAGACAGTGATGGGTTAAGCCCACGAGGCAGATTCCAGAGGAGAGATAGTTATCGCATGCCCCAGCCAGCTCGCCATTCGATCAGTGTGGATGCAAGCTTGTATTAGCAGTCACGCATTAGTTCTCCGCGGATTTGTCCACTTTGTAGGGGGAATCATTCTGGGCAATGTCAGATGGATGGGTTCTGCTTTCGGTGTGGGCAGCCAGGTCACATAAGGAGGGATTGCCCTTATGGTAGCAGCAGTGTGCTAGAAGCAGGTCGACGGACACAGCGTACGGGGATATTTCCAGGACAGAGTTCCCAGGGGAGTCAGCCAGTAGGAGTTTCTTCGGGATCAGTCCAGCCGTCTGCAGGATCGAGTCGAGGTAGAGGAAGGAGACCCCAGCAGACAAGTCAAGGCCGGGTGTTTGCTATGACGCAGCAGGGAGCCAGGACTACGCCCGACGATTTCACAGATCAAGTGATGGAAGCAGACCTGATCCTGTTGGATCTATCCGGACTTGAAGTAGTGTTGGGCGTGGATTGGTTGGCAAGGAACTACTTAGTCGAGGAAGCGACATGGGAGCCCGAAGCGCAGGTGCGTGATCAGAACCCTTGTTTGTTCTAGTGACGTGCGGAAATTTCGAGGACGAAATTTTTGTAAGGGGGGAAGGCTGTAACACCCCGTCCCAAATCGCACCGAAATCCGTGCACGTTGACCGAGGTTGACTGTTGACCGTTGACCAAAGGGGTCAAAAGTTGACTTTTTGACTCGGTGGGAATTTCGAGATGACTAGGGCACCGTGGCGAAGTGCACGATGCCACGAGTTCGTAGACTGGTAGCACGTCGAAAACGGAGCTACGGTTTGAAAGTTATGGACGAAACAAGTTGCGGTCCAAACTGTCCAAGGGGTGCCGGAGTTGACTTTTTGTTTATGGGGAATTGAGCTTTGACTCATGCATGGTTGTGAAGTGCTCGTCGATACGAGTTCACAGACTAGCGGCACGCTCAAAACGGACATCCGGTTAAAAAGTTATGGACGTTTGAAGTTTACCGGATACCGTATTATTTTAATGTTTTTGGGTCGTGAACAGTGAAATGCCACGTGTCAGCTTCTGAGTGGTCCACGTGGCATGAACAGTGTCACGCAGGGTTTTAATTTTGAAAAACTCTCGGGGAAGAGAGAGAAAGAGAGAGAAGAGAGAGAAAGAGAGAGAGGAGAGAGAAAGAGAGAGAGAGGACCCGCCGGCCGCCGGCCATTTTCACGTTTTTTCGGCCTAGTTACTGTACACACGCCGGCCAGCCAGATTGCCCACCTCATTTCCGGCAAAACCTCCAAATTTCACGGCGAACGGCCGCCGGACGCGCCCGGATCGGACGTCCGAAGTTTGGCGGCGATTTTTCCCCTCCACCGCCGGCCACCGCGAATCGGCACTATTCCGGCCGATATACAGTACACGCGCCATACACCCAGCATCCTCTCCTCAAGTCCGGCCTACCCACCAAAAATCACGGCCATCGGACCACCGACGCGCCGGGATCGGAGCGTTTTCCGGCGAGGGGTCGAAAATCTTCAAACGGTGATTTCTCCGCCGTCCGACCTCCGTTTTGCTCACCGTCGGTCCCGTTGGATTGCTCTCCTCACGATCTACAAATCTGCAAAATTTCACAGCAAACGGCCACCGTCGGAAATTACTGTTCCGGCGACGGTTGCCGGTGACGTGGCGGCCCGCCGGAAATTACTGTTCCGGCGAGTACCCGAAAATTTCCGGCCAGCTCCAGTCTGCAGTGTTCGACCTCCTGAACCCAAATCCGACTTCCGTTTCCACCAATTCGCGACGGTTTGGGAGAATTGCGGAGCCGAAACCCGAAAAGCTTCCCGATAAAATTCAAACCCCGTCGGGTACGATCATCGAAAATTAAGACCGGATCTGTGATTAGCATCACTCGAGCTTCGATTCGGTATATGATTCGTAAATTTTAGTTATCGTTTGTGTTTTGACCCCCCGGGTACCGGGTATTATTTACCCGAATAAAATATTAATTTATTTGACTGTCTGTGAATTTTGTTCTAGGAGCACCGGTGAGTCGTAGAATTGATCCCGTAGTGGATCATGGGTTAATTGCGTGCTCCAGGTGAGTGACCCACCTTCAAATTAATTTTGGGGAATTTAATTGATGAATATATTATGTGTGAATTAAATATTTGGAATTTAATTTCTATGTGCCAAATATTTATTGGATTTATTGTAGAAGTATTTATGAACTTATTGGATTTAAGAAAATGCGAATTCTACAAATTTATGCCGTGTGGAATTATTTTATGGTTTTGAGGATTTTGAAATTGGTGTGGTTTTAATGGTAAATTGGGCACGATTCGATTTTCAAATATTTCAAGGAAAATATTTGGTTATGTTGGTGATTTCAATTTTTATGAAATATGCCCATAAAATATTATGGGATTTGATTATGATATTTCGAGAAATTATTTATGCTTGGAAAAAATGTGGATATTTGAATTGATGGATTTGGGAGTTGGTGGATTTGAAAATCATGGGATTTATGGTATTAATTATAAGGAAGTTGTGGAGAATTTCCCGGTTCAAGCGGATGGATTATGCCCGCTATGCTTATGAAAAATGTGAAATTTGTTTTAAATTTATGGCTTTTATGATTTTTAGATGCACCGTGCACGTACTGGTGTTCTGATTATGTGATATGGTATATGTGATATGGTTAGTGTGCACACGGTTGTGATTAGCGCGCAGGTGGGTGTGATTAGCGCGCAGGTGATGTGATTAGCGCGCAGGTGGGTGTGAGTAGCGCGCGGTTGATATTATGAGGGTGTCCTGTGGATGCCATCGGAGAGGGCGGCCACCCCCCTTTGGCCGGGACACCAGGTTAGTAGCGGCGCTGTGGGACGCCACGCGACCGTATGCCGGTTTCTCTCTATAACCTCCTGTCTGGCGGTACCTTGGGACGCTGGGTACTGTTGGCGCCACTGGTATATAGTGGGTGCATCAAATGATTTTCAGAACTGTGTTTTAAAAATAAAATGTTTGGAAACTGAATTGGAATTAAAGATATAATTGTTACCGCTTCTGGTTTTTAATTGATGTCTTGGTTTCGGGGAATATGGATAAAGGGTTTTGTGAAATTGTTTTAAAGGGGAACCTTTCCAACTGAGAGAATTGTAAGGGTTTTGAGAGAAAATATTATTTCCAAATAATTATTATTTATACTTATTACTGTGATAATATATGGTATAGTAGTAGGGTCGCTCACTGAGATGATTAGCATCTCACACTCTTAAATTCCGTTCCTCTAGGTACCAGGTTGTCGGTGTTCACTCGGAGCGAACTTGATCTTCCTCGCTGTTTTAGTTCGGCAGTACCCTGTTATTCTTTTATTGCAGTTGTAATATTTCTTTCACTCTTGTTGTATTTATTTTGCACTGGATTACTGTATTTTTTTTTTAAGTACTGCAATTTGTGGAACCAATTTGTAGTTGTGGGAGGAATAAGGGGATATTTTTGAAGTGTGTTTTCAGTGCAGGTAAATTTGTGGTAAGTAAATCCCTTAGGGGAGGTGCTGCCGGATTTTCCGTTGGAAGGTTCGGTGGTATTTCCCTGGGATCAGGGCTGTCTAGGGTTCCGGAGGAGGAATTCTGGACGGGTCCTGACATATACTCTTCCCTTTTTTGGGTTATTGTTTTCATACTTTCCATTTGATTGGAGGCAAATGTTACTTTTCATATGGCAGCTTCCTCCCCATCTATCATTTGGTACTAGTTTGGAGTTTATACAAAGACTTTTGATTAAGTTGTATGTTGTGAAGATAAATCTCTCATCTCCTCTATTGGGTTAGTTTCTTCTCTCTTGTGAGTCTCTTTTAGAAAGTTTGCAACTCTTGAGAAGGTAAAACCTTTTTTTAATAATAAAATATTTGTGGTATTCTCGGTTGTTTGTCGCACTTTGATCATCAATAGTTCTTGGAGAGATGCCTACTTTCAGGTTGTTTGACTATGTGAAAATATACTTTGTAGGCAAAAAGAGTTCCAGATTGAATCGGAAAATAGTATTAACTTGCCAGATTACATATTCCATCAAACAACTTTAGTAGCAGATTTCCAGTATTTGCAACTTACTATATACAAAATCAATATACAAGTATATTTTTGATACTGGACCTTTTATAGGGAATAGTAGGACTCCTTTATATTAGTATCAAAAGTAGCGAGACAACTCATGACATTCTCACTAACAATGTCCCTGCTGTCCATTCATATCCAACTACTAAAAACAACACATCATTCAAGTATGCTAAAGGTTACATGTAAAGTAAAGAACTAACATTAAGCATACATGTAAAGAAGAGATTAGCAGTGATTTCCTAAAACTACAAAATTTTTGTAATAAAATCAACTACTTAGACATTCCTCACCTCAAACTCAGCTTTTGGCCTGATAATGAAATTTTTGTCAACAATCCTCTGATCACCAAGTGATAGATAATATCTAATACCAGATTGGCGCACCTTGATCCAGTCATTTGTCCTTGCTTCTTCACTTTGCCGAAGGAGGTCTAAGGTACATCTCATAAAAGCTGCAAGAAAAACGCTTTTTATAGCACACTCATTGCAACAGAAGCTCATGAAAAATAAAAAAATTTTAAAAAAAAATCTGAAAGTTTATATCACAGCTAAGAACGGGTTGGTCAAGCAAGCTACGAATTAATCTGCCTACGAACTCACTTATCTGTTTGGAGTTCATAACCTTCTAATAAATAAGTTGAATGTCCATCTTGTGCCTGTAACAAATTGCATAAAATTAATATAGAAAGATATGTGTGAAAGTAGGTTGTCTAAATGGATTTGATTTAATTAATTTATATATGATAGGTTTATTTTAATGATGTGATTCAGTCTTTTTTTATTATTTTTTATTCTTTTAGTGTTTGCCCACTTGTATAATCACAATATCATTATAATAAAAACCAATAAAATATATGTGTATAAACTAGAGTGTCAGATTACCAGAGCAAACCAAAGCACAAAATTAAATGCTTATATCGAGTAACCAAAAGTCTTCTAATTAGCTGTTGAAAGTAGAAATTGTCTCCAAAATTAAAATAATAATAATAATAATTACTTGGTGGCAGGTCCGTATGTGTTGAAAACTACAATTTAGTCTAACTGAGTCAATTTACTTAATGCATGTCATGAATTATACAGCATCCTTCACCACAAATTGTCAGTAAAAAATTAGTAGGAACCACATGCCAGAGAAGAAAAATCAGTATAAGATATTTCAAAAAAGCCTAACTGATGTAAGAAAGTGTATGGGCACACTCCCAACTGGATCCATCTTTGTATTTAAGTTAGTGGTTTATATATTATAGATATATTTAACTCAATTGCATATTTTATTGCTAACTCTAGTTTGTTTAATGTATATTTACTATGGATCCATATATGCGACATTGTATTCTTTTACAGGCCATGTTGGACTCAGCAGAGAATGATACTACTTCAGGTATTTATAATTTCATTGAAAAAATAAAATATATCATAATAAAATATATTTTCATTAGTTTTTAATTTATAAATTTGTTAGATATTGATGTTCATAAAAAGATTCGAGGTCCCACACAAATGCTGGATATTTGGAATATGCTTGATGGTGAAAAATATGAAATTGTATGCAATGAATATGGACAACCAGATGATAAAATGGCAAACAAATTATCAAGTTTCATTGGGACAATAATAAGAGATGGAAAAATTGCCCTCTTATATATAAGAATTGGCATGATGTACCAAGAGCATACAAAAAAACAATATGAGACAAGATACAGGTAAATAAAGAATACTTTATTTGATTATATTCTTTCCTTCTTTAAATAGTTTTACATTTTTTTAAATTATTGGATATATAAAATTATTTATAATATTAGAGGAAAAGTTTATCATACCTACTCATGCTAAATGGTGGGTTATGAAGAAATGTGGCAGAAAATTGAATACCTGGAAGGCTTATATTAAGAAACATTATTATAGTGAATAGTTGAACTTTGAGCAGCAAATGTTATATAAAGATAAAAAAGTATGTGATGATCAGTGGGAGCACTTAATTAAAGAATGGGCTAGGAAAAGTGCTAAGGTATTTATATATATATATATATATATATATATGTTTGTTCCTTACATTGTCTACAAATTGGTAAATAATAATATGTTATAAAAAGATTGATAATAATATGTAACTATATATATTTTTTTAAAGGCAACAAGTGCTAGGAACAAATTGAGTCATGGTAAGAAAAAGTATAATCACACCACAGGAACAAAGAGCTTTGCACGAGTTAGAGCAGATAAGGTATGTATCACTTAAAAATATGGTTTATAATTTATATAACTCTTTAGCTTTTGGTATACTCATTTGTAAATATGTAGAAGAAGGAGACAGGACACTCTTCCTCGTGTGTCAATCTATTTCAAACTTGTCATACAAGGAATGATGGATCTTTTAACTACGATGGAACAAGAGAAGTTTTGGTATGTAAACCAAATATGCTTTAATATAGTTTGTTCTAAAATTTGCAATGATGGAACTCTCTAAGTTGATTCATAGATATCTCAATATTTAATTTATTTTATTACATGTAGCTGCAATTAAAAGATAAATATGGTCAAGATGCATTGCAAAAAACTACTCGTAATGATGCATTTGTAGAAGTCATGGGGAAAGATAAAAACAGTTGAGTTATAATGTTTGAGTTTGGTGTTTGCCTAACTGATGTATGGAAAGATACATCTAGCTCGAAATCATACCAAGCTATCATTGAGGCATTACAAAATGAAGTAACTAATTTAAAATTTAAACTTCAAAATCTTGAAGTGATTTGTTCATGTGTCTGTGCAAATATTCCAAATGATTTTGCTAATAAATCTTTATAGGTATTAATTTACTTTTTTTTTTATGCAATAGTTTTTATATTTCTTTCAAAAAAAGTAAATTTTTTGCATACTAAATTTTCATATAGGCTTCTCATGCTATCATACTTCATATGTCACAACTATCACCATTAACTCATTTTTCTGCTGAGGTAATAATCAATATTATTTAAATTTAAGCAAAAAGTTTTCAATTGTTTTCTAAAATTTTTGATTGTAGGTTGGTGACAAAGCATCGTTGAAAAATCTATTTAATGAATCAGAAATTGTTGCCATTGGGGTGCTAGTTAATAAAGATCCAGCAACTGAAATAGGTGGTAAACAATTAGAATCTGATTTTGTAGGAGTAATAGCTCATTGGAGCATCTATTGCATGGCCTTGGCCATTTATGGTATGTTGTTTTTTAATCGACTTATTTATATTACGTTATTAAGGTTTAATTACTTAACTAAAAAATATTTGTTACATGTTATTTTTTGCCGATTACGAAAGACATGGACTGTTCTATTTGATGTTGTTCATCAACATGATCTCATAACGATGCAATGTTTTATGAATTTTTTTTGGGATAATCAATTTTAATTTGATTGCCAGTACTTCTTATTTATACTTTTATTGGTGAATACTTATTGACTATAATTTTTATAAATCAATGTTATTATTTTTATATTCTTTATTGAATATATTTTTACAAGTTTAATATATATTGATATATATATATATATATATACTTTTGGAAGATAATTGGAATCTTGGGTTGAAAATGAAATAATGATTAAAACTAGAATGTTAAATTTAAAAATTTTAAAAAGTAATGAAATATTATGAAAATTGATATTTTTATTTGACATTTAAATAATGACAATAATTAATGTCATTAAAATGACAAGTATTAATTTTCGTTTAGTGACATTTTATTTGTTGTAATGACATTTTAAAATGTTATTGATAGTTTTGTTTAGTCACATTTGAAAGTGCCATTATAACCTTTAGTTACAAATTATTTATGACACTTTTTATGGGTGATGCTAATTTATTAAATGTCACTAAATATCTTTTGTGACATTTTGAAGTGTCATTGTATTCAATTTTTTAAATGCTATGAAATCAATTTGGCATAGCATTTTTAAATGTTATCAATGTATTGATTTTAGTAGTTATAAATGCTATAAAATCTATTTAATATAGCATTTTTAAATGATATACCAACTAATTAACATTGCATTTAAAATTGTAATCAATGTATTGGTCATCGCATTTTCAAATGCTGTAAAATATATTTAATATTGCGTTTACAATTGCTATCAATATATTAATCATAGCATTTAGAAATGCTATAAAGCAACTTAGCATAGCATTTTCAAATGCTATGAAGTCTATTTGATATAGCATTTTGAAATGCTATCATTGTATTGGTCATAACATCTGTAAATGTTATAAAATTTACTTAACATAGCATTTTTAAATACTGTAAAATGTATTTAATATTGCGTTTACAATTGCTATAAATAATTAATCATAGCATTTAAAAATGCTATAAAATCAACTTAACATAGCATTTTTAAACGCTATGAAATCTTTTTGATATAGCATTTTTAAATACTATCATTTTATTGGTCATAGTATTTGAAAACGCCATAAAATGTACTTAACATAGCATTTTCAAAGGCTGTAAAATGTATTTAATATTGCATTTACAATTACTATCAATATACTAATCATAGTATTTAGAAATGCTATAAAATCAACTTAACATGGCATTTTCAAATGCTATGAAATCTATTTGATATAGCATTTTTAAATGCTATCATTGTATTGATCATAGCATTCAGAAATGCTATGATAGATACTTAACATAGCATCTTAACATGCTATGAAATCTAAGTAAAATAGCATTTCCAAATGCTATAAAAAGAATTTAATATAACATTTCAAATGCTATAATTTGAAATTTACAACTATTTTGAAAAATATAATAGCATAAGATAAATGTTATTAATTGGTTATTTATAGCATTTAACAAGACATTTTAAAAGTGTTATAAAAAGTAAAACTTTTTATAGCTTGAGCTGTGTTAACATTTGTAAAAATGCAATTATTTATATTTCGAAGCATTTTTGACATGCAATAAAAACGAATGAATGTTGTAGTGTGTTTTGGTTGTGTATGACAATGTTCTAATTTCCTTTCCTCCTCCATGGAAATTTCCAATTCTGTGTCTTTTTCTTTGCTAACTTGGTCGTAAACCGAATTAGGGAAGTACGTTTCGCTTGAACGATCCGCAGGTGTATTGGGTTTCTTCCTTTTTCCCATGATTTCTATCAATAACATTCCAAAACTATACACATCAGCTTTATAGGAGACACCTCCAATGTTTTTGTAAAACAACTCTGGAGCCATATATCCAATTGTTCCTCTTATTGCTCTCAAAGACACAATGCAATTGTCTGTTGGATAAAGCTTCGCGAGACCAAAGTTTGAAACCTTCGGTGTGAAGTTCTCATCAAGGAGAACATTGTGAGGCTTAATGTCGAAATCCAGAATTTGCATGTTACAACATTGATGTAGATATTCAATCCCATGAGCCACTCCAAGGGAAATTTTCAACATTTGCTCATAGCTCAAGATGGCACTTCCTTCTTTGGAAAGCATGAATTTATCTAGAGAACCATTAGGCATGAACTCAAACAATAGAGCACGTTTTGATCCCTCAACACAAAAGCCAATAAGTTGCACCACATTAGCATGGTGAATCCTTCCAATAGTGGCCACCTCATTTATAAAGTCTTGTCCATTTGCATTGGACTTGCCTAACATCTTGATTGCTATATAACGACCACTACGTAGCTTTCTTTTAAATACAGAGCCATAGCCTCCTTCACCCAATTTGTCCTCAAAACCCTTGGTCATCTTCTTAATATCTGAATAAGAGTACCTTATAGGCATGAGGTTATTATTACTCTGCAGAAAATCTTCTATGGTGTCGTACATTGATAAATGCCTTCTTCTCCATCTATAGATTAAAACCACCATTGGAAATAAGGTCCCCAGTAAAAATCTTATCATGATACATGATCCTGAGGAACATCAACAGAAGAATCTTTAATTATAAATTAAAAAATTTGATGTTGGACTAATTCTTCAGCTTTTTGCTTGGCCGAAAGTGTCACATATATTCCATTACAAGATCTACACCATGACTTACAACTTGGGATCTATGTTGTTATAATCATCTGTCATCTGTAATTTTTCCATATGCTTTTTAATTATGGGAAATTAGGTACAAGCTAAAGGAAAGGTACAGTTCTTACCAATAATTTTGATTAGAAGCTCAAAATGACCTGCAAAGATACAACAAATTAACAACAACCAGACAGGAACTGTAAGCCCAGATAATAATGGTAAATAAATAACAACTTCAACATCATCATGTGACTGAACTTATTGGTTTGTATTTGAATCAGACTACAAATTAAAAAGTGTGAAAATTAAGTTGATGGACTAATGGAACAGGGATGATACGAACCTAGGATGACCTACTCCTAAACCTGTATTATATTAGCCCGGATCTCAATTAAGTTCAAGTTATAATGGAATGGACCTTAACCCCTAACCAACCTATGGTTAGAAACCTTGGTATAATGTAGATGCCACAATAGGGGATGGAAAACCTATTGATAAGTCAAGCTAAAACAACCAATTCTCTAATGGTGTTTTAGGTGTTCTCAAAGAACAAAGAGATAATTAATCTCACAAGTATTTTCTTAATCAAATCAAAGTTGTTTTCATATTGAAAAATAAGCTTTTAAATAGGCTACAAAGCCACGAAATAAAACCCTAAAAATAAAGAAAACCGGCCACCACACATAAAGCAACCTAGTTGGTTGAAACTATACTTCCTTTCCTAATCTAAGTTTGATTAATTAATTCCTTTATATTAAATTAGGAATTAATTAATTTACAATGGAAAGAATAAAATAAAAACCTTCCTAAAGTTATTTTTCTAGAGAATAAATAAATAAAAGCCAAAAAGTAATGGTAGTTTCCTAAAACAAAAAGTAAAAACAAATTAGGAAACTAAAAATGCTAGCCTTTTGATCAAGTTGACTTTGATCAATCTTTGACCTCTTTGAGCTTCAAATCAGCTTCTAGATTCTTTTTAGGATACCAAATAATCTGAATATGAAGTCCCACACGTTGCCCATGCTTGGAAAAATAAGAAAAGGCTAATACAGTAAAATACAGTAAAGCCAGCAAGCAATACAGCAAATTCGGCCAAATTGTTGATGCTGTCCGTACAAGCCCTTTTTTATTGCATTTGAGGCTGTTTTAACTTGATTCCATTACCTCTTAGGCATATTTATTGAACCCATAAATCATTGGAACCATTTCATGCTTCCCGGACTCCAAAAATGTACCAAAACTGTCACCCGGGTCCGTATCGGCTTCCACCACTTGGATGCTTATAATAGGCTTTGTATCTTCAAGTATGGACAAGCTCTGTCGAGATTGATTACCCCCTGTATAAATACTCCCAGTTTGTCCTTAAATCGCTTAATTTGAGCTCTTGTGATTGGCCTAGTCTTCATCCATGTTGAGTCAGCACGCCAGCGGGTTATCGGTTGAGCGGGTTCAGGCGGAATCACATCATTCCCCTCCTCTTGAAAAGGATTTGTCCTCAAATCAAGATCATCACCTGCAGTAAAAGGATTTAAATCAGCAACATTAAATGCAGCACTCATGTTATACTCACCCAATAAATCAAGCTTGTAGGCATTCTTGTTATTCGGCTCCAAAACTTGAAAAAGTCCATCCATAGGCGGCATGAGCTTTGACTTTCTTTGTTTAGGAAACCTTTCCTTTCGTAAGTGCAACCGAACCAATTCTCCTGGGTCAAGCACTATTACAACAAAATCTAGACATACATGCTCATTATGGTAAAAATTATACTTTTTAAAGTTAGCAAACAATATTTCCCAAATTTTCAAATTACCACTAAGTAAAGCTCTCAACAATACAGATAAAGTTCTATGCAATAAAGACATCTTTAAATAAGTATATTTAAAATTCATGGTCAGCAATGATTTCTTATTCATAATTACTTTATTAACATCACCAAAGCTAAGATAAAAATTTATATTTTTTCTTTCTTGTCTTCCTTTTCCTTTCTCACTCACGGCCATCTCACCTTCCTCACTCTCGGCTTTCGCACCAAATTTCTCACTCTTGGTTTTATTAAAATTTTTCCACACAACCTGAGTATTAGAAGACTTACCTTGGATAGCAAGCTCACCTTTTCCCTCTTGATTGGATGGTAGTCCACTTGGAATTTCATTTGGGAAGACATCTCCAAATTCCTTCAAAAGAGAAATCATTGAACTTGGCAATTCAAGTTCCTCAAAGTTAGTTTGATCATTAAAATAATTTTTTATATAAATCATGACCAGCAAAGGTTTCTGACACTCAATAACCTTATTAATATCCCTTAAACTCAAATAAAAATTGCTACTTAATCTTTCTTTTCTTTCTTTTTTATTTTCCCCCTTGGATTGGCGCAAACCTTCGGATTTCCCTTCCTTCTCCAAGCTCTTGGGTTTGCCACTTTCTTTCCCCTCTCTTTTGGCTTTCCCTTGATCTTTCCACTCAATATGAGCCTTAGAAACCTTACCTTGATCAGCAACCTCATTCTTACCTTCTTGAAAGGATGGTGAAGTCGTTGGTGCCATACTTGCTTTTTCCTTGAGCTTTTCGGCTTCTCTCCTTTGTTGCATTTGTAATTGGTCTTTGTAAACCTCTTTAGGAGATAATGGTTCCAGCTTGACCTTCTTCCCTTTGAACCTGAAAATAATACTATTTTCTCGACCAAAATGAGTAGCATCTTTATCAAATTGCCATGGTCTACTTAATAGTATATGTCCAGCAATCATGGGTACAATATCACATAAAACTACATTCTCATATCTACCTATATTAAATTTTACTTTGGCTTGTTTATTCACTTTTATTTCACCACTATCATTAAGCCATTGTAATCTATAAGGTTCTGGATGTTTAATAGTTATTAAGCCTAATTTATGAACTACAATGTTACTAATTACATTTGTACAACTTTCACTATTAATAATCATGCTACAAATCTTACCTTGAATTTCACATCGGATGTGGAAGATGTTCTCTCTTTGAATTTTGTCCTCATCTTTGTATGCAGCTAGTATTCTCCTAGAAATCAAGTTTAATTCAGCATTGGATGCTTGCAAGGTTTCGGGTTCATCCTCCAAGCCCTCCTCCTCTTGCTTGGCTTCATCCTCACTTTCTTCACTTTCCGATTCTAGCTCGTCATTGCCCTTTAACACCATGATTCTTCTATTCGGGCATTGGCTAGCAATGTGTCCTCCTCCCTGGCACTTAAAACACACAACATCATGAGTTCTAGAAGGTTTAGGATCTAATTTTACCTCATTCTTTGGTGCTTGGACAGATTTGATTCTAGTCTCCTTCCTTGGCTAGTTTGAACTTTCTTCTTTGACTTTCGGCTTTGGCTTACTTTCATAGATGGGATTGTTCCTCCAGCCACTTGAATTGGACCTTCCACTGTTGGAAACACCTCCAAACCATGATCTTACACCCTTCCTCTTGAATTGATGCTCTAATTTAATAGCCACATGCAACATCTCCTCCAATTCCACATATTGTTGCAATTCTAGTTGATTGGCTATTTCACGATTCAAACCACCAAGAAACCTTGCCATGGTTGCTTCCCTATCTTCATTCAAGTTCAATCTCATCATAAGCATCTCCATCTCCTTGTAATAATCCTCCACGGATCCATGTCCTTGAGATAAAAATTGAAGTCTTTGATGCAGAACCTATGATAGTGTGATGGTACGAATCGCTTCTGCATGGCTCCTTTCATTTGTCGCCATGTAGTAATCAAGTCATCACCAACTCTCCTTCGGGTGTTTTGCTCATTGGTCCACCATTGGAGTGCATAATGGCCAAACTCCATTGCTGCCAATTTCACCTTCTTAGCCTCCGAATAATTATGGTGGTCAAATATCATCTCCATTTTTTCTTCCCATTTCAAATATGCTTCAGGGTCATTTTTTCCCATGAACGGTGGGATGTTGATCTTGATATTGCTAAGATTGTCATCTGTTTCTTCCCTCCTATATCTTCCACGGCCAGCTCTATCTTGGACAGCAAAATTTTCGTCCATACCTTCCTTAAAGTCTCCATCGAATGGCTCCTCATCAAATTCCTCTCTCGGTCTCTCGCGACCTCCTCGTCCTTGGCCTCGTCCTCCATGGAATTCTTGCCTATTTTTTGTGTTCGGAATTCCTTGGGAAACTTCTAGCCTTCCCATCATTTGATTCACATGCTCAACTTGAGCACTAACCCGCTGTATTGACTCCAAAACAGCTCTCATGTCCACTTGGTCTCCACTCCCGGTAGCTCGGGCATCGCCATGGAATGCTACGGACTCCTCCTCATTGATCCTCAAAGGTGGATCTCCTCTCCTCATTCTTGATTCTGTCATGTTAGTATAATAGTGCCATAAAAATAAAATAGGACCTTACAATTTCACTCCCTTATGTGTTTCACTCAAATGAGGACTCGACACTCGTGTTTGCATACTAGTTTCGGCTTTTACCCTCTTTTAAGCTCACACACTCTTGCCTTTTTCCACTTAATGAATTATCTCTAAGTTCTAATTAAAACACCCACAAAACAGCAATTAGATCACTAGTATGTTTTAATTAAACTTATCAACAAAACAGTAAGCAAAAATAAACAAATACCGAACGGAATGAAAATACCTATTTTCGGTTTTTCTAGACAAAATAAAGCAAATTAATGAGAAAAATTTGGAATTTTGAAGAACTGGACTAGATGGTAATATATTATGAGTTCAAGAATAAAATTCTAGAAAAAGAAATTCAAATACGAACAAGAATCAAAGAGAACAAAAATATAGAAAAGTGTTGGTTGTTGTTCTTGTAATTCAAGTTTTTTCCAGAAACTCCAAATATGGAATAAATAATTAGCAAAGCAGTAGTTACAAAAAAAATTTCCAGCAACAAACTTCAACACCAATTTTCAACAAACCGATATATATAATTTTTTTTTTATATTCGGCTTTCTTTTTCTTTTTCTCTCTTTTTTTTTTTTCACTCACTGAATGTCAGACACAACTGCAGTAGCAAGAATAAACAACAAATTTGCAATTCCAACTCCAAAAATTCACCAAACCTGTGACCTCCAAATAAATATAAATGTGCAGTTTTTTTTTTTTTTTAAATGTTGCCGCAATCTGTTTTTTTTTTTTTTTTGGAATATACGAATGCAAATATTTAAGACTAAAACAGCAAAGAAAAATCAACAAAAACCAAATTAAAAGAACAATGACGAAAGATAACCAACAAACTAGGAAACAAAAAATACGGTAAAACTAGAAAATCCTATTTCAACTAGGAATGAATTTTTTTTTTTTTTTTTTAAAGATGCAGAACGTGTAGGGGATGGATGCAACCTTAACCTAATGCTAAAATTGCAGAATAACATGAAAACAAATAAAGCAAATAAAGATAGATCAAACCTGAACAAAATATAGCTCTGATACCAAATGATACAAACCTAGGACGACCTGCTCCTAAACCCGTATTATATTAGCCCGGATCTCAATTCAGTTCAAGTTCTAATAGAATGGACCTCAACTCCTAACTAACCTATGGTTAGAAACCTTGGTATAATGTAGACGCCACAATAGGGGATGGAAAACCTATTGATAAGTCAAGCTAAAACAACCAATTCTCTAATGGTGTTTTAGGTGTTCTCAAAGAACAAAGAGATAATTAATCTCACAAGTATTTTCTTAATCAAATCAAAGTTGTTTTCATATTGAAAAATAAGCTTTTAAATAGGCTACAAAGCCACGAAATAAAACCCTAAAAATAAAGAAAACCGGCCACCACACATAAAGCAACCTAGTTGGCCGAAACTATACTTCCTTTCCTAATCTAAGTTTGATTAATTAATTCCTTTATATTAAATTAGGAATTAATTAATTTACAATGGAAAGAATAAAATAAAAACCTCCCTAAAGTTATTTGTTTAGAGAATAAATAAATAAAAGCCAAAAAGTAATGGTAGTTTCCTAAAACAAAAAGTAAAAACAAATTAGGAAACTAAAAATGCTAGCCTTTTGATCAAGTTGACTTTGATCAATCTTTGACCTCTTTGAGCTTCAAATCAGCTTCTAGATTCTTTTTAGGATGCCAAATAATCTGAATATGAAGTCCCACACGTTGCCCATGCTTGGAAAAATAAGAAAAGGCTAATACAGTAAAATACAGTAAAGCCAGCAAGCAATACAGCAAATTCGGCCAAATTGTTGATGCTGTCCGTACAAGCCCTTTTTTATTGCATTTGAGGCTGCTTTAACTTGATTCCATTACCTCTTAGGCATATGTATTGAACCCATAAATCATTGGAACCATTTCATGCTTCCCGAACTCCAAAAATGTACCAAAACCGTCACCCGGATCCATATCGGCTTCCATCACTTGGATGCTTAGAATAGACTTTGTATCTTCAAGTATGGACAAGCTCTGTTGAGATTGATTACCCCCTGTATAAATACTCCCAGTTTGTCCTTAAATCTCTTAATTTGAGCTCTTGTGATTGGTCTAGTCTTCATCCATGTTGAGTCAGCACGCCAGCGAGTTATCGGTTGAGCGGGCTCGGGCGGAATCACATCAGATACTCTGCTATATAATCATGTTATTCTAGAACTGATACTAGCAAGGAAGGGATCAATTCTGAGCCATTTAACCAACCAACATAAACATAAAAAAATGGCGCTAAAGTGGAGCTTGATGTGTTAGTAGAGCATTTTAAATGAAACGAGTAGCATCCACATATAAAGGATGATTCACTGGTTTTGCACATTTTAAATAAGTAATAGGCTGTGTTAGTGGGACATATTCCGTATCCCAGATACCTAAGTCTTTAAGCCTATTATATCCAATACCATATAGATCCCACACATCATTGGCTCCTAAAGAATAGCGAGGGATGGAAGAGCAATTATCCTTCTGAATGCCGCCATCAACAAGACGAATTGTATACAGAGCGTAATTGATTTCCTGCACGTAGTATTTGTATCTCCCTGATGATAAGTAGAGTACAGTGAGGTTGTTTTCACATGATAAGTTATACATATGGTCGCCGCAGTTTTCTGGATCATGTATCAGGCGAAATGGGCTACTTATGTTACGTATGTTTCCACAAGAGGAAGGAGCACAGGAGCTATTAATTTTAACATCTCCAGCTACGCAAGTGCTGCTATGGAGTAGCAGGAAATGAACCAAAAGGGCTGCAAATCCTGCTGCTTACAAGGGCCTAATCACTTTATCCATAAAAAAAAAAAAAACAAAACAAAACAAAAAATGAGACTGAAGTAGAGTGGTTGCAGTTTTTGTATGCCTTTCTTAGTTACCACCACCTAATATGTCTGGTTGGAGTGGGGAAGTATCAACTGCACTTCTGCAAAGATAGTGCAACTTAAACCTGAGAGAGAGAGAGAGAGAGAGAGAGAGAGAGAGAGAGAGAGGGGGGGGGGGTGGGGAGTGCGGCGGGCGCTTGAGTTTATTTAGAAGAAGATAGTGTAATAAATAGTGCAGGTGGGTACAATGTTGTGCAATTTTAGGACGCAGCAAGTGTAGTATTATACTATTTTGTGCAGGATACCTAATATGGGCTACCAAATGCGCCATACGTAGAGTACTATGTATGATCGGTGGTAAAGATATTGAAGAAGCCTATTCTGGAGTTGAAAGTTTCACTGCAGTTCTGCAAAAGTTGCTTTTGAATCATCCATTAAATTCTACTCCATTTTGGCTATAGATTTTTTTCTTTTTTTTTACATTGAAAATCTTGTCCAATTGTCCGTGACCAACTTTTCTGTCATATATTTATGATAGTACTTGCGACGCGTAAAATAACTTTTTTACTATTAAAATGCATAGGAAGTTTCATATGCAGTTCTGCAAAAGATTTTTTTACTTTATTTTTTTTGCGCTTTATGATCATGTTTGGGACGCGTAAATTTAACATTTTACCTAGACCAGTGTATCATTTACCATAAAAGTCATCCGTCCAGGAAAATTAGGCCACTCTATACAGCATTCCACAGTATTTTTATCTAAATTTCATAGTACTACCGTTGATCATCAACTCTAGAGTCCGGTATAGGACTAAAAAAGATGAGAGTTGTTATAGAAATGGTGATGTATTGTATAGGGTTGTTGTTGTTGTTGATGATGATGATGACCATAGTTGTGGCAGATATAGGATTAGGAGCAGCCCGAAAAGAGTGTTCGGAATCAAGGTACTGCACAGAAAATGGCCCTCCTATCAGATTCCCTTTCCGACTCAAACACAGACACCCTGACTCCTGTGGCTATCCGGGCTTCTCTGTATCCTGCACCTCTACCAATCACACTGGACTTGAGCTTTCAATTGATTCTGTTATGTATTCTAAGAATAAAATTCAAGAATCTAAACTACAAATCAACACAGAAATTTTATCGAGGTTCGGTCGAAATTGACCTACGTCCCCGTGCTCCAGTGTGAAGCTTCTGCACTATGAGAAAATCTGTGTTTACAAGCTCAAAACCAGATCAACAATGGTGATTTCACACAAGAAACCCAAAACCAATCCCAAAGTCCCAATTACACCCTCACTCTTGTGTTTCACAAAGAAACCACTCTCTTTCACATAGAAAAACAAGGTGTAGAAAAACCCATACAAAGAACTTTGGAATTTCTCTCTCTAAAACCTGATTTGGAACTTTCTCTCTCTAGAACCACGAAGAAGACACACCAGCTGCTCTCTCTGTTTTCTTCCTTTTTCTTTTTAAGCTTGAAAAAGACCCTGTATTTCTTTGTGAGCTGCCTCTCTTAAAACACCTCGTTTTGCTGTGATGTGGCATCAAAAACTTATATAACTTATATGAAACAAAACGACATAGCATTGTTTAAGTGAGCCCAATAGCTTTGCTGATGTGGCAATATAAGAGATATATTTTCAGCTTCATAAACGATGCCGCTCTATCAGAAAACCAGCAACCAAAAAACTACAGCTTCTCTCCTCTTCTTTGTTCTGTCATAACATCAAACCAGTAAACACATTTTACAAAAGTTTTGAGGATTAATTCTCACATATCTCCACCTAATCCTCAAAACACAAAACGTGCAGAAACTCAAACACCTTCCCAGCAATCTCATCTCTCTTCAAGTCTAACCTGCCCCAATCCAGAGCAAGCTTTTGCAAGCATTAAACTTGCTCACAGGCAGGACCTCTGTTCCCATATCTGATGGGTTGAACTCAGTTGGAATTTTCTCCAACTTAAACACTTGTTGTGAAACCATATCCCGAATAAAATGATACTTTACTTGGATATGTTTAGACCTCTCATGAAAAACAGGATTTTTGCACAAATGTATTGCACTTTGGCTATCCGAAAACAACACCACATCTTGATTAAGTATTTTCAGCTCCATTAGTAGACCTTTAAGCCATATTGCCTCCTTAGCAGCCTCTATTGCAGCTATATATTCGGCCTCGGTTGTTGATAAAGCTACAACAGGTTGTAGATGTGATTTCCAGCTCACACAATTACCACATAGGGTAAAAACATATGAAGAAATAGACCTCCTCTTGTCCCTATCTCCTGCATAGTCCGAGTCTAAGTAACCATTTAACTCAATTTCATCTTGATTTCCTTTGAAAATTAGTCCTTCATTTGCTGTTTGCTTAAGATATCTCAACAGCCACTTCATCGCTTCCCAATGACCTCTTCCCGGATTAGCCATATACCTGCTCAATACACTAATTCCAAAAGCCAAATCTGGTCTAGTGCATATCATGAGGTACATCACAGAACCAACAGCATTCGAATAAGGAATTCTTAACATTTCTTCTCTTTCTTGATCTGTGGTTGGACATTGATCAATAGACAATTTAAAATGTCCCCCAAGTGGCACATTTGCCACTTTAGCATTCTCCATTGAAAACTTTGAAACAATCTTCTGTATGTATGATGACTGTAACAACTTCATTTCAGACTTCTTCCTATTCCTTAGAATTGTGATTCCCAAAATCTTCTTAGCTGGACCAAGATCCTTCATATCAAATTCAGACTTGAGTAGCTCCTTCACTGATTGTATGATCTTCATCTTTGGACCTGTAACCAGCATATCATCCACATAAAGCAATAGATATACTGCTTCATCACTCATGGAATCCTTAAAGTAGAAACAACTATCAAAACTGCTCCTTGTGAAACCAATTTTCACCATAAAAGAGTCGAATCTTTTATACCATTGTCTTGGTGACTGTTTAAGCCCATACAATGACTTCTTCAATAAGCACACAAGCTCTCCACCCTTTTTCTTGACTTCGAAACCCTCAGGCTGTCTCATATATATAGTTTCCTTCAACTCTCCATGTAAAAAAGCAGTTTTTACATCAAGTTGCTCCAGCTCCCAATCAAATTGTATCACTAAGGCTAACATAGTTCTGATTGTTGTGTACTTAACTACAGGTGAGAAGATCTCATTGTAATCAATACCTTCGACTTGTGTGAACCCTTTGGCCACAAGTCTTGCCTTGAATCTCATTGGTTCAGAACTAGTTAAACCCTCTTTGACCTTGTAAATCCATTTACAATCTACAACTCGCTGATCTGTTGAGGATGGGACCAAAATCCATGTTTTATTCATGTGCAATGATTCCATCTCCTCAACCATTGCCTCCTTCCATTGAGCTGCTTGCTTTGACTTAATTGCTTCAGCATAAGTCTTAGGCTCACTTTCGGTTAAATCTTGAAAAGAAACCAGGGCATAAGCTAAATAATCTGCATAACCATATCTCCTAGTAGGCTTGATTTGCCTCCTTGCTCTATCTCGAGTGAGCAAATAGCTTGGTGAAGTAGATCTCCTTTGATTTGATCTTGGTGAAGGTTGGACAGGTTGTTCTTCATCTGATTCTTCATCCAATTGATCAAATGCTTGCTGTCCAGACATAACAGGTTCAGTAGGTTCCATAATTGTCTCCATTTGAGAGCCATCATCTCCTTTAACAGCTCCTTCAGTCTCCACCTCAGAGAATAAATCAAGCTGCCTTGTTTCTAATTGTTCATTGGCTTCAATACCTGCATGGTTAGTAGCTTTGCAAGGCATGGTATTTTCATCAAATATCACATCCTTACTAATAATCACCTTAAATCCTTGACTTTCTCTAACCCATAACCTATACCCCTTGACACCTTGTGGATAGCCTAAGAAAACACATTTAACACTCCTAGGTTCTAATTTTCCCTCAGATTGATGAGCATAGGCAGCACACCCAAAAATTCTCAGATTTGAATAATCTGGTTGCTTACCTGTCCAAACCTGTTCTGGTGTCTTAAAATCAAGTGCTGTTGAGGGTGATAAATTCACTAAATTCATGGCTGTCATAACAGCTTCACCCCAGAACATTTTAGGCAAACCAAAAGACACTAACATGCATCTAACTTTATTAAGAAGTGTCCTATTCATTCTTTCAGCTACACCATTTTATTGTGGTGTGTGCTTTACAGTCCTATGCCTCAAGATGCCATGATTTTTACAGAAATCATCAAATTCTTTGATGCAAAATTCCAAACCATTATCAGTCCTCAAAGCTTTAACAAGCTTGCTGGTTTGGTTTTCTACTAGCAATTTCCACTCTTTAAACTTTGTAAAAGCCTCATCTTTTGATTTTAACAAATAAATCCAAACTTTTCTAGAGTAATCATCAATTATAGAAAGAAAATATTTATTTCCAGATTGTGTTTGTACTTTGGCAGGGCCCCATAAGTCAGCGTGCACATAATCTAACATAGATTTAGCTTTACTTGTACTCAAGTTGAAACTCAACCTATGTTGTTTTCCAAGAACACAATTTTCACAAAAATCAAGCTTTCTGACCATGTCCTTGCCAAAAATATTCATTTTATTCAAATAAAACAAACCTTTCTCACTAATATGGCCTAATCTCTTATGCCATAGATCAATTTTATCAATTGATGATGCTACAGATGCATTGCTAGCATTCAAAACAGCTTTACCACACAAAACATACAAGCCATTTTTCTTAGTACCTTTCATTGCAACAAAAGAACCTCTAGAAATTTTCATACTTCCATTTTCAGTCTTACAAGAGTAACCAGATTCATCAAGCACACCAAGTGATATTAAATTTCGTTTTAAATCAGGCACATGTCTAACAGAAGATAAAGTCTTCACAGTTCCATCAAACATTTGTAATTGAATATTACCTATTCCTACCACTTGGCATGAGACATTATTACCCAACAAAACATGACCACCATCATATTTAGTATAGGACTGAAAATACTCTAAGTTTGGGCACATATGAAAGGAACACCCTGAATCTAAAACCCACTCAGAGTTATTTTGGTCAGGTGTTACAACTAACACCTCAGCAGGGTCTGAATCTGTGGAGGCTATAGCCAAATCACCACTTTCCTGGTTCTTTGCTTTCTCATCTTTCTTTTTCTTGAAGCAATACTTGATAAAATGTCCTTCTTTCTTACAGTAAAAACACTTCTTGCCTCTAATTCTAGACTTAGACCTTGAAGTTTGTCTAGATTTGCTCCTATGATCATTTTGTACCCAATTCCTGGTAGTACTCCTTCCTCTCACAGCAAGTCCTTCCCCTTTAGACTCAGATCTTAATTCCAAGTCTCTGGACTTCAAAGCACTTACTACAACATCTAATGACAAAGAATCTCTACCATACTTAATGGCATTTCTAACCTCTCTGTAAGTCTCAGGCAATGAATTTAATAGAATAACAGCATTATGTTCATCATTGAAAATAACTTTGCAATTGGCAAGATCAAGAATCAACTTATTAAAGATGTCCAAATTAGCATCTAAATCCTTAGAGACATCCATCTTAAAGCCAAAGAATTGTTCAAGTAAAAGAATACGATCTGGCAGAGATCTTACCAGATATAATTTCTCCAATTTAGCCCACATCTCAGCAGTGGTCTGAACTTCATCAACTTTCCTTAAAACATTTTCTGAAAGATGTAGAATGATGGTGCTCATAGCAATTTCATCAATCTCTACATGTTTTTCCTCTGGAACGTCTGCAGCAAAGGACTTGTCAATGGCCTTCGCAACCTTCAGTTGAACCAGCACGGCTCTCATCTTCTTGCGCCAGAGCAAGAAATCACCCTTTCCATTGAAAACCTCCACTTCAAGTCTCGTAGACATTGTTGATGATTCAAAAAACCCAATTGCAGAAACTTAGATAATCAAGACTCAAAGAATAAGCCTCCAAGAACGAGCACACAAGCTCTGATACCAATGTTATGTATTTTACGAATAAAATCCAAGAATCTAAACTACAAATCAACACAGAAATTTTATCGAGGTTCGGTCGAAATTGACCTACGTCCCCGTGCTCCAGTGTGAAGCTTCTGCACTATGAGAAAATCTGTGTTTACAAGCTCAAAACCAGATCAACAATGGTGATTTCACACAAGAAACCCAAAACCAATCCCAAAGTCCCAATTACACCCTCACTTTTGTGGTTCACAAAGAAACCACTCTCTTTCACATAGAAAAACAAGGTGTAGAAAAACCCATACAAAGAACTTTGGAATTTCTCTCTCTAAAACCAGATCTGGAACTTTCTCTCTCTAGAACCACGAAGAAGACACACCAGCTGCTCTCTCTGTTTTCTTCCTTTTTCTTTTTAAGCTTGAAAAAGACCCTGTATTTCTTTGTGAACTGCCTCTCTTAAAACACCTTGTTTTGCTGTCATGTGGCATCAAAAACTGATATAACTTATATGAAACAAAACGACATAGCATTGTTTAAGTGAGCCCAATAGCTTTGCTGATGTGGCAATATAAGAGATATATTTTCAGCTTCATAAACGATGCCGTTCTATCAGAAAACCAGCAACCAAAAAACTACAGCTTCTCTCCTCTTCTTTGTTCTGTCATAACATCAAACCAGTAAACACATTTTACAAAAGTTTTGAGGATTAATTCTCACAGATTTAATTCGCATTAACTTCTTAATAAGAAAAATAGATTACAAATCACAGGTACTTCATATTTATGACCCAAATCATTGCTATGAAAAGCTGTTTTCAAACCATCCATCAATTCCTCATTTCCAACTTATTAGTCGGTACGCATACAACTATACCCTAGTCAATTGCTCTTCATTACTTGAATTAACATACAACCAACAGATCTCCTGCTCCGGTGACTCAAGGTATCGGATTTATTTAGTTGATTTTGGTTATTATATCAATTACCACCGTTTCTTTTTGTCTTGTACCAAGCTGTACGACTTACCAGGCTACTTAGATGAAAAGTCCAGCCAATTAGTGAATGATATTCAGTTGAAATGGTCTAAACCAAAATGTGGAGCTTGTGAAGCAAAAGGCCAGACATGTAATTTCAAGAACAATAACACTCAACATGAAACTGCATGTTTTGGAAAAGGTACGCAACAGTTTCTATATCAAAATCCACCATAGTTTCTTATTTCATTGGATGCAAAATCATCAAAGATATCTCAAAAATAGATTTTACAACTTAAAAAACAATCATTTATATTTGACGAACTTATTTATATACTAATTTCGATGTGCATTAATTGAAAGCTTGTTGAGTAATTGATTCTCTCTTACAGGTGTATTAATAAAAGCAGTGTTTGCTGGTGTGTTTATTGATTGTAATTAGTAATTAATTAAGAAATGGCACGGTTCTTGACTTGGAATATTTTGTATTGATCAGGTGGTACCGTAGGTACGTCTGTCCTTGTACCAGCGATCATAGCATTAATCTATCATGTCTACAGAAAAGATAAAAATGATAGAGAAAGCCGAATGAAGATTGAAAAGTTTTTGGAGGATTACAGAGCCTTTAAGCCCTTCAGATATTCATATGCTGATGTTAAGAAGATTACAAACCAATTCAAGGACAAGCTTGGTGAAGGAGCCCATGGAACAGTGGTCAAAGGAGAGCTTTCAAATGACATCCTTGTTGCTGTGAAAATCCTAAACAACTCCAAAGGAAATGGAGAAGATTTTGTCAATGAAGTGAGCACCATTGGCCGAATTCACCATGTCAATGTGGTTCGCTTGCTTGGATTTTGTGCTGATGGGTTTAGAAGAGCTCTTGTTTATGAGTTCTTACCAAATGACACACTACAAAAGTACATTGCCTCCATAGATCAAGGCAAAAAATGTTCTCTTGACTGGGAGACCATGCAAGATTTTACAATGGGCATAGCTAAGGGGATCGAATATCTCCACCAGGGCTGCGATCAGAGAATCCTCCATTTCGATATCAAGCCTAATAATGTCTTACTTGATAATAACTTTACACATAAGATTTCTGATTTTGGTCTGGCAAAGTTATGTTCCAAGGACCAAAGCTTGGTATCAATGACTACAGCTAGAGGGACCTTGGGGTACACAGCCCCTGAAGTTTTTTCTATGAACTTTGGGCATGTGTCTTATAAGTCCGATGTTTATAGTTTTGGAATGTTGTTGCTTGAAATGGTTGTTGGGAGAAAAAATGTAGATGAGACTGCGGAGAATGTTGACCAAGTTTACTATCCAGAATGGATATACAATCTACTGGAAGAAGGAGAAGACTTGAGGATCCATATTGATGATGAAGGAGATGCCAAGGTTGCAAAGAAACTTGGAATTGTGGGACTCTGGTGCATTCAATGGCATCCCGGTGATCGTCCTTCCATGAAGACTGTGGTTCAAATGTTGGAAGGTGGAGATAAATTAGCCATGCCTCCTAATCCTTTTGCCTCTACGGGTACAAAAATGATGAATACACATATGCCAAAAGCAAAACGAATATGAAGCAAGAGTTGGAAATGATACATGAGTAATTATTCTGTATAATTGGTAATTTATTATGTCTAAAGAGTTGATATAGAGTTAGCTCTAGCTACTGTCATAGTGTCAATGTTGATTGGAATAAACTAGGTAATGTAATGGAATTTGGTTTTTAGTTATATTAATTTATGGGCATTTCTCATAGCTAAACCAAAAAAGGCAGCTGATACAAAGTCAGCTCTAGCTACTGTCATAGTGTCAATGTTGATTGGAATAAACTAGGTAATGTAATGGAATTTGGTTTTTAGTTATATTAATTTACGGGCATTTCTTATAGCTAAACAAGAAAAGGCGGTTGATACAGAGTCAGCTCTAGCTTAATTTACAGGCATTCCTTATAGCTAAACAAGAAAAGGTAGTTCTATGCTTGTAGTAAATTAAGATTGAACCTCTTTAGTAGTAGACAACGTCTGCACCATTTAGTTTTCACGGCAAATTTACATTATGAATAGGAAATGTTCAATCCGAATTATAAAAACATAAATAAATAAATAAATAAAAACTAAAAGGGCAGAATTTTCTGGATTCTGTGGTCATGAGCAACCAGTTTACAATAAAAAAGAAATGGTGTCACAGATGACTTCTTTAACGTGCAAGACGTCAATTAAAATTGAAAAATAAAGCTGAGACGAACATTAGAAAATTGCTATATAACATGAATGGTAGCGCTACATAAAAAGCTCTCAGGAAAAAAAGAGCAAAAAGAACACTTTGCATAAATCAGCAATGTGGCAAAGCCTGTGTCTTTTTATACAAACACACAAACACATGAAGAGATTGTTATACTTCAAATATCAATGTGCAAGTCCTACCAAACCTGCATTTTGGGAAAAAAAAAAAAAAAAAAAGTGAATCTCTACTCATATAAACTTGCTCGGAAATTTTAATTCTTAGAAATTTAATATGTTACTTTCCTTAATGTATTGATTTTAATGTTTTAGTTGAATTAATAATGATGAATACATAGCCGAGCAGAAATTTCCCACAAGCATTATTGTGAAACTGGATTAACAGCAACCTGACAGGAAAGGATATACAAGGTCCATTCAAATTTGTTTCATACCAATAGTATAAACTCTGGATTTGCAGCAAGTCTCACACACATAATCAAATTTAACAGGTTAAACTACATAAAAACTCCTCGTAGTTTATAGTTTTATCATATACACCCTACTTGTTTTAAAAAAAAACTATTACGCACAATTGCCTTTATGTTTTAGTTTCATTGTACATCTCCCCTTGTGTCAGTCAAACTGTAAAGATTATGTATCAACGAGTGTTAATCTTTTTCTTATGACAAATATACCTTGTCCTTTCTTTATAATGTACCAACTGCAAAATTTTTTATCTTCCAGCATCAACAACTTTCTTTTAGTTGTCATTTAGTTATTGAAATAGAATTCATGATGTAAGGGGAAGTTTGTGTAATTATTAAAAACAATGGGGTATACGTGGAGAAAATTGCGAACTACAAGTTATGTTTATGTAATTTAGTCCAATTTAAAATGAAATACATTAACTATGAAAAAAGAGTCTAACTTTGAAACTGCAGCAACAACATCAGGATACTTTTGTGGGATTTCGTTCACCCTTTCGACTATATATTTCAACGGTACCATTCTCTAAGTTGTGTATCTGTATGGAACAAATCAAGTTGTTATAGCACACAACATATTTACCTGCATGACAAAAATTACAAGCCGTAAAATTCACTTTGATAATATAAATTACCCGGGCACGTATTTCATCATACTTGTATTAATTACCTGTTATGTATTTCATCATAATTGTAATTTAAACTTGAATTTTATTGTTACCTTGATTAATAAGTAAAATGTTTTATAAGAATAATACAACGTGCACTATCTAATTTATCAATATATCTATAAAAAATATATATATTATTATCTGATTTGTTTATATTTAATAACATTTATTTTTTAAATGTTCACTTATCTATTTTTAAATTATATTAACATATTAAATAATCAAATAATAACGTTACTATATATTTTTAATAAATATATTAATAGACCAATGTAGTAGAATTACTCATTTTGTAAATCAGATATTCCATCATGCTGGCATAGCATGGATTGTGATAAATGGCAATTTTTTTTTTTTTTTTTTTCACAATAAGACCCAGTCTCCCAACTTAAACAAATTAAAACAACAAAAAATAAACAAAATAATGAGTGATTGGGGGCACATACAATTTGATGGAAATTAAATTTTACCCCAAAAAAAATTATTAATTATGAATTGTTTTCTTAAACTTGAGCTGCTCTCTAAGCTCGAATTTTCTTTAGAGCTTCCATAAACTTCCACAAGCACCTCAACAATGGAACCATCCCCAAATTCCTAGCTCCATGCCCCAGTCAGGAGGGGCAGGGATGATGCGCTTGTCACCCACTAATGAATGATTGCCACGTCAATTAACAAAAATAAAAATCTAGATCTTGTTCAATTTCATTTGGCGTTAGTTTCTTTCCTTTTATCAAAAGGCTAAAGATAAATAAAAATCAGAAAAAGAAAAAACCTTTGAATAGTCATGCCATAGTTCTCCTAAATTCTCCTTTGCCGTTATTTATTTATTTATTTTTTTTTGGATTTCTTTAATTTTTTTACCTTTTTATTTTTTGGTAAAATTGGGCTTTCTTCAATATGGTTGGCTCTTGAGAACACGAAACAGGGCTTTAAGCCGAATCCTCATTCTAGAGGTTCACCCAAACTGGGGTCTGGCCCTATTACACAAAGAGCATGACCGAATTTTACTTTTTGAATCCCAAAATCATCAATGAAAAAGCTAAGCAAGCTTTCGGCCAAAAAAAAAAAAATATATATATATATATATACACACACACATATATACACACACTAAATAAGCAAATAACAGGCATAAGGGTTTAAACACGGTAGACTAGTAATGAAACTTTAATCTACACAATAAATAAATAAGAAAGTTGAAGTTTTAGAACCCAACATTAATTATTTTTTATTAGTCTTCACGAGTACATATATATATATATATATATATATATGTATATATGTGTAGAAAATTAAAGCTCAACAACAGCCAGCCATTGAGCCAAATTGAAGACAATAAACACTAGCTAGTAGATCATGGAGCACACGATCATATGGCATGATACATAACGTAGATATATATAAAATAACATTGGGTTTATTAGTCTCTGATCATGTGGATCAGGCAGCCACTTGTTTGATGATCTGAGTGGTGGAGGAGGAGGATGAGCATGGTGGATCGCAGTAGTCCTTAATATCAAGGCACTGACACTGCGGTGGGTTGCTGAGATTGCATATGCACCCTTGACAGTTCTTGCACCGCTTGTCGCCGATAAAGACGTCAGTGCATCTGCACTGCGGTGGTATGCTCTTCGTGCAGATGCACTTATCGCAGCACGCTGGAATATCTGGTCTTTTGTAACCATCCACTGTTTATACCCAACAAAATATATGTATATATATATAATAAGTAAATTAATCTATCTTGGTAGATATTTCTGATATAATAGAAGGATATATATATATATATATTTGAGTTTATCATACCAGATTTTTGATTGTTGGAAGTGAGGAGCTTGAAGAAATCCAACCTATCAGCTTTTGCAGACACAGCCAGTCCTGTAAGGACCAGCAGTGCTGCCTGCAAGACAGCAATTTTCTTCAAGGCCACCATTTCTGAAGATCGATTTTATGTTCTTTTCTTTTTATTTTTTGAGTGGGTGTAAGATTATTGAGAACAGGTTAGGGGCATTTATATACACACCGCAAGAAACAGCACCAAAAGAGATGAAGGTTACAGTTAAATTAAAATGATATGTATAACTCGTACATATTTTTTGGCTTTTTGACTAGATACATTTCCCAATGACATCAAGTTTTTTTTTATTATTTATTTTTATTTATCACAACAATTATGTAGTGATGTTTACCAATAGGCCTACGACAGCCATAGACATATCTATAATTACTTGGTTTTTGTTTAAAATTAAAGCATGAGTCAGTCGAGTTGTCAATTCGTTGGTGGTACGATTAATATATTTGAAAATATAATATATATATTGTATATATTATCGATGTTGATAAACGACATTTTTTCAATGCAAATTGATCATCTCTCTGCCAGTGTATCGCTAAATCGAATGTCAAAATCAAAATTCTGGGTATCAGTTACAGAGGTAGGGGATGAATCAGCCATGATAGCAAAGGAAGAAAGAATCGTTCAAAAAAAAAAAAAAAAAAAAACTCTTTGGCGCAAGAGCTCTGATACCATGAAAGAAAACAGAGATGAACAGAGTGTAGAAAATGGAAAGCTTACTTACATTCATGAAAAGGAGTCTTTAAATACACGTTACAGTATAAGAGAGTTTGTTAAAGATAAACAACAAGTAACTTAAAAACCTATATGCACGTTTGATATTAAAAATACAAACAAAATAAATAGATAAAATTACAAAACAGAGGCTGCTTTATCTCTATCTCTATTAGTAACCACCTCATTTATACAAAATAGATTAATATTTAACGTTTTGCTCTTTATTCCTTTTTCTTTCTAATATTTGTCGTTTTATTAAGTAATTAACCAAAGCATATTTTCACATTTTGTTCATGTATTAAGGCATGGCTTTAATGCAAATTAGAATCTTTTTTACATATTCGATTCACTTCTATTAATTGATTGGGCTTTGGCCTTATAATGACCTTGATCAATTTTATTTCGACATTATGTTTTTTTCTTATAGATAATTGGATGGGCGGTTTAACTTATATATAAAAAATACTATTTATTACTAGAGCATTATTTGTATCCATATATCATATGTCATATAGTAGTTCAATTTGATAATTATCAAACAGTGTTTTAAAGGCACTAAAGGACAGAACTTAAGTGCGCTTAAGCATGAGATGTGAAAAAAAAGCCTTGCATGTGGGCTAGGTATGGAAAAAAGGTGATCAATGATGTTTTAATCTTCAAAAGTCAGGCCTAAGCACGAAAACGCGTGAGCCTCTTCCAAATATATATATATATATATATATTAATTTTTTTAAAAGTTAATTTAGTTTTGTTTTAAAGAAAGAAGAGTTAAAAAAATATGAAAAGCTTTGGTGTTCAAGTTGAAATAAAGAAGTCCAACAAAAATTGATTTTGTTTATAAGAACATTGAAGATGAGTTAGATGAAAAATATAATGAATTAGATTTAAATAAAGAATACGACAAGAGATAAATTATAATAATATTTAAATTGTTTAATTATAAATTATTAAGAGATTTATTTTTTATTGAAAGTTTAAAAATTATGAAATTTTTCTAAATTTATCATGATTCATTTTACGTACATTTATTTTAATTGTATGCACCAGGTGATATAAACTTGTATAGATTTTAACTTTTAAAGTATTTATTTATTTTTACCTCTTCTTAAACCTTTTACTTTCATTTTATACAGAACATAACGTAATTTTCATTTGTTTGAATTATTTGATGTAAGTTATTTTTTGCAATTTCACTATTATATTTATTTACAAAACTATGTAAACTTCTGTTTTTTGATGAGCTCGTTTATCAAGGCAGAGAACGACATATTTGTTTGCCAAACTATGTAAACTTTTTCAAATATTTAATAAATATCATCAAATTAATCATAATAGCGAAATATGTCATTTTAAATAAAATTATGAATGCTCTAAAAACATAAATAATACAACTAAATCATACTAAAAGCATAACTCATAGGAAATATATTAAAAAATATTGAATCCATAGATTATATTATATGTAATCCGAAATGTAAATATTTTTTTCAGAATACATAAAATAAGATTTTAGATTTTAGTCTAATCTACTTTAGGCATCTTATTAAAGTAGTACAATATATTCATTTTTTTCAAACTAATATAATATATTCATTTTTTTTTTTCCAAACTTTCTACCGATCCTAACTGTTCTTGATCACTTTCCATATCCATCCATAACTATCTCTATTTATTCTCCCCTTTTGCAAAAGGCATTACTTATTATAAAATAAGAGGGCTTCTCATATATCATGAGAATTCATAGGATCTTTATATAATCCTTAATTGATGGTCATCTATGCTTAGTCTTCTCTAACACTTCTATTATTTTATTTACTTCTTCATGAGTTTGATCCAAATTTCTTTTAATACTTAATTTCATATACAATTAAACAATCATAAAATCTTCATTAAATTAAACAAACAATATACCTTTATTTATTCGTCTCATCTTTCAGCATCAACAACTTTCTTTTAGTTGTCATTTAGTTATTGAAATAGAATTCATGATGTAAGGGGAAGTTTGTGTAATTATTAAAATCAAAGGGGTATACGTGGAGAAAATTGCGAACTGCAAGTTATGTTTATGTAATTTAGTCCAATTTAAAATGAAATACATTAACTATGAAAAAAGAGTCTAACCTTGAAACTGCAGCAACAACATCAGGATACTTTGTGGTATTTCGTTCACCCTTTCGGCTATATATTTCAACGGTACCATTCTCTAAGTTATGTATCTGTATGGAACAAAACAAGTTGTTATGGCACACAACATATTTACCTGCATGACAAAAATTACAAGCCGTAAAATTCACCTCACTAATATTAATTATCTGACCACGTAGTCCATCGTATTTGTATTAATTACGTGATCAGGTATTCCATCATAGTTGTAATTTAAATTTAATTTTATTGTTAGCTTAGCTAAAAGATAAAATGTTTTATAAGAATAATACAACAGAAACTATCTAATCTATCAATACTATCTAGAGTAGTTCCTTTTATAATGCAAAAATAACTATATACAATTTCAAAAATATTTAAATTACCAAAACACTCCATTCAGTTTCTCAATTTTTTATTTTTATTTTTAATTTTTTAATCTTCTTCTTCTCTTAGGCAAGCATCTACCCGTTATCCTTAAAAATATAAAATCAAGCATTCACCTTACCGATGTTGGAGGACCATTGACAATCTGCTGGTGATGGCCATGGGATCTCTAGCAAAATTCCAATGATTCTCCAGTGCCAGTTTTTTTTTTTTTTTTTTTTTTTTAATTAAAGTTTTGCTATTGTTTTATTTTATTTACTATTATTAAAGTGTGCTTCCCTCTTTCACTTACTTAGACTTCGCCCCCATTTAGATAAATAATTTTTTCTTTGTAGATATAAATAAATCGAAATAATATTTCATGATTATGTGAGATGGGTTTTTGAGCTTTTATAGAGATATATAATGAGTGTTCGATTCTCATTTTCAAAGAGAGAGAGATAGAGAGGGAGAGAGAGAGAGAGAGAGAGAGAGGTGGGTGGTGGTGAATGTGAAAATGTGAATTAGAGCAACACTTCAATCAATCGAAAGCAATCGGCTTTCACTGGTGACCTTCACACCAGTAGGCACAGCCATTGCCGGCCAGAGTTCATTTAAGTCAAAATTGAAAACTTTAAATTTCATAATATATATATATATATATATATATATATAAGAGAAAAATTAGGTATCAACGGCATCGAAAAATTGCCGGTAACTTATTGGAGGTCTGGTAGCAGCCTGTACCAGATTGGCGTTCCTCTGGTGCATCGTTGTGTTTGGAGAAGAAGACATTAAAAATAAATTAAAAGTTAAGACTTTTTGAAAGCCAAAATAAGAAAAAGAAATTAACAAGGGTATTGTTGTAATATAAATTTTCAGGGACTGCATAGAGTTTATTTTGCATTGTAAGTAGAATTTCTCTACTATCTAATTTACAAAAGAATATATTTGTTATGACCTGATTTACAAAAGAAATCCTCCCACAGACATACTTAGTTAAATGCATTACCCCTTGATTGTTATCCATTTTTATAATGCCAATAATCAGCATTGACATTAGTATGTCTATGTTACTTACAATAATATATATATATATATATATATTCCATCTTATACATCAGCAGGTCAGCAAAATTTGGCACATCAATCAAACTATATATTGTAATATTTAGATGAATTGCTGAGAAAAACATGAAACCAATATTCCTCAATCACTTAATTTGATACCAAACAAAACAACCAAGAAGCGGCCAGAATTTTAACGTACAACTTGAAAGACACATAAATTTCATCAGATTCAGCAAATAAGGGCCTTAATTTTTCCTCATCTTAAATGTGAAGAGGGCAACTAGCCTTTAAAGCAAAAATCCCTTGTGGTCAGTTGAGGGATCCTGCTTCAGTACCATTTGCCGTTTGATTTTTGCAATCATCATCAATAGCCTATACATATAGCCTATACATAATGCCCTTCTCCTAACGCGAAGTGAAAAATCTTCCTTATTTGTGGGAGTTGTACTCCATTCTCTCAGTGGTTAAAGACAAATGACAGCATCAAAAGAATGAATATAAAAGCAAATAATATTAGAGACATAATTTTCTTCGCTACTATAAAGTAAAATTGTGACCAAGAACATTTCCCGCCACTTCTACCTGGATGTGAAACCAATTAATAATCATTTCAGATTTAACCCCTGAGTTTGTGAGCTTCTACTAGTTTCGCAGTTAAAAAAAAAAAAAAAAAAAAAAAAAGGAAAAAATGTCTTTTGTATTTGGTTTTAATAAAAATGAAGAGGAATCGCAAATCAAAGGAGAAAACCAGATCAGTCTTCCAAGGTACTTCTTTCTTCTTCCCCCACCATTAAACCCTTAAGCTAATCCATCCCCTGTTTGTTTCCCGAGAAAGTCAATAGCAGAAAAGAAATAAATTCTGAGTTATTTGATTTTCATGAATTGTCTTTTTGCCTCGGATTTCTGTTCTTCGCGCTCCAGGTTTGGTTCAGCATTATGAACACATTTTGATTTCGAAGGAACTCAGCTCCAATTTTCTATGGTCTGTGATTTGTATTTCGATTTTCTCTGCATTTGATAATTTACAATCAATTTCATCAATTTCTTTAATTAACTTTTACAAAACCTCTCTCTATCTCTCTCTCTCTCTTTTTTTTTTTTTTAATTCTTTGTATGATGTTATTCTTGTTCAAGAATTAGCATTTGTTTAGTTATGAATCTCTAATATTCTTATTCATAAACCCAAATAAAAAAAAAAAAGCAAAGAAAAGAAAGTTAAATTTATTTTATTGAATGCCTATTTTGGAAAAAGAGGAATATGGCTTTTATTTATGTTATGCAGGTTCACAATCAGTAAAGTGAACTAGGTGCAATACTCTGCTTCTTTTTTCTTTTTAATTTTCTTTATTGGTCATTGATTTTACATATGAAATAGTATGTTCTTTGCTTTTGGATATATAACATAGATATATGGTGACAAACAGGGGCATGTTCTAAATTTATATTAGAGAGATGGCGGTGTACAGAGAAGAAACCAAAAAATAACTGAAGAAGCTCCAGCTTTATTGATCATTATCTGAATTCTTGATTCACATTTGCTAATTTGTACACTATACTATTGTAATTAAAAGTTCCTTGGCGCAGCAAAGCATTTTGAAAGACTTCCTGTCCCACTTGGGTCAAAGCAGTTGTAGTAGGCTTATAGCTGCTGCCTAAGTGATTCACAAATTTTCATATGCTGAACAATTTATTTGAAGCAATTTACAAATGGCACTATCTAATAGAGATGCTGATTTTGATGTTTCTCTCGCACTTGTTCAATTTTTTCTCATCCTTGACATGAATTTAGTTGACACTTATACTATGCTTATTATTAATTTTTGTTGGCCTTTTTTTTTTGGCTCGAACAATT
The DNA here is from genome assembly GCF_031755915.1 of Ziziphus jujuba. NCBI lineage: Eukaryota > Viridiplantae > Streptophyta > Magnoliopsida > Rosales > Rhamnaceae > Ziziphus > Ziziphus jujuba. Next base: position 13,519,097 of record NC_083380.1, on the reverse strand, counting down.
TGTACTGATTTACATTTTGTTTGCTGAGTAAATTAGGCAGATGGTTATCGCAACATTGACATCGTGGATTTTATAGTTAATACTATAGTGGACCAGTTTAAAGTATCTTCTAGCTCAATGAGAGATTTAGAAATCTGAAAATTAAGAATAACTTCATACTTTTGCACGTAGAAATAAACAGTATATTTCTTGATGCTATTGGAACAATCCAATTCAATCTAAATGGGGGGATCTATCATAGGAAGCACAAAAGTTGGTTTTATGGGGGTATTTTCAATTATGATCTTTTTGGATTCTGGCAACTATCATGTAATAATGAGACTTCCCGCTTTCAGCTGACTGATATGTAAAACATGTACAAGAAGGCCATAAGTACATGTTTGAAAGGCAGGCTTCATAATTGTAAGACTACGATTTTAATATGTTTATGGAGTGGTCTATTTCTCAATTCCTTACAGGTATGGTCTGCACCAAATTATTGTTTGAGTGCCGGGGATGGTGCTTCCATATTGTGCTTCGACGAGGATATGGTATAAGCTTTTTGCATGATATCCTTTAATATTTGCTCTTATCTTGCAAAAAATTACCACAAATTGTAGTAATATACGGTGCAGAATGAATTGTAAAAGTATACCCAATTTTACCACAATTTGTCCATCATAGTCTGTAGTTCTGAGGGTTGTCATATATTAGTGTGTTTTTCTCTTATGCCTGTCAAAACTTATGTGCATGTGCAGTCCAAAAGACTGGCTTTTACCGTAACACTAAAAGCAGTATTTTATTTGCTCTACTATATTTTTGCTGTAAAAGTAAGCCACACTTTTTGATCTTATATGCAGAGGTCAGAGGTCACTGCTGGAATCACTCCCAAAACTGGTTAATTCACTTTCTTCGTCAACTGTGGGGTACAAGTTTTGTATTATTATAATTATTATTATTTATTATTTTTTTTGCTCTGAAATTATTATATAGTAATAAATAATTATTATTTATATACATTAAATGACACTTTCACGTTTCCTTTCCCCCCTCCTCCCTTTTTGGTGAATCACTTTATGTTTCCAACTTGTTATGGTTATTTTCTTTTATATTTTTCCTTTTCTGTTTCTTTGTTGGAAACGACTGGATTTCCCTTTTGTATATGTACTTTTTGTTTTCTATTTTCTATAGTAATTATTATTTTTGACTTTACATTTTTCTTCTTCTTGTTCATTTCTTTTTATCTAATTGTAGGTCTCCTCATATATGCTTTTTGTTGGAACGTTCTTGAATCTTATTAGCAGGTAAGCAGGGCAGATGCAGCAGCAATGGCAATAAACACAACTGAACTTTTTAGCAAGAGTGTAGCAATTGAATCTCAGCTGTGCAGGAATTTGTTTATATCATTTTTCTAGTATCAGGACTTATGGATATTGGCTTAGACCCTTATTCATTTATTTATATTTGAATGTAATATACATATATATATATATATATATATATATGTACAAGGCTACTATTAGAGACATAATTACCAAAAATAAAAAAATATTCTAACAAAATTAAAAAAAAAATGATATTTGTCATTAGTAGTGACTCTCACCATCTTATATGGCAGTGGATGTCAGGACCCGTCCAGAATTCCTTCCCCGGAACCCTAGACAAGCCCTGATCCCAAGGAAATACCACCGAACCTTCCAACGGAAAATCCGGCAGCACCTCCCCTAAGGGTAAGACTAACCAAAAAATTACCTGCACTGAAAACACACTTCTATGTTCATCCCCTTATTCCTCCCACAATACTACAAATTGATTCCACAAATTTACAGCACTCCAAATAACAACAGCAGCAACCCAGTGCATAAATAACAGTATACAGAGCATTATACAGATAAATGTGGAATTTATACAATGACAGATAAGAAGCAATACAGGATAGAGTGGAAAAAAGGAAGAAATACTTCTTGAACCTTCGACAACGAACTGAGACGTTGGGCTCGCCTCGGACAATCAACGTCTCCAACCTGGACCTAGGGGAACGGAGTTTAAGAGTGTGAGATGCTAATCATCTCAGTGAGTGACCCTATCTACTGTACACCTTTAATATTAATAATATACCAAATAAAAGGATTTAATTAATTGATACCGAACAATTAAATAAATAAATAAATAAACATTTGAAGTAGTACTTTCTCTCAAAACCCTCACTATTCATTCTGTTGGAAATGTTCCCCTTTTAAAACATTTTCACAAAACCCGATATTCGTACCTCCCGAAAACCAAGGGATCAAACCATTTGATAAACAATAAATAAATAAATACCCCAATATGTAACTAAAATGTAATAAATTATAATAAATAATTTTTTGAACACCTTTGGGGTTTGAAACTTTATCTGAAAATTACACTTGAAGCACCACACCATATACCAGTGATGCCCTCCGATACCCAGCGTCCCGAGCACCGACTGGCGGGGAGATTAAAGAGAGAAACTTGCAAACGGCACTTCGGCGTCCCGACAGTACCGCTGCTGAAACCGTCATCCCGGCCAAGGGAGGGGCGGCTGTGGCCAATATCAAACTTGCCTGCCCATGGTCCAATGGCAACCACGGAAGACATAATACTTGCGCGCTAAACCACATAATACTTGCGCGCTACCACGTGTCCATACACCAGAACACCAATACTGTATGAGTGCATCTAAAACAATTATTATTAACCAACCGTACCATTTTCCAAAATTACCGTGGGAAATATATCAAAATTTCACACTTACCATCCCACATATTTTTATTTAACAACCGGTACGAAAACATCGATAACAAATAAACCATAATTTTCTCGTAATACGAGGTTCAACAGATAAAATACCCTAGGCATAATTATAAAATTAAACCACCAATTTAACAAATATTTTCATAAAATATTTAAACCAATTATGCCCAAAATAATACTTAAAACCACGTACGACTATTACCGAAATATACTTTGCTCATGCATGATAAATAAATTAAATCACAATAAAACCATAACTAAATTGTATCGCATGAGCATAATTTAAATACCAATTAAACATAATTAATTGCCCAAAAATGATATAAAATCCAGACACAATTAATTACTGAAAATACTTACTCATGTGTAACAAATACCATTTAATCACAATAAAATAATAATCGAAAATTTCTTAATGACCCCTAAATTTCCGTTTAGCACCAATGGGTAAATATATATAAAATAATATTTTTCCCGATTATATTTAAAATACGCCACAAGAGCACAAATTACAGATATCGATTCAACACCAAATAAATATAATTAATTGCCCAAAATAGATTTCAAGGTGGGTCACTCACCTGGAGCACGCAATTAAACCATGATCCACCAAGGGATCAATTCCATGACTCACCCGTGCTCCTAGAGCAAAATTCACACACACAGTCAAATAAATTAATATTTTAATCGGGTAATAATACCCGGTACCCGGGGGGGTCAAACACAAACGTTATCCAAGATAGTCGAATAATATACCGAATCGAAGCTTGAGCGACGAGGATTACAAATCCGGTCTCCATCGATCTCAATTCCGCCGGAGGTGGCCAGAATTTGGCCGGAAAGCTTCGGCCGGTTTTGATCCCTTCGTATCTTGCAAATCGACGGGAGTTGAGTTGATTGGAGCTCAGAATCGGAATCAGAGGGTCCAAATTAGTGGGAAAGGACCGGTTGCACGACCGGTGGCTGCCGGAAAATGGGCAAACCAGCGACACATCGGTCGTCGGCATTGGAGGCCGATCCCGGCGCGTCCGCTGGCCATTCGGCCGGAGATTTGGCCGTCGGTGTCGCCCAGCTGCGGGCTTTCACGTCGGCCGGCGCGTGAGTGGTTCCGGTGGCCGAAAAATGTGCAGCAGGGAGAGAGAGAGAGAGAGACGGGCGGTGGGAAGGAAGAAAGAAAGAAAGAAAGAAGAAGAAGAAGAAGGATCGGGCCCCCTGGCCCTTTTTTCCCACGTGGGGGAAAAGAAAAGAAAAAGGAAAATAAAATAAAATAAAAATAATTAAATAATTAAATAATTAAATAATTAAATAATAATAAAAACAATATTATATAAAATAATAATAAAATAATATGATATTAAACACGGTTGACATGTGGCATCTCACCATGGTGACACATGGTCACATTTGTTAAGTCACACGTGGCACATCGTTACACGTTCAAAAATAATATTAAAATAATACGGTGTTTGAAAAACTCTACAGGTCCATAACTTCCAAACCACATGTCCAAATCGGACGTGCCGCTAGTCTACGGACTCGTATCAACGAGCACTTCACAACCATGCATGAGTCAACGCTCAACTTTGCATGACTAAAAAGTCAACTCTGGCACCCCTTGGACAGTTTGGACCTCAACTTGCTTTGCTCATAACTTTCAAACCGTAGCTCCGTTTTTAACGTGCTACTAGTCTACAAACTCGTGACAACGTGTACTTTGTAAAGGTACCTCAGTCAACCTAGAATTCCAATCGGGTCAAAAAGTCAACTTTTGACCCCTTCGGTCAACGGTCAACAGTCAACCTCGGTCAACGTGCGAAAATTCCGACATGGTTCGGGACGGGGTGTTACAATGGACCTCATGTATATATATATATAAAAGTAAAAAGAATCTGCTTGGCAGTGAGTCCTATGTATATATAAAAGCCACATAAACATTTGATCCATACGGTAATTAATGATTTTCTTCACTACTAAAAAGTACAATTGTCATCAAGCCACATAAAAATTATATTTGTCACCAATGATGACTGTCTCCACCTTACATGACAATGAATTCCATATATATATATATATAAGTAAAAAGAATCTACTTAGCAATAAATCCCATGTATATATAAAATCTATATAAATATTGGACCAACTGTCATGCAGGGTGATTAAGGATTTTCTTCGCTACTAAAAGTAAAATTGTCACCAAGCCACTTCTATCTGGATGTGAAACCGATTAATAATCATTTATGATTTAACCCATAATTTTGTGAGCTTCTAGTTTGGTTTTATATTTGGTTTAAATAAAAATGAAGAGGAATATCCTCTGTTTGTTTCCCGAGAAAGTCAATAACAGAAACGAAATAAATTCTGAGTAATTTGACTTTCATGAATTGTCCTTTTGCCTCTGATTTTTGTTCTTCGCGCTCTCGGTTTGGTTCAGCATTTTGGACATTTTCATTTCGAAGGAACTTAGCTCCAATTTTCTGTGCTCTGGGATTGGTATTTCGACTTTCTCTGCATTTGACAATTTACAATCAATTTCTTTCATCAATTTTTACAAAATCTCTCTCTCTTTTTTTTTTTTTTTTTTTTTTGGTTTCATTCCCTTCTATGCAGATAAAACTTTACAGTATCTCGATTCTAATTTTTTAATTTTTATTCTTTGTATGATTTTATTCTTATTCAAGAATGAGCATTTCTTTAGTTATGAATCTCTAATATTCTTATTCATTAAAAAAAGAAAAGAAAAGAAAAGAAAGTTAAATTTATTTTATTGAATGCCTTTTTTGGAAAAAGGCAATATCATGGCTTTTATTTATGTTATACAGGTTCACAATCAGTAAAGTGAACTAGGTGTAATATTCTGCTTATTATTATTGTTATTATTGGTCATTGATTTTACATATGAAATATTAGATTCTTTGCTTTTTGATATATATCATAGATATATCGGGCAAACAGGGGCATGCTCTAAATTTTATATGAGAGGGATGGCAGTGTACAGAGAAGAAACCAAAAGATAATTAAAGAAGCTTCAGCTTTAATGATCATTTTCTGCATTCTTGATTTACATTTGCTATTTTTATACTATATTGTTGTAATAAGATGTTCCTTGGTGCAGTCAAGCATTTTGAACGACTTCAGGTCCCATTTGGATCAAAGAAGTTGTAAGTGCGTAGGTGCTGCCAAAATGATTCACAAATTTTCAATTGCTGAACATTTATTTTGAAGCAATTTAGAAATTTTTCTCTCTTACTTGTTCAATTTTTTCTCATCTTTGAGATGTATTTAGTTGACACTTTTAGTATGGTTATTATTTATATTTTTAAAATATTTTTTGCTTTTTATTTTTTTATATTTTGTGCTTGAACAATTTCAATTGATTGACGTTTTGTTTGCCATGTAAATTAGGCAGATGGTTATCACAATGCTGACATCGTGGATTTTATGGTACTATCGTGGACTAGTTCTAAAATATATTCTTGCTCAATAAGAGATTTAGAAATCTGAAAATTTACAATAATTTTATACTTTTGCTCATAGAAATGAATAGTATATTTCTTGATGCTGTTGGAACAATCCAATTTAATCTAAATGGGGGGATCGCTCATAGGAAACTGTGACAGCTCAGACCATCCGCATGAGATATTGTCCTCTTATTTTTGGGGTCTGGGGAATCCTTTTACAGCCCATCCCTCAAGGTCTCCTTTTGGGGTCCAGCATCCTCACTGGCACACCGATTCGAATCCGGCTATGAGATATTTCCCTTTTCTCTTTGGGGTCTGGGGAATCCTCTTACAACCCAGCCCTAAAGGTCTCCATTTGGGGTCCAGCGTCCTCGCTGGCACATCGATCCGAATCCGGTTATCAGATATTGTCCTCTTCTCTTTGGGGTCTGGGGAATCCTCTTACAACCCAGCCCTCAAGGTCTCCCCTTGGGGTCCAGCATCCTCACTGGCACACCAGGTCTCCCCTTGGAGTCCAGCATCCTCGCTGGCACACCGATCCGAATCCGGCTATGAGATATTGTCCTCTTCTCTTTGGGGTCTGGGGAATCCTCTTACAACTCAGCCCCCAAGGTATTCCCTTCTTACAACCCAACCTTCCTCGCTGGCATACCGATTTGAATCCGGCTCTGATACCATCTGTGACAGCCTAAACCACCCGTATGAGATATTGTCCTCTCTGGACCTAGGGAATCCTCTTAGAATCCAGCTCTCAAGATTTTAAAAGGCCTCTCAAGAGAAAGATATCCACACCCACTTAAAAGGAGTGTTTCGTTCCCCTTTACAACGGATGTGGAACTTCACAAAACACAAAAATTATTTTTTTACTTTTTTATTTTTTTTATTTTTTGGGTATTTTCAATAATGACCTTTTTGATTCTGGTAAATATCATGTAATAATGGGATTTGCAGGTTTTAGATGACTGATATGTAAAACATGTTCTAGAAGGCCCTAAGTACATGTTTGAAAGACAGGCTTCATAACTGTAAGACTACGATTTTAATATGTGTATTGAGTGCTCTAATTCTCAATTTTTTACAGGTGTGGTCTGCACCAAATTATTCTTTTAGTCCTGGGGATGTTGCTTCCATATTGTGCTTCGATGAGCATATGATACAAGCTTTTTGCATGATATCCTTTAATATTTGCTCTTATCTTGCAAAAATTACACAGATTGTATCCATATACTGTGCAGAATTAATTGTAAGAATATACTCAATTTTACAACAAAGTGTAGATTTGGGAATTATATAAATTTAATTTGTAGTACACTATTGCTTGGAGTTGGAGCTTCAAGAGTTTCTTTTACTGGGCAGTGGTGTCAGGACCCGTCCAGAATTCCTCTCCGGAACCATAGACAAGCCCTGATCACAGAGAAATACCACCGAACCTTCCAACGGAAAATCTGGCAGCACCTCCCTTAAGGGTAGGACTTACCAAAAATTACCTGCACTGAAAACACACTTCTATATTCATCCCCTTATACCTCCCACAAAACTATAAATTGATTCCACAAATTTACAGCATTTCACAACAATAACAGCAACCCAGTGCATAAATAAAACATAGGTGTCCAAATAGTATACAGAGCTTCATGAAGTGCTATTCAATAGAAAATACAACAAAGATGAAAGAAATAATACAACTGAAATGAACGAGTATAAAAGTACTTCTCGAAACACGATAGCGGGGGAGAATTGGTTCGCCCCGGAAGAACGTCTACCACCTCTTGCACCTAAGGGAACGGAACTTAAAAACGTGAGATGCTAATCATCTCAATGAGTGACCCTAGCTACTGAACACCTTTAATATTACCAATAATAATATAACAAATAAGTGAAATTAAGTAATACCGGCAAATAATAACAGTTGAAAATAATAATTTCTTTCAAAACTCTCACTAATCACTCCGTTGGAAATATTCTCTTTTTAAAACATTTTCACAAAACCCGATATTCGTATTTCCTGAAAATCAAGGGATCAAACAGTTTAATCAACAATAAATAAATAAATACCCCAAATATAGTTAAAATGTAATAAATCATAATAAATAATTTTTGAACACTTTTGGGGTTTAAAACTTTATCTGAAAATTACACTTGACACACCACACCATATACCGGTGATGCCCTCCGATACCTAGCATCCTGAGCACCGACTGGCGGGGAGATTAAAGAGAGAAACTTGCAAACGGCACTTCGGCGTCCCGACAGTACCGCTGCTGAAACCGTCATCCCGGACAAGGAGGGGGGCGGCTGTGTCCAATATCAAACTTGCCTGCCCACGGTCCAAAGGCAACCACGGGAGACATAATACTTGCGCGCTAACCATATACATACACCAGAACACCAATACTGTATGAATGCTAGGGATGTCAATGGGGCGGGGCGGGGCCGATTTTTCAAAATCCCATCCCCGTCCCCGCAGGGAATTTTACATCCCATCCCCGTGATTTTCCCCGTTTCTTTAGGTGCGGGGCGGGATCGGGGATTTTGCGGGGCGGGGACGGGGCGGGACGGTTTTCCCCATTTTGTTTTTTAATTGATATTTTTTTAAAAAATTTATATAAAAAATTTATTTTATGATATAAAGAAAATGACTACAATGCAATAAAAATATTTTACGTAAGAAAATGATTTTACGTAAATAAAATTTTATAAAAAAAAATAATAAATAAATATATATATATATCAAGGCGGGTTCGGGGCGGGGTTATTATTCCCTGTCCCCGGCCCGTCCCCGACTTGTTTTTTAGGCATTTGCCCCGAGCCCGCATGTCTAGCAAGGGTCGGCCGGAAATTTGGACGATTCCGGCGGCCGATCGTTTTCTCTCTCTCTCTCTTTCTCTCTCTTCCCCGACTTTTTTGCCAAATAAAAGCCATTGTGGGTGACACTGTTCATCCACGTGGACCAATAAGGTGATGACAGGTGGCGTTACTGTGCATTTAAGCCAGATATAATAAAATATTACGGTATCCGGCGAACTTCAAACGTCCATAACTTTTTAACCAGATGTCCAATTTAAGCGTGCCGCTAGTCTATGAACTCGTATCGACGAGTACTTTACAACCATACAAGAGTCAAAACAAAATTACACAACAACAAAAAGTCAACTCCCGACACCTTTTGGATAGTTTGCACCTCAACTTGTTTTGCTCATAACTTTCAAACCGTAGCTCCGTTTTTTATGTGCTACTAGTCTATGAACTCGGGGCATCATGCACTTCGCCACGGTACCCTAGTCAACTAGAAACTTCAACTAGAACAAAAAGTCATCTTTTGACCCACTCGGTCAACGGTCAACCTCGATCAACGTGCACGAATTCCGATGTGATTTGGGTCGGGGTGTTACAAGTGGTGGGTGGGGTTTAAAGCCTAAAGGGAATGACTAGACTAACTGTCAGGACCCGTCCAGAATTCCTTCCCCGGAACCCTAGAAAAGCCCTGATCTCAGGGAAACCCTACTGGACCCTCCAATGGAAAATCCGGCAGAATCTCCCTTAAGGGATTTACTTACCACAAATTACCTGCACTGAAAAACACACTTCTAAAAAACATCCCCTTATTCCTCCCACAATACTACAAAATGATTCCATAAATTTCAGCACTTCGAAAGATAACAGCAACTCAGTGCAATAAAGAACAACTACACGTCCAATACAGTATATAGAGCATTATACAACAAATGTGGAATTAATAAAATGACAGATAAGGAAGCAATACAAGACAGAGAGGAAAAAAGGGAAGAAAAACTTCTTGAACCTTCGGCAACGAACTGAGACGTTGGACTCGCCCCGGACAATCAACGTCTCCAACCTGGACCTAGGGGAACGGAATTTAAGAGTGTGAGATACTAATCATCTCAGTGAGTGACCCTAACTACTGAACACCTTTAATAATAATATTATAAAAATAAAGGAATTTAATTAACCAGTACCGAACAATTAAATAAATAAATAAATAAATAAACAATTGAAGTAATACTTTATCTCAAAACCCTCACTATTCACTCCGTTGGAAATGTTCCCGTTTTAAAAACATTTTCACAAAACCCGATGTACGTACTCCCCGAAAACCAAGGGACCAAATAATTTAATAAACAACAAATAAATAAATAAATACCCCAAATATAAATAAACTGCAATAAATTATAATAAATAATTTTAGAACACCTTTGGGGTTTAAAACATTATTTGCAATTTACATCGATGCACCACACCATATACCGGTGATGCCCTCCGATACCCAGCGTCCCGAGCATCGACTGGTGGGGGGTTAAAGAGAGAAACCTGCAACGGCACTTCGGCGTCCCGACAGTACCGCTGCTGAAACCATCACCCGGCCAAGGAGGGGGGCGGCTGTGTCCAATATCAAACTTGCCTGCCCACGGTCCAATGGCAACCACGGGAGACATAATACTTGCGCGCTAACCATATACATACACCAGAACACCAATACTGTATGAATGCTAGGGATGTTAATGGGGCGGGGCGGGGCCGGTTTTTCCAAATCCCGTCCCCGTCCCCGCAGGGAATTTTACATCCCATCCCCGTTTCTTTAGGTGCGGGGCGGGATCGGGGATTTTGCGGGGCAGGGACGGGGTGGGACGGTTTTCCCCATTTTGTTTTTTAATTGATATTTTTTTAAAAAATTTATATAAAAAAATTATTTTATGATTAAAATATAAAGAAAATGACTACAATGCAATAAAAATATAATAAAATACATCAAGGAACAAATTTACAATTATAATAAAATACATATTTAAAAAAAAAATAAAAACAAATAAGAAAATGATTTTACATAAATAAAATTTTATAAAAAAAAAATAATAAATAAATAAATATATATATATATATCGGGGCGGGGTTATATTCCCCGTCCCCGGCCCGTCCCCGACTCGTTTTTTAGGCATTTGCCCCGAGCCCGCCCCGTTAGGGGCGGTGCACCGCGGTTTTGGGGATGGGTAGGGCAAATTGACATCCCTAATGAATGCGTCTAAAAATAATTATTAAATCAACCGTACCGTTTTTCCAAAATTACCGTGGGAAATATACCAATTTTCACATTTACCATCCCACATATTTTCATTTAACAACCTGGTATGGAAACATCGATAACCAATAAAACAATAATTTTTCTCGTAATACGAGGTTCAACAAATAAAATACCGTGAGCATAATTATAGAATTAAACCACCAATTTAAACAAATATTTTCATAAAATATTTAAACCAATTATGCCCAAAAAATAATACTTAAAACCACTTACGATTATTACTGAAATATACTTTCCTCATGCATAATAATTAAAATTAAATCACGATAAAATAATAATTAAATCGCACCACATGAGCATAATTCAAATACCAATGAAACACCAATTAAACATAATTAATTGCCCCAAAATATTTTTAAAGGTGGGTCACTCACCTTAAGCGCATAAATCAGCTAAGAGCCTCCGCAGGATCAACTCCACTACTCGTACGCGCACCTAAAACATCCACAGTACACCAACCAAATATATTAATATTTTAATCGGATAACTCCCAAATGGGTACTCGGGGAACGAACACAAACGACAACTAAAAATTACGAATAATATACCGAATCGAAGTTTGAGTGATGAGGATCACGAATTTGGTCTTACTTCCCGGAGATCGGACCCGAGGTGGCCGGAATCTCGCCGGAAAGCTTTCGGGATTCGATTCCTCAATTCTTCCAAACCGTCCCGAATTGGCAGAAAAGGATGCCGGATTTAGATTCAGGGGGTTGGAATCAGTGGACAGGGACCGGCGGTGCAACTGGGTACTCCCTGGAACAGTGACTTCCGGCGAGCTGCTGCGGTCACCGGCAACTGTCGCCGGCGGCGGCGCATGCGGTGGCCGTTGGCTGAGATTTTTGGCGGTTTTGTAGATCAAGGGGAGAGGATTCCAACGGGACCGGCGGTGAGGCAAATAGAGGCCGGACGGCGGAGAGATCGGGGTTTGAAGATTTTAAGAGTGTGAGATGCTAATCATCTCAGTGAGTGACCCTAACTACTGAACACCTTTAATAATAATAATATAAAAATAAAGGAATTTAATTAACAAGTACCGAACAATTAAATAAATAAATAAATAAACAATTGAAGTAATACTTTCTCTCAAAACCCTCACTATTCACTCCGTTGAAAATGTTCCCCTTTTAAAAACATTTTCACAAAACCCGATGTACGTACTCCCCGAAAACCAAGGGACCAAATAATTTAATAAACAACAAATAAATAAATAAATACCCCAAATATAAATAAACTGCAATAAATTATAATAAATAATTTTAGAACACCTTTGGGCTTTAAAACATTATTTACAATTTACACCGACACACCACACCATATACCGGTGATGCCCTCCGATACCCAGCGTCCCGAGCACCGACTGGTGGGGGGTTAAAGAGAGAAACCTGCAACGGCACTTCGGCGTCCCAACAGTACCGCTGCTGAAACCATCACCCGGCCAAGGAAGGGGGCGGCTGTGCACAACAATAACCTTGCCTGCCCACGGTCCAATGGCAACTCACGGGTGAAGTAATAACCACGCGCTAAACCACATAATAACCGCGCGCTACCACGTGTCCATACACCATACACCAGATGATACGAACCTAGGATGACCTGCTCCTAAACCCATATTATATTAGCCCGGATCTTAATTAAGTTCAAGTTCTAATGGAATGGACCTCAACCCCTAACCAACCTGTGGTTAGAAACCTTGGTATAATGTAGACGCCACAATAGGGGATGGAAAACCTATTGATAAGTCAAGCTAAAACAACCAATTCTCTAATGGTGTTTTAGGTGTTCTCAAAGAACAAAGAGATAATTAATCTCACAAGTATTTTTTTAATCAAATCAAAGTTGTATTATTATTGAAAAATAAGCCTTTAAATAGGCTTGAAAGAAACAAAATAAACCCTAAAAAATAATTCAAAACCGGACTCCTATAGGAATTAGGAAACTTGACCGAATTCTAATATGTCCTAAACTAAGTTTCCTAAACTAAATTTGATTAATTAATTCCTTTATTCTGAATTAGGAATTAATTAATTTACAATGAAAATAATAAAATAATAACTTTCCTAAACTTATTTGTCCAGAAAATAAATAAATAAAAACTAAAAAGTAATGGTAGTTTCCTAAAACAAAAAGTAGAATAAAATTAGGAAACTATAATACTAGATTTTTTGACTAATTTGACTTTGACCAATCTTTGACCTCTTTGAGCTCCAAATCATCTTCTAGATGCTTTTTAGGATGCCAAATAAGCTGAATATGAAGTCCCACACGTTGCCCATGCTTGGAAAAATAAGAAAAGGCTAATACAGTAAAATACAGTAAAGCCAGCAAGCAATACAGCAAATTCGGCCAAATTGTTGATGCTGTCCGTACAAGCCCTTTTTGATTGCATTTGAGGCTGCTTTAACTTGATTCCATGACCTCTTAGGCATATGTATTGAACCCATAAATCATTGGAACCATTTCATGCTTCCCGGACTCCAAAAATGTACCAAAACCATCACCCGGGTCCGTATCGGCTTCTATTGCTTGTATGAGTAAAACAGGCCTTGGTTCTTTAGATATGGCCAACCCCTCTTGACTATGACTTATTCCTTGTATGAAGACAGCAAGATTGTCCTTGAACTTCTTGGCTTGGGCCCTAGTGATCGGTCCCACCTTCATTTGTATTGGGTCAGCACCCCAGCGGGTTGTCGGTCGAGCAGTCTCGGGTGGATTCGCATCATTCCCCTCCTCTTGAAAAGGATTTGTCCTCAAATCGAAGTCATCACCTGCAGCAAAAGGAGATAAATCAGCAACATTAAAGGTGGCACTAACACCATACTCACCCGGTAGATCAAGTTTGTAGGCATTGTCGTTTATCCTCTCCAAAACTTGGAAATGTCCATCACCCCTTGGCATGAGTTTTGATTTCCTTTGTTCGGGGAATCTTTCTTTCCTTAAATGCAGACACACCCAATCTCCAGGTTCAAACACTATTGACTTTCGGCCTTGATTAGCCACCCTTGCATATTGCTCGGTCCTCCTCTCAATGTTTGCTCGGGTCTTCTCATGAATCTGCTTTACAAAATCAGCTTTTTGTTTTCCATCTAGATTAGCACGCTCACTTAAAGGCAAAGGTGTTAAATCTAATGGAGTCAAAGGATTAAAACCATAAACAATTTCAAATGGAGTAAATTTAGTTGCTGAATGTAAAGACCTATTATATGCAAATTCAACATGTGGCAAACATTCTTCCCAAGTCCTTAAATTTCTACTAATTAATGCTCTCAACAATGCAGACAAGGTTCTATTTACTACTTCGATTTGTCCATCAGTTTGTGGATGACAAGTAGTTGAAAATAAAAGCTTAGTACCTAATTTAGCCCACAATGTTTTCCAAAAATAGCTTAAGAACTTAGCATCCCTATCCGACACAATAGTTCTTGGCATTCCATGCAATCTCACAATTTCCTTGAAAAATAAGTTAGCAATATTGGATGCATCATCAGTTTTGTTACATGCAATAAAATGTGCCATCTTAGAAAACCTATCTACTACAACAAATATTGAATCCTTACCTGTCCTTGACCTAGGCAACCCAAGAATAAAATCCATAGACAAATCTACCCAAGGATAGGTAGGAATCGGCAAAGGCTTATACAATCCATGCGGTTTCAATGTTGATTTTGTTTTTCGGCACTTCAAACATCTTTCACAAATTCTCTCAACACATCTCCTCATGTTAGGCCAATAAAAATGTTCTTGCAGCAAGGATAAAGTTTTTAAAACACCAAAATGACCCATTAAACCACCCCCATGACCTTCCCGAACCAATAATTCCCTAATACTACAAT
Source organism: Ziziphus jujuba (assembly GCF_031755915.1). Taxonomy (NCBI): domain Eukaryota; kingdom Viridiplantae; phylum Streptophyta; class Magnoliopsida; order Rosales; family Rhamnaceae; genus Ziziphus; species Ziziphus jujuba. The sequence continues at coordinate 13,503,954 of NC_083380.1, read as the reverse complement.
TAGGCACACAAAGTTTATTTTCCTTAAATAAATATCCCTCAAATATGTAAAATTTATTAAATCCATGTTTCAAACAGGTTTTAAAAATTTCTCCAAAGTCACTATCATGCTCATAAAGTTCTTTCAATTGTTCAAATCCAAGCAACCTAGCATCTAAAGTAGAAAAGAGCACATACCTTCGGGATAATGCATCGGCAACCACATTTTCCTTACCTTTTTTGTAGCGGATCACATATGGAAATGTTTCAATAAACTCAATCCACTTAGCATGCCTTCGGTTGAGCTTTCCTTGACCCTTGATATGCTTCAAAGACTCATGATCTGTATGAATCACAAACTCCTTTGGCATAAGATAATGCTGCCACATCTCCAAAGCCCTCACCAAAGCATACATCTCCTTGTCATAAGTCGGGTAGTTTAGGGCAGCTCCATTCAATTTTTCACTAAAGTAGGCTATGGGCCTTCCTTCTTGCATTAAAACAGCTCCAATACCTACACCCGAAGCATCACACTCAATTTCAAAAGTCTTAGAAAAATTTGGCAAAACTAACAAAGGTGCATTACACAATTTTTCTTTCAACAAATTAAAAGATTTTTCTTGTACTTCCCCCCATTTGAAGCCAACATTCTTCTTGACAACTTCATTCAATGGTGCTGCTATGGTACTAAAATCCTTGACAAATCTTCGGTAAAAGCTTGCCAAGCCATGAAAGCTCCTCACTTGGGTGATAGAAGTAGGAACCGGCCACTCTTGAATTGCTTTCACCTTAGCTTGGTCAACTTTGATTCCTGCAGCACTTACTACAAAACCTAGAAACACAAGCTCTTCTTTGCAAAATTCACATTTTTTAATGTTAGCAAATAATCTTTCCTTTCTAAGAACTTGCAAAACTTGCCTAAGTTGATCTACATGGTCATCCAAATTTCGGCTATATATTAGAATGTCATCAAAATAAACAACCACAAATTTACCAATAAATGGACGCATTACATGATTCATAAGCCTCATGAAAGTACTAGGTGCATTGGATAATCCAAAAGGCATAACTAACCATTCATACAGCCCATATTTAGTTTTGAATGCGGTTTTCCATTCATCACCTTCTTTCATCCTAATTTGGTGATAACCACTCCTAAGATCAATTTTTGTAAACATGCAAGCACCATGCAACTCATCAAGCATATCATCTAATCTAGGAATGGGATGTCTATATTTGATGGTAATATTATTTATAGCCCTACAATCAACACACATTCTCCAAGAACCATCCTTTTTAGGTACCAACAAAACAGGAACAGCACATGGACTTAAACTCTCACGAATGTATCCTTTATCAAGCAAATCACTTACCTGTTTTTGCAGCTCCTTTGTTTCTTCGGGATTGCTCCTATAAGCTGGTCTATTTGGTATGGCAGCCCCTGGAACAAAGTCAATTTGATGTTCTATCCCTCGAATAGGTGGTAGTCCACTTGGAATCTCATTTGGGAAGACATCTCCAAATTCCTTCAAAAGAGAAATCATTGAACTTGGCAATTCAAGTTCTTCAAAGTTAGTTTGATCATTAAAATAATTTTCTTTGTAAAGCATGACCAGAAAAGGTTTCTTACACTCAATAACCTTATGAATATCCCCTAAACTCAAATAAAAATTCTGGTTTTTCCTCTCTTTTATTTCTTTTCTTTTTCTTTCCTCGGTTTGGCTCTCATTAGCGGAAATTTCCAGATTTTTTGTGCTTTCGGGTTTGCTCTCTTTTCTCACCCCTCTCTCAACTTTTTCTTGATCTTTCCACTCAATATGAACCTTAGAAACCTTACCTTGGTCAGCAACCTCAATCTTACCTTCTTGAAAGGATGGGGAAGCCGTTGGTGCCATACTTGCTTTTTCCTTGAGCTTTTCGGCTTCTCTCCTTTGTTGCATTTGTAATTGGTCTTTGTAAACCTCTTTAGGAGATAATGGTTCCAGCTTGACCTTCTTCCCTTTAAACCTGAAAACAATACTATTTTCTCAACCAAAATGAGTAGCATCTTTATCAAATTGCCATGGTCTACCTAATAGTATATGTCCAGCAATCATGGGTACAATATCACATAAAACTACATCCTCATATCTACCTATATTAAATTTTACTTTGGCTTGTTTGTTTACTTTCATCTCACCACTATCATTAAGCCATTGTAATCTATAAGGTTCTGGATGTTTAATTGTTTTCAAGCCTAATTTATCAACTACAAGATTACTTATCACATTAGTACAACTCCCACTATCTATAATCATGCTACAAATTTTACCTTGTATTTCGCAGCGAGTGTGGAAGATGTTTTCTCTTTGTATCTGATCTTCATCCTTATAGACAGCAAGTACTCTCCTTGAAACCAAGCTCAACTCGGCATTAGATGTATCTACAGGTTCGGCTTCATCTTCATTGAAATCCTCCTCTTGCTCGGTTTCAGCCCCACTTTCTTCACTTGCAGATTCCAGCTCACCATCACCCTTTAATACCATGATTCTTCTATTTGGGCATTGGCTGGCTATGTGTCCTCTTCCTTGGCACTTAAAACAAATTATTTCTCTGGATTTTTAAGGTTTAGGATCAGATTTTATCTCACCTCTAAGTGCTTGGACAGATTCGGTCTTGACCTCCCTTCTTGGCCGGTTGGTAGTTTCTTCTCCTAATTTCGGCTTTAACTTGTTTTCATAAGTGGAATTGTTTTTCCAGCCACTTGAACTTGTCCTTCCACTGCTAAAAACTCCTCCAAACCGTGTACTAACACCCCTCCTCTTGAATTGGTTCTCAAGCTTAATTGCTACATGCAACATCTCCTCCAATTCCAAGTATTGTTGTAATTCAAGTTGGTTGGCAATGTCTCGGTTTAACCCTCCAAGAAATCTTGCCATGGTTGCCTCCCTATCCTCATTCATATTCAGCCTCATCATTAACATCTCCATCTCTTTGTAATAATCCTCCACGGACCTACTTCCTTGAGACAAAGATTGAAGCCTTTGATGCAGCAACCTATGGTAATGGGATGGCACAAACCGCTTCCTCATGGCTCCTTTCATTTGTCGCCATGTTGTAATTAAGTCATCACCAACTCTCCTTCGGGTGCTTTGCTCATTTGTCCACCATTGGAGTGCATAATGGCCAAACTCCATTGCTGCCAACTTCACCTTCTTACCTTCCGAATAGTTGTGGCAGTCAAAAATCATCTCCATTTTTTCTTCCCACTCCAAATAAGCTTCGGGATCACTTTTACCCATAAAAGGTGGGATGTTAACCTTGATATTTCCCAAATCATCATCTGTATCTTCCCTCCTATATCTCCCATGACCAGCTCTATCTTGGACAGCAAAGGTTTCGTCCATACCTTCCTTAAAGTCGCCGTCGAATGGCTCCTCATCAAAGTCCTCTCTCGGCCTCTCGCGACCTCCTCGTCCTCGGCCTCGTCCTCCATGGAATTCTTGCCTATTTCTTGTATTCGGCCTTCCTTGTGAGGCTTCTAGTCTTCCCACTCTTTGATTTACATGCTCAACTTGAGCACTAACCCGCTGTATTGATTCCAAAACAACTCTCATGTCCACTTGGTCTCCACTCCCGGTAGCTCGGTCATCGCCATGGAATACTACGGACTCTTCCTCATTGATCCTCAAGGGTGGATCCCCTCTTCTTATTCTAGAATCTGCCATGTTAGTAAAATACTGCAAAAATAAAATAAATCCTCACAATATTCACTCCCTCACGTGTTTCACTCAAACAAGGTCTCGACACTCGTGTTTGCACACTAGTTTTGGCTTTTACCCTCTTTTAAGCTCACACACTCTTGCCTTTTTCCACTCAATGAATTATCTCAAAGTTCTAATTAAAACACCCACAAAACAGCAATTAGATCACTAGTATGTTTTAATTAAAATTATCAACAAACAGTAAGCAAAAAGTAGTTAATACCGAAAGAATCCAACAAATCCTAATTTTTCGGCTTTCTAGACAAGAAAACACAAAATAATGGGAAAACGTTGGAATTTTTAAAAACTGCACCAGATGGTAGTAGATTATGAGTTCAAGAATAGAATTCTAGAAAAAGAAATTCAAATACGAACAAGAATCAAAGAGAACAAAAATATAGAAAAGTGTTGGTTGTTGTTCATGTAATTCAAGTTTTGTATCAATTCCTTTAACTAATTTTAATCCAAAAAATTTAAACACCCAAAATCCAAATATCCAGAAGCAAAAAATAATTTCCCAGCAACTCAAATATTGAATAAATAATCAAAAAACCAGCAGCTCCAACAAATTTCCAGCAAACAAATCAAACTCCAACAAACTGAAATATTTTTCTTTTTTCTTTTTTTTTTTTTTTATTCGGCTTTACCTCTTTTTTTTTTCTTTTTTTTTTTCACTCACAGAACATAAACAACTGCAGTGGCAAGAATAATTACCAAAATTGCAATTCCAACTCCAAAACAAACACCAAACCCGTGACCTCCAAATAAACACAAATGTGCAGTTTTTTTTTTTTCTTTTTTTTTAATGTTGCCGCAAACTCTTTTTTTTTCTTTCTTTTTTTTCTTTTTTTTTTTTTTGAATATATGAATGAAAATTTATAAGACTAAAACAGCAAAGGAAAATCAACAAAAACCAAAATTATCAAGAACAATGATAAAAGACAACCAACAAATTAGGAAACAAAAATACGATAAAACTAGGAAACCTAATTCAACTAGGAATGAAATTTTTTTTTTTTTTTTTATAAGATGCAGAACGTGTATGGGATGGATGCAACCTTAACCTAATGCTAAAATTGCAGAATAACACAAAACAAATAAAACAAATAAGGATAGATCAAACCTGAACAAAACTTAGCTCTGATACCAAATGATACGAACCTAGGACGACCTGCTCCTAAACCCATATTATATTAGCCCGGATCTTAATTAAGTTCAAGTTCTAATGGAATGGACCTCAACCCCTAACCAACCTGTGGTTAGAAACCTTGGTATAATGTAGACGCCACAATAGGGGATGGAAAACCTATTGATAAGTCAAGCTAAAACAACCAATTCTCTAATGGTGTTTTAGGTGTTCTCAAAGAACAAAGAGATAATTAATCTCACAAGTATTTTTTTAATCAAATCAAAGTTGTATTATTATTGAAAAATAAGCCTTTAAATAGGCTTGAAAGAAACAAAATAAACCCTAAAAAATAATTCAAAACCGGACTCCTATAGGAATTAGGAAACTTGACCGAATTCTAATATGTCCTAAACTAAGTTTCCTAAACTAAATTTGATTAATTAATTCCTTTATTCTGAATTAGGAATTAATTAATTTACAATGAAAATAATAAAATAATAACTTTCCTAAACTTATTTGTCCAGAAAATAAATAAATAAAAACTAAAAAGTAATGGTAGTTTCCTAAAACAAAAAGTAGAATAAAATTAGGAAACTATAATACTAGATTTTTTGACTAATTTGACTTTGACCAATCTTTGACCTCTTTGAGCTCCAAATCATCTTCTAGATGCTTTTTAGGATGCCAAATAAGCTGAATATGAAGTCCCACACGTTGCCCATGCTTGGAAAAATAAGAAAAGGCTAATACAGTAAAATACAGTAAAGCCAGCAAGCAATACAGCAAATTCGGCCAAATTGTTGATGCTGTCCGTACAAGCCCTTTTTGATTGCATTTGAGGCTGCTTTAACTTGATTCCATGACCTCTTAGGCATATGTATTGAACCCATAAATCATTGGAACCATTTCATGCTTCCCGGACTCCAAAAATGTACCAAAACCATCACCCGGGTCCGTATCGGCTTCTATTGCTTGTATGAGTAAAACAGGCCTTGGTTCTTTAGATATGGCCAACCCCTCTTGACTATGACTTATTCCTTGTATGAATACAGCAAGATTGTCCTTGAACGTCTTGGCTTGGGCCCTAGTGATCGGTCCCACCTTCATTTGTATAGGGTCAGCACCCCAGTGGGTTGTCGGTCGAGCAGTCTCGGGTGGATTCGCATCACCAGAACACCAATACTGTATGAGTGCGTCTAAAAATAAACATTTATAACCAACCGTACCGTTTTTTTTCCAAAATCACCATGGGAAATACATTAAATTGTCACACTTACCATCCCACTAATTTTTATTTAACAAACCGGTACGAAACATTGATAACCAACAAACCACAATTTTCTCAAAGTACGAAATGCAACCATAAAAATACCGCAGGCATAATTTATAAAATTTAAACAAATATTTTCGTAAAATATTTAACCCAATTATGCCTGGAAAATCAATACTGAAAACCATGTACAAATACTACCGAAATACACTTTGCTCATGCATAACAAATAAATTAAACCAAAATAAAACCATAAATAAAGCACACCACATGAGCATAATTTAAATACCAATTTAAATACCAAATAAGCATAATTAATTGCCCAAAATAATTTTTGAAGGTGGGTCACTCACCTTGAGCACGCAATTAACCCATGATCCACCACGGGATCAATTCTACGACTCACCGGTGCTCCTAGAACAAAATTCACAGACAGTCAAATAAATTAATATTTTATTCAGATAAATAACACCCGGTACCCGGGGGGTCAAACACAAACATTAACCAAAATAGGCAAATGATATACCGAATCGAAGCTTGAGCGACGAGGATTACAAATCCGGTCTCCATCGACCCCAATTCCGCCGGAGGTGGCCGGAATTTGGTCAGGAAGCTTCGGCCGATTTTCAACTTGAGGGATCTTTCAAACGGTGGGGATTTTGGGCAATGTAACCCCGGAAATGCACTCAGAGGGGTCAAAAATGGTGGGATAGAGGTATGGGACGGGCTGGGTTGGTCGGAAACGGCGAGAATCGCCGGAAAAATTTCACCTCGCCGCCGCGACTTCTCCGGCCCGATCTGGGCGCGTCCGGCCGCGGCTGGCTGGGAGATTTGGTGGCTGAGGTCGTGAGGTGGTGGGCTTGGACGGTGGCCGGCGCGTGTACTGTATGGGTGGCCAGAAAAGTTAAACACGGGAGAGAGAGAGACGGCCGGTGGGAGAAAAAAAACTGTGCGTGTTTTGTGTTTTGATGCTCGGGGAAGAAGAAGGAAAAAAAAAGAAAAAAAGAAAAAAGAAGGGTGTTTTCCCACGTGGGGAAAAGAAGAAAAAGAAAAAGAAAAAGAAAAGAAAAAGAAAAGAAAATAAAATAAAATATATAAAAATAATTAAATAATAATATAACAATATTATTATTTAAAATAATAATAAAATAATTTGATTTTAAACATGGTTGACATGTGGCATTTCACCATGGTGACACATGGTCACCTTCATTAAATCACACGTGGCACTTTCATCGATGTACATTAAATGACACTTTCATGTTTCCTACTTGTTATAATTACTTTCTTTTATATTTTTCCTTTTCTGTTTCTTTGTTGGATGGAGTTCTCTCTTTATATGAACTTTTTGTTTTGTTTTATAATTTTTTATTTTTTTTGGTTTTCTATTTTCTATAGTTATTATTATTTTCACATTACATTTTCCTTTTTCTCTTTATCTAATTGTAGGTCTGTTTATATTTTCCTTTTTGTTTGAACATTCTTGAATCTTATTGGCACGTATGCAGGGCAGATGCTGCAGCAATGGCAATAACAACAACTGACCTCTTTAGCAATGGAATCTCAGGTGTCCGGGAATTTGTTTCCCATATCAATGTTTTAGTATCATGACTTTGACATATGGATATTAGCTTGGACCCTTTCCCTTATTCATTTCTTTATATTTGAATGTAATATATATATATATATATGGCTGCTATTATAGGCAAAGTCGGGTACCATATCGTGGACTACAATCATCTATAGATATCAAATTTACATGATCTGCACGATCTGATCTGATGATTGGGAATGGCTATCACCCATCAAATGGTGGACAACCTCCTCTACAATAGCATTTTCACATATATATATATATATATGGGTGGAAGGGTGTGTATGGGGCAGAGATAGACGTCAAAAGTTCATATAACAGCTTCATTTCATATCTAAAGAGCTCGAGCTCTAGAAATCTAAAGCTGTTGGTTTCTTGCGATTGAAACTCTTAGGAATTACTTATCAGAACTCCAGCTACCAGCCTAGTCTAAGATTTGTGAATTACACAGGTTGCAGGAAGAACTGCAGGAATTGGAGGATGACAAAGGATTTTGGAATGGTTCACCCAAAATATGGCTACCATGCAGTGTCTTTTTTTGTGGCAAACTGAAAATATCCAGCTTCTTTGTCAAAAGAATCATACAAACACTGCACAAAGGCAAAAGTTTCACAGGCAAGAATACATCAAGTTTTTCTAATATTAGAACACTATATAAACAATCTTAGAAGTGCAGGTGCAAATGACTATAATGAGCAAATTAAATGTTCAAATACATGCAATAAACATTCAGCAAGTTAAATATATAACACATGCTGGTATTACAATTCTTGCACTCAACATTTATTAGATCACATGACATAGAAATAGCAACAAAAATCTAAAACATGATAGAGAAAATAGATAAAACAGGCCCGCCTCTCGACCAGATTTTAGTTCTTCCTTGATAAGTAGTCCCACCTTTATGATACGACATATCAAATGCGAATATGCAGACATCAACCTCAATTTTGTTCAAGACCACATTTTTTCGAGGTCGAGTGCTGAGTTTCTGCTAAGAAATCTTTGTGTAAGATACATTCTACCCAATGCAACAATTATTTATCAACTACCATTTGGAACAATGTTTTAGTAAAATAATCTTTCATGGAAAAAAATCAATGCATTTGATGTACTTAATTCATTCTTATATATATATATATATAGTATGGTTTAAAAGAGGATGCTAATTTAATACATTATGAGGATGTATATCCTCTAATATATTATGGGATCTCGTAAAATATGTATTCTTAATGTCTTTTTAAGTTAATATTCTCTTGGAACCTGACTATATATATATATATTAGATTTGACTTAAAAAAAAGAAAAAAAAAAAAGAAAAACATGGTAGGGTATAATTTTTTTGATTTTGCGGTCATAAGCAATAATGATCTTACAGATAACTTCTTTAACCTGTAAGATATCAAAAAATATTGAAAAACACACCTGAGACAAACAATAAAAAACTGCTATATGTTCGATATAATATGAATGCTTGCTACATAAAGAGCTCTCAGGGAAAAAAACAAAAGAGCCAAAAGAACACTTCACATAAATCAGCAATGTAGCAGAGCCTGTGTCTTGATATACACACACAAACATATGCAAAGATTACTATACTTCAAATATTATGTTGCACATTCCACGAAACCTGCATTTTGGAAATACTCGAACAAACTTATATGGAAATTCCAATTCTTAGAATTTTAATATTTTACTTTATCCAGTGTATGATTTTAATGTAATGTTGAATTAATGATGATATATAATAATACAACAAAAATTCCCACAAGCATTGTGAGATTGGATTAATAGCAACCTGATAGAAAAGGATATACAAGGTCCATTCAAATTTGTTTCATACGAATGATATAAACTCTGGCATTATTGCAGTTAACAATTTCCCGCTGAATTACGTAAACACTCCTTGCCGTTTATAGTTTTATCACATACACCCTTTTGTTTTTTGCTCTTTTTAAAAAAAAAAAAAAAAAAAAAACTATTACAAACAATTGCCCTTCTGTTTTAGTTTCATTGAATAGGCAAAATATTTTTATGAAAAATTATAAATAAAAATCTAATTAGAAAACAAAAAAAAAACATTATTGGTAAATACAAATAAAAAGTACAAAAATATTTACTTTCAAAAATAAACATTTTAAAATTCTGTTTGAAAAATCTAGCATGAAGTGGATAACTAATGCTATAAATAATTTTTTTACCCAAAAAAAAAATGTTATAAATATTTTAAAAAATGAAGATCATTTCTCTTCGTGGACACTGGACACTAATTTTAACTTTTTAAATGAAAATATATCGATATTAAAGATAATAAGAAGACAACAATAACAGTAATAAATTATTATTATTATCTTTAACGGAGCCTAACATTATCTATTCTAGCTGAACCCAGACACTCACTCTTTCCTCATAGGAGAAACTCATAGGCCCTAAAATAGTAGCCCGAAGTGTCTAACCCATCCATGTGATGAGTTTTCTGATCTTCTACACAATGTTTTACACGGCGGCTGCTACAAGTCACCTAATTTTAAGAAGTGTATTCAATCTATAATTTAATAGATTTAAAATGAATTATAATTTTAAAGAATTTGATGGATTGTTATGAAATTCTATAGATTTAGTAAAGAGTTTATAAGAATCCAATGAAATCTTTAAGATTAATGCTGGATTTCATATTAATAATTTTCTTCACAATTTCACTATTGAAATCCTTTCAAATCCATTAAAATCCATCATTTTTTAAAATCTTTTAAAATTAATGATTTTTTTATTATCATTACATTTTAAAAGAATTTTACAAAATCCTTATTTAATATATTAAGATTTTAATAGATTTTTATAAAATCCATTAAAATCTGATTTGAATATCATTGGACTTGTATGAATTCTTTTAAAATGTAAATCAAATACCTCTAAACTTTTAAATACTTTTGAAATCTCTCAAACTTTAAAGTGAATACATTCTAATTTTAGTTTTATTAGATTATGTTTTTTCTTTTAAGTTGGGTTGTTCTTTTAAAGATTTTTTTTTTTCCTGGAAGTGATAAAATTGGTTATAATATCGGTAAATTTTGGCAAGGGATTGGAATTTTCTGTTCATTTTTCTCAATTTTTTGCTTGACCCACCGCGTTAAATGTAAAAGATTTTGTTTTCTGTTTTTTTTTTAACTTTTTTATTATTTATTTTCCTCTGCATCTCTTTTCTCTCAGACCTTCATGGCTTTTATGCACTGATCATTTAGACAGCTAGTTTCTTTCATTTTTTATTTTTTTTATATCTGCTAAGGAAGCTATTAATATTAATGTGAGGGTTTTGTTTCTCTTTAATGTTGTAGGCAGATTAAGTCCTTAAAAAGAAGAAAAATATATACTAAATTGCTTTCCAAGGGACTCCCAAGTCACATTAGTTAACGTACGTCGACCTCGTTGCAAGCTCAAATACAACCACCTACTCTCAAGGTTGGGATAATACCTTGCCACCACTTTAGATTTCTGATCTACCAATTTCCATTTATGATGTAGTACTATCTTACCCATCCTCGTTGGGCCATGTGGTTAATCGATTTTTGAATTTCATAAGAACTGATTGATCTTTTTCAAACACTACCTTTGATAGCTTGGAGGAGGAAGAGGTACACATCAATTTCTCTAACAAACTAATGCTTGTATGTGTAATGTTGGAAGCACTTTAAGACTTTAATATTTTAGAGAGAAACAAAATCCCTCAAATTTAACCTTAATCCCTGACCTAGCCAAAATGAAGGAAATAGAGGAAGTTTTAATGGTTGCCTCAGTGTTAAAAAAAAAAAAATGTATACTGGTTATGGAGTTCTGTGAGAAAAGAGGGTCTGAGGGGGAAAAAATAAAAATAAAAAACAAAAAACAAAAATTAAAAAAAAAAATTCTTTCAGATTTATTGCCATGGAACACAGGAAAAATTGAAAAGAATCAAATCCTGGTTGACCTGGACGATTGTCGGGCTACGCAGTGAGTGAGAGAGGTAACAGTAAGAAGAGTTGGAATTTTAAAATTACATGCATTTTTTTCACTGGTAGGATAGGACTGGAGACGAAAAGAACGTATGAATGATCCCGATTGATAAATAATAATTTTGAAATATATTGGCAACAAAGCAACGTTGAACTTTTAGAACCCAACATTAATTAATTTTTATTAATCTTCACACGTGCATTTATTTTTTATATATAGAAAATTAAAGCCTCAACACCAGCCAGCCATTGAGGCAAATTGAAAAAAATAAACACTAGCTAGTAGATCATGGAGCACATGATCATGTAGCATGATACATAACATACATACATATAATAACGGTGGGTTTATTAGTCTCTGATATCATGTGGATCAGGCAGACACTTGTTTGATGACCTGAGCGATGGAGGAGGAGGATGAGCATGGTGGATCGCAGTAGTCCTTGATATTAAGGCACTGACACAGCGGTGGTAAGCTGAAAGTGCATATGCATTTTTTGCAGTTCTCGCACCGCTCGTTGCCGATAAAGATGTTAGTGCATCTGCACTGCGGTGGGTAGCTCTTCGTGCATAAGCAGTTATCACAGCACGCTGGAATATCTGGTCTTTTGTAACCATCCACTGTTTATAACCATTAAAAAAAAAAAATTTAATAGGTAAATTAATCTAACTTGGTAAACAATTCTGATTTTATAGAAGAATATATATATATATATATACAGTCCGTCTATGGTGCGGACGGTCCTCATGCGGATGATAGTATTGGTAACAGTTTTTCATAGTATTGGTGACGATTTTCTAAGACACAGTCGTTAATACTATAAAAAACCGTCACTAATACTACGGTCCTCACACGGACCGTCCTCACTATAGAATTTCAGTATATATATATAAGTTTAATATTATACCAGATTTTTGACTGTTGGTAGTGAGAAGCTTGAAGAAATCCAACCTATCGGCTTTTGCAGACACAACTAATAATGCAAGGACTAGCAGTACTGCCTGCAAGACCACAATTTTCTTCATGGCTGCCATTTCTGAAGATCGATCTGTTTTTTTTTTCATTTTCTTTTTATTTTCTGAGCGGGGTGTGAGATTATGGAGAACTAGTTAGGGGTATTTATATACAACCCGCCAGAGACAACTCGTGTTTTATTTATTTATTTATTTTTTACCTTTTGACTAAATGATATATTTTCCAATCGCATCAATTTTTTTTATTATTTATTTTTATTTGTCACAACAATTATGTAGTAACATTTACCAATAGTAGTACGACAGCCCTGGTCATAAGTACAATTAATTGGTTTTTGTTTCAAATTAAAGCATTAGTTAGTTAAGTTGTCATTATCGAATTCATTGATGGTACGATAAATATATTTAAAAATATAATATATATGAATATTATATTATCGATGTGATAAATGACATTTTCTTAATGCAAATTGATAATCTCTCTACCAGTGTATCTCTAAAATCCAATGTCACCACCTCGTTTATACAATATAGACTAATATTTAATGTTTTGTTATTTTTTCCTTTCTAATATTTGTCGTTTTATTAAATAATTGACTAAAGCATATTTTCATATTTTGTGCATGTGTTTAGGCATGGCTTTTGTGAAAATTAGAATCTTCTATACATAATCGATCCACTTCTATTAATTAATTGAGCTTAGCCTTATAATGACCTTATCAATCTAAGGTCATCAATATAATTTTTTTTTAATATATAATTGAATGGATTGATTCAACTTATATATAAAAAATATTATTTATTACTGCTAATGATAGAGCATTATTTGTAACTATATGATATATATAATAGTTCAATTTGGTAAATTATTAAACAGTGTTCTAAAAGGCACTAAAAAACCAGGGCTTAGGTGTCAGGACCCGTCTAGAATTCCTCCCCGGAACCCTAGACAAGCTCTGATCCCAGGGAAACCCTACCGGACCCTCCAACGGAAAATCCGGCAGAACCTCCCCTAAGGGATGGACTTACCACAAATTACCTGCACTGAAAACACACTTCTATACTCATCCCCTTATTCCTCCCGCAAACTACAAATTGATTCCACAAATTTTCAGCACTTCAAATAATAACAACAATCCAGTGCATGAATAAAACATAAGTGTCCCAATAGTATACAGAGCTTTAACGAGTGCTAATCAACAGAAATACAACAAGGATGAAAGAAATAATACACTGAAATGAAAAAGTACAGAAGTACTTCTCGAAACACAACAGCAGTGGAAAACTCGGTTCGCTCCGGAAGAATATCTACCACCACTTGCACCTAAGGGAACGGAACTTAAAAACGTGAGATGCTAATCATCTCAATGAGTAACCCTAACTACTGAACACTTTTAATGATAATAAAATAATAATAATAATAACAATTAAGGAAATTGAATAAATACCAACAATTAATAAATGAATAATAATAACTGTTGGAAATAATAATTTCCCTCAAAACTCTCACCAATCGCTCCGTTTGAAATGTTCCCTTTTTAAAACCTTTTCACAAAACCTGATGTACGTACTTCTCGAAAACCAAGGGATTAAACCATTTGATAAACAATAAATAAATAAATAAATACATACCCCAATATATAATTAAAATGTAATAATTTATAGTAAATAATTTTTGAACACCTTTGGGGTTTAAAACCTTATTTGCAAATTACACCTGACGCACCACACCATATACCGGTGATGCCCTCCGATACCCAGCGTCCCGAGCACCGACTGGCGGGGGGGTTAAAGAGAGAAACTTGCAAATGGCACTTCGGCGTCCCGACAGTACCGCTGCTGAAACCATCTCCCGGCCAAGGAGGGGGGCGGCTGTGGCCAATAACAAACTTCCCTGCCCACGGTCCAATGGCAACAACGGGAGAAATAATACCTGCGCGCTAAACCACATAATACTTGCGCGCTACCACGTGTCCATACACCAGAACACCAATACTGTATGAGTGCATCTAAAAATAAACATTATTAACCAACCGTACCGTTTTCCAAAATTACCGTGGGAAATACATTAAATTCTCACACTTACCATCCCACATATTTTTATTTAATAAACCGGTACGAAACATTGATAACCAACAAACCACAATTTTCTCGAAGTACGAGATGCAACCATAAAAATACTGCGGGCATAATTTATAAAATTTAAACAAATATTTTCGTAAAATATTTAACCCAGTTATGCCCGAAAAGTCATATTTGAAACCACGTACAAATACTACCGAAATACACTTTGCTCATGCACAATAAATTAAACCACAATATAATTCATAATTAAATCACACCACATGAGCATAATTTAAATATCAATTTAAATACCAAATAAACATAATTAATTGACCAAAATAATTTTTGAAGGTGGGTCACTCACCTTGAGCGCGTAAATCAACTAAGATCCTCCTCGGGATCAACTCCACCACTCGTACGCGCACCTCAACAACCACAATGTACCAACCAAAAATATTAATATTTTATTCGGATAATTCCCAAATGGGTACCCGGGGAGCGAACACCAAACGATATCTAAAAGTTACGAGTTATATACCGAATCGAAGCTCGAGTGATGAGGATCACTGATTCGGTCTTACTTTCCGGTGATCGGACCCGACGGGGTCGGAATCTCGCTGGAAAGCTTTTCGGGTTTCGGCTCCGCAATTCTCCAAAACCGTCGCGAATTGGCGAAAACGGATGCCGGATTCAGGTTCAGAAGGTCGAACACAGTGGACTGGAGCCGACCGGGAAACTGGGTACTCGTCGGAACAGTAACTTCCGGCGAGCCGCCGCGGTCACCGGCAACCGTCGGCGGCGGCGGCGCGTGCGGTGGCCGTTGGCTGTGATATTTTGCAGATTTGTAGATCGTGGGGAGAGCAATCCAATGGGACAGGTGGTGAGGCAAACGGAGGCCGAACGGCGGAGAAATCACGGTTTGAAGATTTTCGGCCCCTCGCCGGAAAACGCTCCGATCCCGGCGCATCGGTGGTCCGGTGACCGTGAAATTTGGTGGGTCGGCCGGACATGAGGAGGTGGTGATGGCTAGCTGGTGCGTGTGGCCGGAAAATGGCCGAAAATGGGCCAATCGGTGGTGGCCGGCGGTGGAGGGAAAAAGTCGCCGCCGATCTTCCAACGCTCGATCCGGGCGCGTCCGGCGGCCAATCGCCGTGAAACTTTGAGGTTTTGCTGGAAATGGGGAGGGGAATCTTTCTGGCCAGCGTGTGTACAGTAGATCGGCCAGAAAATTTGAAAATCTCCGATGGCCGGTCGGATTCTCTCTCTCTTTCTCTCTCTTCCCCGAGAATTTTATCAAATAAAAGCCACCGTGTAACACTGTTCATGCCACGTGGACCAATCAAAAGCTGACACGTGGCATCGCTGTGCATTTAAGCCAGATATAATAAAATAATATGGTATCCGGTGAATTTTGAAACGTCCATAACTTTTTAACCAAACGTCCGATTCAAGCGGGCCGCTAGTCTATCAACTCGTATCGACGAGTACTTTACAACCATACTAAAGTCAAAACAAAATTACATCTCAAGAAAAAGTCAACTCCCGGCACCTTTTGGACTTTTTGCACTTCAACTTGTTTTGCCCATAACTTTCAAACCGTAGCTCCGTTTTCGACGTGCTACTAGTCTACGAACTCGGGGCATCATGCACTTCGCCACGGTACCCTGGTCAACTAGAAATTCCAACTGGAGCAAAAAGTCAATTTTTGACCCGCTCGGTCAACGGTCAACCTCGATCAACGTGCACGGAGTCCGGTGCGATTTGGGACGGGGTGTTACATTAGGCATGAGACGTGAACAAAAAAAAAAAAAGAAAAAAAAAAGGGAAAAAAGCCTTGCATATGGGCTAGCATGGAAAAAAGTTGCTCAACGAAAAAGACGTGAGCCTTTTCAAAATTAATTTTTTAAAAGTTAATATATTTTTTTAAAGAAAAAAGAGTTAAAAACATATGAAAAGCTCCGTGCTCAAGTTGAAATAAAGAAGTAAAAAAAAAATTTGATTTTGTATCAATGACATTGAAGATAAATTAGATGGAGAATATAATGAATTAGAATTAAATAAAAAATACGGCAAGAGATAAATTATAATAATATTTAAATTGTTTAATTATAAATTATTAATAAATTAATTTTATGTTGAAAGCTTAAAAATTGTGAAATTTTCTGAATTTATTATGATTAGTTGTATGTAAATTTATTTTAATTGTATGCATTAGGTGATTTAAACTTATATAGATTTTAACTTTCAATTTTCAAAGTATGTACCTTTTTTTATTTAATAGTTTTAAAATAATTAAAATAATCTTAAAAATAAATTAGGAGTGCCAACGTGTATTGCCTACTCATTGCGCCAGCGTGTATTTCTATATGAAGAGTAGTTTAATCTGTAGTTCCTCATAAAAACTCCAGTGATTTCCTGCTGAGGGAAGTCACCATCTTCCATTTGGTCATTGATCAATACCTTTATTCCTCTATGTATGGGAGTTGGATCTATGTCAATTAATGATTGGTCATTGTTTAATTTGTCTCATTTTACCTCTTTGTTTTTTTCTCCTGCTGCTGCTACTATTTTCTCTCAACTATTGTTGTCTGCCATTTTCCACTGTTGTCATTGTGCCTGCTACCATCTATGCCTTTTGGATAATCAGACTTGATAATGTAAGTTAGGTTTAAGCTTAAATTTAAAATACCCCTATCTTGAATGATAATGCATATATAGAGTTAGTCTGATTCTGAGGATTAAGAGCTCCAGTGAAGCGGTCAGGGGAACTCTAGGGGATAGCTGACTTATATATTCCTTTTCTTCTTAGCTTTTTGTGTTGAGAAACAAATTATTTCCTAGCTATATATAGAGAAACTTTCCAATGGTCATTGTGTATACAGATAATGTTGGCCTCAGAGTGGACGAACCAACAGAGAGACAAAGGAAACACATATAAATAATTTCCAAGTATATTTTACGAAAAAGATTAATTAAAATTGTTATTATGAGAGATATAATATTTACATTTTACAAAAAATATTCTATTACAATGTATAAATCCGCAACCAATATTCTTATGCGTTTTTGTGAAGTATAAAATTTCGAGGACGAAATTTTTGTAAGGGGGAAGATTGTCACACCCTGTCTCGAAGTACACAGAAAATTTCTCAAATTTGACCAAGGTTGACCGAGTTTGACCGTTGTTGATCAAGAAGGGGTCAAATGTTGACTTTTTGTTCTTGATGGAATTTCACATTGACCGAGGTACCGTTAAAAAGCACACATTGTCACGAGTTCATAGACTAGTAGCACGTCAAAAATGGAGCTACGGTTTGAAAGTTATGAGCAAAACAAGTTGAGGTCCAAATTGTCCAAAGAGTGCCGGAGTTGACTTTTTATTCATGTAAAGTTGAGCTTTGACTCATGCATGGTTGTGAAGTACTCGTCGATACGAGTCTGTAGATTAGCAGCACATCCAATTTGGACATGTGGTTTGAAAGTTATGGATCTGTAAAATTTTTCAAATACAGTATTATTTTAATATTATTTTTTAATATGTGAACAGTGTGCCACGTGTGACTTAATAAAAGGTGCCATGTGTCACAATGGTGAGATGCCACATGTCAACTATGATTAAATACCATATTATTTTGTTATTATTTTATACTATAATATTATTTTATTTTTACATCTTTTTCTTTTTTTTCCTTTTCCCCACGTGGGAAAACACCTTTCTTTTCTTTTCTTTTCCTTTCTTTCCCTTCTCCTTCTTCCTCGAGCCCGTCAAGCACCAGCAAGGATTTCTCTCTCTCTCTCTCTCTCTCTCCTTTGACTCTCTCCCCCTCTCTCTTTGACTGATTGTTTTGGCTGGATTTAAGTGGCCGGACAGCCACACGCACCGGCCAGGGAAGGAGCCCAGTCCTCGGAGACGCCGACCTCCAAATGTCCTGGCCAGACGCCACCGGACGCGCCCAGATCGGGCAGGTGAAGTCGGCGATGGTAGGTTGAGTTTTTCCGGCAATTCTCGCCGTTTTCGACCAACCCAGTCCGGTCTTCCATCCCTTTCCCCCTATTTTGGGTCCTATGAGTTCAAATATGGTCTCCAATTGTTTAAATTCGAAGTGGTTCGTGAGTTATGAGGAGGTGAAATTCGGCCGGTACTTCACGGGCAAATTCCGACCACCACCGGTAGAATTGGGGTCAATGGAGGCCGGTAATGTGATCCTCATTCCATAAGCTTCGTTTCGGTATATTATTCATAAATTTTGGTTAACGTTTGTGTTAAATCCCCAGGGTACCGGGTATTATTTATCCGAATAAAATATTAATTTATTTGAGTGGTGTAATATTGTTGTTCTAGGAGCACGTGTGTGTCATGGAATTGATCTCATGGAGGATCTTGGATTAATTGCGTGCTCGAGGTGAGTGACCCACCTTCAAAATTATTTTGGGATGTTAAAATATATATATTTTGTGTAAATTGGTTGTTTGAAAAATATGTTTGATGTGTTGAATATTTAGTAAATTTATATTTGGAATTTTGGTGCCAAAATTGAATGGAATTATATATTTGTGCATTATAAAATATTTTGGTTTTAAGGAATATGAGATTTTGGTAAATTTTATCAAATTTCATTGTTGGAATATTTCATAATTAAATAATTGATAAATATGTTTTATGTATTTGATATTAAGAGAATTTCCATATAAATTGTATGGCTAATTTATAATGTTTTTAATATATGTTTTGGTGCCAAAATAATATATTTGCGAATTTAAAGAAATTGTGGTTTGATTTATTTTAATTATTGCTATGGTTATTATTCAATTATTGTGCACAATTATATGAATTAATTATATATGAAATTTATGTGGTTTTAAGGATTTGTTGATTTAAATGGATTTTGAAGATTGGAGAAAAATATTGTTTTAAAGAATTATGTTTCAAAAATATTTATGCCATTGGAAAATTGTATATTTGAGTTGATGGAAATGAAAGTTGATGGATTTGAAAATTTTTATAATTGTATCGATGGATTTTGTGATATGAGAAAAATTATATATATTATCGAAGTATTCATGCTGGTGATATTAAAGAAAAAAATGTAGGATGTGAATTTGAAAAGTGGTATAATTCCCATGGTGAATTTTGGAAAAAATTGTGTATTTTAATAATAAATTTGGTTATCTGTTTTAGACGCAATCATACAGTACTGGTGTTCTATACTGTATATGTGGATGAGCGCGCAAGTTATAATGTCTCCCGTGAGTTGCCATCGGACCGAGGGCAGGCAAGTTTGATATTGGCCATAAGCCGCTCCCTTCCATGGCCTTGATGACAGTTTAAGTAGCGACACTGTCGGGACACCGAAACGATCATATGCAAGTTTCTTTCTTTAACTTCCCGTTACACGGTGCTCGGGACGCTGGGTATCGTGGGACATCACTAGTATATAGTGTGGTGCGTCAAGTAATTATTTTTCTGATATAAATTTCAATTCCTAAAGTTTTAAAGCAGTATTTAAATTGGAATGTAGTTAATGTTGTTTTTATTATTTATTTAAATTTAAAGCTTTACACAAATTTTATGAAATTGATATCGTGATTTTATTATTTATTCTCATAAATGTTTAAAAGTTATTTGCCTTGATTTTATCATTTAAATAATTTGGTATTTTAAAATAAATTCTATTATATTTTTATCATTTGTTTTATATCGATGTTTAAATTGATTTAAAATGTTTCTTTGATTATTTCATTGATTTAATTAATAAATTTTATAATTTATATATTGGGTTTATTTTTGTTCTTATGCCAAATTTCTTTAATATAAGTTTATTTATGATTTTATTTATTGTATCCAATGATGTCTTATTCTATATTTCCATTATAAATTTTGGATCTTTAAATTCTTGTATATTATTTGTTAATGACATTTATTAATCAATTAGTAATTGTTACGAAATTATTTTTATTTCTATTCCTATTTTATTGTCATTATAAATTTTAGATGCATGATTTATTATATTTTATTTGATATTTAGTTAACTAATTGTTTCCTTGGTTTTCGGGGAATACGAATAACGGATTTTGCGAAAATGTTTTAAAAGGAAAACTTTTCCAACTGAGTGAATCGTGAGGGTTTTGAGAGAAAATATTATTTTCAATTAATTATTATTTATTTACTTATTTATTCTTAATTAACCAAATGTACTATAATTAACGTTGCATTATAACTATACAATAGATAGGGTCACTCACTGAGATGATTAGCATCTCATATTTCTAAATTTCGTTGCCCTAGGTACAAGGATTGGGAGACGTTGATCGTCCGGGGCGAGCCTGACGTCTCAGTTCATTGCCGAAAGTCCAAGAAGCATTTCCTCCCCTTTTCCTCTTCATCTTGTATTGCTTCTTTATCTGCCACTGTATTAATGACACATTTATTTGTATAATGCTCTGTATATTGTAACACCCCGCCCCAAATCACGTCGGAATTCTTACACGTTGATCGAGGTTGACCGTTGACCAAGTGGGTCAAAAGTTGACTTTTTGTTCCAATTGAAATTTCTCGTTGACCATGGTATCGTGGCGAAGTACATGATGCCTCGAGTTCGTAGACTGGTAGCACATCGAAAACGGAGCTCTAGTTTGAAAGTTATGGGTAAAACAAATCGAGGTGCAAACTGTCCAAAAGGTGCCTGGAGTTGACTTTTTATCATTGTAGAATTTTGTTTTGACTTTCATATGGTTGTAAAGTACTCGTCGATACGAGTTCATACACTAGCGGCACGCTTACATTGGACATCTGGTTAAAAAGTTATAGACATGTGAAGTTTTTCGAATATAGTAATATTTTATTATATTTGGCTTAAGTGCACAGTGACGCCACTTGTCGACATCTGAGTGGTCCACATGGGTGAACAGTGTCACCCACTGTGGCTTTTATTGGGCAAAACGACGGGGGAGGAGAGAGAAAGAGAGAGAGGAGAGAGAGAATCGCCAGCCACCAGAGTTGTCAAAGTTTTTGGCCGATTCTTGCCACACGAGCTGGCTAGACGGGAGCGCCTCTCCATTCCCGGCCAAACCCCAAAATTTCAAGGCCAACCGACCGGCGACACGCCTGGATCGGGGCTTTTTCCTACAGCGGCACCGATTCCTTCAACTGTCGAGATTTCCACATTCCAGCCTCCATTCTTGTCACCGCCGGTATCGTTGAGACCCTCTCCCTTCAAGCTACAAAACCTCCAAAAATCTTGGCCATCAGCCATCGCACGCGCCGGCGGCGGCGACGGTTGCCCGTGACCGCAACGGCTCGCCGGAGAAATTCCTGTTCCGGTTAGTACCCAGTCCCGTCTCGGGTCCCTCTCCACTAATTCCGACCCTCTGAATCCAAATCCGGTGTCCTTTTCCTCCAATTTGCGATGGTTTGAGAGAATCGAATAGTTGAATCCTAAAAGCTTTCTGGCAAGATTCCGACCACCTCGGGTTCGATCTCCGGGAAGTGAGACCGGATTTGTAATCCTCGTCACTCAAGCTTCGATTTGGTATATTACTTGTCAATTTTGGTTGTCGTTTGTGTTCGCTCCCCGGGTACCCATTTGGGTGTTACCCGATTAAAATATTAATATATTTCGTTTGGTGTATTGTGTATGTTTTAGGTGCACGTGTGGATAGTGGAGTTGATCCTGTGGAGGATCTTGATTGATATACGTGCTTAAGGTCAGTGACCCACCTTGAAAACTATTTTGGGCAATTAATTATATTTATGTTGTGTTAATTTGATATCTAGAATTTGCTCATGTGGTGGAATTTAAATATATAATTAGGAAAAAGGTATTATTTTATATATATATATACCCATTGATGCTAAACGGAATTTTGGGTTATTAAGAAATTCCCGATTATTATTTTTTTATGATTTAATTGTATTTATTACGCATGAGCAAGGTATTTTCAGTAATAAATCGTACCTGGATTTTAATATTTTTTTTGGGCATAATTGGTTTAAATATTCTAAGAAATTATTTGTTTAAATTGGTGGTTTCAAATTTGATAATTATGTCCGTGGAATATTATTTGTTGAACCTCGT
Source organism: Ziziphus jujuba (assembly GCF_031755915.1). NCBI lineage: Eukaryota > Viridiplantae > Streptophyta > Magnoliopsida > Rosales > Rhamnaceae > Ziziphus > Ziziphus jujuba. The sequence continues at coordinate 13,481,134 of NC_083380.1, read as the reverse complement.
GTTACGAGAAAAATTATTTGTATATTGTTATCGATGGTTTCGTACCGGAAATGTTAAAGGAAAATGTGGGATGGTGAGTTTGAAAATCGGTATAATTCCCACGGTGATTTTTGGAAAATCGGTACGGTAATAAGAAATTTAATAATTGGTTTTAGACGCACTCATATAGTATTGGTGTTCTGGTTGTGTATGTGGATTAGCGCGCAAGTTATTATGTCTCCCGTGATTTGCCATTGGACCGAAGGCAAGCAAGTCTTATATATTGCGCATCAGCCACCCCCCTCTGTGGCCGGGATGACGGTTTCAGCAGCGGTGCTGTCAGGACGCCGAAGCGCCGTATGCAAGTTTCTCTCTTTAATCTCCCCGCCAGTCGGTGCTCGGGACGCTGGGAATCGGAGGGCATCACTGGTATATGGTGTGGTGCGTCAAGTATAAATTTTCTGATAGAAATTTCAAACCCTAAAGTGTTCAAATATTATTTATTATATTTTATTACATTTTATTTATATTTGGGTTATTTAATTATTATTTATTAAATTAATTGATCCCTTGGTTTTCGGGAAATACGACTATTGGGTTTTATGAAAATGTTTTAAAAAGGGAACATTCCCAACGGAGTGAATAGTGAGAGTTTTGAGAGAAATTATTACTTTCAATTGTTTATCATTATTTATTTGTTTAATTGTTGCTATTAATTAAATCCCTTTATTTGTTATATTATTAATATTAAAAGCGTTCAGTAGATAGGGTCACTCACTGAGATGATTAGCATCTCATATTTTTAAATTCTGTTCCCTTAGGTGCAAGGGGTGGTAGACGTTCTTCCGGGGCGAACCTAATCTCTGTCGCTGTCTTAGCTCGAGAAGTTACCTTTATCTTCATTTATTGCAATTGTAATATTTCTTTCATCCTTGTTGTATTCTAGGCTTAATAGTACTTCATGAAGCTCTGTATACTGTCTCGGACATTTATGTATTAATTATGCACTGGATTACTGTTATTCATTTGGAGTGCTGTAAATTTGTGGAATCAACTTGTAGTAATGTGGGAGGAATAAGGGGATGAATTTAGTAGTGTGTTTTTAGTGCAGGAAATTTGTGGTAAGTCCAACTCTTAGGGGAGGTTCTGCCGGATTTTCCATTGGAGGGTCTGGTAGGGTTTTCCTGGGATCAGGGCTTGTCTAGGGTTCCAGTGAGGAATTTTGGACGGGTCCTGACAGTTGGTATCAGAGCATAGGTTCTTATAATCCTAAGGGACTGTGCATTGCTGTATAGCCCATCTGTATAATTCTCCCTTTTGTAATCGTGCTTAAGTGTCTTTATTTCTAAACTCTTGTTTGTTTCTTCAGAATTTGCTACGATGCGTAGGTGGGATGCACGTAGTACTCGGGAACACTTAGTTGAGAGCTCTGGGAATCGATCGAGCATTAGACATCTTGTCTCTCAACTAACTCGAGCCTTAGGGAGTTCAAGCTTTAGTAATCAATCCGTGGATCAGGCTCGATGATTGGGAGCCGTGAATTTCGATGGAAGCCAAGGCCCAGCTGCAGCTATGAATTCGCTATCCAACATGGAGAAAATCCTAAAAGAAGGGATACAGTGTCCCGACGAAGATATGGTTAGGATCTCTGGTTTCATGTTTGAAGGAGACGCCCAGAAGTGGTGGAAAGTAGAAAAGACTCGTAGAAGGCATACATGGGATCAGTTTAAGGTTGCCTTCACTACCGAATATTGTCCTCCTGCCTACCGTGAGGCAAGAAGGAGAGAGTTCGAGGAGCTGCGATAAGGGAACATGACTGTGTCCGAGTACGAGAGAAAGTTTCGAGAACTATCCGAATTCTGCATGCACATGATTCCCGACGACCATGTGAAGAAGGTGAGGTTCATAGATGGTTTGAACGAAAACATAGCCCTTACCCTTGCTGGATCAGTGCATCCTACCTATTAGTCAGCTAAGGATGCAGCGCTGGAGCTAGAGAGGTAGGTGGAGATGCGCAAACCCTCGAGCCGTAGATCATTTGAAGGTTCATATAGTGGGGCACCTAGTCAGGGAGCATCCAAGAAGAGCCATAGTTCAGGCTCATCGAGTAGTGGTGGACCGAGCCCACGAGGCAGATTTCAGTGGAGAGGCACTTATCGTATGCCCCAGACAGCTCGCCATTCGATCAGTGGGGATACATGCTCTACAGCAGTCACACTTTGGTCCTATGCGGACTTGTCCGATTTGTAAGAGGAAGCATTCTGGGCAGTGCTAGATGGATGGCATATGTTTTCAGTGTGGGCAGCCAGGCCACATAAGGAGGGAGTGCCCTTATGGTAGTGGCAGTGTGCTAGGGGCAGGTCGGCGAGCACAACATACTGGTGTATTTCAGGGTCAGAGTTCCCAGGGGACTCAAGCAGTAGGAGGTTCTTCGGGATCGGCCCAACCGTCTGCAGGATCGAATCGAGGTAGAGGAAGGAAGCCCCAGCAAACAGGTCAAGGTCGAGTGTTTGCTATGATGCAGCAGGAAGCCCGGGCCACACCTGACGTTGTTACAAGTACTTTGAATATTTTTGGTAATGACGCACTTATGCTTATAGACCCAGGAGCAACACATTCGTTCATCTCAAAAGTATTCGTCACTCGGGTCGGTATGACCCCTACTCCTTTAAGATGTCTATTAGAAATAGCCACTCCTGTAGGAGAATCTTTATGGCCTAGCCAGTTGATCAAGGAGTGTTTCTTTTGCGTCGAAGATCAAGTGATGGAAGTGGACTTGATCCTGTTAGATCTATCCGGACTTGACGTAATCTTGGACATGGATTGGTTAGCAAGGAACCATGCTTCCGTAGATTTTTATAGCAAAGAAGTTACATTTAGGAGGCCAGGTTTGCCTGAAGTGGTATTCCGTGGGGAAGTTGGGAGGCCTTTGCCGAGATTAATATCTACCCTCACCGCCAAGAAGCTACTGAATAAAGGTTGCCAAGGGTATTTAACTCATGTGATAGATACCCGAGTAAGTGGGGTCATATTGGAAGACATGCCCGTTGTGAGGGATTTTCTGGATGTGTTTCCTGAGGAGTTACCGGGATTGTCTACAGAAAGGGAAGTTGACTTTTCCATTGAATTAATTCCGGGTACCGTGCCTATTTCTCTACCACCGTATCGGATGGCTCCAGCAGAGTTAAGGGAGCTAAAGGTCCAATTGCAAGATTTAGTAGATAAGGGGTTTATTAGACCAAGCATATCGCCATGGGGAGCTCCAGTATTGTTTGTGAAGAAGAAGGATGGTAGTCTAAGACTGTGCATCGACTACCGACAACTTAACAAGGTGACTATCCCTAATCGTTACCCGTTGCCAAGGATAGATGATCTATTTGACCAACTCCAAGGTGCCAAAGTGTTTTCCAAGATCGACTTAAGGTCTGGGTATCATTAGTTAAGGATCCGAGAGTCGGATATTCCTAAGACTGCCTTTAGGACGAGGTACGGACATTATGAGTTCCTAGTGATGTCATTCGGACTTACAAATGCCCCAGCAGCTTTTATGGATTTGATGAACCGGTTGTTTCGTCCGTACTTGGATCGTTTCGTCATTGTATTTATAGATGACATCCTGATCTATTCTAGGAGCCAAGAGGAGCACGTAGGGCATTTGAAGAGAGTGCTCCAAACTCTAAGACAGCATCAGCTTTATGTTAAATTCGACAAGTTCGAGTTCTGGTTAAATCAAGTGGGTTTTCTTGGACATATCGTGTCAGCCGAAGGTATCTATGTGGACCCTGATAAGGTGAAGGCAGTTTTGAGTTGCGAGCGCCCTACCACTGTGAGGGAAATACGAAGTTTTCTTGGGTTAGTGGGATACTACCGTTGTTTTATAGAAGGGTTTTCGAGAATTGCTGGACCTCTTCATAACTTAACCGAAAAGAAAGTTGAATTTAGCTGGACAGACAGGTGTGAATAGAGTTTTCAGGAATTGAAGCAAAGGTTTACATCCACACCTGTCTTAACTTTACCTAATGGGAATGAAGGTTTTGAAGTCTATTGTGATGCATCCCGTCAAGGGTTGGGTTGCGTGTAACACCCCGTCCCGAATTGCACCGGAATCCGTGCACGTTGACCGAGGTTGACCGTTGACCGTTGACCGAAGGGGTCAAAAGTTGACTTTTTGACTCGGTGGGAATTTTGAGTTGACCAGGGTACCGTGGCGAAGTGCATGACGCCCTGAGTTCGTAGACTAGTAGCACATCAAAAACGGAGCTACGGTTCGAAAGTTATGGGCAAAACAAGTTGAAGTGTAAATTGTCCAAAAGGTACCGGGAGTTGACTTTTTTTTGTGATGTAATTTTGAATTGACTCTTGTATGGTTGTAAAGTACTCGTCGATACGAGTTCATAGACTAGCGGCACGCTTAAATCGGACGCTTGGTTAAAAAGTTACGGACGTTTGAAATTCACCGCGTACCGTATTATTTTAATATATCTGGCTTAAGTGCACAGTAACGCCACGTGTCAGCTTCTGATTGGTCCACGTGGCATGAACAGTGTCACGCAGGGGTTTTTATTTGTTAAAACTCTCGGGGAAGAGAGAGAAAGAGAGAGAGGAGAGAGAAAGAGAGAGAGGAGAGAGAGAGAGAGAGAGAGTCACCGGCCGCCGGTAATTTTCAAACTTTCGGGCCGAGTTACTATACACGCACCGGCCAGCAAGCTTCCTCTCCTCATTTCCGGCAAAACCTCCAAGTTTCACGGCGAACGGCCGCCGGACGTGCCCGGATCGGACCTCCGAAGTTTGGCGGCGACTTTTACCCCTCCACCGCCGGCCACCGCGAATCGACCTTGTTTCGGCCGATCTATAGTACACGCGCCAGCTAGCCTTGATCCTCTCCTCAAGTCCGGCCTACCCACCAAAAATCACGGCCATCGGACCACCGACGCGCCGGGATCGGAGCATTTTCCGGCGAGGGGTCGGAAATCTTCAAACGGTGATTTCTCCGCCGTCCGACCTCCGTTTTCCTCACCGCCGGTCCCGTTGGGTTGCTCTCCTCGAGATCTACAAGTCTGCAAAATTTCACAACCAACGGCCACCGCACGCGCCGCCGCCGGCGACGATTGCCGGTGACCACGGCGGCTCGCCGGAAAATACTGTTCCGGCGAGTACCCGAAATTCCGGCCAGCTCCAATCCGCTGTGTTCGACCTCCTGAACCCGAATCCGGCATCCGTTTCCGCCAATTCGCAACGGTTTAGGAGAATTGTGGAGCCGAAATCCGAAAAGCTTCCCGACGAAATTCAAACCTCGTCGGGTACGATCCTTGGAAATTGAGACCGAATCTGTAATCAGCATCACTCGAGCTTCGATTCGGAGCACCGGTGAGTCGTAGAATTGATCCCGTGGTGGATCATGGGTTAATTGCGTGCTCCAGGTGAGTGACCCACCTTCAAATTAATTTTAGGAAATTAATTGGTGAATATATTATGTGTGATTTAAATATTTGGAATTTAATTCCTATGTGCCAAATATTTATTGGATTTATTGTGGAATTGTTTATGAATTTATTGGATTTAAGAAAATGTGCATTATATAAATTTATGCCATGTGAAATTATTTTATGGTTTTGAGGATTTTGAAATTGGTGTGGTTTTAATGGTAAATTGGGCACGATTTGATTTTCAAATATTTCAAGGAAAATATTTGGTTATGTTGGTGATTTCAATTTTTATAAAATATGCCCATGGAATATTATGAGATTTGATTATGATATTTCGAGAAATTATTTATGTTTGGAAAAAATGTGGATATTTGAATTGATGGATTTGGGAGTTGGTGGATTTGAAAATCATGGAATTTATGGTGTTGATTATAAAGAAATTACGGAGGATTTTCGGGTTCAAGCGGATGGATTATGCCCGCTATGCTTATGAAAAATGTGAAATTTGTTTTATAATTTAAATTTGTGGATTTTATGATTTTTAGATGCACCGTGCACGTACTGGTGTTCTGTTTATATGTGATATGGTTAGTGTGCACACGGTTGTGATTGGCGCGCAGGTGGGTGTGAGTAGCGCGCGGTTGTGATTAGCGCGCAGGTGGGTGTGAGTAGCGCGCAGGTGATATTATGAGGGTGTCCTGTGGATGCCATCGGAGAGGGTGGCCACCCCCCTTTGGCCGGGACACCAGGTTAGCAGCAGCACAGTGGGACGCCACGCGACCGTATGCCGGTTTCTCTCTATAACCTCCTGTCTGGCGGTACCTTGGGACGCTGGGTACTGTTGGCGCCACTGGTATATAGTGGGTGCATCAAATGATTTTCAGAACTGTGTTTTAAAAATAAAATGTTTGGAAACTGTATTGGAATTAAAAATATAATTATTACTGTTTCTGGTATTTATTTGATGTCATGGTTTTCGGGGAATATGAATAAAGGGTTTTGTGAAAATATTTTAAAAGGGGAACTTTTCCAACTGAGAGAATTGTAAGGGTTTTGAGAGAAATTATTATTTCCAATTTATTATTATTTATCTACTTATTACCGTGGTATTATATTGTATAGTAGTAGGGTCGCTCACTGAGATGATTAGCATTTCACACTCTTAAATTCCGTTCCTCTAGGTACCAGGTTGTCGTTGTTCATCCGGAGCGGACTTGATCTTCATCGCTGTTTTACTTCATGAAGTACCCTGTTCTTCTTTTATTGCAGTTGTACTATTTCTTCTCTCTTGTTGTATTTATTTTGCACTAGATTACTGTATTTTTATTGAAGTGCTGAAATTTGTGGAATCAATCTGTAGTAATGTGGGAGGAATAAGGGGATGTTCTTAGAAGTGTGTTTTCAGTGCAGGTAAATTGTGGTAAGTAAATCCCTTAGGGGAGGCTCTGCCGGATTTTCCGTTGGAGAGTTCGGTAGGGTTTCCCTGGGATCAGGGCTGTCTAGGGTTCCGGGGAAGGAATTCTGGACGGGTCCTGACATTGCGTGCTAATGCAGAATCAAAGGGTGGTAGCGTATGCATCAGGCAATTCAAGCAGCACGAATAAAATTACCCTACGCATGACTTAGAATTGGCGGCGGTAGTCTTTGCTCTAAAAAAGTGGAGACACTACTTGTATGGGGCCACATGCCAAATTTATACCAACCACAAAAGCCTCAAGTACATTTTCACCCAAAAGGAATTAAATATGAGGAAAAGGAGATGGATGGAGTTATTGAAGGATTATGACTGTGTGATTGATTATCACCCAGGCAAGGTGAATGTAGTGGCAGATGCTTTGAGTAGGAAGGCTATCGGATCTCTTGCTCACATTTAAACTGTAACACCCCGTCCCAAATCGCACCGGAATCCGTGCACGTTGACCGAGGTTGACTGTTGACCGTTGACCAAAGGGGTCAAAAGTTGACTTTTTGACTCGGTGAGAATTTTGCGTTGACTAGGGTACCGTGGCGAAGTGCACGATGCCACGAGTTCGTAGACTGGTAGCACGTCGAAAATGGAGCTACGGTTTGGAAGTTATGGACGAAACAAGTTGCGGTCCAAACTGTCCAAGGGGTGCCGGAGTTGACTTTTTGTTTATGGGGAATTGAGCTTTGACTCATGCATGGTTGTGAAGTGCTCGTCGATACGAGTTCACAGACTAGCGGCACGCTCAAAACGGACATCCGGTTAAAAAGTTATGGACGTTTAAAGTTTACCGGATACCGTATTATTTTAATATTTTTTTGGGTCGGTGAACAGTGAAACGCCACGTGTCAGTTTCTGATTGGTCCACGTGGCATGAACAGTGTCACGCAGGGGTTTTATTTGTTAAAACACTCGGGGAAGAGAGAGAGAGAGAGAAGAGAGAGAAAGAGAGAGAGGAGAGAGAAAGAGAGAGAGAGAGCCACCGCCGGCCACCGGATTTTGCCACTGTTCCGGCCGAGTTACTGTACATGCGCCGGACAGAAAGCTTGCCCACCTCATTTCCGGCAAAACCTCCAAATTTCACGGCGAACGGCCGCCGGACGCGCCCGGATCGGACGTCCGAAGTTTGGCGGCGATTTTTCCCCTCCACCGCCGGCCACCGCGAATCGGCACTGTTTCGGCCATTTTCCGGCCACACGCGCCTGACAGCCTTGATCCTCTCCTCAAGTCCGGCCTACCCACCAAAAATCACGGCCATCGGACCACCGACGCGCCGGGATCGGAGCGTTTTCCGGCGAGGGGTCGAAAATCTTCAAACAGTGATTTCTCCGCCGTCCGACCTCCGTTTTGCTCACCGTCGGTTCCGTTGGATTGCTCTCCTCACGATCTACAAATCTGCAAAATTTCACAGCCAACGGCCACTGCCGGAAAATACTGTTCCGGTGACGGTTGCCGGTGACGTGGCGGCCCGCCGGAAAATACTGTTCCGGCGAGTACCCGAAAATTCCGGCCAGCTCCAGTCCGCAGTGTTCGACCTCCTGAACCCAAATCTGACTTCCGTTTCCACCAATTCGCGACGGTTTGGGAGAATTGCGGAGCCGAAACCCGAAAAGCTTTCCGGCGAGATTCCGACCCCGTCGGGTACGATCATCGGAAAGTAAGACCGAATCCGTGATCCTCATCACGCGAGCTTCGATTCGGTATATAACTCGTAACCCTTAGATGTCGCTTGGTGTTCGCTCCCCGGGTATCCATTTGGGAATTACCCGAATAAAATATTAATATTTTTGGTTTGTGCACTGTGGTTGTTTAGGTGCACGCGCGAGTAGTGGAGTGGATCCCGAGGAGGATCTTAGTTGATTTGCGCTCTCCAGGTGAGTGACCCACCTTCAAAAATTATTTTGGGCAATTAATTATATTTAATTGGTATTTAAATTGATATTTAAATTTATGCTCATGTGGTGTGGTTTATTGTGGTTTTATTTTGCTTTAATTTATTTATTATACATGAGCAAGGTGTATTTTCGTAGTATTTGTACGTGGTTTTTAAAATTGATTTTCCGGGCATAATTGGGTTAAATATTTTACGAAAATATTGGTTTGAATTTTATAAATTATGCCCGTGGTATTTTTATGGTTGCATCTCGTACTTCGAGGAAATTGTGATTTGTTGGTTATCGCTGTTTCGTACCGGGTTATTGGATAAAATATGTGGGATGGTGTTTTGTGAAATTTTGGTATACTTCCCACGGTGGTTTTTGGAAAAACGGTACGGTTGGTTACTTATGTTTATTTTTAGACGCACTCATACAGTATTGGTGTTCTGGTGTATGGTGTATGGACACGTGGTAGTGCGCGGTTATTATCTGGTTTAGCGCACGGTTTTTACTTCACCCGTGAGTTGCCATTGGACCGTGGGCAGGCAAGGTTATTGTTGCGCACAGCCGCCCCCCTCCTTGGCCGGGTGATGGTTTTTTTTTAGCAGTTGGTACTGTCGGGACGCCGAAGTGACCGCTGCAGGTTTCTCTCTTTAACCTCCCGCCAGTCGGTGCTCGGGACGCTGGGTATCGGAGGGCATCACCGGTATATGGTGTGGTGCGTCAGGTGTAATTGTCGGTGTAATTGCAAATAATGGTTTAAACCCCAAAGGTGTTCAAAATTTATTTATTATAATTTATTATATTTTTATTATATATTTGGGGTATGTATTTATTTAATTGTTGTTGTTAAATTATTTAATCCCTTGGTTTTGGGGAGGTATGCACATTGGGTTTTGCGAAAAGGTTTTAAAAAGGGAACATTTCAAACGGAGCGATTGGTGAGAGTTTTGAGGGAAATCATTATTTTCCAAAGGTTATTATTATTTATTATTAATTGTTGGTATTTGTTCCACTCCTTAATTGTTATTATTTTATTATTATTATCAAAAGGTGTTCAGTAGTTCGGGTTACTCACGGAGATGATTAGCATCTCACACTCTTAAATTCCGTTCCCTTAGGTGCAAGTGGTGGTAGACGTTCTTCCGGAGCGAACCAAGTTTTCCGCTGCTGTTGTGTTTCGAGAAGTTTCTTTGTACTCTTTCATTTCAGTGTATTATTTCTTTTCAGCCTTGTTGTATTTCTGTTGTTTAGCACTTCTTAAAGCTCTGTATACTATTGGAATACTTCTGTTTTATTTATGCACTGGCCTGTTGTTGCTTTGAGAAGTGCTGGAATTTGTGGAATCAGTTTGTAGTTGTGGGAGGAATAATGGGATGTTTTTAGAAGTGTGTTTTCAGTGCAGGTAATTTGTGGTAAGTAAATCCCTTAGGGGAGGCTCTGTCGAATTTTCCTTTGGAGGGTCCGGTAGGGTTTCCCTGGGATCAGGGCTGTCTAGGGTTCCGGGGAAGGAATTCTGGACGGGTCCTGACATAAACCATCCAACTACCTCTCACAGTGGAGTTGAAGAAGATGAGGGTATTAATGCATATGCATCCTTCCGGAGTCCTTATGGCTAGTTTTCAGGTGCGACCGGTGTTAGTGGATCGTATATTGGAGACTCAAATGGAAGACCCTAAATTGAGAACAATTAAGAACAAGGTACAAGAAGGTCTTGATCCGGAGTTTTCCATAAGGAGGGATGGGGCCCTCGTGTATAAAGGATGACTTTGCGTTCCTGATATTCCAGAACTCAAGAAGGAGATCTTAGAAGAGGCGCAGAGCTCGATATATACGATGCATCCTGGGAGTACCAAAATGTACCGAACGCTTGTTAAGTATTATTGGTGGATTGGCATGAAGAGAGAAGTGGCAGATTTTGTATCAAAATGCCTAATTTGTCAACAAGTAAAGGCAGAAAGACAGAAGCCTTCAGGACTACTCCAATCCTTACCTATTCCCGTATGGAAGTGGGAAGAACTCAATATGGATTTTGTGTTCAAGCTTGCCTCTACACCCAGCAGATATGATAGTGTTTGGGTGATCATTGATCGTCTTACCAAGTCGGCACACTTCTTGCCGGTACGAGAGTGTTTTTCACCCGAGAAATTAGCCCAATTGTTTGTGCAACGTATTGTGAGTCTTCATGGAGTACCGCTAGCCATCGTATCTGATCGAGATCCATGTTTTACTTCACGACTATGGTAGAAGTTGGCTGATGCATCAAGAGCAAGACTTAACTACATCATCGCCTTTCACCCGCAATCTGATGGACAAGCTGAGCGCACAATTCAGACATTAGAAGACATGCTAAGGTCTTGTGTTACAGTGAGTATTGGGATGTCCCCGTATGAAGCCTTATATGGGAGGCAATGTCGGATACCTTTGTGCTGGAGTGAAGTAGGAGAAGAGAGACTCCTTGCAGCGAATAATGTGGTTGGATCTGAGTATTTACGGATGACCTTGGACAAGGTGAAGATCATTAGGGATCGGTTGAAGGTTGCCCAAGATCGACAGAAGAGTTACGCCGATGTGCGTAGGAAGGATTTGGAATTCGAAGTAGGAGATTGGGTATTCCTAAAGTTATCTCCATGGAAAGGAGTAGTACGCTTTGGTCGACGAGGTAAGTTGGGTCCTCGTTATATTGGGCCTTACAAGATTACGGAAAGGATTGGCCCCGTGGCTTATAGATTAGCATTAACAGAAGAGCTAGCCCGAGTGCACAACGTATTTCATGTTTCAATGCTACGGAAATATATTGCAGACCCTTCACACGTACTCGAGACTCCTGACATAGAATGAAGGGAAGATCTTTCATATGTAGAGCAACCAGTGCAGATTTTGGATCACGAGGAGCAGGTGCTATGTAACAAGACTATTCCTTTAGTTAAAGTTTTATGGCAGAACCATTTAATCGAGGAAGCAACGTGGGAGCCCGAAGCGCAGATGCGTGATTAGTATCCCTACCTGTTCTAGTGACGTGCGGAATTTCGAGGATGAAATTCTTATAAGGGGGGAAGGTTGTAACACCCCGTCCCAAACCACGTCGGAATTCTTGCACGTTGACCGAGGTTGACTATTGACCGAGTGGGTCAAAAGTTGGCTTTTTGTTCTAGTTGAAATTTCTAGTTGACCATGGTACCGTGGTGAAGTACATGATGCCCCGAGTTTCGTAGACTAGTAGCACGTAAAAAACGGAGCTACAGTTTGAAAGTTATGGGCAAAACAAATCGAGATGCAAACTGTCCAAAAGGTGCCGGGAGTTGACTTTTTATCGTTGTAGAATTTTGTTTTGACTTTCATATGGCTGTAAAGTACTCGTCGATATGAATTCATAGACTAGCAGCACGCTTAAATTGGACATCTGGTTAAAAAGTTATGGACATGTGAAGTTTTTCGAATACTGTAATATTTTATTATATCTGGCTTAAGTGCACAGTGACGCCACGTGTCGAAATCTGAGTGGTCCACATGGGTGAACAGTGTCACCCATGGTGGCTTTTATTGGGCAAAACGACGGGGGAGGAGAGAGAAAGAGAGAGAGGAGAGAAATAGGGAGAGAGAGAATCGCTGGCCACCGGAGTTGTCAAATTTTCCGGCCGATTCTTTCCACACACACCGGCCAGACGGGAGCGCCTCTCCATTCCCGGCCAAACCCCAAAATTTCACGGCCAATCGACCGACGACGCGCCCAGATTGGGGCTTTTTCAGCGGCGGTGCTATTCCTTCAACTGCCAAGATCTCCACATTCCGACCTCCATTCTTGTCACCGCCAGTACCGTTGAGACCCTTTCCCTTCAAGCTACAAAACCTCAAAAAATCTTGGCCATCAGCCACCGCACGTGCCGCCGGCGGTGATGGTTGCCCGTGACCGCGATGGCTCGCCGGAGAAATCCCTGTTCCAGCGAGTACCCAGTCCCGTCTCCGGTCCCTCTCCACTAATTCCGACCCCCTGAATCCAAATCTGGTGTCCTTTTCCTCCAATTAGCGACGGTTTGAGAGAATCGAAGAGTTGAATCCCGAAAGCTTTCCGGAGAGATTCGGGCCACCTCGGGTCCGATCTCCGGGAAGTGAGACCGGATTTGTAATCCTCGTCACTCAAGCTTCGATTTGGTATATTACTCCTCAATTTTGGTTGTCGTTTGTGTTTGCTCCCTCGGTACCCATTTGGTGTTATCCGATTAAAATATTAATATATTTGGTTTGGTGTATTGTGTATGTTTTAGGTGCACGTGCGGGTAGTGGAGTTGATCATGCGGAGGATCTTGATTGATATACGTGCTTAAGGTGAGTGACCCACCTTGAAAACTATTTTGGGCAATTAATTATATTTATGTTGTGTTAATTTGATATCTAGAATTTGCTCATGTGGTGGAATTTAAATATATAATTGGGAAAAAGGTATTATTTTATATATATATATATATACCCATTGATGCTAAACGGAATTTTGGGTTATTAAGAAATTCCCGATTATTATTTTGTTGTGATTTAATTGTATTTATTACGCATGAGCAAGGTATTTTCAGTAATAAATCGTACCTGGATTTTAATATTATTTTTGGGCATAATTGGTTTAAATATTCTAAGGAAATTATTTGTTTAAATTGGTGGTTTCAAATTTGATAATTTTGCCCATGGAATATTATTTGTTGAACCTCGTGTTACGAGAAAAATTATTTGTATATTGTTCTCATTGGTTTCGTACCGGAAATGTTAAAGGAAAATGTGGGATTGTGAGTTTGAAAATCGGTATAATTCCCACGGTGATTTTTGGAAAATCGGTACTGTAATAAAAAATTTAATAATTGATTTTAGACGCACTCATACAGTATTGGTGTTCTGGATGTATATGTGGATTAGTGCGCAAGTTATTATGTCTCCCATGAGTTGCCATTGGACTGAGGGCAGGCAAGCCTTATATATTGCGCATCAGCCGCCCCCCTCCGTGGCCGAGATGACGGTTTCAGCAGCGGCACTGTCGGGAAGCCGAAGCGCCGTATGCAAGTTTCTCTCTTTAATCTCCCCGGCAGTCGGTACTCGGGACGCTGGGTATCGGAGGGCATCACTGGTATATGGTGTGGTGCGTCAAGTATAAATTTTCAGATAGAAATTTCAAACCCTAAAGTGTTCAAAAATTATTTATTATATTTTATTACATTTTATTTATATTTGGGTTATTTAATTATTATTTATTAAATTAATTGATCCCTTGGTTTTCGGGAAATACGAATATTGGATTTTGTGAAAATGTTTTAAAAATAGAACATTTCCAACGGAGTGAATAATGAGGGTTTTGAGAGAAATTATTACTTTTAATTGTTTATCATTATTTATTTGTTTAATTGTTGGTATTAATTAAATCCCTTTATTTGTTATATGATTAATATTAAAAGTGTTCAGTAGATAGGGTCACTCACTGAGATGATTAGTATCTCATATTTTTAAATTCTGTTCCCTTAGGTTCAGGCTAGTCGACGTTGATCTTCCGGGACGAACCTAATCTCCGTCGCTGTCTTAGTTCGAGAAATTTCCTTTGTCTTCATTTATTGCAATTGTAATATTTCTTTCACCCTTGTTGTATTCTATGCTTAATAGTACTTCATGAAGCTCTGTATATTGTCTCCGACATTTATATATTAATTATGCACTGGATTACTGTTATTCATTTGGAGTGCTGTAAATTTGTGGAATCAACTTGTAGTAATGTGGGAGGAATAAGGGGATGAATTTAGAAGTATGTTTTCAGTGCAGGAAATTTGTGGTAAGTCCAACCCTTAGGGGAGGTTCTGCCGGATTTTCCATTGGAGGGTCCGGTAGGGTTTCTCTGGGATCAGGACTTGTCTAGGGTTATGGTGAGGAGTTTTGGACGGGTCCTGACAATACTGTATTGGATATTTAGTTATTAATTATGCACTGATTCCTGTTATTCATTTGGAGTGCTGCAAATTTGTGGAATTAAATTGTAGTAATGTGGGAGGAATAAGGGGATGTATATAGAAGTGTGTTTTCAGTGCAGGAAATTTGTGGTAAGTCCAACCCTTAGGGGAGGTTCTGCAGGATTTTCCATTGGAAGGTCCGATAGGGCTTTTCTGGGATCAGAGCTTGTCTAGGGTTCTGGTGAGGGATCTTAGACGGGTCCTGACACACCACACAACCAACAGATGTCCTGCCCCGGTGACTCAAGGTATCAGATTTATTTAGTTATGTCTCCTACTAATATCAATGGCTATCGGTCCTTTGTGTCTTGTACCAAGCTGTACGACTTATTAGGCTACTCAGATGAAATGTTCGAACAAGTGAATGATATTCGACTGCAATGGTCTAAACCAAACTATAGGGCTTGTGAAACAAAAGACCAGACATGTAATTTCACGAGCAATAACACTCAACATGAAACTTCATGCTTTGGAAAAGGTACGCAACTGTTTCTATATCATAATCCACCACAGTTTCTTATTTCATTGCATGCAAAATCATCAAAGGTAGGTTTTGGATTGCAATTGTAAATCAAGTTAGTTTTCTTTTGCATGTAGGCTGAAGATTTGAAGTGGTTAAGCCTTTTGAAAATAGATATTACAACTTAAAACCATCATACTATATTTGACGAACTTATTTATATACTAATTTCCATGTTCATTAATTGAAAGCTTATTGAGTAATTGATCATTTCTCACAGGTGTATCAATGAAAGCAGTGTTTGCTGGTGAGTGTTAATTGTAATTAGCAATTAGTTAAGAAATGGCATGGCTCTTGACTTGGAATGTTTTGTATTGATCAGGTGGTACCGTAGGTTGCTCTGTCCTTGTACCAGAGATCATAGCATTAATCTATCATGTTTATAGAAAATATAAAAATGATAGAGAATGCAGATTGAAGATTGAAAAGTTTTTGGAGGATTACAGAGCCTTTAAGCCCTTCAGATATTCATATGCTGATATTAAGAAGATTACAAACCAATTCGAGGACAAGCTTGGTGAAGGAGCCCATGGAACAGTGTTCAAAGGAAAGCTTTCAAATGACATCCTTGTTGCTATGAAGATCCTAAACAACTCCAAAGGAAATGGAGAAGATTTTGTCAATGAAGTGAGCACCATTGGACGAATCCACCATGTCAATGTGGTTCGCTTAGTTGGATTTTGTGCTGATGGGTTTAGAAGAGCTCTTGTTTATGAGTTCTTACCAAATGGTTCACTAAAAAAGTACATTGGCTCCATAAATCAAGGCAAAAAATGTTCTCTTAACTGGGAGACCATGCAAGATACTGGGCATAGCTAAGGGGATCGAATATCTCCACCAGGGCTCTGATCAGAGAATCCTCCATTTTGATATCAAGCCTAATAATGTTTTACTTGATAATAACTTTACACCAAAGATTTCTAATTTTGGTCTGGCAAAGTTGTGTTCCAAGGATCAAAGCTTGGTATCAATGACTACAGCTAGGGGGACTATGGGGTACATAGCCCCTGAAGTTTTTTCTAGGAACTTCGGGAATGTGTCTTATAAGTTCGATGTTTATAGTTTCGAAATGTTGTTGATGATGAAGGAGATGCAAAGATTGCAAAGAAACTTGCAATTGTGGGACTCTGGTGCATTCAATGGCATCCGGGAGATCGTCCTTCCATGAAAACGGTGGTTCAAATATTGGAAGGTGGAGATAAATTAAACATGCCTCCTAATCCTTTTGCCTCTACGGGTACGAAAAGGATGAGCACGCATGCGCCTAATATGAAGCAAGGGTTGGAAATGCTACCTGAGTAATTATTATGTATAATTGGTAATTTATTTTGTCTAAAGAGTTGATATAGAGTTAGCTATAGCTACTGTCATAGTATCAATGTTGATTGGAATAAACAAGGTAATGTAATGGAATTTGGTATTGGTTATGTTAATTTACGGTCATTCCTTATCGTTAAACAAGAAAAGGCAATTCTATGCTTGTACTAAATTAAGAATGAACCTCTTTAGTAGTAGACAACGTCTACGCCATTTAGTTTTCACGGTAAATTTACATATGAAAAGGAAATAATCAATTCAAATTATAAAAAAAGAATAAATAAATAAATAAAACATGGGAAGGCAGAATTTTCTGGATTTTGTTGTCATCAGCAACCAGCTTACAATAAAAAACAGATGACTTCTTCAACCTGCAAGATGTTAAAAAATATTGAAAAACAAAGCTGAGACAAACATTATAAAATTGCTATATGTTCTATATAACATGAATGCTGCTACATAAAGAGCTCTAGGCTAAAAAAAAAAACCAGAGCGAAAAGGACACTTTGCGTAAATCAGCAATGTAGCAGAGCCTGTGTCCTAGTATACAAACACACAAACATATGAAGAGATTGCACGTCCTACCAAATCAGTATTTTGGAAATAAATGAATATCTACTCATATAAATTTGCTAGGAAATTTTAATTCTTAGAATTTTAATATATTACTTTCTTTATTGTATTGATTTTAATATTTTAGTTGAATTACTTGATGTGATTCCGCCCGAGGCCGCTCAACCGATAACCCGCTGGGGTGCTGACTCGACACGGATGAAGACTAGGCCAATCACAAGAGCTCAAATTAAGAGATTTAAGGACAACCTGGGAGTATTTATACAAGGGATAATCAATCTCAACAGAGCTTGTCCATACTTGAAGATACAAAACCTATTCTAAGCATCCAAGTGGTGGAAGCCGATACGGACCCGGGTGATGGTTTTGGTACATTTTTGGAGTCCGGGAAGTATGAAATGGTTCCAATGATTTATGGGTTAAATACATATGCCTAAGAGGTCATGTAATCAAGTTAAAGCAGCCTCAAATGCAATCAAAAAGGGCTTGTACGGACAGCATCAACAATTTGGCCGAATTTGCTGTATTGCTTGCTGGCTTTACTGTATTAGCCTTTTCTTATTTTTCCAAGCATGGGCAACGTGTGGGACTTCATATTCAGCTTATTTGGCATCCTAAAAAGCATCTAGAAGCTGATTTGAAGCTCAAAGAGGTCAAAGATTAATAAAATTCAACTTGATAAAAAAGCTAGCATTTTTAGTTTCCTATTTTGTTTTTACTTTTTGTTTTAGGAAACTACCATTACTTTTAGGTTTTTATTTATTTATTTTCTGGATAAATAACTTTAGGAAGGTTTTTATTTTATTATTTCCATTGTAAATTAATTAATTCCTAATTCAAAATAAAGGAATTAATTAATCAAATTTAGTTTAGGAAACTTAGTTTAGGACATATTAGAATTCGGTCAAGTTTCCTAATTCCTATAGGAGTCCGGTTTTGAATTAATTTTTTAGGGTTTTTTTCTTTGTAAACTTAGCCTATTTAAAGGCTTATTTTTCAATATGAATAAAACTTTGATTTGATTAAGAAAATACTTGTGAGATTAATTATCTCTTTGTTCTTTGAGAACACCTAAAACACCATTAGAGAATTGGTTGTTTTAGCTTGACTTATCAATAGGTTTTCCATCCCCTATTGTGGCGTTTACATTATACCAAGGTTTCTAACCACAGGTTGGTTAGGGGTTGAGGTCCATTCCATTAGAACTTGAACTTTATTAAGATCCGGGCTAGTATAATATGGGTTTAGGAGCAGGTCGTCCTAGGTTCGTAAGTATACATAGCACCAAAAAAATTCCCACAAGCATTATTGTGAAATTGGATTAATAGCAACCTGATAGGAAAGGATATACAAGGTCCATTCAAATTTGTTTCATACCAATAGTATAAACTCTAGATTTGCAGCAAGTCTCACACATATAATCAAATTTAAAAGGTTAAATTACGTAAAAACTCCTTGTAGTTTATAGTTTTATCATATATACACTATTTGTTTTTAAAAAAACTATTACACACAATTGCCTTTATGTTTTAGTTTCATTGCATATACTCCCCTTGTGTCAGTCAAACTGTAAAGATTATGTATCAACGAGTGTTCATCTTTTTTTTTATGACAAATATAACTTGTCCCTTCTTTACAAATCCGTGTACCAACTGCAAAATTTTTTATGTTCCAGCATCAACAACTTTCTTTTAGTTGTCATTTAGTTACTGAAATAGAATTGAAATGTAAGGGGAAGTTTGTGTAATTATTAAAACAAAGGGGTATGCGTGGAGAAAATTGCGAACTACAAGTTATGTTTATGCAATTTAGTCCAATTTAAAATGAAATAGATTAACTATGAAAAAAGAGTCTAACCTTGAAACTGCAGCAACAACATCAGGATACTGTTGTGGTATTTTGTTCACCCTTTCGACTATATATTTCAACTGTACAATTCCCTAAGTTATGTATCTGTATGGAGCAAAACAAGTTGTTATAGCACACAACATATTTACCTGCATGACAAAAATTACAAGCCGTAAAATTCACTTTGATAATATTAATTACCTGGACACGTATTCCATCATACTTGTGTTAATTACCTGTTACGTATTTTATCATAATTGTAATTTTAATTTGAATTTTATTGTTATCTTGACTAATGAGTGAAATGTTTTATAATAATAACAAAACATGCAATATCTAATTTATCAATACATCTATCAAAAATATAAGTATTATTATGTAATTTGTTTATATTTAATAACATTTATTTTTTAAATGTTCACTTGTCTATTTTTAAATTATATTAACATATTAAGCAATCAAATAGTAGCTTATATATTTTTGATAAATATATTAATAGACTAGTGTATGTAGAATTACTCATTTTGTAAACCAGTTATTCCATCATGGTAGCATAGCATGGATTGTGATAAATGGCATTTTTTTTTTTTCTTTCACAATAAGACCCCAGTCCCCCAACTTAACCAAATTAAAACAACAAAAAATAAACAAAATAATTAGCGATTGGGGGCACATACAATTTGATGGAAATTAAATTTTACCCAAAAAAAGAAAATATTATTAATCATGAATTGTTTTCTTAAACTTGAGCTGCTCTTTAAGCTCGAATTTTCTTTAGAGCTTCCATAAACTTCCACAAGCACCTCAACAATGGAACCATCCCCAAATTCCTAGCTCCATGCCCCACTCAGGAGGGGCAGGGGTGATACGCTTGGCACCCACCAATGAATGATTGCCACGCCAATTCAAAAAATTTCTAGAGCTCGTTCAATTTCATTCCCCGTTAATTTCTTTACTTTTATCAAAAGGCTAAAGATAAATAAAAATCAGAAAAAGAAAAACCTTTTGAATAGTCATGCCATAGTTCTAAATTCTCCTTTGCCGTTAATTTTTTTGGATTTCGTCGCCCAAAAAAAAAAAAAAAATATATATATATATATATATACACACTAAATAAGCAAATAACAGGCATAAGGGTTTAAACACGGTAGACTAGTAATGAAACTTTAATCTACACAATAAATAAATAAATAAGAAAGTTGAACTTTTAGAACCCAACATTAATTATTTTTTATTAGTCTTCACAAGTACATTTATATATATATGTGTGTGTGTGTGTGTGTGTGTGTGTGTGTGTGTGTAGAAAATTAAAGCCTCAACAACAGCCAGCCATTGAGCCAAATTGAAGACAATAAACACTAGCTAGTAGATCATGGAGCACATGATCATGTAGCATGATACATAACATACATATATATATACACACACACACACACACACATATATATATATATATATATGAGTTTATTATACCAGATTTTTGATTGTTGGAAGTGAGAAGCTTGAAGAAATCCAACCTATCAGCTTTTACAGACACAACTAATACTGCAAGGACTAGCAGTGCTGCTTGCAAGACCACAATTTTCTTCAAGGCTGCCATTTCTGAAGATCGATCTGATTTTTTTTTTTTTTCCTTTTTATTTTTTGAGTGGGTGTGAGATTATGGAGAACTAGTTAGGGGTATTTATATACACACCGCCAGTGACAGCACCAAAAGAGATGAAGATTATCATAGAATTAAAATGATATGCATAAACTCGTGTTTTACATTTTTTTTTTTTTTTTTTTTACTTTTTGACTAAATGATATATTTTCCAGTGGCATCAATTTTTTTTTATTATTTATTTTTATTTGTCACAACAATTATGTAGTAATGTTTGCCAATAGGAGTACGACAGCCGTAGACATAATTATAATTAATTGGTTTCTGTTTAAAATTAAAGCATCAATGTGTTAAATTGTCATTGTCGGATTCATTGGTGGTATGATAAATATATTTAAAAGTACAATATATATATATATATATATATATGAATATTATATTATCGATGTGATAAATGGCATTTTCTCAGTGCAAATTGATCATCTTTCTACCAGTGTATCTCTAAAATCCAATGTCACCACCTCATTTATACAAAATAGATTAATATTTAATGTTTTGTTCTTTTTTCCTTTCTAATATTTGTCGTTTTATTGAATAATTTACCGAAGCATATTTTCATATTTTGGTCATGTGTTTAGGCATGGCTTTTGTGAAAATTAGAATCTTCTATACATAATCGATCCACTTCTATTAATTAATTGGGCTTTAGCCTTATAATGACCTTATCAATCTAAGGTCATCAATATAATCTTTCTTTATATATAATTGAATGGATTGATTCAGCTTTTATATAAAAAATATTATTATTGTTAATGATAGAGCATTATCTGTAACTATATGATATATCATATAATAGTTCAATTTGGTAATTTATTAAACAGTGTTCTAAAGGGCACTAAAAAAACAGGGCTTTAAGGTAAACATACATCTCTCTCTCTCTCTCTCTCTCTCTGCTTTCCTTTTCAATAGGGTTTAGATTCTATTTGATGAAATTATGTTATTTCAATAGGCTTTCCTTGTTGTTTAGTTTTTCCTCTCTGTTCATGTGTGACTTTTGCTAATCTTGTTAAAAGAAATGTATTTAGAACACGCACTTTTGACTGGCCATTGACTAGGCAGAGCTCAGAAAATATGTAGCAATAGTATTAGTTTAATTAGATTTACGAGATATACTTGAGCTAGCTTGCTGTATATGTCCCCAGAACGAATAAATAAATTCCTTGTAGCTATCAGAGCCTTTTATATTGCCTCTTGAAATATATAAAAAATGAGGAAATTCGGAAATTTTATGCAATTATTTTGTCCTTAATTTATTTTTTTTATTATTTGTATATTTTTGTAGTTATTTAGTTGTTAGTAGTTCTTGTGGTGTATTTCTGTTGGTGCAAAATTTTCAAATTTCGCATATGCTCTGGTTCATTTGAATAGAAATCAAAGAAAGAATATACAAGGAGACATTTACCTATTTGATTCTCCAGGCTCCATCTTATCATTAGCTAGGTAAGCAATATTATGTGGCCTCTCCTATGCACATCACCCGTCCAGAATTCCTCGCCGGAATCCTAGACAAGCCCTGATCCCAGGGAAATACCACCGAACCTTCCAACAGAAAATCCGGCAGCACCTCCCCTAAGGGTAGAACTTACCAAAAATTACCTGCACTGAAAACACACTTCTATAATCGTCCCCTTATTCCTCCCACGAAACTACAAATTGATACCACAAATTTACAGCACTTCACAATAATAACAGCAACCCAGTGCATAAATAAAACATAGGTGTCCAAAATAGTATACAGAGCTTCATGAAGTGCTAATCAATAGAAAATACAACAAAGATGAAAGAAATAATACAACTGAAATGAACTAGTACAAAAGTACTTCTCGAAACACGATAGCGGCGGAGAATTGGTTCGCCCCGGAAGAACGTCTACCACCCCTTGCACCTAAGGGAACGGAATTTAAAAACATGAGATGCTAATCATCTCAGTGAGCGACCCTAGCTACTGAACACCTTTAATATTAACAATAATAATATAACAAATAAGGGAATTTAAGTAATACCGGCAATTAAATAGGTAAATAAATAATAGCAGTTGGAAATAATAATTTTCCTCAAAACTCTCACTAATCGCTCCGTTGGAAATGTTCCCTTTTTAAAACATTTTCACAAAACCCGATATTCGTATTTCCCGAAACCCAAGGGATCAAATAATTTAATAAACAATAAATAAATAAATACCCCAAATATAATTAAAATGTAATAAATTATAATAAATAATTTTTGAACACTTTGGGGTTTGAAATTTTGTCTGAAAAAAATTTACACTTGACGCACCACACCATATACCAGTGATGCCCTCCGATACCCAGTGTCCTGAGCACCGACTGGCGGGGAGATTAAAGAGAGAAACTTGCAAACGGCACTTCGGCGTCCCGACCGTACCGCTGCTGAAACCGTCATCCCGGCCAAGGAGGGGGGCGGCTGTGGCCAATATCAAACTTGCCTGCCCACGGTCCAATGGCAACTCACGGGAGACATAATACTTGCGCGCTAAACCACATATACATACACCAGAACACCAATACTGTATGAATGCGTCTAAAAATAATTATTAAATCAACCGTACCGTTCTTTCCAAAATTACCGTGGGAAATATACCAACTTTTACATTTACCATCCCACATATTTCCATTCACAAACCCGGTACGAAAATATCGATAACCAATAAAACAATAATTTTTTCTTGTAATACAAGGTTCAACAAATAAAATACCGTGGGCATAATTATAAAATTAAACCACCAATTTAAACAAATATTTTCATAAAATATTTAAACCAATTATGCCCAAAAATAATATTTAAAACCACATACGATTTATTACTGAAAATACCTTGCTCATGCATAATAATTAAAATTAAATCACAATAAAATCATAATTAAACTGCACCACATGAGCATAATTTAAATATCAATTAAACATTAATTAAATATAATTAATTGCCTAAAAATATTTTTAAAGGTGGGTCACTCACCTTAAGCGTGTATATCAGCTAAGATCCTCCGCAGGATCAACTCCACTACTCGCACGCGCACCTAAAACATCCACAGTACACCAACCAAATATATTAATATTTTAATCGGGCAACTCCCAAATGGTTACCCGGGGAGCGAATACAAATGACAACTAAAAATTACGAGTGATATACCGAATCAAAACTTGAGTGATGAGGATCACGGATTCGGTCTTACTTCCCAGAGATCGGACCTGAGGTCGCCGGAATCTCGCCGGAAAGCTTTCGGGATTCAATTCCTCAATTCTCCCAAACCATCCCGAATTGGCGGAAAAGGACCCCGGATTTGGATTCAGGAGGTCGGAATCAGTGGACAGGGACCGACGGTGCAACTAGGTACTCGTCGGAATAGTGACTTCCGGCGAGCCGCCGCAGTCACCGGCAACTGTCGCCGACGGCGGCGTGTGCGGTGGCCGTTGGCTGAGATTTTTGGCGGTTTTGTAGTCAACGGGACTGGCAATGAGGCAAACGGAGGCCGGACGGCGGAGAGATAGGGGTTTGAAGATTTTCGGCGCCTCGCCGGAAAATGCTCCAATCCCGGCGCGTCGGATGTCCGGTGGCCGTGAAATTTATTGGGTAGGCCGGAATTGAGGAGGTGGTGAGGGGTGGCTGGCGCCTGTGACCTGAAAATGGCCGGAAAGGGGTCAAACGGCGGTGGCCACCGGTGGAGGGAAAAATCGCCGTCGAGCTTCGCCGGCTCGATCTGGGCGCTTCCGGCGACCGGCGACCGGCGGTCGTGAGATTTCAGGGTTTGGTCGGAAATGGGAAGGCTCTCCCATCTGGCCAGCCCGTGTAGCAAGGGTCGGCCGGAAAATTAGACGATTCCGGCGGCCGGTCGTCTCTCTCTCTCTCTCTCCTCTCTCTCTTTCTCTCTCCTCCCCGGTGTTTTTGCCAAATAAAAGCCACCGTGGGTGACACTGTTAATCCACGTGGACCAATTAGGTGGC
The DNA here is from genome assembly GCF_031755915.1 of Ziziphus jujuba. Classification (NCBI taxonomy): domain Eukaryota; kingdom Viridiplantae; phylum Streptophyta; class Magnoliopsida; order Rosales; family Rhamnaceae; genus Ziziphus; species Ziziphus jujuba. The sequence continues at coordinate 13,456,526 of NC_083380.1, read as the reverse complement.
GACACATGGCATTACTGTGCACTTAAGCCAGATAGAATAAAATATTACGGTATCCGACGAACTTCAAACGTCCATAACTTTTTAACCAGATGTCCAATTTAAGGGTGCCGCTAGTCTATGAACTCGTATCGATGAGTACTTTACAACCATACAAGAGTCAAAACAAAATTACACAACAACAAAAAGTCAACTTCTGGCACCTTTTGGACTATTTGCACCTCGTCTTGTTTTGCCCATAACTTTCAAACCGTAGCTTCGTTTTCGACATGCTACCAGTCTACGAACTCGGGGCATCATGCACTTCACCACGGTACCCTGGTCAACTAGAAATTTCAACTGGAACAAAAAGTCAACTTTTGACCCACTCGGTCAACGGTCAACCTCGATCAACGTGCACGAATTCTGATGTGGTTTGGGACGGGGTGTTACATTGGACACCAAGCTTGATAAGTTAATGAAGCACCAAGGAGTGGGAGTTGGTGCTGACAGGTTGGGAGATGGGATGGAAGCGGACGTCGATGGGGATGAAAATAAAGAAGAGTTTGGTCCCGATGCGACCCCCGTTGATAGACAGTCACGTCCATCTATTGTAGATGATGCAGGACCAGCTGTTATGATTATCGAGAAAGTGTCTCCATCAAAGTTTCCTGCCAGGAGACGTGCAAGAACGGTAGTAGCTGCTAAGTATAGATATTGGGAAGTGGGATAGGAAGGCGGCAGCAGCTATTACAACTACTTACAATGTTGGAGCTTATGGAAAAAACTACAGCGCCCTTTACCCCGTGCATCTTCTACCTTGAAGTTCGACCCATACAAACCAGTACCCACGCGACTTGTAAAAATTTTTGATCAATTTATGAAGTCCGGTTGGGCAGCAAAGGTTGATATGGACATTTTGACTGCAGGTAAAGACTTTTTCCAGTTGCTTATAACCAGTGAGAAGTGGCTGAACCACGATGTAAGTATTTTTCGATCAAGATTTTTATTTTATAATTTGATAAATTCCATAGATAGTTGTTCAACTGCATGGATGTAATTTAAAATTAACTCATCTTTCAATGTAGCATATGGAAGTCCTGCCTTACTTATTTCGTGTATGTGCCAATCGATTTCCTGATGTTTTTTATCCTAGTTTTGAGGTGATAGATGGAGGATTTTGGGTAAGTAACGGCCAGGTGTCCTATACGTGGCTATTGTGATTTTGGGTAACTAATAAATTATTTTGTTGTAGGTATACATTGAGCAGTGTTATGGAAAGTTCCTCGCCAATCCATCTAAGTTCCAATTCTCATACGCAATGCAAGAATATGTACTGGGGATTCGAATGAAGGAGTCCAAGCCATGGAAATGCATAAATCATGTAAAATATACATGTCCAAATTGTGTAATGTTAACTATTCATTTATTCATGTGCCTTCCTTTATTTGTTGTGCTAACTAAAATCCTGTAATGTATTGATAGTTGTTGATTTCACTAAACAAGCGCAACATACATTGGCTGGTAAGGCACGTGGACTTGAAAGAGCGTCGTATGACTGTATATGACTCAGATAAGGCTGGTAACCGAAACAGGGGAGAAATTTATTTCCAGAAATTATGCATAATGTTACCATATTTACTGTGGTCTGCATCCTTTTATGAGCAACGGTCGGATCTTGTAGACTCCGTTGATGAGTTTACATGTGAATTGGCACAAAATACCCCTTAGCAAAGTAACGGGTAAAACCCCTTAATACGTACATGTTTGTTGAATAAATATTAACTATTGAATATGGTTCTAATAATACTAATATATGTTGTAATAATTGTTTTTTTGTAGTGGTGACTGTGGCATGTTTACACTCAAGACCATTGAGTTTTTACATGCTAGATTACCAGTGACATTCACACAAGCTGACATGGAGTTCTTTAGGAAGAAGTATGCATATGAGGCTTACAACAAAGAATTAAGCATATGAGCTGAGTGGTGATGCATTTTTCTTTCCTTTTGTCAGGTTTATAGATGCATATTCTTTATTATATTAGACTTTTAATTGTAAAGATAATGGTGGCTTATAGTATTCATTTAACAAAGATAACGATGTGGTATTGATGTAAGGATAAGTAATTGACCTTATTGGAAATGTGCCGTGTTTATTTATTAGAATTCCATTATGCACAAACGCCTTACGAGCTCAATTGCAAATTTTAAAAAATTTTCCTCTAGACAAAAAAATTTTCCTCCAGTCAGAAATCCCATATGGAGATCAATTGAGGCCTCTAGATAAATTTCCGCCAGGTGGAAAATTATTCTCCAAGCGGAAATAGTTTTCCTCCTGTTGAAAAAAATTTGCTTCAAGCGGAAATCGTTGAATAATTTTTACACCTATCAGAAACTAATTTCCTCCACTTGGAAAATCAATTTCTAATAGATTATTTAAGTTAATAGTGGGGTAAAAAAATTGAGATTGGAGACTAATATTATATAAGATGAAGATGGAATTAACAAAAAATGTAGTGACATTTAAAATCAATAACCATTTTAAATAAAAGAAAAAAAATGATATATGTTTTTTTTTTTCAAAATCATTTGGATATTTTATAAAATGATATGTAAACTAAAGATTTAAAATCAACTCCAAAAAGCCTTTTTTCATTTGGGATTAAATTCAAAAAAAAAAAAAGATTGCTAATAAATCTTCCACCGTGGAGTAGAAAATATTATATCCAATTGAACATCAACTTGATCTCTAAACTGAGTTTCTTGAACTATAAATTCCTAAGATGTAGCCTGAATAGGTTCAGTACCGGAAGCTTGTGGTAGACGAATGCCAATTGGAGGACAAGAAAAAGAATGAAGATTACTCCCACTATCCGAAGCAAATGCTGTTTGATGAACATTTCTACATACATGTTCAACTTTCGAAATCACCTCAACATACAATGGAGGCTGTATCATTGTCATCCCTCCATTCCTCACTTCTTGAAGAAAGCATTTCACATCGTATTTGTCAGGACCCGTCCAGAATTCCTCCCCGGAACCCTAGACAAGCCCTGATCCCAGGGAAATACCACCGAACCTTCCAACGAAAAATTCGGCAGCACCTCCCCTAAGGGTAGGACTAACCAAAAATTACCTGCACTGAAAACACACTTCTATATTCACCCCCTTATTCCTCCTGTAAAACTACAAGTTGTTACCACAATTTATAGCACTTCACAACAATAACAGCAGCCCAGTGCATAAATAAAACATAAGTGTCCAAATAGTATACAGAGCTTTATGAAGTGCTAATCAACAGGAATACAACAAAGATGAAAGAAATAATACAACTGAAATGAATGAGTACAAAGGTACTTCTCGAAACATGATAGCAGCGGAGAATTGGTTCGCTCCGGAAGAACGTCTACCACCCCTTACACCTAAGGGAATGAAACTTAAAAACGTGAGATGCTAATCATCTCAATGAGTGACCCTAACTACTGAACACTTTTAATGATAATAATAATAATAATGTAACAAATAAGGGAATTGAATTAATACCAACAATTAATAAATAAATAATAACAGTTGGAAATAAAAATTTTCCCTCAAAACTCTCACTAATCACTTCGTTGGAAATGTTCCCTTTTTAAAACAATTTCACAAAACCCGATATTCGTACTTCCCGAAAACCAAGGGATCAAACCATTTGATAAACAATAAATAAATAAATACCCCAAATATAATTAAAATGTAATAAATTATAATAAATAATTTTTGAACACCTTTGGGGTTTGAAACTTTATCTGAAAATGACACTTGATGCACCACACCATATACCAGTGATGCCCTCCGATACCCAGCGTCCCGAGCACCGACTGGTGGGGAGATTAAAGAGAGAAACTTGCAAACGGCACTTCGGCGTCCCGACAGTACCGCTGCTGAAACCATCATCCCGGCCAAGGGAGGGGCGGCTGTGGCCAATATCAAACTTGCCTGCCCCACGATCCAATGGCAACCACGGGAGACATAATACTTGCGCGCTAAACCACATAATACCTGCGCGCTAAACCACGTGTACATACACCAGAACACCAATACTGTATGAGTGCATCTAAAATAACTATTAAACCAACCGTACCGTTTTCCAAAATTACCGTGGGAAATATATTAAATTTTCACACTTACCATCCCACACATTTTTATTTAACAAACCGGTACGAAAACATCGATAACAAATAAACCATAATTTTTCTCGTAATACGATGTTCAACAAATAAAATACCGTGGGTATAATTATAAAATTAAACCACCAATTTAACCAAATATTTTCATAAAATATTTAAACCAATTATGCCCAAAAATAATACTTAAACAACGTACGATTATTACCGAAATATACTTTGCTCATGCATAATAAATAAATTAAATCACAATAAAACCATAATTAAGTTATACCACATGAGCATAATTTAAATACCAATTAAACACCAATTAAACATAATTAATTGGCCAAAATATTTTTAAAGGTGGGTCACTCACCTGGAGCACGCAATTAACCTAAGATCCACAATGGGATCAATTCCACGACTTACCGGTGCTCGTAGAGCACAATTCACACACAGTCAAATAAATTAATATTTTATTTGGGTAAATAATACCCGATACCCGGGGGGTCAAACACAAACGTTATCCAAAATTGACAAATTTTATGTCTATGGAAAACTTGTGAGATGAGGATCACATTACCGACCTCCATTGAGTTCAATTCGACCGGCGCTGGCCGAAATTTGGCCGGAAAGTTTTGCCCGGTTTTGATCTCCTCGTATCTCGCAAACCGCTTCGAATTTTGGAAATTGGAGGCCATATTTGGACTCAGAGGGGTCGAAAATGGTGGGATAGAGGTATGGGTCGGGCTGGGTTGGTCGGAAACGGCGAGAATCGCCAGAAAAACTTAACCGGCCGCCGCCGACTTCACCGGCCCGATCTGGGCGAGTCCGGCGGCGACTGGCCGGGAAAATTGGAGGCTGAGGTCGCGGGGAGCTGGGCTTCACCGGTGGCCGGCGCGTGTGGCTTTCCGGCGACTGAAATCCGGCCAAACGGTCAGTCAAAGAGAGAGAGGGAGAGAGTCAAAGGAGAGAGAGAGAGAGAGAGAAGTCTTTGTGTGTTTCTTGTCTTTGTCGGGCTCGGGGAAGAAGAAGGGAAGGAAAGGAAAAGAAAAGAGAAAGGTGTTTTCCCACGTGGAGAAAAGGAAAAAAAAATAATAATAAATAAATAATATTATACATAAAATAACAATAAAATAATTTGGTATTAAACATGGTTCACACGTGGCATTTCACCATGGTGACACATGGTCACCTTCATTAAGTCACATGTGGCACATCGTTACACGTTCAAAAATAATATTAAAATAATACGGTGTTTGAAAAACTCTACAGGTCCATAACTTTCAAACCACATGTCCAAATCGGACGTGTCGCTAGTCTACGGACTCGTAGCGACGAACACTTTACAACCATGCATGAGTCAAAACTCAACTTTGCATGAATAAAAAGTCAACTCCGGCACCCCTTGGACAGTTTGGACCTCAACTTGTTTTGCTCATAACTTTCAAACCGTAGCTCTGTTTTCAACGTGCTACTAGTCTACGAAATCGTGCCAACGTGTACTTCGTAACGGTACCTCAGTCAACCTAGAATTCCAATCGGGTCAAAAAGTCAACTTTTGACTCTTTGGTCAACGGTCAATATGCAAAAATTCCGACATGGTTCGAGACGGGGTGTTACAGTATTTCTATAGGATCCCACTTTTCTTCACATCGTCCATATATCAATTTTAGCTTTAGCAAATATTCATTTCGATCTATCTCAATAGAATTGAAAATCTCATCCTCTTAACTCTGATTTTGTGCATCTCTTGCCGACAGAAACCATTATATTTTTACTATTTCGATATTCCCAATTACCACCATCATTTTGTACTAATGTTCCATTGTATAAAACCGCAATTACAATATCATCATCTTCCATTTTACTACAAAATTAAATGAATAACGTTAAACTAAATCAATAAATATATAAAATTTTGAATAATACTAAACAAATATATTAACTGTATTAAAAAAGTTGATTCTGTTTTTTTTTTTTTTTTGCCAAATATAGCTTTTTCCTACTGGAGGAAAATTGGCGGAAAACTGGAGGAAACTTGGCGGAAAATTGGCGAAAAATTAGCGGAAAACTTGCGAAAACTGACAAACTGGAGGAAAATGGCGGAAGTTCATCTTTTTCGCCAAATTTCCTCCATTTTTACTGTTTTTCACAATTTTTCAGTTTTACACAAAATTTCCCCCATTTTCAAACCATATGCCACCTAAGTATCTTTAAAATCACATATAACAGCTCATAAATTAATTTCTTGCATACCCATATTAAATAAAAAGCTTAAAAATTCCAAAACTAACAAAAAAAACAAGAAAAAAGAGAGAGAAAAAAAAAAACACATATTTCCTTACTTTCATCTAATAAGAAAAAAGATAAATTTTTTACCTGAGTTTAGTTTCAGATATGAGAAAATACAAAAAAATGAGAGTGAGAGGAGATGAGATACAAAGAGTGGCCTTAGAGAAATCCTTACATGAACAGCTGTGTAGAGGAAGAAGGAAAGGGTAAAAAAAGCTTTTTTACGTAATTTTCAATTTTATCAAAAATATTTTTGTCCCAAGGTGGCTATTTAAAAAAAAAAAAAATTTTCTATTCTTCAACAATCATGTTACAGGGTGGCTATTTTTCGAAATAACCTTAAAAAAATATATATATCTATATTTATATATATATATATATTAATTTGTCCAAAAAGTTAATTTTTTTTTTTTTTAAAAAAGTAAAAAAATATGAAAAACTTTGTGTTCAAATTGAAATAAAGGAGTCCCAAAAAAAATTGATTTTGTATCATGGACAATATAATGAGTTAGAATTAAATAAAGAATATGATAAGAAATAAATTATAATAATATTTAAATTGTCTAATTATAAATTATTAATAGATTAATTTTATGTTGAAAGCTTAAAAATTATGAAATTTTCTGAATTTATTATGATTAGTTGTATTTAAATTTATTTAAATTATACTTTTTTAAATTTATTTAAATTGTACCTTATTATTTATAGAATTTTAACTTTCAACTTTCAAAGTATGTACCTTTTTAATTTAATGATTTTAAAATAATAAAAATAAAAATACTTTTCTACCATTAGATTTCGCCTGAGGATGCCTAGGCTTTTAAGTGTCCTTTTTTTTTTTTTCTTTTTTCTTTTTTTTGAAGATATTCTAAGTAATACCTCTTCATACAACTTCTATTTTTATTTTATACAGAACATAACATAATTATTATTTGATGTAAGTTTTTTTTTTCTTTTGCAATTTTACTATTATATTTATTTACAAAACTCTATAAACTTCTATTTTTTGGATGAGCTCACTTATCAAGACAAAGAACGACACCACTATTATATTTATTTGCTAAACTTTGTAAACGTTTTTAAATATTTAATATATTATCAAATTAAATCATAATTGCGAAATATGTCGTTTAAAATAAAATCATGAATGCTCTAAAAACATAAATAATACAGCTAAATCATACTAAAAACATAACTAATAGGAAATATATTTAAAAAAAAAAAATTGTATTCATAGATTATATTATATGTAATCCCAAATGTAAATATTTTTTTCAGTATACATAAAATAAGGATTTAGATTTTAGTTTAATCTACTTTGGGCATCTTATCAAACTAATACAATACATTCATTTTTTTGAAACTAATAGAATATATTCCTTTTTTTTTTTTTTTTTTTCCAAACTTCCAACCGATCCTAACTGTTCTTGATCACTTTCCATATCCATCCATAACTCTCTCAATATATTCTCTCTTTTTGCAAAAGGTATTACTTATTATAACCTACAAGGGATTCTTATATATCATGGGGATTCGTAGAATCTTTATATAATCCTTAATTGATGGTCATCTATGATTGGTCTTCTCTAACACTTCTATTATTTTATATACTTTCATGAGTTCGATCCAAATTTTCTTTAATACGTAGTTTTATATACAATTAAACAATTATAAAATCTTCACCAAATTAGACAAACAATGTACCTTTATGTATTCGTCTCATCTTTCATCTGGCCAATCTAATGTTTGGCATAAAATTGTAACCACATCCTGTTCATGTTATCAATTTACACTATACACCATACTGTTTTTTTCATTTGATCGTACGCATTTTTAACTTGCTTTTGACTGAAACTTTTGTTTAGTTTCTTCTTCAATTCTTCTCAAATCCTAGTTCAAGCAACTGGTTTTCTCTGATTAGAATCACTTTAATTCCCTCCACAAAAACTTTATTGTTTTCACTCACATTTACAAAAGAAGAAACAAAAACTATCCATAAAAAAGGAATCAAACTAGTAATTAATAATAACAGAAATATATGTTTATAAAGTTACAATCATGTACTTGCAAATCAGTAATAAAATTGAATGCGGAACATTCCATTCCCAAATCAAAAGCAACATATTTAAAACATCCTACAAATCAAAAGCAACCCATAATCAGTATTTTCATATTCAATAGGATAAGAATGGGTGGCTTGTGTGGCGTGTTCCATTCATAGTAAAGAATTTAAAGTCTGTAATTGGACATAATTATGCACCAGCACCGTCCTCAAAAGCAAAAATAATCTTCTTTTTGTGTTTGACCTCTTGTTCATGCAAAAAGGAGTGTACGTTGGTTACTTCAGTGAGTCCAAAGGCAGTAGCTAAGAGTTTTCATATTTATGTTACAATTTGATTTTTTTCCCCCCAAAAAACACACCCCGACTCAAAAGCAATAGAGTGATTCCTCCCACAGACATACTTAGTTAAATGCATTACCCCTTGATTGCTATCCATTTTTATAATGCCAATAATCAGCATTGACATTAGTATGTCTATGTTACTTACAATAATATATATATATATATATATTCCATCTTATACATCAGCAGGTCAGCAAAATTTGGCACATCAATCAAACTATATATTATAATATTTAGATGAATTGCTGAGAAAAACATGAAACCAATATTCCTCAATCACTTAATTTGATACCAAACAAAAGAACCAAGAAGCGGCGAGAATTTTAACGTACAACTTGAAAGACACATAAATTTCATCAGATTCAGCAAATAAGTGCCTTAATTTTTCCTCATCTTAAATGTGAAGAGGGCAACTAGCCTTTAAAGCAAAAATCCCTTGTGGTCAGTTGAGGGATCCTGCTTCAGTACCATTTGCCGTTTGATTTTTGCAATCATCATCAATAGCCTATACATAATGCCCTTCTCCTAACGCGAAGTGAAAAATCTACCTTATTTGTGGGAGTTGTACTCCATTCTCTCAGTGGTTAAAGACAAATGACAGCATCAAAAGAATGAATATAAAAGCAAATAATATTAGAGACATAATTTTCTTCGCTACTAAAAAGTAAAATTGTGACCAAGAACATTTCCCGCCACTTCTACCTGGATGTGAAACCAATTAATAATCATTTCAGATTTAACCCCTGAGTTTGTGAGCTTCGACTAGTTTCGCAGTTAAAAAGTAAAAAAATAAAAAAAAAGGAAAAAATGTTTTTTGTATTTGGTTTTAATAAACATGAAGGGGAATCGTAAATCAAAGGAGAAAACCAGATCAGTCTTCCAAGGTACTTCTTTCTTCTTCCCCCACCATTTAACCCTTAAGCTAATCCATCCCCTGTTTGTTTCCCGAGAAAGTCAATGTCAGGACCCATCCAATATTCCTCCCCGGAACCCTAGACAAGCCTTGATCCCAGGGAAATACCACCGAACCTTCCAACGGAAAATCCGACAGCACCTCCCCTAAGGGTAGGACTAACCAAAAATTTCATGCACTGAAAACACACTTCTATAAACATCCCCTTATTCCTCCCACAATACTACAAATTAATTCCACAAATTTCAGCACTTCAAATAATAACAGCAGCAACCAAGTGCATAAATAATAACTACATGTCCAATACAGTATACAGATAAATGTGGAATTTATACAATGACAGATAAGAAGTAATACAGGATGGAGAGAAAAAAGGGAAGAAATACTTCTTGGACTTTCGGCAACGAGCTGAGACGTCGGGCTCGCCCCGGACGATCAACGTCTCTCAACCTGGACCTAGGGGAACGGAATTTAAAAACGTGAGATGCTAATCATCTCAGTGAGTGACCCTATCTACTGTACACCTTTAATATTAATAATATACCAAATAAAGGGATTTAATTAATCAATACCGAAGAATTAAATAAATAAATAAATAAACAATTGAGGTAACAATTTCTCTCAAAACCCTCACTATTCACTCCGTTGGAAATGTTCCCCTTTTAAAACATTTTCACAAAACCCGATATTTGTACTTCCCGAAAACCAAGGGACCAAATAATTTAATAAACAACAAATAAATAAATAAACACCCCAAATATAAATAAACTGTAATAAATTATAATAAATAATTTTGTACTCTTTGGGGTTTGAAATTTCTATCCGAAAAATTTGTACTTGATGCACCACACCATATACCAGTGATGCCCTCCGATACCCAGCGTCCTGAGCACCGACTGGCGGGGAGATTAAAGAGAGAAACTTGCAAACGGCACTTCGGCGTCCTGACAGTACCGCTGCTGAAACCATCATCCCGGCCAAGGAGGGGGGCGGCTGTGTGCACTATATAAGACTTGCCTGCCCACGGTCCAATGGCAACTCACGGGAGAAATAATAATACTTACGCGCTGAACCACATATACATATACCAGAACACCAACACTGTGTGAATGCGTCTAAAATAATTATTAAACCAACTGTACCGTTTTCCAAAATTACCGTGGGAAATATACCAAATTTTCACACTTACCATCCCACATATTTTTATTCAACAAACCGGTACGAAACATCGATAACGGATAAAAATAATTTTCCTCGCAACACGCGGTTCAACAAATAATATACCACGGGCATAATTATGAAAATTAAACCACCAATTTGAACAAATAATTTTCTTAAAATATTCAAACCAATTATGCCCAAAAATAATATAAAATCCAAACACAACGAATTACTGAAAATACTTGCTCATGTGTAATAAATACCATTTAATCACAATAATAAAAATCGGGGATTTCTTAATAACCCAAAAAATTCCATTTAGCACCAATGGGTAAATATATATATAAAATAATATTTTTCCCGACTATATTTAAATTCCACCACATGAGCATAATTTCAGATACCAATTTAACAGCAATTAAATATAATTAATTACCCCAAAATATTTATTAAAGGTGGGTCACTCACCTGGAGCACGCAATTAAACCATGATCCACCATGGGATCAATTCCACGACTCACCGGTGCTCCTAGAACACAATTCACACACAGTCAAATAAATTAATATTTTATTTAGGTAAATAATACCCGGTACCCGGGGGGTCAAACACAAACGTTATCCAAAATTGACAAATTATATGTCTATGGAAAGCTTGTGACAAATCACATTACCGACCTCCATTGAGTTCAATTCGACCGGCGGTGGCCGGAATTTGGTCGAAAAGATTCGGCCGAATTTAAACTTGAGGGATCTCTCAAACGGTGGGGATTTTGGGCAATCTAACCCCGGAAATGGACTCAGAGGGGTCGAAAATGGTGGAGTAGAGGTATGGGTGGGGCTGGGTTGGTCAGAAACGGCGAGAATCGCCGGAAAAACTTAACCGGCCGCCGCCGACTTCACCGGCCCGATCTGGGCGCGTCCGGCGGCGACTGGCCGGGAAAATTGGAGGCTGAGGTCGCGGGGAGCTGGGCTTCACCGGTGGCCAGCGCGTGTAGCTGTCTGGTGACTGAAATCCGGCCAAGCGGTCGGTCAAAGAGAGAGGGGGAGAGAGTCAAAGGAGAGAGAGAGAGAGAAAATTCCTGCTGGTTTTTTGACGGGCTCGGGGAAGAAGAAGGGAAGGAAAGGAAAAGAAAAGAGAAGGTGTTTTCCCACGTGGGGAAAAGAAAAAAAAAAGAAAAAAGAAAAAGAAATAAAAAGAAATAATTTAAAATTAATTAAACAATATTAAAAATAATATTATTACATAAAACAACAATAATAAAATAATTTGATATTAAACATGGTTGACATGTGGCATTTCAGCATGGTGACACATGGTCACATTCATTAAGTCACACGTGGCACATTGTTACACGTTTAAAAATAATATTAAAATAATACGGTATTTGAAAAACTCTACATGTCCATAACTTTCAAACCACATGTCCAAATCGGACGTGCCGCTAGTCTACGGACTCGTATCGACAAACACTTTACCACCATGCATGAGTCGAAGCTAACTTTGCATGAATAAAAAGTCAACTCCGGTACCCCTTGGACAAATTGGACCTCAACTTGTTTTGCTCATAACTTTCAAACCGTAGCTCCGTTTTGAATGTGCTACTAGTCTACGAACTCGTGCCAACGTGTACTTCGTAATGGTACCTCAGTCAACCTAAAATTCCAATCGGGTCAAAAAGTCAACTTTTGACCCCTTCGGTCAACGGTCAACAGTCAACCTCGGTCAACATGCAAAAATTCCGACATGGTTCGGGACGGGGTGTTACAGTCAATAGCAGAAAAGAAATAAATTCTGAGTTATTTGATTTTCATGAATTGTCTTTTTGCCTCGGATTTCTGTTCTTCGCGCTCTGGGTTTGGTTCAGCATTATGGACACATTTTGATTTCGAAGGAACTCATCTCCAATTTTCCATGGTCTGTGATTTGTATTTCGATTTTCTCTGCATTTGATAATTTACAATCAATTTCATCAATTTCTTTAATTAACTTTTACAAAACCTCTCTCTATCTCTCTCTCTCTTTTTTTTTTTTTAATTCTTTGTATGATGTTATTCTTGTTCAAGAATTAGCATTTGTTTAGTTATGAATCTCTAATATTCTTATTCGTAAACCCAAAAAAAAAAAAAAGCAAAGAAAAGAAAGTTAAATTTATTTTATTGAATGCCTATTTTGGAAAAAGAGGAATATGGCTTTTATTTATGTTATGCAGGTTCACAATCAGTAAAGTGAACTAGGTGCAATACTCTGCTTCTTTTTTCTTTTTAATTTTCTTTATTGGTCATTGATTTTACATATGAAATAGTATATTCTTTTCTTTTGGATATATAACATAGATATATGGTGACAAACAGGGGCATGTTCTAAATTTATATTAGAGAGATGGCGGTGTACAGAGAAGAAACCAAAAAATAATTGAAGAAGCTCCAGCTTTATTGATCATTATATGAATTCTTGATCCACATTTGCTAATTTGTACACTATACTATTGTAATTAAAAGTTCCTTGGTGCAGCAAAGCATTTTGAAAGACTTCCTGTCCCACTTGGATCAAAGCAGTTGTAGTAGGCTTATAGCTGCTGCCTAAGTGATTCACAAATTTTCATATGCTGAACAAGTTATTTGAAGCAATTTACAAATGGCATTATCTAATAGAGATGCTGATTTTGATGTTTCTCTCGCACTTGTTCAATTTTTTCTCATCCTTGAGATGAATTTAGTTGACACTTATACTATGCTTATTATTAATTTTTGTTGGCCTTTTTTTTTTTTTTGGCTCGAACAATTTGTACTGATTTACATTTTGTTTGCTGAGTAAATTAGGCAGATGGTTATCGCAACATTGACAACATGGATTTTATAGTTGATACTATAGTGGACCAGTTTAAAGTATCTTCTAGCTCAATGAGAGATTTAGAAATCTGAAAATTAAGAATAACTTTATACTTTTGCACGTAGAAATAAACAGTATATTTCTTGATGCTATTGGAATAATCCGATTCAATCTAAATGGGGGGATCTATCATAGGAAACACAAAAGTTGGTTTTTTGGGGGGTTTTTTCAATTATGATCTTTTTGGATTTTGGCAACTATCATGTAATAATGAGACTTCCCAGTTTCAGCTGACTGATAATCTGATATGTAAAACATGTACAAAAAGGCCATAAGTATATGTTTGAAAGGCAGGCTTCATAATTGTAAGACTACGATTTTAATATGTTTATGGAGTGGTCTATTTCTCAATTCCTTACAGGTATGGTCTGCACCAAATTATTGTTTTAGTGCCGGGGATGGTGCTTCCATATTGTGCTACAACGAGGATATGGTATAAGCTTTTTGCATGATATCCTTTAATATTTGCTCTTATCTTGCAAAAAATTACCACAAATTGTATGCATATACGGTGCAGAATGAATTGTAAAAATATACCCAATTTTACCACAATTTGTCCATCATAATCTGTAGTTCTGAGGGTTGTCATAGATTAGTGTGTTTTTCTCTTATGCCTGTGAAAACTTATGTGCATGTGCAGTCCAAAAGACTGGCTTTTACCGTAACACTGAAAGCAGTATTTTATTTACTCTACTATATATTTGCTGTAAAAGTAAACCACACTTTTTGATCTTATATGCAGAGGTCACTGCTGGAATCACTCCCAAAACTGGTTAATTCACTTTCTTCGTCAACTGTGGGGTACAAGTTTTATATTATTATAATTATTATTACTTATTATTTTTTTTGCTCTGAAATTATTATATAGTAATAAATAATAATTATTAATTATTATCTATATACATTAAATGACACTTTCACGTTTCCCTTTTTTTTTTTTTCCCCCCTTTTTGGTGAATCACTTTCATGTTTCCAACTTGTTATAGTTATTTTCTTTTATATTTTTTCTTTTCTGTTTCTTTGTTGGAAACGACTGGAGTTCCCTTTTGTATATGTACTTTTTGTTTTCTATTTTCTATAGTAATTATTATTTTTGACATTACATTTTTCTTCTTCTTGTTCATTTCTTTTTATCTAATTGTAGATCTCCTCATATATGCTTTTTGTTGGAACATTCTTGAATCTTATTAGCAGGTAAGCAGGGCAGATGCAGCAGCAATGGCAATAAACACAACTGAACTTTTTAGCAAAAGTGTAGCAATTGAATCTCAGCTGTGCAGGAATTTGTTTATATCATTTTTCTAGTATCAGGACTTTGACAAATGGATATTGGCTTAGACCCTTATTCATTTATTTATATTTGAATGTAATATACATACATATATATATATATATATATATATATGTACAAGGCTACTATTAGAGACATAATTACCAAAAATAAAAAATATTCTAATAAAACTAAGAAAAATGATATTTGTCATTAGTAGTAATTGTCACCATCTTATATGGCAGTGGACCTCACACACACATATATATATATATATATATATATATTGTCAGGATCCGTCCAAAATTCCTTACCGGAACCCTAGACAAGCCCTGATCCCAGGGAAACCCTACCAGATCCTCCAATGGAAAATCCGGCAGAACCTCCCCTAAGGGTTGGACTTACCACAAATTTTCCTACACAGAAAACACACTCCAATAATATCTCCTTATTCCTCCCACCTTACTACAATTTGTATCCACAAATTTTCAGCACTTCAAATAAATAACAGGAATCAATGCATAATTAATAACTAAATGTCCAATACAGTATACAGAGCATTATGCTAGTAAATATGAAATTAATATGATGATAGATAAAGAAGTAATACAGGATGGAGAGGAAAAAGGAAGGAAATGCTTCTTGGACTTTCGGCAATAAACTGAGATGTCGAGTTCGCCCCGAACGATCAACGTCTCCCAACCTGGACCTAGGGGAACGGAATTTAAAAAAATATGAAATGCTAATCATCTCAGTGAGTGGCCCTAACTACTATACAATTATAACAGTAATAATAATTATAGTACACTTTATTAATTAAGAATAAATAAATAAATAAATAAAAATTAATTGAAGATAATATTTCTCTCAAAACTCTCACCATTCACTCGGTTGGAAAAGTTCCCATTTTAAAACATTTTCACAAAACCTGTTATTCGTATGCCCAAAAATCAAGGAATCGGTAATTTAATAAATAATAATTAGATAATCCAAATATAAATAAAATGTAATAAAATATAATAAATAATTTTAGAACACTTTAGGGTTTGAAATTTCTATCTGAAAATTTATACTTGACGCACCACACCATATACCAGTGATGCCTTCCGATACCCAGCGTCCCGAGCACCGACTGGCGGGGGGGTTAAAGAGAGAAACTTGCATACGGTCGCTTCGGTGTCCCGACAGCGCCGCTACTGAAACCGTCATCCCGGCCACGGAGGGGGGTGGCTGATGCGCATTATATAAGACTTGCCTGCCCTTGGTCCAATGGCAACTCACGGGAGACATTATAACTTGCGCGCTCATCCACATATACAGTCCAAAACACCAATACTATATGAGTGCGTCTAAAATAAATAGCCAAATTTTCCAAAAATTTATCGTGGGAATTATACCATTTTTCGAACTCAACCTCCCACATTTTTCTTTAACATTTTCGGTACAAAACCACCGATAACAATATACAAATAATTTTTCTCGTATCACAAAGTCCATCAAATAATATTCCATGGGCATAATTATGAAATTTGAAACCACCAATTTAAACCAATATTTTCTTTGAAATATTTAAAAATCAATCATGCCCAAAAATAATCTAAAAATCCAGATACAATTAATTAATGAAAATACATTACTCATGCGTAATAAATACAATTAATTCACAATAATAATAATCGGAAAATTCTTAATAACCCAAACTTCTGTTTAGCACCAATGGGTATATATATATATATAAAAAATAATATTTTTTCCACAATTATATTTAAATTCCACCACATGAGCATAATTCTAGATACCAAATTAACACAAAATAAATATAATTAATCACCCCAAAATAGTTTTAAAGGTGGGTGACTCAACTGGAGCACGCAATTAAACCAAGATCCTCCATGGGATCAATTCTACGACGCATCCGTGCTCCTGAAACAACAATATTACACAACTCAAATAAATTAATATTTTATTCGGATAAATAATACCCGGTACCCGGGGGGTTTTAACAAACGTTAACCAAAATTGATGAGTAATATACCGAATCGAAGCTTGAGTGACGAGGATTACGAATCCGGTCTTACTTCCCGAAGATCGGACCCGAGGTGGCCGGAATCTCGCCGGAAAGATTTAGGCCTTTAGAGCCTCGATTCTCCCAAACCATCGCGAATTGGAGGAAAAGGACCCTTGATCTAAGTTCAGGGGGTCGGAATTAGTGGGGAGGGACCGGCGGTGCAACTGGGTACTCGCCGGAACTGGATTTTCCGGCGAGCCGCCAAATCCCATCGGAAACCGTCACCGCCGGTGGCGCGTCCACTGGCTGGTGGCCGAGATTTTTGGGAGTTTTATAGATCAAGGGAGAGGGTTTCAACGGTACCGGCGGTGAGGCAAACGGAGGCCGGACGGCGAAGAGATCTGGGTTTGAAGATTTTTGGCCCCTTGCCGAAAAGTACTCCGATCCCGGCGCGTCAGAGGTCAGGTAGCCGTGAAATTTGGTGGGCTGGCCAGAAATGAGGAGGTGGTGAGGGGTGGCTGGTGCGTGTGGCCTGCAAATGGCCGAAAATGGGTCAAACAGCGATGGCCGATGGTGGAGGGGAAAAATGGCCGTCTCCGGAAAACGCTCTGATCCCGGCGCGTTACCGGCTTGTTGGCCGTGAAATTTGGTTGGCTGGTCGGAATTGAGGAGGCGGAGGCAGTGAGGTGGCGTGTGTAGCCCTCTAGTGGCCGAAC
This sequence comes from Ziziphus jujuba, assembly GCF_031755915.1. Lineage (NCBI taxonomy): Eukaryota > Viridiplantae > Streptophyta > Magnoliopsida > Rosales > Rhamnaceae > Ziziphus > Ziziphus jujuba. The sequence goes on along the minus strand of NC_083380.1, from coordinate 13,438,742 downwards.
AATGGCCAACCGGTGGTGACCGGTGGTGGCCGGTGTTTCTTCTCCTCTTTTTCTCTCTCCTCCTTCTCTCTCCTCTCTCCCTTTCCTCGTCGGCCCACCCATTTTGCCAAAATAAAAGCCACCATGGTGACACTGTTCACCCATGTGGACCTCTCAGATGTTGACACGTGGCATCATTGTTCACTTAAGCCAGATATATTAAAATATTACGGTATTCGGAAAACTTCACATGTCCATAACTTCTTAACCAGATGTCGAATTTAAGCGTACCGCTAGTTTATGAACTCGTATCGACGAGTACTTTACAACCATACAAAAGTCAAAACAAAATTCTACAACCATAAAAAGTCAACTCCCGGCACCTTTTGGATCGTTTGAATCTCGACTTGTTTTGCCCATAACTTTCAAACCGTAGCTCCGTTTTCAACGTGCTACTAGTCTACGAACTCGTGCCAATGTGTACTTTGTAAAGGTACCTCAATCAACCTAGAATTCCATTCGAGTGAAAAAGTCAACTTTTGACCCTTTCGGTCAATGGTCAACGATCAAAGTCAACGGTCAACGGTCAACCTCGGTCAAAGTTGGAAAATTTTCGTTGTACTTTGGGACGGGGTGTTACATATATATAAAGGTAAAATGAATCTGCTTGGCAGTGAATCCTATGTGTATATAAAAGCCACATAAAAATTTGATCCGTACGGTAATTAATGATTTTCTTCGCTACTAAAAAGTACAATTGTCACCGAGCTACATAAAAATTATATTTGCCACTAATGATGACTGTCTCCACCTTACATGACAGTGGATTCCATATATATATATATATATGAGTAAAAAGAATCTACATGGGAATAAATCCCATGTATATATAAAATCTATATAAATATTGGACCAACTGTCATTCAGGGTGATTAAGGATTTTCTTCGCTACTAAAAGTAAAATTGTCACCAAGCCACTTCTATCTGGATGTGAAACCAATTAATAATCATTTATGATTTAACCCATAATTTTGTGAGCTTCTAGTTTGGTTTTATATTTGGTTTAAATAAAAATGAAGAGGAATATCCTCTGTTTGTTTACCGAGAAAGTCAATAGCAGAAACGAAATAAATTCTGAGTAATTTGACTTTCATGAATTGTCCTTTTGCCTCTGATTTCTATTCTTCATGCTCTCGGTTTGGTTTAGCATTTTGGACATTTTCATTTTGAAGGAACTCAGCTCCAATTTTCTGTGCTCTGGGATTGGTATTTCGACTTTCTCTGCATTTGACAATTTGCAATCAATTGTATCAATTTCTTTCATTAATTTTTAAAAAATCTCTCTTTTGTTTTTTCTTTGGTGGTTTCATTCCCTTCTATGCAGCTAAAACTTTATAGTATCTGGATTCTAATTTTTTAATTTTTATTCTTTGTATGATGTTATTCTTGTTCAAGAATCAGCATTTCTTTAGTTATGAATCTTTAATATTCTTATTCATTAAAAAAAGAAAAGAAAAGAAAAGAAAGTTAAATTTATTTTATTGAATGCCTTTTTTGGAAAAAGGGAATATCATGGCTTTTATTTATGTTATACAGGTTCACAATCAGTAAAGTGAACTAGGTGTAATATTCTGCTTATTATTATTGTTATTATTGGTCATTGATTTTACATATGAAATAGTAGATTCTTTGCTTTTTGATATATATCATAGATATATCGGGCAAACAGGGGCATGCTCTAAATTTTATATGAGAGGGACGGTAGTGTACAAAGAAGAAACCAACAGATAATTAAAGAGCTCCAGCTTTAATGATCATTTTCTACACTCTTGATTTACATTTGCTATTTTTATACTATATTGTTGTAATAAGATGTTCCTTGGTGCAGTCAAGCATTCTGAACGACTTCAGGTCCCATTTGGGTCAAAGAAGTTGTAAGTTCGTAGGTGCTGCCAAAATGATTCACAAATTTTCAATCGCTGAACATTTATTTTGAAGCAATTTAGAAATTGCTGATCTTAATTTTTCTCTCTTACTTGTTCAATTTTTTCTCATCTTTGAGATGTATTTAGTTGACACTTTTAGTATGGTTATTATTTATATTTTTAAAATATTTTTTGCTTTTTATTTTTTTATATTTTGGGCTTGAACAATTTCAATTGATTGACATTTTGTTTGCCATGTAAATTAGGCAGATGGTTATCACAATGCTGACATCGTGGCTTTTATGGTACTATCGTGGACCAGTTCAAAAATATATTCTTGCTCAATGAGAGATTTAGAAATCTGAAAATTTACAATAATTTCATACTTTTGCTCAAAGAAATGAATAGTATATTTCTTGATGCTGTTGGAACAATCCAATTTAATCTAAATGGGGGGATCGCTCATAGGAAAGGGGAATCCTCTTACAGCCCAGCCTTCAAGGTCTCCTTTTGGGGTCCAGCGTCCTCGCTGGCACACCTGTCAGGACCCGTCCAAAATTCCTCATCGGAACCCTAAACAAGCCCTGATCCCAGGGAAACCCTACCGGACCCTCCAATGGAAAATCCGGCAGAACCTCCCCTAAAGGTTGGACTTACCACAAATTTTCTGCACTGAAAACGCACTTCTATATTCATCCCCTTATTCCTCCCACATTACTACAATTTGATTCCACAATTTTTGCAGTACTCCAAATGAATAACAGGGAAACAATGCAGTATTTAACGACTAAATGTCCAATACAGTATACAGAGCATTATACACGTAAATATGGAATTAATACAATGACAGAAAAAGAAGCAATACAAGATGGAGAGGAAAAAGGGAAGAAATACTTCTTGGACTTTCGGCAATGAACTGAGACGTCGGGCTCGTCCCGGACGATCAACGTCTCCCAACCTGGACCTAGGGGAACGAAATTTAAAAACGTGAGATGCTAATAATCTCAGTGAGTGACCCTATCTACTGTACACTTTTTAATATTAATATATAACAAATAAAGGGATTTAATTAATACCAACAATTAAATAGATAAATAAATAATTAACAATTGAAGTAATATTTTCTCTCAAAACTCTCACTATTCACTTCGTTGGAAATGTTCCCCTTTTAAAACATTTTCACAAAACTCAATATTCGTATTTTTTGAAAACCAAGGGATCAAACAATTTAATAAATAATAGATAAATACCCCAAATATAAATAAAATGTAATAAAATATAATAAATAATTTTTTAATACTTTGGGGTTTGAAATTTCTTTATCCGAAAATTTATACTTGACGCACCATACCATATACCAGTGATGCCCTCCGATACCCAGTGTCCTGAGCACCGACTGGTGGGAGATTAAAGAGAGAAACTTGCATACGGCACTTCGGCGTCCCGACAGTACCGCTGCTGAAACCGTCATCCCAGCCAAGGAAGGGGGCGGCTGATGCGCAATATATAAGACTTGCCTGCCCTCGGTCCAATGGCAACTCACGGGAGACATAATACTTGCGTGCTAACCACATATACACCGGAACACCAATACTGTATGAGTGCGTCTAAAATAATTATTAATTTAATTATTACCGTACCGATTTTCCAAAAATTACCGTGGGAAATATACCAGTTTTCAAATTTACCATCCCACATATTTTCCTTTAACATACCCGGTACGAAACCATCGATAACAATATAAAATAATTTTTTCTCGAATCACAAAATCCATCAAATAATATTCCACGGGCATAATTATAAAATTTAAACCACCAATTAAACAAATATTTTACTTAAAATATTTAAACCAATTATGCCCAAAAATAATATTAAAATCACATACGATTTATTACTGAAAATACCTTTCTCATGCGTAATAAATACAATTAAATCACAATAATAAAAATCGGGGTTTTTGGATAACCCAAAATTTACGTTTAGTACCAACAAACATATACGCACTTAGAAAATAATAATTTTCCACAATTATAATTAAATTGCATCACATGAGCATAATTCTAAATATCAATTAAACACCAATTAAATATAATTAATTGCCCCAAAATATTTTTAAAGGTGGGTCACTCACCTGGAGCACGCAATTAAACCACGATCCACCATGGGATCAATTCCACGACTCACCCGTGCTCCTAGAACACAATTCACACACAGTCAAATAAATTAATATTTTATTCGGGTAAATAATACCCGGTACCCGGGGGGGTCTAACACAAACGTTAACCAAAATTGACAAATTATATGTCTATGGAAAGTTTGTGAGATGAGGATCACATTATCAACCTCCATTGGGCTCAATTCGACCGGCGGTGGCCGGAATTTGGCCGGAAAGCTTCGGCCGAGTTTAAACTTGAGGGATCTCTCAAACGGTGGGGATTTTGGGCAATCTAACCCCGGAAATGGACTCAGAGGGATAAAAAATGGTGGGATAGAGGTATGGGTCGAGCTGGGTTGGCCGGAAAACACAAGAAAAGAGGAGAGAGAAAATTTCCGGCCGGCGGCTTCTCCGGCCCGATCTGGGTGCGTCCGGCGACTGGTGGCCGTGAAATTTTGCGGCCGAGCTCACCTCCGTCCCCCACTCATCTCTGCCCGGCGCGTGTAGCAAGGTGGTGGCCGGAAACGAAGAAACGGCGACGGTCCGAGAGGAAGAAGGAAAGGAAAGAAAGAAGAAGGAGGAAAAAGAAGAAGAGAGCTTCGGGTGGCTGGGTGTTTTTTCCATGTGGGGGAAAATAAAAAAAGAAAAAAGAAAAGAAAAAGAAATAAAAAGAAAATAAATTAAATACTATTAAAAATAATATTATTATATAAAATAATAATAAAATAATATGATATTAAGCATGGTTGACATGTGGCATCTCAACATGGTGACACATGGTCACATTTATTAAGTTACACGTGGCACATCGTTACACGTTTAAAAATAATATTAAAATAATACAGTATTTGAAAAAATCTACAGGTCCATAACTTTCAAACCACATGTCCAAATCGGACGTGCCACTAGTCTACGGACTCGTCTGAACGAGTACTTCACAACCATGCATGAGTAAAAGCTCAACTTTGTATGAATAAAAAGTCAACTCCGACATCCCTTGGACAGTTTGGACCTCAACTTGTTTTGCTCATAACTTTCAAACCGTAGCTCCTTTTTCGACGTGCTACTAGTCTACGAACTCGTGCCAACGTGTACTTCATAATGGTACCTCAGTCAACCTAGAATTCCAGCCGGAACAAAAAGTCAACTTTTGATCCCTTCGGTCAACGGTCAAAGTCAAAGTCAACGGTTAACGGTCAACCTCGGTCAAAGTTGGAAAACTTCCGTTGTACTTTAGGACGGGGTGTTACACACCGATCCGAATCCGGCTATGAGATATTGTCCTCTTCTCTTTGGGGTCTGGGGAATCCTCTTACAACCCAGCCCCCAAGGTATTCCCCTCTTACAACCCAGCCTTCCTCGCTGGCACATCGATCCGAATCCGTCTCTAATACCATCTGTGACAGCCCAGACCACCCGTATGAGATATTGTCCTCTTTAGACCTAGGGAATCCTGTTAGAATCCAGCTCTCAAGGTTTTAAAAGACCTCTCAAGAGAAAAATATTCACACCTATTTATAAGAAGTGTTTCGTTCTCCTTTCCAACCGATGTGGGACTTCACAAAACACAAAAATTATTTTTTTATTTTTTTATTTTTTTTGGGTATTTTCAAAATGACCTTTTTGATTCTGGCAAATATCATGTAATAATGGGATTTGCAGGTTTCAAATGACTGATATGTAAAACATGTTCTAGAAGGCCCTAAGTACATGTTTGAAAGACAGGCTTCATAACTGTAAGACAATGATTTTAATATGTGTATCAAGTGCTCTAATTCTCAATTTTTTACAGGTGTGGTCTTCACCAAATTATTCTTTTAGTCCTGGGGATGTTGCTTCCATATTGTGCTTCGATGAGGATATGATACAAGCTTTTTGCGTGATATCCTTTAATATTTGCTCTTATCTTGCAAAAATTACACAGATTGTATCCATATACTGTGCAGAATTAATTGTAAGAATATACTCAATTTTACAACAAAGTGTAGATTTGGGACTTATATAAATTTAATTTGTAGTACACTATTGCTTGGAGTTGGAGCTTCAAGAGTTTCTTTTGCTGGGCAGTGGTGGGTGGGGTTTAAAGCCTAAAGGGAATGACTAGACTAACGGTTTCTCCATTTTCTGACAATAGTTATAAATAGTAATATGAGCAACACATTTTCTTTTAAGTTTTTGTTACTTCATGTTTTGGTTCTGTATGACAATGTTGACATATAAAAGGTGACCTATCCTAAAGTTACTATTTGTTCTCTTGTGAAGACTACATATGAATTTTAAAATTTCTTTTCAGGTGGTTCCTGCTCATATATTGCTAAATAGTCACAGCTTGCACAGGTTTGTAGCTTTGAGGTTATCATAATTTGTCCATCATGGCTTGTAGCTTTGAGGGTTATCATAGAGTAATGTGTTTTTCTCTTGTGCCTGTCAAAACTTATGTGCACTGTGCAGTCCAAAAGATTGGCTTTTACCTTAACAGTTAAATTAATATTATATTTGTCTGTTATATTTTGGCTGTAAAAATAAGTCACACTTTTTGATCTTATATGCAGGGGTGACTGCTAGATTCACTCCCAAAACTGGTTAATTCACGTTCTTCTTCAATTGAGGGGTACAAGTTATGTATTATTATTAGTATTATTATTATTATTAATATTATTATTTATCATCGATTTACATTAAATGACACTTTCATGTTTCCTACTTGTTATAATTACTTTCTTTTATATTTTTCCTTTTCTGTTTCTTTGTTGGATGGAGTTCTCTCTTTATATGAACTTTTTGTTTTGTTTTATAATTTTTTTTTTTTTTGGTTTTCTATTTTCTATAGTTATTATTATTTTCACATTACATTTTCCTTTTTCTTTTTATCTAATTGTAGGTCTGTTTATATTTTCCTTTTTGTTTGAACATTCTTGAATCTTATTGGCACGTATGCAGGGCAGATGCTGCAGCAATGGCAATAACAACAACTGACCTCTTTAGCAATGGAATCTCAGGTGTCCGGGAATTTGTTTCCCATATCAATGTTTTAGTATCGTGACTTTGACATATGGATATTAGATTGGACCCTTTCCCTTATTCATTTCTTTATATTTGAATGTAATATATATATATATATATATATGGCTGCTATTATAGGCAAAGTCGGGTACCATATCGTGGACTACAATCATCTATAGATATCAAATTTACATGATCTGCACGATCTGATCTGATGATTGTGAATGGCTATCACCCATCAAATGATGGACAACCTCCTCTACAATAGCATTTTCACATATATATATTTATATATATATATATATGGGTGGAAGGGTGTGTGTGGGGCAGAGATGGATGTGAAAAGTTCATATAACAGCTTCATTTCATATCTAAAGAGCTCGAGCTCTAGAAATCTAAAGCTGTTGGTTTCTTGCGATTGAAACTCTTAGGAATTACTTATCAGAACTCCAGCTACCAGCCTAGTCTAAGATTTGTGAATTACCCAGGTTGCAGGAAGAACTGCAGGAATTGGGGGATGACAAAGGATTTTGGAATGGTTCACCCAAAATATGGCTACCATGCAGTGTCTTTTTTTGTGGCAAACTGAAAATATCCAGCTTCTTTGTCAAAAGAATCATACAAACACTGCACAAAGGCAAAAGTTTCACAGGCAAGAATACATCAAGTTTTTCTAACATTAGAACACTATATAAACAATCTTAGAAGTGCAGGTGCAAATGACTATTATGAGCAAATTAAATGTTCAAATACATGCAATAAACATTCAGCAAGTTAAATATATAACACATGCTGGTATTACAATTCTTGCACTCAACATTTATTAGATCAAATGACAGAGAAATAGCAACAAAAATCTAAAACATGATAGCGAAAATAGATAAAACAGGCCCACCTCTCGACCAGATTTTAGTTCTTCCTTGATAAGTAGTCCCACCTTTATGATACGACATATCAAATGCGAATATGCAGACATCAACCTCAATTTTGTTCAAGACCACATTTTTTCGAGGTCGAGTGCTGAGTTTCTGCTAAGAAATCTTTGTGTAAGATACATTCTAACTCAATGCAACAATTATTTATCAACTACCATTTGGAACAATGTTTTAGTAAAATAATCTTTCATGGAAAAAAATCAATGCATTTGATGTACTTAATTCATTCTTATATATATATATATAGTATGGTTTAAACGAGGACGCTAATTTAATACATTATGAGGATGTATATCCTCTAATATGTTATGGGATCTCGCAAAATGTGTATTCTTAATGTCTTTTTAAGTTAATATTCTCTTGGAACCTGACTATATATATATATATATATTAGATTTGACTAAAAAAAAAAAAAAAAAAAAAAAAAAACTGGTAGGGTAGAATTTTTTTGATTTTGCGGTCATAAGCAATAATGATCTTACAGATAACTTCTTTACCTGTAAGATATCAAAAAATATTGAAAAACACACCTGAGACAAACATTAGAAAACTGCTATATGTTCGATATAATATGAATGCTTGCTACATAAAGAGCTCTCAGGGAAAAAAACAAAAGAGCCAAAAGAACACTTCACATAAATATTCAGCAATGTAGCAGAGCCTGTGTCTTGATATACACACACAAACATATGCAAAGATTACTATACTTCAAATATTATGTTGCACATTCCACGAAACCTGCATTTTGGAAATACTCGAATAAACTTGTATGGAAATTCCAATTCTTAGAATTTTAATATTTTACTTTCTCCAGTGTATGATTTTAATGTTATGTTGAATTAATGATGATATATAATAATACAACAAAAATTCCCACAAGCATTGTGAGATTGGATTAATAGCAACCTGATAGAAAAGGATATACAAGGTCCATTCAAATTTGTTTCGTACCAATGATATAAACTCTGGCATTATTGCAGTTAACAATTTCCCGCAGCAAGTCTCACACAAATAATCAAATTTAAAAGGGTGAATTACGTAAACACTCCTTGCCGTTTATAGTTTTATCACATACACCCTTTTGTTTTTTGCTCTTTTTTTTTTTTGTAAAAAAAAAAAGAAAAAAAAACTATTACAAACAATTGCCCTTCTGTTTTAGTTTCATTGAATTGGCAAAATATTTTTATGAAAAATTATAAATAAAAATATAATTAGAAAACAAAAAAACATTATTGGTAAATACAAATAAAAAGTACAAAAATATTTACTTTCAAAAATAAACATTTTAAAATTGTGTTTGAAAAATCTAGCATGAAGTGGGTAACTAATGCTATAAATAATTTCTTTACCAAAAAAAAAAATGTTATAAATATTTTAAAAAATGAAGATCATTTCTCTTCGTGGACACTGGACACTAATTTTAACTTTTTAAATGAAAATATATCGATATTAATGATAATAAGAAGACAACAATAACAGTAATAGATTATTATTATTATCTTTAACGGAGCCTAACATTATCTATTCTAGCTGAACCCAAACACTCACTCTTTCCTCATAGGAGAAACTCATAGGCCCTAAAATAGTAGCCCGCAGTGTCTAACCCATCCATGTGATGAGTTTTTTGATCTTCTACACAATGTTTTACACAGCGGCTGCTACAAGTCATCTAGTTTTAAGAGGTGTATTAAATCTAGAATTTAATAAATTTAAAATGAGTTATAAATTTTTAAAAATTTGATGAATTGTTATGAAATTTTATAGATTTAGTAAAGAGTTTATAAGAATTCAATGAAATCTTTAAGATTAATGCTGAATTTTATATTAATAATTTTCTTTACAATTTCACTATTGAAATCCTTTCAAATCCATTAAAATCCATCATTTTTTAAAATCTTTTAAAATTAATGACTTAAATCCATTAAAATCTGAATTGAATATCATTGGACTTGTAAGAATTCTTTTAAAATGTAAATCAAATACCGCTAAACTTTTAAATACTTTTGAAATCCCTCAAATTTTAAATTGAATACATTCTAATTTTAGTTTTATTAGATTATGTTTTTTCTTTTTAAGTTGAGTTGTTCTTTTAAAGAATTTCTTTTTTTTTTTTTTTTTCTGGAAGTGATAAAATTGGTTATAATATCGGTAAATTTTGGCAAGGGATTGGAATTTTCTGTTCATTTTTCCGTTCCCGACCCTATCAAAAATGAACACGTCACTTTAAAATTTTTCTCAATTTTTTGCTCGACCCACCGCGTTAAATGTAAAAGATTTTGTTTTCTGTTTTTTTTTTTTTAACTTTTTTATTATTTATTTTCCTCTGCATCTCTTTTCTTCCAGACCTTCATGGCTTTTATGCACTGTTCATTTAGACAGCTAGTTTCTTCCATTTTTTATTTTTTTTTAATCTGCTAAGGCAGCTATTAATATTAATGTGAGGGTTTTGTTTCTCTTTAATGTTGTAGGCGGATTAAGTCTTTAAAAAGAAGAAAAATATATACTAAATTGCTTTCCATGGGACTCCCAAGTCACATTAGTTAACGTACGTCGACCTCGTTGCAAGCTCAAATACAGCCACCTACTCTCAAGGTTGGGATAATACCTTGCCACCACTTCAGATTTCTGATCTACCAATTTCCATTTATGATGTAGTACTATCTTACCCATCCTCGTTGGGCCATGTGGTTAATCGATTTTTGAATATCATAAGAACTGATTGATCTTTTTCAAACACTACCTTTGATAGCTTGGAGGAGGAAGAGGTATACATCAATTTCTCTAACAAACTAATGCTTGTATGTGTAATGTTGGAAGCACTTTAAGACTTTAATATTTTAGAGAGAAACAAAATCCCTCAAATTTAACCTTAATCCCTGACCTAGCCAAAATGAAGGAAATAGAGGAAGTTTTAATGGTTGCCTCAGTGTTAAAAAAAAAAAAAATGTATACTAGTTATGGAGTTCTGTGAGAAAGGAGGGTCTGAGGGGGAAAAAATAAAAATAAAAAACAAAAAACAAAAAACAAAAAATAAAAAAAAAATTAAAAAAAAATAAAAAAAAAAAAAAACAAAATCTTTCAGGCTTATTGCCATGGAACACAGGAAAAATTGAAAAGAATCAAATCCTGGTTGACCTGGACGATTGTCGGGCTACGCAGTGAGTGAGAGAGGTAACAGTAAGAAGAGTTGGAATTTTAAAATTACATGCATATTTTTCACTGGTAGGATAGGACTGGAGACGAAAAGAACGTATGAATGATCCGATTGATAAATATTAATTTTGAAATATATTGGCAACAAGGCAACGTTGAACTTTTAGAACCCAACATTAATTAATTTTTATTAATCTTCACACGTGCATTTATTTTTTATATATAGAAAATTAAAGCCTCAACACCACCCAGCCATTGAGGCAAATTGAAAAAAATAAACACTAGTTAGTAGATCATGGAGCACATGATCATGTAGCATGATACATAACATTAGACCTGGCAATTTGGATCATGACACGGCAACACGACTCGAAAACGACACGGAATAAATGGGTTTGGGTTTATTATAAATGGGTTCGGGTCATAATCGGGTCAACCCGTTTAACACGATTATTAATTGTGTCATTTTCGGGTTGACCTGTTTAACTCGAAATTGACCCGTTACGACCCATTTATTAATCGTGTCATTTTCGGGTTGACCTATTTAACACGATTATATACCTATTACAACCCATTTAAATTTAATTTTAAATTAATATTTTATCACTAATATAATATTTAATAACTAAAAAATTTTATAAATTAAAAATTTTATAAAAATAATTTTCTATTACTAATTTTTTAAAAACAAAAAATACATCTTTAATAAAACAAAAACATAAAAATAAAAAAAAATAAAAAAAATTTCGGGTTAATAGGTTAATTTTCGGGTTAACGGGTTAATAGGTTAGTTTTCGGGTTAATAGGTCAATTTCAGGTTAACGGGTTAATAGGTCAACACGACCCGTTAAAATAATCGTGTTAAACGGGTCGTGTCGTGTTGACCTGTTTATAAACAGGTCGGGTTAGTGTTTTAGGTACCTGACACGATTAATAAATGGGTCGTGTTCGGGTTAGGCATTTTTGACCCGATTATTAAACGGGTTGATACGAACACGACCCACCAACCCGAATTGCCAGGTATACATAACATACATACATATAATAACGGTGGGTTTATTAGTCTCTGATATCATGTGGATCAGGCAGACACTTGTTTGATGACCTGAGCGGTGGAGGAGGAGGATGAGCACGGTGGATCGCAGTAGTCCTTGATATCAAGGCACTGACACAGCGGTGGTAAGCTGAAAGTGCATATGCATTTTTTGCAGTTCTCGCACCGCTCGTTGCCGATAAAGATGTCAGTGCATCTGCACTGCGGTGGGTCGCTCTTCGTGCATTAGCAGTTATCACAGCACGCTGGAATATCTGGTCTTTTGTAACCATCCACTATTTATAACCATAAAAAAAAAAAAAATTATAATAAGTAAATTAATCTAACTTGGTAAACAATTCTGATTTTATAGAAGAATCTATATATATATATATGAGTTTAATATTATACCAGATTTTTGACTGTTGGTAGTGAGAAGCTTGAAGAAATCCAACCTATCAGCTTTTGCAGACACAACTAATACTGCAAGGACTAGCAGTGCTGCCTCCGAGACCACAATTTTCTTCAAGGCTGCCATTTCTGAAGATCGATCTGTTTTTTTTTTTTTTTTTTTTTTTTTTTTTTTTTTTTTTTTTTTTTTTTTTTTTCTGAGCGGGGTGTGAGATTATGGAGAACTAGTTAGGGGTATTTATATACAACCTGCCAGAGACAACTCGTGCTTTATTTATTTATTTATTTTTTACCTTTTGACTAAATGATATATTTTCCAATGGCATCAATTTTCTTTTATTATTTATTTTTATTTGTCACAACAATTATGTAGTAACATTTACCAATAGTAGTACGACAGCCATAGTCATAAGTATAATTAATTGGTTTTTGTTTCAAATTAAAGCATCAGTTAGTTAAGTTGTCATTATCGGATTCATTGATGGTAGGATAAATATATTTAAAAATATAATATATATGAATATTATATTATCGATGTGATAAATGGCATTTTCTTAATGCAAATTGATCATCTTTCTACCAGTGTATCTCTAAAATCCAACGTCACCACCTCATTTATACAATATAGACTAATATTTAATGTTTTGTTATTTTTTCCTTTCTAATATTTGTCGTTTTATTAAATAATTAACTAAAGCATATTTTCATATTTTGTGCATGTGTTTAGGCATGGCTTTTGTGAAAATTAGCATCTTCTATGCATATTCGATCTACTTCTATTAATTAACTCGGCTTAGCCTTATAATGACCTTATCAATCTAAGGTCATCAATATAATTTTTTTTTAATATATAATTGAATGGATTGATTCAACTTATATATAAAAAATATTATTTATTACCACTATGCAAAAATAGCGATTTAGTGACAGTAATATGGCGACCTAATACAAAAATATGCGATAACACGTCGCCGAATAATAATAATAGCGACGAACCTCACTCGTAGTCGCTACATACAACACAATTGAGATGTAGCGACACCCATATTGCGACGTAATAAAGAATGCGAGATAAGGTGTCACTCAATAATAATATTAGTGACATATCTCACATAACGTTGCTATATTCCAAAAAATTGTGATCTAGCGACAAACAATTAGCAACAGTACGAAACAAAAACTCAGTTAGTGTCATTACAAACAATACTAAGCGACGTTGCTTTTCAGTGTCGTTCAATATGACTCAAAACTTATTAGGTAGTTTAGTTGATATTAGTTATTCGAGTGTGTTTCAATATTTGTTTAGTTGAAATTACAATTTGAAATCCAAATAAATTACTCGTTTCTCTTCATTTTGTGTTTTTGTTTATAAAAAAAGGAAAAATGTATCCGGCGACCCACGTTAATTACATGAGTTGCCCACTAAGATAGGGAAAAGGGCAAAAAATATGATGATTTTTATATGAAATTCGCATTTTAATCAACCTCCAAATTTATTTAGTGTTTGCAATATCATTGGACATTTAGGGGAAAAAAAATTATCATGTACATAAAAAAAAATTTTGATATGGGGCGACGTGGATTTAGTAGTCTGCCTCGCCCCATATGAAGTTTTTTTATATCAAATTCACATTTCAATTAACTTGCAACTTTATTTAGTGTTTGCAATATCATTGGACATTTAGGGAAAAAACATGATCATGTATCTAAACAAAAAAAAAAAAATTTGATATGGGGCGACGTGGGTTTGGTCCTCTGTGTCGCCCCATATGAAGTTTTTTTATGAAATTCACATGTCAATTAACTTGCAAATTTATTTATGTTTTCAATATTAATTGACATTTAGGAAAAAAAAATGATCATGAATATAAAAATAAATAAATAAATAATTTGACATGGGGCAACGTGGATTTAGTCCTCTGCATCGCCCCATATGAAGATTTTTATGTGAAATTCACATTTCAATTAACTTGCAAATTTATTAATGTTTGCAATATCATTAGACATTTAGGAGAAAAAAAAGTATTATGTACATAAAAAGAAAAAAAAAATTTTGATATGGGGCGACATGGCTTTAGTCTTCTGTGTCGCCCCATATGAAGGTTTTTATATCAAATTCACATTTCAATTAACTTGCAAATTTATTTAGTGTTTGTAATATCATTGGACATTTATGGAATAAAACATGATCATGTATCTATATCTAAACAAAAAAAAAAAAAAAAAGTTGATGGGGCAACGTGGGTTTGGTCCTCTACATCGCCCCATATGAAGGTTTTTTTTATGAAATTCACATTTCAATTAACTTGCAAATTTATTTGTGTTTTCAATATTAATTGACATTTAGGGAAAAAAATTATCATGAATATAAAAAAATAAATAAATAAATAATTAGTGTCATTAATAATTATTTTTAAGAAATTTTTTCTCAATAATTGTGTCATTAAAGGTTTGAAAAATTATTTAAAAATCTTTTTTATGTTTAAAAGGTAATGAAAAATTATTTTAAAAACTTTTTTATATTTCAAAAAGCATTTAGCGACGCATTTTTAAAAACAGTCGCCTATTATTACATTTAGCGACGAATCTGAAAACTACTCTCACAGAAATGCGTCGCTGTTTAGTGAATGTAGCGACGCATTTTTAAAAACAGTCTCCTATTATTACTTTTAGCGACGCATCTGGAAATAGTCTCGGAGAAATGCGTCGCCTATTCCAGCTTTAGTGACGTGTTTTTTTTTTTTTTCCTCAAATTTGAAAGTTGCTTTTTTGGTTTTATCATATTAGGATTATTTGATAGATAAATTCATACAAAATAATTGATACAAAACAAATTTCAAATAAATATAGGCATAGGAAACTAATATTTCAAATAAATGAAATAGTAACTTATATAATAATTTTATTATTTTAAAATTAATAATTTAATAAATAGTTAATAGATATTTAATAGATAGGAAATAAAAATATTGTGAAAATTTAATTATTTTGAAAATTTTAATAAAGAGTTAATAAATATATGAATAAAATATTAATTAAATATATTAATTCTTTATTTATTTATTTTTTTTAAGTACAAATTATTTTCTTATTAAATTTTAATTATTTTAAATAGTATTTTTGTTATTTAAAAGGGAATCGGCGACACAATGTTTTAATAGTGCGTCGTTTGTTTTTGGTTTTATCAAATTAGGATTATTTGATAGATAAATTCATACAAAATAATTTATAAATAATAAATTTAAAATAAATATAGGCATAGAAAACTAATATTTCCAATAAATGAAATATTAACTTATATAATAATTTTATTATTTTAAAATTAATAATTTAATAAATAGTTAATATATATTTAATAGATAGGAAATAAAAATATTGTGATAAATTTAATTATTTTGAAAATTTTAATAAGGAGTTAATAAAAATATGAATAAAATATTAATTATTTATTTAGTTTTTTTTTTAAGTACAAATTATTTTCTTATTAAATTTCAATTATTTGAAACAGTATTTTTGTTATTTAAAAGGGAATAGGCGACGCAATGTTTTAATACTGCGTCGCCTATTACATTTTTTTTTATTCGTTCCCTTTTTTTTAAAAAACAAAAATATAGTTTACATACTTGCAAATTGAAATAGAAAATAATTTTTTCTTAAGAAACAAAATAAAAAGAGAACAACAATAAATATAAATATTATAGGAAACAGGCGACGCAATTAGGAGGAATTGCGTCGCCTGGTCAATTTTTTTTTTAATTTGTTCAATTTTTTTGTAAAAAAAAAAAAAACAATTTACATACTTGCAAGTTTAAATACAAAATAAAATGTGTTTGAGAAATAAAATAATTAGAGAACGATAATAAAAATAATCACTGAATGCAACAGGCGACGCAATCAGGCGATATTGCATCGTCTTTTCCTTTTCTTTTTTTTTTCAATTTTTTTAAAAAGCCAAAATACAATTTAAAGACTTACATATTTGTAGGAATGTATCTTGTAAAATCAGATAAACTATCATTGAAGCACAAACACATGACTGAAAGTATAGCTCATTTAATATACTTATTTAGATAAATTGATCAATAAGTCCTTGTTGTATTAGTACTCAATATTTGGTATACCCTATCTTAGATCTTTAGATATTTGTGTTTCGTATATACACATATATGTGAATAATGAAATAACAAAATAACAGATATTTGCTTCATACTTTTTAGAATTATTTTTAGTATTTATTTGCTGATGAAAAAAGAAAAAAATGAAATAACAAAATAAAAGGAAAAAATGGAATAGGCGACGCAATCGTAGCAAATTGCGTCGCCTATTATTTTTTGTTTTATTTTGTTCCATTTTTTGAAAAACAAAATCTACAATTTAAAATTTTACAATTTTAAACAGAAAATAAACTATGTTTAAGAAACAAAATAATTAGAGAATAACAATAACAAGCGACGTAATCAGAGGGTTATTACGTCTCTTGTTCCCTCATTTAAAAAAAAAAATTTAAAAGACTTGCAAATTTTAAGAATAACTAAGCTATACTTGAAAAACAAAAAAATTAAACAACTATCTTAGTATTTTTGCTTCACATTTTTTATAATTATTTTTAATATTTATTTGTAGATAAACAAAGAAAAAAATAATTAAATAACAAAAATAAAAAATAAAAGGGGAACAGGCGACGCTACCAGAAACAATTGCATCGTCTGTTCTATCACCTTTTTTGCCATTTTTCTGAAAATTTTGGCGCGTTTTGAAATTTGTACGCGGGCTTTTGAATCTCTTTTATTTTCTAAACTACATCAAGTACTCTATCTAATAAAAAAAAACAATTTAAAAGACTTGCAAATTTTAAGAATAACTAAGCTATACTTGAAAAACAAAAAGATTAAACAACTATCTTAGCATTTTTGCTTCACATTTTTTATAATTATTTTTAATATTTATTTGCAGATGAACAAAGAAAAAATAATTAAATAACAAAAATAAAAAATAAAAGGAGAACAGGCGACGTTACCAGAAACAATTGCATCGTCTGTTTTGTCGTCTTTTTTGCCATTTTTCTGAAAATTTTGGCGCGTTTTGAAAGTTGTACGCGGGCTTTTGAATCTCTTTTATTTTCTAAACTACATCAAGTACTCTATCTAATAAATATTAGATTTGGAAACAACCTAAGAGGGACTTGAAGAGTGAGATATTTCAAATTTCATTTGTCATTTGCCTACGTTGCCGTCAGAAAGCCGAGTTTCTCTGTGTCACCCTCGTTGTGGGTTGGGTTTCTTCTTTTTTCGTTGTTGTTGGCAATTGCATGTGGTGGGTTGAGTTTTTTTATTTTTAAAATTTTTTTTCATATTAACCATAGAATAGTTTGTTAAATTTTCTTAATCTTGCTTTTGTAGATATTTTGTTTGTGATATTGCTTAACATTGTTTTGATTCGAGATGGTCTGTTGTTTTAACTCCACACAATATCATACTTTTGTTGAAGAAGAATTGGTTGAAGAAGATGTTCTGGGCGATACTACGACGGCTCACAATCCATCTCAATGAGTATGCAATTCATGGAAATCTCCATGGTAAGTAAAACTACCTTCTAAATAAATTGGTAAGTAAATTTATTAACTTATGGTCGAAGTAATATTTATGACATTTAATTAATTTTTTTATTTGCTTGCCTAAGAAACAACGGTAATATTCTCTATATCATCTACTAAATTACTTTTTAATAATTAATATTTTTTTATTTTGCATAAGTGTTTATAATTTTATTAATTTTTTCATGCAATACTATGAGGGTGTAATATATTCAACAAGAGGATGTCAACTTCCATCTCAACGAATATGCATTCATGGAGATTTAATTAATATTGCTTTTGCTTTCGCATATACAATAGTTCAATAGTTACCAATTCAAAAACTAGTTCATGAAATAATATTTAATTTATTTGATAATTATTTTGTTATGAAAATATTTTTTATGCAATTTTTGTATTCCAATTACTTTCGATCAAGATAATTTTAGTTATTTTGGTATTTTTATTATTTTAATTTTTTGGTATTGATAATTTCTAATCAATTTTCACACAATTCCTAAAAATAAATATAATAAAATAAAATAAACTAAACCCTAACAAATTAAAAAATAAAAAAATAGAAAAAAATATACAAAAAGCAAAAAGGGCGACGCATGACACATTTAGCGACGCATAACATAAATGTCGCCAATTAACTTTTAGCGACGCAAAATAAAGGTCGCTAAAGGTTAAACATCAATATATATAGCGACATATTAATTTCCTCAATAGCGACGTACAATTAAACTTGTCGCTAAAAGTCTAACATTTAGCGACGCGTATATTTGCCAAAACAGAGACATAGTATTTTAAATGTCGCTAAAAATCCTAACATTTAGCGATGTATATATAATGTCGCTGTTTCATCTATATTTAGCGACATAGGTTTTACAGCGTCGCTGTTTCTCCATTTTTAGCGACCTTTTCTCATACGTCACTGTGTATCTAATATTTTTAGCGACAGAGCATTAAGCGACGTGGTATAATGTGTCTCTGTATATTTCGTTTTACTTTTTTTTTTTGCATCGCTAAATCGCTATTTTCGCGTAGTGTACTGTTAATGATAGAGCATTATTTGTAACTATATGATATATCATATAATAGTTCAATTTGGTAAATTATTAAACAGTGTTCTAAAAGGCACTAAAAAACCAGGGCTTAGGCATGAGACGTGAAAAAAAAAAAAAAAAAAAGGGAAAAAAGCCTTGCATATGGGCTAGCATGGAAAGAAGTTGCTCAACGGAAAAGACGTGAGCCTTTTCAAAATTAATTTTTTAAAAGTTAATATATTTTTTTAAAGAAAAAAGAGTTAAAAACATATGAAAAGCTCCGTGCTCAAGTTAAACTAAAGGAGTAAAAAAAAAAAGTTGATTTTGTATCAATGACATTGAAGATAAGTTAGATGGACAATATAATGAATTAGAATTAAATAAAAAATACAGCAAGAGATAAATTATAATAATATTTAAATTGTTTAATTATAAATTATTAATAAATTAATTTTATGTTGAAAGCTTAAAAATTATGAAATTTTCTGAATTTATTATGATTAGTTGTATGTAAATTTATTTTAATGTATGCATTAGGTGATATAAACTTATATAGATTTTAACTTTCAATTTTCAAAGTATGTACCTTTTTTTATTTCATAGTTTTAAAATAATTAAAATAATCATAAAAATAAAAATACCTTTCTACTCTTAGGTTTCGCCTGAGTACGCCTAGGCTTTTAAGTGTCCTTTTTTTTTTTTTTTTTGGAAAAAACCAATGACTCCATCATAAAAGTATATGTGATGAAAATCTGTCTCTACCCATACAACCGACCCACCGGGATGCTGATCCTATACAGTTGAAGACCGGATCAATCATTAGGACACAAGCTAAGAGATTTAAGAGCAATCTGACTGGCTTCATACAACGAGTTATCAATTCTCAAAAGGTTTTGTTAATACCCAAAGATTCAAACCCTGTTGTAAGCATCCAAGTAGTAGAGGCCGATATGGACCCGGGTAGTTGTTTTACTGCATTTCTGGATTTCAGACAGCATGAAATGGGTTCAACACTTCTTGAACTCAATTGATGTCACTAATAGGTCATGGAATCAAGTCAAGGCAAAATGTATGCATATTTTAATATTAAAATATTAATATGGACATATATCTAACTCTTGTTGTGTAATTAGAAGAAGACATTATAAACTTTTATTATACTTAAAGAAGATAGACGAGTCTATACCAGAATAGGCCTTAATATATGCATGAATCCCAACTTGAGCCAAAGCTTAACCTATTATAGGTCTTGAATGTGTCTGAGTATATTAAATCTAAATTCTCTTTACATAAATACAAGCCTTTTGAAGAAAACTATAAATTAGGAGTGTCAACGTGTATTGCCTACTCATTGCGCCAGCGTGTATTTCTATATGAAAAGTAGTTTAATCTGCAGTTCCTCATAAAAACTCCAGTGATTTCCTACTGAGGGAAGTCACCATCTTCCATTTGGTCATTGATCAATACCTTTATTCCTCTATGTATGGGAGTTGGATCTATGTCAATTAATGATTGGTCATTGTTTAATTTGTCTCATTTTACCTCTTTGTTTTTTTCTCCTGCTGCTGCTACTATTTTCTCTCAACTATTGTTGTCTGCCATTTTCCACTGTTGTCGTTGTGCCTGCTACTGTTTATGCCTTTTGGATAATCAGACTTGATAATGTAAGTTAGGTTTAAGCTTAAATTTAAAATATCGCAATCTTGAATGATAATGCATATATAGAGTTAGTCTAAGTCTGAGGATTAAGAGTTCCAGTGAAGCGGTCAGGGGAACTCTAAGGGATAGCTGACTTATATATTCCTTTTCTTCTTAGTTTTTTGTGTTGAGAAACAAATTATTTCCCAGCTATATATAGAGAAACTTTCCAATGGTCATTGTGTATACAGATAATGTTGGCCTCAGAGTAGACGAACCAACAGAAAGACAAAGGAATACACCAAAAGAAGGTTAACCTGGTCAAAATCATGGTCAGATGAAGGATATTAGTACCGAATTAATTTCCAGCCCTCCAATACCTTGTTCTTTCAATTAAGTCCTATTCAACATTTTATTCAGTCAAAGATTATTTACCAGATACACATGCCATTGGCCCAACATATTAGCAAGTATTCTATAGCACATATTAGGCTAACATTTCATTGATGTTCATGGGAATAAATGTTGGCCAAGCACTTACATTACCCCTCAAATTGAACTTTCTAGCTAGTAGAACCTGCATTACATAAGTGACAGGACCCGCCCCGGGAACCCTCTCAGGACCTCCCGGGTGATCCCGCCTAGTGAAGTCCCACTGGAAAATCTCTAGAAAATATCTAATGGAACCTCACCTTACAACGTAGATAATCAACACCAGCATTAACATTAATACCTCAAATATATACATATATATATATATATAAATAAGTCCACAACCAGCCTACTGTACTACAGGCCATAACAACACACATGAGCATATTTAAAATCAGAGCATTCTAAGAGTGTCAACAAGGTCTATGAGTACAAATAAGTAATAAATAAGTCCAGAAGATAACAATGGGTAAAGAAAGGATAAATACGGTTGCTGTAGTGGAAGGAAACAAGCGGTAAGCTGTGCGCGAGGTAGACTGCTAGTAGCCGCTTGGGCCTAGGGGAACGAATTTAAAACAATAAAACGTGAGATAAAGGATCTCAGTGAGTGGCATAGTATAATAGAAAAATAATGATTTACTTCTAAAAAAATCTTTCTCTCAAGACCTCTCGTTCCACTCTTTTGAAAAGTTCCCCATTTAAAATCATTTCACCAAAACTCAAACTTTTACCCCAATTAATATCATAAAAATTGATACTATTGTAATATTATGAAATGTCTCAAATCAAGATATAAACATTTGAGCATACATTATAATAAATACAGTTCCACCAAATAAATATGAAAGTACAGAAATCACCACAATATTTGTAAATCAACAATATATACAAACATATACAATGTACCATACGATGTACAAATATACAAACCATGGGATACACCCACCTCATGACCTTCAATATATGAACGGTGTCGTGGAAATAATAAATAACTGTCGGGACGTATCTAACCTCACGGTCCGTGGCAATAATAAACCATTGGATGATACCCACCTCAAGGCACCGTGGCAATAATAATAAACCGTCGGATAAACCCGACCTCACAGTCCGTGGTAATAATAGATAACCGTTGGATGAAACCAACCTCACGGCACCGTGGTAATAATAATAAACCATCGGATAAACCCGACCTCACAGTCCGTGGTAATAATAGATGACCGTTAGATGAAACCAACCTCACGGCACCGTGGTAATAATAATAAATCGTCGGATAAACCCGACCTCACAGTCCGTGGTAATAATGGATGACCATTGGATGAAACCAACCTCACGGCACCATGGTAAACCCAGCGTGCGGTAATATAATATAATATAATACTGATCCAAGGTATTGGCATTACATGGTACATCAATTTAAAATAACCAATATAGTATACATGAAACAATCTTGTAAGATTGTATATATATACTTTTTCAAACAATACTGTATCATAAATTATAATTTAACATTTAAACTTCCACCGCTTAATTAAATCCTTCAAAATCTCAAAACATCATTTCATACGAAAACCAGAAATACCACAGTGAAATATATTCACTATAAACCAATTTTAAGCACATAAAATTATAAAATATTTGATTGTGCTTAAAATTATATGATTTTCAATCTAGTTTCTCAAACCAAATAGTTTCCAAAATGATTTAAAATCTCAATTTAATTACCAAGATATTTAAATACCACAAGTCCATTTATGGACCCATTAAAATTGAAAATCACTTAAAATATTTTCAAAAGTCATATAAAATGATAACACATATATGTGAAGCAAATATTTATGTACGCATAAAACAACATTCCAATCAAATGATATATACGTAAAATATTTAAACCACATATATACTATACTATATACCCAAATCATTTAAAAATAATATAACCACTCACAGTACTGTAGATGCTCACGCCTACTCCTCTACAAGATCACCTCCAGGCTCAACTCGAGTGCCTGTAATATAACAAAATATTCCTTAGGCTCCAAACAACTAAACTAGAGACACTTGTGTGACCCAAATGTCTCCAAATAATTTATAGTACTATAAAATTACATAAATTGGACACTGGACAGTCCAATTATACCTCGTGTCCTTAGGACCCGATACCCAAAATTGGGGATTTTCACTCGGAGCCTAATATTTCGAAATTGAACCCCTAATTAGGTCCTAATATTATCCAATTTCACTAATCTAACTTCAATTCTAACAAATTTATCCAAAATCGTCCAAACACAGTCCCAATTTCTCCGAAAATTAACCAAATAACCCCAAAAATAGGAAAATTATCAAACGACCTCCAAATTTCACAATTATATGTCAACAGAAAGCCCAAGAGACAAGAAGTTCACCAGTGGTTTTACCTTGGTCCGATGAACCTCCGGTGACCGGAAAATTGATGTAAAGGTTCGGCCGAACTTGAACTTGAGAGATCTCTCAAATGGTGGGAATTTTGGGCAATCTAACCATGGAAATGGACTCAGAGGGGTCAAAAATGGTGGGATAGATGTATGGATCGAGCTGGGTTGGCCGAAAAACACAAGAAAAGAGGAGGGAGAAAATTTCCGGCCGTCGGGCTTCTCTGGCTCGATCTGGGCGCGTCCAGTGACCGGTGGCCGTGAAATTTTGCGGCCGAGCTCGTCTCCGTCCCCCACTCCTCTCTGGCTGGCGTGTGTAGCAAGGTGGTGGCCACAGATGGGTCAAACCGCGTAAACCCGGTTGGAGGTAAAAACGGTCGGTTAGAGCCCGTGGGTCTGGGGTGCTTTTCTCGGGTTTTTGGAGAGAAAATGGGTATTTTTGGGCTTTTCTTCCTATTTGGCACACTTACCGAGGCTTATATAGAGCCTAAACCACTAACAGATAAAAATTGGAGATTGGTTTGGACACTGATATAAAACTTATGTTTAAAACTTCTCATAACCATAACCTTTTATCCGTAACTTGGAATTTCGCGTGCCGCCAGTCTATGAACTCATAATGATGAGATCTATACAATGGTACCTCAGTCAAACCAAAAATATTAACTGTTGAAAAAGTCAACTCGGACCCACATATTGTTCACTTGGTCAAACTTAGTCAAACTTATTTAATTATGTGTATTTTTGGTACGGGGTGTTACATAATAAACTCCCGATGCCATATGAAACTACTTAAAATGACAAGAGTATTGGGGACAATCTCATCAGCCTCCCACTCATATTTAAGAAACCTTTAACTAGGTATTTGATGTTCATCTTCATTTTTCAATGCTCTGGCAGAAACTTAGAGAATATACGAATTGCTCTTTTTCACTTTAGCGCCATAATCACCAAAATCATGCCATCTTCCTTCTTCTTCTTTTTTTCAATTAATGTGAGAATTACTTTTTTCTGGATGAATATGCACACCTTGTGGTAACACATATTGATAGATTTATTTGCTAATATTTTGAGTCTGCTCTTTTTCTTTGGTAACACATAAGCGAAGAACTCTTATGATGATGTGTATGTGTATGCGGTGGCTAGATGTAATTTTTGTTTTATGTCTTATTTAATTTCATTTAGGCACCATCACTGATTGTAGAAGCAAGTGCAAAAGCACTTACATTGACGGATGCACTTTTGAGGTTAGAATCTTATCATCTAAACTTTTTAAGATATATATTTATAGAAATAACCTTTCATAGAGAGGAAATCAATATTTTTGTATATTCTTTTTTTTTTTATGTGTTTATAGGTCATTGTTGTTGTCTTGATGTTTCTGTTTTGTTTATTTATTTTGTTTTTTTTTTTTGTGTTCTTTTGTTTTTTGAGGATTTCTTATCCTCCCCTTAACCTTTTGTATTGATTTTAACTTTTTCATATGAATTGCTTGTTCTTCATAGAAGACAAACTATGAATGGTCAGTTATATAGATGTAGTTGGACTAACTTCTAACAGTTGAAGCTATTGGAATTGCTTGGCATGTAAGGCCACATTTGTATCCATTATTTTAGAGACCTAGCTTAAACATTTAGGCAAGTTTTTAAAAGCCTTGAGGTGTACAGTATGCTGTTAAATACATTAAATAGAAGATTCACTAAATAGAAAGTGTTAGATACATACTAATGATTTTGTTGTTAGATAATGTTGATATGTATGTAGGACAAAATATATATTTTGTCATATAATGTTGGTTTCCAATAGGCATTGTTATTTTAACCATGCCACATTTTTTCATCTATGCCCAAATAGATGGGTTTTTTATTATCTTTGATGTTCATATATGTTAGTATATTTTATTGTAGTAGATTTATAAATTTTAGTAACATATATGTTCATATCATAAATGGTAAGAACTATCTCTTTTGTTTAATTATTTTTATACAATGTGAATATTTTTTGTAATATTTATGTTACTAAAAATAATCGAAAAAAATTATAGGGAAATAAAATTAAAATAAAATTTTAAAAAAAAAATCAGATTGACCTTTGTCGACAAAATAATTTTGACGATAAACAAATTATTACTGTAAAAAATTTTATCGCTAAAAGACATTTACAATCAAAACACTTTTGTCACTAAAACAACCTTTACGGACGAATTCACTTTTGACGGCAATAATAATTATTGCCGACCAAACAGTTTCGTCGCTAAAGAATCTCTTGCCGACGAATCTCATTTTGACGGCAAATCAATTATTGCTGCGGAAAGCCATTTTGACGGCAAATTATTTATTTCCGACTAAAAGTATTTCGTCACTAAAACTACCATTGGCGACGAATTAGCTTTGATGGCAAATTAGTAATTTTCGACAAAATAATTTTGTTGCTAATTATATTTTCACCAGTTTTCCATATGCTATATTTTGTCGCCAAAACCTTTTACTGACAATTTTAGATTCGTTGGGAATAGTTTTTGGTGAGAAAACTAAACTTTTGTTGGCAAAAATTTTAGCCAGCAAAAATTAAAAATTTGTCGATAAATACAATTGCAGATGAGGCATATTTCGAAACGCTAATGAGGTTCAATGACGCCAATGAATTTATTTTCGTCGGTTAAACATTTATCGAATTTTATGTTTTTGCTGACAATATTCTTTTGTTGATAAAAGGTGAATTTTTTGTAGTGACTTGATCAACCTGATCAACTCCAATCAAATTTGGTCAAAAATTCAAATTGAGAGAATTTTATCAGATTGGAATGTTACATTTTTTCTTTTTTACTTTTTATAAAAGTAAATATTATGCTTCTGCACGCTTGTCTAATTAAGCCAAAAAAAAGAAACAAAAAAAAAAAGGGCACTTTTACTCCCACGCGAACACTTCCAAAGTGTTTCGAAAAGCACCTTAGGGTTGTGCAGTTGATAGTATAAGGTGAATGCTTTTTAGGTGTTTCGTTTAAAATTTTGCACCTCGAAGTAATTTTCGAATGCTCTGCCTCAAGGCACATCTAGGAGTATGCCTCATAAACGCCCTTTAAAGCATTATTATGATTTCTAAAAAACATTGGATATTCATCTTACTTTTAAAAGAATGAAAAATTATATATTTTTGTATTTCTTCCAAAAAAAAAAAAGGAAAATTACATTTAATATCGAATTTAATCATATAATTCATTACACACACACCCCCATTAAAGTAGGAAAAATGTAATCATTTTCAAAGACGGAAAATAAATTTTTATAAATAGTTTGTTTTTTTTAAAAAACAAATTGGGGAGAGGAAATTTTAGAACCATATTTTTAACCATGATAAATATCACCAATGATAATTGCCATCTCGATTATCCAAAGGGGAACCATCATAAACAGAATTTTTTTTTTTTTTGGGTCATTACAATTATTCAAACTAAGACTTCAAACATGGAAGAGTGTGGAACATTGTCTACAGGATGGTTAGTGATGAATTTCAAAGCATTAAATAAGGTTAATAATGAATTTTCAAAATTATTTAGTCCAAGTGTAATTATGGCACACCTTAAGAGCTCCAGATGATATTTAAACCTTCTTTTTTTTTTTCAAATTGCTTCAATATAAATATACTGAACAATTTTTTTTTTTTAGGGTTGGCCTTGTTGGCGTGTTTCCAATTGTCCTTTCACTGGATTTGGATTTGATACCGAGAATTTTCTTTTTCTGCAGTTGTTATTTTCTTTATCTTTTGTGAACGTCTTGCTGTCCCTTTGAAGTGGTTTCTTTAGCTGTATTCTTTTTATTTATTTATTTATAAATAAAATGTAGGTTCTCCATAACCTTTTCACATTAATTTCTCTCCAAGTTACTAAACTTTGTTGCCGCAGTTGCTTAGATAATGTATTGTAATATAGCTTAACACCAAATACATTGCAGCACTTTTTATTTAGGTTTGATATTGATGGTACATTTTATATGAGAATAATCCAAAGTATATACAACAAACAAATTTATTATCCTTCTAGATCTTATATTATTCAATGCCACATATCAATAGTTTTAGTGTAACAGCCCAGCCCAGACCACCCGCATGCAGATATTGTCCTCTTTGGACCTGGAAAATCCTCTTACAATCCAGCCCTCAAGGGTTTAAAATGCATCTCAGTGGTTAGGGGGAATCCTCTTCCAACCCAGG
Source organism: Ziziphus jujuba (assembly GCF_031755915.1). Classification (NCBI taxonomy): domain Eukaryota; kingdom Viridiplantae; phylum Streptophyta; class Magnoliopsida; order Rosales; family Rhamnaceae; genus Ziziphus; species Ziziphus jujuba. The sequence goes on along the minus strand of NC_083380.1, from coordinate 13,410,840 downwards.
CCTAACCGAGATATTGTCTGCTTTGGAAGCTAGGTGGTGAGCCCAATCCTACCCCTCACGGTTTTACTTTCCCTCATTGGAACGCGTCTGCAAGGGAAAGGTATCCACACGCTTATAAGCCATGCTTCGTTCCCCTTTCCAATCGATGTGGGACTTCACAATCCTTCCCCCTTGGGGTCCAGCGTCCTCGCTGGCACACCGATCCGGGTACTAGCTCTGATACCATTTGTAACAGCCCAGCCCAGACCACCCGCATGCAGATATTGTCCTCTTTGGGCTTGGAAAATCCTCTTAAAACCCAGCCCTCAAGGATTTAAAATGCGTCTGCAAGGGAAAGGTATCCACACGCTTATAAGTCATGCTTCGTTCCCCTTTCCAACCGATGTGGGACTTCACAATCCTCCCCCCTTGGAGGCCAGCGTCCTCGCTGGCACATCGATCCAGGTACTAGCTCTGATACCATCTGTAACAGCCCAGCCTAGACCACGCACATGTAGATATTATCCTCTTTGGGCCTGGGGAATCCTCTTACAACCCCTACCTGCCAGTCCCACTGGCTCGGGCCTCCCAGGCCCAACCGAGATATTGTCCGCTTTGGAAGCTAGGTGGTGAGCCAAATCCTACCCCTCACGATTATACTTTCCCTCATGGGAACGCGTCTGCAAGAGAAAGGTATCCACACGCTTATAATCCATGCTTCGTTCCCCTTTCCAATCGATGTGGGACTTCACATTTAGTATATATCATTAGTTGTAGATTGATTGGAAGTTCCTATCATGGATCTTTAATTGCTATAAAACCTGCAATAAAGCATATGATAGAGACCACTGTGAAAACAACTCTCTCAACCTTCCCTCTTTCTTTCTAAGTTAAACTAAGACGTCTTTCTTCCAAAACAGTGACCCCATATCTTATTTATAACACACAGAATATAATAATAATAACTAATAATATATTTAAAATTAGAGATGGGTTTACATAGAAAGAGGTATGATCAGGTTTCTTTAGTACAATTGGCCTACCAAAAGATAAAGAGAGATTGATTTCAATAGACCTCTTTACACAATTAAATAATAAAGTATCAAATGGATATTGTTATTCTAACAATTGATACATTACAAATACTTTTACAATACAAACCAACATAATATAATCCAATACAAAACCAACACTAATATGATAAAATAATATTACAAATATTTATGATAAGCCATAATGGCAACATTCACATCACACAACCATACAAAGCAATATAACACAATCCAAACCACACAAAGCAATATAACACAATCCAACACAATCCAAACCATACAAAGCAATATAACACAATCCAAACCATACAAAGCAATATAACACACTCCAATACCAAACCAACACTACTATTAAAATTTGCTCCTTCTAAAGTATTAGTTGTACCGCAGTTGCTGTAGTATTAGACTAAACTTTAGTAGTAAATCAAACATCTTGTAGGGTGAATACTGCCACAGCTATGGGGAAATGGTCATTACCAATCGATACAGATAAGGAGCATCCTTTTTGGTTGTTTTTGTCTTTTGTGCTATCATGAAAATAGCCACTAGACTGCATCAAGTTATATATTGTAGCCCACGTGCTATCTAGCAAGAAGTGGTCTATTTCACGGACCTCTGTATATGCCTGTACAATTTTTGTTTATCAAAATCGTAAAATGACTAAATAATAATAAATAAACACTTTTTTTAAGTTGTCCTAGGAGAAAAAAGTTTGACCCAAGCTTTTACTTGGATCTCCGTGTATATATATATATATATATTTTTTTTTTGGGAAAAGTTATGGGGTTATTTTTTAAACTATCATTTAGATATCCAAGAATTTTTTTTTATCCCATCAAATATTATGAAAAATATAGATTGTAGACTATTTTAATCTTTATAAAGTAATTACACATTAATTTGGCTCAAAAGTTTGAAGGGTATTCTGTAAATACTTACTTTTGTGTTCAACTGAACTTTATTGTCGGGGTTGTCGAATGACACCATCCAATCACATTCAACCCCAGTTGGGTCCTTGCCTCGATACACTACAGCCCCAACGGAGTTAGGCCCTGGACTCTTTTTAACATGCAGAAAGGCACCCCATTGTCCATTTGCAATCTCCATTGGATATGGAGAAGCTCCAATATTTCCATACCAATTCTTGTAGGTGACTAACTTGATAGTATCGCCGGTGGCATTGTAGAGTAGGCAAAGTGTTCCCAGATCAACACCACATTTCTCCTTCAGCATCTCCAAATACTGGAGAGCTCTGACGTTCTTTTCCTCTGCATTCTTCATATTGAGAGCCACACAAGCTCTGTCTATGCTTGTTATATTATAGTCATCTTCAAATTCAGGCAGCCTTTTTAAAGTTGAGTTTGTGATGGGGTTGCCAAACACACCGTCTCCCATATCTGAGAAATTTCAAAGTTCAATGAATCGTCCATCAGAAATAAAATCAATGACCAAGAGAATAATTACAATAGTCGTAACAAACTCCATATCTTGCTTCTTTTTTTCCCTTCTTTTTTTTTTTTTTTTTTTGACAATAGAAACTTCTGCATTCTGAAAATGTAAACAAAATAAAATATGAGAAAGACTTATAGTGGTTCTCTCCCACTTAATTGGGACCCTAAAGCTAGGTTCTATTTTACCTCTAGAGCTTGTTTATCAATAAAAATGTTTTTCCAACCATTCAAAACATATATGTACATACATGAGGGCACAGATTGCATTAATATTATAAATACTAAAATATTTATCAAATTTATTTACCAAATAATATGTATTAAAATATTATTAATAAATATATACATATGAGTTAAATATAAAAATACTTAATAATTTCAATTTTATTTTTCAAAAAAAAAAATTCCCTTTACTTAATTCAAAATTTAGCTACCTAGCATCAAGTTATCAAAATTAATTTTTGATAAAGGTGTATGTTTCATAAATAATAATATAAAAATATTGAAATATATTTTACTAAAAAATGATTAAAAATTGTTGTTGTATAGTATGAAAGCAAATATGTACAAATAAATATATAATTATTTTTTTAATAAAGAATCAGAAAAAAAAATTTAAACCAATAATTAAAAATGAAAAAAATAATATTATACCATTATTTTTTTTAACAAAAACACATATAAATAATTTCCAAGTATATTTTACGAAAAAGATTAATTAAAATTGTGATGATGAGAGATATAATATTTACATTTTACAAAAAATATTCTATTACAATGTAAAACTTTTAAATTTTAGACATCAAACACAAGAAAAAAGAAAATGAATCATATGACCATTCAGATAAACATAGCCTTAATTAAAATATCTTCCCAAAAAATATTTTTTTTTCTACTATTTTTCTTTTTCTCTTTTTTTTTTTTTTTTTCCCATCAACTTTGGTTTGTAGAGACTCACAAAGGAGAATGATAATTAAGTCAAGTTGGGTTGGGCTTGAGAGATCCAATCCAACTGGGTTGAGTATTGACATCCCTAAGGGTGCGTTTGGTAAGCAGGATTGATCACCAAAAAAAAAAAAAACAAGAACAAAAAACAAAAAAGAGAAGGGGGGGGGGGGGGGGGAGGGACCCTTTGTAATTGATATCATACAAATATAATGAAAAAAATTTGTATAATCCATTGATATCATTTCACTATTTCAGTCCTTTCTGTAGATTTAGTTGTAACCAATATTCAGAGTATTTAAGAATAAAGTCTAAAGGAAAGGCAAACATGATGTAGTAAAAGAGCTCTTAGGAAGATATAGCAAATCTAGATACTAGGTGAAAACCATATACCCCAATTATTAATTCCAACAGATACTTAAAAACCAATTGATATGCTAGTGGCAATGATACATTTATACTGGCATACTTGCACAAACATTTCACAAAAATGAATAATCCAATGCAATTAAAAATGCAATAGGAGAACAATGATCAACCAACCGATTTCGCGCGTAACTGATTGCCATGATAATGGGAAAACTACCTACATAAAACTAAATAATAGTAAGTTATACCAAACACTACATACATAAAACTGAATGATTATTAAAAACAAAGTCTGAATATATTGGTAGCACATGTGTTATGGGCAATTAGCAGATGCATCATTAATTATCATTGGTGGCACATGAGATCCACATAGATAGAGACCTAAAAACCACTTTACATATTTATATGTCCGTTTTGTTGGCAAGATATTCATTGGTACGAAAACTTCATTTTTAAATTGCTAAGCTAATCAATAAATGCTTTCAGCAAAATATATAAAATATAAAGTCTAAAGTGATGATAAGCAATATAATTAAAATTAACCTCAATATGTACATGAAAAATCTGCTGAAAGGTAGCATTACTTCTTCAAATGGATATCCGCATAATCATAAGAAAAAACAAAAGAAAAAAAAAAAAGAAGTGCAATGACATTCTAATATCTAAACACAGAACCAACATTGAACACTCCAAATTGAAATCAATCCCGAGATACCACACTAACCACAGGTGAAATCAACACCAAATGAGAACAATCAATCAAACTGGCCAAATCAAGATAGCACAAAGAAGACCACAACTAAGCTAGAACCATTTCACATACCAGACACACAAGATCAAATAAAATATATATATATATATATATATATGCAATCCATTAAACTAAAACCTATTACTCTAATAAGAAAATTGGGTTTCAAATCCGGGATTTACTTGCTAGTTTTCGTTGCCTAATACTAGATCGAGTAAGATTGGCATATGAAGAAAAATCACGACATAGAAGGAAGAAGAAGAAAACATTATATACAGAGCTCCAGAGATGGAGGGTAAGAACCATACTCACCGACCGTGTTTATTTGTCCGAGTGATGTAGGTGTCCGGCGAGCTCCTTCGATCTTTTGCAATGAAAAGCCTTGTTTGCAATGAAATAAGAAGAAGAAGAACAATGCCCAAGCCAAACGAATATAAACCCAACCCGAAAGAAAACACAATTTGCAAAAAAAAAAAAAAAAAAAAATTCCAAAAAGCAGAGAAAAAAAAAACAAATTTTGGTAAAAATTGTAAGGATTTTTTTTTCTTTTTAGGAATGTCGATGAGAGATGAAAAGTGGATTTCAAATCCACACCCGCGACGACATACAGAGAGAAAGACAATTGCCTGGGTCCTTGCAAATTTAGGGTAATTGCAAATGGAAGCCCTTTCCCAACTGGAAAGAAAACACAAATTGAGAAAAAAAATTTTCCAAAATGCAGAGGAAAAAATAACAATTTTTGGGTAAAAATTTTAAGTATTTTTTTTTTCTAAGATATGTCGGTGAGATATGACATTGGGTTTCAAATCCACACCCACCACGACAACATAAAACAGAGAGGAAGATGACACTTGGCTGGATCCGGAGTTTACTTGCAAATCGAAGCCCTTTCCAGATCGAGTAAGATGGTCTTTCATTTCAAAGGATAAGAAGAAAGCTTATAACATAGGAAGAAGAAAACAGATACAGAGATGCAAAAAAGAAAACATACTCATCGATCGTGTTTCTTTCTCTGAGAGTTGCAGATGTGATTTTTCATTCGATTTTCCATGCGAGGCAACGATACGCTTCGGCGAGAGAACAGACTAGGGCTTTTTTGAGTTTGGGACAAAAATGACCAGAGGGGGAGACGAGTCAGATGTGTCCCGATCGATTAGGTTAATTTTACTGTTAAGGTTAAGTTTGTCCCAATCTCTAAATGATAAATTAAACATCAAACTGGGACTGTGTCCTGGCCAATTCTGACCAATCCGACGTACCAAACACACCCTAATAGGTTTCAGATGGGGTTGGGTTCTAAAATACCCGATCTGCACTTAGGTGAATTAGCAAAAAAATACAATAAATATTCATTTTGTGGATTTTTTTTTTTTTTGTGACATTTAAAACGAGTCAGGAAACTTAGTGGACCAGGTAGAATATAACTCGTGAGCAAGAAATCGGGTCGGGTTGTTATTGGATTGGTTTATTATCAAGTTAGAGTGGGTTTCCATAAACCCGGATTTACGTGACTTGATTACATTTCTACTTAAAAATGGAATTAGATTTATGTGTACTTAGCCGCATATAAATGCGATTTTTCAAGCACGGAGTGAAAATAGTATTAAAATATTATTACTGTCATTTTTTTCACTAATTAGTTGATTAATTAACATATGAAATCATTTTTATTCAAGGTCCTAATCGAAACCAAACATGATGTACAAGTAGTCAATTAGAGATGATAGAAGAAAGAGGAGTCGCTTACCTAAACTGATTAAGCTCGAGCGCCGCTGGCTAGTTGATCACTTGTTCGCTCACTGCTTTCTTATTTTGCTCCTTTGCCTTCTATTACCCTATGTTTTAGGTCTCTCTTTCATTTATACTGTTGATTTAATATAGGGAAAAAGAGGAATATTTCAGGATAAAAGGTGTAATGAGACTGATGAGTGGTCGGTAGGTGGTATACTTTCGGTCGGTCGGTCGGTGGAATACTTTCGGTTGGAGAGACGGGGGACAGAAAGATGTTGCGCCTTAGGATACGCTACCTAGTACTTGAACGAGCAAAAGTTGCCACCTAGTAATTGAAATAAGGAAAAGTTGCCCAGTAACGCCTTAGGATACCAAACCTACCAATCGAATGAGGAAAAGCTGCCATTGCGGTAGTGGATCTTGAAATAACACCCCTTTCACGTGCATGTGTGAATATTTATTGTAATTTTTTAACGTTGGTAGGTGGAATACTTTCGGTAGGTCGGTCGGTGGAATACTTTCGGTTGGAGTGGCGGGGGACAGACAGACAGATGTTGCGAAATTTGGAAGCGAAAATGTTCGCAGCACTCGCCCCATTCACTCGCCCAAATATTCGCCCACTTTTTCGTTTAACATGTGCCTATCAATTTTATAGTTTATTACCATATTACCATTTGGAACAATTTACATTAGGCTTGTTCACTTTTTTTCATTTTTTTCTTATTACCATATTACCATTTAGAACAATTTTCATTTTTTAAATGTTATATTTTTTTTATTTACATTATTTTCTACTGAATTATTTTTATTTATTTAAATATCTAAAACTATAACAAATTTATATAATATAATTATACAACTAATATTATTCAAAAACCAAAATAATCAATTAAATTTGTTAAATTAATAAAAATATATTATTAATTAATTAAATATATCAATTATGTATTTTATTTCTTTTTAAGTTACAATTTTTTAATTTTTTTATTAACGTTTATTAATGTTTTCCTTATTTTTTTATTTCTAAAATATTTTTTTTATTAAATCATATTACTTTGACAAATCTATTAACAATTTATATTTTTTATTTTAATCAGAAATAAATGAACAGACATCAAATATTATTGTTTTCTTTATTTTAAATATAAAACAATTGGCATTACTTTGTTAACAAATTTTAGAGCTGAATTTTCATTTTTGTAAAAGAAATGAATGGAAGTTTTGTAATATACATTAAATTTCATGGATTTTGTTTTAATTAAAATATAATTTGGTTTTGTAAAACGTAGAACTATGTGGTACATGAACGAAAGGGTGAGCGTATGAACAAGTGCCCAGGTCTAATTCACACTCCTCAATTTTGGAAATCTCAATTATTTGAGCAACACAATTAGATACTTATACTTCATAGCTCGTATTCAGCCTTATTTCCTCTCAATTATAAAAACTTGTAATTTACTAGCGTCATGTAGTTCCTCAAACTCCATCGTTCTTAGATATATACAACCCTCTTTTTTTTCTTTTTCTTTTTTTCCTTTTCTGTTTTACATAAAATATAATATATGAATTTTTTAGTACAACTCTTTGACATATGTGTGTGTGTGTGTGTGCATATATATATATATAAAGATAATAAATTCTTTGTATCGTACTTTGAGTTTTAAATAACTAATATCTTTAATTAATCCTATGATTACAGAAAATTTTCAATTTTATATTAAACTTTATCATAGTTTAAAAATACAAACTTTAAACATTTCGTCTATTAAAAAAAAAAAAAAGAAAATAATTTTTTTCTCAATTTTATAGTAAACATTTTTGTATTTTGAAATACAAACTTTAAAGATTTGTTTTTAAGAATAAATTTTAATGTATGAACAACGTATGCCCCAACGTTCCAGACTTCTGTCTCACCTCATGAAAAACAAAGCGCATTGTCTTATGCTTTCACCTTCTAAAACTCTAATGACAAGACCAGTATCTTCTATTGGTAATTTGACATTTCACAGCAACTAGTAAGCTATTGAAACCATGCATACAGTAGAAGTCTGATCGAGATTTAATAAAATATGTGATAAACAATTCATTATCCATTAAATCTTACTAACCTTTTGCAGAGGACTTTCCAAGCTATTATAGTTGCAATAGATCTGTGTGTGGGCACATCTAATTAATAAAAACAAAAAGGCTCAAAGATATTTTGGTTTCCACTGAGGTTTTCACTATCTGGAAACTAAAACTGTAGAAATACTATATGGAGGCTCTTTAGAAAGTAGTCTATTTATAGACTCTAAACCCTTGCCTCTTAATGTTTCGGAATTGTCTTGCGCCCAACAGATGGGCCACACTTGTCTCTAAACAATTAGTAATGGGCTTTGTCATTTTATTAGCTAGCTTGGGGATCCAATGACCATTATTATTAAGGCTCTTGATCATCGGTTCATATTGCTTCTAGAGCATAAATCTAACAATCTCCCACTTGCTTAGTAGCAGGACTCGTGATCTTATTCGGTGCTACTTCACTAAAAGCCCAGATGTGTACTTCAAGATTAATAATGTATATATTAAATGTATTTTTCCTTCGTAAATTATCAATAATTAATTGATAATAATTTCTGTTAATCAATTAATTATTTATTCTTTTGACTTATCTCTTTCTCTATCGGGTCCAATGCACTAGCCAATAACTTTCAATATTCGAGTACCAAAACATGTTAAGAGGATATTTCATATAAATTCCATTTTGTATATATCATAAATACTTGGTAATCAAAAAACCATAATTCCCAAATTATCAAAATATTGGCTGTTCAAAATAGACCTCACTTATTGATAACTCAATGAACTATAGTCACTTAATTACCTATTTATAATATAGTTAGGATTAAGAAAAATAACATAACTAATATTGCCTGAGATTTAATTCCTTTTCACAGAATATCATCTTAAGTTAAATCTCTCCTGATCCTCTAAGAAAAAATACAATACAATTCATTCTAATATTCTATAATAATTAAGACAAATTATTTTATAGAATATTACAGTCTAAATAAAAGCATCCAACTTTATTTATTAACTGTGAGATAATTTATTAATTATGAGAACCTATGACAATATCTTTTATGGACATATCCATATGATCATATACTACATAGTTAATCTAGATCTTATACGTAAAACAAAGCATGCACAAAAATTTAAGACATTCATACCATTAACTTAGAAAATGAAATTACAATTAGTCTTGCTCCTAGAGCATAAATGTAATTAACTCCCACTTACTCTAAAGTAAGCCTATGATCCTATTAAGACTCATACAATTTATCTGCTTTTTAAACACATGGTCAGGAAGAATTTAGTAAAAAGGTCTGTTAGGTTCTCCTTAGATGCTATTTTAGTAACCAATGTATCTCCTCTATCGATGAAATCACGGATCAAATGGTACTTTCTTAATATGTGTTTCTACTTTTCGTGAGACCTAGGTTCTTTATATTGTGCTACGGCCCCACTGTTATTATAGTAAAGGGTAACGGGCCGATCTGCACTTTATATCACATGAAGATCCAAAAGGGTTTTTTTAAGCCATACAACTTTCTTTGTAGCTTCAAATGCAGCCACATATTCAACTTTAGTTGTGGAGTTAGCAAATGGCTCCTCCATTTAAGGTAAACAATTATTCTGATGTTGATTTATTAGAATCAATATCCCCTTGAAAATCAGAGTCCGTATAACCAAGGGTTTCAAGACTCCCACTGGAATACACCAATATATAATCCCTTGTTGTCTTTAAATACTTGAGTATATGCTTCACTGCAGTCCATTGTTCTACTTCAAGATCTAATCGGTACCGGTTTACAACTCCCACTGCATAGCAGATATCTGACCTGGTACATAACATGGCAGACATAAGACTACCAATAGCCAAAGCATAAAGTTTCTTACTTGTGAGTTCTTTCTCTTCGGGAGTTTTTGGTGATTGCTCCTTAGAAAGATGAATTTCATATCTAAACGGTAGAAATCCCCTTTTGGAATTTTCTATGCCAAACTTCGTCACTATTTTGTCATTGTAGGAAGCTTGGGATAGAGCTAACACCTTATTCTTTTGGTCTTGTAAAAATTTGATTCCTAGAATATAATTAGCTTCACCCAAGTCCTTTATATCAAACTGCTTTTTTAAGTAACCGTTTACGTCTAACAACACTTTCATACTATTTCTAATTAACAAAATGTCATCTACATAAACGACCAAAATGACTACCACTATACCTTGAATCCTTTTATACACATATGGTTCATCAGGACTTTTTTCAAAATTGTATGATTTTATAACTTGATCAAACCAGATGTTTCATGATCTGGATGCTTGCTTAAGTCCATAAATTGACCTGTGCAACTTGTAAACCATGTGTTCTTGACCTTTTGCTATGAACCCCTTTGGTTGCTGCATATAGATATCTTCTTCTAGCTCCCCATTTAGAAAAGCTGTTTTGACGTTCATTTGTCAAATCTCATAATCAAGAGCTACTGCTATAGCTAAGAGAATCTAGACAAATTTAAGCATGGCTACTGGTGAAAAGGTTTTGTCATAATATATGCCCCCTTTCTGGGTATAACATTTTGCCATCAATCTAACTTTGAAGGTTTCAACCTTTCCATTTGGTCCTCTATTTCTCTTATAGATGCACTTGCTATAACACCCCGTCCCAAAGGGTCAAATGTTGACTTTTTGTTCCTGATGGAATTTCACATTGACCGATGTACTATTAAAAAGTACACGTTGTCACGAGTTCATAGACTAGTAGCACGTCGAAAACGGAGCTACGGTTTGAAAGTTATGAGCAAAACAAGTTGAGGTCCAAACTCTCCAAGGGGCGCCGAAGTTGACTTTTTGTTCATGCAAAGTTGAGCTTTGACTCATGCATGGTTGTGAAGTACTCGTCGATATGAGTTCATAGACTAGTGGCACGCTTAAATTGGACATCTGGTTAAAAAGTTATGGACATGCGAAGATTTCCGAATACTGTAATATTCTAATATATTTGGCTTGAGTGAACAGTGTGTGCCACGTGTCGCAATTTCAGCCAATCCCATGAGTGAACAGTGTTACCCATGGGTGGCTTTTATTTTGGCAAAACACGGGAGCCGGGGAGAGGAGAGAGAAAGAAAGGAGGAGAGAGAGAGAGAGAGAAAGAGAGAGCTAGAGAGAGAAACCAACCGGCCACAGCCGTTCACCCATTTCTGACCACCAGAACAGTACACACGCCACCCCACCTTGAAGCCCACCTGAAAACCAGCTGGCCAGCCAAAAATCACGGCCAACCGACAGCCGACGAGCCCAGATTGAGGCTTTTTCCGACGGCGGCGCCAATTCCTTCAAAGCCAGATTTCTCCCTATTCCGGTCACCGTTTGCCTCACCGCGGGTCCCGTTGAGTTACCCATCACCAGATCTATCTTCCCATCAAAAATCACGGCCAGTGGCCACCGGACGCGCCATTGGCGGTGGCGGATTCCGGTGACCACGGTGGCTCGTCGGAAAATTGACTTTTCACCGAGTTTCCAGTTGCACTGCCCCTTTTTTTCCCACTACTTACGACCCTCTGAACCCAAAATTCGGTGTCCACTTTCCTCAATTCGCGATGGATTGTGAGAATTGAAAGCTTAAAATCTGTGAGCTTTCCGGTGAGATTCCGGCCACCAAGGGTCCGATCTCCGGGAGGTAAGCCTCAATTCGTGATCCTTGTTCCATAAGCTTCGTTTCAGTATATTACTCGTAAATTTTGGTTAAAGTTTGTGTTAAACCCCTCGGGTACCGGGTATGATTTATTCGAATAAAATATTAATTTATTTGAGATGTGTAATGTTGTTGTTCTAGGAGCACGAGTGCATCGTGGAATTGATCCCATGGAGGATCTTGGATTAATTGCGTGCTCCAGGTGAGTGACCCACTTTCAAACTTAATTTCGGGTGTTAAATTATATTTATTTTGTGATAATTAAATATTTGGATTTAACATTTATGTGTTAAATAATTAGCAAAATTATATTTGAAATTTTGATGGCACAATTTGAATAAATTGAAATGTATATGTGTATTAAATCATATTTTGATTTTGATAAATTATGGAAATTCATTTTATGAAAATTTGATATTTAAGGAAATTATGATTTTAAAATTTTTGATTTATTGTTGAAATTATTGTGAGCTTATTTCAAGCAATAAAAATGCATATATATGGATTTACAAATTTTGGAATTTTTATGTGATTTAATCATATTTTGAATTTTGAGGAATTGAAGGAATATTTATTTTAAATTATTGATAATTTCATTGATGGATTTATTATGTGTTTGAAATGTATATGTAACACCCCGTCCCGAACCATGTCGGAATTTTTGCACGTTGACCGAGGTTGACTGTTGACCGTTGACCGAAGGGGTCAAAAGTTGACTTTTTGACTCGGTTGGAATTCTAGGTTGACTGAGGTACCATTACGAAGTACACGTTGACACAAGTTCGTAGACTAGTAGCACGTTGAAAGCGGAGCTACGGTTTGAAAGTTATGAGCAAAACAAGTTGAGGTCCAAACTGTCCAAGGGGTGCCGGAGTTGACTTTTTATTCATGCAAAGTTGAGCGTTGACTCATACATGGTTGTAAAGTGTTCGTCGATACGAGTCTGTAGACTAGTGGCACGTCCGATTTGGACATGTGGTTTGAAAGTTGTGGACCTGTAGAGTTTTTCAAACACCGTATTATTTTAATATTATTTTTTTAAACGCGTAACGATGTGCCACGTGTGACTTAATGAAGGTGACCATGTGTCACCATGTTGAGAAGCCACATGTCAACCATGTGTAATGTCAAATTATTTTATTATTATTTTAAATAATAATATTATTATGTAATTATTTAATTATTTTTATTTTATTTTATTTTTCTTTTTCTTTTCCTTTTTCTTTTCTTTTTCTTTTTCTTTTATCTTTTCTTTTCCCCACGTGGGAAAACACCTTCTCCTTTCCTTCCTTTTCTTCCCTTCTTCTTCCCTGAGCCCGACAGAGACAAAACGCAGAATTTTTTTTTCTCTCTCTCTCTCTCTCCTTTGACTCTCTCCCTCTCCCTGTTTGACCGACCTCTTGGCCGGATTTCAATTGCCAGAATGCCACAAGCGCCGGCCACCAGTGTACCCCATCTCCTTGCGACCTCAGCCACAAAATTTCCCGGCCAGTCGCAGCCGGACGCGCCCAGATCGGGCTGGTGAAGTCCGCGGCGGCGACTTGAAATTTTCCGGCGATTCTTGCCGTTTCCGACCAACCCAGCCCGACCCATACCTCTATTCCACCATTTTTGACCCCTCTGAGTCCATTTCCGGGGTTAGATTGCCCAAAATCTCCACCGTTTGAGAGATCCCTCAAGTTTAAATCCGGCCGAAGCTTTCCGGCCAAATTCCTGCCACCTCCGGCGGAATTGGGGTCGATGGAGACCGGATTTGTAATCCTCGTCACTCAAGCTTTGATTCGGTATATTATTCGACTATTTTGGATAACGTTTGTGTTTGACCCCCCGGGTACCGGGTATTATTTATCCGATTAAAATATTAATTTATTTGACTGTGTGTGAATTGTGTTCTAGGAGCACCGGTGAATCGTGGAATTGATCCCATGGTGGATCATGATTTAATTGCGTGCTCCAGGTGAGTGACCCACCTTTAAAAATGTTTTTGGGGTAATTGATTATATTTATGTGGTGTTAAATTGATATCTGTAATTTGTGCTCATGTGGCGTATTTTAAATCCAATCAGGAAAAATATTATTTTATATATATATTACCCATTGGTGCTAAATGAAATTTTGGGGTCATTCGAAATTCCCGATTATTATTTCATTGTGATTAAATGGTATTTGTTACACATGAGCAAGTATTTTCAGTAACTGTTTGTGTCTGGATTTTATATCATTTTTGGGCAATTAATTATGTTTAATTGGTATTTAAATTATGCTCATGTGATACAATTTGGTTATGGTTTTATTGTGGTTTAATTTATTTATTATGCATGAGCAAAGTATAATTCGGTAATAATCGTACGTGGTTTTAAGTATTATTTTCGGGCATAATTGGGTTAAATATTTTATGAAAATATTTGGTTAAATTTTATAAAGTATGCCCGCGGTATTTTTATTGTTGAACCTCGTACTTCAAGAAACTTTTGGTTTATTTGTTATCGATGTTTTCGTACCGGTTTGTTAAATAAAGATATGTGGAATGGTAAGTGTGATAATTTGGTATATTTTCCACGGTAATTTTGGAAAACGGTACGGTTGGTTTAATAATTATTTTAGATGCATTCACACAGTATTGGTGTTCTGGTATATGTATATGTGGTTCAGCGCGCAAGTATTATTATTTCACCCGTGAGTTGCCATTGGACCGTAGGCAGGCAAGTTTGTTATTGCGCATAGTCGCCCCCCTCCTTGGTCGGGATGATGGTTTCAGCAGCGGTACTATCGGGACGCCGAAGTGCCATTTGCAAGTTTCTCTCTTTAATCTCCCCGCCAGTCGGTGCTCAGGACGCTGGGTATCGGAGGGCATCACTGGTATATGGTGTGGTGCGTCAAGTACAAATTTTTCAGATAGAAATTTCAAACCCCAAAGAGTACAAAATTATTTATTATAAATTATTGCAGTTTATTTATATTTGGGGTATTTATTTATTTATTTGTTGTTTGTTAAATTATTTGGTCCCTTGGTTTTTGGAAGTACGAATATCGGGTTTTGTGAAAATGTTTTAAAAGGGGAACATTTCCAACGGAGTGAATAGTATGGGTTTTGAGAGAAATTATTACTTCAAATGTTTATTTATTTATTTATTTAATTGTTCGGTATTGATTAATTAAATTCTTTTAATTGGTATATTATTAATATTAAAGGTATACAGTAGATAGGGTCACTCACTGAGATGATTAGCATCTCACACTCTTAAATTCCGTTCCCCTAGGTTCAGGTTGGAGACGTTGATTGTCCGGGGCGAGCCTAACGTCTCAGTTCGTTGCCGAAGGTTCAAGAAGTATTTCTTCCCTTTTTTCCTCTCCATCCTGTATTACTTCTTATCTGTCATTTTATAAATTCCACATTCATCTGTATAATGCTCTGTATACTGTATTGGACGTGTTGTTGTTCTTTATGCACTGAGTTGCTGTTATTTTTTTTTTGAAGTGCTGAAATTTGTGGAATCCAATTGTAGTAATGAGGGAGGAATAAGGGGATGAATTTTTGAAGTGTGTTTTCAGTGCAGGTAATTTTTTTTGGTTAGTCCTACCCTTAGGGGAGGTGCTACCGGATTTTCCGTTGGAAGGTTCGGTGGTATTTCCCTGGGATCAGGGCTTGTCTACGGTTCCGGGAAAGGAATTCTGGACGGGTCCTGACATATATTTATGAGAATTTTGATTATTATGGCTTTTATGAGGATTAAATGACATATTTGATTCAAAGCGGTTTTTTTGAATATTTGATAAAGAAATATTAATTTAATTTATTATGTTTCAAAAATATTTATGCCATTGGAAAATTTGGATATTTAAATTGATGGAATTGAGAGTTGATGGATTTGAAATTTATGGAGTTTATGCGATGAATTTATGACGATGATTTATAAGGGAATTGTGGAAAATTTATGGGTTTAATTGGATGGAATAAACCTGGTAGTATTTATGAAATTTTGAGATTTTGAGGTTTGAACATAAATGTATTGATTTTACGAGTTTTTAGATGCACCATACACGTATTGATGTTTTGTGTATATGGATGTGATTAGTGCGCACATGGATATGATTAGCGCGCAGGTGGGTGTGAGTAGCGCGTAGGTGATTTATGGGGTTGTCTTGTGGTTGCCATCGGATGAGGGTAGGCCACCCCTGTAACATCCCACATCAGTTGGAAAGGGGAACGAAGCATGGCTTATAAGCGTGTGGATACCTTTCCCTTCGAGAGGCCTTTTGCCAGTGGGACTGGTAGAAACAAAACCGTGCGGGCTGGGCCCAAAGCGGACAATATCTTAATGCGGGTGATCTAGGCTGTTACAGCCCCTCCATGGCCGGGACGCCTGTTTGCAGCGGTGCGGTGGGATGCCATGCGACCGTATGCCGGTTTCTCTCTTTAACCTCCTGTCTGGCGGTACCTCGGGACGCTGGGTACTGTTGGCGCCACTCGTATATAGTGGGTGCATCAAGTGGCTTTTTGGAACATAGATTTCAAAATAAATATTTTGAAATGATATTTAAATTAGAATGTGTTTAATGTTGTTTTTATTATTTATTTCAATTGGAGATTTTAATACAAATTTTATGAAATTTTATAATGTTTTTAATTACCTATTTATATTAATGTTTTAACAATGCACTTTATCTTGATTTTACTATTTACATTGATTTACTGATTTTAAAGCGATTTTACTATGTTCTTACCATTCATTTTAAATGGAGGTTTTAATTTGATTTAATTATTCATTTATTTAATTGTTCAATTAATTGATTCATTCTAATTATTTTATTATTTCCTGAATTGCCTTAATGTAAATTACATTAATATTTTGTATTATTTGTTTATGATATTTATTAATCATTTAGTAATTGTTACGAAATTATTTCTATTTCTATTCCTATTTTATTTTCATTATAAATTTTGGATGTTTGATTTATTATATTTTATTTGATATTTAGTTAACTAATTGTTTCCTTGGTTTTCGGGGAATACAAATAACGGGTTTTGCGAAAATGTTTTAAAAGGGGAACTTTTCCAACAGAGTGAATGGTGAGGGTTTTGAGAGAAAATATTATTTTCAATTAATTATTATTTACTTACTTATTTATTCTTAATTAATCAGATGTACTATAATTAACGTTGCTTTATAATTGTACAGTAGTTAGGGTCACTCACTGAAATGATTAGCATCTCATATTTCTAATTTCCGTTCCCCTAGGTTCAAGGATTGGGAGATGTTGATCTTCTGGGGCAAGCCCGACGTCTCAGTTCTTTGCCGAAAGTCCAAGAAGTATTTCTTTCCTTTTTTCCTCTCCATCTTGTATTGCTTCTTTATTTGACATTGTATTAATTCCACATTTATTTGTATAATGCTCTGTATACTGTATTGGACATTTAGTTATTAATTATGCACTGATTTTCTATTATTCATTTGGAGTGCTGTAAATTTGTGGAATTATATTGTATAATGTGAGAGGAACAAGGGGATGTTTCTAGAAGTGTGTTTTCAGTGCAGGAAAATTGTGGTAAGTCCAACCCTTAGGGGGTGTTTGTTACATGGGACTGGCCAGGACCGGATAGGTTATAGTCCCAATTTGGTGTTTGGGAAGCAAAATGGAGGACGGGAAACACTTATCCCCTTAACCAATTTATCCGCTTGGAAGGGGACAAAGTTGACCCACCAAAACACCTGGGTCACTTTTGTCTTGCCCTCTCTCGAAGCTTTCGTGAATAACTCTCGTCCTCTCACATGAAGTTGCTTCTGCTGGACCGTTCACCTCCTCTGTTCAAGATCTCGCCGGATCGTTGGCCGCTTCTTTTCGGTTTGAAACCCTCGGTGAGTCTTCTTCTTTGCTCTGTTCATTTTTGTGTTCTTCATCTTTGATCTGGTTAGTTTACTTCTTCTTCTTCTTCGTCGATTTAATCTCTGCTTCTGCTTCTTCTTCTTCATTCTCCTCTGCTTCTTCTTCTCCGTTTGATTTGTTTAGGGATTTGGTTCACAACATTTTAGGGCTTCCATTCCGCACCAATTGGCCAAAGATTTGCGAAATTAGGGCTTGGATTCGTGAGGAAAAGGCTTAAAATTGGGATCTACCTACGTCTACAGTGCTTTTCTACGAATTTGAACGGTAAAGATTGTCAAGTTTTGCCGTTAGGCATTTCTGGTGGTTTTTGTTTTAGGTGTTTTTGGCGGTTGTTGTGTATATGATGGAATGTGGAAAATTACCCGTATGTATGATTTAAAGCACCATGTGTTATAATTGCATCCGCTCTGCTTTCTTTTCCCCCTCCTCCTGCTTCCTTTAGTTTTTCAAGTCAAATTATTGTTAACTTGCTTGAATAAAACAGTGTCAATTGGATTCTTCTGATGCAGGCTTCTTGCAGAAACATACCTATTTTAGTTGATGCAGACCACAAAAGCGAATGGTTGGGTGATCTTCTAAAATTGGCTGATTATTTTGTGTGCTCAACAAAATTTCCATAGGTACCTGATTTAATAATGAGGAACTTGTGAGTTGTGACTAGTGAATTTTTCTCATCAACCAATTTTCAATAAGTACAGATATCAAATTTATATGAAGCATTGTTTTAATTATTATATATTTTTCTAGTCAGTTCATACTATATGATCAATTTCTTTCTTTTTCTTTTCCCAATTCTTCAAATGAGCCGTTTTGTGGACAATGTTTGATTAGCTATATTTCTCTGCAGTATTTTAGCTCATAACAAGCCAAGTAGCCAATTTTACTGTTTATGTATGCTCTTTTGATAGGCATGGACTAAAGCACCATCTATTCCAAGTGCACTTGTTTCCATGCTTTTGAGATTGCCAAATATCAAATTTGCAGTTGTGACTCTAGGTGAAGAAGGATGCATAATACTTGAAGAAGTGTAAATGGTTAGTGAATAGTTCGAACTCTTTGATTGCGGAAAAATACAGTACTCTTTCATAGGGTGCCTTAGTTGTTGCTCTGAATTACTAGATGTATTATGTTTTCTTTGAAGTCTTTAAAAAAAATGGATAGATTTTCATTAAACTCTATTTCCGGCAAAGGATCCTCCGACAGAAGAAATTGATATAGACAGCTTATTAGAGTTGCTGATGCAGAAAACAGATGATACCATAACCTTCCCAACATTTGTCCCATCGGTAAGTTGCTTTATTGAAACCCAGATATTTTTTCTGTTTTGCATTGTCTATGTAGGTTAAAGTGGTACTCTGCAATTGCTATTAGTCATATATGAATAAGAGTAAATACTTTCACAATATTATTTTTCATTGAATCTGTACAGTCAGTAGCAAAACTAAGAGCTAACAAATTTGGGACAGTCCATGGGAGGTTGATTGTTGGAACGGCTGAGAAAATACCACCTTTAGAGCTCCTTGATACAACTGGTGCTAGTGATGCATTTATTGGAGCAGTTCTTTATGGTATTTTAAATTATTCAAACTTTAACAAGGATGTTTTTTTTATCTGTTAATTCATCTTGATGAAATTTTGAAAATAACAAAAAGAAAAAGCTTGTTTCTTACAATTACTTATCATTATTCCAGGTAGAAGTCAGATCAGTGCAAACCTCATTTCTACTGCCTTTTCTACCTGCTTCCATTTTTTTTTTCTTCTAACCTTCTTTAATTGCTTCTTTGACTCATTTCTTAAATTTATATATTTATTTTTCCTCCTTTTCTAAGTTGTAGCTATTTGCACCAACATGCCAGCTGAGAAAATGTTACCATTTGCTGCTCAAGTGGTAAGTTCAGATATTATGGCAATTTAACACTGCACTTAACATGGTTTTTTTTTTTAAATTATATATATATATATAATAATTTAAAAAAAAAATTATGTGATACTTGTTGCAGGCTACTGGCTGCTGTAGAGGTTTTGGAGCTAGAACTGGACTTCCATATCATGCAGATCCACGCTTGACATCATTTTTAAGTTGATAGTTTGGGAGAGGTTGTACCTCATTTGGAAAACGAATGGGTAACTCTGTGAACTCATGCAACATTTTTCAGCTCTTTCATCACGCAAGTTGTGCCATGTTTCCCCGTAGAGAAATTGACACAGTGGCCATGTTCATATTATTTATCTGATAGCTCATACTTGATCAATATTGCGATGTTAGAAGGCCACTTAATGGAGATTCTGCTTCAGATACTGGTGCTTTCGTTATATGTAAACAATTCGATAGCCCTGAAAAGTTAGCCAATCGATGTTTCAGACAATTGAGATTTATTTATATTAATGGTTTTGAAAAATAAAACCAATCCTCCTCATTATCAACAATTGTAATGGAATCATCGATAGCCGATAGTGAAAGGAATAAAGAATTGGTGTCACCACCAGTATCAAAGTCACAAATCTCATCTCTTGTTTAACCATGTACTTAAAAAAAATTTCTTAAATAAAAAAAAAAAGGGAAAATGTTTATGAAAACAAATTAAGTGTGGGTTCTGACATGTTTCGCTGTCTCAACCCTCAGAGTTATAATAAGCATCAAGCTAACAAGCTAATGGACACCACACAAAAGGTTAAAATCAGTAATAACAGTACTAGATACATAAAGTGCTTCATGAATATGCACAAAATGCATCTTCAGAAGCAAAGGCAGTGTGTACATATGTTAGTTTGAACTAATTAGAAATATGTTAGTGTATTGTACAATTTAAGTACATTAATCTTTTTGATATCTCCATTTCTACTTGTGCGGTACCTCTCTGCTTGCGGTACATTCTATGATATATATATATATATATGATCTGATGTTTTTAAGAAAGCTTAACTTTTGAGTTTGGTCTCTTCAGATTTATTTAGTTGGGTGCAACTTTGTGTTCAGTTCTGAATTATTTTGGTTTTAGACACATCCTTTCATATTCAAATTTCTATGCAAGAATGGCGTCTACAAATTTCATGTAATTTTTTTCATTGGGTTTTATGATGACCTAGCAGGATTTAGCTCTTGTTTATTTATTATACCCCGAATTCTTTATAACCTTAATGTAGAACACCATATCGCTGCCATTACCTTGCATATACTAGAGGGTTGCATTACATATTGGCAAATGTACTTGTTATCAGGAAGATGGATGCTGCCATCTGACACTACTAATCCTTAGGCATAGCCTATGCATGGGATTTATATTAACTAAAGCTTTATAAGTTTCCACTTTGCAGATAACCTTTAATTGATTTTGAATGAGTCTTTGGTGTTTGACGATTGACATCCAAGATTTTTCCAGCAGGCATGATGCACTTTAGTTGTTAATGACATAAAAAAGTGCTTACTGCAATCCAGAAATATGAATTATAATCTATAAACACTTTTTGTTAACTGAGAGAGCTGAATTATTTTATTATCTCCCTTTTTATTTAGTTATTTATGGGAATTGAATCAGATCCATGTTTTTGCACCCTTAATGAGTCGCTATGATACTGTGCTATATGCAGATTTGGATAACCTACATTGATTGAAAGTGATAAAGAGCTTTAATATTAATCAACTGAGATTTGACAAGCTCCTTGTCTACGTGTGATTCACTATGTCAATGTCATACATGTGCATCGTAAAACGTATGGTGACCATTTATAAAGGGGTCTTGGTGGTATCTTCATGTTGTTGGTGATGGTTCTCCTATATATATATATATAATTTATATTCAGCTTCTTGTCCTGTGGCCATGTGATTGGCTAATTCCTCTAATAAGATTTTTCACTTGATCATAGAACATCAAAGCTTATTCCCATTTTTATATAAGGTGCCTCTGTTGCGATATGCACCGGCATCATGCAGTTTGTTAGCATTTGTTTGGTGGAACCACTAACATAGGAATTATATTTTTTCAGTTGGTTAAGCATAAAAGCACCAATGAAGTGTTCGTAGAAGTATCTGTTATATTAGTGTTAGAAAGGGAAAAGTGGAAATACTACAATTCATTGACATTGTATGGCCCGTTATGAGGTTGTAGAGGAATGTGATTTATGGAATGGTAAGGATCTAACTATCATAGGCAGTATATATATATATATATATATATATATGCGTGTGTGTATGTGTTTCACATTCATACAAACCCCTTCCCCTTATGAGATAATAATCTGTAATACATTTAGTCACTTCCTTTGAAAAGTAATTTCAAGAGAAAATCAAGGAAATGGGAAAAAGAAAAAGAATTTAGATTGTTTTTCTAGCTGATATCTTTAAGATGGGAACACCAAGGTATTAATGGTTGATCTTTTGCTTTATCATATTATGGTCTGAGTGTTAACATTAATGTTGAGTTTTTCATATTATATTTTGACTTTATATAAAATCATAATATTTTAGTTGGATAATTATAATATATATATATATATATATACATTCTAGTTATATAATTCTGTTAATGTGGCTGTCCATCTATAAAGCCACAATATATGTGATTTCTTTGTTCAATTAGAAGATTATTGACATCCGAGAAAATAATTTTTTTTATTTAGTTTTGATTATTATTATTATTATTTTTTTTTTTTGGTTAATGATGATTACGAAAATGTTGACATCTTTCCTTTGATGTTTGAGATGAGTCCAATAAGATTTTGAAGAGACCAAATGTTGAGGGTGAATAATGCATCAACTACAAATTATTTTACTTAACAATTTATTGATTTATTTTTGTTTCTGTTATGGGATGATTTGAACTAAAAAGACTTAAAAAAATAACTATGCTTTTTAAACATTTCATTACCTGAAGTAGATTATTATGTAATTTTGGTACCAGATGCAAATATTTTGGGGTAATAAATGTTTCACAATACCGTTTCACATTTTGAAGCAAATGCACGTTTCTGAAGACGGAGAAAGGAAAGAAGAGAGAAACACAAATTCTTTACATGAGACCAAAAAATATTCATGAAAAAATTAATCACAGTATATGTGCCGTTTTTAAATCCATGACCATCCTTCAACCATAACTAATATATTTTAAGGATACAATTATTCATTCGGCTCCATCATTAATAATAATAAAAAAAAAATTGATGATATATATATATATTGAGTTTGAGAAGTTTAAAAAAACAATTAAATGTATTATAAATATCATTAAATTATTTTTATTATTAATTAATTGAACATATAAATATCTATACAAAAAATATTAAATATAATTAATAATAAAACTTTAATTAAATATAATATTTAATTTTTTTGTAAATATAAATATAATTTTAAATCTTTTCAAATTTAACAAAATAAAAACTATAATTACAAAATAGTCCAATCCAATCCGATCCTGCACCAAACATAGGACAACTAGTCCACCATTCAGTCCAGAACTATACCCAACACAGTACTACACTATTCGATCCTGTCCGATCTAAACCTATCCTGTCCGATCCCGTCCGATCCGGACCTATCCTGCGTACCAAACGCCCCCTTAGGGGAGGTTCTGCCGGATTTTCCATTGGAAGGTCCGGTAGGGTTTCCCTGGAATCAGGGCTTTTCTAGGGTTCCGGTGAGGAATTTTGGACGGGTCCTGACACTTGCACCCAATGGGTTTCACCTCTTTAGATGCTCCTACAAGAGTCCAGACTAAGTTAGAATCTATAGATTCCATCTCACGGTCGATGGCCTTTCTTCACTCTTGCACATCAACATCCTCCAATGCCTCTTCGTATATGGTAGGGTCGTCATCAGAATTATCCAAAATGACTTAATAAGTTTCTCATAGCAAGGCATACCTTATAGGTTTACATATCATTCTCCCACTACGAGTTTGCTGCATTGGTTGTTGTACATGTACAGGAGGATATAAGCTTTTATAGTTCAGGTGAATCACCAATCTCTTCATTATGTTCTTGTTCTTGAGTTTCTTGAATTTGGTCCTGAGCTGTTTCCTGTGTTTGTTCACCTTCGGGTACATTTTGTACATTTTTCTCTCTTTGAACATCAATAGGAAACAGGAGTGGAAAATTAGGAATTTCTACTAGATCACTAACTGAATCAAGTTTTTCAAGAACCACTTTACTCTTAGGTTTAAAATTGTTCATATAATCATCTTCTAAGAAAAATGGCATGAATACTCACTATCACCTTCTTTTCCTTTGGATTATAAAGTGTTCCACC
Source organism: Ziziphus jujuba (assembly GCF_031755915.1). Taxonomy (NCBI): domain Eukaryota; kingdom Viridiplantae; phylum Streptophyta; class Magnoliopsida; order Rosales; family Rhamnaceae; genus Ziziphus; species Ziziphus jujuba. Next base: position 13,386,697 of record NC_083380.1, on the reverse strand, counting down.
TCTCATTCCTTTACGGTAGCCATTAAACATACACATTTTTGTACGAGATTCCAATTTTTGAGATTTCTGACACCTCAAATCCAAATATGGTTCAAGTTGTGGTTATGCCCTTTCCATAATTCTGTAGGTGTCTTTAAAACAAATTTAGATGGAACAAAGTTTAATATAAACACAGCTGTTTCTAAGGCATATCCCCAGAACGATTTAGGTAATGATAAATAACTAAGCATCGATCTCCCCATAACCAAAAGCGTTTTATTTCTCCTTTTAGAAACTCCATTTTATTAGGGCATTCCAAAAGATGATAACTGAAAAACTATCCCCTCTTCGGCCAAGTAAGACTTGAACTTTCCAGACAAGTATTCACTACCTCGGTCAGACTACTTAAAATGACAAGAGTATTGGGGACAATCTCATCAGCCTCCCACTCATATTTAAGAAACCTTTAACTAGGTATTTGATGTTCATCTTCATATTTCAATGCTCTGGCAGAAACTTAGAGAATATACGAATTGCTCTTTTTCACTTTAGCGCCATAATCACCAAAATCATGCCATCTTCCTTCTTCTTCTTTTTTTTCAATTAATGTGAGAATTACTTTTTTCTGGATGAATATGCACACCTTGTGGTAACACATATTGATAGATTTATTTGCTAATATTTTGAGTTTGCTCTTTTTCTTTTGTAACACATAAGCGAAGAACTCTTATGATGATGTGTATGTGTATGCGGTGGCTAGATGTGATTTTTGTTTTATGTCTTATTTAATTTCATTTAGGCACCATCACTGATTGTAGAAGCAAGTGCAAAAGCACTTACATTGACGGATGCACTTTTGAGGTTAGAATCTTATCATCTAAACTTTTTAATATATATATTTATAGAAATAACCTTTCATAGAGAGGAAATCAATATTTTTGTATATATATATTTTTTTTATGTTTTTATAGGTCTTTGTTGTTGTCTTGATGTTTCTGTTTTGTTTATTTATTTTATTTTTTTATTATTTTTTTTTTGTGTTCTTTTGTTTTTTGAGGATTTCTTATCCTCCCTTTAACCTTTTGTATTGATTTTAACTTTTTAATATGAATTGCTTTTTCTTCATACAAGACAAACTATGAACGGTCAGTTACATAGATGTAGTTGGACTAACTTCTAACAGTTGAAGCTGTTGGAATTGCTTGGCATGTAAGGCCACATTTGTATCCATTATTTTAGAGACCTAGCTTAAACATTTAGGCAAGTTTTTAAAAGCCTTAAGGTGTACAGTTTGCTGTTAAATACATTAAATAGAAGATTCACTAAATAGAAAGTGTTAGATACATACTAATGATTTTGTTGTTAGATAATGTTGATATATATGTAGGACAAAATGTATATTTTGTCATATAATGTTGGTTTCCAATAGGCATTGTTATTTTAACCATGCCACATTTTTTCATCTATGCCCAACTAGATGGTTTTTTTATTATCTTTGATGTTCATATATGTTAGTATATTTTATTGTAGTAGATTTATAAATTTTAGTAACATATATGTTCATATAATAAATGGTAAGAACTATCTCTTTTGTTTAATTATTTTTATACAATGTGAATATTTTTGTAATATTTATGTTATTAAAAATAACTTTAAAAAAATATAGGGAAATAAAATTAAAATAAAATTCACAAAAAATTTTGAAAAAAAAAATCAGATTGACCTTTGTCGACAAAATAATTTTGACGGTAAACAAATTATTACTGTAAAAAACTTTATCGCTAAAAGACATTTACAACCGAAACACTTTCGTCACTAAAACAACCTTTACGGACGAATTCACTTTTGACGGCAATAATAATTATTGCCGACCAAACAGTTTCGTCACTAAAGAATCTTTTGCTGATGAAACTCATTTTGACGGCAAATCAATTATTGCTGAGGAAAGCCATTTTGACGGCAAATTAATTATTTCCAACTAAAAGTATTTCATAGCTAAAACTACCATTGGCGACGAATTAGCTTTGATGGAAAATTAGTAATTGTCGACAAAATAATTTTGTTGCTAATTATATTTTCACTAGTTCTCCATATGCTATATTTTGTCGCCAAAACCTTTTACTGACAATTTTAGATTCGTTGGGAATAGTTTTTGGTGAGAAAACTAAACTTTTGTTGGCAAAAATTTTAGCCAGGAAAAATTAAAAATTTGTCGGTAAATACAATTACAGATGAGGCATATTTCGAAACGCTAATGAGGTTCAATGACGCCAATGAATTTATTTTTCGTCGGTCAAACATTTATCGAATTTTATGTTTTTGCTGACAATATTCTTTTGTTGATAAAAGGAGAATTTTTTGTAGTGACTTGATCAACCTGATCAACTCCAATCAAATTTGGTCAAAAATTCAAATTGAGAGAATTTTATCAGATTGGAATGTTACATTTTTTCTTTTTTACTTTTTATAAAAGTAAATATTATGCTTCTGCACGCTCGTCTAATTAGGCAAAAAAAAAAAAAGAAAAAAAAAGGGGCACTTTTACTCCCACGCGAACACTTCCAAAGTGTTTCAAAAAGCACCTTAGGGGTGTGCAGTTGATAGTATAAGGTGAATGCTTTTTAGGTGTTTCGTTTAAAATTTTGCACCTTGAAGTAATTTATAATGCTCTGCCTCAAGGCACATCTAGGAGTATGCCTCATGAACGCCCTTTAAAGCATTATTATGATTTCTAAAAAACATTGGATATTCATCTTACTTTTAAAAGAATGAAAAATTATATATTTTTGTATTTCTTCCCCAAAAAAAGAAGGAAAATTACATTTAATATCGAATTTAATCATATAATTCATTACACACACACACACCCATTAAAGTAGGAAAATGTAATCATTTTCGAAGTTGGAAAATAAATTTTTATAAATATTTTTTTAAAAAAAAAAATTGGGGAGAGGAAATTTTAGCACCATATTTTTAACCATGATAAATATCACCAATGATAATTGCCATCTGGATTATCCAAAGGGGACCATCATAAATAGAATTTTTTTTTTTTGGGTCATTACAATTATTCAAACTAAACAATTATTCAAACTAAGGCTTCAAACATGGAAGAGTGTGGAACATTGTCTACAGGATGGTTAGTGATGAATTTCAAAGCATTAAATAAGGTTAATAATGAATTTTCAAAATTATTCAGTCTAAGTGTAATTATGGCACACCTTAAGAGCTCTAGATGATATTTAAACCTTTTTTTTTAATTGCTTCAATATAAATATACTGAACAATTTTTTTTTTTAGGGTTGGCCTTGTTGGCATGTTTCCAATTGTCCTTTCACTGGATTTGGATTTCATACTGAGAATTTTCTTTTTCTACCGTTGTTATTTTCTTTATCTTTTGTGAACATCTTGCTGTCCCTTTGAAGTGGTTTCTTTAGCTGTATTCTTTTTATTTATTTATTTATAAATAAAATGTAGGTTCTCCATAACCTTTTCACATTAATTTCCCTCCAAGTTACTGAACTTTCTTGCCGCAATTTCTTAGATAATGTATTGTAATATAGCTTAACACCAAATACATTACAGCACTTTTTATTTAGTTTTGATATTGATGGTACATTTTATATGAGAATAATCCACAGTATATATAACAAACAAATTTATTATCCTTCTAGATCTTATATTATTCGATGCCACATATCAATAGTTTTAGTATATATCATTAGTTGTAGACTAATTGGAAGTTCCTATCATGGATCTTTAATTGTTATAGAGCCTGCAATAAAGCATGTGATAGAGACCATTGTGAAAACAACTCTCTTAACCTTCCCTCTTTCTTTCTAAGTTAAACTAGGACGGCTTTCTTCCAAAACAGTGACCCCATCTCTTATTTATAACACACAGAATATAATAATAATAACTAATAATATATTTAAAATTAGAGATGGGTTTACATAGAAAGAGGTATGATAAGGTTTCTTTAGTACAATTGGCCTACCAAAAGATAAAGAGAGATTGATTTCAATAGACCTCTTTACACAATTAAATAATAAAGTATCAAATGCATATTGTTATTCTAACAATGGATACATTACAAATACTTTTACAATACTAACCAACATAATATAATCCAATACAAAACCAACACTAATATGATAAAATAATATTACAAATATTTATGATAAACCATAATGACAACATTCACATCACACAACCATACAAAGCAATATAACACAATCCAAACCATACAAAGCAACATAACACAATCCAAACCATACAAAGCAATATAACACAATCCAATACCAAACCAACACTACTATTAAAATTTGCTCCTTCGAAAGTGTTAGTTGTACCCAGTTGCTGTAGTATTAGACTAAACTTTAGTAGTAAATCAAACATCTTGTAGCGTGAATACTGCCACAGCTATGGGGAAATGGTCATTACCAATCGATACAGATAAGGAGCATCCTTTCTGGTTGTCATTGTCTTTTGTGCTATCATGAAAATAGCCACTAGACTGCATCAAGTTATATATTTTACCCCAAGTGCTATCTGGCAAGAAGTGGTCTATTTCACGGACCTCTGCATATGCCTACAAATTTTTGTTTATCAAAATCGTAAAATGACTAAATAATAATAAATAAACACTTTTTTTAAGTTGTCCTGGGAGAAAAAATTTTGACCCAAGCTTTTACTTGGATCTCCGTGTATATATATATATATATATATTTTTTTTTTTGTTGGGAAAAATTATGGGGTTATTTTTTAAACTATCATTTAGATATCCAAGATTTTTTTTTTATCCCATCAAATATTATGAAAAACATAGATTGTAGACTATTTTAATCTTTTCCTCTGCATTCTTCATATTGAGAGCCACACAAGCTCTGTCTATGCTTGTTATGTTATAGTCATCTTCAAATTAAGGCAGCCCTTTTAAAGTTGAGTTTGTGATGGGGTTGCCAAACACAGCGTCTCCCATATCTGAGAAATTTCAAAGTTCAATGAATCGTCCATTAGAAATAAAATCAATGACCAAGAGAATAATTACAATAGTCGTAACAAACTCCATATCTTGCTTCCTTTTTTCCCTTCTTTTTTTTTTTTTTTTTTTTTGATAATAGAAACTTCTGCATTCTAAAAATGTAAACAAAATAAAATATGAGAAACACTTATAGTGGTTCTCTCCCACTTAATTGGGACCCAAAAGTTACGTTCTATTTTACCTCTAGAGCTTGTTTATCAATAAAAATGTTTTTCCAACCATTCAAAACATATATGTACATACATGAGGGCACATATTGCATTAATATTATAAATACTAAAATATTTATCAAATTTATTTACCAAATAATATGTATTAAAATATTATTAATAAATATATACATATAAGTTAAATATAAAAATACTTAATAATTTCAATTTTATTTAAAAAAAAAAATTTCCCTTTACTTAATTCAAAATTTAGCTACCTAGCATCAAGTTATCAAAATTAATTTTTGATAAAGGTGTATGTTTCATAAATAATAATATAAAAATATTGAAATATATTTTACTAAAAAATGATTAAAAATTGTTGTTGTATAGTATGAAAGCAAATATTTACAAATAAATATATAATTATTTTTTTAATAAAGAATCAGAAAAAAAAATTAAACCAATAATTAAAAATTAAAAAAATAATATTATACAATTATTTTTTTTTAATAAAAACACATATAAATAATTTCCAAGTATATTTTGCGAAAAAGAGTAATCAAAATTGTTATTATGAGAGATATAATATTTAAATTTTACAAAAAGAGGAGAGGGGGGGGGGGACCCTTTGTAATTGATATCATCCAAATATAATGAAAAAAATTTGTATAATCCATTGATATCATTTCACTATTCCAATCCTTTCTGTAGATTTAGTTGTAACCAATATTCAGAGTATTTAAGAATAAAATCTAAAGGAAAGGCAAACATGATGTAGTAAAAGAGCTCTTAGGAAGATATAGCAAATCTAGATACTAGGTGAAAACAATATACCCCAATTATTAATTCCAACAGATACTTAAAAATCAATTGATATGCTAGTGGCAATGATACATTTATACTGACATACTTGCGCAAACATTTCACAAAAATGAATAATCCAATGCAATTAAAAATGCAATAGGAGAACAGTGATCAGCCAACCGATTTCGCGCGTAACTGATTGCCATGATAATGGGAAAACTACCTACATAAAACTAAATAATAGTAAGTTATACCAAACACTACATACATAAAACTGAATGATTAAAAACAAAGTCTGAATATATTGGTAGCACATGTGTTATAGGCAATTAGCAGATGCATCATTAATTATCATTGGTGGCACATGAGATCCACGTAGATAAAGACCTAAAAACCACTTTACATATTTATATGTCCGTTTTGTTGGCAAGATATTAGTTGGTACGAAAACTTCATTTTTAAATTGCTAAGCTAATCAATAAATGCTTTCAGCAAAATATATAAAATATAAAGTTTAAAGTGATGATAAGCAATATAATTAAATTTAACCTCAATATGTACATGAAAAATCTGCTGAAAGGTAGCATTACTTCTACAGATGCATATCCGCATCATCATAAGAAAAAAAAAAAAACAAAAAAGAAGTGCAATGACATTCCAATATCTAAACACAGAACCAACATCGAACACTCCAAATTTAAATCAATCCCGAGATACCACACTAACCACAGGTGAAATCAACACCAAATGAGAACAATCAATCCAACTAGCCCAAATCAAGATAGCACAAAGAAGACCACAACTAAGCTAGAACCATTTCACATACCAGACACGCAAGATCAAATAAAAAATATATATATATATATATATTCAATCCATTAAACTAAAACCTATTACTCTAACAAGAAAATTGGGTTTCAAATTCGGGATTTACTTGCAAATCTGGGATTTACTTGCTAGTTTTCGTTGCCTAATACCAGATCAAGTAAGATTGGCATATGAAGAAAAATCACGACATAAAAGGAAGAAGAAGAAAACATTATATACAGAGCTGCAAAGATAAAAGGTAAGAACCATACTCACCGACCGTGTTTATTTGTCCGAGTGATGTAGGTGTCCAGCGAGCTCCTTCGATCTTCTGCAATGAAATAAGAAGAAGAAGAACAATGCCCAAGCCAAACGAATATAAACCCAACCCGAAAGAAAACACAATTTGCAAAAAAACAAATTTTGGTAAAAATTGTAAGGATTTCTTTTTTCTTTTTAGAAATGTCGGCAAGAGATGAAAAGTGGATTTCAAATCCACACCCACGACGACATACAGAGAGGAAGACAATTGGGATTTTACTGTGTCCCGATCGATTAGGTTAATTTTACTGTTAAGGTTAAGTTTGTCCCGATCTCTAAATGATAAATCAAACATCAAATTGGGATTGTGTCCTAGCCAATTCTGACCAATCCGACATACCAAACACACCCTAATAGGTTTTAGATAGGGTTGGGTTTTGAAATACCCAATCTGCATTTAGGTGAATTAGCAAAAATATAAAATAAATATTCATTTTTTGGATTGTGACATTTAAAACGAGTCAGGAAACACAGTGGGCCAGGTAGAATAAGCTCGTGAGCAAGAAATTCCGGTCGGGCCAGGTAGAATAAAGCTAGTGAGCAAGAAATCGGGTCAGATTGTTATTGGATCGGTTTATTATCGAGTTAGAATGGGTTTCCATAAACCCGGATTTACCTGACTTGATTACATTTCTACTTACAAATGGAATTAGATTTATGTGTACTTAGCCGCATATAAATGCGATTTTTCAAGCACGGAGTGAAAATAGTATTAAAATATTATTACTGTCATTTTTTTCACTAATTAGTTGATTAATTAACATATGAAATCATTTTTATTCAAGGTCCTAATCGAAACCAAACATGATGTACAGGTAGTCAATTAGAGATGATAGAAGAAAGAGGAGTCGCTTACCTAAACTGATTAAACTCGAGCGCCGCTGGCTAGTTGATCACTTGTTCGCTCACTGCTTTCTTATTTTGCTCCTTCGCCTTCTATTACCCTATATTTTAGGTCTCTCTTTCATTTATACTTGTTGATTTAATATAGGGAAAAAGAGGAATATTTCAGGATAAAAGGTGTAATGAGACTGATGAGTGGTCGGTAGGTGGTATACTTTCGGTCGGTCGGTCTGTGGAATACTTTCGGTTGGAGAGACGGGGGACAGAAAGATGTTGCGCCTTAGGATACGCTACCTAGTACTTGAACGAGCAAAAGTTGCCACCTAGTAATTGAAATAAGGAAAAGTTGCCCAGTAACGCCTTAGGATACCAAACCTACCAATAGAATGAGGAAAAGCTGCCATTGTAGCCCATCTCCTCGCGACCTCAGCCTCCAAATTTCCCGGCCAGTCGCCGCCGGACGCACCCAGATCGGGCCGGTGAAGTCGGCGGCGGCCAATTACGTTTTTTCGGCGATTCTCGCCGTTTCCGACCAAACCAGCCCGACCCATACCCATATTCCACCATTTTCGACCCCTCTGAGTCCATTTCCGGGGTTAGATTGCCCAAAATCCCCACCGTTTGAGAGATCCCTCAAGTTTAAATCCGGCCGAAGCTTTCCGGCCAAATTCTGGCCACCTCCGGCGGAATTGGGGTCGATGGAGACCGAATTTGTAATCCTCGTCGCTCAAGCTTCGATTCGGTATATTATTCGACTATTTTGGATAACGTTTGTGTTTGACCCCCCCGGGTACCGGGTATTATTTACCCGATTAAAATATTAATTTATTTGACTGTGTGTGAATTTTGTTCTAGGAGCACGGGTGAGTCATGGAATTGATCCCATGGTGGATCATGGTTTAATTGCGTGCTCCAGGTGAGTGACCCACCTTTAAAAATATTTTTGGCAATTTATTATATTTATTTGGTATTTATTTGATATCTGTAATTTATGCTCATGTGGCGTATTTTAAATATAATCGGAAAAAATATTATTTTATATATATTTACCCATTGGCGCTAAACGGAAATTTGGGGGTCATTAAGAAATTCCCGATTATTATTTTATTGTGATTAAATGGTATTTATTACACATGAGCAAGTATTTTCAGTAATTAATTGTGCCTGGATTTTATATCATTTTTGGGCAATTAATTATGTTTAATTGGTATTTAAATTATGCTCATGTGGTACAATTTGGTTATGGTTTTATTGTGGTTTAATTTATTTATTATGCATGAGCAAAGTATATTTCGGTAATAATCGTACGTGGTTTTAAGTATTATTTTCGGGCATAATTGGGTTAAATATTTTATGAAAATATTTGTTTAAATTTTATAAATTATGCCCGCGGTATTTTTATTGTTGAACCTCATACTTCGAGAAAATTGTGGTTTATTTGTTATCGATGTTTCGTACCGGTTTGTTAAATAAAAATATGTGGGATGGTAAGTGTGAAATTTTGATATATTTCCCACGGTAATTTTGAAAAACGGTACGGTTGGTTAATAATAATTATTTTAGATGCACTCATACAGTATTGGTGTTCTGGTGTATGGACACGTGGTAGTGCACAAGTATTATGTGGTTTAGCGCGCAAGTATTATGTCTCCCGTGGTTGCCATTAGACTGGGCAGGCAAGTTTGATATTTGCCACAGCCGCCCCTCCCTTGGCCGGGATGATGGTTTCAGCAGCGGTACTGTCGGGACGCCGAAGTGCCGTTTGCAAGTTTCTCTCTTTAATCTCCCCGCCAGTCGGTGCTCGGGACGCTGGGTATCGGAGGGCATCACTGCTATATGGTGTGGTGCGTCAAGTGTAATTTTCAAATAAAGTTTCAAATCCCAAAGAGTACAAAATTATTTATTATAAATTATTGCAGTTTATTTATATTTGGGGTATTTATTTATTTATTTATTTGTTGTTTGTTAAATTATTTGGTCCCTTGGTTTCCGGGAAGTACAAATATCGAGTTTTGGTGAAAATGTTTTAAAAGGGGAACATTTCCAACGGAGTGAATAGTGAGGGTTTTGAGAGAAATTATTACTTCAAATGTTTATTTACTTATTTATTTAATTGTTCGGTATTGATTAATTAAATCCTTTTATTTGGTATATTATTAATATTAAAGGTGTTCGGTAGTTAGGGTCACTCACTGAGATGATTAGCATCTCACACTCTTAAATTCCGTTCCCCTAGGTCCAGGTTGGAGACGTTGATTGTCCGGGGCGAGCCTAACGTCTCAGTTCGTTGCCGAAAGTCCAAGAAGTGTTTCTTCCCTTTTTCCTCTCTCCTGTATTGCTTCTTATCTATCATTGTATAAATTCCACACTTATCTGTATAATGCTCTGTATACTATATTGGACGTGTAGTTTTTATTTATGCACTGGGTTGTTGCTGCTGTTGTTATTTGAAGTGCTGAAATTTGTGGAATCAATTTGTAGTATCGTGGGAGGAATAAAGGGATGTTTATAGAAGTGTGTTTTCATTGCAGGTAATTTTTGGTTAGTCCTACCCTTAGGGGAGGTGCTGCCGGATTTTCCGTTGGAAGGTTCGGTGGTATTTTCCTCGGATCAGGGCTTGTCTAGGGTTCCGGGGAAGGAATTCTGGACGGGTCCTGACACAATACTGCAAGTTGATTCCACAAATTTACAGCACTCCAAATGAATAAGAGTAATCCAGTGTATAATTAATACATAAATGTCCGAGACAGTATACAGAGCTTCATGAAGTACTATTAAGCATAGAATACAACAAGAATGAAAGAAATATTACAATTGAAATAAATAAAGACAAAGGTAACTTCTCGAACTAAGACAGCGGCGGAGATTAGGTTCGCCCCGGAAGAACGTCTACCATCCCTTCCACATAAAGGAACGGAATTTAAAAATATGAGATGCTAATCATCTCAGTGAGTGACCCTATCTACTGAACACTTTTAATATTAATAATATACAAATAAAGGGATTTAATTAATACCAACAATTAAATAAATAAATAAATAAATAATAACAATTGAAAGTAATAATTTCTCTCAAAACCCTCACTATTCACTCCGTTGGGAATGTTCCTTTTTTAAAACATTTTCACAAAACCCGATATTCATATTTCCCGAAAACCAAGGGATCAATTAATTTAATAAATAATAATTAAATAACCCAAATATAAATAAAATGTGATAAAATATAATAAATACTTTTTGAACACTTGGGTTTGAAATTTCTATCTGAAAATTTATACTTGACGCACCACACCATATACTAGTAATGCCCTCCGATACCCAGCATCTCGAGCACCGACTGGCGGGGAGATTAAAGAGAGAAACTTGCATACGGCGCTTCGGCGTCCCGACAGCGCCGCTGTTGAAACCGTCATCCCGACCACGGAGGGAGGCGGCTGATGCGCAATATATAAGACTTGCCTGCCCTCGGTCCAATGGCAATTCACGGGAGACATAATAACTTGCGCGCTAATCCACATATACAACCAGAACACCAATACTGTATGAGTGCGTCTAAAACCAATTATTAAATTTCTTATTACCGTACCGATTTTCCAAAAATCACCGTGGGAATTATACCATGTTTCAAATTCACCATCACACATTTTCCTTTAACATTTCCGGTGCGAAACCATCGATAGCAATATACAACTAATTTTTCTCGTAACACAAGGTTCAACAAATAATATTACACAAGCATAATTATCAAATTTGAAACCACCAATTTAAACAAATATTTTCCTTAAAATATTTAAACCAATCATGCCCAAAAAATAATATTAAAATCCAGATACAATTAATTAATCAAAATACCTTGCTCATGCGTAATAAATACAATTAAATCACAATAATAATAATCGAGAATTTCTTAATAGCCCAAAATTCCGCTTAGCATCAATGGGTATATATATATATATATAAAATAATACCCTTTTTTTTTCCAATTATATTTAAATTCCACCACATGAGCAAATTCTAGATATCAAATTAACACAACATAAATATAATTAATTGCCCAAAATAGCTTTCAAGGTGGGTCACTCACCTTAAGCACGTATATCAATCAAGATCCTCCGCAGGATCAACTCCACTACCCACACGTACACCTAAAACATCCACAATACACCAAACCAAATATATTAATATTTTAATCGGGTAACACCCAAATGGGTACCCGGGGAGCGAACACAAACGACAACCAAAATTGACGAGTAATATACTGAATCGAAGCTTGAGTGACGAGGATTACAAATCGGTCTCACTTCCCAGAGATTGGACCCGACGTGGCTGGAATCTCACCGGAAAGCTTTCAGGATTCAACTCTTCGATGCTCTCAAACCGTCGTGAATTGGAGGAAAAGGACACCGGATTTGGATTCAGGGGGTCGGAATTAATGGAGAGGGACCAGAGACGGGACTGGGTACTCGCCGGAATAGGGATTTCTCCGTCGAGCCGTCGCAGTCATTGGCAACCGTCGCCGCCGGCGGCACGTGCGGTGGCTGGTGGCTGAGATTTTTGGGGATTTTGTAGATCGAGGGGAGAGGGTCTCAACGGTAGCGGCTGTGACAAGAATGGAGGCCGGAATGTGGAGATCTCGGCAGTTGAAGGAATCGGCGCCGCCGCCGGAAAAAGCCCCGATCCGAGCGCGTCGCCGGTTAGTTGGCCGTGAAATTTTGGAGTTTGGTCGAGAATGGAGAGGCGCTCCCGTCTAGCCGGCGCATGTGGCAAGAATCGGCTGGAAAATTTGACATCTCCAGTGGCCGGTGATTTTCTCTCTCCTCCCCTGTCGTTTTGCCAAATAATAGCCACCGTAGGTGACACTGTTCACCCATGTGGACCACTCAGGTGTCGACACGTGGCGTCACTGTGCACTTAAGCCAGATATAATAAAATATTATGGTATTCGGAAAACTTCACATGTCCATAACTTTTTAACCAGATGTCCAATTTAAGCGTGCCGCTAGTCTATGAACTCGTATCGATGAGTACTTTACAACCATATGAAAGTCAAAACAAAATTCTACAATGATAAAAAGTCAACTCCCGGCACCTTTTGGACAGTTTGCATCTCGACTTCTTTTGCCCATAACTTTCAAACCGTAGCTCTGTTTTCAACGTGCTACCAGTCTACGGATTCGGAGCATCATGCACTTCGCCACGGTATCATGGTCAACTAGAAATTTCAACTGGAACAAAAAGTCAACTTTTGACCCACTCGGTCAACGGTCGATCTCGATCAATGTGCAAGAATTCCGATGTGGTTTGGGACGGGGTGTTACATTAAGACCCATACAATTTATATGCTTCTTAAACACATAGTTAGGAAGATTTTAGTGAAAGGGTCTGTTAGGTTCTCCTTAGATGCTATTTTAGTAACCAATATATCTCCTCTATCGATGAAATCACGGATCAAGTGGTTATTTCTTAATATGTGTTTCTACTTTTCGTGGGACCTGGGTTCTTTGTATTGTGCTACAGCCCCACTGTTATTATAGTTAAGGGTAATGGGCTGATCTGCACTTTATATCACATGAAGATCCAAAAGGGTTTTTTTAAGCCATACAACTTTCTTTGTAGCTTCAAATGCAACCACATATTCAACTTTAGTTGTGGAGTCAGCAAATGGCTCCTCCATTTAAGGTAAACAATTATTCTGATGTTGATTTATTAGAATCAATATCCCTTTGAAAATCAGAGTCCGTATAACCAAGGGTTTCAAGACTCCCACTGGAATACACCAATATATAATCCCTTGTTGTCTTTAAATACTTGAGTATATGCTTCACTGCAGTCCATTGTTCTACTTTGAGATCTAATTGGTACCGGTTTACAACTCCCACTGCGTAGCAGATATCTGACCTGGTACATAACATGGCAGACATGAGACTACCAATAGCCAAAGCATAAAGTTTCTTACTTGTGAGTTCTTTCTCTTCGGGATTTTTTGGTGATTGCTCCTTAGAAAGATGAATTTCATATCTAAATGGTAGAAGTCCCCTTTTGGAATTTTCTATGCCAAACTTCGTCACTATTTTGTCAATGTAGGATGCTTAGGATAGAGCTAACACCTTATTCTTCCGGTCTCGTAAAAATTTGATTCCTATAATATAATTAGCTTCATCCAAGTCCTTTATATCAAACTGCTTTTTTAAGTAATCGTTTACGTCTGACAACACTTTCATACTGTTTCTAATTAATAGAATGTCATCTACATAAACAACGAAAATGACTACCACTATACCTTGAATCCTTTTATACACACACGGTTCATCAGGACTTTTTGCAAAACTGTATGATTTGATAACTTGATCAAACTGGATGTTTCATGATCTGGATGCTTGCTTAAGTCCATAAATTGACCTGTACAACTTGTAAACCATGTGTTTTTGACCTTTCGCTATGAACCCCTTTGGTTGTTGCATATAGATGTCTTCTTCTAGCTCTCCATTTAGAAAAGCTGTTTTGACGTTCATTTGTCAAATCTCATAATCGAGAGCTACTGCTATAGCTAAGAGAATCTAGACAAATTTAAGCATGACTACTGGCGAAAAGGTTTTGTCATAATATATACCCCCTTTCTGGGTATAACATTTTGCCATCAGTCTAACTTTGAAGGTTTCAACCTTTCCATCTGGTCCTCTATTTCTCTTATAGATGCACTTGCACCTAATGGGTTTCACCTCTTTAGATGCTCCTACAAGAGACCAGACTAAGTTAGAATCTATAGATTCCATCTCACGGTCCATGGCCTTTCTTCACTCTTACACATCAACATCCTCCAATGCCTCTTCGTATATGGTAGGGTCGTCATCAGGATTATCCAAAATGACTTAATAAGTTTCTCATAGCAAGGCATACCTTACAGGTTTACATATCATTCTCCCACTACGAGTTTACTGCATTGGTTGTTGTACATGTATAGGTGGATATAAGCTTTTATAGTTCAGGTGAATCACCAATCTCTTCATTATGTTCTTGTTTGTGAGTTTTTTGAATTTGGTCCTGAGCTGTTTCCTGTGTTTGTTCACCTTCGGGTACATTTTATAGATTTTTCTCTCTTTGAACATCAACAGGAAACAAGAGTGGAAAATTAGGAATTTCTACTGGATCACTTATTGAGTCAAGTTTTTCAAGAACCACTTTACTCTTAAGTTTAAAATTGTTCATATAATCATCTTCTAAGAAAAATGGCATGAATACTCACTATCACCTTCTTTTCCTTTGGATTATAAAGTGTTCCACCTCTCATTCCTTTACGGTAGCCATTAAACATACACATTTTTGTACGAGATTCCAATTTTTGAGATTTCTGACACCCCAAATCCAAATATGGTTCAAGTTGTGGTTGTACCTTTTCCATAATTCTATGGGTGTCTTTAAAACAAATTTAGATGGAACAAAGTTTAATATATATACAGCTGTTTCTAAGGCTTATCCCCAGAACGATTTAGGTAATGATAAATAACTAAGCATCGACCTCCCCATAACCGAAAGGGTTCTATTTCTCCTTTTAGAAACTCCATTTTATTAGGGCATTCCAAAAGATGATAACTAAAAAACTATCCCCTCTTTGGCCAAGTAAGACTTGAACTTTCCATACAAGTATTCACTACCCCGGTCAGACCGAAGTTGCTTGATATGGACACTCAATTGCTTTTCTGTTTCAGCTTTATTCTCTCAAAATTTATCAAAAGCTTCAGATTTATAGGGCATTAGATAAACATAACCATATCTTGAGTAGTCATCCATAAATGTGATAAAATACTCATACAAGCCTCTAGTTTGAACGTTCATTGGTCCACATACATCAGTATGTACCAATTCCAATTGTATGGTGGCACAATTTTCTTTGGCTTTGAAGGGATGCTTTGTCATTTTACCTTCTAAACATGATTCACAAACTAGTATAGGTTTGAAGATCAAGGAATTTAAAATTCTACTTTTAACTGAACCAAAAATTCTGCTATAATTAATATGACTCAATCACAAATGCGACAGATAGGTTTCATTTGAAACCTTCCCTTTCTCAGATAAGGGAAGTTGCTCATCATCAGTATTTTCAATAGCATTAATACTATAAAATAAAAGAGTTAAAAAATATAAACCATTCATCAATAATCTGGAACAAATAAAAGTATTATTACACTTTATTGAAACTGAGGAATTAAATTGTACTGTTAAACCATATTCAACTAAACAACTAAAGATACCAAATTCCTCTTAAAATCTAGAACAAACAAACAGTCAGATAAATATAAAGTTTTATTATCAAAATATAACTGCACTAGTCCTACTGCCATTACGAAGACATATTCCCCGTTTCCTAACTCCAAGCTTCTTTGTCATTTACTGAGTGGGCTGCTTTATTTGAACCACTGCAAAAAGTAACAAACATGGTTAGTGGCTCCAGAATCAATGAGCCATTTTTCATTGTAATTCTCTACTAAACAAGCCTCAACAACATTTAGACTACCCATACCTAATTTAGGGCAATCATTCTTCCAGTGATCTTTCTGTTCGCATTTGAAGCGCCTTTTGACTTCTTCATTGCAGCTGTTTTGATAATTGGATCTGTTCCCTTCGACTTTTTGTTCTTCTTTCCACCCTTAGGTTTCCTTTCTGGTTTTGAGGAACTTTCAACATGATAAGCACTTACTTGTTTCCCAAAAGACCTTTCAGCAGTCTCAAGCTCATGCATCAATTCAACAGGGGTAAGCTTCAGTTTTTCATATTATTGTTTATTTTGAACTGAATAAAGCTATCCAGTAGAGATTTTAAGATCATGTCTATCTTCATCTCTTGTTCCAGCTTAAGCCCCATCACTTCCATAGTACTAATGTGCCCCATCATCTTTAGACAACGGTGCCGCACACTTTCTTCATTTATACAAGTGTTCATTAGTACCCTTATGACTGCTTGTCTAGCAGTACTGCTACTTTTAGCAAATATCCCATCTAAAGTCTGAACTATTTCTGATACACACTCCAGATCATCAAGTTGTTTTCTTAAATGTTCTACAACGTGGGTAAGAATATAACAACTAGTTATCATATTCGTCCGTTGCCAATTTGTAAATTGCTTCAGAGTTTCCTCTAAAGCATTAGTAATGGGCTCCTAGAATTTTGGAGTTGTTGTATTAAATTTTATTCTTTCAAAATCAAGGACAATGTAAAGATTAGTTTTTCATAGGTCGTAGTTATTTCCATCCGATGGCTTTTGACTCAAAATTGTAGCTAGAGGATTAAAAGGTGCCATTTTAAGAAATTTAAAATGAACATATATTAACACGTAATCAACACAACAAACATACAAATATATAGATCCCATAGACTATCTATTATTAATGTTTATTAAAACAATAATTTAATTTCCATTACAAATACTTACATTGGGCAAGACATTTATAATAAATTAAACTTTAAACATGATATGTTTTAATGTTCTACTAAGTTAGCTCTCAGGAAAGGTGAGGTGAGTCTTGGACTCCTTAAAAACCTACCTCCTTAGACAAAGCCTTCTTAGGTAACACTAACACCTACCACTCAAAATTGATTTTAGAAAAATCTACTATTTTGAATATGATACACATGGTATTCTACAAAGTCAGATCACAGAAAATGTGAGGTGAGGTGGGTCTCAAAACTCCTTAAAACCTACCTCCTTAGAGCCTTCTTGGATAATACTAATATATACCACTCAAAAATAATTTTAGAAAAAACCAACCATTGTTCCAATATTTTTTGGGCTTTTAATAATATTAACAGAGCTTTGTTGGGAGGATAATTAATATTACTAAAATTGAATGTAACAACTATTAATTTAATTTCAAAATTATCTTTAATATCCAAGCGTTCTCGACGTTGGGCCGTACAACCTCATTAAAATTTTGAAATTATTTTAAATCCAATCTAATAAAATCTTATCATGCTTATCCGTTGAGGCATCACATAATCATTTTACTATTGGACCTTTAATGGAGCCCGCAGGTTTCAAATTAATTGAATTAATTTTAACCTTTGTCCGTTCAATATTTTACATTAATTAATTAGGATTTTCCATAATAATATTATCCAGATAAAACAAATATTATTATGCTCATGTATATATCAAATGATACAATTATATAGTACCACCTATTCTAAATGGCATGTTAAGCACATATTACATGTTATGTCCATATAATTTAAACAATTATAAACATAAAATAATTAAGAGGCCCTAATCCATGGTTTCCTAAAAAAGAAAATTACAAGCCTAATAGGGCCAAGAAGCCCAACTTGATATCTGGCTTGTACTTCTTCTTTTCTTGAAGTCTTCCAAGTTTATGGGGTGTGGTCCAAGTTAGAATTTGTTTCTAGGGTTTTTAGTCTAAAAAATAGAACTTGTTTCATCCTTGTTACATCCCAAAAAAATACAAGCAAAAATCTACCATGGATTAAAGGCTTCATTCATGATCATCCATTCAGCAAGCATTTCCTGAATCAGCACTTCAAACTCATGTACTTGGTTCATTAATGGCTTTGTATCCACCATCATGTAGTCCAAGAATCGGCCTGTAATAAACTTTCTGGATCTAGCATTCTCAGTCTTGTACTTGCGGTCCAGTGTTTCCCACAGCTCCTTAGCTGATTTCGTGCCACAGTATACTCCATATAGGGCATCAAAAAAGCCATTCATGACATCATTCTGACATAGGTAATCGGAATTATTCCATGCATCCACCATAATGAGTGTCTCCTTATCACTCTCTTCATCATTGGATGGCACATCTTCAGTCAAGTACTTCGCAAATCCTAAGGTGGTCAGGTAAAATAGCATTTTCTGCTGCACCTCTTGAAGTTTGCTCCATTAAACTTCTTAGGCTTTTCTGCATGACTTGCAGAAGGAGGCACTTGAATCCCAAAAGTCTGCGTAGGCATAGTCCTATTGTCTCCACTTGCCATTTCTGTAAAATCATAAAACATAAATCAATTAGTTGTTATCTTCTATCTTAACAAACTAATTATAAGCAATTCCAATAGGAAAACACACAAAATGTGATTTTTAGGGTTTCTGAATACACTACAAAAAAAACACTGTACACACTAAAAGCACTGTTCATGTGGTACTATTCATAGTCACTGTTCACTGACATGTGGCATGCTGCCCCGTGGCACTCCGCTGATGTGGCAAGCGGCCACATCTATTCTGCTGACGTGGCATATTGGCACATCATCATCCCACTTACGTGGCACGTGCCACGACATCACAACTGACTTGGCATGTGCCACGTGGCAAAAGAGGGCTGACGTGGTGCAAGGCCACATATTAATGGGATGATGTGGCACAAGTCCACATGATCGCAATGCTGACATGTTAACATCACATGGACATAGGGCTTCCCACTTGTCCGACACGTGTCAACACAGGAGATTGACACGTGTCACCTATATTAGGTCAACACGTGGCGTATCCAGGAGGAGACATGTGGCTCTCCGCGAGATCGACATGTCACTTGTAATAGGTTGACACGTGTCTGCACTTATTGCGTAACACAAGGCTGAACATTTGGTTGACCCGTCGCCTTGCCACTGTACGACACATGGCCTAGCCACGGGACGGCCCGTCGCCTTGCCACTGTGCACCATTTGTCAACTCTTCGGCTCGGCACGTGGCATTTTCTAGTCACGACACATGGAGAGCCCAATTGCAATCGAGCCGTTTCGACTTGGGCTTGGGTCTGGATCAGGCCTCGATATTAGGCTGAACAGTAGCTTGTTCTAACCGCGGGCTGGGCTGTGAAACTAGGCCAGGCCCAACAGAATGATAATTCTGGCCCATTGAGCAAGATTGTAACACCCCGTCCCAAAGTACAACGGAAATTTTCCAACTTTGACCGAGGTTGACCGTTGACCGTTGACCCAAGGGGTCGAAAGTTGACTTTTGACTCGGATGGAATTCTAGGTTGACTGAGGTACCGTTACGAAGTACACATTGGCACAAGTTCATAGACTAGTAGCACGTTGAAAATGGAGCTACGGTTTGAAAGTTATGAGCAAAACAAGTTGAGGTCCAAACTGTCCAAGGGGTGCTGGAGTTGACTTTTTATTCATGCAAAGTTGAGCTTTGACTCATGCATGGTTGTGAAGTGCTCGTCGATATGAGTCTGTAGACTAGTGGCACGTCCGATTTGGACATGTGGGTTGAAAGTTATGGACCTGTAAAGTTTTTCAAATACTGTATTATTTTAATATTATTTTTAAAATGTGTAATGATGTGCCACGTGTGACTTAATAAATGTGATCATGTGTCACCATGTTGAGATGCCACATGTCAACCATGCTTAATACCAAATTATTTTATTATTGTTATTTTATATAATAATATTATTTTTTTAATATTATTTAATTATTTTATTTTATTTTATTTTCCTTTTTCTTTTTCTTTTTTTTTCTTTTCTTCTCCCCACGTGGGGAAAAAAGGGGGGGGACACAGGGGGAATTTCTTTCTTCTTCTACTTCTTCTTTCTTTCCTTCTTTCTTCCTTCCCACCGGCCATCCCTCTCTCTCTCCCGTGTTCATCTTTCTCCGGCCACCACAATCCACACGCATCGGCCACCGTCCAAGACCACACGCTGGTGAGCTCACGAGCCAAATTTGGCGGCCGATCGGCCGGCAACGCGCCTAGATTGGGCCGGTGAAGTCGGCGGCGGCGAATTTAAATTTTCCGACAATCCCACCGTATTCCGGCCAACCCAGTCCAAATTAAACCTCCTCTCCCCCTATTTTAGGTCTTCTGATCCCAAATATGGCCTCCAATTTCAAAAATTCGAAGCGGTTTGCGAGATACGAGGAGTTGAATTTCGACCGGTGCTTCACGGGTAAATTCCGGCCACCACCGGTCAAAATGGGTCCGACGAAGGTTGGTTTCACATTCCTCATCTCGTAAGCTTTCTATAGACATATAATTTGGGTATTTTGGATAAAGTTTGTATTAGGCCCTCGGGTACCGGATATTAATTACCCGAATAGAATATTATTTTATTTGACTATGTAAAATTCTTAATTTAGGAGCACGTGTGAATTGTGGAATCGATCCTATGGTGGATCGTGGTTTAATTGCGTGCTCGAGGTGAGTGACCTACCTTCAAATTAATTTCGGAAATTAAATTTGTGAATATTTTGTGTGAATTGAATATTTGAAATTTATATTCTATGTGTCAAATATTCAATTGATTTATTGTGGAAATTATTGGTGGATTTATTTTGATTAAAGAAAATATGCATTATATAAATTTATGCAAATGTGAAAATCATTTTATGGTAATGAGGATTGTGGAATTCAATTATATATGAAATTCTTGTGGTTTTAACATTATTTTGGGCATGATTTGACTTTCAAATATTTCAAGAAAAATATTTGTTTATGTTGGTGACTTCAATTTTTATAAGTATGCCCATGGAATATTATGTGATTTAATTTATTATATTTCAAAAATATTTATGCCTTTGGAAAAATTTGAATATTAAATTGGTGGATTTGGGAGTTGGTAGATTTGGAAATCATGGAATTTATGGCGACGATTATAAAGAAATTGTGGGAATTTTACTGGTTTAATTGGATGGAATAAACCCGGTATGTTATGAAAAAAATTTGAGATTTTGAGATGTATTAATTTATGATTTTTAGATGCACCATACACGTACTGGTGTTCTGATATATGGATGTGATTAGTGTGCACATGGATGTGATTAGCGCGCAGGTGATTTATGGGGTTGTCTTGTGTTTGCCATCGGATGAGGGTAGGCCGCCCCTCCATCGCCGGGACACCTATTTGCAGCGGCGCGGTGGGACGCCACACGACCGTATGTCGGTTTCTCTCTATAACCTCCTGTCTGGCGGTACCTTAGGACGCTGGGTACTGTTGGCGCCACTGGTATATAGTGGGTGCATCAAGTGATTTTCAGAACTGGGATTTTAAAATAAATATTTTGAAATTGTATTGGAATTAAGAATATAATTAATACTGTTTTTATTATTTATTTGAGTGGGGATTTTAAATTGATTTAATTTTTTTCCCTTTACTTAATTATTCAATAAATTAATTTCTTTTAATTATAAATTTTGGATGCTTGACTTATTATATTTTATTTGATATTTAGTTGAATAAATTGATGTCTTGGTTTCCGGGGAATACGAGTAAAGGGTTTTGTGAAAATGTTTTAAAAGGGGAACTTTTCCAACCGAGAGAATTGTAAGGGTTTTGAGAGAAAATATTATTTCCAATTAATTATTATTTATCTACTTAATTATCGTGGTATTATAATTGTACAGTAGATAGGGTCACTCACTGAGATGATTAGCATCTCATATTTTTAAATTCCGTTCCTATAGGTACCAGGTTTTGTCGGTATTCATCCGGAGCGGACTTGATCTTCATCGCTGTCTTAGTTCGAGAAGTACCTTTGCCTTCATTTATTGCAGTTGTAATACTTCTTTCACTCTTGTTGTATTCTATGTTTAATAGTAATTCATGAAGCTCTGTATACTGTCTCGGACATTTATGTATTAATTATACACTGAGTTACTGTTATTCATTTGGAGTGCTGTAAATTTGTGGAATCAAATTGTAGTAATGTGGGAGGAATAAGGGGACGATATAGAAGTGTGTTTTCAGTGCAGGAAATTTGTGGTAAGTCCAACCCTTAGGGGAGGTTCTGCCGGATTTTCTATTGGAGGGTCCGGTAGGGTTTCCCTGGGATCAGGGCTTGTCTAGGGTTCCGGTGAGGAATTTTGGACGGGTCCTGACACAGATTCTTACCCAAACCCCATTTTCCGACCCATTAACCCGAATTTCAACCCATCTTCAACCTCCAGTCGGGTTTTCTCAACCCGTTTTACTGGTGAATGGGTTTTTTGATCCGGTTCAATTTTTCGCTGTTCCGGCAGTTAAAAAATTTCCAAAAAATCACCGAAAGGTTTAGAAATTCATGGGCAAATCAATTTTGGAAACAGTTTTAACTTAAAACAAATTTAATCATTGCCCAAAATTTTTTTTAAACCCCACGGGTTTGATGGAATTTTTTTTTTCCTTTTAACCGAATCAAACAGAGCTTAAAATTAAACATATACAAGAAATAGAAACAAGGCTTGTATTGGATTGGGTGAAATAAATTTGATTACAAATAAATATATATTATACACATGCCCAACCACAAAACAGTACATGGGTATGATGCAATTTTTTTTTTTTTCTGCCAATGGGAAACACACATAGTAAACACATATTCAATATATATATAACCATGTATATGCAACATATACACTATAATTAATTAACATAATAAATAGATTAAATCTCCATAACATAATAAATAGATTAAATCTCCACATATATATACATATATAAAATTCGGAAATCGTCTTAAGATTGTCGTAATCAATGTATGAAGATATATATATATATATATATATGTAGATACGTGTGGAAATATTAATATAAAATAAATAAAATTACATAAAGTAATTAAAATAATTAAAACCTATATTTTCTTAATAGATCTGATTTCTAGAAGTCTAACCGAGGTCTGTGTGGTATTACAATCTTCTTAAAACAATTTCTGCCCCATCGGTGCAAATGTTTTCTGACGGCCGTCTCCCAAGATACAACGGCTGCAAAAGCTTTCAGATTCAGCACCTCTGAAGCTTTTCTCATCGAACTATCAGTGTACCTTTACTTTACCACTGTATCAAAATCACTGTGATTTTTTCTCTGTTTTTCACGTAAAGAACTCAAGAATTTTTCTTTGTTTATTTTTCCAAAACTGAAAGAACATTGAATCATACGTGCAAGCAAGCACTTCTCAAACAAAGAGTTGTAAACCCTCAAAACTCTCAACCCACCACATTCAAACTATGGTTTCATTGTCAGGACCAGTCCAGAATTCCTCCCCGGAACCCTAGACAAGCCCTAATCCCAGGGAAATACCATCGAACTTTCCAACGGAAAATCCGGCAGCACCTCCCCTAAGGGTAAGACTTACCAAAAATTACCTGCACTGAAAACACACATCTAAAATTCATCCCCTTATTCCTTCCACAATACTACAAATTGATTCCACAAATTTCAGCACTTCAAAAAAATAACAGCAATCCGGTGCGCAAATAATAACTACATGTCTAATACAGTATACAGAGCATTATACAAATAAATGTGGAATTTATACAATGACAGATAAGGAAGCAATACAAGATGGAGAGGAAAAAGGGGAGAAATACTTCTTGGACTTTCGGCAATGAACGGAGACGTCGGGCTCGCCCCGGACAATCAACGTCTCCAACCTAGACCTAGGGGAACGGAATTTAAAAATGTGAGATGCTAATCATCTCAGTGAGTGACCATATCTACTGAACACCTTTAATATTAATAATATACCAAATAAAAGGATTTAATTAATCAATACCGAACAATTAAATAAATAAATAAATAATCATTTGAAGTAAAATTTTCTCTCAAAACCCTTACTATTCACTCCGTTGGAAATTTACCCCTTTTAAAACATTTTCACAAAATCCGATATTCGTACTTCCCGAAAACCAAGGGATCAAATAATTTAATAAACAACATATAAATAAATAAATACCCCAAATATAAATAAAATGTAATAAATTATAATAAATAATTTTTGTACTCTTTGGGGTTTGAAATTTCTATCCGAAAAATTACACTTGACGCACCACACCATATACCGGTGATGCCCTCCAATACCCAGCGTCCCGAGCACCGACTGGCGGGGAGATTAAAGAGAGAAACTTGCAAACGGCACTTCGGCGTCCCGACAGTACCGCTGCTGAAACCGTCATCCCAACCAAGGAGGGGGGCGGCTGATGCGCAATATGTAAGACTTACTTGCCCTCGGTCCAATGGCAACTCACGGGAGACATAATACTTGCGCGCTAAACCACATGTACATACACCAGAACACCAATACTGTATGAGTGTGTCTAAAATAATTATTAAATCAACCGTACCGTTCTTTCCAAAATTACCGTGGGAAATATACCAATTTTCACATTTACCATCCCACATATTTTCATTTAACAATCCGGTACGAAAACATCGATAATCAATAAAATAATAATTTTTCTCGTAATACGAGGTTCAACGAATAAAATACCGTGGGCATAATTATAAAAATTAAACCACCACTTTAAACAATATTTTCACAAAATATTCAAACCAATTATGCCCAAAAATAATATAAAATCCAGACACAATTAATTGCTGAAAATACTTGCTCATGTGTAATAAATACCATTTAATCACAATAAAATAATAATCAGGAATTTCTTAATGACCCCAAAATTCCATTTAGCACCAATGGGTAAATATATATAAAATAATATTTTTTCCCGATTATATTTAAAGTACACCGCATGAGCATAACTGCAAATATCAAATTAACACGACATAAATATAATTAATTATCCCAAAAATATTTTCAAAGGTGGGTCACTCACCTAGAGCATGCAATTAAACCATGATCCACCATGGGATCAATTACACGACTCACCGGTGCTCCTAGAACACAATTCACACACAGTCAAATAAATTAATATTTTATTCGGGTAAATAATATCTGGTACCTGGGGGGTTAAACACAAACGTTATCCAAAATTGACGAGTAATATACCGAACCGAAGCTTGAGTGATGAGGATCACGGATTCGGTCTTACTTTCCGAAGATCGGACTCGAGGTGGTCGGAATCTCGCCGGAAAGCTTTCAGGATTCGACTTCTCAATTCTCGCAAACCGTCGTGAATTGGCAAAAAAGGATGCCAGATTTGGATTCAGGAGGTCGGAATCAGTGGACAGGGACCAGCGGTGCAACTGGGTGCTCGCCGGAACAATGACTTCCGGTGAGCCGCCACGGTCACCGGCATCCGTCGCCGGTGGCGGCGCATGCGGTGGCCATTGGCTGAGATTTTTGACGGTTTTGTAGATTGAGGGGAGAGGATTCCAACGGGACTGGCGGTGAGGCAAACGAAGGCCGGACAGCGGACAGGTCGGGATTTGATGATTTTCGGCGCCTCGGAGGTCCCGTGGCCTTGAAATTTGGTGGCTGGCCGGAAATGAGGAGGTGGTGAGGGGTGGCTGGCGCGTGTGGCCGGAAAACGGTCGGAAAGGGATCAAACAGCGGTGGCCGACGGTGGAGGGGAAAATCGCCGCCGAGCTTCGCCGGCTCGATCTGGGCGCGTCCGGCGGCTGGCGGTCGTGAGATTTTGGGGTTTGGCCGAAAATGGGGAGAGGCTTCCGTCTGGCTGGCGCGTGTAACGAGAATCGGTCGAAAAAGTTATCAGAATCCGGCGGCCGGTCGTCTCTCTCTCTCTCTTTCTCTCTCCTCCCCGAGATTTTTGTCAAATAAAAGCCACCGTGGGTGACACTGTTCACCCATGTGGACCAATCAGGTGCCGACATGTGATGTTACTGTGCACTTAAGTCAGATATAATAAAATATTACGGTATCCAGCAAACTTCAAACGTTTATAACTTTTTAACCATACTTCCAAATTAGGCGTGCCGCTAGTCTGTGAACTCGTATCGACGAGCACTTTACAACCATACCAAAGTCAAAGCAAAATTCTACAACCATAAAAAGTCAACTCCCGGCACCTTTTGACAGTTTGAACCTCAACTTATTTTGCTCATAACTTTCAAACCGTAGCTCCGTTTTCAACGTGCTACTAGTTTACGAACTCGTGCCAACATGTACTTCGTAACGGTACCTCAGTCAACCTAGAATTCCAACCGAAACAAAAAGTCAACTTTTGACCCCTTGGTCAACGGTCAAAGTCAACAGTCAACAGTCAACCTCGTTCAACGTGCAAAAATTCCAACATGGTTCGGGATGGGGTGTTACATTCATTTTAATAAAAAGATTAAAATTCTCATTTTTTTCAACCAACCCAAAATCATTCACATAAGTGGGCCTGGGCGAAACTCTAACAATCAGTATACTATTGTGCAACTTTTAGACGCGCCAAACATAGTATTATACTTTCTTTAATTTTTTTATTTTTGTTTACAGGATCGCCATACGTAGAGTACTATGCATGGCCGGTGGTAAAGATGTTGAACCTGCCTATTGTAGAGTTGAAAGTTTCACTGCAGTTCTGCAAAAATTTCCTTTGAATCATCCATTAATTTCAACTCCATCTTGGCTATGGATTTTTCTTTTTTTTTTTTTTTTTGGTTACATAGAAAATTTTGTCAACTTGTCCGTATTACTTTCATCATTTTCTTTGGAAAGTGGAAGACCAATTTGTCTGTTGTAAAACTTTTAAAGTGTATTATGTTATAAATTTATAATAGTGCTTGAAAAGTTTTTGGAGGATTACAGAGCCTTTAAGCCCTTCAGATATTCATATGCTTATATTAAGAAGATTACAAACCAATTCGAGGACAAGCTTGGTGAAGGAGCCCATGGAAGAGTGTTCAAAGGAAAGCTTTCAAATGGCATCCTTGTTGCTGTGAAGATCCGAAACAACTCCAAAGGAAACGGAGAAGATTTTGTCAATGAAGTGAGCACCCTTGGCCGAATCCACCATGTCAATGTGGTTCGCTTGGTTGGATTTTGTGCTAATGGGTTTAGAAGAGCTTTTGTTTATGAGTTCTTACCAAATGGTTCACTAAAAAAGTACATTGGCTCCATAGATCAAGGAAAAAAATGTTCTCTTAACTGGGAGACCATGCAAGATACTAGGCATAGCTAAGGGGATCGAATATCTCCACCAGGGCTCCGATCAGAGAATCCTCCATTTTGATATCAAGCCTAATAATGTTTTACTTGATAATAACTTTACAACAAAGATTTCTGATTTTGGTCTGGCAAAGTTTTGTTCCAAGGATCAAAGCTTGGTATCAATGACTACAGCTAGGGGGACCATGGGGTACATAGCCCCTGAAGTTTTTTCTAGGAACTTCGGGAATGTGTCTTATAAGTTCGATGTTTATAGTTTCGGAATGTTGTTGCTTGAAATGGTTGGTGGGAGAAAAAACGTAGGTGAGACTGCAGAGAATGCTGACCAAGTTTACTATTCAGAATGGATATACAATCTACTGGAAGATGGAGAAGACTTGAGGATCCATATTGATGATGAAGGAGATGCAAAGATTGCAAAGAAACTTGCAATTGTGGGACTCTGGTGCATTCAATGGCATCCCGGAGATCGTCCTTCCATGAAAACTGTGGTTCAAATATTGGAAGGTGGAGATAAATTAACCATGCCTCCTAATCCTTTTGCCTCTACGGGTACGAAAAGGATGAACACGCATGCGCCTAAAGCTACAACCAATATGAAGCAAGGGTTGGAAATGATACCTGAGTAATTATTATGTATAATTGGTAATTTATTTTGTCTAAAGAGTTGATAGAGTTAGCTATAGCTACTGTCATAGTATCAATGTTGATTGGAATAAACAAGGTAATGTAATGGAATTTGGTATTGGTTATGTTAATTTACGGTCATTCCTTATCGCTAAACAAGAAAAGGCAGTTCTATGCTTGTACTAAATTAAGAATGAACCTCTTTAGTAGTAGACAACGTCTACGCCATTTAGTTTTCACGGTAAATTTACATATGAAAAGGAAATAATCAATTTGAATTATAAAAAAGAATAAATAAATAAATAAAACATTTGGAAGGCAGAATTTTCTGGATTTTGTTGTCATCAGCAACCACCTTACAAGAAAAAAATAAATGATGTTACAGATGACTTCTTCAACCTGCAAGATGTCAAAAAATATTGAAAAGCAAAGCTGAGACAAACATTATAAAATTGCTATATGTTCGATATAACATGAATGCTGCTACATAAAGAGCTCTAGTTAAAAAAAAAAAAAAAAAAAAAAAAAAGAGCGAAAAGGACACTTTGCATAAACCAGCAATGTAGCAGAGACTGTGTCCTAGTATACAAACACACAAACATATGAAGAGATTGCACGTCCTACCAAATCAGCATTTTGGAAATAAGTGAATATCTACTCATATAAACTTGCTAGGAAATTTTAATTCTTAGAATTTTAATATATTACTTTCTTTATTGTATTGATTTTAATATTTTAGTTGAATTAATGATGATGTATACATAGCACAACAAAAATTCCCACAAGCATTATTGTGAAATTGGAGTAATAGCAAAGTTCCATTCAAATTTATTTCATACCAATGATATAAACTCTTGATTTATTGTAGTTAAATATTTCCAGCTGCAAGTCTCACACAAATAATCAAATTTAAAAGGGTAAATCACGTAAAAACTCCTGTAGTTTATAGTTTTATCATATATACTCTTTTTGTTCTTAAAAAAAAAAAAAAAAACAACTATTACACACAATTGCCTTTTTTGTTTTAGTTTCATTGCATATACTCCCCTGATTCAAAATGTAAAGATTATGTATCAACGAATGTTAATCTTTTTCTTATGACAAATATGCCTTGTTCCTTTCTTTATAAATCCATGTAGCAACTGCAAAAATTTTTAAGTTCCAGCATCAACAACTTTAATTTAGTTGTCGTTTAGTTATTGAAATAGAATTCAAATGTATGGGGAGATTTGTGAAGTTATTAAAAACAAAGGGGTATACATTGAAAAAATTGCAAATTACAAATTATGTTCATGTAACTTAGTCCAATTTAAAATGAAATACATTCGTTAACTATGAAAAAAGAGTCTAACTTTGAAACTGCAGCAACAACATCAGGAGACTTTGTGGTACTTCGTTCACCCTTTCTACTATATATTTCAGCGGTACCATTCTCTAAGTAATGTATCTGTATGGACCAAACAAGTTGTTATGGCACACAACATATTTACCCTGCATGACAAAAATTACAAGCCGTAAAATTCACTTTGATAATATTAATTACCTGAGCATGCATTCCATCTTACTTGTATTAATTACCTGATCATGTATTCCATTACAATTGTAAGTTAAACTTGAATTTTATTGTTAGCTTGGCTATGAAATGAAATATTTTATGAATATAATATAAGTACTATCTACCTCTACATAGCGTATACATATTACTATTTGATTTGTTTAAATTTAGTGATATTCATCTTACTTATCTATTTTTAAATTATATTAATATGTTATTGAATCAAATAGTATTCCATGTACTTCTGATAAACTACATTTTTTTGGTAATAAGACCCTAATCTCCCAACTTCAACCAAATTAAAACAACAAAAATCAACAAAATAATGAGCAATTGGGGGCACATACGATTTTATGGAAATTAAATTTTACCCCCAAAAAAAAAATATATATATATATATATATTATTAATCATGAATTCTTTCCTTAAACTTGATCTGCTCGTTAAGGTTGAATTTTCTTTGGAGCTTCCATGAACTTCCACAAGCACCCCAACAATGGAAGCATCCCCAAATTCCTAGCTCCACGGCCCTTATCAGCAGGGGCAGGGGCAATACGCTTGTCACCCACCAATGAATGATTACCACGTCGATTAAAAAAAATTTATAGATCTTGTTCAATTTCATTTGGCGTTAGTTTCTTTCCTTTTGTCAAAAAGGCTAAAGATAAATAAAAATCAGAAAAAGAGAAACCTTTTCGTTGAATAGTGATGCCATAGTCCTAAATTCTCCTTTGGCGTTAATTTTTTAATTTTTTTTTTTTTTTGGGATTTCTTTAATTTTTTCCCTTCTTATTTTTTGGTTAAATTCAATATAGTTGGCTATTGGGATCACGAAACAGGGCTTTAAGCCCAATTCTCATTCTGCGAGGTTCACCCAAATTGGGGGTCTGGCCCTATTACACAAAGAGCATGACCAAATTTTACTTTTTGAATCCTTAAATTCATTAATGCAAAAGCAAAACAAGCCTTCAGCACCCAAAATATATACATGTATATATGTAAAAGAGTAATTTTACTGTCAGGATGGACTGACAGTTTCATACACGGTCCAAAAATATGCTTTTGATCCTAACTTTTAGATTAAAATCAAGGTCCAGATTACATTTATAATTTCCGTTCCAAAAACGCTCTCTCACGTGCCGCACAGCCTTCCCTTCCCTTCATCTTCTCCTTTGCTTCCACCGTTTCGGCAACCAGTGATCATCCACCATTTGAGCTCCCAAATACCCTGCTTCCACAAGCTTCAAAATCACGTTTCCCATATTTCCAGCAAGCCCCAAGCTTTGGTGGGTTTTTGGGTGAGAAAATGAAGAGGAAAAAAAAAAAAATTCAGAAATCAGAAAACGAGAAGCAAAATGAAAAAAATACACAGAACCAGAGCCAAAAATAAATCAACGCCCAAAACAGCTCTCATTTTTGGGATTTGTATAATTTCAACTATACATACATTTTCCCCCAATTCCATTCCTAAAGCAATAACCTTTCTTCTTCCCCATCTCAATTCTCTATACTATTCTGCAATATTTTTTTGGGTTTCTGGGTAGTTTTATTTTAGTGCTATATTTTAGTTTCTAGCGATTAGGTTTATATTCATGGGCGATCTTCAAGTTTGTCCCGCACCATACTCAAATGGAGTCGTTTTTGGGGAAGATCGCCTATGCCCTTTGTCGTTGTCGCCGTCATTGCCTTCATTGCCCGTGTCCAATCCGGATTTCGTGTTGATAAGCACAGAGCCCTGGATGGAGAAGAAATATAATAAATGATTTTAAATTATACATAATTAAAAAAAAAAAAACCAACTCTACCTAAGAGAGACAAGAACTTTGCCTGCTTATCTCTCTCACTTTTGCTTCTCTCTCTCTCTCTCTCCTTTATTTCTCAAAATGGAATCTCTCTCGTCAACTTAATTACATATATACAAATCTCAATCTTCTTTTGAGATTAAAGTACAAAACCAAAGCTAAAGCTCACCCAAAACCCAAAAAAAAAAAAGCAACAAACTTCTTCGCTTTCTTCTTCTTCATTTGTGTGTACAAAAATATTACAAGTCTAGAAAAGACATCCAAAATCAGACAACTTTTACTCCCTCTCTCTTCTGCTCTGTGTTAACCACCAAAATCCCTCAAAATACTCCATTTCTGAATTTTTTTTTTTTTTTTTTTGCTTTAGATGGCTATTTGCCATTGTTTTTTACTTCTATTTCTTTCTCTCTTCTTAAGCAACAACTGAGATGCTGCAGTTAAGAAACCGCACGTGGGAGTACGTTTTTGGAAGGGAAAGTATGATTCTAATTTGAGCCATTGATTTTGATCGAACGGTCAATTTTAATTTCACGTTATTGATCCGGAGAAATAAGGTCAGGTCCATCCTGACGGTAGAATTACTCATATATATATATATATATATATAAAGCTAAATAAGAAAATAAAAAGGCGTAGGTGTTTAAACACGGTAGACAAGTACTGAAACTTTAATCTACACCCAAAAAAAAAAAATAAATAAATAAAAAGTTGAACTTTTAGAACCCAACATTAATTAATTTTTATTAATCTTCACAAGTACAATTTTTTTTTTTTTTAATATAGAAAAATAAAGCCTCAACACCAGCCAGCCACTGAGGCAAATTGAAGACAATAAACACTAGGTGGTAGATCATGGAGCATATGATCATGTGGCATGATAAATAACATACATATATATAAAATAACGTTGGGTTTATTAGTCTCTGATCATATGGATCAGGCAGCCACTTGTTTGATGATCTGAGTGGTGGAGGAGGATGAGCATGGTGGATCGCAGTAGTCCACTTTTTCTGCCGTGGGAAGCTGCGAGTGCATATACAAGTTTCACAGTTCTCGCACCGCTCGTCGCCGATAAAGATGTCAGTGCATCTCTTCGTGCAGATGCACTTATCACTGCACGCCGGTATATCTAGTCTTTTGTAACCATCCACTGTTTATAACCCAGCAACCACCAAAAAAAAAAAAATTATAGTAAGTAAATTAATCTAACTTGGTAGAGAAGCAACACATTCCATTCCATTAAGAAACACATCGCTTCACGATAGTAGAGGACCAGCATCATTGGGAAGTTTATTGCTAATTGGTTTCCATGATGATGAACTTGTTGATCCTAGAGTGAAAACTTCAGTACCCAGGCTAGTGCATCTATCTGCAATGATGATTTTCATCCTTACCTGTAGTGAAGTTATGATTTTCATGAGGAGATTTCCATATTCTTCATGACATTTTGTTTCTTGAAGCAGATTACAGGCCCATAGCAAAAATCCAATATTGGAAAAGTGTTTAGATTTGCCCCAAAAAAAAAAAAAAAAAAAAAAATCCAATCTGGTAGTAACATGACTATTGATAAAAGAATGTGAATCTAAGAGATACGAGAGAATCCTTACCTCTAATATAGTCTCTAATCATCTCCATACGATCTGCACCATTCAAGATGATGATAATATCAGCTTACTTAAGACTTGAATTTTTCAAAACTGAGAATTATTTAAATTAAGCCTGAGAAGCTGAGAAGATAATGCCTAATCTTCTAGTCTAGAATCCTTACCGCATTGTGGGATTCACCTATCAGAAGACCATTCAGAGCATGCCACAGCCACTAAAGCTCAAACCCCAAAACTAGATCATTGTGGATATCTATGTAGAAACTGTTCATGTTAATGTTTCCTCTCCAAGCTATAAAAGTCATTTTCTCTATACGACAGGAGGCGTCCAAATTCGAAGCACTTAGCCCTCTAACATTAACATAGGAATAACATTTCGATTGGGACAAAGCAGAGGAGCTGGAGGAAAAAATACAAGTAGTTTCTATATAACCAAAAGATTTCACTGGCTTTTTCATAGTCGAAGAAAACTATGGGCAGTGGTAATAGGTAGGACCGTTGTCTTTCTCTCTGGATAAGTTTGCATGTAATAATACAGTCTATTGATTGAAGTCACTGAAATTATAGAATAATAAGGAATGGAAGAGCAATTTTGTAGTGTAGTTACTGTAATTTATTGACTATACGTAGTATCTTCCAGAATATAATACAGTAAGGTTGTTTTCCCAAGAAAGACTGTATTTTAGATCACCACAGTGGTCTGGATCACTTTGAAGTCGGAAGGGGTAGCTTATGTTGTCGATATTGCCACAGAACATTAGTGATCTGCATATTTTGCATTTTGATGGAATACAGCAAAAACAAGAAGGGCCGTGAATCGTACACATAAGCGTGTTGGGAGAGCTAGCTTTTCTGCACAACAATAACTTCCACATATATATGATTGTGAAGGTGAACAAATTAAGTTGGAAAAAATGGCAATTTATGCCATATTCATCCTGTGCAGTTTGACAGAGTCCTTGCCATTTTAAGACTCTTTTGTGGGAATTTAAAAACTGGTAGGCCATAAAGAGTGCTTTTGATAATTTAAAAAAGAAAAACAAATCGATTGGTCAAGCGGACATATTGAATAACATATTTAATTGTTCTCAGTTTGGCAGTTAGGGTGTAGTAGTTTTTTCTAAATGACATACTGTTGGTTTTGACTCTGACAAATATTGTAACCCTCTCTCTGGTGTCTTGTACAAACATGTATAGCATTTTAAATTTGAAATGATATATATCTTTAAAGAATTGGTCCAAATCAGTTTGTATGAGAATTCTTAAGCAAAGGGCAAGAAGGTCTGTGCCACCAAAACTGAATGTTTTTTGCACTTTTCTAAATCACTGTAAGTGTTACTTTTAGAACAAAGACAGGTATATGCACACATAGACAGAGCTGATGGTAATGCGAATTGCTGTTTAGTGAGACTAAAAGGAAAAATAACTGATAATGAAAAGATCTTTGGAGGAGTTTTGATCACCGTAGCCGGGCAGAAATTCTTACACTGACTGGAAAGGGTGCAAGTTGGGCCAAAGCCACCAACAAAATGTGTTAAAAGGAAAGGTTTGCTCCAGATTTTTGGATGCCCTGAAAATTCTCTAAGTTTAGTAGGAAATGGGCAAAGATTGAAAATCAAGTGGGAAAAATAGGAAAATTGACCATGTCAATGTAGTTCACTACTTCACTTGGTTTACATCTGGCACTACTGGTATTTTAACAAGTTCTTAGTCTTCAAAAAAGTTGGACTACTTACTAAAAACCAACAATTTTATCTGAAATTTTTGAAAGTAAAAGTTAAATAATGTCATTATTAATAAAACTGAGTATTACTTTTTTACTTCTTGCATAGAAGAGGAACATTTTGCCGTCAAATATGAAGAGAAGACCAAACTGCATACTTAATTCTTGATCTCATCTTCATCTTTATACACAAGCCAACTATTATCCTGTCTCTTCTAATAAATATTTAGGAAGAGAGAAAGGGAGAAACGCCCTTTCTTGATAGCTACATTTTGTGAATTATAGGGACTGTTTTTTGCTTAAATACTAAAATAAAGCTTCAATAGCATTTGATCCTTTCTCAGAAAGATGACTGTTATGAAGAAAGTAAAAGAGAATCCTCGTCTCCTTGAAAGTTGCCAATGATATCCAGGAGGGCTAATTCATTTAAATAGCAACTATAAAATCTGTTCGCTGAATGTTACAATCTTGCATGTTTAAAACTGAGAACTTGCCATGAAAAGAACAAGCAGAAAATGTACTTCTGGAGAATAGCCCCACTGTTTTTGAAAAAAAGATAAAAATAAACCTGTATTTCTGCAATATATACACATAGTTTGAGTGGAAAATTGAATGATAGATAGAAAGATGGTTTATAATAAAAGTTTAGTCAAGTTTTAAATATAATGAATTGATTACTGATACAGTAGTCATTGCAAAAAAACTAATCAACTTTATTTGAGTTTAAACCACTACAACAAATCCAAACTTTTATAGCATTTTTTTAAAATGCTATTGTTAATATAAAATAATAGCATTTTTACTTCATTTTATACGGTTTAAAATTAATGTAACATAATTTTATTTTTTAATAGCATTCACTAACTATATAATAGCATTATTAAAGAAAAAAAAATAAATTCCTTTTTACGCGTCATTTCTTATCTGCGCGCCATATATTTATTTTCTTTCGCGCAATTTTTTTAAAGCATGTTTTCAAATTATTCACAGTACTTTTTTCTAAAAATATATGATTTTAGAAAAAAAAAAAAAGAAAAAAAAGAAAATTTCATGGTGGACTGTCATTGCTGGAACTAAGGATCATTGGAACTGAGCGGCCATTAGAATTGGCAATCGGAAACTTCACAAGAACTCTGGCCAACCAAGGGGGTAACTTCTCTGTTCTGCAAATTTCATGGTGGACTGTCATTGCTGGATCTAAACATGGTCTGTGTTTGTTCCTTTGGTTGATCTCTCTTCTTGGTTCCATTCGATTGAGTTCAGTCTAGCTGGACTCTGATCTCATCTGGCAGGTTCACAAGTAACCGGTCAAGACATGTTGTCTGTTTGTTGATTTTTATTGAGGAGTTTGATGGTTACTCCATTCCCTCCGTCCAAATCTTGCTTTTCTTCATCATACTATGATTGCTTGAAGGCATTCCAAGCTCCTTAATAAAATTCCGCACATTCTGGTACAGAACAGTGTTAATGGGGATTAGTGCAATTTTATGCTCTTCTACTCCCTTTTTCCTTTTCAGTTTTTTCCTTCTGCTACATTTATTTATTTATTTTTTTTGTTTAATTCTTTTGTGGTAATTGATGCTAAGTTAGCTACCCTGTATTCAAGGAATAATGACATACACATAATGGATTGGTAAGACTTCAAAGAATCTACATTATACTAAAGAATTCCCATTCTTACTTTTGTGTTACTTGTACAATAATATATACATAAAAATATCAGCATCTAGCTCCACATATATATCATTCATAGCTAAAATAATGTTTGAGACATAAAGTCCTTAGTTTTTACTTTACTACTCTTATTTTGCTAATCTTTGTAACACAATTTCTCATTTTGGTAGAGTTGGATTGCTCTCATTTGGGTTTGAAGAGATTTGGCCATTAGTTGTCATGTTTGTGGACTAATAAGAGGTAGGTTCTTTCTTTTTGATATTATGCTCTTTTTAAATAAATTCTTGACAATCAATAATTTCATTGAAGCTGCTCACATTCTGGTACAAAACAGCTTAGTGGGGATTAGTGCAATTTTATGCTCTTGTACTCCCTTTTTCCTTTTCATTTTTTTTATTCTACTACTTTTCGTTTTTATTCTTTTGTGGTAATTGTTGCTAAGTTAACCTGCCCTGTACTTTCTATACTTTCTTGGTTTCAATCTTTATCTCTTTATGTATAACTACAAGCCTCTGCATTGGTAAGTCTATAATTAAATATAGAATAAAGTATTATGAAAGAAGCGCCAATACAAATAAGAGTTCTGCATTGGTAAGTCTTCTTTGGAAGCACAGCTGATCCTGCAAATGTAAGTTGTGTAAAGTCAAGCAAGCAACCCCACTATGATGCTGCCTCGTAAAATATTATCTTTTCAAGTGTACTCATATAATATTCAAATAAATCTAGGTGTCACTTATAATGTTTATTTCTCTTCAATAATAGTGTAATGAAATTCTTTGATAAAACATCTGGTACTCGAACATTAATATTCAATACGTTTATACATGGATATCTTTTTATTGCATGGCAGGTGTCTAAACATCTCGATTTTGAAGCATTACGTGGCCCGTACAAATGCATTACTGGCAGCAAAGGAACCAGATGAGGTTTGTTATCATGTTAGTGTAAAAACTCAGAAGATATTATGTAGCAAAAACATAATATCTGTGAAGAGATCATATGCTTTGTCTCGTAACTGGTTATTTCTTAAATTAGCTAGCATACCAACATATATTTCCATGAATTACCTATCAAACAGAAGGTGCATAGGTCGGTACCTAAAAATAAAAATAAAAATAAATAAATAATGTCGTTTGGTTCCTTCTGTTTTTGTTGAACATTAATTTGGTTCCTCGTGAATAATGTCGGTGAACACAAGGTATGGCTTCTTTGTCTTATTAATATTTCACTGGTATACACAAAAAGATAAGGAATCTAAAATCAGCTCCAGAAGATGTTCATTTCTCTATGATACAAGTGTCAGAATTTTACTTTTTCAGAAAGAAATGGGTCATGGCATTTGACATGTGAACTTAGTGTAAGAACTCTGTGTGTTTTTTAAGTACTGGAATTTATTCTTTGTCGTCTGGCATTCAGGCTGTAAATTTCCTTCTTTCCTCTCAACAACAACCACAAGCACAAAACTCAGAAGTAAGAAGTGGAAGTAGTACAAACAAAGCAGAAGTCCAGAAGGTGGATCATGTTCAAGTGAGTTATATGTATGTATTTACATATATATATATATATATATATAATTGTTGATTAATTGGAAGAAAATGTTCATATTATATATGTTTCTTGATTAATTGGAAGGTGTCTAAATATCTCGATTTTGAAGTACTATGTTGTCCGTACAAAAGCGTTACTTGCAGCAAAGAAACCAGATGAGGTTTGTTATCATATTAGTATAAAAATGTAACCCTTTACATATATTTGTTGTGTGTATATTTATCTATTTGAATTTTAAGTAGTTGATTTCATAGAACTCTAGATAAGAAAAATCAATTTAACATTATATGTTAGTTCATGAGTAACTAATTTAAGATGTTGCATACTAGTCACAGCTGATGCTTTCAACCCAAAAAAGGGTACTCCATTAGCCTCTGATGAGATATATTGTTGAGCAAATTAAGGTTTAACCATGGTAGGCTAGGCATTTTGCAAATGATTTTTTTTTTTTTTTTGTGGGGAGGTAAATGAGTATTTATTTTTATTGGCACTATGTTTCAAGTATATATACTAATACTTATATGTATTTGGAGAATAAAAACTAATATGGATCAAAAGTGGGGGAGCATTCAGAGTAAAACTTAATCCAATAAATTTGTGTATGATTGATATTTTTTCCTGCTCCAATCACATCTCCATCTTTAGATTGCTTGCTTCGATTGGACTTGAAAATTTTATTTCATTTTAAGTTTTAGTAGATCAAATGCTAGCATATATAGTAGTGGGAAATATAGAAGATATATATAAATTGTTAATAGTATTTGAGAAAACACATTACTAAAAAAGTCAAAAGGCATCATCATCTTTTGATTGTGCAAATGGTAAGACTCATCTCTCTAAAAATTGGGGTCCCCATTAAATTTTTGAGTAGGTCTTGATATAATGAATTGGTACCATTTATTCATAAAAATACTCTGTGGTGATAATTTCTTCTTAATCATTCATGTGATTTACTGCAATTTTATTGGTGTATATTGTCATTTTTTTTGTTATTATTATTATTATTTTGTTATTGGATAGATTCTAAATTGGTGCTCGTTAGTTTGAGTTGGCTTGGTGATTTAAGAAACAAATAACTTACATTTGTAATATTCATGATAGATAAAAACTGGGTGCATCTAAATAGGTATTGATAATCTTTGCTAATTTTATATTTTATGAAATTTAATATTTTTCGATTAATTATCTTAGTAGACTTTTTTATTTTATTTTATTTTTTTATTGATAGAGCAACAGAGAAATATATAAAAGCAGCATAGAATTTTATCAAGATGGTTGAAAGTAATGCACCAAATCAAAACATGTTATGTCCTTGTTAGGATGGGGAGGTAAATGAGTATTTATTTTTATTGGCACTATGTTGCAAGTATATATACTAATACTTATATGTATTTGGAGAATAAAAACTAATATGGATCAAAAGTGGGGGAGCATTCAGAGTAAAACTTAATCCAATAAATTTGTGTATGATTGATATTTTTTCCTGCTCCAATCACATCTCCATCTTTAGATTGCTTGCTTTGATTGGACCTGAAAATTTTATTTCATTGTAAGTTTTAGTAGATCAAATGCTAGCATATATAGTAGTGGGAAATATAGAAGATATATATAAATTGTTAATAGTATTTGAGAAAACACATTACTAAAAAAGTCAAAAGGCATCATCATCTTTTGATTGTGCAAATGGTAAGACTCATCTCTCTAAAAATTGGGGTCCCCATTAAATTTTTGAGTAGGTCTTGATCTAATGAATTGGTACCATTTATTCATAAAAATACTCTGTGGTGATAATTTCTTCTTCATCATTCATGTGATTTACTGCAATTTTATTGGTGTATATCGTCATTTTTTTTGTTATTATTATTATTATTTTGTTATTGGATAGATTCTAAATTGGTGCTCGTTAGTTTGAGTTGGCTTGGTGATTTAAGAAACAAATAACTTACATTTGTAATATTCATGATAGATAAAAACTGGGTGCATCTAAATAGGTATTGATAATCTTTGCTAATTTTATGTTTTATGAAATTTAATATTTTTCGATTAATTATCTTAGTAGACTTTTTTATTTTATTTTATTTTTTTATTGGTAGAGCAATAGAGAAATATATAAAAGCAGCATAGAATTTTATCAAGATGGTTGAAAGTAATGCACCAAATCAAAACATGTTATGTCCTTGTTAGGATTGTCGAAACTTAAGTCATTATTATGGAGAGATTGTACATGAATACTTAGTTATTAAGGGAATGGATCCTACATACACTAATTGGTTTCACCATGGAGAACCAATTCATGATCGTGTTGGGGAAAAAAAAAAATCTAAAACATATAACTTATTTAAAGCTACAAATATAAATGATGAAGATTTTGTTGATCATATATGTAACACCCCGTCCCAAAGTACAACGGAAATTTTCCAACTTTGACCGAGGTTGTCCGTTGACCGTTGACTTTGACTTTGATAGTTGACCAAGGGTTAAAAGTTGACTTTTTGTTCCGGTTGGAATTCTAGGTTGACTGAGGTACCGTTACGAAGTACACGTTGGCACGAGTTTGTAGACTAGTAGCACGTTGAAAACAGAGCTAGGGTTTGAAAGTTATGAGCAAAACAAGTTGAGGTTCAAACTGTCCAAGGGATGCCGAAGTTGACTTTTTATTCATGCAAAGTTGAGCTTTGACTCATGCATGGTTGTGAAGTGCTCGTCGATACGAGTCCGTAGACTAGTGGCACGTCCCATTTGGACATGTGGTTTGGAAGTTATGGACTTGTAGAGTTTTCTAAATACAGTATTATTTTAATATTATTTTTTAACGTGTAACGATGTGCCACGTGTAACTTAATAAATGTGACCATGTGTCACCATGTTGAGATGCCACATGTCAACCATGCTTAATTCCCTATTATTTTATTATTGTTATTTTATATAATAATATTATTTAATTATTTTATTTTATTTTTATTTCTTTTCTTTTTTCTTTTTTTTTCCTTTTCCCCAAGTGGGAAAAAAGGGCACAGGCCCTTCTTCTTCCTTCTCCTTCTTCCTTTCCCTTCCTTTCTCCCTCTCGGGTCTTGCCGTATTTTTTAATTCCGGCCACCACCTTGCCACACGCACTTGCCACCGTCCAAGACCACACGCCGGCGAGCTCACCAGCCAAATTTGGCGACCGGCCGGCCGGCGACGCGCCCAGATCGGGCCGGTGAAATCGGCGGCAGCGGGTTGAATTTTTCCGATGATTCTCGCCGTTTCCGGCCAGCCCAGTCCAAATTGCCACCCCTTTTCCCCTATTTTGAGGCCTCTGAGTTCAATTATGGTCTCCAATCATTTAAATTCGAAGTGGTTTGTGAGATGCGAAGGAATTGAATCTCGGCCGAATCTTTCCGGCCAAATTTCGGCCACCGCCGGTTTAATTGAACTTAATGGAGGTCGGTAATGTGATCCTCATCTCACAAGCTTTCCATAGACATATAATTTGTCAATTTTGGATAATGTTTGTGTTTGATCCCCCGGATACCGGGTATTATTTACCCGAATAAAATATTAATTTATTTGACTGTGTGTGAATTGTGTTCTAGGAGCACGAGTGAGTCTTGGAATTGATCCCATGGAGGATCTTAGGTTAATTGCGTGCTCCAGGTGAGTGACCCACCTTGAAAACTATTTTGGGCAATTAATTATATTTATGTTGTATTAATTTGATATCTGGAATTTATGCTCATGTGGCGTATTTTAAATATAATCGGGAAAAAATATTATTTTATATATATTTACCCATTAATGCTAAACGAAATTTTGGGTTGTTAAGAAATTTTCAATTATTATTTCATTGTGATTTAATTGTATTTATTACATATGAGCAAAGTATTTTTTATAAATTAATTGTGTCTGGATTTTTATATTATTTTTGGGCATAATTGGTTTAAATATTTTGTGAAAATATTTGTTTAATTTGGTGGTTTAATTTTATAATTATGCCCTTGGTATATTATTTGTTGGACCTCGTGTTACGAGAAAAATGATTGTTTTACTGTTATCGATGTTTTCGTACCGGATTGTTAAAGGAAAGTATGTGGGATGGTAAATGTGAAAATTGGTATATTTCCCACCGTAATTTTGGAAAAACGGTACAGTTATAATTAATTTAATAATTATTTTAGACGCATTCATACAGTATTGGTGTTCTGGTGTATATATATGGTTAGCGCGCAAGTATTATGTCTCCCGTGAGTTGCCATTGGACTGAGGGCAGACAAGTCTTATATATTGCGCATCAGTCACCCCCCTCCTTGGCCGGGATGACGGTTTCAGCAGCGGTACTGTCGGGACGCCGAAGTGCCATTTGCAAGTTTCTCTCTTTAATCTCCCCGCCAGTTGGTGCTCGGGACGCTGGGTATCGGAGGGCATCACTGGTATATGGTGTGGTACATCAAGTGTAAATTTTTCAAATAAAATTTCAAACCCCAAAGTGTTCAAAAATTATTTATTATATTTATTTACATTTTAACTATATTTGGGGTATTTATTTATTTATTTATTGTTTATTAAATTAATTGATCCCTTGGTTTTCGGGAGGTACGAATATCGGGTTTTGTGAAAATGTTTTAAAAGGGGAACATTTCCAACGGAGTGAATAGTAAGGGTTTTGAGAGAAAATATTACTTCAATTGTTTATTATTTATTATCTATCTAATTGTTGGTATTAATTAAATTCCGTTATTTGTTATATTATTAATATTAAAAGTGTTCAGTAGATAGAGTCACTCACTGAGATGATTAGCATCTCACGTTTTTAAATTCCGTTCCCCTAGGTCCAGGTTGGGAGACGTTGATCGTTCGGGGCGAGCCCGACGTCTCAGTTCGTTGCCGAAAGTCCAAGAAGTATTTCTTCCCTTTTTCCTCTCCATCTTGTATTACTTCTTTATCTGTTATCGTATTAATTCCACATTTATTTGTATAATGCTCTGTATACTGTATTGGACATTTAGTTGTTAATTATGCACTGGATTACTGTTATTCTTTGGGAGTGCTGCAAATTTGTGGAATCAACTTGTAGTATTGTGGGAGGAATAAGGGGATGATTATAGAAGTGTGTTTTCAGTGCAGGAAATTTGTGGTAAGTCCTACCCTTAGGGGAGGTGCTGCCGGATTTTCCGTTGGAAGGTTCGGTGGTATTTCTCTGGGATCAGGGCTTGTCTAGGGTTCCGGGGAGGAATCTTGGACGGGTCTTGACAATATAGAAGATATAATGGATGATAATCTCATTAAATATTTGGAAGATGCAGAAACACCTTTATACCCAGATTGTATAAAATACAATAAATTGTCTGCCATTGTATTTTTATTTAGGTTTAACAGTTCAAATGGCTGGTCTGATAAGAGTTTCACTGGACTTTTAGAAA
The DNA here is from genome assembly GCF_031755915.1 of Ziziphus jujuba. Classification (NCBI taxonomy): domain Eukaryota; kingdom Viridiplantae; phylum Streptophyta; class Magnoliopsida; order Rosales; family Rhamnaceae; genus Ziziphus; species Ziziphus jujuba. Next base: position 13,343,038 of record NC_083380.1, on the reverse strand, counting down.
TTTTACATGATATGTTACCTATCGATGATGTAATCCCTAAATCCACAAACTCGGTTGGGAAATTTCTTAAAATATTTGATTTCCAATACAAAAAAATCCGTGCTTGCATCAATGATTGTTGTTTGTTTAGGAAGGATGAAGAAACATTAGAAAACTGTCCAAAATGTGGTTCTTCAAGATGGATGGTGGATAAACGGATAAAAAAATTAAAAAAAAGTGTGCCAGATAAAGTTTTAAGATACTTATAAAATTGAGGTTTGAGAGAATGTTTAAATCACCGAAGAAGTCTGAACTTTTAAGATGGCATTCCACTCATAAAAGTGTTGATGGCAAGATGCGTCATTCAGTAGATTCTTTGTCTTGGGATCTAATTAATGAGAAATAGTCAGATTTTGCAATGGATCCACGTAATTTGAGACTTGGTCTTGCTACAGATAGTTTTAAATCTTTTAGTAATCTAAGCTCTACCTATAATTGTTAGCCAGCATTTCTTGTTACTTACAACTTGCCTCCATGGTTATGTATGAAAAAAGAAAATATTTTGTTAACACTATTAATTCCTAGACCTAAACAACCTGGTAATGACATTAATGTATATTTACAATCTCTTGTAGAGGATTTGCATGATTTGCAGAGCAATGGTGTTAGTGTTCATGATGCATTCATTAATTCTACTTTTAATTTGAGAGCCATTCTAATGTGGACAATTAATGATTTTCCTGCCTATGGAAATCTTGCTGGATGTACCACAAAAGGTAGAATAACATGTCCTATATGTGGTGAGAATATACATTCACAATGGTTAAAATTTAGTAAGAAGTTTGTATATATAGGTCATAGGTGCTTTTTACCACCGTTGCATTCTTTTCGAAAAAAGAAAGCTTGGTTTGATGGAAAGGAAGAAAAAAGGAGGAAACCTAGAATCCTTAATGGTAGCAACATTCTATTCAGTCTTAAAGATTTTGCCAATAATTGGAGAAAATGTAATAAGAGGAAAAGGATGGAAGACAATGAAAGCATAGAGATGTGGAAAAAAAGATCAATATTTTTTGTTTTGCCATATTGGGAGGTAAATGCAACTAAGCACTATTGTATTTAATATTTATTTTTTAATTTATATTTTCTACAATAATAGTTTATATCATATTTTTTATACTAACATAATTTTTTTTTAGGTATTACTACTACGTCATAATTTGGATGTAATGCATGTGGAGAAAAATGTTTGTGAAAGCATAATTATTATGCTTTTGAATATTAATGGAAAATCAAAGGATGGACTAAATGCTCGTATGGACTTAAAAGATAGACCGGTTTTATATCCTGAAGATCGAGGCAATAGAATATATCTTCCTCCAGCCCCATTTACACTATCAAAGTTGAAAAAAAATATTTTGCAAGAGGTTGTTTGATTTAAAGTTTCCAAACGGTTATAGTTCAAATATTGAAAATTGTTTTTCTGTAGAGGAATGTAAAAATAGAGGTCTCAAATCTCACGATTACTATGTTTTAATGCAACAATTGTTACCTGTAGTATTGAATGGGTTGTTACCTAAAGGACTAAGGAATGCAATTTTTGAATTATCTTCATTCTTCAATAGATTATGCCAAAGAGTTATTGATAGAGAAAACTTGATTACTCTTGAAGATGAGATTGTTGAAATTTTATGCATGTTTGAGAGATATTTTACCCTATCATTTTTTGATATAATGGTTCACTTAGTAATTCATTTAGGAAGATAAGCATGGTTATGTGGACCAGTCCAATATCGATGAATGTATCCTTTTGAAAGATGCATATTTATTTGTAACAATATTACTAACAATTTACTAAATTTTTATTGAATTTTATAAGTTTTACAACTTATTTATTGATGCAGGTATATGAAAATTCTTAAAGGGTATGTTCGAAATCAGGCAAGACCTGAAGGTTGTATTGCAGAAGAATGCATGAATTTTTGCAATGAATTTGTGACACAATCAATTGAAGTAAACCATCAAGAGTGTCACAATCAAGATTATCCGAGTGATACAATTATTGAAGGTCGGCCAATTTCAGCAGGAACATCGATAACTTTAAGTGATGAGATGTTAGAAATTGCACATTGTTATGTATTGTTCAATTCAGCCATAGTGGAGCATTTTCTTGAGTAAGTGATGTTATAAATAATTTAATGACTTATATTATGAAATTTAATTTATTTTATTTTTCTCATGTATTTAGGATGCATTTGGAGGAGCTTAAAAAATCAGATCGATGTTTGGGAAAAAATTCAAGCTTACTTTTGACAAGGCATTCAAAAGAATTTGGTTCATGGTTAAAAGAAAATGTTAAATCTAATCATTTAACTTAGTATATACTTTACACATGTAACATTTAATAGTTGCTAATTTATTTTTATTTGGACAGATTCAAATGGATTTAAGCAACAAATCAAAAACATTATTTTGGCTTACAAATGGACCTAGAAAGAGTGCAATATCTTACAATGGATATATTATAGGTGGTCAACGTTTTCATATGAAGGATGCTGAAAAGTCTACACAAAACTGTGGAGTTTCAGTTGAAGCATCAATAATATGTAGATCAAGCACAAAGGACAATACACAAGTTGTTGAGAAAGTTACATATTATGGCGTTATTAAAGAGATAGTTCTATTAGATTATTTTGCATTTCAACTTCCCATGTTTATTCTATTAGATTATTTTGCATTTCAACTTCCAATGTTTAAGTGTGATTGGGCAAGTGTTCCAAATGGTATTAGGATCCAAGATGGTCTTACAAGTGTTAATCTTCACCAAGGTCAAAATTAATTTGTGAGAGATCCTTTTATTTTGGCATCACAAGCAAAGCAATTTTTTTATGCTAGAGAAAATGATACATCTAATTAGTATATTTTATTAAAGACTCCTCCGAGAGGTTTATACGATTTGGATTTGTATGATGAGAATATGGATACTTAGTTAATCCCATCAATCACACTGGGTGTAGATGACAATGACAATGAAATTGGTTTTGTAAGAGAGAATTGTGAAGAAATTTTGGTATGATAATTTATTTATTGATTTTGTATTATTTGTCTATGAAATTATTGTTGTGTTTATAAAATGATATTTTGTTTTTATTTTGAATTGTTTTGTTAAGGGTATATTCAAAATGTAATTAATAAAAACTGCTTTCAATTTTAAAATTACACCATATAATGACATTATCTACAAGTGTCACTTAATATTCCTATTACCTAAGTAAAATTCTAACATTATTTACAAATGTCACATATTATTCTATTATATAGGTAAATAAATAAAATCTATGAAAAATGCCACTTAATTATTTCTAGTAATAGTGACATTAATTTTTAAATAAAATATTACAAATCATTAACATTTTTTAATATTATAATATCTCCAAATTAAACATTGTTTTTACAAGTGAAAAAAAAAGTAGCTTTGTAATATCTCCATATTAAATATTGACAATTGACAGCTCAAAGAAGATAAATCGATCAAATAGTTTTTCATTTTTATTTTTTTTATTCAAATTGCTAAGATTGACTCCCAAAAGAAAGGAAAAAAAAAATCGAGAGAGAGAGAGCTAGTAAATCATAATATTATTAGATAATAGTTATTTAAACTGGTATATTCACAATTTTAGTTATTAAAATAATTTATAATTATTTAATAGCATAGTAATGATCAAATATTATTAGATAATAGCATAATTACAAATAAAATATCTATATATATAATATAATTCACATTTATTTGCTTATGGCATCTTTGCTTATAGTATAATTCATTATAACTTTATAAGATACATTTTTTAGAAAATAAAAAACACTTTCGAATAATAAACATAAATCAATAAAGCAAATTAAAATCAAAATATAATTTCATAATCATAAAACCATATTTTCGTTGTCAAATAATGTAAAACTTGTAAAATGTTGCATCCTGCTCAACTACCATCATAAAGCAATCAAATATTAATAAACACTTAATATATCTACTCAACTGTTCAAATGAAAATAACCTTAAACAATATTCAATCTTGTATCACTAAACTAATATCTTCACATAACTTCATATATTCTTCAAGAACCTACAACAAAGCATAAAATGGTTATTCAAGTTAGTATACACATAGATGAATATTATTAGTTTTTCTTATTTTATTTTATTTATTTTTTGGTAAGGTCATATATATTGCAAGTTATTTGAGTATATATTTAAATATAATATTTTTCTGATTGTATATTTTATCGAATTACTCATTTTAATTATATGAAAGTGGCTTTTTCATTTTCAAATATACAAAAAATAGTTTAAATGATATTAGTCTATAATATCAAAGTTAATGAAAAAAAAATTTCGCAAAATTAAATTAATAGTGGATTACCATTCTATTTATTCCATTATAACTTTGTCTGCAGGCCAAGCTATTGTAGTACCTATAGCATTTTCAATGTTGTTCATATCTGAAGTTGATCTCCATAAATATGCTTCAGTATCCTTGCGACATCAATCCAAATTCTCATAGCATTAGGACCAAGAGGAATATGGTGAACAAAATCTGTAGGATTACTTGAAGACCAACGACCTTCAACAACAATTTCTCATGACCCAACCCAATCTAGCAATTTGCACTTGTTCTTATTGAAGTTATTGTTTATACTCTTTAACCAACAAGGCATCAAAATAATGGAAATAAGTGTCAGTTACAAAAACATATTATTAGCTATAAATATATATATGTATACGAACACAAAAAAAAAAAAAAAAATTACCAAGGTAGAAGATATGTGAGCATTTGATGGTTCCTCAGTTGTTTGATTATGGCTCTATAAGTTTAATTATATATTCATGGAAACATTAACCACACAAATGGATTATTGGAAATAAAAAATATAGTTGATTTAATAGAATGTAATATTACCCGATTTTTCATCAAATTATTAATTAAACTTTCCATACGAGCCACTTTCTCTTCTAGTGCTGCCTATTTATCTTGTATTTGCTTAATATAATCATCTCTTTGTTGAAGTAATGATAACCTTATAAGGGTAACTCCTTTACCAATCCCTTTTACTCTTCTTGGACTCTCTTGACCCAAGATTTTTGTTAAAGCATCTTCATGCAAATTTGATAGAGAAGATGGTGATTTTTCCTCAACTTTTTTAAGCTTATCCTATAAAAAAAATTAAAAAAAAAAGATTTATTGAACATAAATATTTTTCATTTGCCATATACTAAAAAAAATAAAAAAGAGGATCCAAATTCACTTATAATTCATGAGGAAAAAAATAAATTATAAAAACGCTAACACTTACAATAAATTCAGCAACTACTACATTTACAGGTTCTCCATTCTTCTTAATATGTGCTCGTAACCAAACTGCAGTTCTACCAATTTTTTAGGGTTGTTTACTACTTTTTTTCTACAAATTATTAAAAAAAAAAACTTATTGTTAAAAATTGCACAACACTAAATAAAAAATTAAACACAAATGAAATTAATTACCATATCATCAGCTAATTGAGCAAATCTTTTGCGGCTATAAGTGTGGGGGATTTGTTTTTTTCTCATGCCTCTGAATTTGTCACTTATAGCCTGAAAATATTTAAATATATAACATTTATATGATCATACATCAAGGCTAATTCATAATTATTCAACTAACTCTTTAATACATACCATGAATTTTGCACTTGTTTTCTGTTTAATAAAGTTCTTCCAATCATGATCCGATGTGATATTACTTGGTTTTAACTTTAATCTTTTTGTTCATTAGATGCTTGTTTTAGTTGAGCAATAAATCTTGATTTCGATGCTCGCCATAGTTCACCCATCTATTTGAAAATATATTCCTTTTGCCAGTACTCATTGATCTTATACCTTTCCTAAGAGTTGAAATGTCAAAGATATGTAAATAGAGTTTAAACGTTAAGTTGAAAAATAATATGTTTAAATAATAATTATTATCGCTTTTAAAAAAGATAGAGAAATATACCTAGATAGCTTCCCATAAAACTGTTTCCATTGTTTTGGGAACATTTCTCCAATCATTAATTGTAAAAGTTACAATTTCACGTACTAAAATTTCCAAAAATGAAGATAAACCTATAGATTCAACACCAACGGCTTGTCCATATTCATTAAATTTGACCTCAACTTTATAGTCCAGACCGATTTTCTTCACTTTTGTTGGACCTCTCTTTTGTTTTACTCTACTTGGTTGTTCTGTTGGAGATACAACATCATTTACTTGTTCTTCTATTATTGAATCTACTTGATGAGCAATTTCAATGTTATCTTCAGGATTTTCTTCCATGTTTCAATGCAGTGACAAACTCACACAAGTAGGAGAATGGACTGCAGCAACATCATCCACATGGTCATATGTTGAATCAACATTAGCTACATAAGTATCTTTGTGTCGCATATTGCTTTTTGAGTACTCATCACTTCCTATGCGTTTTGACCTTGACTTTCTTTTGTAAGTAGTTGTTGAATCAATGAATGATTGAGATGTTTCTACTACATTCAATGGTGCCTCTTGTTGAGAAGCATTCCTTACACCTTTTAGTCTGCGAGAAGACTTTTGACTACTCATTGCTGAAAAAACAATCAAGGCAACAATTATAAAACATTTTATTTAGTCTTATATTATCTAGAAAGCGAAGCAAAAATAAAAGCCCCAATTAGAAGAATGAAAAAAAAAATCAGATTTGAAGAAATAAAAAAAACGGAAATTTTTTTAATCTAATCAAATAGATAAGATTGACTTAGAAATAAAAAAAAGGAAAGAAAAAGATTTTTTTTTAACAAAAAAGAAAAATAGTTAACATAATATGTATATATATATATCATAGTGATAACAGATAATAGTTAAATATTTGAAATATAATTGATGATAATTATTGAAACAAAAGAAATAAAATTAATTTAGATCTCGTAAGGTCACTTAAAGAATCCACATTTATATTAATTTCTATTCCTCTATTTTAGTTTATACTCTTCCCTTTTTTGGGTTATTGTTTTCATACTTTCCATTTGATTGGAGGGAAATGTTACTTTTCATATGGCAGCTTCCTCCCCATCTATCATCTGGTACTAGTTTGGCGTTTATACAAAGACTTTTGATTAAGTTGTATGTTGTGAAGATAAATCTCTCATCTCCTCTATTGGGTTAGTTTCTTCTCTCTTGTGAGTCTCTTTGAGAAAGTTTGCAACTCTTGAGAAGGTAAAACCTTTTTTTAATAATAAAATATTTGTGGTATTCTCGGTTGTTTGTCGCACTTTGATCATCAATAGTTCTTGGAGAGATGCCTACTTTCAGGTTGTTTGACTATGTGAAAATATACTTTGTAGGCAGAAAGAGTTCCAGATTGAATCGGAAAATAGTATTAACTTGCCAGATTACATATTGCATCAAACAACTTTAGTAGCAGATTTCTAGTATTTGCAACTTACTACATACAAAATCAATATACAAGTATATTTCTGATACTGGACCTATTATAGGGAATAGTAGGACTCCTTTATATTAGTATCAAAAGTAGCGAGACAACTCATGACATTCTCACTAACAATGTCCCTGCTGTCCATTCATATCCAACTACTAGAAACAACACATCATTCAAGTATGCTAAAGGTTACATGTAAAGTAAAAAACTAACAGTAAGCATACATGTAAAGAAGAGATTAGCAGTGATTTCCTAAAACTACAAAATTTTTGTAATAAAATCAACTACTTAGACATTCCTCACCTCAAACTCAGCTTTTGGCCTGATAATGAAATTTTTGTCGACAATCCTCTGATCACCAAGTGATAGATAATATCTAATACCAGATTGGCGCACCTTGATCCAGTCATTTGTCCTTGCTTCTTCACTTTGCCGAAGGAGGTCTAAGGTACATCTCATAAAAGCTGCAAGAAAAACGCTTTTTATAGCACACTCATTGCAACAGAAGCTCATGAAAAATAAAAAAATTTTAAAAAAATATCTGAAAGTTTATATCACAGCTAAGAATGGGTTGGTCAAGCAAGCTACGAATTAATCTGCCTACGAACTCACTTATCTGTTTGGAGTTCATAACCTTCTAATAAATAAGTTGAATGTCCATCTTGTGCCTGTAACAAATTGCATAAAATTAATATAGAAAGATATGTGTGAAAGTAGGTTGTCTAAATGGATTTGATTTAATTAATTTATATATGATAGGTTTATTTTAAAGATGTGATTCAGCCTTTTTTTATTATTTTTTATTCTTTTAGCGTTTGCCCACTTGTATAATCACAATATCATTATAATAAAAACCGATAAAATATATGTGTATAAACTAGAGTGTCAGATTACCAGAGCAAACCAAAGCACAAAATTAAATGCTTAAATCGAGTAACCAAAAGTCTTCTAATTAGCTGTTGAAAGTAGAAATTGTCTCCAAAAATAAAATAATAATAATAATAATTACTTGGTGGCAGGTCCGTATGTGTTGAAAACTACAATTTAGTCTAACTGAGTCAATTTACTTAATGCATGTCATGAATTATACAGCATCCTTCACCACAAATTGTTAGTAAAAAATTAGTAGGAACCACATGCCAGAGAAGAAAAATTAGTATAAGATATTTCAGAAAAGCCTAACTGATGTAAGAAAGTGTATGGGCACACTCCCAACTGGATCCATCTTTGTATTTAAGTTAATGATTTATATATTATAGATATATTTAACTCAATTGCATATTTTATTGCTAACTCTAGTTTGTTTAATGTATATTTACTATGGATCCATATATGCGACATTGTATTCTTTTACAGGCCATGTTGGACTCAAGAGAGAATGATACTACTTCAGATATTTATAATTTCATTGAAAAAATAAAATATATCATAATAAAATATATTTTCATTAGTTTTTAATTTATAAATTTGTTAGATATTGATGTTCATAAAAAGATTCGAGGTCCCACACAAATGCTGGATATTTGGAATATGCCTGATGGTGAAAAATATGAAATTGTATGCAATGAATATGGTCAACCAGATGATAAAATGGCAAACAAATTATCAAGTTTCATTGGGACAATAATAAGAGATGGAAAAATTGCCCTCTTATATATAAGAATTGGCATGATGTACCAGGAGCATACAAAAAAACAATATGGGACAAGATACAGGTAAATAAAGAATACTTTATTTGATTATATTCTTTCCTTCTTTAAATAGTTTTACAATTTTTTAAATTATTGGATATATAAAATTATTTATAATATTAGAGGAAAAGTTTATCATACCTACTCATGCTAAAAGGTGGGTTATGAAGAAATGTGGCAGAAAATTGAATACCTGGAAGGCTTATGTTAAGAAACATTATTATAGTGAATAGTTGAGCTTTGAGCAGCAAATGTTATATAAAGATAAAAAAGTATGTGATGATCAGTGGGAGCACTTAATTAAACAATGGGCTAGGAAAAGTGCTAAGGTATTTATATATATATATATATATGTTTGTTCCTTACATTGTCTACAAATTGGTAAATAATAATATGTTATAAAAAGATTGATAATAATATGTAACTATTTTTTTTTTTTTTAAAGGCAACAAGTGCTAGGAACAAATTGAGTCATGGTAAGAAAAAGTATAATCACACCACAGGAACAAAGAGCTTTGCACGAGTTAGAGCAAATAAGGTATGTATTACTTAAAAATATGGTTTATAATTTATATAACTCTTTAACTTTTGGTATACTCATTTGTAAATATGTAGAAGAAGGAGACAGGACACTCTTCCTCGCGTGTCAATCTATTTCAAACTTGTCATACAAGGAATGATGGATCTTTTAACTACGATGGAACAAGAGAAGTTTTGGTATGTAAACCAAATATGCTTTAATATAGTTTGTTCTAAAATTTGCAATGATGGAACTCTCTAAGTTGATTCATAGATATCTCAATATTTAATTTATTTTATTACATGTAGCTGCAATTAAAAGATAAATATGGTCAAGATGCATTACAAAAAACTACTCGTAATGATGCATTTGTAGAAGTCATGGGGAAAGATAAAAACAGTTGAGTTATAATGTTTGAGTTTGGTGTTTGCCTAACTGATGTATGGAAAGATACATCTAGCTCGAAATCATACCAAGCTATTGAGGCATTATAAAATGAAGTAACAAATTTAAAATTTAAACTTCAAAATCTTGAAGTGATTTGTTCATGTGTCTGTGCAAATGTTCCAAATGATTTTGCTAATAAATCTTTATAGGTATTAATTTACTTTTTTTTTATGCAATAGTTTTTATGGTTCATTCAAAAAAAGTAAATTTTTTGCATACTAAATTATTTAATTTTCATATAGGCTTCTAATGCTATCATACTTCATATATCACAACTATCACCATTAACTCATCTTTCTGCTGAGGTAATAATCATATTATTTAAATTTAAGCAAAAAGTTTTCAATTGTTTTCTAAAATTATATGATCTTTGATTGTAGGTTGGTGACAAAGCATCGTTGAAAAATCTATTTAATGAATCAGAAATTGTTGCCATTGGGGTGCTAGTTAATAAAGATCCATCAACTGAAATAGGTGGTGAACAATTAGAATCTGATTTTGTAGGAGTAATAGTTCATTGGAGCATCTATTGCATGGCCTTGGCCATTTATGGTATGTTGTTTTTTAATCGACTTATTTATATTATGTTATTAAGGTTTAATTACTTAACTAAAAAATATTTGTTACATGTTATTTTTTGCCGATTACGAAAGACATGGACTATTCTATTTGATGTTGTTCATCAACATGATCTCATAACGATGCAATGTTTTATGAATTTTTTTGGGATAATCAATTTTAATTTGATTGCCAGTACTTCTTATTTATACTTTTATTGGTGAATACTTATTGACTATAATTTTTATAAATCAATGTTATTATTTTTATATTCTTTATTGAATATATTTTTACAAGTTTAATATATATTGATATATATATATATATATATACTTTTGGAAGATAATTGGAATCTTGGGATGAAAATGAAATTGTCAGGACCCATCCAGAATTCCTTTCCGAAACCCTAGACAAGCCTTGATCCCAGGGAAATACCACCGAACCTTCCAACGGAAAATCCGGCAGCACCTCCCCTAAGGGTAGGACTTACCACAAATTTCCTGCACTGAAAACACACTTCTATAAGCATCTCCTTATTCCTCCCACATTACTACAAGTTGATTCCACAAATTTACAGCACTTCAAAGAATAACAGCAACTCAGTGCATAAATAATAACTACATGTCCCATACAGTATACAGAGCATTATACAAATAAATGTGGAATTTATACAATGACAGATAAAGAAGTAATACAAGATGGAGAGGAAAAAGGGAAGAAATACTTCTTGGGCTCTCGGCAATGAACTGAGACGTTGGGCTCGCCCCGAACGATCAACGTCTCCCAACCTGGACCTAGGGGAACGGAATTTAAAAACATGAGATGCTAATCATCTCAGTGAGTGACCCTATCTACTGAACACTTTTAATATTAATAATATAACAATTAAGGGAATTTAATTAATATCAACAATTAAATAAATAAATAATAATAACAATTGAAGTAATATTTTCTGTCAAAACCCTCACTATTCACTCCGTTGGAAATGTTCCCCTTTTTAAAAAATTTTCACAAAACCTGATATTCGTATTTCCCGAAAAACAAGGGATCAAATAATTTAATAAACAACAAGTAAATAAATACCCCAAATATAATTAAAATGTAATAAATTATAATAAATAATTTTTGTACTCTTTGGGGTTTGAAATTTCTATCCGAAAAATTTGTACTTGATGCACCACACCATATAACAGTGATGCCCTCCGATACCCAGCGTCCCGAGCACCGAATGGTGGGGAGATTAAAGAGAGAAGCTTGCAAACGGCACTTCGGCGTCCCGACAGTATCGCTGCTGAAACCGTCATCCCGGCCAAGGAAGGGGTGGCTATGTGCACTATATATTACCTGCCCTCGGTCCAATGGCAACTCACGGGAGACATAATAACTTGCGCGCTAACCACATATACAACCAGAACACCAATACTGTATGAGTGCATCTAAAATAATTATTAAATTAATCATAACCGTATCGATTTTCCAAAATCACCGTGGGAAATACACAAATTTTCAAATTTACCATCCCACATATTTTCCTTTAACAAACCCAGTACGAAACCATCGATAACGATAAAATAATAATTTTTCTCGTAACACGAGGTTCAACAAATAATATACCACTGGCATAATTATAAAAATTTAAACCACCATTTAAACAAATAATTTCCTTAAAATATTTAAAGCAATTATGCCCAAAAAATAGTATAAAAACCACACACAATTAATTAATGAAAATACCTTGCTCATGCGTAATAAATACAATTAAATCACATTAAAATAATAATCGGAAATTTCTTAATGACCCAAATTTTCGTTTAGCATCAATGGGTAAATATATATATATATATATATAAAATAATATTTTTCCCGATTATATTTAAATTCCACCACATGAACATAATTTCCAGATATCAATTTAACACCACATAAATATAATTAATTGCCCAAAATAGTTTTCAAGGTGGGTCACTCACCTGGAGCACGCAATTAACCTAAGATCCTTCATGGGATCAATTCCACGACTCACCCGTGCTCCTAGAACACAATTCACACACAGTCAAATAAATTAATATTTTATTCGGATAAATAATACCCGGTACCCGGGGGGTCAAACACAAACGTTATCTAAAATTGACAAATTATATGTCTATGGAAAGCTTGTGAGATGAGGATCACATTGCCGACTTCCATTGAGTTCAATTTAACCAGCAGTTGCCAGAATTTGGCCGGAGAGATTCGGCCGGTCTTGATCCCTTCGTATCTTGAAAATCAACGGGAGTTGAGTTAATTGGAGCTCATAATCGGAATCAGAGGGTCCAAATTAGTGGGAAAGGACCGGTTGCACGACCGGTGGCTGTCGGAAAACGGGCAAACCAGCGACACACCGGTCGCCGACGTTGGAGGCCGATCCCGGTGCGTTAGCCACCCCACCGGCCGGAGATTGAGTGACAGAGGTCGTGCCATTGTGGGTTGCTGGTCTGTCCAGCGCATGTGGCCTGCTGCCGTCCGCACGGTGATCAATCGGCCGGAGATGAGGGAGGAGGAAAGTGTTCCCGTCGGGGGAGAAAAGAAGAAGAAGGAGAAGAAGAAGAAGAAGAAAAAGAAATTCCCCCTATGTCACCTCCCTTTTTTCCCCACGTGGGGAGAAGAAAAGAAAAAGAAAAAGAAAAAAGAAATAAAATAAAATAAAATAATTTAATTAAATAATATTAAAAATAATATTATTATAACAAATAACAATAATAAAATAATATGGTATTAAGCATGGTTGACATGTGGCATCTCAACATGGTGACACATGGTCACATTTATTAAGTCACACGTGGCACATCGTTACACGTTTAAAAAATAATATTAAAATAATACAGTATTTGAAAAACTCTACAAGTCCATAATTTTCAAACCACATGTCCAAATCGGACGTGCCACTAGTCTACGGACTCGTATTGACGAACACTTTATAACCATGCATGAGTCAAAGCTCAAATTTGCATGAATAAAAAGTCAACTCCGACACCCCTTGGACAGTTTGGACCTCAATTTGTTTTGCTCATAACTTTCAAACCGTAGCTCCGTTTTCAACGTGCTACTACTCTATGAACTCATGCCAATGTGTACTTCGTAACGGTACCTCAGTCAACCTAGAATTCCATCCGAGTCAAAAAGTCAACTTTTGACCCCTTCGGTCAACGGTCAAAGTTGGAAAATTTCTGTTATACTTTGGGACGGGGTGTTATAGAAATAATGATTAAAACTAGAGTGTTAAATTTAAAAATTTTAAAAAATAATGAAATATTATGAAAATTGATATTTTTATTTGACATTTAAATAATGACAATAATTAATGTCATTAAAATGACAAGTATTAATTTTCGTTTAGTGACATTTTATTTGTTGTAATGACATTTTAAAATGTTATTGATAGTTTTGTTTAGTCACATTTGAAAGTGCCATTATAACCTTTAGTTACAAATTATTTATGACACTTTTTATGAGTGATGCTAATTTATTAAATGTCACTAGATATCTTTTGTGACATTTTGAAGTGTCATTGTATTCAATTTTTTAAATGCTATGAAATCAATTTGGCATAGCATTTTTAAATGTTATCAATGTATTGATTTTAGTAGTTATAAATGCTATAAAATCTATTTAATATAGCATTTTTAAATGATATACCAACTAATTAACATTGCATTTAAAATTGTAATCAATGTATTGGTCATCGCATTTTCAAATGCTGTAAAATATATTTAATATTGCGTTTACAATTGCTATCAATATATTAATCATTGCATTTAGAAATGCTATAAAGCAACTTAGCATAGCATTTTCAAATGCTATGAAATCTATTTGATATAGCATTTTGAAATGCTATCATTGTATTGGTCATAACATCTGTAAATGTTATAAAATTTACTTAACATAGCATTTTTAAATACTGTAAAATGTATTTAATATTGCGTTTACAATTGCTATAAATAATTAATCATAGCATTTAAAAATGCTATAAAATCAACTTAACATAGCATTTTTAAGCGCTATGAAATCTTTTTGATATAGCATTTTTAAATACTATCATTTTATTGTTCATAGTATTTGAAAACGCCATAAAATGTACTTAACATAGCATTTTCAAAGGCTGTAAAATGTATTTAATATTGCGTTTACAATTACTATCAATATACTAATCATGGTATTTAGAAATGCTATAAAATCAACTTAACATGGCATTTTCAAATGCTATGAAATCTATTTGATATAGCATTTTTTAATGCTATCATTGTATTGATCATAGCATTCAGAAATGCTGTGATAGATACTTAACATAGCATCTTAACATGCTATGAAATCTAAGTAAAATAGCATTTCCAAATGCTATAAAAAGAATTTAATATAACATTTCAAATGCTATAATTTGAAATTTACAACTATTTTGAAAAATATAATAGCATAAGATAAATGTTATTAATTGGTTATTTATAGCATTTAATATGACATTTTAAAAGTGTTATAAAAAGTAAAACTTTTTATAGCTTGAGCTGTGTTAACATTTGTAAAAATGCAATTATTTATATTTCGAAGCATTTTTGACATGCAATAAAAACGAATGAATGTTGTAGTGTGTTTTGGTTGTGTATGACAATGTTCTAATTTCCTTTCCTCCTCCATGGAAATTTCTAATTCTGTGTCGTTTTCTTTGCTAACTTGGTCGTAAACCGAATTAGGGAAGTACATTTCGC
Source organism: Ziziphus jujuba (assembly GCF_031755915.1). Lineage (NCBI taxonomy): Eukaryota > Viridiplantae > Streptophyta > Magnoliopsida > Rosales > Rhamnaceae > Ziziphus > Ziziphus jujuba. The sequence continues at coordinate 13,327,615 of NC_083380.1, read as the reverse complement.
TTGAACGATCCGCAGGCGTATTGGGTTTCTTCCTTTTTCCCATGATTTCTATCAATAACATTCCAAAACTATACACATCAGCTTTATAGGAGACACCTCCAATGTTTTTGTAAAACAACTCTGGAGCCATATATCCAATTGTTCCTCTTATTGCTGTCAAAGACACAATGCAATTGTCTGTCGGATAAAGCTTCGCGAGACCAAAGTTTGAAACCTTCGGTGTGAAGTTCTCATCAAGGAGAACATTGTGAGGCTTAATGTCGAAATCCAGAATTTGCATGTTACAACATTGATGTAGATATTCAATCCCACGAGCCACTCCAAGGGAAATTTTCAACATTTGCTCATAGCTCAAGATAGCACTTCCTTCTTTGGAAAGCATGAATTTGTAACACCCCATCCCGAACCATGTCGGAATTTTTGCACGTTAACCGAGGTTGACTGTTGACCGTTGACCAAGGGGTCAAAAGTTGACTTTTGACTCGATTGGAATTCTAGGTTGACTGAGGTACCGTTACGAAGTACACATTGGCACGAGTTTGTAGACTAGTAGCACGTTGAAAACGGAGCTACAGTTTGAAAGTTATGAGCAAAACAAGTTGAGGTCCAAACTGTCCAAGGGGTGCCGGAGTTGACTTTTTATTCATGCAAGGTTGAGCTTTGACTCATGCATGGTTGTGAAGTGGTCATCGATACGAGTCCGTAGACTAGCAGCACGTCCGATTTGGACATGTGATTTGAAAGTTATGGACCTGTAAAGTTTTTCAAATACTGTATTATTTTAATATTATTTTTGAACGTGTAACGATGTGCCACGTGTGACTTAATGAAGGTGACCATGTGTCACCATGTTGAGAAGCCACATGTCAACCATGTGTAAAATCATATTATTTTATTATTATTTTAAATAATAATATTATTATTAATATTATTTAATTATTTTTAATTTATTCTTTTTTTATTTTCTTTTATTTTTCTTTTTCTTTTTCTTTTCTTTTCCCCCACGTGGGAAAAAAGGCCAGGGGGCCCGATCCTCTCCTTCTTCTTCTTCTTCTTCTTCTTCTTCTTCTTTCTTCTTTCTTTCTTTCTTTCTTTCTTCCTTCCCACCGCCCGTCTCTCTCTCTCTCTCCCTGCTGCACATTTTCCGGCCACCGGAACCACTCACGCGCCGGCCGACGTGAAAGCCCACAGCTGGGCGACACCGGCAGCCAAATTTCCTGCCGAATGGCCAGCGGATGCGCCGGGATCGGCCTCCAACACCGGCGGCCGGTGTGTCGCTGGTTTGGCCATTTTCCGGCAGCCACCGGTCGTGCAACCGGTCCTTTCCCACTAATTTGGACCCTCTGATTCTGATTCTGAGCTCCAATTAACTCAACTCCCGTCGATTTGCGAGATACGAGGAATTGAAAACCGACCGAAGCTTTCCGGCCAAATTCCGGCCACCTCCGGCGGAATTGGGGTCGATGGAGACCGGATTTGTAATCTTCGTCGCTCAAGCTTCGATTCAGTATATTATTCAATTATTTTGGATAACGTTTGTGTTTGACCCCCCGGGTACCGGGTATTATTACCCAATTAAAATATTAATTTATTTGACTGTGTGTGAATTTTGTTCTAGGAGTACGGGTGAGTCATGGAATTGATCCCATGGTGGATCATGGTTTAATTGCGTGCTCCAGGTGAGTGACCCACCTTTGAAAAATATTTTGGGCAATTAATTATGTTTAATTGGTATTTAAATTATGCTCATGTGGTGCGATTTAATTATGAATTTTATTGTGGTTTAATTTATTCATTATGCATGAGCAAAGTGTATTTCGATAATATTCGTACGTGGTTTAAGTATTATTTTCGGGCATAATTAGGTTAAATATTTTATGAAAATATTTGTTTAAATTTTATAAATTATGCCCGCGGTATTTTTATTGTTGAACCTCGTACTTCAAGAAAATTGTGGTTTATGTGTTATCGATGGTTCGTACGATTTGTTAAATAAAAATATGTGAGATGGTAAGTGTGAGAATTTAATGTATTTCCCACGGTAATTTTGGAAAACGGTACGGTTGGTTAATAATGATTATTTTAGACGCACTCATACAGTATTGGTGTTCTGGTGTATGGACATGTGGTAGCGCGCAAGTATTATGTGGTTTAGCGCGCATGTCAGGACCCGTCCAGAATTCCTTCCCCGGAACCCTAGACAGCCTTGATCCCAGGGAAACCCTACCGAACCCTCCAACGGAAAATCCGGCAGAGCCTCCCCTAAGGGATTTACTTACCACAAATTACCTGCACTGAAAACACACTTCTAACAACATCCCTTTATTCCTCCCACAGACTACAAATTGTTTCCACAAATTTCAGCACTTCAATATAAATACAGTAATCCAGTGCAAAATAAATACAACAAGAATGAAAGAAATAGTACAACCGCAATAAAGAAGAACAGGGTACTTCACGAAGTAAAACAGCGAGGAAGATCAAGTCCGCTCCGAATGAACACCGACAACCTGGTACCTAGAGGAACGGAATTTAAGAGTGTGAGATGCTAATCATCTCAGTGAGCGACCCTACTACTATACCATATAATATCACAGTAATAAGTATAAATAATAATTATTTGGAAATAATAATTTCTCTCAAAACCCTTACAATTCTCTCAGTTGGAAAGGTTCCCCTTTTAAAACATTTTCACAAAACCCTTTATTCATATTCCCCGAAAACCAAGACATCAAATAAATATCCGAACAGTAATAATTAATTTTATTTTTCCAATACAGTTTCCAAACATTTTATTTTTAAAACACAGTTCTGAAAATCATTTGATGCACCCACTATATACCAGTGGCGCCAGAGTACCCAGCGTCCCGAGGTACTGCCAGACAGGAGGTTATAGAGAGAAACCGGCATACGGTCGCGTGGCGTCCCACTGCGCCGCTGCTAACCTGGTGTCCCGGCCAAAGGGGGGTGGCCGCCCTCTCCGATGGCATCCACAGGACACCCTCATAATATCAACCGCGCGCTACTCACACCCACCTGCGCGCTAATCACATCACCTGCGCGCTACTCACACCCACCTGCGCGCTAATCACAACCGTGTGCACACTAACCATATCACATATAAACAGAACACCAGTACGTGCACGGTGCATCTAAAAATCATAAAATCCATAAATTTAAATTATAAAACAAATTTCACATTTTGCATAAACATAGCGGGCATAGTCCATCCGCTTGAACCCGGAAATTCTCCGTAATTTCTTTATAATCAATACCATAAATTCCATGATTTTCAAATCCACCAACTCCCAAATCCGTCAATTCAAATATCCACATTTTTCCAAGCATAAATAATTTCTCGAAATATCATAATCAAATCTCATAATATTCCATGGGCATATTTTATAAAATTTGAAATCACCAACATAACCAAATATTTTCCTTGAAATATTTGAAAATCAAATCGTGCCCAATTTACCATTAAAACCACACCAATTTCAAAATCCTCAAAACCATAAAATAATTCCACACGGCATAAATTTGTAGAATTCGCATTTTCTTAAATCCAATAAATTCATAAATAATTCTACAATAAATCCAATAAATATTTGGCACATAGAAATTAAATTCCAAATATTTAATTCACACATAATATATTCATCAATTAAATTCCCCAAAATTAATTTGAAGGTGGGTCACTCACCTAGAGCACGCAATTAACCCATGATCCACTACGGGATCAATTCTACGACTCACCGGTGCTCCTAGAACAAAATTCACAGACAGTCAAATAAATTAATATTTTAATCGGGTAAATAATACCCGGTACCCGGGGGTAAAACACAAACGTTATCTAGAATTTACGAGTTATATACCGAATCGAAGCTCGCATGATGAGGATCACGGATTCGGTCTTACTTTCCGGTGATCGGACCCGACGGGGTCGGAATCTCGCCGGAAAGCTTTTCGAGTTTCGGCTCCGCAATTCTCCCAAACCGTCATGAATTGGCGGAAATGGAAGTCGGATTCGGGTCCAGGAGGTCGAACACTGCGGACTGGAGCTGGCCGGAATTTCGGGTACTCGCCGGAACAGTACTTTCCGGTGAGCCGCCGCGGTCACCGGCAACCGTCGCCGGCGGCGGCGCGTGCGGTGGCCGTTGGTCGTGAAATTTTTCAGACTTGTAGATCTTGAGGAGAGCAACCCAACGGGACCGACGGTGAGCAAAACGGAGGTCGGACGGCAGAGAAATCACCGTTTGAAGATTTCCGGCCCCTCGCCGGAAAACGCTCCGATCCCGGCGCGTCGGTGGTCCGATGGCCGTGATTTTTGGTGGGTAGGCCGGACTTGAGGAGAGGATGATGGGTGTACGGCGCGTGTACTGTAGAAATGCCGGAATAGTGCCGATTCGCGGTGGCCGGCGGTGGAGGGGGAAAAATCGCCGCCAAAATTCGGACGTCCGATCCGGGCGCATCCGGCGGCCGTTCGCCGTGAAATTTGGAGGTTTTGCCGGAAATGAGGTGGGCAATCTGGATGGCCGGGCGTGTACAGTAACTAGGCCGGAAAACGTGAAAATGACCGGGCGCCGGTGACTCTCTCTCTCTCTCCTCTCTCTCTTTCTCTCTCCTCTCTCTCTTTCTCTCTCTTCCCCGAGTGTTTTAACAAATAAAACCCCTGCATGACACTGTTCATGCCACGTGGACCAATCAGAAGATGACATTAAACATTAAAATAATACGGTAAACTTCAAACTTCAAACGTCCATAACTTAAAACCCCTGCATGACACTGTTCATGCCGCTAGTCTGTGAACGCGTATCGACGAGCACTTCACAACCATGCATGAGTCAAAGCTCAATTCCCCATAAACAAAAAGTCAACTCCAACACCCCCTGGACAGTTTGGACTGCAACTTGTTTCGCCCATAACTTTCAAACCGTAGCTCCGTTTTTGACGTGCTACTAGTCTACGAACTCAGGGCGTCATGCACTTCACCACGGTACCCTGGTCAACTCGAAATTCCCACCGAGTCAAAAAGTCAACTTTTGACCCCTTCGGTCAACGGTCAACGGTCAACCTCGGTCAACGTGCACGGATTTCGGTGCGATTCGGGACGGGGTGTTACAGCGCAAGTATTATTTCTCCCGTGGTTGCCATTGGACTGGGCAGGCAAGTTTGATATTGGCCACAGCCGCCCCTCCCTTGGCCGGGATGATGGTTTCAGCAGCGGTACTGTCGGGACGCCGAAGTGCTGTTTGCAAGTTTCTCTCTTTAACCCCCCCCCCCCCCCCGGCGCCAGTCGGTGCTCGGGACGCTGGGTATCGGAGGGCATCACCGGTATATGGTGTGGTGCGTCAGATGTAATTTGCAAATAATGTTTTAAACCCCAAAGGGTGTTCAAAAATTATTTACTATAATTTATTACATTTTAATTATATATTGGGGTATTTATTTATTTATTTATTGTTTATTAAATTATTTGATCCTTTGGTTTTCGGGAGGTATGAATATCGGGTTTTGTGAAAATGTTTTAAAAGGAGAACATTTCCAACGGAGTGAATAGTGAGGGATTTGAGAGAAAATGTTACTTCAAATGTTTATTTATTTATTTGTTCGGTATTGGTTAATTAAATCCCTTTATTTGGTATATTATTAATATTAAAGGTGTACAGTAGATAGGGTTACGCACTGGGATGATTAGCATATCACGCTCTTAAATTCCGTTCCCTTAGGTTCAGGTTGGGAGACGTTGATCGTCCGGGGCGAGCCCGACGTCTCAGTTCGTTGCCAAAGTCCAAGAAGTATTTCTTCCCTTTTTCCTCTCTATCTTGTATTGCTTTTTATCTGTCATGGTATTAATTCCACATTTGTTGTATGATGCTCTGTATACTATATTGGACTTGTAGTTATCAGTTATGCACTGGGTTGCTGCTGTTATTATTTGAAGTGCTGTAAATTTGTGGAAACAAATTGTAGTAATGTGGGAGGAATAAAGGGATGAATTATAGAAGTGTGTTTTCAGTGCAGGTAATTTTTGGTAAGTCCTACCCTTAGGGGAGGTGCTGCCGGATTTTCCGTGGGAAGGTTCGGTGGTATTTCCCTAAGATCAGGGCTTGTCTAGGATTCCGGGGAAGGAATTCTGGACGGGTCCTGACAAATTTATCTAGAGAACCATTAGGCATGAACTCATACACTAGAGCACGTTTTGATCCCTCAACACAAAAGCCAATAAGTTGCACCACATTAGCATGGTGAATCCTTCCAATAGTGGCCACCTCATTTCTAAAGTCTTGTCCATTTGCATTGGACTTGCCTAACATCTTGATTGCTATATAACGACCACTACGTAGCTTTCTTTTAAATACAGAGCCATAGCCTCCTTCACCCAATTTGTCCTCAAAACCCCTGGTCATCTTCTTAATATCTGAATAAGAGTACCTTATAGGCATGAGGTTATTATTACTCTGCAGAAAATCTTCTATGGTGTCGTACATTGATAAATGCCTTCTTCTCCATCTATAGATCAAAACCACCATTGGAAATAAGGTCCCCAGTAAAAATCTTATCATGAAACATGATCCTGAGGAACATCAACAGAAGAATCTTTAATTATAAATTAAAAAATTTGATGTTGGACTAATTCTTCAGCTTTTTGCTTGGCCGAAAGTGTCACATATATTCCATTACAAGATCTACACCATGACTTACAACTTGGGATCTATGTTGTTATAATCATTTGTCATCTATAATTTTTCCATATGCTTTTTAATTATGGGAAATTAGGTACAAGCTAAAGGAAAGGTACAGTTCTTACCAATAATTTTGATTAGAAGCTCAAAATGACCTGCAAAGATACAACAAATTAACAACAACCAGACGGGAACTGTAAGCCCAGATAATAATGGTAAATAAATAACAACTTTAACATCATCATGTGACTGAACTTATTGGTTTGTATTTGAATCAGACTACAAATTAAAAAGTGTGAAAATTAAGTTGATGGACTAATGGAACAGGGATACTCTGCTATATAATTGTGTTATTCTAGAACTAATACTAGCAAGGAAGGGATCAATTCCGAGCCATTTAACCAACCAACATAAACATAAAAAAATGGCGCTAAAGTGGAGCTTGATGTGTTAGTAGAGCATTATAAATGAAAGGAGTAGCATCCACATATAAAGGATGATTCACTGGTTTTGCACATTTTAAATAAGTAATAGGCTGTGTTAGTGGGACATATTCCACATCCCAGATACCTAAGTCTTTAAACCTATTATATCCAATACCATATAGATCCCACACATCATTGGCTCCTAAAGAATAGCGAGGGATGGAAAAGCAATTATCCTTCTGAATGCCGCCATCAACAAGACGAATTGTATTCAGAGCATAATTGATTTCTTGCACGTAGTATTTGTATCTCCCTGATGATAAGTAGAGTACAGTGAGGTTGTTTTCACATGATAAGTTATACATATGGTTGCCACAGTTTTCTGGATCATGTATCAGGCGAAATGGGCTACTTATGTTGCGTATGTTTCCACAAGAGGAAGGAGCACAGGAGCTATTAATTTTAACATCTCCAGCTGCGCAAGTGCTGCTATGGAGTAGCAGGAAATGAACCAAAAGGGCTGCAAATCCTGCTGCATACAAGGGCCTAATCACTTTATCCATGAAAAAAAAAAAAAAAAAACAAAAATGAGACTGAAGTAGTGTGGTTGCAGTTTTTGTATGCCTTTCTTAATTACCACCACCTAATATGTCTGGTTGGAGTAGGGAAGCATCAACTGCACTTCTGCAAAGATAGTGCAACTTAAACCTGAGAGAGAGAGAGAGAGAGAGAGAGAGGGGGGGGGGGTTTGGAGTGCGGCGGGCGCTTGAGTTTATTTACAAGAAGATAGTGCAATAAATAGTGCAGGTGGGTACAATGTTGTGCAATTTTAGGATGCGGCAAGTGTAGTATTATACTATTTTGTGCAGGATACCTAATATGGGCTACCAAATGCGCCATACGTAGAGTACTATCTATGATCGGTGGTAAAGATATTGAAGAAGCCTATTCTGGAGTTGAAAGTTTCACTGCAGTTCTGCAAAAGTTGCTTTTGAATCATCCATTAAATTCTACTCCATTTTGGCTATAGATTTTTTTCTTTTTTTTTACATTGAAAATCTTATCCAATTGTCCGTGACCAACTTTTCTGTCATATATTTATGATAGTACTTGCGACGCGTAAAATAACTTTTTTACTATTAAAATGCATAGGAAGTTTCATATGCAGTTCTGCAAAGGATTTTTTTACTTTAATTTTTTTGTGAACGCTTTGTGATCAGTTTGGGATGCGTAAATTTAACATTTTACCTAAACCAGTGTATCATTTACCATAAAACTCATCCGTCCAGGAAAATTAGGCCACTCTATACAGCATTCCACAGTATTTTTATCTAAATTTCATAGTACTACTGTTGATCATCAACTCTAGAGTCCGGTATAGGACTAAAAAGGATGAGAGTTGTTATAGAAATGGTGATGTATTGTATAGGGTTGTTGTTGTTGTTGATGATAATGATGACCATAGTTGTGGCAGATATAGGATTAGGAGCAGCCCGAAAAGAGTGTTCGGAATCAAGGTACTGTACAGAAAATGGCCCTCCTATCAAATTCCCTTTCCGACTCAAACACAGACACCCTGACTCCTGTGGCTATCCGGGCTTCTCTGTATCCTGCATCTACCAATCACACTGCACTTGAGCTTTCAATTGATTCAATTCGCATTAACTTCTTAATAAGAAAAATAGATTACAAATCACAGGCACTTCATATTTATGACCCAAATCATTGCTAGAAAAGCTGTTTTCAAACCATCCATCAATTCCTCATTTCCAACTTATTAGTCGGTACGCATACAACTATACCCTATTCAATTGCTCTTCATTACTTGAATTAACATACAGCCAACAGTCTCCTGCTCCGGTGACTCAAGGTATCGGATTTATTTAGTTGATTCTGGTTATTATATCAATTACCACCGTTTCTTTTTGTCTTGTACCAAGCTGTACGACTTACCAGGCTACTTAGATGAAAAGTCCAGCCAATTAGTGAATGATATTCAGTTGAAATGGTCTAAACCAAAATGTGGAGCTTGTGAAGCAAAAGGCCAGACATGTAATTTCAAGAACAATAACACTCAACATGAAACTGCATGTTTTGGAAAAGGTACGCAATAGTTTCTATATCAAAATCCACCATAGTTTCTTATTTCATTGGATGCAAAATCATCAAAGATATCTCAAAAATAGATTTTACAACTTAAAAAACAATCATTTATATTTGACGAACTTATTTATATACTAATTTCGATGTGCATTAATTGAAAGCTTGTTGAGTAATTGATTCTCTCTTACAGGTGTATTAATAAAAGCAGTGTTTGCTGGTGAGTTTATTGATTGTAATTAGTAATTAATTAAGAAATGGCACAGTTCTTGACTTGGAATATTTTTTATTGATCAGGTGGTACCGTAGGTATCTCTGTCCTTGTACCAGCGATCATAGCATTCGTCTATCGTGTCTACCGAAAAGATAAAAATGATAGAGAAAGCCGAATGAAGATTGAAAAGTTTTTGGAGGATTACAGAGCCTTTAAGCCCTTCAGATATTCATATGCTGATGTTAAGAAGATTACAAACCAATTCAAGGACAAGCTTAGTGAAGGAGCCCATGGAACAGTGTTCAAAGGAAAGCTTTCAAATGACATCCTTGTTGCTGTGAAGATCCTAAACAACTCCAAAGGAAAGGGAGAAGATTTTGTCAATGAAGTGAGCACCATTGGCCGAATTCACCATGTCAATGTGGTTCGCTTGGTTGGATTTTGTGCTGATGGGTTTAGAAGAACTCTTGTTTATGAGTTCTTACCAAATGACACACTACAAAAGTACATTGCCTCCATAGATCAAGGCAAAAATGTTCTCTTAACTGGGAGACCATGCAAGATATTACAGTGGGCATAGCTAAGGGGATCGAATATCTCCACCAGGGCTGCGATCAGAGAATCCTCCATTTCGATATCAAGGCTAATAATGTCTTACTTGATAATAACTTTACACCAAAGATTTCTGATTTTGGTCTGGAAAAGTTGTGTTCCAAGGATCAAAGCTTGGTATCAATGACTCTAGAGGGACCTTGGGGTACACAGCCCCTGAAGTTTTTTCTAGGAACTTTGGGCATGTTTCTTATAAGTCCGATGTTTATAGTTTCGGAATGTTGTTGCTTGAAATGGTTGGTGGGAGAAAAAATGTAGATGAGACTGTGGAGAATGTTGACCAAATTTACTATCCAGAATGGATATACAATCTGCTGGAAGAAGGAGAAGACTTGAGGATCCATATTGATGATGAAGGAGATGCCAAGGTTGCAAAGAAAATTGCAATTGTGGGACTCTGGTGCATTCAATGGCATCCCGGAGATCGTCCTTCCATGAAGACTGTGGTTCAAATGTTGGAAGGTGTAGATAAATTAACCATGCCTCGTAATCCTTTTGCCTCTACGGGTACAAAAATGATGAATACACATATGCCAAAAGCAACAACGAATATGAAGCAAGAGTTGGAAATGATACATGAGTAATTATTCTGTATAATTGGTAATTTATTTTGTCTAAAGAGTCGATACAGAGTTAGCTCTAGCTACTGTCATAGTGTCAATGTTGATTGGAATAAACTAGGTAATGTAATGGAATTTGGTTTTTGGTTATATTAATTTACGGGCATTTCTTATAGCTAAACAAGAAAAGGCAGTTGATACAGAGTCAGCTCTAGCTTAATTTACACGCATTCCTTATAGCTAAACAAGAAAAGGTAGTTATATGCTTGTAGTAAATTAAGATTGAACCTCTTTAGTAGTAGACAACGTGAGCGCCATTTAGTTTTCATGGCAAATTTACATTATGAATAGGAAATGCTCAATCCGAATTATAAAAACTTAAATAAATAAATAAAAACTAAAAAGGCAGAATTTTCTGGATTTTGTGGTCATGAGCAACCAGTTTACAATAAAAAATAAATGGTGTCACAGATGACTTCTTTAACGTGCAAGACGTCAATAAAAATTGAAAAACAAAGCTGAGACGAACAATAGAAAATTGCTGTATAACATGAATGGTAGCGCTACATAAAGAGCTCTCAGGAAAAAAAAGAGCAAAAAGAACACTTTGCATAAAGCAGCAACGTGGCAAAGCCTGTGTCTTAGTATACAAACACACAAACACATGAAGAGCTAGCTATACTTCAAATATCAATTTGCAAGTCCTACCAAAAACCTGCATTTTGGAAAAAAAGTGAATCTCTACTCATATAAACTTGCTCGGAAATTTTAATTCTTAGAATTTTAATGTGTTACTTTCCTTAATGTATTGATTTTAATGTTTTAGTTGAATTAATAATGATGAATACATAGCCCAGCAGAAATTCCCACAAGCATTATTGTGAAACTGGATTAATAGCAACCTGACAGGAAAGGATATACAAGGTCCATTCAAATTTGTTTCATACCAATAGTATAAACTCTGGATTTGCAGCAAGTCTCACACACGTAATCAAATTTAAAAGGTTAAATTACATAAAAACTCCTTGTAGTTTATAGTTTTATCATATACACCCTACTTGTTTTTTTAAAAAAACTATTACGCACAATTGCCTTTATGTTTTAGTTTCATTGCACATCTCCCCTTATGTCAGTCAAACTGTAAAGATTATGTATCAACGAGTGTTAATCTTTTTCTGATGACAAATATACCTTGTCCTTTCTTTATAAATCCGTGTACCAACTGCAAAAATTTTTATCTTCCAGCATCAACAGCTTTCTTTTAGTTGTCATTTAGTTATTGAAATAGAGTTCATGATGTAAGGGGAAGTTTGTGTAATTATTAAAAACAATGGGGTATACGTGGAGAAAATTGCGAACTGCAAGTTATGTTTATGTAATTTATTCCAATTTAAAATGAAATACATTAACTATGTAAAAAGAGTCTAACTTTGAAACTGCAGCAACAACATCAGGATACTTTTGTGGGATTTCGTTCACCCTTTCGACTATATATTTCAACGGTACCATTCTCTAAGTTGTGTATCTGTATGGAACAAATCAAGTTGTTATAGCACACAACATATTTACCTGCATGACAAAAATTACAAGCCGTAAAATTCACTTTGATAATATAAATTACCCGGGCACGTATTTCATCATACTTGTATTAATTATCTGTTATGTATTTCATCATAATTGTAATTTAAACTTGCATTTTATTGTTACCTTAACTAATAAGTGAAATGTTTTATAAGAATAATAAAACGTGCACTATCTAATTTATCAATATATCTATAAAAAATATATATATTATTATCTGATTTGTTTATATTTAATAACATTTATTTTTTAAATGTTCACTTATCTATTTTAAAATTATATTAACATATTAAATAATCAAATAATAACGTTACTATATATTTTTAATAAATATATTAATAGACCAATGTATGTAGAATTACTCATTTTGTAAACCAGATATTCCATCGTGCTAGCATAGCATGGATTGTGATAAATGGCATTTTTTTTTTTTTTCACAATAAGACCCAGTCTCCCAACTTAAACAAATTAAAACAACAAAAAATAAACAAAATAATGAGCGATTGGGGGCACATACAATTTGATGGAAATTAAATTTTGCCCAAAAAAAAAATTATTAATTATGAATTGTTTTCTTAAACTTGAGCTGCTCTCTAAGCTCGAATTTTCTTTAGAGCTTCCATAAACTTCCACAAGCACCTCAACAATGGAACCATCCCCAAATTCCTAGCTCCATGCCCCAGTCAGGAGGGGCAGGGATGATGCGCTTGTCACCCACAAATGAATGATTGCCACGTCAATTAACAAAAATAAAAATCTAGATCTTGTTCAATTTCATTTGGCGTTAGTTTCTTTCCTTTTATCAAAAGGCTAAAGATAAATAAAAATCAGAAAAAGAAAAACCCTTTGAATAGTCATGCCATAGTTCTCCTAAATTCTCCTTTGCCGTTATTTTTTTTTGTTTTTTGGATTTCTTTACTTTTTTGACCTTTTGATTTTTTGGTAAAATTGGGCTTTCTTCAATATGGTTGGCTCTTGAGAACACGAAACAGGGCTTTAAGCCGAATCCTCATTCTAGAGGTTCACCCAAACTGGGGTCTGGCCCTATTACACAAAGAGCATGACCGAATTTTACTTTTTGAATCCCAAAATCATCAATGACAAAGCTAAGCAAGCTTTCGGCAAAAAAGAAAAAAAAAAAATATATATATATATATATACACACACACATATATACACACACTAAATAAGCAAATAACAGGCATAAGGGTTTAAACACGGTAGACTAGTAATGAAACTTTAATCTACACAATAAATAAATAAGAAAGTTGAAGTTTTAGAACCCAACATTAATTATTTTTTATTAGTCTTCACGAGTACATATATAGATATATATATATATATATATATATGTATATATGTGTAGAATATTAAAGCCTCAACAACAGCCAGCCATTGAGCCAAATTGAAGACAATAAACACTAGCTAGTAGATCATGGAGCACACGATCATGTGGCATGATACATAACATAGATATATATAAAATAACGTTGGATTTATTAGTCTCTGATCATGTGGATCAGGCAGCCACTTGTTTGATGATCTGAGTGGTGGAGGAGGAGGATGAGCATGGTGGATCGCAGTAGTCCTTAATATCAAGGCACTGACACTGCGGTGGGATGCTGAGATTGCATATGCACCATTGACAGTTCTTGCACCGCTTGTCGCCGATAAAGACGTCAGTGCATCTGCACTGCGGTGGTATGCTCTTCGTGCAGATGCACTTATCGCAGCACGCTGGAATATCTGGTCTTTTGTAACCATCCACTGGTTATACCCAACAAAATATATGTATATATATATATAATAAGTAAATTAATCTATCTTGGTAGATATTTCTGATATAATAGAAGGATATGTATATATATATATATATATATGAGTTTATCATACCAGATTTTTGATTGTTGGAAGTGAGGAGCTTGAAGAAATCCAACCTATCAGCTTTTGCAGACACAGCCAGTCCTGTAAGGACCAGCAGTGCTGCCTGCAAGACAGCAATTTTCTTCAAGGCCGCCATTTCTGAAGATCAATTTTATGTTTTTTTCTTTTTATTTTTTGAGTGGGTGTAAGATTATTGAGAACTGGTTAGGGACATTTATATACACACCGCAAGAAACAGCACCAAAAGAGATGAAGGTTACAGTTAAATTAAAATGATATGTATAACTCGTACATATTTTTTGGCTTTTTGACTAGATACATTTCCCAATGACATCAAGTTTTTTTTATTATTTATTTTTATTTATCACAACAATTATGTAGTGATGTTTACCAATAGGCCTACGACAGCCATAGACATATCTATAATTACTTGGTTTTTGTTTAAAATTAAAGCATGAGTCAGTCGAGTTGTCAATTCGTTGGTGGTACGATTAATATATTTGAAAATATAATATATATATTGTATATATAATCGATGTTGATAAACGACATTTTTTCAATGCAAATTGATCATCTCTCTGCCAGTGTGTCACTAAATCGAATGTCAAAATCAAAATTCTGGGTATCAGTTACAGAGGTAGGGGATGAATCAGCCATGATAGCAAAGGAAGAAAGAATCGTTTAAAAAAAAAAAAAAAAAAAAACTCTTTAGCGCAAGAGCTCTGATACCATGAAAGAAAACAGAGATGAACAGAGTGTAGAAAATGGAAAGCTTACTTACATTCATGAAAAGGAGTCTTTAAATACACGTTACAGTACAAGAGAGTTTGTTAAAGATAAGCAACTAGTAACTTAAAAACCTATATACACGTTTGATATTAAAAATACAAACAAAATAAATAGATAAAATTACAAAACAGAGGCTGCTTTATATCTATCTCTATTAGTAACCACCTCATTTATACAAAATAGATTAATATTTAACGTTTTGCTCTTTATTCCTTTTTCTTTCTAATATTTGTCGTTTTATTAAATAATTAACCAAAGCATATTTTCACATTTTGTTCATGTATTAAGGCATGGCTTTAATGAAAATTTGAATCTTTTTTACATATTCGATTCACTTCTATTAATTGATTGGGCTTTGGCCTTATAATGACCTTGATCAATTTTATTTCAACATTATGTTTTTTCTTATATATAATTGGATGGGCGGTTTAACTTATATATAAAAAAGACTATTTATTACTAGAGCATTATTTGTATCCATATATCATATGTCATATAGTAGTTCAATTTGATAATTATCAAACAGTGTTTTAAAGGCACTAAAGGACAGAACTTAAGTGCGCTTAAGCATGAGATGTGAAAAAAAAGCCTTGCAGGTGATCAATGATGTTTTAATCTTCAAAAGTCAGGCCTAAGCACGAAAACGCGTGAGCCTCTTCCAAATATATATATATATATATATATTAATTTTTTTAAAAGTTAATTTAGTTTTGTTTTAAAGAAAGAAGAGTTAAAAAAATATGAAAAGCTTTGGTGTTCAAGTTGAAATAAAAAAGTCCAACAAAATGATTTTGTTTACTAGAACATTGAAGATGAGTTAGATGAAAAATATAATGAATTAGATTTAAATAAAGAATACGACAAGAGATAAATTATAATAATATTTAAATTATTTAATTATAAATTATTAAGAGATTTGCTTTTTATTGAAAGTTTAAAAATTATGAAATTTTTCTAAATTTATCATAATTCATTTTACGTACATTTATTTTAATTGTATGCACCAGGTGATATAAACTTGTATAGATTTTAACTTTTAAAGTATTTATTTATTTTTACCTCTTCTTAAAACTTTTACTTTTATTTTATATAGAACAAAACGTAATTTTCATTTGTTTGAATTATTTGATGTAAGTTATTTTTTGCAATTTCACTATTATATTTATTTACAAAACTATGTAAACTTCTGTTTTTTGGATGAGCTCGTTTATCAAGGCAGAGAACGACATATTTGTTTGCCAAACTATGTAAACTTTTTCAAATATCTAATAAATATCATCAAATTAATCATAATAGCGAAATATGTCATTTTGAATAAAATTATAAATGCTCTAAAAACATAAATAATACAACTAAATCAAACTAAAAGCATAACTCATAGGAAATATATTAAAAAATATTGAATTGATATATTATATTATATGTAATCCCAAATGTAAATATTTTTTTCAGAATACATAAAATAAGGTCTTAGATTTTAGTCTAATCTATTTTGGGCATCTTATCAAACTAGTCCAATATATTCATTTTTTTCAAACTAATATAATATATTCATTTTTATTTTTTTTAAAAACTTTCTACCGATTCTAACTGTTCTTGATCACTTTCCATATCCATCCACAACTATCTCTATTTATTCTCCCCTTTTGCAAAAGGCATTACTTATTATAAAATAAGAGGGATTCTCATATATCATGAGAATTCATAGAATCTTTATATAATCCTTAATTGATGGTCATCTATGCTTAGTCTTCTCTAACACTTCTATTATTTTATTTACTTCTTCATGAGTTTGATCCAAATTTCTTTTAATACTTAATTTCATATACAATTAAACAATCATAAAATCTTCATTAAATTAAACAAACAATATACCTTTATTTATTCGTCTCATCTTTCAGCATCAACAACTTTCTTTTAGTTGTCATTTAGTTATTGAAATAGAATTCATGATGTAAGGGGAAGTTTGTGTAATTATTAAAATCAAAGGGGTATACGTGGAGAAAATTGCGAACTGCAAGTTATGTTTATGTAATTTAGTCCAATTTAAAATGAAATACATTAACTATGAAAAAAGAGTCTAACCTTGAAACTGCAGCAACAACATCAGGATACTTTGTGGTATTTCGTTCACCCTTTCGGCTATATATTTCAACGGTACAATTCTCTAAGTTATGTATCTGTATGGAACAAAACAAGTTGTTATGGCACACAACATATTTACCTGCATGACAAAAATTACAAGCCATAAAATTCACCTCACTAATATTAATTATCTGACCACGTAGTCCATCGTATTTGTATTAATTACGTGATCAGGTATTCCATCATAGTTGTAATTTAAATTTAATTTTATTGTTAGCTTAGCTAAAAGATAAAATGTTTTATAAGAAATACAACAGAAACTATCTAATCTATCAATACTATCTAGAGTAGTTCCTTTTATAATGCAAAAATAACTATATACAATTTCAAAAATATTTAAATTACCAAAACACTCCATTCAGTTTCTCAATTTTTTATTTTTATTTTTAATTTTTTAATCTTCTTCTTCTCTTAGGCAAGCATCTACCCGTTATCCTTAAAAATATAAAATCAAGCATTCACCTTACCGATGTTGGAGGACCATTGACAATCTGCTGGTGATGGCCATGGGATCTCTAGCAAAATTCCGATGATTCTCCAGTGCCAGTTTTTTTTTTTTTTTTTTTTTTTTTTTAATTAAAGTTTTGCTATTGTTTTATTTTATTTACTATTATTAAAGTGTGCTTCCCTCTTTCACTTACTTAGACTTCGCCCCCATTTAGATAAATAATTTTTTCTTTGTAGATATAAATAAATCGAAATAATATTTCATGATTATGTGAGATGGGTTTTTGAGCTTTTATAGAGATATATAATGAGTGTTCGATTCTCATTTTCAAAGAGAGAGAGATAGAGAGGGAGAGAGAGAGAGAGAGAGAGAGGTGGGTGGTGGTGAATGTGAAAATGTGAATTAGAGCAACACTTCAATCAATCGAAAGCAATCGGCTTTCACTGGTGACCTTCACACCAGTAGGCACAGCCATTGCCGGCCAGAGTTCATTTAAGTCAAAATTGAAAACTTTAAATTTCATAATATATATATATATATATATATATAAGAGAAAAATTAGGTATCAACGGCATCGAAAAATTGCCAGTAACTTATTGGAGGTCTGGTAGCAGCCTGTACCAGATTGGCGTTCCTCTGGTGCATCGTTGTGTTTGGAGAAGAAGACATTAAAAATAAATTAAAAGTTAAGACTTTTTGAAAGCCAAAATAAGAAAAAGAAATTAACAAGGGTATTGTTGTAATATAAATTTTCAGGGACTGCATAGAGTTTATTTTGCATTGTAAGTAGAATTTCTCTACTATCTAATTTACAAAAGAATATATTTGTTATGACCTGATTTACAAAAGAAATCCTCCCACAGACATACTTAGTTAAATGCATTACCCCTTGATTGTTATCCATTTTTATAATGCCAATAATCAGCATTGACATTAGTATGTCTATGTTACTTACAATAATATATATATATATATATATTCCATCTTATACATCAGCAGGTCAGCAAAATTTGGCACATCAATCAAACTATATATTGTAATATTTAGATGAATTGCTGAGAAAAACATGAAACCAATATTCCTCAATCACTTAATTTGATACCAAACAAAACAACCAAGAAGCGGCCAGAATTTTAACGTACAACTTGAAAGACACATAAATTTCATCAGATTCAGCAAATAAGGGCCTTAATTTTTCCTCATCTTAAATGTGAAGAGGGCAACTAGCCTTTAAAGCAAAAATCCCTTGTGGTCAGTTGAGGGATCCTGCTTCAGTACCATTTGCCGTTTGATTTTTGCAATCATCATCAATAGCCTATACATATAGCCTATACATAATGCCCTTCTCCTAACGCGAAGTGAAAAATCTTCCTTATTTGTGGGAGTTGTACTCCATTCTCTCAGTGGTTAAAGACAAATGACAGCATCAAAAGAATGAATATAAAAGCAAATAATATTAGAGACATAATTTTCTTCGCTACTATAAAGTAAAATTGTGACCAAGAACATTTCCCGCCACTTCTACCTGGATGTGAAACCAATTAATAATCATTTCAGATTTAACCCCTGAGTTTGTGAGCTTCTACTAGTTTCGCAGTTAAAAAAAAAAAAAAAAAAAAAAAAAGGAAAAAATGTCTTTTGTATTTGGTTTTAATAAAAATGAAGAGGAATCGCAAATCAAAGGAGAAAACCAGATCAGTCTTCCAAGGTACTTCTTTCTTCTTCCCCCACCATTAAACCCTTAAGCTAATCCATCCCCTGTTTGTTTCCCGAGAAAGTCAATAGCAGAAAAGAAATAAATTCTGAGTTATTTGATTTTCATGAATTGTCTTTTTGCCTCGGATTTCTGTTCTTCGCGCTCCAGGTTTGGTTCAGCATTATGAACACATTTTGATTTCGAAGGAACTCAGCTCCAATTTTCTATGGTCTGTGATTTGTATTTCGATTTTCTCTGCATTTGATAATTTACAATCAATTTCATCAATTTCTTTAATTAACTTTTACAAAACCTCTCTCTATCTCTCTCTCTCTTTTTTTTTTTTTTTTTAATTCTTTGTATGATGTTATTCTTGTTCAAGAATTAGCATTTGTTTAGTTATGAATCTCTAATATTCTTATTCATAAACCCAAATAAAAAAAAAAAAGCAAAGAAAAGAAAGTTAAATTTATTTTATTGAATGCCTATTTTGGAAAAAGAGGAATATGGCTTTTATTTATGTTATGCAGGTTCACAATCAGTAAAGTGAACTAGGTGCAATACTCTGCTTCTTTTTTCTTTTTAATTTTCTTTATTGGTCATTGATTTTACATATGAAATAGTATGTTCTTTGCTTTTGGATATATAACATAGATATATGGTGACAAACAGGGGCATGTTCTAAATTTATATTAGAGAGATGGCGGTGTACAGAGAAGAAACCAAAAAATAACTGAAGAAGCTCCAGCTTTATTGATCATTATCTGAATTCTTGATTCACATTTGCTAATTTGTACACTATACTATTGTAATTAAAAGTTCCTTGGCGCAGCAAAGCATTTTGAAAGACTTCCTGTCCCACTTGGGTCAAAGCAGTTGTAGTAGGCTTATAGCTGCTGCCTAAGTGATTCACAAATTTTCATATGCTGAACAATTTATTTGAAGCAATTTACAAATGGCACTATCTAATAGAGATGCTGATTTTGATGTTTCTCTCGCACTTGTTCAATTTTTTCTCATCCTTGAGATGAATTTAGTTGACACTTATACTATGCTTATTATTAATTTTTGTTGGCCTTTTTTTTTTGGCTCGAACAATTTGTACTGATTTACATTTTGTTTGCTGAGTAAATTAGGCAGATGGTTATCGCAACATTGACATCGTGGATTTTATAGTTAATACTATAGTGGACCAGTTTAAAGTATCTTCTAGCTCAATGAGAGATTTAGAAATCTGAAAATTAAGAATAACTTCATACTTTTGCACGTAGAAATAAACAGTATATTTCTTGATGCTATTGGAACAATCCAATTCAATCTAAATGGGGGGATCTATCATAGGAAGCACAAAAGTTGGTTTTTTGGGGGTATTTTCAATTATGATCTTTTTGGATTCTGGCAACTATCATGTAATAATGAGACTTCCCGCTTTCAGCTGACTGATATGTAAAACATGTACAAGAAGGCCATAAGTACATGTTTGAAAGGCAGGCTTCATAATTGTAAGACTACGATTTTAATATGTTTATGGAGTGGTCTATTTCTCAATTCCTTACAGGTATGGTCTGCACCAAATTATTGTTTGAGTGCCGGGGATGGTGCTTCCATATTGTGCTTCGACGAGGATATGGTATAAGCTTTTTGCATGATATCCTTTAATATTTGCTCTTATCTTGCAAAAAATTACCACAAATTGTAGTAATATACGGTGCAGAATGAATTGTAAAAGTATACCCAATTTTACCACAATTTGTCCATCATAGTCTGTAGTTCTGAGGGTTGTCATATATTAGTGTGTTTTTCTCTTATGCCTGTCAAAACTTATGTGCATGTGCAGTCCAAAAGACTGGCTTTTACCGTAACACTAAAAGCAGTATTTTATTTGCTCTACTATATTTTTGCTGTAAAAGTAAGCCACACTTTTTGATCTTATATGCAGAGGTCAGAGGTCACTGCTGGAATCACTCCAAAAACTGGTTAATTCACTTTCTTCGTCAACTGTGGGGTACAAGTTTTGTATTATTATAATTATTATTATTTATTATTTTTTTTGCTCTGAAATTATTATATAGTAATAAATAATTATTATTTATATACATTGACACTTTCACGTTTCCTTCCCCCCCCCCCCCCCCCCCCCCCTCCCTTTTTGGTGAATCACTTTATGTTTCCAACTTGTTATGGTTATTTTCTTTTATATTTTTCCTTTTCTGTTTCTTTGTTGGAAACGACTGGAGTTCCCTTTTGTATATGTACTTTTTGTTTTCTATTTTCTATAGTAATTATTATTTTTGACATTACATTTTTCTTCTTCTTGTTCATTTCTTTTTATCTAATTGTAGGTCTCCTCATATATGCTTTTTGTTGGAACGTTCTTGAATCTTATTAGCAGGTAAGCAGGGCAGATGCAGCAGCAATGGCAATAAACACAACTGAACTTTTTAGCAAGAGTGTAGCAATTGAATCTCAGCTGTGCAGGAATTTGTTTATATCATTTTTCTAGTATCAGGACTTTGACAAATGGATATTGGCTTAGACCCTTATTCATTTATTTATATTTGAATGTAATATACATACATATATATATATATATATATATATATATATGTACAAGGCTACTATTAGAGACATAATTACCAAAAATAAAAAAATATTCTAATAAAATTAAAAAAAAAATGATATTTGTCATTAGTAGTGACTGTCACCATCTTATATGGCAGTGGATGTCAGGACCCGTCCAGAATTCCTTCCCCGGAACCCTAGACAAGCCCTGATCCCAGGGAAATACCACCGAACCTTCCAACGGAAAATCCGGCAGCACCTCCCCTAAGGGTAAGACTAACCAAAAAATTACTTGCACTGAAAACACACTTCTATGTTCATCTCCTTATTCCTCCCACAATACTACAAATTGATTCCACAAATTTACAGCACTCCAAATAACAACAGCAGCAACCCAGTGCATAAATAACAGTATACAGAGCATTATACAGATAAATGTGGAATTTATACAATGACAGATAAGAAGCAATACAGGATAGAGTGGAAAAAAGGAAGAAATACTTCTTGAACCTTCGACAACGAACTGAGACGTTGGGCTCGCCTCGGACAATCAACGTCTCCAACCTGGACCTAGGGGAACGGAGTTTAAGAGTGTGAGATGCTAATCATCTCAGTGAGTGATCCTATCTACTGTACACCTTTAATATTAATAATATACCAAATAAAAGGATTTAATTAATCAATACCGAACAATTAAATAAATAAATAAATAAACATTTGAAGTAGTACTTTCTCTCAAAACCCTCACTATTCACTCTGTTGGAAATGTTCCCCTTTTAAAACATTTTCACAAAACCCGATATTCGTACCTCCCGAAAACCAAGGGATCAAACCATTTGATAAATAATAAATAAATAAATACCCCAATATGTAACTAAAATGTAATAAATTATAATAAATAATTTTTTGAACACCTTTGGGGTTTGAAACTTTATCTCAAAATTACACTTGAAGCACCACACCATATACCAGTGATGCCCTCCGATACCCAGCGTCTCGAGCACCGACTGGCGGGGAGATTAAAGAGAGAAACTTGCAAACGGCACTTCGGCGTCCCGACAGTACCGCTGCTGAAACCGTCATCCCGGCCAAGGGAGGGGCGGCTGTGGCCAATATCAAACTTGCCTGCCCATGGTCCAATGGCAACCACGGGAGACATAATACTTGCGCGCTAAACCACATAATACTTGCGCGCTACCACGTGTCCATACACCAGAACACCAATACTGTATGAGTGCATCTAAAACAATTATTATTAACCAACCGTACCGTTTTCCAAAATTACCGTGGGAAATATATCAAAATTTCACACTTACCATCCCACATATTTTTATTTAACAACCGGTACGAAAACATCGATAACAAATAAACCATAATTTTCTCGTAATACGAGGTTCAACAGATAAAATACCGTGGGCATAATTATAAAATTAAACCACCAATTTAACAAATATTTTCATAAAATATTTAAACCAATTATGCCCAAAATAATACTTAAAACCACGTACGACTATTACCGAAATATACTTTGCTCATGCATGATAAATAAATTAAATCACAATAAAACCATAACTAAATTGTACCGCATGAGCATAATTTAAATACCAATTAAACATAATTAATTGCCCAAAAATGATATAAAATCCAGACACAATTAATTACTGAAAATACTTACTCATGTGTAACAAATACCATTTAATCACAATAAAATAATAATCGGAAATTTCTTAATGACCCCCAAATTTCCGTTTAGCACCAATGGGTAAATATATATAAAATAATCTTTTTCCCGATTATATTTAAAATACGCCACATGAGCACAAATTACAGATATCGATTCAACACCAAATAAATATAATTAATTGCCCAAAATAGATTTCAAGGTGGGTCACTCACCTGGAGCACGCAATTAAACCATGATCCACCATGGGATCAATTCCATGACTCACCCGTGCTCCTAGAACAAAATTCACACACAATCAAATAAATTAATATTTTAATTGGGTAATAATACCCGGTACCCAGGGGGGTCAAACACAAACGTTATCCAAGATAGTCGAATAATATACCAAATCGAAGCTTAAGCGACGAGGATTACAAATCCGGTCTCCATCGATCTCAATTCCGCCGGAGGTGGCCGGAATTTGGCCGGAAAGCTTCGGCCGGTTTTGATCCCTTCGTATCTTGCAAATCGACGGGAGTTGAGTTGATTGGAGCTCAGAATCGGAATTAGAGGGTCCAAATTAGTGGGAAAGGACCGGTTGCACGACCGGTGGCTGCCGGAAAATGGGCAAACCAGCGACACATCGACCGCCGGCGTTGGAGGCCGATCCCGGCGCGTCCGCTGGCCATTCGGCCGGAGATTTGGCCGCCGGTGTCGCCCAGCTGCGGGCTTTCACGTCGGCCAGCGCGTGAGTGGTTCCGGTGGTCGAAAAATGTGCAGCAGGGAGAGAGAGAGAGAGAGACGGGCGGTGGGAAGGAAGAAAGAAAGAAAGAAAGAAGAAGAAGAAGAAGGATCGGGCCCCCTGGCCCTTTTTTCCCACGTGGGGGAAAAGAAAAGAAAAAGAAAAAGAAAAAGGAAAATAAAATAAAATAAAAATAATTAAATAATTAAATAATTAAATAATTAAATAATAATAAAAACAATATTATATAAAATAATAATAAAATAATATGATATTAAACACGGTTGACATGTGGCATCTCACCATGGTGACACATGGTCACATTTGTTAAGTCACACGTGGCACATTGTTACACGTTCAAAAATAATATTAAAATAATACGGTGTTTGAAAAACTCTACAGGTCCATAACTTCCAAACCACATGTCCAAATCGAACGTGCCGCTAGTCTACGGACTCATATCAACGAGCACTTCACAACCATGCATGAGTCAACGCTCAACTTTGCATGAATAAAAGTCAACTCTGGCACCCCTTGGACAGTTTGGACCTCAACTTGCTTTGCTCATAACTTTCAAACCGTAGCTCCGTTTTTAACGTGCTACTAGTCTACAAACTCGTGCCAACGTGTACTTTGTAATGGTACCTCAGTCAACCTAGAATTCCAATCGGGTCAAAACGTCAACTTTTGACCCCTTCGGTCAACGGTCAACAGTCAACCTCGGTCAACGTGCGAAAATTCCGACATGGTTCGGGACGGGGTGTTACAGTGGACCTCATGTATATATATATATATAAAAGTAAAAAGAATCTGCTTGGCAGTGAGTCCTATGTATATATAAAAGCCACATAAACATTTGATCCATACGGTAATTAATGATTTTCTTCACTACTAAAAAGTACAATTGTCATCAAGCCACATAAAAATTATATTTGTCACCAATGATGACTGTCTCCACCTTACATGACAATGAATCCCATATATATATATATATAAGTAAAAAGAATCTACTTAGCAATAAATCCCATGTATATATAAAATCTATATAAATATTGGACCAACTGTCATGCAGGGTGATTAAGGATTTTCTTCGCTACTAAAAGTAAAATTGTCACCAAGCCACTTCTATCTGGATGTGAAACCAATTAATAATCATTTATGATTTAACCCATAATTTTGTGAGCTTCTAGTTTGGTTTTATATTTGGTTTAAATAAAAATGAAGAGGAATATCCTCTGTTTGTTTCCCGAGAAAGTCAATAGCAGAAACGAAATAAATTCTGAGTAATTTGACTTTCATGAATTGTCCTTTTGCCACTGATTTTTGTTCTTCGCGCTCTCGGTTTGGTTCAGCATTTTGGACATTTTCATTTCGAAGGAACTCAGCTCCAATTTTCTGTGCTCTGGGATTGGTATTTCGACTTTCTCTGCATTTGACAATTTACAATCAATTTCATCAATTTCTTTCATTAATTTTTACAAAATCTCTCTCTCTTTTTTTTTTTTTTTTTTTTTTTTGGTTTCATTCCCTTCTATGCAGATAAAACTTTACAGTATCTCGATTCTAATTTTTTAATTTTTATTCTTTGTATGATTTTATTCTTGTTCAAGAATCAGCATTTCTTTAGTTATGAATCTCTAATATTCTTATTCATTAAAAAAAGAAAAGAAAAGAAAAGAAAGTTAAATTTATTTTATTGAATGCCTTTTTTGGAAAAAGGCAATATCATGGCTTTTATTTATGTTATACAGGTTCACAATCAGTAAAGTGAACTAGGTGTAATATTCTGCTTATTATTATTGTTATTATTGGTCATTGATTTTACATATGAAATATTAGATTCTTTGCTTTTTGATATATATCATAGATATATCGGGCAAACAGGGGCATGCTCTAAATTTTATATGAGAAGGATGGCAGTGTACAGAGAAGAAACCAAAAGATAATTAAAGAAGCTCCAGCTTTAATGATCATTTTCTGCATTCTTGATTTACATTTGCTATTTTTATACTATATTGTTGTAATAAGATGTTCCTTGGTGCAGTCAAGCATTTTGAACGACTTCAGGTCCCATTTGGATCAAAGAAGTTGTAAGTGCGTAGGTGCTGCCAAAATGATTCACAAATTTTCAATTGCTGAACATTTATTTTGAAGCAATTTAGAAATTTTTCTCTCTTACTTGTTCAATTTTTTCTCATCTTTGAGATGTATTTAGTTGACACTTTTAGTATGGTTATTATTTATATTTTTAAAATATTTTTTGCTTTTTATTTTTTTATATTTTGTGCTTGAACAATTTCAATTGATTGACGTTTTGTTTGCCATGTAAATTAGGCAGATGGTTATCACAATGCTGACATCGTGGATTTTATGGTACTATCGTGGACTAGTTCTAAAATATATTCTTGCTCAATAAGAGATTTAGAAATCTGAAAATTTACAATAATTTTATACTTTTGCTCATAGAAATGAATAGTATATTTCTTGATGCTGTTGGAACAATCCAATTTAATCTAAATGGGGGGATCGCTCATAGGAAACTGTGACAGCTCAGACCATCCGCATGAGATATTGTCCTCTTATTTTTGGGGTCTGGGAAATCCTTTTACAGCCCATCCCTCAAGGTCTCCTTTTGGGGTCCAGCATCCTCACTGGCACACCGATCCGAATCCGGCTATGAGATATTGCCCTATTCTCTTTGGGGTCTGGGGAATCCTCTTACAACCCAGCCCTCAAGGTCTCCATTTGGGGTCCAGCGTCCTCGCTGGCACATCGATCCGAATCCGGTTATGAGATATTGTCCTCTTCTCTTTGGGGTCTGGGGAATCCTCTTACAACCCAGCCCTCAAGGTCTCCCCTTGGGGTCCAGCGTCCTCACTGGCACACCAGGTCTCCCCTTGGAGTCCAGCATCCTCGCTGGCACACCGATCCGAATCCGGCTATGAGATATTGTCCTCTTCTCTTTGGGGTCTGGGGAATCCTCTTACAACTCAGCCCCCAAGGTATTCCCTTCTTACAACCCAACCTTCCTCGCTGGCATACCGATTTGAATCCGGCTCTGATACCATCTGTGATAGCCTAAACCACCCGTATGAGATATTGTCCTCTCTGGACCTAGGGAATCCTCTTAGAATCCAGCTCTCAAGATTTTAAAAGGCCTCTCAAGAGAAAGATATCCACACCCACTTAAAAGGAGTGTTTCGTTCCCCTTTACAACAGATGTGGAACTTCACAAAACACAAAAATTATTTTTTTACTTTTTTATTTTTTTTATTTTTTTATTTTCAATAATGACCTTTTTGATTCTGGTAAATATCATGTAATAATGGGATTTGCAGGTTTCAGATGACTGATATGTAAAACATGTTCTAGAAGGCCCTAAGTACATGTTTGAAAGACAGGCTTCATAACTGTAAGACTACGATTTTAATATGTGTATCGAGTGCTCTAATTCTCAATTTTTTACAGGTGTGGTCTGCACCAAATTATTCTTTTAGTCCTGGGGATGTTGCTTCCATATTGTGCTTCGATGAGGATATGATACAAGCTTTTTGCATGATATCCTTTAATATTTGCTCTTATCTTGCAAAAATTACACAGATTGTATCCATATACTGTGCAGAATTAATTGTAAGAATATACTCAATTTTACAACAAAGTGTAGATTTGGGAATTATATAAATTTAATTTGTAGTACACTATTGCTTGGAGTTGGAGCTTCAAGAGTTTCTTTTGCTGGGCAGTGGTGTCAGGACCCGTCCAGAATTCCTCTCCGGAACCATAGACAAGCCCTGATCACAGGGAAATACCACCGAACCTTCCAACGGAAAATCTGGCAGCACCTCCCTTAAGGGTAGGACTTACCAAAAATTACCTGCACTAAAAACACACTTCTATATTCATCCCCTTATACCTCCCACAAAACTATAAATTGATTCCACAAATTTACAGCATTTCACAACAATAACAGCAACCCAGTGCATAAATAAAACATAGGTGTCCAAATAGTATACAGAGCTTCATGAAGTGCTATTCAATAGAAAATACAACAAAGATGAAACAAATAATACAACTGAAATGAACGAGTATAAAAGTACTTCTCGAAACACGATAGCGGCGGAGAATTGGTTCGCCCCGGAAGAACGTCTACCACCTCTTGCACCTAAGGAAACGGAACTTAAAAACTTGAGATGCTAATCATCTCAATGAGTGACCCTAGCTACTAAACACCTTTAATATTACCAATAATAATATAACAAATAAGTGAAATTAAGTAATACCGGCAAATAATAACAGTTGAAAATAATAATTTCTTTCAAAACTCTCACTAATCACTCCGTTGGAAATGTTCTCTTTTTAAAACATTTTCACAAAACTCGATATTCGTATTTCCTGAAAATCAAGGGATCAAACAATTTAATCAACAATAAATAAATAAATACCCCAAATCTAGTTAAAATGTAATAAATCATAATAAATAATTTTTGAACACTTTTGGGGTTTAAAACTTTATCTGAAAATTACACTTGACACACCACACCATATACCGGTGATGCCCTCCGATACCTAGCGTCCTGAGCACAGACTGGCGGGGAGATTAAAGAGAGAAACTTGCAAACGGCACTTCGGCGTCCCGACAGTACCGCTGCTGAAACCGTCATCCCGGACAAGGAGGGGGGCGGCTGTGTCCAATATCAAACTTGCCTGCCCACGGTCCAATGGCAACCACGGGAGACATAATACTTGCGCGCTAACCATATACATACACCAGAACACCAATACTGTATGAATGCTAGGGATGTCAATGGGGCGGGGCAGGGCCGGTTTTTCAAAATCCCGTCCCCGTCCCCGCAGGGAATTTTACATCCCATCCCCGTGATTTTCCCCGTTTCTTTAGGTGCGGGGCGGGATCAGGGATTTTGCGGGGCGGGGACGGGGCGGGACGGTTTTCCCCATTTTGTTTTTTAATTGATATTTTTTTAAAAAATTTATATAAAACAATTATTTTATGAATAAAATATAAAGAAAATGACTACAATGCAATAAAAATATAATAAAATACATCAAGGAACAAATTTACAATTATAATAAAATACATATTTAAAAAAAAATAAAAAAAATAAGAAAATGATTTTACATAAATAAAATTTTATAAAAAAAATAATAAATAAATATATATATATATATCGGGCCGGGTTCGGGGCGGGGTTATTATTCCCCATCCCCGGCCCGTCCCCGACTCGTTTTTTAGGCATTTGCCCGGAGCCCGCCTCGCATCCTCGAATTTTAGAGGAAAAACCGCCCCGTTAGGGGCGGTGCACCACGGTTTTGGGGATGGGCAGGGCAAATTGACATCCCTAATGAATGCATCTAAAAATAATTATTAAATCAACCGTACCGTTTTTCCAAAATTACCGTGGGAAATATACCAATTTTCACATTTACCATCCCACATATTTTCATTTAACAACCCGGTATGGAAACATTGATAACCAATAAAACAATAATTTTTCTCGTAATACGAGGTTCAACAAATAAAATACCGTGGGCATAATTATAGATTTAAACCACCAATTTAAACAAATATTTTCATAAAATATTTAAACCAATTATGCCCAAAAAATAATACTTAAAACCACGTACGATTATTACTGAAATATACTTTCCTCATGCATAATAATTAAAATTAAATCACGCTAAAATAATAATTAAATCGCACCATATGAGCATAATTCAAATACCAATGAAACACCAATTAAACATAATTAATTGCCCCAAAATATTTTTAAAGGTGGGTC
Organism: Ziziphus jujuba; assembly: GCF_031755915.1. Taxonomy (NCBI): domain Eukaryota; kingdom Viridiplantae; phylum Streptophyta; class Magnoliopsida; order Rosales; family Rhamnaceae; genus Ziziphus; species Ziziphus jujuba. Next base: position 13,297,710 of record NC_083380.1, on the reverse strand, counting down.
ACTCACCTTAAGCGCGTAAATCAGCTAAGATCCTCCGCAGGATCAACTCCACTACTCGTACGCGCACCTAAAATATCCACAGTACACCAACCAAATATATTAATATTTTAATCGGATAACTCCTAAATGGGTACCCGGGGAACGAACACAAACGACAACTAAAAATTACGAATAATATACCGAATCGAAGCTTGAGTGATGAGGATCACGGATTTGGTCTTACTTCCCGGAGATCGGACCCGAGGTGGCCGGAATCTCGCCAGAAAGCTTTCGGGATTCGATTCCTCAATTCTTCCAAACCGTCGCGAATTGGCAGAAAAGGATGCCGGATTTAGATTCAGGGGGTCGGAATCAGTGGACAGGGACCGGCGGTGCAACTGGGTACTCGTCGGAACAGTGACTTCCGGCGAGCTGCCGCGGTCACCGGCAACCGTCGCCGGCGGCGGCGCATGCGGTGGCCGTTGGCTGAGATTTTTGGCGGTTTTGTAGATCAAGGGGAGAGGATTCCAACGGGACCGGCGATGAGGCAAACAGAGGCCGGACGGCGGAGAGATCGGGGTTTGAAGATTTTCGGCGCCTTGCAGGAAAACACTCCGATCCCGATGCGTCGGAGATCCGGTGGCCGTGAAATTTGGTGGGCTGGCCGAAAATGAGGAGGTGGTGAGGGGTGGATGGCGCGTGTGGCCTAAAAATGGCCGGAAAATGGGCAAACGGCAGCGGCCGGCGGTGGAGGGAAAAATTGCCGCCGAACTTCGCCGTCTCGATCCGGGCACGTCCGGCGACCAACGGCCGTGAAATTTCAGGGTTCGGCCGGAAATGGGAAGGCGCTCCCGTCTAGCCGGCATGTGTAGCAAGGGTCGGCCGGAAATTTGGACGATTCCGGCGGCCGGTCGTTTTCTCTCTCTCTCTCCTCTCTCTCTTTCTCTCTCTTCCCCGGTGTTTTTGCCAAATAAAAGCCATTGTGGGTGACACTGTTCATCCACGTGGACCAATAAGGTGATGACAGGTGGCGTTACTGTGCATTTAAGCCAGATATAATAAAATATTACGGTATCCGGCGAACTTCAAACGTCCATAACTTTTTAACCAGATGTCCAATTTAAGCGTGCCGCTAGTCTATGAACTCGTATCGACGAGTACTTTACAACCATACAAGAGTCAAAACAAAATTACACAACAACAAAAAGTCAACTCCCGACACCTTTTGGATAGTTTGCACCTCAACTTGTTTTGCTCATAACTTTCAAACCGTAGCTCCGTTTTTGACGTGCTACTAGTCTACGAACTCGGGGCATCATGCACTTCGCCACGGTACCCTAGTCAACTGGAAACTTCAACTGGAACAAAAAGTCAACTTTTGACCCACTCGGTCAACGGTCAACCTCGATCAACGTGCACGAATTCCGATGTGATTTGGGTCGGGGTGTTACAAGTGGTGGGTGGGGTTTAAAGCCTAAAGGGAATGACAAGACTAACTGTCAGGACCCGTCCAGAATTCCTTCCCCGGAACCTTAGAAAAGCCCTGATCCCAGGGAAACCCTACCGGACCCTCCAATGGAAAATCCGGCAGAATCTCCCCTAAGGGATTTACTTACCACAAATTACCTGCACTGAAAAACACACTTCTAAAAAACATCCCCTTATTCCTCCCACAATACTACAAAATGATTCCACAAATTTCAGCACTTCGAAAGATAACAGCAACTCAGTGCAATAAAGAACAACTACACGTCCAATACAGTATATAGAGCATTATACAACAAATGTGGAATTAATAAAATGACAGATAAGGAAGCAATACAAGACAGAGAGGAAAAAAGGGAAGAAAAACTTCTTGAACCTTCGGCAACGAACTGAGACGTTGGACTCGCCCCGGACAATCAACGTCTCCAACCTGGACCTAGGGGAATGGAATTTAAGAGTGTGAGATGCTAATCATCTCAGTGAGTGACCCTAACTACTGAACACCTTTAATAATAATAATATAAAAATAAAGGAATTTAATTAACCAGTACCGAACAATTAAATAAATAAATAAATAAACAATTGAAGTAATACTTTCTCTCAAAACCCTCACTATTCACTCCGTTGGAAATGTTCCCCTTTTAAAAACATTTTCACAAAACCCGATGTACGTACTCCCCGAAAACCAAGGGACCAAATAATTTAATAAACAACAAATAAATAAATAAATACCCCAAATATAAATAAACTGCAATAAATTATAATAAATAATTTTAGAACACCTTTGGGGTTTAAAACATTATTTGCAATTTACACCGATGCACCACACCATATACCGGTGATGCTCTCCGATACCCAGCGTCCCGAGCACCTACTGGTGGGGGGTTAAAGAGAGAAACCTGCAACGGCACTTCGGCGTCCCAACAGTACCGCTGCTGAAACCATCACCCGGCCAAGGAGGGGGGCGGCTGTGCACAACAATAACCTTGCCTGCCCACGGTCCAATGGCAACTCACGGGTGAAGTAATAACCATGCGCGCTACCACGTGTCCATACACCATACACCAGAACACCAATACTGTATGAGTGCATCTAAAAATAAACATTTATAACCAACCGTACCGTTTTTTTTCCAAAATCACCATGGGAAATACATTAAATTGTCACACTTACCATCCCACTAATTTTTATTTAACAAACCGGTACGAAACATTGATAACCAACAAACCACAATTTTCTCGAAGTACGAAATGCAACCATAAAAATATCGCGGGCATAATTTATAAAATTTAAACAAATATTTTCGTAAAATATTTAACCCAATTATGCCCGGAAAATCAATACTGAAAACCACGTACAAATACTACCGAAATACACTTTGCTCATGCATAACAAATAAATTAAACCAAAATAAAACCATAAATAAACCACACCACATGAGCATAATTTAAATACCAATTTAAATACCAAATAAACATAATTAATTGCCCAAAATAATTTTTGAAGGTGGGTCACTCACCTTGAGCACGCAATTAACCCATGATCCACCACGGGATCAATTCTACGACTCACCGGTGCTCCTAGAACAAAATTCACAGACAGTCAAATAAATTAATATTTTATTCGCGTAAATAATATCCGGTACCCGGGGGGTCAAACACAAACATTAACCAAAATAGGCGAATGATATACCGAATCGAAGCTTGAGCGACGAGGATTACAAATCCGGTCTCCATCGACCCCAATTTCGCCGGAGGTGGCCGGAATTTGGTCGGGAAGCTTCGGCCGATTTTCAACTTGAGGGATCTTTTAAACGGTGGGGATTTTGGGCAATCTAACCCCGGAAATGGACTCAGAGGGGTCGAAAATGGTGGGATAGAGGTATGGGACGGGCTGGGTTGGTCGGAAACGGTGAGAATCGCCGGAAAAATTTCACCTCGCCGCCGCGACTTCGCCGGCCCGATCTGGGCGCGTCCGGCCGCGGCTGGCTGGGAGATTTGGTGGCTGAGGTCGCGAGGTGGTGGGCTTGGACGGTGGCTGGCGCGTGTACTGTATGGGTGGCCGGAAAAGTTAAACACGGGAGAGAGAGAGATGGCCGGTGGGAGAAAAAAAACTGTGCGTGTTTTGTGTTTTGATGCTCGGGGAAGAAGAAGGAAAAAAAAAAAAGAAAAAAAGAAAAAAGAAGGGTGTTTTCCCACGTGGGGAAAAGAAGAAAAAGAAAAAGAAAAAGAAAAGAAAAAGAAAAGAAAAGAAAATAAAATATATAAAAATAATTAAATAATAATATAACAATATTATTATTTAAAATAATAATAAAATAATTTGATTTTAAACATGGTTGACATGTGGCATTTCACCATGGTGACACATGGTCACCTTCATTAAATCACACGTGGCACATCGTTACGCATTTTAAAAATAATATTACAATAATACAGTATTTGAAAAACTTTATAGGTCCATAACTTTCAAACCACATGTCCAAATCGAACGTGCCGCTAGTCTACGGACTCGTACCAACGAGCACTTCACAACCATGCATGAGTCAAAGCTCAACCTTGCATGAATAAAAAGTCAACTCCGGCACCCCTTGGACAGTTTGGACCCCAACTTGTTTTGCTCATAACTTTCAAACCGTAGCTCCGTTTTGAACGTGCTACTAGTCTACGAACTCGTGCCAATGTGTACTCGTAACGGTACCTCAGTCAACCTAGAATTCCAACCGGATCAAAAAGTCAACTTTTGACCCCTTTGGTCAATGGTTAACGGTCAACTTCGGTCAACGTGCGAAAATTCCGACATGGTTCGGGACGGGGTGTTAGACTAACGGTTTCTCCATTTTCTGACAATAGTTATAAATAGTAATATGAGCAACACATTTTCTTTTAAGTTTTTGTTACTTCATGTTTTGGTTGTGTATGACAATGTTGACATATAAAAGGTGACCTATCCTAAAGTTACTATTTGTTCTCTTGTGAAGACTACATATGAATTTTAAATTTTCTTTTCAGGTGGTTCCTGCTCATATATTGCCAAATAGTCACAGCTTGCACAGGTTTGTAGCTTTGAGGTTATCATAATTTGTCCATCATGGCTTGTAGCTTTGAGGGTTATCATAGAGTAATGTGTTTTTCTCTTGTGCCTGTCAAAACTTATGTGCACTGTGCAGTCCAAAAGATTGGCTTTTACCTTAACAGTAAAATTAATATTTTATTTGTCTGTTATATTTTTGCTGTAAAAATAAGTCACACTTTTTGATCTTATATGCAGTGGTGACTGCTAGATTCACTCCCAAAACTGGTTAATTCACTTTCTTCTTCAATTGAGGGGTACAAGTTATGTATTATTATTAGTGTTATTATTATTTATCATCGATGTACATTAAATGACACTTTCATGTTTCCTACTTGTTATAATTACTTTCTTTTATATTTTTCCTTTTCTGTTTCTTTGTTGGATGGAGTTCTCTCTTTATATGAACTTTTTGTTTTGTTTTATAATTTTTTATTTTTTTTGGTTTTCTATTTTCTATAGTTATTATTATTTTCACATTACATTTTCCTTTTTCTCTTTATCTAATTGTAGGTCTGTTTATATTTTCCTTTTTGTTTGAACATTCTTGAATCTTATTGGCACGTATGCAGGGCAGATGCTGCAGCAATGGCAATAACAACAACTGACCTCTTTAGCAATGGAATCTCAGGTGTCCGGGAATTTGTTTCCCATATCAATGTTTTAGTATCATGACTTTGACATATGGATATTAGCTTGGACCCTTTCCCTTATTCATTTCTTTATATTTGAATGTAATATATATATATATATATATATGGCTGCTATTATAGGCAAAGTCGGGTACCATATCGTGGACTACAATCATCTATAGATATCAAATTTACATGATCTGCACGATCTGATCTGATGATTGGGAATGGCTATCACCCATCAAATGGTGGACAACACATATATATATTTATATATATATATATATATATATATATGGGTGGAAGGGTGTGTATGGGGCAGAGATAGACGTCAAAAGTTCATATAACAGCTTCATTTCATATCTGAAGAGCTCGAGCTCTAGAAATCTAAAGCTGTTGGTTTCTTGCGATTGAAACTCTTAGGAATTACTTATCAGAACTCCAGCTACCAGCCTAGTCTAAGATTTGTGAATTACACAGGTTGCAGGAAGAACTGCAGGAATTGGGGGATGACAAAGGATTTTGGAATGGTTCACCCAAAATATGGCTACCATGCAGTGTCTTTTTTTGTGGCAAACTGAAAATATCCAGCTTCTTTGTCAAAAGAATCATACAAACACTGCACAAAGGCAAAAGTTTCACAGGCAAGAATACATCAAGTTTTTCTAATATTAGAACACTATATAAACAATCTTAGAAGTGCAGGTGCAAATGACTATAATGAGCAAATTAAATGTTCAAATACATGCAATAAACATTCAGCAAGTTAAATATATAACACATGCTGGTATTACAATTCTTGCACTCAACATTTATTAGATCACATGACATAGAAATAGCAACAAAAATCTAAAACATGATAGAGAAAATAGATAAAACAGGCCCGCCTCTCGACCAGATTTTAGTTCTTCCTTGATAAGTAGTCCCACCTTTATGATACGACATATCAAATGCGAATATGCAGACATCAACCTCAATTTTGTTCAAGACCACATTTTTTCGAGGTTGAGTGCTGAGTTTCTGCTAAGAAATCTTTGTGTAAGATACATTCTACCCAATGCAACAATTATTTATCAACTACCATTTGGAACAATGTTTTAGTAAAATAATCTTTCATGGAAAAAAATCAATGCATTTGATGTACTTAATTCATTCTTATATATATATATATATATATATAGTATGGTTTAAAAGAGGATGCTAATTTAATACATTATGAGGATGTATATCCTCTAATATATTATGGGATCTCGCAAAATATGTATTCTTAATGTCTTTTTAAGTTAATATTCTCTTGGAACCTGACTATATATATATATATATTAGATTTGACTTAAAAAAAAAAAAAGAAAAGAAAAACCTGGTAGGGTAGAATTTTTTTGATTTTGCGGTCATAAGCAATAATGATCTTACAGATAACTTCTTTAACCTGTAAGATATCAAAAAATATTGAAAAACACACCTGAGACAAACAATAAAAAACTGCTATATGTTCGATATAATATGAATGCTTGCTACATAAAGAGCTCTCAGGGAAAAAAACAAAAGAGCCAAAAGAACACTTCACATAAATCAGCAATGTAGCAGAGCCTGTGTCTTGATATACACACACAAACATATGCAAAGATTACTATACTTCAAATATTATGTTGCACATTCCACGAAACCTGCATTTTGGAAATACTCGAACAAACTTATATGGAAATTCCAATTCTTAGAATTTTAATATTTTACTTTCTCCAGTGTATGATTTTAATGTAATGTTGAATTAATGATGATATATAATAATACAACAAAAATTCCCACAAGCATTGTGAGATTGGATTAATAGCAACCTGATAGAAAAGGATATACAAGGTCCATTCAAATTTGTTTCATACGAATGATATAAACTCTGGCATTATTGCAGTTAACAATTTCCCGCTGAATTACGTAAACACTCCTTGCCGTTTATAGTTTTATCACATACACCCTTTTGTTTTTTGCTCTTTTTTTAAAAAAAAAAAAAAAAACTATTACAAACAATTGCCCTTCTGTTTTAGTTTCATTGAATTGGCAAAATATTTTTATGAAAAATTATAAATAAAAATCTAATTAGAAAACAAAACAAAAAAACATTATTGGTAAATACAAATAAAAAGTACAAAAATATTTACTTTCAAAAATAAACATTTTAAAATTCTGTTTGAAAAATCTAGCATGAAGTGGATAACTAATGCTATAAATAATTTTTTTACCCAAAAAAAAAAATGTTATAAATATTTTAAAAAATGAAGATCATTTCTCTTCGTGGACACTGGACACTAATTTTAACTTTTTAAATGAAAATATATCGATATTAAAGATAATAAGAAGACAACAATAACAGTAATAAATTATTATTATTATCTTTAACGGAGCCTAACATTATCTATTCTAGCTGAACCCAGACACTCACTCTTTCCTCATAGGAGAAACTCATAGGCCCTAAAATAGTAGCCCGAAGTGTCTAACCCATCCATGTGATGAGTTTTCTGATCTTCTACACAATGTTTTACACGGCGGCTGCTACAAGTCACCTAATTTTAAGAAGTGTATTCAATCTAGAATTTAATAGATTTAAAATGAGTTATAATTTTAAATAATTTGATGGATTGTTATGAAATTCTATAGATTTAGTAAAGAGTTTATAAGAATCCAATGAAATCTTTAAGATTAATGCTGGATTTCATATTAATAATTTTCTTCACAATTTCACTATTGAAATCATTTCAAATCCATTAAAATCCATCATTTTTTAAAATCTTTTAAAATTAATGATTTTTTTATTATCATTACATTTTAAAAGAATTTTACAAAATCCTTATTTAATATATTTAGATTTTAATAGATTTTTATAAAATCCATTAAAATCTGATTTGAATATCATTGGACTTGTATGAATTCTTTTAAAATGTAAATCAAATACCTCTAAACTTTTAAATACTTTTGAAATCTCTCAAACTTTAAAGTGAATACATTCTAATTTTAGTTTTATTAGATTATGTTTTTTCTTTTTAAGTTGGGTTGTTCTTTTAAAGATTTTTTTTCTTCCTGGAAGTGATAAAATTGGTTATAATATCGGTAAATTTTGGCAAGGGATTGGAATTTTCTGTTCATTTTTCCGTTCCCAACCCTATCAAAAATGAACACGTCACTTTAAAATTTTTCTCAATTTTTTGCTCGACCCACCGTGTTAAATGTAAAAGATTTTGTTTTCTGTTTTTTTTTTTTTAACTTTTTTATTATTTATTTTCCTCTGCATCTCTTTTCTCTCAGACCTTCATGGCTTTTATGCACTGATCATTTAGACAGCTAGTTTCTTTCGTTTTTTATTTTTTTTATATCTGCTAAGGCAGCTATTAATATTAATGTGAGGGTTTTGTTTCTCTTTAATGTTGTAGGCAGATTAAGTCCTTAAAAAGAAGAAAAATATATACTAAATTGCTTTCCAAGGGACTCCCAAGTCACATTAGTTAACGTACGTCGACCTCGTTGCAAGCTCAAATACAACCACCTACTCTCAAGGTTGGGATAATACCTTGCCACCACTTCAGATTTCTGATCTACCAATTTCCATTTATGATGTAGTACTATCTTACCCATCCTCGTTGGGCCATGTGGTTAATCAATTTTTGAATTTCATAAGAACTGATTGATCTTTTTCAAACACTACCTTTGATAGCTTGGAGGAGGAAGAGGTACACATCAATTTCTCTAACAAACTAATGCTTGTATGTGTAATGTTGGAAGCACTTTAAGACTTTAATATTTTAGAGAGAAACAAAATCCCTCAAATTTAACCTTAATCCCTGACCTAGCCAAAATGAAGGAAATAGAGGAAGTTTTAATGGTTGCCTCAGTGTTAAAAAAAAAAAAATGTATACTGGTTATGGAGTTCTATGAGAAAAGAGGGCTACGCAGTGAGTGACAGAGGTAACAGTAAGAAGAGTTGGAATTTTAAAATTACATGCATTTTTTTCACTGGTAGGATAGGACTGGAGACGAAAAGAACGTATGAATGATCCCGATTGATAAATAATAATTTTGAAATATATTGGCAACAAAGCAACGTTGAACTTTTAGAACCCAACATTAATTAATTTTTATTAATCTTCACACGTGCATTTATTTTTTATATATAGAAAATTAAAGCCTCAACACCAGCCAGCCATTGAGGCAAATTGAAGAAAATAAACACTAGCTAGTAGATCATGGAGCACATGATCATGTAGCATGATACATAACATACATACATATAATAACGGTGGGTTTATTAGTCTCTGATATCATGTGGATCAGGCAGACACTTGTTTGATGACCTGAGTGATGGAGGAGGAGGATGAGCATGGTGGATCGCAGTAGTCCTTGATATTAAGGCACTGACACAGCGGTGGTAAGCTGAAAGTGCATATGCATTTTTTGCAGTTCTCGCACCGCTCGTTGCCGATAAAGATGTCAGTGCATCTGCACTGCGGTGGGTAGCTCTTCGTGCATAAGCAGTTATCACAGCACGCTGGAATATCTGGTCTTTTGTAACCATCCACTGTTTATAACCATTAAAAAAAAATTAATAGGTAAATTAATCTAACTTGGTAAACAATTCTGATTTTATAGAAGAATATATATATATATATATACAGTCCGTCTATGGTGCGGACGGTCCTCATGCGGATGGCAGTATTGGTAACAGTTTTTCATAGTATTGGTGACGATTTTCTAAGAAACAGTCGTTAATACTATAAAAAATCGTCACTAATACTGCGGTCCTCACACGGACCGTCCTCACTATAGAATTTCAGTATATATATATATATGAGTTTAATATTATACCAGATTTTTGACTGTTGGTAGTGAGAAGCTTGAAGAAATCCAACCTATCGGCTTTTGCAGACACAACTAATAATGCAAGGACTAGCAGTACTGCCTGCAATACCACAATTTTCTTCAAGGCTGCCATTTCTGAAGATCGATCTGTTTTTTTTTTCATTTTCTTTTTATTTTCTGAGCGGGGTGTGAGATTATGGAGAACTAGTTAGGGGTATTTATATACAACCCGCCAGAGACAACTCGTGTTTTATTTATTTATTTATTTTTTACCTTTTGACTAAATGATATATTTTCCAATCGCATCAATTTTTTTTTATTATTTATTTTTATTTGTCACAACAATTATGTAGTAACATTTACCAATAGTAGTACGACAGCCCTGGTCATAAGTACAATTAATTGGTTTTTGTTTCAAATTAAAGCATTAGTTAGTTAAGTTGTCATTATCGAATTCATTGATGGTACGATAAATATATTTAAAAATATAATATATATGAATATTATATTATCGATGTGATAAATGACATTTTCTTAATGCAAATTGATAATCTCTCTACCAGTGTATCTCTAAAATCCAATGTCACCACCTCGTTTATACAATATAGACTAATATTTAATGTTTTGTTATTTTTTCCTTTCTAATATTTGTCGTTTTATTAAATAATTGACTAAAGCATATTTTCATATTTTGTGCATGTGTTTAGGCATGGCTTTTGTGAAAATTAGAATCTTCTATACATAATCGATCCACTTCTATTAATTAATTGGGCTTAGCCTTATAATGACCTTATCAATCTAAGGTCATCAATATAATTTTTTTTTAATATATAATTGAATGGATTGATTCAACTTATATATAAAAAATATTATTTATTACTGTTAATGATAGAGCATTATTTGTAACTATATGATATATATAATAGTTCAATTTGGTAAATTATTAAACAGTGTTCTAAAAGGCACTAAAAAACTAGGGCTTAGGTGTCAGGACCCGTCCAGAATTCCTTCCCGGAACCCTAGACAAGCCCTGATCCCAGGGAAACCCTACCGGACCCTCCAACGGAAAATCCGGCAGAACCTCCCCTAAGGGATGGACTTACCACAAATTACTTGCACTGAAAACACACTTCTATACTCATCCCCTTATTCCTCCCGCAAACTACAAATTGATTCCACAAATTTTCAGCACTTCAAATAATAACAACAATCCAGTGCATGAATAAAACATAAGTGTCCCAATAGTATACAGAGCTTTAAGGAGTGCTAATCAACAGAAATACAACAAGGATGAAAGAAATAATACACTGAAATGAAAAAGTACAGAAGTACTTCTCGAAACACAACAGCAGCGGAAAACTTGGTTCGCTCCGGAAGAACGTCTACCACCACTTGCACCTAAGGGAACGGAACTTAAAAACGTGAGATGCTAATCATCTCAATGAGTGACCCTAACTACTGAACACTTTTAATGATAATAAAATAATAATAATAATAACAATTAAGGAAATTGAATAAATACCAACAATTAATAAATGAATAATAATAACTGTTGGAAATAATAATTTCCCTCAAAACTCTCACCAATCGCTCCGTTTGAAATGTTCCCTTTTTAAAACCTTTTCACAAAACCCGATGTACGTACTTCCCGAAAACCAAGGGATTAAACCATTTGATAAACAATAAATAAATAAATAAATACATACCCCAATATATAATTAAAATGTAATAATTTATAGTAAATAATTTTTGAACACCTTTGGGGTTTAAAACATTATTTGCAAATTACACCTGACACACCACACCATATACCGGTGATGCCTTCCGATACCCAGCGTCCCGAGCACCGACTGGCGGGGGGGTTAAAGAGAGAAACTTGCAAACGGCATTTCGGCGACCCGACAGTACCGCTGCTGAAACCATCTCCCGGCCAAGGAGGGGGGCGGCTGTGGCCATTAACAAACTTGCCTGCCCACGGTCCAATGGCAACAACGGGAGAAATAATACCTGCGCGCTAAACCACATAATACTTGCGCGCTACCACGTGTCCATACACCAGAACACCAATACTGTATGAGTGCGTCTAAAAATAAACATTATTAACCAACCGTACCGTTTTCCAAAATTACCGTGGGAAATACATTAAATTCTCACACTTACCATCCCACATATTTTTATTTAATAAACCGGTACGAAACATTGATAACCAACAAACCACAATTTTCTCGAAGTACGAGATGCAACCATAAAAATACTGCGGGCATAATTTATAAAATTTAAACAAATATTTTTGTAAAATATTTAACCCAGTTATGCCCGAAAAATCATATTTGAAACCACGTACAAATACTACCGAAATACACTTTGCTCATGCACAATAAATTAAACCACAATATAATTCATAATTAAATCACACCACATGAGCATAATTTAAATATCAATTTAAATACCAAATAAACATAATTAATTGCCCAAAATAATTTTTGAAGGTGGGTCACTCACCTTGAGCGCGTAAATCAACTAAGATCCTCCTCGGGATCAACTCCACCACTCGTACGCGCACCTAAACAACCACAGTGTACCAACCAAAAATATTAATATTTTATTCGGATAATTCCCAAATGGGTACCCGGGGAACGAACACCAAACGATATCTAAAAGTTACGAGTTATATACCGAATCGAAGCTCGAGTGATGAGGATCACTGATTCGGTCTTACTTTCCGGTGATCGAACCCGACGGGGTCGGAATCTCGCCGGAAAGCTTTTCGGGTTTCAGCTCCGCAATTCTCCAAAACCGTCACGAATTGGCAAAAACGGATGCCGGATTCAGGTTCAGAAGGTCGAACACAGTGGACTGTAGCCGATCGGGAAACTGGGTACTCGCTGGAACAGTAACTTCTGGCGAGCCGCCGCGGTCATCGGCAACCGTCGTCGGCGGCGGCGCGTGCGGTGGCCGTTAGCTGTGATTTTTTGCAGATTTGTAGATCGTGGGGAGAGCAATCCAATGGGACCGGCGGTGAGGCAAACGGAGGCCGGACGGCGGAGAAATCATGGTTTGAAGATTTCCTGCCGCTCGCCGGAAAACGCTCCGATCCCGGCCCGTCGGTGGTCCGGTGACCGTGAAATTTGGTGGGTCGGCCGGACATGAGGAGGTGGTGATGGCTAGCTGGCGCGTGTGGCCGGAAAATGGCCGAAAATGGGCCAATCGGTGGTGGCCGGCGGTGGAGGGAAAAAGTCACCGCCGATCCGGGTGCGTCCGGCGGCCAATCGCCGTGAAACTTTGAGGTTTTGCTGGAAATGGGGAGGGGAATCTTTCTGGCCAGCGCGTGTACAGTAGATCGGCCGGAAAATTTGAAAATCTCCGGTGGCCGGTCGGATTCTCTCTCTTTCTCTCTCTTCCCCGAGAATTTTATCAAATAAAAGCCACCGTAACACTGTTCATGCCACGTGGACCAATCAGAAGCTGACACGTGGCATCACTATGCACTTAAGCCAGATATAATAAAATAATATGGTATCCGGCGAATTTCAAACGTCCATAACTTTTTAACCAAACGTCCGATTTAAGCCGGCCGCTAGTCTATGAACTCGTATCGACGAGTACTTTACAACCATACTAAAGTCAAAACAAAATTACATCTCAAGAAAAAGTCAACTCCCGGCACCTTTTGGACTTTTTGCACTTCAACTTGTTTTGCCCATAACTTTCAAACCGTAGCTCCGTTTTCGACGTGCTACTAGTCTACGAACTCGGGGTATCATGCACTTCGCCATTGTACCCTGGTCAACTAGAAATTCCAACTGGAGCAAAAAGTCAATTTTTGACCCGCTCGGTCAACGGTCAACCTCGATCAACGTGCACGGAGTCCGGTGCGATTTGGAACGGGGTGTTACATTAGGCATGAGACGTGAACAAAAAAAAAAAAAGAAAAAAAAAGGGAAAAAAGCCTTGCATATGGGCTAGCATGGAAAAAAGTTGCTCAACGGAAAAGACGTGAGCCTTTTCAAAATTAATTTTTTAAAAGTTAATATATTTTTTTAAAGAAAAAAGAGTTAAAAACATATGAAAAGCTCCGTGCTCAAGTTGAAATAAAGAAGTAAAAAAAAAAATTTGATTTTGTATCAATGACATTGAAGATAAATTAGATGGACAATATAATGAATTAGAATTAAATAAAAAATACGGCAAGAGATAAATTATAATAATATTTAAATTGTTTAATTATAAATTATTAATAAATTAATTTTATGTTGAAAGCTTAAAAATTGTGAAATTTTCTGAATTTATTATGATTAGTTGTATGTAAATTTATTTTAATTGTATGCATTAGGTGATATAAACTTATATAGATTTTAACTTTCAATTTTCAAAGTATGTACCTTTTTTTATTTAATAGTTTTAAAATAATTAAAATAATCTTAAAAATAAATTAGGAGTGCCAACGTGTATTGCCTACTCATTGCGCCAGCGTGTATTTCTATATGAAGAGTAGTTTAATCTGTAGTTCCTCATAAAAACTCCAGTGATTTCCTACCGAGGGAAGTCACCATCTTCCATTTGGTCATTGATCAATACCTTTATTCCTCTATGTATGGGAGTTGGATCTATGTCAATTAATGATTGGTCATTGTTTAATTTGTCTCATTTTACCTCTTTGTTTTTTTCTCCTGCTGCTGCTACTATTTTCTCTCAACTATTGTTGTCTGCCATTTTCCACTGTTGTCATTGTGCCTGCTACTGTCTATGCCTTTTGGATAATCAGACTTGATAATGTAAGTTAGGTTTAAGCTTAAATTTAAAATACCCCTATCTTGAATGATAATGCATATATAGAGTTAGTCTGATTCTGAGGATTAAGAGTTCCAGTGAAGCGGTCAGGGGAACTCTAGGGGATAGCTGACTTATATATTCCTTTTCTTCTTAGCTTTTTGTGTTGAGAAACAAATTATTTCCTAGCTATATATAGAGAAACTTTCCAATGGTCATTGTGTATACAGATAATGTTGGCCTCAGAGTGGACGAACCAACAGAGAGACAAAGGAAACACATATAAATAATTTCCAAGTATATTTTATGAAAAAGATTAATTAAAATTGTTATTATGAGAGATATAATATTTACATTTTACAAAAAATATTCTATTACAATGTATAAATCCGCAACCAATATTCTTATGCGTTTTTGTGACGTATAAAATTTCGAGGATGAAATTTTTGTAAGGGGGGAAGATTGTCACACCCTGTCCCGAAGTACACAGAAAATTTCTCAAATTTGACCAAGGTTTACCGAGTTTGACCGTTGTTGATCGAGAAGGGATCAAATGTTGACTTTTTGTTCTTGATGGAATTTCACATTGACCGAGGTACCGTTAAAAAGCACACATTGTCACGAGTTCATAGACTAGTAGCACGTCAAAAATGGAGCTACGGTTTGAAAGTTATGAGCAAAACAAGTTGAGGTCCAAACTGTCCAAAGAGTGCCGAAGTTGACTTTTTATTCATGTAAAGTTGAGCTTTGACTCATGCATGGTTGTGAAGTACTCGTCGATACGAGTCTGTAGACTAGCAGCACATCCAATTTGGACATGTGGTTTGAAAGTTATGGATCTGTAAAATTTTTCAAATACAGTATTATTTTAATATTATTTTTAAATATGTGAACAGTGTGCCACGTGTGACTTAATAAAAGGTGCCATGTGTCACAATGGTGAGAAGCCACATGTCAACTATGATTAAATACCATATTATTTTGTTATTATTTTATACTATAATATTATTTTATTTTTACATCTTTTTCTTTTTTTTCCTTTTCCCCACGTGGGAAAACACCTTTCTTTTCTTTTCTTTTCCTTTCTTTCCCTTCTCCTTCTTCCTCGAGCCCGTCAAGCACCAGCAAGGATTTCTCTCTCTCTCTCTCTCTCTCTCTCCTTTGACTCTCTCCCCCTCTCTCTTTGACTGATTGTTTTGGTCGGATTTAAGTGGCCGGACAGCCACACGCGCCGGCCAGGGAAGGAGCCCAGTCCTCGGAGACGCCGACCTCCAAATGTCCTGGCCAGACGCCACCGGACGCGCCCAGATCGGGCAGGTGAAGTCGGCGGTGGTAGGTTGAGTTTTTCCGGCAATTCTCGCCGTTTCCGACCAACCCAGTCCGGTCTTCCATCCCTTTCCCCCTATTTTGGGTCCTATGAGTTCAAATATGGTCTCCAATTGTTTAAATTCGAAGTGGTTTGTGAGTTATGAGGAGGTGAAATTCGGCCGGTACTTCACGGGCAAATTCCGACCACCACCTGTAGAATTGGGGTCAATGGAGGCCGGTAATGCGATCCTCATTCCATAAGCTTCGTTTCGGTATATTATTCGTAAATTTTGGTTAACGTTTGTGTTAAATCCCCAGGGTACCGGGTATTATTTATCCGAATAAAATATTAATTTATTTGAGTGGTGTAATATTGTTGTTCTAGGAGCACGTGTGTGTCATAGAATTGATCTCATGGAGGATCTTGGATTAATTGCGTGCTCGAGGTGAGTGACCCACCTTCAAAATTATTTTGGGATGTTAAAATATATATATTTTGTGTAAATTGGTTGTTTGAAAAATATGTTTGATGTGTTGAATATTTAGTAAATTTATATTTGGAATTTTGGTGCCAAAATTGAATGGAATTATATATTTGTGCATTATAAAATATTTTGGTTTTAAGGAATATGAGATTTTGGTAAATTTTATCAAATTTCATTGTTGGAATATTTCATAATTAAATAATTGATAAATATGTTTTATGTATTTGATATTAAGAGAATTTCCATTTAAATTGTATGGCTAATTTATAATGTTTTTAATATATGTTTTGGTGCCAAAATAATATATTTGAGAATTTAAAGAAATTGTGGTTTGATTTATTTTAATTATTGCTATGGTTATTATTCAATTATTGTGCACAATTATATGAATTAATTATATATTAAATTTATGTGGTTTTAAGGATTTGTTGATTTAAATGGATTTTGAAGATTGGAGAAAAATATTGTTTTAAAGAATTATGTTTCAAAAATATTTATGCCATTGGAAAATTGTATATTTGAGTTGATGGAAATGAAAGTTGATGGATTTGAAAATTTTTATAATTGTATCGATGGATTTTGTGATATGAGAAAAATTATATATATTATCGAAGTATTCATGCTGGTGATATTAAAGAAAAAAATGTAGGATGTGAATTTGAAAAGTGGTAAAATTTCCATGGTGAATTTTGGAAAAAATTGTATATTTTAATAATAAATTTGGTTATCTGTTTTAGATGCAATCATACAGTACTGGTGTTCTGTACTGTATATGTGGATGAGCGCGCAAGTTATAATGTCTCCCATGAGTTGCCATCGGACCGAGGGCAGGCAAGTTTGATATTGGCCATAAGCCGCCCCCTTCCATGGCCTTGATGACGGTTTAAGCAGCGACGCTGTCGGGACACCGAAACGATCATATGCAAGTTTCTTTCTTTAACCTCCCGTTACACGGTGCTCGGGACGCTGGGTATCGTGGGACATCACTGGTATATAGTGTGGTGCATCAAGTAATTATTTTTCTGATATAAATTTCAATTCCTAAAGTTTTAAAGCAGTATTTAAATTGGAATGTATTTAATGTTGTTTTTATTATTTATTTAAATTTAAAGCTTTACACAAATTTTATGAAATTGATATCGTGATTTTATTATCTATTCTCATAAATGTTTAAAAGTTATTTGCCTTGATTTTATCATTTAAATCATTTGGTATTTTAAAATAAATTCTATTATATTTTTATCATTTGTTTTATATCGATGTTTAAATTGATTTAAAATGTTTCTTTGATTATTTCATTGATTTAATTAATAAATTTTATAATTTATATATTGGGTTTATTTTTGTTCTTATGCCAAATTTCTTTAATATAAGTTTATTTATGATTTTATTTATTGTATCCAATGATGTCTTATTCTATATTTCCATTATAAATTTTGGATCTTTAAATTCTTGTATATTATTTGTTAATGACATTTATTAATCAATTAGTAATTGTTACGAAATTATTTTTATTTCTATTCCTATTTTATTGTCATTATAAATTTTGGATGCATGATTTATTATATTTTATTTGATATTTAGTTAACTAATTGTTTCCTTGGTTTTCGGGGAATACGAATAACGGATTTTGCGAAAATGTTTTAAAAGGGAAACTTTTCCAACTGAGTGAATCGTGAGGGTTTTGAGAGAAAATATTATTTTCAATTAATTATTATTTATTTACTTATTTATTCTTAATTAACCAAATGTACTATAATTAACGTTGCATTATAACTGTACAATAGATAGGGTCACTCACTGAGATGATTAGCATCTCATATTTCTAAATTCCGTTCCCCTAGGTACAAGGATTGGGAGACGTTGATCGTCCAGGGCGAGCCTGACGTCTCAGTTCATTGCCGAAAGTCCAAGAAGCATTTCCTCCCCTTTTCCTCTTCATCTTGTATTGCTTCTTTATCTGCCACTGTATTAATTACACATTTATTTGTATAATGCTCTGTATATTGTAACACCCCGCCCCAAACCACGTCAAAATTCTTACACGTTGATCGAGGTTGACCGTTGACCGAGTGGGTCAAAAGTTGACTTTTTGTTCCAGTTGAAATTTCTCGTTGACCATGGTATCGTGGCGAAGTACATGATGCCTCGAGTTCGTAGACTGATAGCACGTCGAAAACGGAGCTCTAGTTTGAAAGTTATGGGTGAAACAAATCGAGGTGCAAACTGTTCAAAAGGTGCCTGGAGTTGACTTTTTATCATTGTAGAATTTTGTTTTGACTTTCATATGGTTGTAAAGTACTCGTCGATACGAGTTCATACACTAGCGGCACGCTTAAATTGGACATCTGGTTAAAAAGTTATGGACATGTGAAGTTTTTCGAATACTGTAATATTTTATTATATCTGGCTTAAGCGCACAGTGACGCCACTTGTCGACATTTGAGTGGTCCACATGGGTGAATAGTGTCACCCACGGTGGCTTTTATTGGGCAAAACGACGGGGGAGGAGAGAGAAAGAGAGAGAGGAGAGAGAGAATCTCCAGCCACCGGAGTTGTCAAATTTTTTGGCCGATTCTTGCCACACGCGCTGGCCAGACAGGAGCGCCTCTCCATTCACGGCCAAACCCCAAAATTTCAAGGCCAACCGACCGGTGACACACCCGGATCGAGGCTTTTTCCTACAGCGGCACCGATTCCTTCAACTGTCGAGATTTCCACATTCCAGCCTCCATTCTTGTCACCGCCGGTATCGTTGAGACCCTCTCCCTTCAAGCTACAAAACCTCCAAAAATATCGGCAATCAGCCATCGCACGCGCCGGCGGCGGCGACGGTTGCCCGTGACCACAACGGCTCACCGGAGAAATTCCTGTTCCGGTTAGTACCCAGTCCCGTCTCGGGTCCCTCTCCACTAACTCCGACCCTCTGAATCCAAATCCGGTGTCCTTTTCCTCCAATTTGCGATGGTTTGAGAGAATCGAATAGTTGAATCCTAAAAGCTTTCCGGCGAGATTCCGACCACCTCGGGTTCGATCTCCGGGAAGTGAGACCGGATTTGTAATCCTCGTCACTCAAGCTTCGATTTGGTATATTACTTGTCAATTTTGGTTGTCGTTTGTGTTCGCTCCCCGGGTACCCATTTGGGTGTTACCCGATTAAAATATTAATATATTTGGTTTGGTGTATTGTGTATGTTTTAGGTGCACGTGTGGATAGTGGAGTTGATCCTGTGGAGGATCTTGATTGATATACGTGCTTAAGGTCAGTGACCCACCTTGAAAACTATTTTGGGCAATTAATTATATTTATGTTGTGTTAATTTGATATCTAGAATTTGCTCATGTGGTGGAATTTAAATATATAATTAGGAAAAAGATATTATTTTATATATATATATATACCCATTGATGCTAAACGGAATTTTGGGTTATTAAGAAATTCCCGATTATTATTTTTTTGTGATTTAATTGTATTTATTACGCATGAGCAAGGTATTTTCAGTAATAAATCGTACCTGGATTTTAATATTATTTTTGGGCATAATTGGTTTAAATATTCTAAGAAATTATTTGTTTAAATTGGTGGTTTCAAATTTGATAATTATGTCCGTGGAATATTATTTGTTGAACCTCGTGTTACGAGAAAAATTATTTGTATATTGTTATCGATGGTTTCGTACCGGAAATGTTAAAGGAAAATGTGGGATGGTGAGTTTGAAAATTGGTATAATTCCCATGGTGATTTTTGGAAAATCGGTACGGTAATAAGAAATTTAATAATTTGTTTTAGACGCACTCATATAGTATTGGTGTTCTGGTTGTGTATGTGGATTAGCGCGCAAGTTATTATGTCTCCCGTGAGTTGCCATTGGACCGAGGGCAGGCAAGTCTTATATATTGCGCATCAGCCACCCCCCTCTGTGGCCGGGATGACGGGCGGTGCTGTCAGGACGCCGAAGCGCCGTATGCAAGTTTCTCTCTTTAATCTCCCCGCCAGTCGGTGCTCGGGATGCTGGGAATCGGAGGGCATCACTGGTATATGGTGTGGTGCGTCAAGTATAAATTTTCTGATAGAAATTTCAAACCCTAAAGTGTTCAAATATTATTTATTATATTTTATTACATTTTATTTATATTTGGGTTATTTAATTATTATTTATTAAATTAATTGATCCCTTGGTTTTCGGGAAATACGACTATTGGATTTTGTGAAAATGTTTTAAAAAGGGAACATTTCCAACAGAGTGAATAGTGAGAGTTTTGAGAGAAACTATTACTTTCAATTGTTTATCATTATTCATTTGTTTAATTGTTGCTATTAATTAAATCCCTTTATTTGTTATATTATTAATATTAAAAGTGTTCAGTAGATAGGGTCACTCACTGAGATGATTAGCATCTCATATTTTTAAATTCTGTTCCCTTAGGTGCAAGGGGTGGTAGACGTTCTTCCGGGGCGAACCTAATCTCTGTCGCTGTCTTAGTTCGAGAAGTTACCTTTATCTTCATTTATTGCAATTGTAATATTTCTTTCATCCTTGTTGTATTCTAGGCTTAATAGTACTTCATGAAGCTCTGTATACTGTCTCGGACATTTATGTATTAATTATGCACTGGATTACTGTTATTCGTTTGGAGTGCTGTAAATTTGTGGAATCAACTTGTAGTAATGTGGGAGGAATAAGAGGATGAATTTAGTAGTGTGTTTTCAGTGCAGGAAATTTGTGGTAAGTCCAACTCTTAGGGGAGGTTCTGCCGGATTTTCCATTGGAGGGTCTGGTAGGGTTTTCCTGGGATCAGGGCTTGTCTAGGGTTCCGGTGAGGAATTTTGGACGGGTCCTGACAGTTGGTATCAGAGCATAGGTTCTTATAATCCTAAGGGACTGTGCATTGCTGTATAGCCCATCTGTATAATTCTCCCTTTTGTAATCGTGCTTAAGTGTCTTTATTTCTAAACTCTTGTTTGTTTCTTCAGAATTTGCTACGATGCGTAGGTGGGATGCACGTAGTACTCGGGAACACTTAGTTGAGAGCTCTGGGAATCGATCGAGCATTAGACATCTTGTCTCTCAACTAACTCGAGCCTTAGGGAGTTCAAGCTTTAGTAATCAATCCGTGGATCAGGCTCGACGATTGGGAGCCGTGAATTTCGATGGAAGCCAAGGCCCAGCTGCAGCTATGAATTCGCTATCCAACATGGAGAAAATCCTAAAAGAAGGGATGCAGTGTCCCGACGAAGATATGGTTAGGATCTCTGGTTTCATGTTTGAAGGAGACGCCCAGAAATGGTGGAAAGTAGAAAAGACTCGTAGAAGGCATACATGGGATCAGTTTAAGGTTGCCTTCACTACCGAATATTGTCCTCCTGCCTACCGTGAGGCAAGAAGGAGAGAGTTCAAGGAGCTGCGATAGGGGAACATGACAGTGTCCGAGTACGAGAGAAAGTTTCGAGAACTATCCGAATTCTGCATGCACATGATTCCCGATGACCATGTGAAGAAGGTGAGGTTCATAGATGGTTTGAACTCTGGATCAGTGTATCCTACCTATTAGTCAGCTAAGGATGCAGCGCTGGAGCTAGAGAGGTAGGTGGAGATGCGCAAACCCTCGAAGCGTAGATCATTTGAAGGTTCATATAGTGGGGCACCTAGTCAGGGAGCATCCAAGAAGAGCCATAGTTCAGGCTCATCGCGTAGTGGTGGACCGAGCCCACGAGGCAGATTTCAGTGGAGAGGCAGTTATCGTATGCCCCAGACAGCTCGCCATTCGATCAGTGGGGATACATGCTCTATCAGCAGTCACACTTTGGTCCTATGCGGACTTGTCCGATTTGTAAGAGGAAGCATTCTGGGCAGTGCTAGATGGATGGCATATGTTTTCAGTGTGGGCAGCCAGGCCACATAAGGAGGGAGTGCCCTTATGGTAGTGGCAGTGTGCTAGGGGCAGGTCGGCGAGCACAGCATACTGGTGTATTTCAGGGTCAGAGTTCCCAGGGGACTCAAGCAGTAGGAGGTTCTTCGGGATTGGCCCAACCGTCTGCAGGATCGAATCGAGGTAGAGGAAGGAAGCCCCAGCAAACAGGTCAAGGTCGAGTGTTTGCTATGATGCAGCAGGAAGCCCGGGCCACACCTGACGTTGTTACAAGTACTTTGAATATTTTTGGTAATGACGCACTTATGCTTATAGACCCAGGAGCGACACATTCGTTCATCTCAAAAGAATTCGTCACTCGGGTCGGTATGACCCCTACTCCTTTAGGATGTCTATTAGAAATAGCCACTCCTGCAGGAGAATCCTTATGGCCTAGCCAGTTGATCAAGGAGTGTTTCTTTTGCGTCGAAGATCAAGTGATGGAAGCGGACTTGATCCTGTTAGATCTATCCGGACTTGACGTAATCTTGGACATGGATTGGTTAGCAAGGAACCATGCTTCCGTAGATTTTTATAGCAAAGAAGTTACATTTAGGAGGCCTGGTTTGCCTGAAGTGGTATTCCGTGGGGAAGTTGGGAGGCCTTTGCCGAGATTAATATCTACCCTCACCGCCAAGAAGCTACTGAATAAAGGTTGCCAAGGGTATTTAACTCATGTGATAGATACCCGAGTAAGTGGGGTTAGATTGGAAGACATGCCCGTTGTGAGGGATTTTCCGGATGTGTTTCCTGAGGAGTTACCGGGATTGTCTACAGAAAGGGAAGTTGACTTTTCCATTGAATTAATTCCGGGTACCGTGCCTATTTCTCTACCACCGTATCGGATGGCTCCAGCAGAGTTAAGGGAGCTAAAGGTCCAATTGCAAGATTTAGTAGATAAGGGGTTTATTAGACCAAGCATATCGCCATGGGGAGCTCCAGTATTGTTTGTGAAGAAGAAGGATGGTAGTCTAAGACTGTGCATTGACTACCGACAACTTAACAAGGTGACTATCCCTAATCGTTACCCGTTGCCAAGGATAGATGATCTATTTGACCAACTCCAAGGTGCCAAAGTGTTTTCCAAGATCGACTTAAGGTCTGGGTATCATTAGTTAAGGATCCGAGAGTCGGATATTCCTAAGACTGCCTTTAGGACGAGGTACGGACATTATGAGTTCCTAGTGATGTCATTCGGACTTACGAATGCCCCAGCAGCTTTTATGGATTTGATGAATCGGTTGTTTCGTCCGTACTTAGATCGTTTCGTCATTGTATTTATAGATGACATCCTGATCTATTCTAGGAGCCAAGAGGAGCACGTAGGGCATTTGAAGAGAGTGCTCCAAACTCTAAGACAGCATCAGCTTTATGTTAAATTCGTCAAGTGCGAGTTCTGGTTAAATCAAGTGAGTTTTCTTGGACATATCGTGTCAGCCGAAGGTATCTATGTGGACCCTGATAAGGTGAAGGCAGTTTTGAGTTGGGAGCGCCCTACCATTGTGAGGGAAATACGAAGTTTTCTTGGGTTAGTGGGATACTACCGTCGTTTTATAGAAGGGTTTTCGAGAATTGCTGGACCTCTTCATAACTTAACCGAAAAGAAAGTTGAATTTAGCTGGACGGACAGGTGTGAATAGAGTTTTCAAGAATTGAAGCAAAGGTTTACATCCACACCTGTCTTAACTTTACCTAATGGGAATGAAGGTTTTGAAGTCTATTGTGATGCATCCCGTCAAGGGTTGGGTTGCGTGCTAATGCAGAATCAAAGGGTGGTAGCGAATGCATCAGGCAATTGAAGCAGCACGAATAAAATTACCCTACGCATGACTTAGAATTGGCGGCGGTAGTCTTTGCTCTAAAGAAGTGGAGACACTACTTGTATGGGGCCACATGCCAAATTTATACCGACCACAAAAGCCTCAAGTACATTTTCACCCAAAAGGAATTAAATATGAGGCAAATGAGATGGATGGAGTTATTGAAGGATTATGACTGTGTGATTGATTATCACCCAGGCAAGGTGAATGTAGTGGCAGATGCTTTGAGTAGGAAGGCTATCGGATCTCTTGCTCACATTTAAACCATCCAACTACCTCTCACAGTGGAGTTGAAGAAGATGGGGGTATTAATGCATATGCATCCTTCCGGAGTCCTTATGGCTAGTTTTCAGGTGCGACCGGTGTTAGTGGATCGTATATTGGAGACTCAAATGGAAGACCCTAAATTGAGAACAATTAAGAACAAGGTACAAGAAGGTCTTGATCCGGAGTTTTCCATAAGGAGGGATGGGGCCCTCGTGTATAAAGGACGACTTTGCGTTCCTGATATTCCAGAACTCAAGAAGGAGATCTTAGAAGAGGCGCATAGCTCGATATATACGATGCATCCTGTGAGTACCAAAATGTACCGAACGCTTGTTAAGTATTATTGGTGGATTGGCATGAAGAGAGAAGTGGCAGATTTTGTATCAAAATGCCTAATTTGTCAACAAGTAAAGGCAGAAAGACAGAAGCCTTCAGGACTACTCCAATCCTTACCTATTCCCGTATGGAAGTGGGAAGAACTCAATATGGATTTTGTGTTCAAGCTTCCCTCTACACCCAGCAGATATGATAGTGTTTGGGTGATCATTGATCGTCTTACCAAGTCGGCACACTTCTTGCCGGTATAAGAGTGTTTTTCACCCGAGAAATTAGCCCAATTGTTTGTGCAACGTATTGTGAGTCTTCATGGAGTACTGCTAGCCATCGTATCCGACCGAGATCCACGTTTTACTTCACGACTATGGTAGAAGTTGGCTGATGCATCAGGAGCAAGACTTAACTACATCATCGCCTTTCACCCGCAATCTGATGGACAAGCTGAGCACACAATTCAGACATTAGATGACATGCTAAGGTCTTGTGTTACAATGAGTATTGGGATGTCCCCGTATGAAGCCTTATATGGGAGGCAATGTCGGATACCTTTGTACTGGAGTGAAGTAGGAGAAGAGAGACTCCTTGCAGCGAATAATGTGGTTGGATCTGAGTATTTATGGATGACCTTGGACAAGGTGAAGATCATTAGGGATCGGTTGAAGGTTGCCCAAGATCGACAGAAGAGTTACGCCGATGTGCGTAGGAACGATTTGGAATTCAAAGTAGGAGATTGGGTATTCCTAAAGTTATCTCCATGGAAAGGAGTAGTACGCTTTGGTCAACGAGGTAAGTTGGGTCCTCGTTATATTGGGCCTTACAAGATTACGGAAAGGATTGGCCCCGTGGCTTATAGATTAGCATTAACAGAAGAGCTAGCCCGAGTGCACAACGTATTTCATGTTTCGATGCTACGGAAATATATTGCAGACCCTTCACACGTACTCGAGACTCCTGACATAGAATGAAGGGAAGATCTTTCATATGTAGAGCAACCAGTGCAGATTTTGGATCACGAGGAGCAGGTGCTATGTAACAAGACTATTCCTTTAGTTAAAGTTTTATGGCAGAACCATTTAATCGAGGAAGCAACGTGGGAGCCCGAAGCGCAGATGCGTGATTAGTATCCCTACCTGTTCTAGTGACGTGCGGAATTTCGAGGATGAAATTCTTATAAGGGGGGAAGGTTGTAACACCCCATCCCAAACCACGTCGGAATTCTTGCACGTTGACCGAGGTTGACTGTTGACCGAGTGGGTCAAAAGTTGGCTTTTTGTTCTAGTTGACCATGGTACCGTGGTGAAGTACATGATGCCCCGAGTTTCGTAGACTAGTAGCACGTAAAAAACGGAGCTACAGTTTGAAAGTTATGGGCAAAACAAATCGAGATGCAAACTGTCTAAAAGGTGTCGGGAGTTGACTTTTTATCGTTGTAGAATTTTGTTTTGACTTTCATATGGCTGTAAAGTACTCGTCGATATGAATTCATAGACTAGCAGCACGCTTAAATTGGACATCTGGTTAAAAAGTTATGGACATGTGAAGTTTTTCGAATACTGTAATATTTTATTATATCTGGCTTAAGTGCACAGTGATGCCACGTGTCGAATCTGAGTGGTCCACATGGGTGAACAGTGTCACCCATGGTGGCTTTTATTGGGAAAAACGGATGGGGAGGAGAGAGAAAGAGAGAGAGGAGAGAAATAGGGAGAGAGAGAATCGCCGGCCACCAGAGTTGTCAAATTTTCCGGCCGATTCTTTCCACACGCACCGGCCAGACGGGAGCGCCTCTCCATTCCCGGCCAAACCCCAAAATTTCACGGCCAATCGACTGACGACGCGCCCAGATCGGGGCTTTTTCAGCGGCGGTGCTATTCCTTCAACCGCCAAGATCTCCACATTCTGGCCTCCATTCTTGTCACCGCCAATACCGTTGAGACCCTTTCCCTTCAAGCTACAAAACCTCCAAAAATCTTGGCCATCAGCCACCGCACGTGCCGCCGACGGCGATGGTTGCCCGTGACCGCGATGGCTCGCCGGAGAAATCCCTTTTCCGGCGACTACCCAGTCCCGTCTCCGGTCCCTCTCCAGTAATTCCGACCCCCTGAATCCAAATCCGGTGTCCTTTTCCTCCAATTAGTGACGGTTTGAGAGAATCGAAGAGTTGAATCCCGAAAGCTTTCCGGAGAGATTCGGGCCACCTCGGGTCCGATCTCCGGGAAGTGAGACCGGATTTGTAATCCTCGTCACTCAAGCTTCGATTTGGTATATTACTCCTCAATTTTGGTTGTCGTTTGTATTCGCTCCCTCGGTACCCATTTGGGTGTTATCCGATTAAAATATTAATATATTTGGTTTGGTGTATTGTGTATGTTTTAGGTGCACGTGCGGGTAGTGGAGTTGATTATGCGGAGGATCTTGATTGATATACGTGCTTAAGGTGAGTGACCCACCTTGAAAACTATTTTGGGCAATTAATTATATTTATGTTGTGTTAATTTGATATCTAGAATTTGCTCATGTGGTGGAATTTAAATATATAATTGGGAAAAAGGTATTATTTTATATATATATATATACCCATTGATGCTAAACGGAATTTTGGGTTATTAAGAAATTCCCGATTATTATTTTGTTGTGATTTAATTGTATTTATTACGCATGAGCAAGGTATTTTCAGTAATAAATCGTACCTGGATTTTAATATTATTTTTGGGCATAATTGGTTTAAATATTCTAAGGAAATTATTTGTTTAAATTGGTGGTTTCAAATTTGATAATTTTGCCCGTGGAATATTATTTGTTGAACCTCGTGTTACGAGAAAAATTATTTGTATATTGTTCTCATTGGTTTCGTACCAGAAATGTTAAAGGAAAATGTGGGATTGTGAGTTTGAAAATTGGTATAATTCCCACGGTGATTTTTGGAAAATCGGTACTGTAATAAAAAATTTAATAATTGGTTTTAGACGCACTCATACAGTATTGGTGTTCTGGATGTATATGTAGATTAGTGCGCAAGTTATTATATCTCCCATGAGTTGCCATTGGACTGAGGGCAGGCAAGCCTTATATATTGCGCATCAGCCGCCCCCCTCCGTGGCCGGGATGACGGTTTCAGCAGCGGCACTGTCGGGACGCTGAAGCGCCGTATGCAAGTTTCTCTCTTTAATCTCCCCGGCAGTCGGTGCTCGTGATGCTGGGTATCGGAGGGCATCACTGGTATATGGTGTGGTGCGTCAAGTATAAATTTTCAGATAGAAATTTCAAACCCTAAAGTGTTCAAAAATTATTTATTATATTTTATTACATTTTATTTATATTTGGGTTATTTAATTATTATTTATTAAATTAATTGATCCCTTGGTTTTCGGAAAATACGAATATTGGATTTTGTGAAAATGTTTTAAAAATAGAACATTTCCAACGGAGTGAATAATGAGGGTTTTGAGAGAAATTATTACTTTCAATTGTTTATCATTATTTATTTGTTTAATTGTTGGTATTAATTAAATCCCTTTATTTGTTATATGATTAATATTAAAAGTGTTCAGTAGATAGGGTCACTCACTGAGATGATTAGTATCTCATATTTTTAAATTCCGTTCCCTTAGGTTCGGGCTAGTCGACGTTGATCTTCCGGGACGAACCTAATCTCCGTCGCTGTCTTAGTTCGAGAAGTTTCCTTTGTCTTCATTTATTGCAATTGTAATATTTCTTTCACCCTTGTTGTATTCTATGCTTAATAGTACTTCATGAAGCTCTGTATATTGTCTCAGACATTTATATATTAATTATGCACTGGATTACTGTTATTCATTTGGAGTGCTGTAAATTTGTGGAATCAACTTGTAGTAATGTGGGAGGAATAAGGGGATGAATTTAGAAGTATGCTTTCAGTGCAGGAAATTTGTGGTAAGTCCAACCCTTAGGGGAGGTTCTGCCGGATTTTCTATTGGAGGGTCCGGTAGGGTTTCTCTGGGATCAGGACTTGTCTAGGGTTATGGTGAGGAGTTTTGGACGGGTCCTGACAATACTGTATTGGATATTTAGTTATTAATTATGCACTGATTCCTGTTATTCATTTGGAGTGCTGCAAATTTGTGGAATTAAATTGTAGTAATGTGGGAGGAATAAGGGGATGTATATAGAAGTGTGTTTTCAGTGCAGGAAATTTGTTGTAAGTCCTACCCTTAGGGGAGGTTCTGCCAGATTTTCCATTGGAAGGTCCGGTAGGGCTTTTCTGGGATCAGAGCTTGTCTAGGGTTCTGGTGAGGGATCTTAGACGGGTCCTGACACACCACACAGCCAACAGATGTCCTGCCCCGGTGACTCAAGGTATCGGATTTATTTAGTTATGTCTCCTACTAATATCAATGGCTATCGGTCCTTTGTGTCTTGTACCAAGCTGTACGACTTATTAGGCTACTCAGATGAAATGTTCGAACAAGTGAATGATATTCGACTGCAATGGTCTAAACCAAACTATAGGGCTTGTGAAGCAAAAGACCAGACATGTAATTTCACGAGCAATAACACTCAACATGAAACTTCATGCTTTGGAAAAGGTACGCAACTGTTTCTATATCATAATCCACCACAGTTTCTTATTTCATTGCATGCAAAATCATCAAAGGTAGGTTTTGGATTGCAATTGTAAATCAAGTTAGTTTTCTTTTGCATGTAGGCTGAAGATTTGAAGTGGTTAAGCCTTTTGAAAATAGATATTACAACTTAAAACCATCATACTATATTTGGTGAACTTATTTATATACTAATTTCCATGTTCATTAATTGAAAGCTTATTGAGTAATTGATCATTTCTCACAGGTGTATCAATGAAAGCAGTGTTTGCTGGTGAGTGTTAATTGTAATTAGCAATTAGTTAAGAAATGGCATGGCTCTTGACTTGGAATGTTTTGTATTGATCAGGTGGTACCGTAGGTTGCTCTGTTCTTGTACCAGAGATCATAGCATTAATCTATCATGTTTACAGAAAATATAAAAATGATAGAGAATGCAGACTGAAGATTGAAAAGTTTTTGGAGGATTACAGAGCCTTTAAGCCCTTCAGATATTCATATGCTGATATTAAGAAGATTACAAACCAATTCGAGGACAAGCTTGGTGAAGGAGCCCATGGAACAGTGTTCAAAGGAAAGCTTTCAAATGACATCCTTGTTGCTGTGAAGATCCTAAACAACTCCAAAGGAAATGGAGAAGATTTTGTCAATGAAGTGAGCACCATTGGACGAATCCACCATGTCAATGTGGTTCGCTTAGTTGGATTTTGTGCTGATGGGTTTAGAAGAGCTCTTGTTTATGAGTTCTTACCAAATGGTTCACTAAAAAAGTACATTGGCTCCATAAATCAAGGCAAAAAATGTTCTCTTAACTGGTAGACCATGCAAGATACTGGGCATAGCTAAGGGGATCGAATATCTCCACCAGGGCTCTGATCAGAGAATCCTCCATTTTGATATCAAGCCTAATAATGTTTTACTTGATAATAACTTTACACCAAAGATTTCTAATTTTGGTCTGGCAAAGTTGTGTTCCAAGGATCAAAGCTTGGTATCAATGACTACAGCTAGGGGGACTATGGGGTACAT
The DNA here is from genome assembly GCF_031755915.1 of Ziziphus jujuba. NCBI lineage: Eukaryota > Viridiplantae > Streptophyta > Magnoliopsida > Rosales > Rhamnaceae > Ziziphus > Ziziphus jujuba. Next base: position 13,267,192 of record NC_083380.1, on the reverse strand, counting down.
AGCCCCTGAAGTTTTTTCTAGGAACTTCGGGAATGTGTCTTATAAGTTCGATGTTTATAGTTTCGGAATGTTGTTGATGATGAAGGAGATGCAAAGATTGCAAAGAAACTTGCAATTGTGGGACTCTGGTGCATTCAATGGCATCCGGGAGATCGTCCTTCCATGAAAACTGTGGTTCAAATATTGGAAGGTGGAGATAAATTAAATATGCCTCCTAATCCTTTTGCCTCTACAGGTACGAAAAGGATGAGCACGCATGCGCCTAATATGAAGCAAGGGTTGGAAATGATACCTGAGTAATTATTATGTATAATTGGTAATTTATTTTGTCTAAAGAGTTGATACAGAGTTAGCTATAGCTACTGTCATAGTATCAATGTTGATTGGAATAAACAAGGTAATGTAATGGAATTTGGTATTGGTTATGTTAATTTACGGTCAGTCCTTATCGCTAAACAAGAAAAGGCAGTTTTATGCTTGTACTAAATTAAGAATGAACCTCTTTAGTAGTAGACAACGTCTACGCCATTTAGTTTTCACGGTAAATTTACATATGAAAAGGAAATAATCAATTCGAATTATAAAAAAGAATAAATAAATAAATAAAACATGGGAAGGCAGAATTTTCTGGATTTTGTTGTCATCAGCAACCAGCTTACAATAAAAAACAGATGACTTCTTCAACCTGCAAGATGTTAAAAAATATTGAAAAACAAAGCTGAGACAAACATTATAAAATTGCTATATGTTCTATATAACATGAATGCTGCTACATAAAGAGCTCTAGGCTAAAAAAAAAAACCAGAGCGAAAAGGACACTTTGCGTAAATCAGCAATGTAGCAGAGCCTGTGTCCTAGTATACAAACACACAAACATATGAAGAGATTGCACGTCCTACCAAATCAGTATTTTGGAAATAAATGAATATCTACTCATATAAACTTGCTAGGAAATTTTAATTCTTAGAATTTTAATATATTACTTTCTTTATTGTATTGATTTTAATATTTTAGTTGAATTACTTGATGTGATTCCGCCCGAGGCCGCTCAACCGATAACCCGCTGGGGTGCTGACTCGACACGGATGAAGACTAGGCCAATCACAAGAGCTCAAATTAAGAGATTTAAGGACAACCTGGGAGTATTTATACAAGGGATAATCAATCTCAACAGTGCTTGTCCATACTTGAAGATACAAAGCCTATTCTAAGCATCCAAGTGGTGGAAGCCGATACGGACCCGGGTGATGGTTTTGGTACATTTTTGGAGTCTGGGAAGTATGAAATGGTTCCAATGATTTATGGGTTCAATACATATGCCTAAGAGGTCATGGAATCAAGTTAAAGCAGCCTCAAATGCAATCAAAAAGGGCTTGTACGGACAGTATCAACAATTTGGCCGAATTTGCTGTATTGCTTGCTGGCTTTACTGTATTTTACTGTATTAGCCTTTTCTTATTTTTCCAAGCATGGGCAACGTGTGGGACTTCATATTCAGCTTATTTGGCATCCTAAAAAGCATATAGAAGCTGATTTGAAGCTCAAAGAGGTCAAAGATTAATAAAATTCAACTTGATAAAAAAGCTAGCATTTTTAGTTTCCTATTTTGTTTTTACTTTTTGTTTTAGGAAACTACCATTACTTTTAGGTTTTTATTTATTTATTTTCTGGATAAATAACTTTAGGAAGGTTTTTATTTCATTATTTCCATTGTAAATTAATTAATTCCTAATTCAAAAATAAAGGAATTAATTAATCAAATTTAGTTTAGGAAACTTAGTTTAGGACATATTAGAATTCGGTCAAGTTTCCTAATTCCTATAGGAGTCCGGTTTTGAATTAATTTTTTAGGGTTTTTTTCTTTGTAAACTTAGCCTATTTAAAGACTTATTTTTCAATATGAATAAAACTTTGATTTGATTAAGAAAATACTTGTGAGATTAATTATCTCTTTGTTCTTTGAGAACACCTAAAACACCATTAGAGAATTGGTTGTTTTAGCTTGACTTATCAATAGGTTTTCCATCCCCTATTGTGGCGTTTACATTATACCAAGGTTTCTAACCACAGGTTGGTTAGGGGTTGAGGTCCATTCCATTAGAACTTGAACTTTATTAAGATCCGGGCTAGTATAATACGGGTTTAGGAGCATGTCGTCCTAGGTTCGTAAGTATACATAGCACCAAAAAAATTCCCACAAGCATTATTGTGAAATTGGATTAATAGCAACCTGATAGGAAAGGATATACAAGGTCCATTCAAATTTGTTTCATACCAATAGTATAAACTCTGGATTTGCAGCAAGTCTCACACATATAATCAAATTTAAAAGGTTAAATTACGTAAAAACTCCTTGTAGTTTATAGTTTTATCATATATATACTATTTGTTTTTAAAAAAACTATTACACACAATTGCCTTTATGTTTTAGTTTCATTGCATATACTCCCCTTGTGTCAGTCAAACTGTAAAGATTATGTATCAACGAGTGTTCATCTTTTTTTTTATGACAAATATAACTTGTCCCTTCTTTACAAATCCGTGTACCAACTGCAAAAATTTTTATGTTCCAGCATCAACAACTTTCTTTTAGTTGTCATTTAGTTACTGAAATAGAATTCAAATGTAAGGGGAAGTTTGTGTAATTATTAAAACAAAGGGGTATGCGTGGAGAAAATTGCGAACTACAAGTTATGTTTATGCAATTTAGTCCGATTTAAAATGAAATAGATTAACTATGAAAAAAGAGTCTAACCTTGAAACTGCAGCAACAACATCAGGATACTGTTGTGGTATTTTGTTCACCCTTTCGACTATATATTACAACTGTACAATTCCCTAAGTTATGTATCTGTATGGAGCAAAACAAGTTGTTATAGCACACAACATATTTACCTGCATGACAAAAATTACAAGCCGTAAAATTCACTTTGATAATATTAATTACCTGGACACGTATTCCATCATACTTGTATTAATTACCTGTTACGTATTTTATCATAATTGTAATTTTAATTTGAATTTTATTGTTATCTTGACTAATGAGTGAAATGTTTTATAATAATAACAAAACATGCAATATCTAATTTATCAATACATCTATCAAAAATATAAGTATTATTATGTAATTTGTTTATATTTAATAACATTTATTTTTTAAATGTTCATTTGTCTATTTTTAAATTATATTAACATATTAAGCAATCAAATAGTAGCTTATATATTTTTGATAAATATATTAATAGACTAGTGTATGTAGAATTACTCATTTTGTAAACCAGTTATTCCATCATGGTAGCATAGCATGGATTGTGATAAATGGCATTTTTTTTTTTTTCTTTCACAATAAGACCCCAGTCCCCCAACTTAACCAAATTAAAACAACAAAAAATAAACAAAATAATTAGCGATTGGGGGCACATACAATTTGATGGAAATTAAATTTTACCCAAAAAAAGAAAATATTATTAATCATGAATTGTTTTCTTAAACTTGAGCTGCTCTTTAAGCTCGAATTTTCTTTAGAGCTTCCATAAACTTCCACAAGCACCTCAACAATGGAACCATCCCCAAATTCCTAGCTCCATGCCCCACTCAGGAGGGGCAGGGGTGATACGCTTGGCACCCACCAATGAATGATTGCCACGCCAATTCAAAAAATTTCTAGAGCTCGTTCAATTTCATTCCCCGTTAATTTCTTTACTTTTATCAAAAGGCTAAAGATAAATAAAAATCAGAAAAAGAAAAACCTTTTGAATAGTCATGCCATAGTTCTAAATTCTCCTTTGCCGTTAATTTTTTTGGATTTCTTTAATTTTTTTCCCATTTTATTTTTGGTAAATTTGGGCTTTCTTCAATATGGTTGGCTCTTTGAGAGCACGAAACAGGGCTTTAAGCCCAATCCTAATTCTACGAGGTTCACCCAAACTGGGGTCTGGCCCTATTAGACAAAGAACATAACCAAATTTTACTTTTTGAATCCCTAAATCATCGATGAAAAAGCTAAACAAGCTTTCGTCGCCCAAAAAAAAAAATATATATATATATATATATATATACACACTAAATAAGCAAATAACAGGCATAAGGGTTTAAACACGGTAGACTAGTAATGAAACTTTAATCTACACAATAAATAAATAAATAAGAAAGTTGAACTTTTAGAACCCAACATTAATTATTTTTTATTAGTCTTCACAAGTACATTTATATATATATATATGTGTGTGTGTGTGTGTGTAGAAAATTAAAGCCTCAACAACAGCCAGCCATTGAGCCAAATTGAAGACAATAAACACTAGCTAGTAGATCATGGAGCACATGATCATGTAGCATGATACATAACATACATATATATATACACACACACACACACATATATATATATATATATGAGTTTATTATACCAGATTTTTGATTGTTGGAAGTGAGAAGCTTGAAGAAATCGAACCTATCAGCTTTTACAGACACAACTAATACTGCAAGGACTAGCAGTGCTGCTTGCAAGACCACAATTTTCTTCAAGGCTGCCATTTCTGAAGATCGATCTGATTTTTTTTTTTTTTTCCTTTTTATTTTTTGAGTGGGTGTGAGATTATGGAGAACTAGTTAGGGGTATTTATATACACACCGCAAGTGACAGCACCAAAAGAGATGAAGATTATCATAGAATTAAAATGATATGCATAAACTCGTGTTTTACATTTTTTTTTTTTTTTTTTTTTACTTTTTGACTAAATGATATATTTTCCAGTGGCATCAATTTTTTATTATTATTTATTTTTATTTGTCACAACAATTATGTAGTAATGTTTGCCAATAGGAGTACGACAGCCGTAGACATAATTATAATTAATTGGTTTCTGTTTAAAATTAAAGCATCAATGTGTTAAATTGTCATTGTCGGATTCATTGGTGGTATGATAAATATATTTAAAAGTACAATATATATATATATATATATATATATGAATATTATATTATCGATGTGATAAATGGCATTTTCTCAGTGCAAATTGATCATCTTTCTACCAGTGTATCTCTAAAATCCAATGTCACCACCTCATTTATACAAAATAGATTAATATTTAATGTTTTGTTCTTTTTTCCTTTCTAATATTTGTCGTTTTATTGAATAATTAACCGAAGCATATTTTCATATTTTGTTCATGTGTTTAGGCATGGCTTTTGTGAAAATTAGAATCTTCTATACATAATCGATCCACTTCTATTAATTAATTGGGCTTTAGCCTTATAATGACCTTATCAATCTAAGGTCATCAATATAATCTTTCTTTATATATAATTGAATGGATTGATTCAACTTTTATATAAAAATTATTATTATTGTTAATGATAGAGCATTATCTGTAACTATATGATATATCATATAATAGTTCAATTTGGTAATTTATTAAACAGTGTTCTAAAGGGCACTAAAAAAATAGGGCTTTAAGGTAAACATACATCTCTCTCTCTGTCTCTCTCTGCTTTCCTTTTCAATAGGGTTTCGATTCTATTTGATGAAATTATGTTATTTCAATAGGCTTTCCTTGTTGTTTAGTTTTTCCTCTCTGTTCATGTGTGACTTTTGCTAATCTTGTTAAAAGAAATGTATTTAGAACACGCACTTTTGACTGGCCATTGACTAGGCAGAGCTCAGAAAATATGTAGTAATAGTATTAGTTTAATTAGATTTACGAGATATACTTGAGCTAGCTTGCTGTATATGTCCCCAGAACAAATAAATAAATTCCTTGTAGCTATCAGAGCCTTTTATATTGCCTCTTGAAATATATAAAAAATGAGGAAATTCGGAAATTTTATGCAATTATTTTGTCCTTAATTTATTTTTTTTATTATTTGTATATTTTTGTAGTTATTTAGTTGTTAGTAGTTCTTGTGGTTTATTTCTGTTGGTGCAAAATTTCCAAATTTCGCATATGCTCTGGTTCATTTGAATAGAAATCAAAAAAAGAATATACAAGGAGACATTTACCTATTTGATCCTCCAGGCTCCATCTTATCATTAGCTAGGTAAGCAATATTCTGTGGCCTCTCCTATGCACATCACCCGTCCAGAATTCCTCGCCGGAATCCTAGACAAGCCCTGATCCCAGGGAAATACCACCGAACCTTCCAACGGAAAATCCGGCAGCACCTCCCCTAAGGGTAGGACTTACCAAAAATTACCTGCACTGAAAACACACTTCTATAATCGTCCCCTTATTCCTCCCACGAAACTACAAATTGATACCACAAATTTATAGCACTTCACAATAATAACAGCAACCCAGTGCATAAATAAAACATAGGTGTCCAAAATAGTATACAGAGCTTCATGAAGTGCTAATCAATAGAAAATACAACAAAGATGAAAGAAATAATACAACTGAAATGAACTAGTACAAAAGTACTTCTCGAAACACAATAGCGGCGGAGAATTGGTTCGCCCCGGAAGAACGTCTACCACCCCTTGCACCTAAGGGAACGGAATTTAAAAACATGAGATGCTAATCATCTCAGTGAGCGACCCTAGCTACTGAACACCTTTAATATTAACAATAATAATATAACAAATAAGGGAATTTAAGTAATACCGGCAATTAAATAGGTAAATAAATAATAGCAGTTGGAAATAATAATTTTCCTCAAAACTCTCACTAATCGCTCCGTTGGAAATGTTCCCTTTTTAAAACATTTTCACAAAACCCGATATTCGTATTTCCCGAAACCCAAGGGATCAAATAATTTAATAAACAATAAATAAATAAATACCCCAAATATAATTAAAATGTAATAAATTATAATAAATAATTTTTGAACACTTTGGGGTTTGAAATTTTGTCTGAAAAAAATTTACACTTGACGCACCACACCATATACCAGTGATGCCCTCCGATACCCAGTGTCCTGAGCACCGACTGGCGGGGAGATTAAAGAGAGAAACTTGCAAACGGCACTTCGGCGTCCCGACCGTACCGCTGCTGAAACCGTCATCCCGGCCAAGGAGGGGGGCGGCTGTGGCCAATATCAAACTTGCCTGCCCACGGTCCAATGGCAACTCACGGGAGACATAATACTTGCGCGCTAAACCACATATACATACACCAGAACACCAATACTGTATGAATGCGTCTAAAAATAATTATTAAATCAACCGTACCGTTCTTTCCAAAATTACCGTGGGAAATATACCAATTTTTACATTTACCATCCCACATATTTCCATTTACAAACCCGGTACGAAAATATCGATAACCAATAAAACAATAATTTTTTCTTGTAATACGAGGTTCAACAAATAAAATACCGTGGGCATAATTATAAAATTAAACCACCAATTTAAACAAATATTTTCATAAAATATTTAAACCAATTATGCCCAAAAATAATATTTAAAACCACATACGATTTATTACTGAAAATACCTTGCTTATGCATAATAATTACAATTAAATCACAATAAAATCATAATTAAACTGCACCACATGAGCATAATTTAAATATCAATTAAACACTAATTAAATATAATTAATTGCCTAAAAATATTTTTAAAGGTGGGTCACTCACCTTAAGCGCGTATATCAGCTAAGATCCTCCACAGGATCAACTCCACTACTCGCACGCGCACCTAAAACATCCACAGTACACCAACCAAATATATTAATATTTTAATCGGGCAACTCCCAAATGGTTACCCGGGGAGCGAACACAAACGACAACTAAAAATTACTAGTGATATACCGAATCAAAGCTTGAGTGATGAGGATCACGGATTCGGTCTTACTTCCCGGAGATCGGACCCGAGGTGGCCGGAATCTCACTGGAAAGCTTTCGGGATTCGATTCCTCAATTCTCCCAAACCATCCCGAATTGGCAGAAAAGGACCCCGGATTTGGATTCAGGAGGTCGGAGTCAGTGGACAGGGACCGGCGGTGCAACTAGGTACTCGTCGGAACAGTGACTTCCGGCGAGCCGCCGCAGTCACCGGTAACTGTCGCCGGCGGCGGCGCGTGCGGTGGTCGTTGGCTGAGATTTTTGGCGGTTTTGTAGATCGAGGGGAGAGGATTCCAACGGGACTGGCGGTGAGGCAAACGGAGGCCGGACGGCGGAGAGATAGGGGTTTGAAGATTTTCGGCGCCTCGCCGAAAAATGCTCCGATCCCGGCGCGTCGGATGTCCGGTGGCCGTGAAATTTATTGGGTAGGCCGGAATTGAGGAGGTGGTGAGGGGTGGCTGGTGCCTGTGACCTGAAAATGGCCGGAAAGGGGTCAAACGGTGGTGGCCACCGGTGGAGGGAAAAATCACCGCCGAGCTTCGCCGGCTCGATCTGGGCGCTTCCGGCGACCGGCGGTCGTGAGATTTCAGGGTTTGGTCGGAAATGGGAAGGCTCTCCCATCTGGCCGGCGCGTGTAGCAAGGGTCGGCCGAAAAATTAGACGATTCCGGCGGCCGGTCGTCTCTCTCTCTCTCTCTCTCTCTCCTCTCTCTCTTTCTCTCTCCTCCCCGGTGTTTTTGCCAAATAAAAGCCACCGTGGGTGACACTGTTAATCTATGTGGACCAATTAGGTGGCGACACGTGGCATTACTGTGCACTTAAGCCAGATAGAATAAAATATTACGGTATCCGGCGAACTTCAAACGTCCATAATTTTTTAACCAGATGTCCAATTTAAGGGTGCCGCTAGTCTATGAACTCGTATCGATGAGTACTTTACAACCATACAGGAGTCAAAACAAAATTACACAACAACAAAAAGTCAACTTCTGTCACCATTTGGACTGTTTGCACCTCGTCTTGTTTTGCCCATAACTTTCAAACCGTAACTTCGTTTTCGACGTGCTACCAGTCTACGAACTCGGGGCATCATGCACTTCACCACGGTACCCTGGTCAACTAGAAATTTCAACTGGAACAAAAAGTCAACTTTTGGCCCACTCGGTCAACGGTCAACCTCGATCAACGTGCACGAATTCCGATGTGGTTTGGGACGGGGTGTTACATTGGACACCAAGCTTGATAAGTTAATGAAGCACCAAGGAGTGGGAGTTGGTGCTAACAGGTTGGGAGATGGGATGGAAGCGGACGTCGATGGGGATGAAAATAAAGAAAAGTTTGGTCTCGATGCGACCCCCGTTGATAGACAGTCACATCCATCTGTTGTAGATGATGCAGGACCAACTGTTATGATTATCGAGAAAGTGTCTCCATCAAAGTTTCCTGCCAGGAGACGTGCAAGAACGGTAGCAGCTGCTAAGTATAGATATTGGGAAGTGGGATAGGAAGGCGGCAGCAGCTATTACAACTACTTACAGTGTTGGAGCTTATGGAAAAAACTACAGCGCCCTTTACCCCGTGCATTTTTTACCTTGAAGTTCGACCCATACAAACCAGTACCCACGCGACTTGTAAAATTTTTTGATCAATTTATGAAGTCCGGTTGGGCAGCAAAGGTTGATATGGACATTTTGACTGCAGGTAAAGACTTTTTCCAGTTGCTTATAACCAGTGAGAAGTGGCTGAACCACGATGTAAGTATTTTTCGATCAAGATTTTTATTTTATAATTTGATAAATTCCATAGATAGTTGTTCAACTGCATGGATGTAATTTAAAATTAACTCATCTTTCAATGTAGCATATGGAAGTCCTGCCTTACTTATTTCGTGTACGTGCCAATCGATTTCCTGATGTTTTTTATCCTAGTTTTGAGGTGATAGATGGAGGATTTTGGGTAAGTAACGGCCAGGTGTCCTATACATGGCTATTGTGATTTTGGGTAACTAATAAATTATTTTGTTGTAGGTATACATTGAGCAGTGTTATGGAAAGTTCCTCGCCAATCCATCTAAGTTCCAATTCTCATACGCAATGCAAGAATATGTACTGGGGATTCGAATGAAGGAGTCCAAGCCATGGAAATGCGTAAATCATGTAAAATATACATGTCCAAATTGTGTAATGTTAACTATTCATTTATTCATGTGCCTTCCTTTATTTGTTGTGCTAACTGAAATCCTGTAATGTATTGATAGTTGTTGATTTCACTAAACAAGCGCAACATACATTGGCTGGTAAGGCACGTGGACTTGAAAGAGCGTCGTATGACTGTATATGACTCAGATAAGGCTGGTAACCGAAACAGGGGAGAAATTTATTTCCAGAAATTATGCATAATGTTACAATATTTACTGTGGTCTGCATCCTTTTATGAGCAACGGCCGGATCTTGTAGACTCCGTTGATGAGTTTACATGTGAATTGGCACAAAATACCCCTCAGCAAAGTAACGGGTAAAACCCCTTAATACGTACATGTTTGTTGAATAAATATTAACTATTGAATATGGTTCTAATAATACTAATATATGTTGTAATAATTGTTTTTTTGTAGTGGTGACTGTGGCATGTTTACACTCAAGACCATTGAGTTTTTACATGCTAGATTACCAGTGACATTCACACAAGCTGACATGGAGTTCTTTAGGAAGAAGTATGCATATGAGGCTTACAACAAAGAATTAAGCATATGAGCTGAGTGGTGATGCATTTTTCTTTCCTTTTGTCAGGTTTATAGATGCATATTCTTTATTATATTAGACTTTTAATTGTAAAGATAATGGTGGCTTATAGTGTTCATTTAACAAAGATAACGATGTGGTATTGATGTAAGGATAAGTAATTGACCTTATAGGAAATGTGCCGTGTTTATTTATTAGAATTCCGTTATGCACAAACGCCTTACGAGCTCAATTGCAAATTTTAAAAAATTTTCCTCTAGACAGAAAATTTTTCCTCCAGTCGGAAATCCCATATGGAGATCAATTGAAGCCTCTGGATAAATTTCTGCCAGGTGGAAAATTATTCCTTCAAGCGGAAATAGTTTTCCTCCTGTTGAAAAAAATTTGCTTCAAGCGGAAATCGTTGAATAATTTTTACACCTATCAGAAACTAATTTCCTCCACTTGGAAAATCAATTTCTAATAGATTATTTAAGTTAATAGTGGGGTAAAAAAATTGAGATTGGAGACTAATATTATATAAGATGAAGATGGAATTAACAAAAAATGTAGTGACATTTAAAATCAATAACCATTTTAAATAAAAGAAAAAAAATGATATATGTTTTTTTTTTTTTCAAAATCATTTGGACATTTTATAAAATGATATGTAAACTAAAGATTTAAAATCAACTCCAGAAAGCCTTTTTTCATTTGGGATTAAATTCAAAAAAAAAAAGAGATTGCTAATAAATCTTCCACCGTGGAGTAGAAAATATTATATCCAATTGAACATCAACTTGATCTCTAAACTGAGTTTCTTGAACTATAAATTCCTGAGATGTAGCCTGAATAGGTTCAGTACCGGAAGCTTGTGGTAGACGAATGCCAATTGGAGGACAAGAAAAAGAATGAAGATTACTCCCACTATCCGAAGCAAATGCTGTTTGATGAACATTTCTACATACATGTTCAACTTTTGAAATCACCTCAACATACAATGGAGGCCGTATCATTGTCATCCCTCCATTCCTCACTTCTTGAAGAAAGCATTTCACATCCCTATCACATCGTATTTGTCAGGACCCGTCCAGAATTCCTCCCCGGAACCCTAGACAAGCCCTGATCCCAGGGAAATACCACCGAACCTTCCAACGGAAAATTCGGCAGCACCTCCCCTAAGGGTAGGACTAACCAAAAATTACCTGCACTGAAAACACACTTCTATATTCACCCCCTTATTCCTCCCGCAAAACTACAAGTTGTTACCACAATTTACAGCACTTCACAACAATAACAGCAGCCCAGTGCATAAATAAAACATAAGTGTCCAAATAGTATACAGAGCTTTATGAAGTGCTAATCAACAGGAATAGAACAAAGATGAAAGAAATAATACAACTTAAATGAATGAGTACAAAGGTACTTCTCGAAACATGATAGCAGCGGAGAATTGGTTCGCTCCGGAAGAACGTCTACCACCCCTTGCACCTAAGGGAACCAAACTTAAAAACGTGAGATGCTAATCATCTCAATGAGTGACCCTAACTACTGAACACTTTTAATGATAATAATAATAATGTAACAAATAAGGGAATTGAATTAATACCAACAATTAATAAATAAATAATAACAGTTGGAAATAAAAATTTTCCCTCAAAACTCTCACTAATCACTTCGTTGGAAATGTTCCCTTTTTAAAACAATTTCACAAAACCCGATATTCGTACTTCCCGAAAACCAAGGGATCAAACCATTTGATAAACAATAAATAAATAAATACCCCAAATATAATTAAAATGTAATAAATTATAATAAATAATTTTTGAACACCTTTGGGGTTTGAAACTTTATCTGAAAATGACACTTGATGCACCACACCATATACCAGTGATGCCCTCCGATACCCAGCATCCGAGCACCGGCTGGTGGGGAGATTAAAGAGAGAAACTTGCAAACGGCACTTCGGCGTCCCGACAGTACCGCTGCTGAAACCATCATCCCGGCCAAGGGAGGGGCGGCTGTGGCCAATATCAAACTTGCCTGCCCCACGATCCAATGGCAACCACGGGAGACATAATACTTGCGCGCTAAACCACATAATACCTGCGCGCTAAACCACGTGTACATACACCAGAACACCAATACTGTATGAGTGCATCTAAAATAACTATTAAACCAACCGTACCGTTTTCCAAAATTACCGTGGGAAATATATTAAATTTTCACACTTACCATCCCACACATTTTTATTTAACAAACCGGTACGAAAACATCGATAACAAATAAACCATAATTTTTCTCGTAATACGATGTTCAACAAATAAAATACCGTGGGTATAATTATAAAATTAAACCACCAATTTAACCAAATATTTTCATAAAATATTTAAACCAATTATGCCCAAAAATAATACTTAAACAACGTACGATTATTACCGAAATATACTTTGCTCATGCATAATAAATAAATTAAATCACAATAAAACCATAATTAAGTTATACCACATGAGCATAATTTAAATACCAATTAAACACCAATTAAACATAATTAATTGCCCAAAATATTTTTAAAGGTGGGTCACTCACCTGGAGCACGCAATTAACCTAAGATCCACAATGGGATCAATTCCACGACTCACCGGTGCTCGTAGAGCACAATTCACACACAGTCAAATAAATTAATATTTTATTCGGGTAAATAATACCCGGTACCCGGGGGGTCAAACACAAACGTTATCCAAAATTGACAAATTTTATGTCTATGGAAAGCTTGTGAGATGAGGATCACATTACCGACCTCCATTGAGTTCAATTCGACCGGCGGTGGCCGAAATTTGGCCGGAAAGTTTCGCCCGGTTTTGATCTCCTCGTATCTCGCAAACCGCTTCGAATTTTGGAAATTCGAGGCCATATTTGGACTCAGAGGGGTCGAAAATGGTGGGATAGAGGTATGGGTCGGGCTGGGTTGGTCGGAAACGGCGAGAATCGCAGGAAAAACTTAACCGGCCGCCGCAGACTTCACCGGCCCGATCTGGGCGAGTCCGGCGGCGACTGGCCGGGAAAATTGGAGGTTGAGGTCGCGGCGAGCTGGGCTTCACCGGTGGCCGGCGCGTGTGGCTTTCCGGCGACTGAAATCCGGCCAAACGGTCAGTCAAAGAGAGAGAGGGAGAGAGTCAAAGGAGAGAGAGAGAGAGAGAGAAGTCTTTGTGTGTTTCTTGTCTTTGTCAGGCTCGGGGAAGAAGAAGGGAAGGAAAGGAAAAGAAAAGAGAAAGGTGTTTTCCCACGTGGGGAAAAGGAAAAAAAAAATAATAATAATAAATAAATAATATTATACATAAAATAACAATAAAATAATTTGGTATTAAACATGGTTGACACGTGGCATTTCACCATGGTGACACATGGTCACCTTCATTAAGTCACATGTGGCACATCGTTACACGTTCAAAAATAATATTAAAATAATACGGTGTTTGAAAAACTCTACAGGTCCATAACTTTCAAACCACATGTCCAAATCGGACGTGCCGCTAGTCTACGGACTCGTATCGACGAACACTTTACAACCATGCATGAGTCAAAGCTCAACTTTGCATGAATAAAAAGTCAACTCCGGCACCCCTTGGACAGTTTGGACCTCAACTTGTTTTGCTCATAACTTTCAAACCGTAGCTCCGTTTTCAACGTGCTACTAGTCTACGAAATCATGCCAACGTGTACTTCGTAACGGTACCTTAGTCAACCTAGAATTCCAATCGGATCAAAAAGTCAACTTTTGACCCCTTGGTCAACGGTCAATGTGCAAAAATTCCGACATGGTTCGGGACGGGGTGTTACAGTATTTCTATAGGATCCCACTTTTCTTCACATCGTCCATATATCAATTTTAGCTTTAGCAAATATTCATTTCGATCTATCTCAATAGAATTGAAAATCTCATCCTCTTAACTCTCGTTTTGTGCATCTCTTGCCGACAGAAACCATTATATTTTTACTATTTCGATATTCCCAATTACCACCATCATTTTGTACTAATGTTCCATTGTATAAAACCGCAATTACAATATCATCATCTTCCATTTTACTACAAAATTAAATGAATAACGTTAAACTAAATCAATAAATATATAAAATTTTGAATAATACTAAACAAACATATTAACTGTATTAAAAAAGTTGATTCTGTTTTTTTTTTTTTTTGCCAAATATAGCTTTTTCCTACTGGAGGAAAATTGGCGGAAAACTGGAGGAAACTTGGCGGAAAATCGGCGAAAAATTAGCGGAAAACTTGCGAAAACTGACAAACTGGAGGAAAATGGCGCAAGTTCATCTTTTTTGCCAAATTTCCTCCATTTTTACTGTTTTTCACAATTTTTCAGTTTTACACAAAATTTCCCCCATTTTCAAACCATATGCCACCTAAGTATCTTTAAAATCACATATAACAGCTCATAAATTAATTTCTTGCATACCCATATTAAATAAAAAGCTTAAAAATTCCAAAACTAACAAAAAATACAAGAAAAAAGTGAAAGAGAAAAAAAAAAAAAACAAATATTTCCTTACTTTCATCTAATAAGAAAAAAGATAAATTTTTTACCTGAGTTTAGTTTCAGATATGAGAAAATACAAAAAATAAGAGTGAGAGGAGATGAGATACAAAGAGTGGCCTTAGAGAAATCCTTACATGAACAGCTGTGTAGAGGAAGAAGGAAAGGGTAAAAAAAGCTTTTTTACGTAATTTTCAATTTTATCAAAGGTATTTTTGTCCCAAGGTGGCTATTTTTAAAAAAAAAAAAAATTTGCTATTCTTCAACAATCATGTTACAGGGTGGCTATTTTTCGAAATAACCCCTTAAAAAAATATATATATCTATATTTATATATATATATTAATTTGTCCAAGAAGTTAATTTATTTTTTTTTAAAAAGTAAAAAAATATGAAAAACTTTGTGTTCAAATTGAAATAAAGGAGTCCCAAAAAAAATTGATTTTGTATCATAGACAATATAATGAGTTAGAATTAAATAAAGAATATGATAAGAAATAAATTATAATAATATTTAAATTGTCTAATTATAAATTATTAATAGATTAATTTTATGTTGAAAGCTTAAAAATTATGAAATTTTCTGAATTTATTATGATTAGTTGTATTTAAATTTATTTAAATTATACTTTTTTAAATTTATTTAAATTGTACCTTATTATTTATAGAATTTTAACTTTCAACTTTCAAAGTATGTACCTTTTTAATTTAATGATTTTAAAATAATAAAAATAAAAATACTTTTCTACCATTAGATTTCGCCTGAGGATGCCTAGGCTTTTAAGTGTCCTTTTTTTTTTTTCTTTTTTCTTTTTTTTGAAGATATTCTAAGTAATACCTCTTCATACAACTTCTATTTTTATTTTATACAGAACATAACATAATTATTATTTGATGTAAGTTTTTTTTTTTTCTTTTGCAATTTTACTATTATATTTATTTACAAAACTCTATAAACTTCTATTTTTTGGATGAGCTCACTTATCAAGACAAAGAACGACACCACTATTATATTTATTTGCTAAACTTTGTAAACTTTTTTAAATATTTAATATATTATCAAATTAAATCATAATTGCGAAATATGTCGTTTAAAATAAAATCATGAATGCTCTAAAAACATAAATAATAGAGCTAAATCATACTAAAAACATAACTAATAGTAAATATATTTTAAAAAAAAATTGTATTCATAGATTATATTATATGTAATCCCAAATGTAAATATTTTTTTCAGTATACATAAAATAAGGATTTAGATTTTAGTTTAATCTACTTTGGGCATCTTATCAAACTAATACAATACATTCATTTTTTTGAAACTAATAGAATATATTCCTTTTTTTTTTTTTTTTCCAAACTTCCAACCGATCCTAACTGTTCTTGATCACTTTCCATATCCATCCATAACTCTCTCAATATATTCTCTCTTTTTGCAAAAGGTATTACTTATTATAACCTACAAGGGATTCTTATATATCATGGGGATTCGTAGAATCTTTATATAATCCTTAATTGATGGTCATCTATGATTGGTCTTCTCTAACACTTCTATTATTTTATATACTTTCATGAGTTCGATCCAAATTTTCTTTAATACGTAGTTTTATATACAATTAAACAATTATAAAATCTTCACCAAATTAGACAAACAATGTACCTTTATGTATTCGTCTCATCTTTCATCTGGCCAATCTAATGTTTGGCATAAAATTGTAACCACATCCTGTTCATGTTATCAATTTACACTATACACCATACTGTTTTTTCATTTGATCGTACGCATTTTTAACTTGCTTTTGACTGAAACTTTTGTTTAGTTTCTTCTTCAATTCTTCTCAAATCCTAGTTCAAGCAACTGGTTTTCTCTTATTAGAATCACTTTAATTCCCTCCACAAAAACTTTATTGTTTTCACTCACATTTACAAAAGAAGAAACAAAAACTATCCATAAAAAAGGAATCAAACTAGTAATTAATAATAACAGAAATATATGTTTATAAAGTTACAATCATGTACTTGCAAATCAGTAATAAAATTGAATGCGGAACATTCCATTCCCAAATCAAAAGCAACATATTTAAAACATCCTACAAATCAAAAGCAACCCATAATCAGTATTTTCATATTCAATAGGATAAGAATGGGTGGCTTGTGTGGCGTGTTCCATTCATAGTAAAGAATTTAAAGTCTGTAATTGGACATAATTATGAACCAGCACCGTCCTCAGAAGCAAAAATAATCTTCTTTTTGTGTTTGACCTCTTGTTCATGCAAAAAGGAGTGTACGTTGGTTACTTCAGTGAGTCCAAAGGCAGTAGCTAAGAGTTTTCATATTTATGTTACAATTTGATTTTTTTCCCCCCAAAAAACACACCCCGACTCAAAAGCAATAGAGTGATTCCTCCCACAGACATACTTAGTTAAATGCATTACCCCTTGATTGTTATCCATTTTTATAATGCCAATAATCAGCATTGACATTAGTATGTCTATGTTACTTACAATAATATATATATATATATATATTCCATCTTATACATCAGCAGGTCAGCAAAATTTGGCACATCAATCAAACTATATATTATAATATTTAGATGAATTGCTGAGAAAAACATGAAACCAATATTCCTCAATCACTTAATTTGATACCAAACAAAACAACCAAGAAGCGGCCAGAATTTTAACGTACAACTTGAAAGACACATAAATTTCATCAGATTCAGCAAATAAGTGCCTTAATTTTTCCTCATCTTAAATGTGAAGAGGGCAACTAGCCTTTAAAGCAAAAATCCCTTGTGGTCAGTTGAGGGATCCTGCTTCAGTACCATTTGCCGTTTGATTTTTGCAATCATCATCAATAGCCTATACATATAGCCTATACATATAGCCTATACATAATGCCCTTCTCCTAACGCGAAGTGAAAAATCTACCTTATTTGTGGGAGTTGTACTCCATTCTCTCAGTGGTTAAAGACAAATGACAGCATCAAAAGAATGAATATAAAAGCAAATAATATTAGAGACATAATTTTCTTCGCTACTAAAAAGTAAAATTGTGACCAAGAACATTTCCCGCCACTTCTACCTGGATGTGAAACCAATTAATAATCATTTCAGATTTAACCCCTGAGTTTGTGAGCTTCGACTAGTTTCGCAGTTAAAAAGTAAAAAAATAAAAAAAAAAAGGAAAAAATGTTTTTTGTATTTGGTTTTAATAAACATGAAGGGGAATCGCAAATCAAAGGAGAAAACCAGATCAGTCTTCCAAGGTACTTCTTTCTTCTTCCCCCACCATTTAACCCTTAAGCTAATCCATCCCCTGTTTGTTTCCGAGAAAGTCAATGTCAGGACCCGTCCAATATTCCTCCCCGGAACCCTAGACAAGCCCTGATCCCAGGGAAATACCACCGAACCTTCCAACGGAAAATCCGGCAGCACCTCCCCTAAGGGTAGGACTAACCAAAAATTTCCTGCACTGAAAACACACTTCTATAAACATCCCCTTATTCCTTCCACAATACTACAAATTAATTCCACAAATTTCAGCACTTCAAATAATAACAGCAGCAACCAAGTGCATAAATAATAACTACATGTCCAATACAGTATACAGAGTATTATACTGATAAATGTGGAATTTATACAATGACAGATAAGAAGTAATACAGGATGGAGAGGAAAAAGGGAAGAAATACTTCTTGGACTTTCGGCAACGAGCTGAAACGTCGGGCTCGCCCCGGACGATCAACGTCTCTCAACCTGGACCTAGGGGAACGGAATTTAAAAACGTGAGATGCTAATCATCTCAGTGAGTGACCCTATCTACTGTACACCTTTAATATTAATAATATACCAAATAAAGGGATTTAATTAATCAATACCGAACAATTAAATAAATAAATAAATAAACAATTGAGGTAACAATTTCTCTCAAAACCCTCACTATTCACTTCGTTGGAAATGTTCCCCTTTTAAAACATTTTCACAAAACCCGATATTTGTACTTCCCGAAAACCAAGGGACCAAATAATTTAATAAACAACAAATAAATAAATAAACACCCCAAATATAAATAAACTGTAATAAATTATAATAAATAATTTTGTACTCTTTGGGGTTTGAAATTTCTATCCGAAAAATTTGTACTTGACGCACCACACCATATACCAGTGATGCCCTCCGATACCCAGCGTCCTGAGCACCGACTGGCGGGGAGATTAAAGAGAGAAACTTGCAAACGGCACTTCGGCGTCCCGACAGTACCGCTGCTGAAACCATCATCCCGGCCAAGGAGGGGGGCGGCTGTGTGCACTATATAAGACTTGCCTGCCCACGGTCCAATGGCAACTCACGGGAGAAATAATAATACTTGCGCGCTGAACCACATATACATATACCAGAATACCAACACTGTGTGAATGCGTCTAAAACAATTATTAAACCAACCGTACCGTTTTCCAAAATTACCGTGGGAAATATACCAAATTTTCACACTTACTATCCCACATATTTTTATTCAACAAACCGGTACGAAACATCGATAACGGATAAAAATAATTTTCCTCGCAACACGCGGTTCAACAAATAATATACCACGGGTATAATTATGAAAATTAAACCACCAATTTGAACAAATAATTTTCTTAAAATATTCAAACCAATTATGCCCAAAAATAATATAAAATCCAAACACAACGAATTACTGAAAATACTTGCTCATGTGTAATAAATACCATTTAATCACAATAATAAAAATTGGGGATTTCTTAATAACCCAAAAAATTCCATTTAGCACCAATGGGTAAATATATATATAAAATAATATTTTTCCCGACTATATTTAAATTCCACCACATGAGCATAATTTCAGATACCAATTTAACAGCAATTAAATATAATTAATTACCCCAAAATATTTATTAAAGGTGGGTCACTCACCTGGAGCACGCAATTAAACCATGATCCACCATGGCATCAATTCCACGACTCACCGGTGCTCCTAGAACACAATTCACACACAGTCAAATAAATTAATATTTTATTTAGGTAAATAATACCCGGTACCCGGGGGGTCAAACATAAACGTTATCCAAAATTGACAAATTATATGTCTATGGAAAGCTTGTGAGATGAGGATCACATTACCGACCTCCATTGAGTTCAATTCGACCCGCGGTGGCCGGAATTTGGTCGGAAAGATTTGGCCGAATTTAAACTTGAGGGATCTCTCAAACGGTGGGGATTTTGGGCAATCTAACCCTGGAAATGGACTCAGAGGGGTCGAAAATGGTGGAATAGAGGTATGGGTCGGGCTGGGTTGGTCAGAAACGGCGAGAATCGTCGGAAAAACTTAACCGGCAACCGCCGACTTCACCAGCCCGATCTGGGAGCGTCCGGCGGCGACTGGCCGGGAAAATTGGAGGCTGAGGTCGCGGGGAGCTGGGCTTCACCGGTGGTCAGCGCGTGTAGCCGTCCGGTGACTGAAATCCGGCCAAGCGGTCAGTCAAAGAGAGAGGGGGAGAGAGTCAAAGGAGAGAGAGAGAGGGAAAATTCCTGCTGGTTTTTTGACGGGCTCGGGGAAGAAGAAGGGAAGGAAAGGAAAAGAAAAGAGAAGGTGTTTTCCCACGTGGGGAAAAGAAAAAAAAAAGAAAAAAGAAAAAGAAATAAAAAGAAATAATTTAAAATTAATTAAACAATATTAAAAATAATATTATTACATAAAACAACAATAATAAAATAATTTGATATTAAACATGGTTGACATGTGGCATTTCAACATGGTGACACATGGCCACATTCATTAAGTCACACGTGGCACATCGTTACACGTTTAAAAATAATATTAAAATAATACGGTATTTGAAAAACTCTACAGGTCCATAACTTTCAAACCACATGTCCAAATCGGACGTGCCGCTAGTCTACGGACTCGTATCGACGAACACTTTACCACCATGCATGAGTCGAAGCTCAACTTTGCATGAATAAAAAGTCAACTCCGGTACCCCTTGGACAGTTTGGACCTCAACTTGTTTTGCTCATAACTTTCAAACCGTAGCTCCGTTTTGAATGTGCTACTAGTCTACGAACTCGTGCCAACGTGTACTTCGTAATGGTACCTCAGTCAACCTAAAATTCCAATCGGGTCAAAAGGTCAATTTTTGACCCCTTCGGTCAACGGTCAACAGTCAACATGCAAAAATTCCGACATGGTTCGGGACGGGGTGTTACAGTCAATAGCAGAAAAGAAATAAATTCTGAGTTATTTGATTTTCATGAATTGTCTTTTTGCCTCGGATTTCTGTTCTTCGCGCTCTGGGTTTGGTTCAGTATTATGGACACATTTTGATTTCAAAGGAACTCATCTCCAATTTTCCATGGTCTGTGATTTGTATTTCGATTTTCTCTGCATTTGATAATTTACAATCAATTTCATCAATTCCTTTAATTAACTTTTACAAAACCTCTCTCTATCTCTCTCTCTCTCTCTCTTTTTTTTAATTCTTTGTATGATGTTATTCTTGTTCAAGAATTAGCATTTGTTTAGTTATGAATCTCTAATATTCTTATTCGTAAACCCAAAAAAAAAAAAAGCAAAGAAAAGAAAGTTAAATTTATTTTAATGAATGCCTATTTTGGAAAAAGAGGAATATGGCTTTTATTTATGTTATGCAGGTTCACAATCAGTAAAGTGAACTAGGTGCAATACTCTGCTTCTTTTTTCTTTTTAATTTTCTTTATTGGTCATTGATTTTACATATGAAATAGTATATTCTTTTCTTTTGGATATATAACATAGATATATGGTGACAAACAGGGGCATGTTCTTAATTTATATTAGAGAGATGGCGGTGTACAGAGAAGAAACCAAAAAATAATTGAAGAAGCTCCAGCTTTATTGATCATTATCTGAATTCTTAGATCCACATTTGCTAATTTGTACACTATACTATTGTAATTAAAAGTTCCTTGGTGCAGCAAAGCATTTTGAAAGACTTCCTGTCCCACTTGGATCAAAGCAGTTGTAGTAGGCTTATAGCTGCTGCCTAAGTGATTCACAAATTTTCATATGCTGAACAAGTTATTTGAAGCAATTTACAAATGGCATTAGCTAATAGTGTAACACCCCGTCCCGAACCATGTCGGAAATTTTTGCACGTTGACCGAGGTTGACTGTTTCTGTTGACTTTGACCGTTGACCGTTGACCGAATGGGTCAAAAGTTGATTTTTTGATCCGGTTGGAATTCTAGATTGACTGAGGTACCGTTACAAAGTACACGTTGGTACGAGTTCGTAGACTGGTAGCACGTTGAAAACGGAGCTACGGTTTGAAAGTTATGAGCAAAACAAGTTAAGGTCCAAACTTTCCAAGGGGTGCCGGAGTTGACTTTTTATTCATGCAAGGTTGAGCGTTGACTCATGCATGGTTGTCAAGTGCTCGTCGATACGAGTCCGTAGACTAGCGGCACGTCCGATTTGGACATGTGGTTTGAAAGTTATGGACCTATAAAGTTTTTCAAATATCGTATTATTTTAATATTATTTTTACACGCATAACGATGTGCCATGTGTGACTTACTAAAGGTGACCATGTGTCACCATGGTGAAATGCCACATGTCAACCATGTGAAAAATCAAATTATTTTTATTATTATTTTAAATAATAATATTTTTTTATTGTTCCTTTTTCTTTTTCTTTTCCTTTTCTTTTCTTTTTCTTTTTCTTTTTCTTTTTTCCCCACGTGGGAAAACACTTTCCTTTTTTCTTTTTTTTCTTTTTTTTTCCTTTCCCTTTCCTTCCCTTCTTCCCCGAGCCCGTGAGACAAAATGCAAAAAAATTTTTCTCCCTTTCTCTCTCCTTTGACTCTCTCCCTCTCCCTGTTTGACCCGCGTTTCGCCAGATTGCAGTCGTCGGAGTGCTACACGCGCCGGCCACCGTCCAAGCCCGCCACCTCGCGACCTCGGCCACCAAGTTTCCCTGCCAGCCGCCGCCGGACGCGCCCAGATCGGGCCGGCGAAGTCGCGGCGGCGAGGTGAAATTTTTCCGGCGATTCTCGCCGTTTCCGACCAACCCAGCCCGTCCCATACCTCTGTCCCACTATTTTCGACCCCTCTGAGTCCATTTCCGGGGTTAGTTTGCCCAAAATCCCCACCGTCTGAAAGATCCCTGAAGATCAAAACGGGCCGAAGCTTCCAGACCAAATTCCGGCCACCTCCGGCGGAATTGGGGTCGATGGAGACCGGATTGGTGATCCTCGTCCCACGAGCTTCGATTCGGTATATTATTCGACCATTTTGGTTAAAGTTTGTGTTTGACCCCCCGGGTACTGGGTATTATTTACCCGATTAAAATATTAATTTATTTGACTGTCTGTGAATTTTGTTCTAGGAGCACCGGTGAGTCGTGAAATTGATCCCGTGGTGGATCATGGGTTAATTGCGTGCTCCAGGTGAGTGACCCACCTTTAAAAATATTTTTGGGGGTAATTAATTGTATTTATGTGGTATAAATTTGATATCTGTAATTGGTGCTCATGTGGCGTATTTTAAATATAATCGGGAAAAATATTATTTTATATATATATTTATCCATTGGTGCTAAATGAAATTTTGGGGTCATTAGAAATTCCCGATTATTATTTTATCGTGGTTTAATTTATTATTTATGCATGAGCAAGTGGATTTCGGTATTAATTGTACGTGGTTTCAGTATTAATTTTTCGGGCATAATTGGGTTAAATATTTTACGAAAATATTTGTTTAAATTTTATAAATTATGCCGCGGTATTTTTATGGTTGCATCTCGTACTCCAAGAAAATTGTGGTTTGTTGCTTATCAATGTTTCGTACCGGGTTGTTGAATAAAAATATGTGGGATGGTGTTTTGTGAAAATTTGGTATACTTCCCACGGTGGTTTTTGGAAAAACGGTACGGTTGGTTATTATTGTTTACTTTTAGACGCACTCATACAGTATTGGTGTTCTGGTGTATGGTGTATGGACACGTGGTAGCACGCGGTTATTATGTGGTTTAACGTGCGGTTATTACTTCACCCGTGAGTTGCCATTGGACCGTGGGCAGGCAAGGTTATTGTTGTGCACAGCCGCCCCCCTCCTTGGCCGGGTGATGGTTTTAGCAGCGGTACTGTCGGGACGCCGAAGTGACCGTTGCAGGTTTCTCTCTTTAACCCCCCGCCAGTCGGTGCTCAGGACGCTGGGTATCGGAGGGCATCACCGGTATATGGTGTGGTGCGTCGGTGTAAATTGCAAATAATGTTTTAAACCCCAAAGGTGTTCTAAAATTATTTATTATAATTTATTGCAATTTATTTATATTTGGGGTATTTATGTATTTATTTGTTTATTTGTTGTTTATTAATTTGTTTGGTTCCTTGGTTTTTGGGAAGTACGTACAAGGGTTTTGTGAAAATGTTTTAAAAGGGGAACTTTTCCAACTAAGAGAATTGTAAGGGTTTTGAGAGAAATTATTATTTTCCAATTAATTATTATCTATCTACTGTATTACCGTGGTATTATATTGTATAGTAGATAGGGTCCCTCACTGAGATGATTAGCATCTCACACTCTTAAATTCCGTTCCCCTAGGTCCAGGTTGGAGGCGTTGATTGTCCGGGGCGAGCCCAACGTCTCAGTTCGTTGCCGAAGGTTCAAGAAGTTTTTCTTCCCTTTTTCCTCTCTGTCTTGTATTGTTTCCTTATCTGTCATTTTATAAATTCCACATTTGTTGTATAATGCTCTGTATACTGTATTGGACGTGTAGTTGTTTTTATTGCACTGGGTTGCCGCTGTTTTCTTTCGAAGTGCTGAAATTTGTGGAATCAATTTGTAGTTTGTGGGGGGAAATAAGGGGATGTTTTTAGAAGTGTGTTTTCAGTGCAGGTAATTTGTGGTAAGTAAATCCCTTAGGGGAGGCTCTGCCGGATTTTCCGTTGGAGGGTTCGGTAGGGTTTCCCTGGGATCAGGGCTTGTTTAGGGTTCCGGAGGAGGAATTCTGGACAGGTCCTGACAAATAGAGATGCTGATTTTGATGTTTCTCTCGCACTTGTTCAATTTTTTCTCATCCTTGAGATGAATTTAGTTGACACTTATACTATGCTTATTATTAATTTTTGTTGGCCTTTTTTTTTTTTGGCTTGAACAATTTGTACTGATTTACATTTTGTTTGCTGAGTAAATTAGGCAGATGGTTATCGCAACATTGACAACGTGGATTTTCTAGTTGATACTATAGTGGACCAGTTTAAAGTATCTTCTAGCTCAATGAGAGATTTAGAAATCTGAAAATTAAGAATAACTTTATACTTTTGCACGTAGAAATAAACAGTATATTTCTTGATGCTATTGGAATAATCCGATTCAATCTAAATGGGGGGATCTATCATAGGAAACACAAAAGTTGGTTTTTTGGGGGTTTTTTCAATTATGATCTTTTTGGATTCTGGCAACTATCATGTAATAATGAGACTTCCCAGTTTCAGCTGACTGATAATCTGATATGTAAAACATGTACAAAAAGGCCATAAGTACATGTTTGAAAGGCAGGCTTCATAATTGTAAGACTACGATTTTAATATGTTTATGGAGTGGTCTATTTCTCAATTCCTTACAGGTATGGTCTGCACCAAATTATTGTTTTAGTGCCGGGGATGGTGCTTCCATATTGTGCTACAACGAGGATATGGTATAAGCTTTTTGCATGATATCCTTTAATATTTGCTCTTATCTTGCAAAACATTACCACAAATTGTATGCATATACGGTGCAGAATGAATTGTAAAAATATACCCAATTTTACCACAATTTGTCCATCATAATCTGTAGTTCTGAGGGTTGTCATAGATTAGTGTGTTTTTCTCTTATGCCTGTGAAAACTTATGTGCATGTGCAGTCCAAAAGACTGGCTTTTACCGTAACACTGAAAGCAGTATTTTATTTGCTCTACTATATATTTGCTGTAAAAGTAAACCACACTTTTTGATCTTATATGCAGAGGTCACTGCTGGAATCACTCCCAAAACTGGTTAATTCACTTTCTTCGTCAACTGTGGGGTACAAGTTTTATATTATTATAATTATTATTACTTATTATTTTTTTTGCTATGAAATTATTATATAGTAATAAATAATAATTATTAATTATTATCTATATACATTAAATGACACTTTCACGTTTCCCTCTTTTTTTTTCCCCCTTTTTGGTGAATCACTTTCATGTTTCCAACTTGTTATAGTTATTTTCTTTTATATTTTTCCTTTTCTGTTTCTTTGTTGGAAACGACTGGAGTTCCCTTTTGTATATGTACTTTTTGTTTTCTATTTTCTATAGTAATTATTATTTTTGACATTACATTTTTCTTCTTCTTGTTCATTTCTTTTTATCTAATTGTAGATCTCCTCATATATGCTTTTTGTTGGAACATTCTTGAATCTTATTAGCAGGTAAGCAGGGCAGATGCAGCAGCAATGGCAATAAACACAACTGAACTTTTTAGCAAAAGTGTAGCAATTGAATCTCAGCTGTGCAGGAATTTGTTTATATCATTTTTCTAGTATCAGGACTTTGACAAATGGATATTGGCTTAGACCCTTATTCATTTATTTATATTTGAATGTAATATACATACATATATATATATATATATATATATGTACAAGGCTACTATTAGAGACATAATTACCAAAAATAAAAAATATTCTAATAAAACTAAGAAAAATGATATTTGTCATTAGTAGTAACTGTCACCATCTTATATGGTAGTGGACCTCATATATATATATATATATATATTGTCAGGATCCGTCCAAAATTCCTTACCGGAACCCTAAACAAGCCCTGGTCCGAGGGAAACCCTACCAGATCCTCTAATGGAAAATCCGGCAGAACCTCCCCTAAGGGTTGGACTTACCACAAATTTTCCTACACAGAAAACACACTCCAATAATATCTCCTTATTCCTCCCACCTTACTACAATTTGTATCCACAAATTTTCAGCACTTCAAATAAATAACAGGAATCAGTGCATAATTAATAACTAAATGTCCAATACAGTATACAGAGCATTATGCTAGTAAATATGAAATTAATACGATGATAGATAAAGAAGTAATACAGGATGGAGAGGAAAAAGGAAGGAAATGCTTCTTGGACTTTCGAAAATAAACTGAGATGTCGAGTTCGCCCTGAACGATCAATGTCTCCCAACCTGGACCTAGGGGAACGGAATTTAAAAAAATATAAAATGCTAATCATCTCAGTGAGTGGCCCTAACTACTATACAATTATAACAGTAATAATAATTATAGTACACTTTATTAATTAAGAATAAATAAATAAATAAATAAAAATTAATTGAAGATAATATTTCTCTCAAAACTCTCACCATTCACTCGGTTGGAAAAGTTCCCATTTTAAAACATTTTCACAAAACCTGTTATTCGTATGCCCAAAAATCAAGGAATCGGTAATTTAATAAATAATAATTAGATAATCCAAATATAAATAAAATGTAATAAAATATAATAAATAATTTTAGAACACTTTAGGGTTTGAAATTTCTATCTGAAAATTTATACTTGACGCACCACACCATATACCAGTGATGCCCTCCGATACCCAGCGTCCCGAGCACCGACTGGCGGGGGGGTTAAAGAGAGAAACTTGCATATGGTCGCTTCGGTGTCCCGACAGCGCCGCTGCTGAAACCGTCATCCCGGCCACGGAGGGGGGGTGGCTGATGCGCATTATATAAGACTTGCCTGCCCTTGGTCCAATGGCAACTCACGGGAGACATTATAACTTGCGCGCTCATCCACATATACAGTCCAAAACACCAATACTATATGAGTGCGTCTAAAATAAATAGCCAAATTTTCCAAAAATTTACCGTGGGAATTATACCATTTTTCGAACTCAACCTCCCACATTTTTCTTTAACATTTTCGGTACAAAACCACCGATAACAATATACAAATAATTTTTCTCGTATCACAAAGTCCATCAAATAATATTCCATGGGCATAATTATGAAATTTGAAACCACCAATTTAAACCAATATTTTCTTTGAAATATTTAAAAATCAATCATGCCCAAAAATAATCTAAAAATCCAGATACAATTAATTAATGAAAATACCTTACTCATGCGTAATAAATACAATTAATTCACAATAATAATAATCGGGAAATTCTTAATAACCCAAACTTCTGTTTAGCACCAATGGGTATATATATATATATAAAATAATATTTTTTCCACAATTATATTTAAATTCCACCACATGAGCATAATTCTAGATACCAAATTAACACAAAATAAATATAATTAATCACCCCAAAATAGTTTTAAAGGTGGGTCACTCACCTGGAGCACGCAATTAAACCAAGATCCTCCATGGGATCAATTCTACGACGCATCCGTGCTCCTGAAACAACAATATTACACAACTCAAATAAATTAATATTTTATTCGGATAAATAATACCCGGTACCCGGGGGGTTTTAACAAACGTTAACCAAAATTGATGAGTAATATACCGAATCGAAGCTTGAGTGACGAGGATTACGAATCCGGTCTTACTTCCCGAAGATCAAACCCGAGGTGGCCGGAATCTCGCCGGAAAGATTTAGGCCTTTAGAGCCTCGATTCTCCCAAACCGTCGCGAATTGGAGGAAAAGGACCCTTGATCTAAGTTCAGGGGGTCGGAATTAGTAGGGAGGGACCGGCAGTGCAACTGGGTACTTGCCGGAACTGAATTTTCCAGCGAGCCGCCAAATCCCATCAGAAACCGTCACCGCCGGTGGCGCGTCCAGTGGCTGGTGGCCGAGATTTTTGGGGATTTTATAGATCAAGGGAGAGGGTTTCAACAGTACCGGCGGTGAGGCAAACGAGGCCGGACGGCGAAGAGATCTGGGTTTGAAGATTTTTGGCCCCTTGCCGAAAAGTACTTCGATCCCGGCGCATCAGAGGTCAGGTAGCCGTGAAATTTGGTGGGCTGGCCAGAAATGAGGAGGTGGTGAGGGGTGGCTGGTGCGTGTGGCCTGAAAATGGCCGAAAATGGGTCAAACAGCGATGGCCGATGGTGGAGGGGAAAAATGGCCGTCTCCGGAAAACGCTCTGATCCCGGCGCGTTACCGGCTTGTTGGCCGTGAGATTTGGTTGGCTGGTCGGAATTGAGGAGGCGAAGGCAGTGAGGTGGCGCATGTAGCCCTCTAGTGGCCGGACAATGGCCAACCGGTGGTGACCGGTGGTGGTCGGTGTTTATTCTCCTCTTTTTCTCTCTCCTCCTTCTCTCTCCTCTCTCCCTTTCCTCGTCGGCCCACCCGTTTTGCCAAAATAAAAGCCACCATGGGTGACACTGTTCACCCATGTGGACCTCTCAGATGTCGACACGTGGCATCATTGTTCACTTAAGCCAGATATATTAAAATATTACGGTATTCGGAAAACTTCACATGTCCATAACGTCTTAACCAGATGTCGAATTTAAGCGTGCCGCTAGTCTATGAACTCGTATCGACGAGTACTTTACAACCATACAAAAGTCAAAACAAAATTCTACAACCATAAAAAGTCAACTCCCAGCACCTTTTGGACAGTTTGAATCTCGACTTGTTTTGCCTATAACTTTCAAATCGTAGCTCCGTTTTCAACGTGCTACTAGTCTACGAACTCGTGCCAATGTGTACTTTGTAAAGGTACCTCAGTCAACCTAGAATTCCATTCGAGTGAAAAAGTCAACTTTTGACCCTTTCGGTCAATGGTCAACGATCAAAGTCAACGGTCAACGGTCAACCTCGGTCAAAGTTGGAAAATTTCCGTTATACTTTGGGACGGGGTGTTACATATATATAAAAGTAAAATGAATCTGCTTGGCAGTGAATCCTATGTGTATATAAAAGCCACATAAAAATTTGATCCGTACGGTAATTAATAATTTTCTTCGCTACTAAAAAGTACAATTGTCACCGAGCTACATAAAAATTATATTTGCCATTAATGATGACTGTCTCCACCTTACATGACAGTGGATTCCATATATATATATGAGTAAAAAGAATCTACATGGGAATAAATCCCATGTATATATAAAATCTATATAAATATTGGACCAACTGTCATTCAGGGTGATTAAGGATTTTCTTCGCTACTAAAAGTAAAATTGTCACCAAGCCACTTCTATCTGGATGTGAAACCAATTAATAATCATTTATGATTTAACCCATAATTTTGTGAGCTTCTAGTTTGGTTTTATATTTGGTTTAAATAAAAATGAAGAGGAATATCCTCTGTTTGTTTACCGAGAAAGTCAATAGCAGAAACGAAATAAATTCTGAGTAATTTGACTTTCATGAATTTTCCTTTTGCCTCTGATTTCTATTCTTCATGCTCTCGGTTTGGTTCAGCATTTTGGACATTTTCATTTTGAAGGAACTCAGCTCCAATTTTCTGTGCTCTGGGATTGGTATTTCGACTTTCTCTGCATTTGACAACTTGCAATCAATTGTATCAATTTCTTTCATTAATTTTTAAAAAATCTCTCTTTTTTTTTTTTTTGGTGGTTTCATTCCCTTCTATGCAGCTAAAACTTTATAGTATCTGGATTCTAATTTTTTAATTTTTATTCTTTGTATGATGTTATTCTTGTTCAAGAATCAGCATTTCTTTAGTTATGAATCTTTAATATTCTTATTCATTAAAAAAAGAAAAGAAAGTTAAATTTATTTTATTGAATGCCTTTTTTGGAAAAAGGGAATATCATGGCTTTTATTTATGTTATACAGGTTCACAATCAGTAAAGTGAACTAGGTGTAATATTCTGCTTATTATTATTGTTATTATTGGTCATTGATTTTACATATGAAATAGTAGATTCTTTGCTTTTTGATATATATCATAGATATATCGGGCAAACAGGGACATGCTCTAAATTTTATATGAGAGGGATGGTAGTGTACAAAGAAGAAACCAAAAGATAATTAAAGAGCTCCAGCTTTAATGATCATTTTCTACACTCTTGATTTACATTTGCTATTTTTATACTATATTGTTGTAATAAGATGTTCCTTGGTGCAGTCAAGCATTCTGAACGACTTCAGGTCCCATTTGGGTCAAAGAAGTTGTAAGTTCGTAGGTGCTGCCAAAATGATTCACAAATTTTCAATCGCTGAACATTTATTTTGAAGCAATTTAGAAATTGCTGATCTTAATTTTTCTCTCTTACTTGTTCAATTTTTTCTCATCTTTGAGATGTATTTAGTTGACACTTTTAGTATGGTTATTATTTATATTTTTAAAATATTTTTTGCTTTTTATTTTTTTATATCTTGGGCTTGAACAATTTCAATTGATTGACATTTTGTTTGCCATGTAAATTAGGCAGATGGTTATCACAATGCTGACATCGTGGCTTTTATGGTACTATCGTGGACCAGCTCAAAAATATATTCTTGCTCAATGAGAGATTTAGAAATCTGAAAATTTACAATAATTTCATACTTTTGCTCAAAGAAATGAATAGTATATTTCTTGATGCTGTTGGAACAATCCAATTTAATCTAAATGGGGGGGATCGCTCATAGGAAAGGGGAATCCTCTTATAGCCCAGCCTTCAAGGTCTCCTTTTGGGGTCCAGCGTCCTCGCTGGCACACCTGTCAGGACCTGTCCAAAATTCCTCACCGGAACCCTAAACAAGCCCTGATCCCAGGGAAACCCTACCGGACCCTCCAATGGAAAATCCGGCAAAACCTCCCCTAAAGGTTGGACTTACCACAAATTTTCTGCACTGAAAACGCACTTCTATATTCATCCCCTTATTCCTCCCACATTACTACAATTTGATTGCACAATTTTTGCAGTACTCCAAATGAATAACAGGGAAACAATGCAGTATTTAACGACTAAATGTCCAATACAGTATACAGCGTATTATACACGTAAATATGGAATTGATACAATGACAGAAAAAGAAGCAATACAAGATGGAGAGGAAAAAGGGAAAAAATACTTCTTGGACTTTCGGCAATGAACTGAGACGTCGGGCTCGTCCCGGACGATCAACGTCTCCCAACCTGGACCTAAGGGAACAAAATTTAAAAACGTGAGATGCTAATAATCTCAGTGAGTGACCCTATCTACTGTACACTTTTTAATATTAATATATAACAAATAAAGGGATTTAATTAATACCAACAATTAAATAGATAAATAAATAATTAACAATTGAAGTAATATTTTCTCTCAAAACTCTCACTATTCACTTCGTTGGAAATGTTCCCCTTTTAAAACATTTTCACAAAACCCAATATTCGTATTTTTCAAAAACCAAGGGATCAAACAATTTAATAAATAATAGATAAATACCCCAAATATAAATAAAATGTAATAAAATATAATAAATAATTTTTTAATACTTTGGGGTTTGAAATTTCTTTATCCGAAAATTTATACTTGACGCACCACACCATATACCAGTGATGCCCTCCGATACCCAGTGTCCTGAGCACCGACTGGTGGGAGATTAAAGAGAGAAACTTGCATACGGCACTTCGGCATCCCGACAGTACCGCTGCTGAAACCGTCATCCCGGCCAAGGAGGGGGGCGGCTGATGCGCAATATATAAGACTTGCCTGCCCTCGGTCCAATGGCAACTCACGGGAGACATAATACTTGCGTGCTAACCACATATACACCGGAACACCAATACTGTATGAGTGCGTCTAAAATAATTATTAATTTAATTATTACCGTACCGATTTTCCAAAATTACCGTGGGAAATATACCAGTTTTCAAATTTACCATCCCACATATTTTCTTTTAACATACCCGGTACGAAACCATCGATAACAATATAAAATAATTTTTTCTCGAATCACAAAATCCATCAAATAATATTCCACGGGCATAATTATAAAATTTAAACCACCAATTAAACAAATATTTTACTTAAAATATTTAAACCAATTATGCCCAAAAATAATATTAAAATCACATACGATTTATTACTGAAAATACCTTTCTCATGCGTAATAAATACAATTAAATCACAATAATAAAAATCGGGGCTTTTGGATAACCCAAAATTTACGTTTAGTACCAACAAACATATACGCACTTAGAAAATAATAATTTTCCACAATTATAATTAAATTGCATCATATGAGCATAATTCCAAATATCAATTAAACACCAATTAAATATAATTAATTGCCCCAAAATATTTTTAAAGGTGGGTCACTCACCTGGAGCACGCAATTAAACCACGATCCATCATGGGATCAATTCCACGACTCACCCGTGCTCCTAGAACACAATTCACACACAATCAAATAAATTAATATTTTATTCGGGTAAATAATACCCGGTACCCGGGGGGGTTTAACACAAACGTTAGCCAAAATTGACAAATTATATGTCTATGGAAAGTTTGTGAGATGAGGATCACATTATCAACCTCCATTGGGCTCAATTCGACCGGCGGTGGCCGGAAAGCTTCGGCCGAGTTTAAACTTGAGGGATCTCTCAAACGGTGGGGATTTTGGGCAATCTAACCCCGGAAATGGACTCAGAGGGGTAAAAAATGGTGGGATAGAGGTATGGGTCGAGCTGGGTTGGCCGGAAAACACAAGAAAAGAGGAGAGAGAAAATTTCCGGCCGGCGGCTTCTCCAGCCCGATCTGGGTGCGTCCGGCGACTGGTGGCCGTGAAATTTTGCGGCCGAGCTCACCTCTGTCCCCCACTCATTTCTGCCCGGCGTGTGTAGCAAGGTGGTGGCCGGAAACGAAGAAACGGCGACGGTCCGAGAGGAAGAAGGAAAGGAAAGGAAGAAGAAGGAGGAAGAAGAAGAAGAGAGCTTCGGGTGGCTGGGTGTTTTCTCCACGTGGGGGAAAAGAAAAAAAGAAAAAAGAAAAGAAAAAGAAATAAAAAGAAAATAAATTAAATAATATTAAAAATAATATTATTATATAAAATAATAATAAAATAATATGATATTAAGCATGGTTGACATGTGGCATCTCAACATGGTGACACATGGTCACATTTATTAAGTCACACGTGGCACATCGTTAGACGTTTAAAAATAATATTAAAATAATACAGTATTTGAAAAAATCTACAGGTCCATAACTTTCAAACCACATGTCCAAATCGGACATGCCACTAGTCTACGGACTCGTCTCAACGAGTACTTCACAACCATGCATGAGTCAAAGCTCAACTTTGCATGAATAAAAAGTCAACTCCGACATCCCTTGGACAGTTTGGACATCAACTTGTTTTGCTCATAACTTTCAAACCGTAGCTCCGTTTTCGACGTGCTACTAGTCTACGAACTCGTGCCAACGTGTACTTCATAACGGTACCTCAGTCAAGCTAGAATTCCAGCCGGAACAAAAAGTCAACTTTTGATCCATTTGGTCAACGGTCAAAGTCAAAGTCAACGGTTAACGGTCAACCTCGGTCAAAGTTGGAAAACTTCCGTTGTACTTTAGGACGGGGTGTTACACACCGATCCGAATCCGGCTATGAGATATTGTCCTCTTCTCTTTGGGGTCTGAGGAATCCTCTTACAACCCAGCCCCCAAGGTATTCCCCTCTTACAACCCAGCCTTCCTCGCTGGCACATCGATCCGAATCCGTCTCTGATACCATCTGTGACAGCCCAGACCACCCGTATGAGATATTGTCCTCTTTAAACCTAGGAAATCCTGTTAGAATCCAGCTCTCAAGGTTTTAAAAGACCTCTCAAGAGAAAAATATTCACACCTATTTATAAGAAGTGTTTCGTTCTCCTTTCCAACCGATGTGGGACTTCACAAAACACAAAAATTATTTTTTTATTTTTTTATTTTTTTTGGGTATTTTCAAAATGACCTTTTTGATTCTGGCAAATATCATGTAATAATGGGATTTGCAGGTTTCAAATGACTGATATGTAAAACATGTTCTAGAAGGCCCTAAGTACATGTTTGAAAGACAGGCTTCATAACTGTAAGACAATGATTTTAATATGTGTATCAAGTGCTCTAATTCTCAATTTTTTACAGGTGTGGTCTTCACCAAATTATTCTTTTAGTCCTGGGGATGTTGCTTCCATATTGTGCTTCGATGAGGATATGATACAAGCTTTTTGCGTGATATCCTTTAATATTTGCTCTTATCTTGCAAAAATTACACAGATTGTATCCATATACTGTGCAGAATTAATTGTAAGAATATACTCAATTTTACAACAAAGTGTAGATTTGGGACTTATATAAATTTAATTTGTAGTACACTATTGCTTGGAGTTGGAGCTTCAAGAGTTTCTTTTGCTGGGCAGTGGTGGGTGGGGTTTAAAGCCTAAAGGGAATGACTAGACTAACGGTTTCTCCATTTTCTGACAATAGTTATAAATAGTAATATGAGCAACACATTTTCTTTTAAGTTTTTGTTACTTCATGTTTTGGTTCTGTATGACAATGTTGACATATAAAAGGTGACCTATCCTAAAGTTACTATTTGTTCTCTTGTGAAGACTACATATGAATTTTAAAATTTCTTTTCAGGTGGTTCCTGCTCATATATTGCTAAATAGTCACAGCTTGCACAGGTTTGTAGCTTTGAGGTTATCATAATTTGTCCATCATGGCTTGTAGCTTTGAGGGTTATCATAGAGTAATGTGTTTTTCTCTTGTGCCTGTCAAAACTTATGTGCACTGTGCAGTCCAAAAGATTGGCTTTTACCTTAACAGTAAAATTAATATTATATTTGTCTGTTATATTTTGGCTGTAAAAATAAGTCACACTTTTTGATCTTATATGCAGGGGTGACTGCTAGATTCACTCCCAAAACTGGTTAATTCACGTTCTTCTTCAATTGAGGGGTACAAGTTATGTATTATTATTAGTATTATTATTATTATTAATATTATTATTTATCATCTATTTACATTAAATGACACTTTCATGTTTCCTACTTGTTATAATTACTTTCTTTTATATTTTTCCTTTTCTGTTTCTTTGTTGGATGGAGTTCTCTCTTTATATGAACTTTTTGTTTTGTTTTATATTTTTTTTTTTTTTGGTTTTCTATTTTCTATAGTTATTATTATTTTCACATTACATTTTCCTTTTTCTTTTTATCTAATTGTAGGTCTGTTTATATTTTCCTTTTTGTTTGAACATTCTTGAATCTTATTGGCACGTATGCAGGGCAGATGCTGCAGCAATGGCAATAACAACAACTGACCTCTTTAGCAATGGAATCTCAGGTGTCCGGGAATTTGTTTCCCATATCAATGTTTTAGTATCGTGACTTTGACATATGGATATTAGATTGGACCCTTTCCCTTATTCATTTCTTTATATTTGAATGTAATATATATATATATATATATATGGCTGCTATTATAGGCAAAGTCGGGTACCATATCGTGGACTACAATCATCTATAGATATCAAATTTACATGATCTGCACGATCTGATCTGATGATTGTGAATGGCTATCACCCATCAAATGATGGACAACCTCCTCTACAATAGCATTTTCACATATATATATTTATATATATATATATATATATATATGGGTGGAAGGGTGTGTGTGGGGCAGAGATGGATGTGAAAAGTTCATATAACAGCTTCATTTCATATCTAAAGAGCTCGAGCTCTAGAAATCTAAAGCTGTTGGTTTCTTGCGATTGAAACTCTTAGGAATTACTTATCAGAACTCCAGCTACCAGCCTAGTCTAAGATTTGTGAATTACCCAGGTTGCAGGAAGAACTGCAGGAATTGGGGGATGACAAAGGATTTTGGAATGGTTCACCCAAAATATGGCTACCATGCAGTGTCTTTTTTTGTGGCAAACTGACAATATCCAGCTTCTTTGTCAAAAGAATCATACAAACACTGCACAAAGGCAAAAGTTTCACAGGCAAGAATACATCAAGTTTTTCTAACATTAGAACACTATATAAACAATCTTAGAAGTGCAGGTGCAAATGACTATTATGAGCAAATTAAATGTTCAAATACATGCAATAAACATTCAGCAAGTTAAATATATAACACATGCTGGTATTACAATTCTTGCACTCAACATTTATTAGATCAAATGACAGAGAAATAGCAACAAAAATCTAAAACATGATAGAGAAAATAGATAAAACAGGCCCACCTCTCGACCAGATTTTAGTTCTTCCTTGATAAGCAGTCCCACCTTTATGATACGACATATCAAATGCGAATATGCAGACATCAACCTCAATTTTGTTCAAGACCACATTTTTTCGAGGTCGAGTGCTGAGTTTCTGCTAAGAAATCTTTGTGTAAGATACATTCTAACTCAATGCAACAATTATTTATCAACTACCATTTGGAACAATGTTTTAGTAAAATAATCTTTCATGGAAAAAAATCAATGCATTTGATGTACTTAATTCATTCTTATATATATATATATAGTATGGTTTAAACGAGGACGCTAATTTAATACATTATGAGGATGTATATCCTCTAATATGTTATGGGATCTCGCAAAATATGTATTCTTAATGTCTTTTTAAGTTAATATTCTCTTGGAACCTGACTATATATATATATATATATTAGATTTGACTAAAAAAAAAAAAAAAAAAAAACCTGGTAGGGTAGAATTTTTTTGATTTTGCGGTCATAAGCAATAATGATCTTACAGATAACTTCTTTACCTGTAAGATATCAAAAAATATTGAAAAACACACCTGAGACAAACATTAGAAAACTGCTATATGTTCGATATAATATGAATGCTTGCTACATAAAGAGCTCTCAGGGAAAAAAACAAAAGAGCCAAAAGAACACTTCACATAAATATTCAGCAATGTAGCAGAGCCTGTGTCTTGATATACACACACAAACATATGCAAAGATTACTATACTTCAAATATTATGTTGCACATTCCACGAAACCTGCATTTTGGAAATACTCGAATAAACTTGTATGGAAATTCCAATTCTTAGAATTTTAATATTTTACTTTCTCCAGTGTATGATTTTAATGTTATGTTGAATTAATGATGATATATAATAATACAACAAAAATTCCCACAAGCATTGTGAGATTGGATTAATAGCAACCTGATAGAAAAGGATATACAAGGTCCATTCAAATTTGTTTCGTACCAATGATATAAACTCTGGCATTATTGCAGTTAACAATTTCCCGCAGCAAGTCTCACACAAATAATCAAATTTAAAAGGGTGAATTACGTAAACACTCCTTGCCGTTTATAGTTTTATCACATACACCCTTTTGTTTTTTGCTCTTTTTTTTTTTGTAAAAAAAAAAAGGAAAAAAAAACTATTACAAACAATTGCCCTTCTGTTTTAGTTTCATTGAATTGGCAAAATATTTTTATGAAAAATTATAAATAAAAATATAATTAGAAAACAAAAAAACATTATTGGTAAATACAAATAAAAAGTACAAAAATATTTACTTTCAAAAATAAACATTTTAAAATTGTGTTTGAAAAATCTAGCATGAAGTGGGTAACTAATGCTATAAGTAATTTCTTTACCAAAAAAAAATGTTACAAATATTTTAAAAAATGAAGATCATTTCTCTTCGTGGACACTGGACAGTAATTTTAACTTTTTAAATGAAAATATATCGATATTAATGATAATAAGAAGACAACAATAACAGTAATAAATTATTATTATTATCTTTAACGGAGCCTAACATTATCTATTCTAGCTGAACCCAAACACTCACTCTTTCCTCATAGGAGAAACTCATAGGCCCTAAAATAGTAGCCCGAAGTGTTTAACCCATCCATGTGATGGGTTTTCTGATCTTCTACACAATGTTTTACACGGCGGCTGCTACAAATCACCTAGTTTTAAGAGGTGTATTTAATCTAGAATTTAATAGATTTAAAATGAATTATAAATTTTAAAAAATTTGATGGATTGTTATGAAATCTATAGATTTAGTAAAGAGTTTATAAGAATCCAATGAAATCTTTAAGATTAATGCTGTATTTCATATTAATAATTTTCTTCACAATTTTACTATTGAAATCCTTTCAAATCCATTAAAATCCATCATTTTTTAAAATCTTTTAAAATTAATGACTTAAATCCATTAAAATCTGAATTGAATATCATTGGACTTGTATAAATTCTTTTAAAATGTAAATCAAATACCGCTAAACTTTTAAATACTTTTGAAATCCCTCAAATATTAAATTGAATACATTCTAATTTTAGTTTTATTAGATTATATATTTTCTTTTTAAGTTGAGTTGTTCTTTTAAAGAATTTCTTTTTTTTTTTTTTTTCTGGAAGTGATAAAAATTGGTTATAATATCGGTAAATTTTGGCAAGGGATTGGAATTTTCTGTTCATTTTTCCGTTCCCAACCCTATCAAAAATGAACACGTCACTTTAAAATTTTTCTCAATTTTTTGCTCGACCCACCGCGTTAAATGTAAAAGATTTTGTTTTCTGTTTTTTTTTTTTTTTAAACTTTTTTATTATTTATTTTCCTCTGCATCTCTTTTCTTCCAGACCTTCATGGCTTTTATGCACTGTTCATTTAGACAGCTAGTTTCTTCCATTTTTTATTTTTTTTTAATCTGCTAAGGCAGCTATTAATATTAATGTGAGGGTTTTGTTTCTCTTTAATGTTGTAGGCGGATTAAGTCCTTAAAAAGAAGAAAAATATATACTAAATTGCTTTCCATGGGACTCCCAAGTCACATTAGTTAACGTACGTCGACCTCGTTGCAAGCTCAAATACAGCCACCTACTCTCAAGGTTGGGATAATACCTTGCCACCACTTCAGATTTCTGATCTACCAATTTCCATTTATGATGTAGTACTATCTTACCCATCCTCGTTGGGCCATGTGGTTAATCGATTTTTGAATATCATAAGAACTGATTGATCTTTTTCAAACACTACCTTTGATAGCTTGGAGGAGGAAGAGGTATACATCAATTTCTCTAACAAACTAATGCTTGTATGTGTAATGTTGGAAGCACTTTAAGACTTTAATATTTTAGAGAGAAACAAAATCCCTCAAATTTAACCTTAATCCCTGACCTAGCCAAAATGAAGGAAATAGAGGAAGTTTTAATGGTTGCCTCAGTGTTAAAAAAAAAAAAAAAAATGTATACTAGTTATGGAGTTCTGTGAGAAAGGAGGGTCTGAGGGGGAAAAAATAAAAATAAAAAACAAAAAACAAAAAACAAAAATTAAAAAAAAATTAAAAAAATTAAAAAAAAAAACAAAAACAAAAACAAAATCTTTCAGGCTTATTGCCATGGAACACAGGAAAAATTGAAAAGAATCAAATCCTGGTTGACCTGGACGATTGTCGGGCTACGCAGTGAGTGAGAGAGGTAACAGTAAGAAGAGTTGGAATTTTAAAATTACATGCATATTTTTCACTGGTAGGATAGGACTGGAGACGAAAAGAACGTATGAATGATCCCGATTGATAAATATTAATTTTGAAATATATTGGCAACAAGGCAACGTTGAACTTTTAGAACCCAACATTAATTAATTTTTATTAATCTTCACACGTGCATTTATTTTTTTATATATAGAAAATTAAAGCCTCAACACCACCCAGCCATTGAGGCAAATTGAAAAAAATAAACACTAGTTAGTAGATCATGGAGCACATGATCATGTAGCATGATACATAACATACATACATATAATAACGGTGGGTTTATTAGTCTCTGATATCATGTGGATCAGGCAGACACTTGTTTGATGACCTGAGCGGTGGAGGAGGAGGATGAGCACGGTGGATCGCAGTAGTCCTTGATATCAAGGCACTGACACAGCGGTGGTAAGCTGAAAGTGCATATGCATTTTTTGCAGTTCTCGCACCGCTCGTTGCCGATAAAGATGTCAGTGCATCTGCACTGCGGTGGGTCGCTCTTCGTGCATTAGCAGTTATCACAGCACGCTGGAATATCTGGTCTTTTGTAACCATCCACTATTTATAACCATAAAAAAAAAAAAAAAATTATAATAAGTAAATTAATCAAACTTGGTAAACAATTCTGATTTTATAGAAGAATATATATATATATATATATATGAGTTTAATATTATACCAGATTTTTGACTGTCGGTAGTGAGAAGCTTGAAGAAATCCAACCTATCAGCTTTTGCAGACACAACTAATACTGCAAGGACTAGCAGTGCTGCCTCCGAGACCACAATTTTCTTCAAGGCTGCCATTTCTGAAGATCGATCTTTTTTTTTTTTTTTTTTTTTTTTTCTGAGCGGGGTGTGAGATTATGGAGAACTAGTTAGGGGTATTTATATACAACCCGCCAGAGACAACTCGTGCTTTATTTATTTATTTATTTTTTACCTTTTGACTAAATGATATATTTTCCAATGGCATCAATTTTCTTTTATTATTTATTTTTATTTGTCACAACAATTATGTAGTAACATTTACCAATAGTAGTACGACAGCCATAGTCATAAGTATAATTAATTGGTTTTTGTTTCAAATTAAAGCATCAGTTAGTTAAGTTGTCATTATCGGATTCATTGATGGTAGGATAAATATATTTAAAAATATAATATATATGAATATTATATTATCGATGTGATAAATGGCATTTTCTTAATGCAAATTGATCATCTTTCTACCAGTGTATCTCTAAAATCCAACGTCACCACCTCATTTATACAATATAGACTAATATTTAATGTTTTGTTATTTTTTCCTTTCTAATATTTGTCGTTTTATTAAATAATTAACTAAAGCATATTTTCATATTTTGTGCATGTGTTTAGGCATGGCTTTTGTGAAAATTAGCATCTTCTATGCATATTCGATCTACTTCTATTAATTAACTGGGCTTAGCCTTATAATCACCTTATCAATCTAAGGTCATCAATATAATTTTTTTTTTAATATATAATTGAATGGATTGATTCAACTTATATATAAAAAATATTATTTATTACCACTATGCAAAAATAGCGATTTAGTGACAGTAATATGGGGACCTAATACAAAAATATGCGATAACACATCGCCAAATAATAATAATAGCGACGAACCTCACTCGTAGTCGCTACATACAATTAGCAACAGTACGAAACAAAAACTCAGTTAGTGTCATTACAAACAATACTAAGCGACGTTGCTTTTCAGTGTCGTTCAATATGACTCAAAACTTATTAGGTAGTTTAGTTGATATTAGTTATTCGAGTGTGTTTCAATATTTGTTTAGTTGAAATTACTATTTGAAATCCAAATAAATTACTCGTTTCTCTTCATTTTGTGTTTTTGTTTATAAAAAAAGGAAAAATGTATCCGGCGACCCACGTTAATTACATGAGTTGCCCACTAAGATAGGGGAAAATCCAAATAATTACAATTTGTTTTTGTTTACCTCCAAATTTATTTAGTGTTTGCAATATCATTGGACATTTAGGGGAAAAAAAATTATCATGTACATAAAAAAAAATTTTGATATGGGGCGACGTGGATTTAGTCGTCTGCCTCACCCCATATGAAGTTTTTTATATCAAATTCACATTTCAATTAACTTGCAAATTTATTTAGTGTTTGCAATATCATTGGACATTTAGGGAAAAAACATGATCATGTATCTAAACAAAAAAAAAAAAAAATTTGATATGGGGCGACGTGGGTTTGGTCCTCTGCGTCGCCCCATATGAAGTTTTTTTATGAAATTCACATGTCAATTAACTTGCAAATTTATTTATGTTTTCAATATTAATTGACATTTAGGGAAAAAAAATGATCATGAATATAAAAAAAAATAAATAAATAATTTGACATGGGGCAACGTGGATTTAGTCCTCTGCATCGCCCCATATGAAGATTTTTATGTGAAATTCACATTTCAATTAACTTGCAAATTTATTAATGTTTGCAATATCATTGGACATTTAGGAGAAAAAAAAAGTATTATGTACATAAAAAGAAAAAAAAAATTTTGATATGGGGCGACATGGCTATAGTCTTCTGTGTCGCCCCATATGAAGGTTTTTATATCAAATTCACATTTCAATTAACTTGCAAATTTATTTAGTGTTTGTAATATCATTGGACATTTATGGAATAAAACATGATCATGTATCTATATCTAAACAAAAAAAAAAAAAAAAAGTTGATGGGGCAACGTGGGTTTGGTCCTCTACGTCGCCCCATATGAAGGTTTTTTTTATGAAATTCACATTTCAATTAACTTGCAAATTTATTTGTGTTTTCAATATTAATTGACATTTAGGGAAAAAAATTATCATGAATATAAAAAAAAAAATAAATAAATAATTAGTGTCATTAATAATTATTTTTAAGAAATTTTTTCTCAATAATTGTGTCATTAAAGGTTTGAAAAATTATTTAAAAATCTTTTTTATGTTTAAAAGGTAATGAAAAATTATTTTAAAAACTTTTTTATATTTAAAAAAGCATTTAGCGACGCATTTTTAAAAACAGTCGCCTATTATTACATTTAGCGACGACTCTGAAAACTACTCTCACAGAAATGCGTCGCTGTTTAGTGAATTTAGCGACGCATTTTTAAAAACAGTCTCCTATTATTACTTTTAGCGACGCATCTGGAAATAGTCTCGGAGAAATGCGTCGCCTATTCCAGCTTTAGTGACGTGTTTTTTTTTTTTTTCCTCAAATTTGAAAGTTGCTTTTTTGGTTTTATCATATTAGGATTATTTGATAGATAAATTCATACAAAATAATTGATACAAAACAAATTTCAAATAAATATAGGCATAGGAAACTAATATTTCAAATAAATGAAATAGTAACTTATATAATAATTTTATTATTTTAAAATTAATAATTTAATAAATAGTTAATAGATATTTAATAGATAAGAAATAAAAATATTGTGAAAATTTAATTATTTTGAAAATTTTAATAAAGAGTTAATAAATATATGAATAAAATATTAATTAAATATATTAATTATTTATTTATTTTTTTTTAAGTACAAATTATTTTCTTATTAAATTTTAATTATTTTAAATAGTATTTTTGTTATTTAAAAGGGAATCGGCGACACAATGTTTTAATAGTGCGTCGCTTGTTTTTGGTTTTATCAAATTAGGATTATTTGATAGATAAATTCATACAAAATAATTTATAAATAATAAATTTAAAATAAATATAGGCATAGAAAACTAATATTTCCAATAAATGAAATATTAACTTATATAATAATTTTATTATTTTAAAATTAATAATTTAATAAATAGTTAATATATATTTAATAGATAGGAAATAAAAATATTGTGATAAATTTAATTATTTTGAAAATTTTAATAAGGAGTTAATAAAAATATGAATAAAATATTAATTATTTATTTAGTTTTTTTTTTAAGTACAAATTATTTTCTTATTAAATTTCAATTATTTGAAACAGTATTTTTGTTATTTAAAAGGGAATAGGCGACGCAATGTTTTAATACTGCGTCGCCTATTACATTTTTTTTTATTCGTTCCCTTTTTTTTAAAAAACAAAAATATAGTTTACATACTTGCAAATTGAAATAGAAAATAGTTTTTTCTTAAGAAACAAAATAAAAAGAGAACAACAATAAATATAAATATTATAGGAAACAGGCGACGCAATTAGGAGGAATTGCGTCGCCTGGTCAATTTTTTTTTTAATTTGTTCAATTTTTTTGTAAAAAAAAAAAAAACAATTTACATACTTGCAAGTTTAAATACAAAATAAAATGTGTTTGAGAAATAAAATAATTAGAGAACGATAATAAAAATAATCACTGAATGCAACAGGCGACGCAATCAGGCAATATTGCATCGCCTTTTCCTTTTCTTTTTTTTTCTATTTGTTTAAAAAGCCAAAATACAATTTAAAGACTTACATATTTGTAGGAAT
This sequence comes from Ziziphus jujuba, assembly GCF_031755915.1. Lineage (NCBI taxonomy): Eukaryota > Viridiplantae > Streptophyta > Magnoliopsida > Rosales > Rhamnaceae > Ziziphus > Ziziphus jujuba. Next base: position 13,222,206 of record NC_083380.1, on the reverse strand, counting down.
GTATCTTGTAAAATCAGATAAACTATCATTGAAGCACAAACACATGACTGAAAGTATAGCTCATTTAATATACTTATTTAGATAAATTGATCAATAAGTCCTTGTTGTATTAGTACTCAATATTTGGTATACCCTATCTTAGATCTTTAGATATTTGTGTTTCGTATATACACATATATGTGAATAATGAAATAACAAAATAACAGATATTTGCTTCATACTTTTTAGAATTATTTTTATTATTTATTTGCTGATGAAAAAAGAAAAAAATGAAATAACAAAATAAAAGGAAAAAATGGAACAGGCGACGCAATCGTAGCAAATTGCGTCGCCTATTATTTTTTGTTTTATTTTGTTCCATTTTTTGAAAAAAAAAATCTACAATTTAAAATTTTACAATTTTAAACAGAAAATAAACTATGTTTAAGAAACAAAATAATTAGAGAATAACAATAACAAGCGACGTAATCAGAGGGTTATTACGTCTCTTGTTCCCTCATTTAAAAAAAAAAAACAATTTAAAAGACTTGCAAATTTTAAGAATAACTAAGCTATACTTGAAAAACAAAAAAATTAAACAACTATCTTAGTATTTTTGCTTCACATTTTTTATAATTATTTTTAATATTTATTTGTAGATAAACAAAGAAAAAAAATAATTAAATAACAAAAATAAAAAATAAAAGGGGAACAGGCGACGCTACCAGAAACAATTGCATCGTCTGTTCTGTCACCTTTTTTGCCATTTTTCTGAAAATTTTGGCGCGTTTTGAAATTTGTACGCGGGCTTTTGAATCTCTTTTATTTTCTAAACTACATCAAGTACTCTATCTAATAAAAAAAAAAAAAACAATTTAAAAGACTTGCAAATTTTAAGAATAACTAAGCTATACTTGAAAAACAAAAAGATTAAACAACTATCTTAGCATTTTTGCTTCACATTTTTTATAATTATTTTTAATATTTATTTGCAGATGAACAAAGAAAAAAATAATTAAATAACAAAAAAAAAAATAAAAGGAGAACAGGCGACGTTACCAGAAACAATTGCATCGTCTGTTTTGTCGTCTTTTTTGCAATTTTTCTGAAAATTTTGGCGCGTTTTGAAATTTGTACGCGGGCTTTTGAATCTCTTTTATTTTCTAAACTACATCAAGTACTCTATCTAATAAATATTAGATTTGGAAACAACCTAAGAGGGACTTGAAGAGTGAGATATTTCAAATTTCATTTGTCATTTGCCTACGTTGCCGTCAGAAAGCCGAGTTTCTCTGTGTCACCCTCGTTGTGGGTTGGGTTTCTTCTTTTTTCGTTGTTGTTGGCAATTGCATGTGGTGGGTTGAGTTTTTTTATTTTTAAAATTTTTTTTCATATTAACCATAGAATAGTTTTGTTAAATTTTCTTAATCTTGCTTTTGTAGATATTTTGTTTGTGATATTGCTTAACATTGTTTTGATTCGAGATGGTCTGTTGTTTTAACTCCACACAATATCATACTTTTGTTGAAGAATTGGTTGAAGAAGATGTTTTGGGCGATACTACGACGGCTCACAATCCATCTCAATGAGTATGCAATTCATGGAGATCTCCATGGTAAGTAAAACTACCTTCTAAATAAATTGGTAAGTAAATTTATTAACTTATGGTCGAAGTAATATTTATGACATTTAATTAATTTTTTTATTTGCTTGCCTAAGAAACAACGGTAATATTCTCTATATCATCTACTAAATTACTTTTTAATAATTAATATTTTTTTATTTTGCATAAGTGTTTATAATTTTATTAATTTTTTCATGCAGTACTATGAGGGTGTAATATATTCAACAAGAGGATGTCAACTTCCATCTCAACGAATATGCATTCATGGAGATTTAATTAATATTGCTTTTGCTTTCGCATATACAATAGTTCAATAGTTACCAATTCAAAAACTAGTTCATGAAATAATATTTAATTTATTTGATAATTATTTTGTTATGAAAATATTTTTTATGCAATTTTTGTATTCCATATACTTTCGATCAAGATAATTTTAGTTATTTTGGTATTTTTATTATTTTAATTTTTTGGTATTGATAATTTCTAATCAATTTTCACACAATTCCTAAAAATAAATATAATAAAATAAAATAAACTAAACCCTAACAAATTAAAAAATAAAAAATAGAAAAAAATATACAAAAAGCAAAAAGGGCGACGCATGACACATTTAGCGACGCATAACATAAATGTCGCCAATTAACTTTTAGCGACGATAGTATTTAGCGACACAAAATAAAGGTCGCTAAAGGTTAAACATCAATATATATAGCGACATATTAATTTCCTCAATAGCGACGTACAATTAAACTTGTCGCTAAAAGTCTAACATTTAGCGACGCGTATATTTGCCAAAACAGAGACATAGTATTTTAAATGTCGCTAAAAATCCTAACATTTAGCGATGTATATATAATGTCGCTGTTTCATCTATATTTAGCGACATAGGTTTTACAGCGTCGCTGTTTCTCCATTTTTAGCGACCTTTTCTCATACGTCGCTGTGTATCTAATATTTTTAGCGACAGAGCATTAAGCGACGTGGTATAATGTGTCTCTGTATATTTCGTTTTACTTTTTTTTTTTTTTGCATCGCTAAATCGCTATTTTCGCGTAGTGTACTGTTAATGATAGAGCATTATTTGTAACTATATGATATATCATATAATAGTTCAATTTGGTAAATTATTAAACAGTGTTCTAAAAGGCACTAAAAAACCAGGGCTTAGGCATGAGACATGAAAAAAAAAAAAAAAAGGGGAAAAAAGCCTTGCATATGGGCTAGCATGGAAAGAAGTTGCTCAACGGAAAAGACGTGAGCCTTTTCAAAATTAATTTTTTAAAAGTTAATATATTTTTTTAAAGAAAAAAGAGTTAAAAACATATGAAAAGCTCCGTGCTCAAGTTAAACTAAAGGAGTAAAAAAACAAAAATTGATTTTGTATCAATGACATTGAAGATAAGTTAGATGGACAATATAATGAATTAGAATTAAATAAAAAATACAGCAAGAGATAAATTATAATAATATTTAAATTGTTTAATTATAAATTATTAATAAATTAATTTTATGTTGAAAGCTTAAAAATTATGAAATTTTCTGAATTTATTATGATTAGTTGTATGTAAATTTATTTTAATGTATGCATTAGGTGATATAAACTTATATAGATTTTAACTTTCAATTTTCAAAGTATGTACCTTTTTTTATTTCATAGTTTTAAAATAATTAAAATAATCATAAAAATAAAAATACCTTTCTACTCTTAGGTTTCGCCTGAGTACGCCTAGGCTTTTAAGTGTCCTTTTTTTTTTTTTTTTTTTTTGGAAAAAACCAATGACTCCATCATAAAAGTATATGTGATGAAAATCTGTCTCTACCCATACAACCGACCCACCGGGATGCTGATCCTATACAGTTGAAGACCGGATCAATCATTAGGACACAAGCTAAGAGATTTAAGAGCAATCTGACTGGCTTCATACAACGAGTTATCAATTCTCAAAAGGTTTTGTTAATACCCAAAGATTCAAACCCTGTTGTAAGCATCCAAGTAGTAGAGGCCGATATGGACCCGGGTAGTTGTTTTACTACATTTCTGGATTTCAGACAGCATGAAATGGGTTCAACACTTCTTGAACTCAATTGATGTCACTAATAGGTCATGGAATCAAGTCAAGGCAAAATGTATGCATATTTTAATATTAAAATATTAATATGGACATATATCTAACTCTTGTTGTGTAATTAGAAGGAGACATTATAAACTTTTATTATACTTAAAGAAGATAGACGAGTCTATACCAGAATAGGCCTTAATATATGCATGAATCCCAACTTGAGCCAAAGCTTAACCTATTATAGGTCTTGAATGTGTCTGAGTATATTAAATCTAAATTCTCTTTACATAAATACAAGCCCTTTGAAGAAAACTATAAATTAGGAGTGTCAACGTGTATTGCCTACTCATTGCGCCAGCGTGTATTTTTATATGAAAAGTAGTTTAATCTGCAGTTCCTCATAAAAACTCCAGTGATTTCCTACTGAGGGAAGTCACCATCTTCCATTTGGTCATTGATCAATACCTTTATTCCTCTATGTATGGGAGTTGGATCTATGTCAATTAATGATTGGTCATTGTTTAATTTGTCTCATTTTACCTCTTTGTTTTTTTCTCCTGCTGCTGCTACTATTTTCTCTCAACTATTGTTGTCTGCCATTTTCCACTGTTGTCGTTGTGCCTGCTACTGTTTATGCCTTTTGGATAATCAGACTTGATAATGTAAGTTAGGTTTAAGCTTAAATTTAAAATATCCCAATCTTGAATGATAATGCATATATAGAGTTAGTCTAAGTCTGAGGATTAAGAGTTCCATTGAAGCGGTCAGGGGAACTCTAAGGGATAGCTGACTTATATATTCCTTTTCTTCTTAGCTTTTTGTGTTGAGAAACAAATTATTTCCCAGCTATATATAGAGAAACTTTCCAATGGTCATTGTGTATACAGATAATGTTGGCCTCAGAGTAGACAAACCAACAGAGAGACAAAGGAATACACCAAAAGAAGGTTAACCTGGTCAAAATCATGGTCAGATGAAGGATATTAGTACCGAATTAATTTCCAGCCCTCTAATACCTTGTTCTTTCAATTAAGTCCTATTCAACATTTTATTCAGTCAAAGATTATTTACCAGATACACATGCCATTGGCCCAACATATTAGCAAGTATTCTATAGCACATATTAGGCTAACATTTCATTGATGTTCATGGGAATAAATGTTGGCCAAGCACTTACATTACCCCTCAAATTGAACTTTCTAGCTAGTAGAACCTGCATTACATAAGTGACAGGACCCGCCCCGGGAACCCTCTCAGGACCTCCCGGGTGATCCCGCCTAGTGAAGTCCCATTGGAGAATCTCTAGAAAATATCTAATGGAACCTCACCTTACAACGTAGATAATCAACACCAGCATTAACATTAATACCTCAAATATATACATATATATATATATATGAGTCCACAACCAGCCTACTGTACTACAGGCCATAACAACACACATGAGCATATTTAAAATCAGAGCATTCTAAGAGTGTCAACAAGGTCTATGAGTACAAATAAGTAATAAATAAGTCCAGAAGATAACAATAGGTAAAGAAAGGATAAAATACGGTTGCTGTAGTGGAAGGAAACAAGCGGTAAGCTGTGCGCGAGGTAGATTGCTAGTAGCCGCTTGGGCCTAGGGGAACGAATTTAAAACAATAAAACGTGAGATAAAGGATCTCAGTGAGTGGCATAGTATAATAGAAAAATAATGATTTACTTTTAAAAAATCTTTCTCTCAAGACCTCTCGTTCCACTCTTTTGAAAAGTTCCCCATTTAAAATCATTTCACCAAAACTCAAACTTTTACCCCAATTAATATCATAAAAATTGATGCTATTGTAATATTATGAAATGTCTCAAATCAAGATATAAACATTTGAGCATACACTATAATAAATACAGTTCCACCAAATAAATATGAAAGTACAGAAATCACCACAATATTTGTAAATCAACAATATATACAAACATATACAGTGTACCATACGATGTACAAATATACAAACCATGGTATACACCCACCTCATGACCCTCAATATATGAACGGTGTCGTGGAAATAATAAATAACTGTCGGGACGTACCTAACCTCACGGTCCGTGGCAATAATAAACCGTTGGATGATACCCACCTCAAGGCACCGTGGCAATAATAATAAACCGTCGGATAAACCCGACCTCACAGTCCGTGCTAATAATAGATAACCGTTGGATGAAACAAACCTCATGGCACCGTGGTAATAATAATAAACCATCGGATAAACCCGACCTCACAGTCCGTGGTAATAATAGATGACCGTTAGATGAAACCAACCTCACGGCACCGTGGTAATAATAATAAATCGTCGGATAAACCCGACCTCACAGTCCGTGGTAATAATAGATGACCATTGGATGAAACCAACCTCACGGCACCATGGTAAACCCAGCGTGCGGTAATATAATATAATATAATACTGATCCAAGGTATTGGCATTACATGGTACATCAATTTAAAATAACCAATATAGTATACATGAAACAATCTTGTAAGATTGTATATATATACTTTTTCAAACAATACTGTATCATAAATTATAATTTAACATTTAAACTTCCACCGCTTAATTAAATCCTTCAAAATCTCAAAACATCATTTCATACGAAAGCCAGAAATACCACAGTGAAATATATTCACTATAAACCAATTTTAAGCACATAAAATTATAAAATATTTGATCGTGCTTAAAATTATATGATTTTCAATCTGGTTTCTTAAACCAAATAGTTTCCAAAATGATTTAAAATCTCAATTTAATTACCAAGATATTTAAATACCACAAGTCCATTTATGGACCCATTAAAATTGAAAATCACTTAAAATATTATCAAAAGTCATATAAAATGATAACACATATATGTGAAGCAAATATTTATATACGCATAAAACAACATTCCAATCAAATGATATATATGTAAAATATTTAAACCACATATATACTATACTATATACCCAAATCATTTAAAAATAATATAACCACTCACAGTACTGTAGATGCTCACGCCTACTCCTCTACAGGATCACCTCCAGGCTCAACTCGAGTGCCTGTAATATAACAAAATATTCCTTAGGCTCCAAACAACTAAACTAGAGACACTTGTGTGACCCAAATGTCTCCAAATAATTTATAGTACTATAAAATTACATAAATTGGACACTGGACAGTCCAATTATACCTCGTGTCCTTAGGACCCGATACCCAAAATTGGGGATTTTCACTCGGAGCCTAATATTTTGAAATTGAACCCCTAATTAGGTCCTAATATTATCCAATTTCACTAATCTAACTTCAATTCTAACAAATTTATCCAAAATCGTCCAAACACAGTCCCAATTTCTCCAAAAATTAACCAAATAACCCCAAAAATAGGAAAATTATCAAACGACCTCCAAATTTCACAATTATATGTCAACAGAAAGCCCAAGAGACAAGAAGTTCACCAGTGGTTTTACCTTGGTCCGATGACACCTCCGGTGACCGGAAAATTGATGTAAAGGTTCGGCCGAACTTGAACTTGAGAGATCTCTCAAATGGTGGGAATTTTGGGCAATCTAACCATGGAAATGGACTCAGAGGGGTCAAAAATGGTGGGATAGATGTATGGGTCGAGCTGGGTTGGCCGAAAAACACAAGAAAAGAGGAGGGAGAAAATTTCCGGCCGTCGGGCTTCTCTGGCTCGATCTGGGCGCGTCCAGCGATCGGTGGCCGTGAAATTTTGCGGCCGAGCTCGTCTCCGTCCCCCACTCCTCTATGGCTGGCGTGTGTAGCAAGGTGGTGGCCACAGATGGGTCAAACCGCGTAAACCCGGTTGGAGGTAAAAATGGTCGGTTGGAGCCCGTGGGTCTGGGGTGTTTTTCTCGGGTTTTTGGAGAGAAAATGGGTATTTTTGGGCTTTTCTTCCTATTTGGCACACTTACCGAGGCTTATATAGAGCCTAAACCACTAACAGATAAAAATTGGAGATTGGTTTGGACACTGATATAAAACTTATGTTTAAAACTTCTCATAACCATAACCTTTTATCCGTAACTTGGAATTTGGCGTGCCGCTAGTCTATGAACTCATAATGACGAGATCTATACAATGGTACCTCAGTCAAACAAAAAATATTAACTGTTGAAAAAGTCAACTCGGACCCACATATTGTTCACTTGGTCAAACTTAGTCAAACTTATTTAATTATGTGTATTTTTGGTACGGGGTGTTACATAATAAACTCCCGATGCCATATGAAACTACTTAAAACGACAAGAGTATTGGGGACAATCTCATCAGCCTCCCACTCATATTTAAGAAACCTTTAACTAGGTATTTGATGTTCATCTTCATTTTTCAATGCTCTGGCAGAAACTTAGAGAATATACGAATTGCTCTTTTTCACTTTAGCGCCATAATCACCAAAATCATGCCATCTTCCTTCTTCTTCTTTTTTTCAATTAATATGAGAATTACTTTTTTCTGGATGAATATGTACACCTTGTGGTAACACATATTGATAGATTTATTTGCTAATATTTTGAGTCTGCTCTTTTTCTTTGGTAACACATAAGCGAAGAACTCTTATGATGATGTGTATGTGTATGCGGTGGCTAGATGTGATTTTTGTTTTATGTCTTATTTAATTTCATTTAGGCACCATCACTGATTGTAGAAGCAAGTGCAAAAGCACTTACATTGACGGATGCACTTTTGAGGTTAGAATCTTATCATCTAAACTTTTTAAGATATATATTTATAGAAATAACCTTTCATAGAGAGGAAATCAATATTTTTGTATATTCTTTTTTTTTTATGTGTTTATAGGTCTTTGTTGTTGTCTTGATGTTTCTGTTTTGTTTATTTATTTTGTTTTTTTTTTTTTGTGTTCTTTTGTTTTTTGAGGATTTCTTATCCTCCCCTTAACCTTTTGTATTGATTTTAACTTTTTCATATGAATTGCTTGTTCTTCATAGAAGACAAACTATGAATGGTCAGTTATATAGATGTAGTTGGACTAACTTCTAACAGTTGAAGCTATTGGAATTGCTTGGCATGTAAGGCCACATTTGTATCCATTATTTTAGAGACCTAGCTTAAACATTTAGGCAAGTTTTTAAAAGCCTTGAGGTGTACAGTATGCTGTTAAATACATTAAATAGAAGATTCACTAAATAGAAAGTGTTAGATACATACTAATGATTTTGTTGTTAGATAATGTTGATATGTATGTAGGACAAAATATATATTTTGTCATATAATGTTGGTTTCCAATAGGCATTGTTATTTTAACCATGCCACATTTTTTCATCTATGCCCAAATAGATGGGTTTTTTATTATCTTTGATGTTCATATATGTTAGTATATTTTATTGTAGTAGATTTATAAATTTTAGTAACATATATGTTCATATCATAAATGGTAAGAACTATCTCTTTTGTTTAATTATTTTTATACCATGTGAATATTTTTTGTAATATTTATGTTACTAAAAATAATCGAAAAAAATTATAGGGAAATAAAATTAAAATAAAATTTTAAAAAAAAAATCAGATTGACCTTTGTCGACAAAATAATTTTGACGGTAAACAAATTATTACTGTAAAAAATTTTATCGCTAAAAGACATTTACAATCAAAACACTTTTGTCACTAAAACAACCTTTACGGACGAATTCACTTTTGACGGCAATAATAATTATTGCCGACCAAACAGTTTCGTCGCTAAAGAATCTCTTGCCGACGAATCTCATTTTGACAGCAAATCAATTATTGCTGCGGAAAGCCATTTTGACGGCAAATTATTTATTTCCGACTAAAAGTATTTCGTCACTAAAACTACCATTGGCGACGAATTAGCTTTGATGGCAAATTAGTAATTTTCGACAAAATAATTTTGTTGCTAATTATATTTTCACCAGTTTTCCATATGCTATATTTTGTCGCCAAAACCTTTTACTGACAATTTTAGATTCGTTGGGAATAGTTTTTGGTGAGAAAACTAAACTTTTGTTGGCAAAAATTTTAGCCAGCAAAAATTAAAAATTTGTCGATAAATACAATTGCAGATGAGGCATATTTCGAAACGCTAACGAGGTTCAATGACGCCAATGAATTTATTTTCGTCGGTTAAACATTTACCGAATTTTATGTTTTTGCTGACAATATTCTTTTGTTGATAAAAGGTGAATTTTTTGTAGTGACTTGATCAACCTGATCAACTCCAATCAAATTTGGTCAAAAATTCAAATTGAGAGAATTTTATCAGATTGGAATGTTACATTTTTTCTTTTTTACTTTTTATAAAAGTAAATATTATGCTTTTGCACGCTTGTCTAATTAAGCCAAAAAAAAGAAACAAAAAAAAGGGCACTTTTACTCCCACGCGAACACTTCCAAAGTGTTTCGAAAAGCACCTTAGGGCTGTGCAGTTGATAGTATAAGGTGAATGCTTTTTAGGTGTTTCGTTTAAAATTTTGCACCTCGAAGTAATTTTCGAATGCTCTGCCTCAAGGCACATCTAGGAGTATGCCTCATAAACGCCTTTTAAAGCATTATTATGATTTCTAAAAAACATTGGATATTCATCTTACTTTTAAAAGAATGAAAAATTATATATTTTTGTATTTCTTCCAAAAAAAAAAAAAGGAAAATTACATTTAATATCGAATTTAATCATATAATTCATTACACACACACCCCCATTAAAGTAGGAAAAATGTAATCATTTTCAAAGACGGAAAATAAATTTTTATAAATAGTTTGTTTTTTTAAAAAAAAATTGGGGAGAGGAAATTTTAGAACCATATTTTTAACCATGATAAATATCACCAATGATAATTGCCATCTCGATTATCCAAAGGGGACCATCATAAACAGAATTTTTTTTTTTTTTTGGGTCATTACAATTATTCAAACTAAGACTTCAAACATGGAAGAGTGTGGAACATTGTCTACAGGATGGTTAGTGATGAATTTCAAAGCATTAAATAAGGTTAATAATGAATTTTCAAAATTATTTAGTCCAAGTGTAATTATGGCACACCTTAAGAGCTCCAGATGATATTTAAACCTTCTTTTTTTTTTTCAAATTGCTTCAATATAAATATACTGAACAATTTTATTTTTTTAGGGTTGGCCTTGTTGGCGTGTTTCCAATTGTCCTTTCACTGGATTTGGATTTGATACTGAGAATTTTCTTTTTCTGCAGTTGTTATTTTCTTTATCTTTTGTGAACGTCTTGCTGTCCCTTTGAAGTGGTTTCTTTAGCTGTATTCTTTTTATTTATTTATTTATAAATAAAATGTAGGTTCTCCATAACCTTTTCACATTAATTTCTCTCCAAGTTACTAAACTTTGTTGCCGCAGTTGCTTAGATAATGTATTGTAATATAGCTTAACACCAAATACATTGCAGCACTTTTTATTTAGTTTTGATATTGATGGTACATTTTATATGAGAATAATCCAAAGTATATACAACAAAAAATTTATTATCCTTCTAGATCTTATATTATTCAATGCCACATATCAATAGTTTTAGTGTAACAGCCCAGCCCAGACCACCCGCATGCAGATATTGTCCTCTTTGGACCTGGAGAATCCTCTTACAATCCAGCCCTCAAGGGTTTAAAATGCATCTCAGTGGTTAGGGGGAATCCTCTTCCAACCCAGGCCTAACCGAGATATTGTCTGCTTTGGAAGCTAGGTGGTGAGCCCAATCCTACCCCTCACAGTTTTACTTTCCCTCATGGGAACGCGTCTGCAAGGGAAAGGTATCCACATGCTTATAAGCCATGCTTCGTTCCCCTTTCCAACCGATGTGGGACTTCACAATCCTTCCCCCTTGGGGCCCAGCGTCCCCGCTGGCACACCGATCCGGGTACTAGCTCTGATACCATTTGTAACAGCCCAGTCCAGACCACCCGCATGCAGATATTGTCCTCTTTGGGCTTGGAAAATCCTCTTAAAACCAGCCCTCAAGGATTTAAAACGCGTCTGCAAGGGAAAGGTATCCACACGCTTATAAGTCATGCTTCGTTCCCCTTTCCAACCGATGTGGGACTTCACAATCCTCCCCCCTTGGGGCCCAGCGTCCTCGCTGGCACATCGATCCAGGTACTAGCTCTGATACCATCTGTAACAGCCCAGCCTAGACCACGCACATGTAGATATTATCCTCTTTGGGCCTGGGGAATCCTCTTACAACCCCTACCTGCCAGTCCCACTGGCCCGGGCCTCCCAGGCCCAACCGAGATATTGTCCGCTTTGGAAGCTAGGTGGTGAGCCAAATCCTACCCCTCACGATTATACTTTCCCTCATGGGAACGCGTCTGCAAGGGAAAGGTATCCACACGCTTATAAGCCATGCTTCGTTCCCCTTTCCAATCGATGTGGGACTTCACATTTAGTATATATCATTAGTTGTAGATTGATTGGAAGTTCCTATCATGGATCTTTAATTGTTATAGAACCTGCAATAAAGCATGTGATAGAGACCACTGTGAAAACAACTCTCTCAACCTTCCCTCTTTCTTTCTAAGTTAAACTAAGACGGCTTTCTTCCAAAACAGTGACCCCATATCTTATTTATAACACACAGAATATAATAATAATAACTAATAATATATTTAAAATTAGAGATGGGTTTACATAGAAAGAGGTATGATCAGGTTTCTTTAGTACAATTGGCCTACCAAAAGATAAAGAGAGATTGATTTCAATAGACCTCTTTACACAATTAAATAATAAAGTATCAAATGGATATTGTTATTCTAACAATTGATACATTACAAATACTTTTACAATACAAACCAACATAATATAATCCAATACAAAACCAACACTAATATGATAAAATAATATTACAAATATTTATGATAAGCCATAATGGCAACATTCACATCACACAACCATACAAAGCAATATAACACAATCCAACACAATCCAAACCATACAAAGCAATATAACACAATCCAAACCATACAAAGCAATATAACACACTCCAATACCAAACCAACACTACTATTAAAATTTGCTCCTTCTAAAGTATTAGTTGTACCGCAGTTGCTGTAGTATTAGACTAAACTTTAGTAGTAAATCAAACATCTTGTAGGGTGAATACTGCCACAGCTATAGGGAAATGGTCATTACCAATCGATACAGATAAGGAGCATCCTTTTTGGTTGTTTTTGTCTTTTGTGCTATCATGAAAATAGCCACTAGACTGCATCAAGTTATATATTGTAGCCCACGTGCTATCTAGCAAGAAGTGGTCTATTTCACGGACCTCTGTATATGCCTGTACAATTTTTGTTTATCAAAATCGTAAAATGACTAAATAATAATAAATAAACACTTTTTTTAAGTTGTCCTAGGAGAAAAAAGTTTTACCCAAGCTTTTACTTGGATCTCCGTGTATATATATATATATATTTTTTTTTTTTTTGGGAAAAGTTATGGGGTTATTTTTTAAACTATCATTTAGATATCCAAGATTTTTTTTTTATCCCATCAAATATTATGAAAAATATAGATTGTAGACTATTTTAATCTTTATAAAGTAATTACACATTAATTTGGCTCAAAAGTTTGAAGGGTATTCTGTAAATACTTACTTTTGTGTTCAACTGAACTTTATTGTCAGGGTTGTCGAATGACACCATCCAATCACATTCAACCCCAGTTGGGTCCTTGCCTCGATACACTACAGCCCCAACGGAGTTAGGCCCTGGACTCTTTTTAACATGCAGAAAGGCACCCCATTGTCCATTTGCAATCTCCATTGGATATGGAGAAGCTCCAATATTTCCATACCAATTCTTGTAGGTGACTAACTTGATAGTATCGCCGGTGGCATTGTAGAGTAGGCAAAGTGTTCCCAGATCAACACCACATTTCTCCTTCAGCATCTCCAAATACTGGAGAGCTCTGACGTTCTTTTCCTCTGCATTCTTCATATTGAGAGCCACACAAGCTCTGTCTATGCTTGTTATATTATAGTCATCTTCAAATTCAGGCAGCCTTTTTAAAGTTGAGTTTGTGATGGGATTGCCAAACACAGCGTCTCCCATATCTGAGAAATTTCAAAGTTCAATGAATCGTCCATCAGAAATAAAATCAATGACCAAGAGAATAATTACAATAGTCGTAACAAACTCCATATCTTGCTTCTTTTTTTCCCTTCTTTTTTTTTTTTTTTTTTTTTGACAATAGAAACTTCTGCATTCTGAAAATGTAAACAAAATAAAATATGAGAAAGACTTATAGTGGTTCTCTCCCACTTAATTGGGACCCTAAAGCTAGGTTCTATTTTACCTCTAGAGCTTGTTTATCAATAAAAATGTTTTTCCAACCATTCAAAACATATATGTACATACATGAGGGCACAGATTGCATTAATATTATAAATACTAAAATATTTATCAAATTTATTTACCAAATAATATGTATTAAAATATTATTAATAAATATATACATATGAGTTAAATATAAAAATACTTAATAATTTCAATTTTTTTTTTTTTTTAAATTTCCCTTTACTTAATTCAAAATTTAGCTACCTAGCATCAAGTTATCAAAATTAATTTTTGATAAAGGTGTATGTTTCATAAATAATAATATAAAAATATTGAAATATATTTTACTAAAAAATGATTAAAAATTGTTGTTGTATAGTATGAAAGCAAATATGTACAAATAAATATATAATTATTTTTTTAATAAAGAATCAGAAAAAATAAAATTAAACCAATAATTAAAAATGAAAAAAAATAATATTATACCATTATTTTTTTTAACAAAAACACATATAAATAATTTCCAAGTATATTTTACGAAAAATATTAATTAAAATTGTGATGATGAGAGATATAATATTTACATTTTACAAAAAATATTCTATTACAATGTAAAACTTTTAAATTTTAGACATCAAACACAAGAAAAAAGAAAAAAAATCATATGACCATTCGGATAAACATAGCCTTAATTAAAATATCTTCCCAAAAAATATATTTTTTTCTACTATTTTTCTTTTTCTCTTTTTTTTTTTTTTTTTTGATTTTCCATCAACTTTGGTTTGTAGAGACTCACAAAGGAGAATGATTATTAAGTCAAGTTGGGTTGGGCTTGAGAGATCCAATCCAACTGGGTTGAGTATTGACATCCTTAAGGGTGCGTTTGGTAAGCAGGATTGATCACCAAAAAAAAAAAAAAAACAAAAACAAAAAACAAAAAAGAGAAGCAGGGGGGGGGGGGGAGGGACCCTTTGTAATTGATATCATCCAAATATAATGAAAAAAATTTGTATAATCCATTGATATCATTTCACTATTTCAGTCCTTTCTGTAGATTTAGTTGTAACCAATATTCAGAGTATTTAAGAATAAAGTCTAAAGGAAAGGCAAACATGATGTAGTAAAAGAGCTCTTAGGAAGATATAGCAAATCTAGATACTAGGTGAAAACCATATACCCCAATTATTAATTCCAACAGATACTTAAAAACCAATTGATATGCTAGTGGCAATGATACATTTATACTGACATACTTGCACAAACATTTCACAAAAATGAATAATCCAATGCAATTAAAAATGCAATAGGAGAACAATGATCAACCAACCGATTTCGCGCGTAACTGATTGCCATGATAATGGGAAAACTACCTACATAAAACTAAATAATAGTAAGTTATACCAAACACTACATACATAAAACTGAATGATTATTAAAAACAAAGTCTGAATATATTGGTAGCACATGTGTTATGGGCAATTAGCAGATGCATCATTAATTATCATTGGTGGCACATGAGATCCACGTAGATCGAGACCTAAAAACCACTTTACATATTTATATGTCCGTTTTGTTGGCAAGATATTCATTGGTACGAAAACTTCATTTTTAAATTGCTAAGCTAATCAATAAATGCTTTCAGCAAAATATATAAAATATAAAGTCTAAAGTGATGATAAGCAATATAATTAAAATTAACCTCAATATGTACATGAAAAATCTGCTGAAAGGTAGCATTACTTCTACAAATGGATATCCGCATAATCATAAGAAAAAACAAAAGAAAAAAAAAAAAGAAGTGCAATGACATTCCAATATCTAAACACAGAACCAACATTGAACACTCCAAATTGAAATCAATCCCGAGATACCACACTAACCACAGATGAAATCAACACCAAATGAGAACAATCAATCAAACTGGCCAAATCAAGATAGCACAAAGAAGACCACAACTAAGCTAGAACCATTTCACATACCAGACACACAAGATCAAATAAAATATATATATATATATATATATGCAATCCATTAAACTAAAACCTATTACTCTAACAAGAAATTTGGGTTTCAAATCCGGGATTTACTTGCTAGTTTTCGTTGCCTAATACTAGATCGAGTAAGATTGGCATATGAAGAAAAATCACGACATAGAAGGAAAAAGAAGAAAACATTATATACAGAGCTCCAGAGATGGAGGGTAAGAACCATACTCACCGACTGTGTTTATTTGTCCGAGTGATGTAGGTGTCCGGCGAGCTCCTTCGATCTTTTGCAATGAAAAGCCTTGTTTGCAATGAAATAAGAAGAAGAAGAACAATGCCCAAGCCAAACGAATATAAACCCAACCCGAAAGAAAACAAAATTTGCAAAAAAAAAAAAAAAAAATTCCAAAAAGCAAAGAAAAAAAAAACAAATTTTGGTAAAAATTGTAAGGATTTTTTTTTTCTTTTTAGGAATGTCGGTGAGAGATGAAAAGTGGATTTCAAATCCACACCCGCGACGACATACAGAGAGGAAGACAATTGCCTGGGTCCTTGCAAATTTGGGGTAATTGCAAATGGAAGCCCTTTCCCAACTGGAAAGAAAACACAAATTGAGAAAAAAAAATTTTCCAAAATGCAGAGGAAAAAATAACAATTTTTGGGTAAAAATTTTAAGTATTTTTTTTTTCTAAGATATGTCGGCGAGATATGACATTGGGTTTCAAATTCACACCCACCACGACAACATAAAACAGAGAGGAAGATGACACTTGGCTGGATCCGGGGTTTACTTGCAAATCGAAGCCCTTTCCAGATCGAGTAAGATGGTCTTTCATTTCAAAGGATAAGAAGAAAGCTTATAACATAGGAAGAAGAAAACAGATACAGAGATGCAGAAAAGAAAACATACTCATCGATCGTGTTTCTTTCTCTGAGAGTTGCAGATGTGATTTTTCATTCGATTTTCCACGCGAGGCAACGATACGCTTCGACGAGAGAACAGACTAGGGCTTTTTTGAGTTTGGGACAAAAATGACCCGGGGGAGAGACGAGTCAGATGTGTCCCAATCGATTAGGTTAATTTTACTGTTAAGGTTAAGTTTGTCCCGATCTCTAAATGATAAATTAAACATCAAACTGGGACTGTGTCCTGGCCAATTCTGACCAATCCGACGTACCAAACACACCCTAATAGGTTTAAGATGGGGTTGGGTTCTAAATACCCGATCTGCACTTAGGTGAATTAGCAAAAAAATACAATAAATATTCATTTTGTGGATTTTTTTTTTTTTTGTGACATTTAAAACGAGTCAGGAAACTTAGTGGACCAGGTAGAATAAAGCTCGTGAGCAAGAAATCGGGTCGGGTTGTTATTGGATTGGTTTATTATCAAGTTAGAGTGGGTTTCCATAAACCCGGATTTATGTGACTTGATTACATTTCTACTTACAAATGGAATTAGATTTATGTGTACTTAGCCGCATATAAATGCGATTTTTCAAGCACGGAGTGAAAATAGTATTAAAATATTATTACTGTCATTTTTTTCACTAATTAGTTGATTAATTAACATATGAAATCATTTTTATTCAAGGTCCTAATCGAAACCAAACATGATGTACAAGTAGTCAATTAGAGATGATAGAAGAAAGAGGAGTCGCTTACCTAAACTGATTAAGCTCGAGCGCCGCTGGCTAGTTGATCACTTGTTCGCTCACTGCTTTCTTATTTTGCTCCTTCGCCTTCTATTACCCTATATTTTAGGTCTCTCTTTCATTTATACTGTTGATTTAATATAGGGAAAAAGAGGAATATTTCAGGATAAAAGGTGTAATGAGACTGATGAGTGGTCGGTAGGTGGTATACTTTCGGTCGGTCGGTCGGTGGAATACTTTCGGTTGGAGAGACGGGGGACAGAAAGATGTTGCGCCTTAGGATACGCTACCTAGTACTTGAACGAGCAAAAGTTGCCACCTAGTAATTGAAATAAGGAAAAGTTGCCCAGTAACGCCTTAGGATACCAAACCTACCAATCGAATGAGGAAAAGCTGCCATTGCGGTAGTGGATCTTGAAATAACACCCCTTTCACGTGCATGTGTGAATATTTATTGTAATTTTTTAACGTTGGTAGGTGGAATACTTTCGGTCGGTCGGTCGGTGGAATACTTTCGGTTGGAGAGGCGTGGGACAGACAGACAGATGTTGCGAAATTTGGAAGCGAAAATGTTCGCAGCACTCGCCCCATTCACTCGCCCAAATATTCGCCCACTTTTTCGTTTAACATGTGCCTATCAATTTTATAGTTTATTACCATATTACCATTTGGAACAATTTACATTAGGCTTGTTCACTTTTTTTCATTTTTTTCTTATTACCATATTACCATTTGGAACAATTTTCATTTTTTAAATGTTATATTTTTTTTATTTACATTATTTTCTACTGAATTATTTTTATTTATTTAAATATCTAAAACTATAACAAATTTATATAATATAATTATACAACTAATATTATTTAAAAACCAAAATAATCAATTAAATTTGTTAAATTAATAAAAATATATTATTAATTAATTAAATATATCAATTATGTATTTTATTTCTTTTTAAGTTACAATTTTTTAATTTTTTTATTAACGTTTATTAATGTTTTCCTTATTTTTTTATTTCTAAAATTTTTTTTTATTAAATCATATTACTTTGACAAATCTATTAACAATTTATATTTTTTATTTTAATCAGAAATAAATGAACAAACATCAAATATTATTGTTTTCTTTATTTTAAATATAAAACAATTGGCATTACTTTGTTAACAAATTTTAGAGCTGAATTTTCATTTTTGTAAAAGAAATGAATGGAATTTTTGTAATATACATTAAATTTCATGGATTTTGTTTTAATTAAAATATAATTTGGTTTTGTAAAACGTAGAACTATGTGGTACATGAACGAAAGGGTGAGCGTATGAACAAGTGCCCAGGTCTAATTCACACTCCTCAATTTGGAAATCTCAATTATTTGAGCAACACAATTAGATACTTATACTTCATAGCTCGTATTCAGCCTTATTTCCTCTCAATCATAAAAACTTGTAATTTACTAGCCTCATGTAGTTCCTCAAACTCCATCGTTCTTAGAATATACAACCCTCTTTTTTTTCTTTTTTTTTTTTCGTTTTCTGTTTCACATAAAATATAATATATGAATTTTTTAGTACAACTCTTTGACATCTGTGTGTGTGTGTGTGTGTGTGTGTGTGTGTGTGTGTGTGTGTGTGTGTGTGTGTGTGTGTGTGTGTGTGTATAAAGATAATAAATTCTTTGTATCGTACTTTGAGTTTTAAATAACTAATATCTTTAATTAATCCTATGATTACAGAAAATTTTCAATTTTATATTAAACTTTATCATAGTTTAAAAATACAAACTTTAAATATTTCCTCTATTAAAAAACAAAAAAAGAAAATAATTTTTTTCTCAATTTTATAGTAAACATTTTTGTATTTTGAAATACAAATTTTGAAGATTTATTTTTAAGAATAAATTTTAATGTATGAACAACGTATGCCCCAACGTTCCAGACTTCTGTCTCACCTCATGAAAAACAAAGCGCATTGTCTTATGCTTTCACCTTCTAAAACTCTAATGACAAGACCAGTATCTTCTATTGGTAATTTGACATTTCACAGCAACTAGTAAGCTATTGAAATCATGCATACAGTAGAAGTCTGATCGAGATTTAATAAAATATGTGATAAACAATTCATTATCCATTAAATCTTACTAACCTTTTGCAGAGGACTTTCCAAGCTATTATAGTTGCAATAGATCTGTGTGTGGGCACATCTAATTAATAAAAACAAGAAGGCTCAAAGGTATTTTGGTTTCCACTGAGGTTTTCACTATCTGGAAATTAAAACTGTAGAAATACTATATGGAGGCTCTTTAGAAAGTAGTCTATTTATAGACTCTAAACCCTTGCCTCTTAGTGTTTCCGAATTGTCTTTCGCCCAACAGATGGGCCACACTTGTCTCTAAACAATTAGTAATGGGCTTTGTCATTTTATTAGCTAGCTTGGGATCCAATGACCATTATTAATTAAGGCTCTTGATCATCGGTTCATATTGCTTCTAGAGCATAAATCTAATAATCTCCCACTTGCTTAGTAGCAGGACCCGTGATCTTATTCTGTGCTACTTCACTAAAAGACCAGATGTGTACTTCAAGATTAATAATGTATATATTAAATGTATTTTTCCTTCGTAAATTATCAATAATTAATTGATAATAATTTCTGTTAATCAATTAATTATTTATTCTTTTGACTTATCTATTTCTCTAACGAGTCCAATGCACTGGCCAATAACTTTCAATATTCGAGTACCAAAACATGTTAAGAGGATATTTCATATAAATTCCATTTTGTATATATCATAAATACTTGGTAATCAAAAAACCATAATTCCCAAATTATCAAAATATTGGCTGTTCAAAATAGACCTCACTTATTGATAACTCAATGAACTATAGTCACTTAATTACCTATTTATAATATAGTTAGGATTAAGAAAAATAACATAACTAATATTGCCTGAGATTTAATTCCTTTTCACAGAATATCATCTTAAGTTAAATCTCTCCTGATCTTCTAAGAAAAAATACAATACAATTCATTCTAATATTCTATAATAATTAAGACAAATTATTTTATAGAATATTACAGTCTAAATAAAAGCATCCAACTTTATTTATTAACTGTGAGATAATTTATTAATTATGAGAACCTATGACAATATCTTTTATGGACATATCCATATGATCATATACTACATAGTTAATCTAGATCTTATACGTAAAACAAAGCGTGCATAAAAATTTAAGACATTCATACCATTAACTTAGAAAATGAAATTAAAATTAGTCTTGCTCTTAGAGCATAAATGTAATTAACTCCCACTTACTCTAAAGTAAGCCTATGATCCTCTTAAGACTCATACAATTTATATGCTTCTTAAACACATGGTCAGGAAGAATTTAGTAAAAGGGTCTGTTAGGTTCTCCTTAGATGCTATTTTAGTAACCAACGTATCTCCTCTATCGATGAAATCACGGATCAAGTGGTACTTTCTTAATATGTGTTTCTACTTTTCGTGAGACCTAGGTTCTTTATATTGTGCTACAGCCCCACTGTTATTATAGTAAAGGGTAACAGGCCGATCTGCACTTTATATCACATGAAGATCCAAAAGGGTTTTTTTAAGCCATACAACTTTCTTTGTAGCTTCAAATGCAGCCACATATTCAACTTTAGTTGTGGAGTCAGCAAATGGCTCCTCCATTTAAGGTAAACAATTATTCTGATGTTGATTTATTAGAATCAATATCCCCTTGAAAATCAGAGTCCGTATAACCAAGGGTTTCAAGACTCCCACTGGAATACACCAATATATAATCCCTTGTTGTCTTTAAATACTTTAGTATATGCTTCACTGCAGTCCATTGTTCTACTTCGAGATCTAATCGGTACCGATTTACAACTCCCACTGCGTAGCAGATATCTGACCTGGTACATAACATGGCAGACATAAGACTACCAATAGCCAAAGCATAAAGTTTCTTACTTGTGAGTTCTTTCTCTTTGGGAGTTTTTGGTGATTGCTCCTTAGAAAGATGAATTTCATATCTAAATGGTAGAAGTCCCCTTTTGGAATTTTCTATGCCAAACTTCGTCACTATTTTGTCATTGTAGGAAGCTTGGGATAGAGCTAACACCTTATTCTTCCGGTCTTGTAAAAATTTGATTCCTAGAATATAATTAGCTTCACCCAAGTCCTTTATATCAAACTGCTTTTTTAAGTAACCGTTTACGTCTAACAACACTTTCATACTATTTCTAATTAACAAAATGTCATCTACATAAACGACCAAAATGACTACCACTATACCTTGAATCCTTTTATACACACATGGTTCATCAGGACTTTTTTCAAAATTGTATGATTTTATAACTTGATCAAACCAGATGTTTCATAATCTGGATGCTTGCTTAAGTCCATAAATTGACCTGTGCAACTTGTAAATCATGTGTTCTTGACCTTTTGCTATGAACCCCTTTGGTTGCTGCATATAGATGTCTTCTTCTAGCTCCCCATTTAGAAAAGCTGTTTTGACGTTCATTTGTCAAATCTCATAATCGAGAGCTACTGCTATAGCTAAGAGAATCTAGACAAATTTAAGCATGGCTACTGGTGAAAAGGTTTTGTCATAATATATGCCCCCATTCTGGGTATAACATTTTTCCATTAGTCTAACTTTGAAGGTTTCAACCTTTCCATCTGGTCCTCTATTTCTCTTATAGATGCACTTGCTATAACACCCCATCCCAAAGTATGACAGTCGTTGACCAAGAAAGGGTCAAATGTTGACTTTTTGTTCCTGGTGGAATTTCACATTGACCGATGTACTATTAAAAAGTACACGTTGTCACGAGTTCATAGACTAGTAGCACGTCGAAAACGGAGCTACGGGTTTGAAAGTTATGAGCAAAACAAATTGAGGTC
Organism: Ziziphus jujuba; assembly: GCF_031755915.1. Classification (NCBI taxonomy): domain Eukaryota; kingdom Viridiplantae; phylum Streptophyta; class Magnoliopsida; order Rosales; family Rhamnaceae; genus Ziziphus; species Ziziphus jujuba. The sequence goes on along the minus strand of NC_083380.1, from coordinate 13,199,692 downwards.
CAAACTCTCTAAGGGGTGCCGGAGTTGACTTTTTGTTCATGCAAAGTTGAACTTTGACTCATGCATGGTTGTGAAGTACTCGTCGATATGGGTTCATAGACTAGCGGCACGCTTAAATTGGACATCTGGTTAAAAAGTTATGGACATGCGAAGTTTTCCGAATACCGTAATATTCTAATATATTTGGCTTGAGTGAACAGTGTGTGCCACGTGTCGCAATTTCAGCCAATCCCATGAGTGAACAGTGTCACCCATGGGTGGCTTTTATTTTGGCAAAACACGGGAGCCGGGGAGAGGAGAGAGAAAGAAGGGAGGGGAGAGAGAAAGAAAGAGAGAGCTAGAGAGAGAAACCAACCGGCCACAGCCGTTCACCCATTTCTGGCCACCAGAACAGTACACACGCCACCCCACCTTGAAGCCCACCTGAAAATCGGCTGGCCAGCCAAAAATCACGGCCAACCGACCGCCGACGAGCCCAGATTGAGGCTTTTTCCGGCGGCGGCGCCAATTCCTTCAAAGCCAGATTTCTCCCTATTCCGGCCACCGTTTGCCTCACCGCTGGTCCCGTTGAGTTACCCATCACCAGATCTACGTTCCCATCAAAAATCACGGCCAGTGGCCACCGGACGCGCCGCTGGCGGTGGCGGATTCCGGTGACCACGGCGGCTCGTCGGGAAATTGACTTTTCGGCGAGTTTCCAGTTGCACTGCCCCTCCTTTCCCACTACTTACGACCCTCTAAACCCAAATTCGATGTCCACTTTCCTCAATTCGTGACGGATTGTGAGAATTGAAGGCTTAAAATCCGTGAGCTTTCCGGTGAGATTCCGGCCACCACGGGTCCGATCTCCGGGAGGTAAGCCTCAATTCGTGATCCTTGTTCCATAAGCTTCGTTTCGGTATATTACTTGTAAATTTTGGTTAAAGTTTGTGTTAAACCCCTCGGGTACCGGGTATTATTTATCCGAATAAAATATTAATTTATTTGAGATGTGTAATGTTGTTGTTCTAGGAGCACGGGTGCATCGTGGAATTGATCCCATGGAGGATCTTGGATTAATTGCGTGCTCCAGGTGAGTGACCCACCTTCAAACTTAATTTCGGGTGTTAAATTATATTTATTTTGTGATAATTAAATATTTGGATTTAATATTTATGTGTTAAATAATTAGCAAAATTATATTTGAAATTTTGATGGCACAATTTGAATAAATTGAAATGTATATGTGCATTAAATCATATTTTGATTTTGATAAATTATGGAAATTCATTTTATGAAAATTTGATATTTAAGGAAATTATGATTTTAACATTTTTGATTTATTGTTGAAATTATTGTGAGCTTATTTCAAGCAATAAAAATGCATATATATGGATTTACAAATTTTGGAATTTTTATGTGATTTAATCATATTTTGAATTTTGAGGAATTGAAGGAATATTTATTTTAAATTATTGATAATTTCATTGATGGATTTATTATGTGTTTGAAATGTATATTTATGAGAATTTTGATTATTATGGCTTTTATGAGGATTAAATGACATATTTGATTCAAAGCGGTTTTTTTGAATATTTGATAAAGAAATATTAATTTAATTTATTATGTTTCAAAAATATTTATGCCATTGGAAAATTTGGATATTTAAATTGATGGAATTGAGAGTTGATGGATTTGAAATTTATGGAGTTTATGCGATGAATTTATGACGATGATTTATAAGGGAATTGTGGAAAATTTATGGGTTTAATTGGATGGAATAAACCCGGTAGTATTTATGAAATTTTGAGATTTTGAGGTTTGAACATAAATATATTGATTTTACGAGTTTTTAGATGCACCATACACGTACTGGTGTTTTGTGTATATGGATGTGATTAGTGCGCACATGGATATGATTAGCGCGCAGGTGGGTGTGAGTAGCGCGCAGGTGATTTATGGGGTTGTCTTGTGGTTGCCATCGGATGAGGGTAGGCCGCCCCTGTAACATCCCACATCGGTTGGAAAGGGGAACGAAGCATGGCTTATAAGCGTGTGGATACCTTTCCCTTCGAGAGGCCTTTTGCCAGTGGGACTGGCAGAAACAAAACCGTGTGGGCTGGGCTCAAAGCGGACAATATCTTAATGCGGGTGATCTGGGCTGTTACAGCCCCTCCATGGCCGGGACGCCTGTTTGCAGCGGCGCGGTGGGATGCCACGCAACCGTATGCCGGTTTCTCTCTTTAACCTCCTGTCTGGCGGTACCTCGGGATGCTGGGTACTGTTGGCGCCACTCGTATATAGTGGGTGCATCAAGTGGTTTTTCGGAACATAGATTTCAAAATAAATATTTTGAAATTATATTTAAATTAGAATGTGTTTAATGTTGTTTTTATTATTTATTTCAATTGGAGATTTTAATACAAATTTTATGGAATTTTATAATGTTTTTAATTACCTATTTATATTAATGTTTTAACAATGCACTTTATATTGATTTTACTATTTACATTGATTTACTGATTTTAAAGCGATTTTACTATGTTCTTACCATTCATTTTAAATGGAGGTTTTAATTTGATTTAATTATTCATTTATTTAATTGTTCAATTAATTGATTCATTCTAATTATTTTATTATTTCCTGAATTGCCTTAATGTAAGTTTCATTAATATTTTTGTATTATTTGTTTATGACATTTATTGATCATTTAGTAATTGTTATGAAATTATTTCTATTTCTATTCCTATTTTATTTTCATTATAAATTTTGGATGTTTGATTTATTATATTTTATTTGATATTTAGTTAACTAATTGTTTCCTTGGTTTTCGGGGAATACAAATAACGGGTTTTGCGAAAATGTTTTAAAAAGGGAACTTTTCCAACGGAGTGAATGGTGAGGGTTTTGAGAGAAAATATTATTTTCAATTAATTATTATTTACTTACTTATTTATTCTTAATTAATCAGATGTACTATAATTAACGTTGCTTTATAATTGTACAGTAGTTAGGGTCACTCACTAAAATGATTAGCATCTCATATTTCTAATTTCCGTTCCCCTAGGTTCAAGGATTGGGAGATGTTGATCTTCTGGGGCAAGCTCGACGTCTCAATTCTTTGCCGGAAGTCCAAGAAGTATTTCTTTCCTTTTTTCCTCTCCATCTTGTATTTCTTCTTTATTTGACATTGTATTAATTCCACATTTATTTGTATAATGCTCTGTATACTGTATTGGACATTTAGTTATTAATTATGCACTGATTTCCTATTATTCATTTGGAATGCTGTAAATTTGTGGAATTATATTGTAGTAATGTGAGAGGAACAAGGGGATGTTTCTAGAAGTGTGTTTTCAGTGCAGGAAAATTGTGGTAAGTCCAACCCTTAGGGGAGGTTCTGCCGAATTTTCCATTGGAAGGTCCGATAGGGTTTCCCTGGGATCAGGGCTTTTCTAGGGTTCCGATGAGGAATTTTGGACGGGTCCTGACACTTGCACCCAATGGGTTTCACCTCTTTAGATGCTCCTACAAGAGTCCAGACTAAGTTAGAATCTATAGATTCTATCTCACGGTCGATGGCCTTTCTTCACTCTTGCACATCAACATCCTCCAATGCCTCTTCGTATATGGTAGGGTCGTTATCAGGATTATCCAAAATGACTTAATAAGTTTCTCATAGCAAGGCATACCTTATAGGTTTACATATCATTCTCCCACTACGAGTTTGCTGCATTGGTTGTTGTACATGTACAGGAGGATATAAGCTTTTATAGTTCAGGTGAATCACCAATCTCTTCATTATGTTCTTGTTCTTGAGTTTCTTGAATTTGGTCCTGAGCTGTTTCCTGTGTTTGTTCACCTTCGGGTACATTTTGTACATTTTTCTCTCTTTGAACATCAACAGGAAACAGGAGTGGAAAATTAGGAATTTCTACTGGATCACTAACTGAATCACGTTTTTCAATAACCACTTTACTCTTAGGTTTAAAATTGTTCATATAATCATCTTCTAAGAAAAATGGCATGAATACTCACTATCACCTTCTTTTCCTTTGGATTATAAGGTGTTCCACCTCTCATTCCTTTACAGTAGCCATTAAACATACACATTTTTGTACAAGATTCCAATTTTTGAGATTTCTGACACCTCAAATCCAAATATGGTTCAAGTTGTGGTTGTGCCCTTTCCATAATTCTGTGGGTGTCTTTAAAACAAATTTAGATGGAACAAAGTTTAATATAAACACAGCTGTTTCTAAGGCATATCGCCAGAACGATTTAGGTAATGATAAATAACTAAGCATCGATCTCCCCATAACCAAAAGGGTTTTATTTCTCCTTTTAGAAACTCCATTTTATTAGGGCATTCCAAAAGATGATAACTGAAAAACTATCCCCTCTTCGGCCAAGTAAGACATGAACTTTCCAGATAAGTATTCACTACCTCGGTCAGACTGAAGTTGCTTCATATGGACACCCAATTGCTTTTCTGTCTCAGCTTTATACTCTCGAAATTTATCAAAAGCTTCAGACTTATAGGGCATTAAATAAACATAACCATATCTTGAGTAGTCATCAATAAATATGATGAAATACTTATACAAGCCTCTAGTTTGAACGTTCATTGGTCCACATACATCAGTATGTACCAATTCCAATTGTATGGTGGCACAATTTCCTTTGGCCTTGAAGGGCTGCTTTGTCATTTTACCTTCTAAACATGATTCACAAACTAGTATAGGTTTGAAGATCAAGGAATTTAAAATTCTACTTTTAACCGAACCAAAAATTCTGCTAGAATTAATATGACTCAATCATAAATGCAACAGATAGGTTTCATTTGAAACCTTCCCTTTCTTAGATAAGGGAAGTTGCTCATCATCAGTATTTTCAATAGCATTAATACTATAAAATAAAAGAGTTAAAAAATATAAACCATTCATCAATAATCTGGAACAAATATAAGTATTATTACTCTTTATTGAAACTGAGGAATTAAATTGTACTGTTAAACCATATTCAACTAAACAACTAAAGATACCAAATTCCTCTTAAAATCTGGAACAAACAAACAGTCTGATAAATATAAAGTTTTATTATCAAAATATAACTGCACTAGTCCTACTGCCATTACGAAGACATATTCCCCGTTTTACAACTCCAAGCTTCTTTGTCATTTACTGAGTGGACTGCTTTATTTGAACCACTGCAAAAAATAACAAACATGGTTAGTGGCTCCAGAATCAATGAGCCATTTTTCATTGTAATTCTCCATTAAACAAGCCTCAACAACATTGAGACTACCCATACCTAATTTAGGGCAATCCTTCTTCCAGTGATCTTTCTGTCCGCATTTGAAGTGCCTTTTGACTTCTTCATTGCAGCTGTTTTGATAACTGGATCTGTTCCCTTCGACTTTTTGTTCTTCTTTCCACCCTTAGGTTTCCTTTTAGGTTTTTAGGAACTTTCAACATGATAAGCACTTACTTGTTTCCCAAAAGACCTTTCAGCAGTCTCAAGCTCATGCATCAATTCAACAGGAGTAAACTTCAGTTTATTCATATTATTGTTTATTTTGAACTAAATAAAGCTATCCGGTAGAGATTTCAAGATCATGTCTATCTTCATCTCTTGTTCCAGCTTAAGCCCCATCACTTCTGTAGTACTGATGTGCCCCATCATCTTTAGACAACGGTGCTGCACACTTTCTTCATTTATACAAGTGTTCATTAGTACCCTTATGACTGCTTGTCTAGCAGTACTACTACTTTTAGCAAACATCCCATATAAAGTCTGAACTATTTCTGATACACACTCCAGATCATCAAGTTGTTTTCCTAGATGTTCTGCAATGCTGGTAAGAATATAGCAGCTAGTTATCGTATTCGTCTGTTGCCAATTTGCAAATTGCTTCAGAGTTTCCTCTGAAGCAATAGCAGTGGGCTCCTAGGGTTTTGGAGTTGTTGTAATAAATTTTATTCTTTCAAAATCAAGGACAATGTAAAGATTAGTTTTTCATAGGTCGTAGTTATTTCCATCCAATGGCTTTTGACTCAAAATTGTAGCTAGAGGATTAAAAGGTGCCATTTTAAGAAATTTAAAATGCACATATATTAACACGTAAACAATACAACAAACATACAAACATATAGATCCCATAGACTATCTATTATTAATATTTATTGAAACAATAATTTAATTTCCATTACAAATACTTATGTTGGACAAGACATTTATAATAAATTAAACTTTAAACATGATATGTTTTAATGTTCTACTAAGTTAGCTCTCAAGAAAGGCGAGGTGAGTCTCAGACTCCTTAAAAACCTACCTCCTTAGACAAAGCCTTCTTAGGTAACACTAACACCTACCACTCAAAATTGATTTTAGAAAAATTTACTATTTTGAATATGATATACATGGTATTCTACAAAGTCAGATCACAGAAAATGTGAGGTGAGGTGGGTCTCAGACTCCTTAAAACCTACCTCCTTAGAGCCTTCTTGGATAATACTAATATATACCACTCAAAAATAATTTTAGAAAAAACCAACCATTGTTCCAATATTTTTTGGGCTTTTAATAATATTAACAGAGCCTTGTTGGGAGGATAATTAATATTACTAAAATTGAATGTAATAACTATTAATTTAATTTCAAAATTATCTTTAATATTCAAGCGTTCTCGATGTTGGGCCGTACAACCTCATTAAAATTTTGAAATTATTTTAGATCCAATCCAATAAAATCTTATCATGCTTATCCGTTGAGGCATCACATAATCATTTTACTATTGGACCTTTAATGGAGCCCGTGGGTTTCAAATTAATTGAATTAATTTTAACCTTTGTCCATTCAATATTTTATATTAATTAATCAGGGTTTTCCATAATAATATTATCCAGATAAAACAAATATTATTATGCTCATGTATAGATCAAATGATGCAATTATATGGTACCACCTATTCGAAATGTCATGTTAAGCACATATTACATGTTATGTCCATATAATTTAAACAATTATAAACATAAAATAATTAAAAGGCCCTAATCCATGGTTTCCTAAAAAAGAAAATTACAAGCCTAATAGGGCCAAGAAGCCCAACTTGATATCTGGCTTGTACTTCTTCTTTTCTTGAAGTCTTCCAATTTTATGGGGTGTGGTCCAAGTTAGAATTTGTTTCTAGGGTTTTTAGTCTAAAAAATAGAACTTGTTTCATCCTTGTTACATCCCAAAAAAATACAAGCCAAAATCTACCATGGATTAAAGGCTTCATTCATAATCATTCATTCAGCAAGCATTTCCTGAATCAGCACTTACAACTCATGTACTTGGTTCATTAATGGCTTTGTATCCACTATCATGTAGTCCAAGAATCGGCCTGTAATAAACTTTCTGGATCCAACATTCTCGGTTTTGTACTTATGGTCCAGTGTTTCCCACAGCTCCTTAGCTGACTTCGTGCCACAGTATACTCCATACAGGGCATCAAAAAAGCCATTCAAGACATAGTTCTGACATAGCTAATCGGAATTATTCCATGCATCCACCATCATGAGTGTCTCCTTATCACTCTCTTCATCACTGGGTGGCGCATCTTTAGTCAAGTACTTCACAAGTCCTTGGGTAGTCAGGTAAAATAGCATTTTCTGCAGCCACCTCTTGTTAAACTTCTCAAGCTTTTCTGCATGACTTGCAGAATGAGGCATCTGAATCCCAAAAGTCTGCGTAGGCATAGTCCTATTGTCTCCACTTGCCATTTCTGTAAAATCACAAAACATAAATCAATTAGTTGTTATCTTCTATCTTAACAAACTAATTATAAGCAATTCCAATAGGAAAACACAAAAAATGTGATTTTTAGGGTTTTTGAATACACTACAAAAAAATATTGTACACACCAAAAATACTATTCATGTGGTATTATTCATAGTCACTATTCACTGACATGTGGCATGCTACCACGTGGGACTCCACTACTGTGGCAAGCAGCCACGTCCATTCTGCTGATGTGGCATATTGCCACATCATCATCCTGCTTAAGTGGCACGCGCCACGACATCATAACTGACGTGGCATGCGCCATGTGGCAAAAGAGGACTGACGTGGTGCAAGGCCACGTATCAATGGGATGATGTGGCACAAGTCCACATGATTGCAATGCTAATGTGTTAACACCACGTGGACATAGGGCTTCCCACTTGTCCGACACATGTCACCACCGGAGATTAACACGTGTCACCTGTATTAGGTCGACACGTGGGATATCCAGGAGACGACATGTAGCTCTCCGCGAGACTGACACATCACCTATAATAGGTCAACACGTGTCTGCACTCATTGTGTAACACGGGGCTGAACATCTGGTCGACCCGTCGCCTTGCCACTGTACGACACATGGCCTAGCCACGGGACAGCACGTCGCCTTGCCACTGTGCGCCATTTGTCAACTCTTCGGCTCGACATGTGGCATTTTCTAGTCGTGACATGTGGTGAGCCTAATTGCAATCGAGCCATTTCGACTTGGGCTTGGGTCTGGATATTGGACTGAACAGTAGCTTGTTCTAACCGCAGACTGGGCTGTGAAACTGGGCTAGGCCCAACAAAATTGATAATTCTGGCCCACTGACCCAGATTCTTACCCAAACCCGTTTTTCCGACCCGTTAATCCGAATTTCGACCCATCTTCAACCTCCAGCCGGGTTTTCTCAACCCATTTTACTGGTGAACGGGTTTTTTGATCCGGTTCAATTTTTCGTTCAAATCTACTCTTCCGGCAGTTAAAAAATTTCCAAAAAATCACTGAAAGGTTTAGAAATTCATGGGAAAATCAATTTTGGAAACAATTTTAACTTAAAACAAAATTTAATCATTGCCCAAAATTTTTTTTAAACCCCACGGGTTTGATGCAATTTTTTTTTTTTCCTTTTAACCGAATCAAACAGAGCTTAAAATTAAACATATACAAGAAATAGAAACAAGGCATGTATTGGATTGGGTAAAACAAATTTGATTACAAATAAATACATATTATACACATGCCCAACCACAAAACAGTATACGGGTATGATGCAAATATTTTTTTTTTCCGCCAATGGGAAACTCAAATAGTAAACACATATTCAATATATATATAACCATGTATATGCAACATATACACAATAATTAATTAACATAATAAATAGATTAAATCTCCACATATATATACATATATAAAATTCGGAAATCATCTTAAGATTGTTGGAATCAATGTATGAATATATATATATATATGTAGATACATGTGCAAATATTAATATAAAATAAATAAAATTACATAAAATAATTAAAATAATTAGAACCTGTATTTTCTTAATAGATCTGATTTCTAGAAGTCTAATCGAGGTCTGTGTGGTACTACAGTCTCCTTAAAATGATTTCTGCCCCATCGGTGCATATGTTTTCTGACGGTCATCTCCCAAGATGCAATAGCTGCAAAAGCTTTCAGATTCAGCATCTCTGAAGCTTTTCTTGTCGAACTATCAGTGTACTTTTACTTTACCACTGTATCAAAATCACTGTGATTTTTTCTCTATTCTTCACATAAAGAACTTAAGAATATTTCTCTGTTTATTTTTCCAAAACTGAAAGAACGTTGAATCATACGTGCAAGCAACCACTTCTCAAACAAAGAGTTGTAAACCCTCAAAACTCTCAACCCCCCACATTCAAAATATGGTTTCATTTTAATAAAAAGATTAAAATTCTCATTTTTTTCAACCAACCCAAAATCATTCACATAAGTGGGCCTGGGCCAAACTCTAACAATCAGTATACTATTGTGCAACTTTTAGATGCGCCAAACATAGTATTATACTTTCTTTAATTTTTTGTTATTTTTTATTTTTGTTTACAGGATCGCCATACGTAGAGTACTATGCATGGCCAGTGGTAAAGATGTTGAAGCTGCCTATTGTGGAGTTGAAAGTTTCACTGCAGTTCTGCAAAAATTTGCTTTGAATCATCCATTAATTTCAACTCCATCTTGGCTATGGATTTTTCTTTTTCTTTTTTTTTTTTGGTTACATAGAAAATTTTGTCAACTTGTCCGTATTGCTTTCATCATTTTCTTTGGAAAGTGGAAGACCAATTTGTCTGTTGTAAAACTTTTAAAGTGTATTGTGTTATAAATTTATAATAGTGCTTGGGACGCGTAAGATAAACTTTGTACTATTAAAATGCATAGGAAGTTTCATACGCAGTTCTGCAAAATTTGTTTTGAATCTCGTCCGTATTATAGATTATATATATATATATATATATATATTTTTTTTTTGGGTGTGAATGTGTTATAATCATGGTTGGAACTCGTAAATTAAGCATTTTATGGTGCAATTGTTGATCATCGAACTCTAGTGTTGACATGATTTTAGAAAAAAATTTTGACACGACCTGCACACTACAGGTGGTGGCCACACTGAGAATTAATTTGCTTTTCCAACCATCAGAACTAGCCAAAGGCTCAGTGGTGTGCTATAACACAATGGTAGATAAACCATTGCCAGAATCAACGGAGATTATGGAAACGTATGAAGTCTTCTTTTTCTATTTTAATCATGTAGGTGTCATTTGTTAGTTTGTTTTTTGTGAATAGTCATTTGTAGTTGTTACTTTTAGTTTTTGATAGAATTTAAGGAAGTAATTGGGATATTAGAATATAAATGGTTTTTGGCTTAATTGATGAATGGGAAATGATGACTAATGAGCAACGAGTATTTATATTTAATATGTTTCTGATTTAATTAGTAAGGCAAGGCTATATGCGTGGGAGACAATTTGTAATGGGCATGAAGGAGGAAATTGGCTAATGGCTAATAGCAGAATAGGCTAATGGCTAGTAGTAGAATAGGCTGACACTAATGGCAGATAGTAACCGATGGTTGAGTAGAAATTGTTTAGCTTTGTTTTTGTTTTTGTTTTTGTTTTTTTATTATATGTATATATATATATATATATCTAAATTTTATAGTACTATTGTTGATCATCAACTCTAGAGTCCGGTATAGGACTAAAAAGATGAGAGTTGTTATAGAAATGGTGTTGTATTGTATAGGGTTGTTGTTGTTGTTGTTGACCATAGTTGTGGCAGATATAAGATTAGATGCAGCTCAAAAAGTGTGTTCGGAATCAAGGTACTGCAAAAAAAATGGCCCTCCTATCAGATTCCATTTCCGACTCAAACACAGACACCCTGACTCCTGTGGCTATCCTAGCTTCTCTGTATCCTGCACCTCTACCAGTCACACTACGCTTAAGCTTTCGATTGATTCAATTCCCATTAACTTCTTAATAGGAAAAATAGATTACAAATCACAGACAATTCATATTTATGACCCAAATCATTGCCATGAAAACCTGCTTTTAAACATTTCCTATCCATCAATTCCTCCTTTCCAACTTATTAGTCGGTTCTCATACAACTATACCCTATTCAATTGCTCTTCAATATTACATGCACCACACAGCCAACAGATGTCCTGCCCCGGTGACTCAAGGTATCAGATTTACATGCACCACACATGCTACTAATATCAATGGCTACCGGTCCTTTGTGTCTTGTACCAAGCTGTACGACTTATCAGGCTACTCAGATGAAATGTTCGAACAAGTGAATGATATTCGGCTGGAATGGTCTAAACCAAACTGTAGGGATTGTGAAGCAAAAGACTAGACATGTAATTTCAAGAGCAATAACACTCAACATGGAACTTTATGCTTTGGAAAACACTCTTATGCGTCGCCTATAATCAAATGATAATTTTTTTTTTTATATTCCTGTTTAATCAATTTGATTTTCTTTTAGCATCAAATAACTAGTGAAAATATTTAAACAAGATAAAGAAAGTTTTTTTTTTTTTATATTGTAGTAATAGGCGACGCATAAACACTCTTATGCGTCGCCTATAATCAAATGGTAATTTTTTTTTATCTTCCTATTTAATCAATTTGATTTTATTTCAGCATCAAATAACCAGTGAAAATATTTAAACAACATAAAGAAAGTTTTTTTTTTAACATAAATTTTAATAATAGGCGATGCATAATCACTCTTATGCGTCGCCTATAATCAAATGGTAATTTCTTTTTTCTTCCTGTTTAATCAATTTGATTTTCTATTAGCATCAAATAACCAGTGAAAATATTTAAACAAAATAAAGATTTTTTTTTAAATTATAGTAATAGGCGACACATAAACACTCTTATGAGCCGCCTATAATCAAATGGTAATTTTTTTTTCTTTTTAATCTTCCTGTTTAATAAATTTGATTTTCTTTCAGCATCAAATTACCAGTGAAAATATTTAAACAAGATAAAGAAAAATTTTTTTTATTATAAATTATAAGTAATAGGCGATGCATAATCACTCTTATGCGTCGCCTATGATCAAATTTTTTTTTTTTTTATCTTCCTGTTAATCAATTTGATTTTCTTTTAGCATCAAATAACCATTTAAAATATTTAAACAAGATAAAGTAGTTTTTTTTTTTTGTTCTTTTTTTTTTTAAATTATATGTAATAGGTGACGCATAAACACTCTTATGCGTCGCCTATAATCAAATGATAATTTTTTTTTTATATTCCTGTTTAATCAATTTGATTTTCTTTTAGCATCAAATAACCAGTGAAAATATTTAAATAAGATAAAGAAAGTTTTTTTTTTTATAAATTTTAATAATAGACGACGCATAATCGCTCTTATGAGTCGCCTATAATCAAATGGTAATTTTTTTTTTATCTTCCTGTTTAACCAATTTGATTTTCTTTCAGCATCAAATAACCAGTGAAAATATTTAAACAAGATAAAAAAAGTTTTTTTTTTTTATATTATAGTAATAGGCGACGCATAAACACTCTTATGCATCGCCTATAATCAAATGGTAATTTTTTTTTTCTTTTATCTTCCTATTTAATCAATTTGATTTTCTTTCAGCATCAAATAACCAGTGAAAATATTTAAACAAGATAAAGAAAGTATTTTTTTTTTTTATAGATTTTAATAATAGGCGACACATAATCACTCTTATGCGTCACCTATAATCAAATGGTAATTTTTTTTTTTTTTTTATCTTCCTGTTTAACTAATTTGATTTTCTTTCAGCATCAAATAACCAGTGAAAATATTTAAACAAGATAAAGAAAGTTTTTTTTTATATATTATAGTAATAGGCGACGCATTATCTCTCTTATGCGTCGCCTATAATCAACTTTTAATTTTTTTTTTTATCTTCATGTTTAATCAATTTGATTTTCTTTCAGGATCAAATAACCAGTTGAAATATTTAAACAAGATAAAGTAGGTTTTTTTTTTGTTCTTTGTTTTTTAAATTATGAGTATTAGGTGACTCATAATCACTATTATGCGTAATCAAATATAAATTTTTTTGATTCTTTTTTTTAACTCAATTTGATTTTCTTTACAAAATCAAATATCGTGTTAATATATTTAAGCAACTTATTAAATTAACAAATTTTTTGTTTAATTAATGTTAGCAAATATATATATTTGGTGAGTGATCTTTCTATTTAATCAATCTGATTTTCTCTCAGCATCAAATCACCAGTGAAAATATTTAAACAACATGAATGAGTTTTTTTTTTTTTTTTTCATTTTGTTAATCAATCTGATTTTCTTTCAAGTATATTTATTTTTTATTTAACATTTCAAAACACTTAAAATTTATATGCTTTTTAATTTTTATAGGCGACGTAGTTTCTTCTTTATACGTCGCTCGTTCTAATTTCATTTTTTTTTTTTGTATTTCCATTTTTTCATTTGTAAGTGTCTTTAAATATTTTTATTTGCCCCTAAAATGTTTTTAATAACCATTTTTTATTCCCCAATATTCAGGAAATATTGGAAATATTAGAAATAAAATGGCACGTTAATCTATGGGTTTTCTTTTCAAAAATTAACCCCAAGTACGGAAACTTGAGAGTTGGAAGCAATCTAGGAGGTCCGAGAAGATTTTGAAGGATCACACTCTCATTATGCATTCTTGTTTCTTTCAAGGGTTTGAAGGATTTTGTGGGTTTCTTTCCTAAATTTCAAAGTTCCTTCTTCCTCTGCTTCTTCTTCTTGCCGGTGGTTGGGTTGGAAGAACTTCACCCTTTTGCTGTCGCCGTCGCCGTCGCCATGTTCGGTGGGTCCTGTATGTCGCCGTCACGCTGGGTGGCTGGGATTTTTGCCGTCTCGTCGCCGGGATTGGGTTGCTGGGTTTCTGTCATGCCATCGCCATCGGCCGCTGTGGTGGCTTAAAGTTCCTCTTGATTGCTGGATTTGTAAAGGTGTGCTGTTTTTCATCCCTTTTGGGGTTCGGTGGTGTATGTGTGCTATTTTTGTGTGCTGTTTTTCATCCCTTTTGGGGTTCGGTGGTGTATGTGTTTGCTGGAAAAAATATTCTGTTTGCTTGGTTTTTTTGTTTTTCTAAATATTTGTTCATTACTATAATTTTGGTGGGGTTTTATGTTGTCAAAATCATGGCTTGTTGTTGACAATGGGTTAGCTAAATTTTGTTTGGAAAAATAGCTATATTTATTGAGTGGGGTTCGATTGTATGTAAAGCAAAATGATATGCTAATATTTGTATTATGTGTTTATATGGTTAAATTCAAGATATAGCCTTTATAAATTGCGTGGGAAATGTCAGAGGTGGTGCTCTGTTGCGGGTCTTAAAACGACGTCGTTTGTACGACTCAAAATCCATTAGTGATTTAGTCGCTGGATGCAAAGTTTGAAAATGTTAATGACTGTTAAAGAGGATAGATGTTAAGAGAAGATACTATTACTGCATCACTTGGTAAATAAATTACATGAATTTATCGTTTATTATTGTTATTAATGGTTTATTCATTATACTACACCCTATGTTCATATTGTTAGTAATATTAATTTGTGTTTATGTTTTTTGTATGTAGAATTATGGATCCTTTTAATGAACGTGTCCTCTCGGATTGGGGATGGCACTGGATCACCATCCAGTGATATGGAAAGGCCGAATACATCATCCCCAAGGCGTAGAAAACGAGGGGCCACAACAATGAAAGGCCTTAGGAAGCATTTGGCGGGAAAAAAAAAGCTTGGAACCTCAATATAATGAGGTTGGAGTTGCTATTAACTCTGAGGCCGTTCGACTAAACGATTTGGAGGGCTCGTTGGCTAGGAGCACAATACCAATTAATATACCTAATTGGAGAGATGTGTCCAATAGGTTAAAAGATAACCTATGGGCATCAATAAATGTACGGAGTGCATTATTGTTAGATATTGTTTATTATGAATAATATTTAATTGATGGAGATTTTATAATTCCTTTTTTGCATTTGCAGCTTGTATGTATGCATTTTACTTGCATTTCTAACTTACCACATTTACTTGTCAATCAATGTTACTAAATATATATATTTTTTAATTTTGCAGCAATATACGGGTAAGGATGATAGTTTTAGGAAGGCAACTTTAAAATATTGTTGTGACAAATGGAGAAAATTCAAGAATTACTTATATAGATATTTTGTTCGACCATATATTGACACACCCGAAAAGTTGAAGCATCGACCCTCAATTTATGAATTCATAAGCCAAGAGGTGTGGGATGATTTTGTACAACAAAGGTTGTCGGATAAATTCCAGGTATAGTTTTATTTAATGCACATTAATGTTGTATTAAATTGCGCTGCCATTATTTATATAAAAATTAAAATTTTTTATGGTGACTTATGTTATTTGGGTTTTCTAATATGTATGTTTATAACTTTTGTAGGCATTAAGTCAAAAATGTTCGGAAAAACGGCAATTAAACAAGTATCCGCATAGGATGGGTGCAATGGGCTACGCGAGATTAGAAAGAGCCATTCTATGCAATTTATTTTTATTTACATTTAACCATATTAATTTTGTCATTGTTACTTGATCACTTGCATTATTAAAATTAATTTATTTGTAATTTTGAAGCAACTTGAAAGAGGCACCAAAGATTATGTAGCCCGAGATGACCTGTGGATACGGGCACGTATGGGGAAGGATGGAAAATATGCAAATGAAGAAACTGAACATGTAGCGGAAAAAATTGTGAGTATTGTATTTCTTATGAATATTTGTTGCATATATTATTATTTAGTTCATTATTATATAAACTGATATATTCAATCATTTAAACAATATATTATAGAATGACTTAAAGAAGAAGGCAACAGAAGGAGAAATTCGGCCTTCACCTCCGGTGGATATCCTAACAAAAGCTTTGGGAAAAGAGGAGTATGGAGGTAGGCTTAGGGGTCGAGGCAAAGGATACACGGTGAATAACTTTTTCCATACTCCTAAGCCGAGTTCACAAAAAAAGACTAAGTTGGAGGGAAGTGGAAACAATTCAATCTATGAGATGCTGCTCAAAGGTCTGGTGGCGATCGTCAGAAATTCAAGCAACAGCAGCGCTGCCCAAGTTGATGCGCTCATATCGGCATGTGGTATTGAGATTCCGTCACTCGCTCATCCAGCCGATACTGTTGCTGCTCCTGGGACCCAAGTTGATGATGTTGCTGGTCAAGGGACCCCCCCAGCCGATGATGTTAATGCTCCTGGGACCCAAGTCGATGATGTTGCTGCTCATGGGACCCCCCCAGCCAATGATGTTGATGCTTCGGGCACCCAATTCGATGATGTTGCTGCTCATGAGACCCAATCTACATCGTGGATTGATGCTCCTCGGATCTATCCTGAGGTAATTATTTCATATATATATATATATATATATATATGTATGTTTAAGTGGGTTATTACTATCTATATAGCTCCCATGGTTGAAGTCTTACCTACCGCCATGAGGTCATGGGATTGAGTCTTTAAGTTGAAGGAATATTGTCATGTGAACATATATTAATCTTTTTATTTTTTATTTTTAAAACTTTGCAGGGTGTAAAATGCAATCTTGCACAAGGCAATGTTGGCCATATAGTAGCACGTGGCACTGTGGTACCTTCGCTGCCAACGGATATGTGCCATGGTGTGAAGCTAGGTACAGCAAATTATAAGGTCACTGTTGATGACGTTATTGATGGATTTGCACCTTTGCCTATTCCGTCATTTGACATCATACGTGTTGGTGATGCTGAAGGTGCATTTGTTGCATGGCTAAGAGATCTTGTTATCTTGCCATCTGAGGAGGTATTGTTCGATGCAGCTATATATATTAATGAAGTTTATAATAATTTCGTTTTTGTTCTATTTTAAATGTTGTTTGTTGATATTTTGTAGGGAAGCTCGAACAGGTCAAATGTTGAGAATGAT
Organism: Ziziphus jujuba; assembly: GCF_031755915.1. Lineage (NCBI taxonomy): Eukaryota > Viridiplantae > Streptophyta > Magnoliopsida > Rosales > Rhamnaceae > Ziziphus > Ziziphus jujuba. The sequence goes on along the minus strand of NC_083380.1, from coordinate 13,182,384 downwards.
CAAGATGATAATGTTGATCCCTTAGTCGTTACCCCAGCGATCCGAGAGTTGCTACGTCGGATCAAGGACGTCGATAGCGATCATTTATGGTTTTTTAATATGAAAAAAGAGATCTTTGGGGAAGAACAACAGTTGGGCACAGCGAGTAGCGATATAAACGATTTTTGTTACATGCAAGAATTATCTTCCGAATGCATCTTGTTCTACATAAGGTAAACTAAATTTGGATGTCTTTATAACTAATTCTTTAATTTAATTAATTAAACACTATAATTACTTGTAATGTAGGCATTTATGTGAGGGATTGACGGGCTCCTTCGAAGGGAATTATTGCTTTGTTCATCCAGATATTATTGCTTCGGTTAGTCATCCAAACCCTCGTGAACGGATATTAAATATATTGAGTAGATGGCAAGATGCAAGAAATAATCAACTATTGTTCTTTCCCTACTGTGCAAGGTAATATTGTGTTAGTTTTAATTGAATTATGTTGTGAAAATATTAATTTCGAAAAACATCATATTAACTAAAATATTTATTGGTGTTTTTAGGAATCATTGGATGCTATGTGTTGTTGATTTATACAAAGCAGTAGCATGGTTTTTTGATTCTTTGAAGACTCATAAGAATATAATTGATAAGGATCTAAAAACTTTGATCGACGAGTAAGTTAATAACTCTAATATTTTTAATTAATTGTTCTTATATTGGATTTGTACCTTTGAAGCTACTGTATAATCTTATACAATATTTATATTTCTATATAGTTCCTTCATTGCATGGAACCAAGGAAAGACATTTGAAAAGAAACTTCGGTGGCAAAATACTAAGGTAATTATTATATATAAACTTAGCATTATTAGTTGTTAGTTAATTTAAATACTTGTATATATTCGTATCTAATATTACACATAATTTACTGTTTGCAAATTTAGACACCGATGCAGCCCAGGAGTACAAAATGCGGTTACTATATGATGATGATAATGCGAGATATCATTAGGCGTAAAGTTCCTCCCGGGGACTTAAGAGGAATGGTAAATTATTATTAATTTAATGATTTCATCATATTTCTATTATGTAATAATTAATATTTATGATTATTTGTATATGTATTAACATAAGTTTCTCATGTTCAGTACGAAGGTGTCACTTGGTTACAAGCTGAAAATGTCAACGAATTTAGAGATGAATGGGCAACAGCGATGATCACAAGTATCTCAAACCAATGAATATATATGCATGGTAGTGAGCTAGCTTTTGATAATAGCTTTTGTTTGTACAAATAAAATATCGTAGACAAATTTGTGAAAATCGCTCATAAGGTAGTATTTGTTTTGCATGAACTTTGGTTTTAAACATACCAATTTTACAAAATTTCAAACAATATAAAAATAATTAAAATAAACGGTGAACAGGCGACGCACAATATGCTTGAGAGTCGCCTGATACAAATAATGCAAAAAAAACAAAAACCATCACAGTTATGTGCTTCAACATTTTAACAGATTATTTGATGCCAAAAGTAAAACAGATTGATAAATATTTTTACAAAACCAAAAGAAAAAAAAATATTTAAATAAAAGGTGAACAGGTGACGCACAAAATGCTTGAGGGTCGCCTGATACAAATAAGAAAAAAAAAAAAAAACCTCTGTGATGCTGCTTAAACATTTTCAGTTGTTATTTAAAGTTGAAAGAAAATCAACTGTTTAATACTTACTAAAAATCCCAAAAAAAAAAATAATCAATAATATGTCTTCCAAAAAATTTTTTGGAAAAAAAAAAAAAAAAGCACTATGATGCTGCTTAAATATTTTCACTTGTTATTTAAAGTTGAAAGAAAATCAACTGTTTAATACTTACAAAAAACCCAAAAAAAAAATTATTTCACTAATAGGCGACGCATAATAGTGAGTCTGGGTCGCCTTATATCAATAAAATGTTTTCCAAAAAATTTATTTGAAAAAAAAAAAGCACTGTGAAGCAGCTTAAACATTTTCACTTGTTATTTAAAGTTGAAAGAAAATCAACTGTTTAATACTTACTAAAAACCCAAAAAACAAATAATACACTAATAGGCGACGCATAATAATGCTTCTAAATCGCCTAATATCAATAATATTTTTTTCAAAAAATTTTTTGGAAAAAAAAAAAAAAAAGCACTGTGATGCTGCTTAAACATTTTCACTTGTTATTTAAAGTTGAAAGAAAATTAACTATTTAATACTTACAAAAAACCAAAAAAAAAAAAAATATTACACTAATAGGCGACACATAATGCTTGTTTTTGTGTCGCCTGATATCAATTATATGTCTTCCAAAAAATGTTTTTGGAAAAAACAAAAAAAAAAAAGCACTGTGATGCTGCTTAAACATTTTAACTTGTTATTTAAAGTTGAAAGAAAATCAACTGTTTAATACTTACAAAAAACCTAAAAAAAAAAAATTAATACACTAATAGGCGACGCATAATAGTGAGTCTGCGTCGCCTTATATCAATAAAATGTTTTCCAAAAAAGTTTTTGAAAAAAAAAAAAAAAAGCACTGTGAAGCAGCTTAAACATTTTCACTTGTTATTTAAAGTTGAAAGAAATCAACTATTTAATACTTACAAAAAACCCAAAAAAAAATATTACACTAATAGGCGATGCATAATGCTTGCTTCTGTGTCGCCTGATATCAATTATATGTCTTCCAAAAAATTCTTTTGGAAAAAACAAAAAAAAAAAAAAAAAACACTGTTATGCTGCTTAAACATTTTCACTTGTTATTTAAAGTTGAAAGAAAATCAATTGTTTAATACATACTAAAAACCCAAAAAAAAAAATAATACACTAATAGGCAACGCATAATAATACTTCTGAGTCGTCTGATATCAATAATATTTTTTCCAAAAAAATTTTTGAAAAAAAAAAAAACACTGTGATGCTACTTGAACATTTTCACTTGTTATTTAAAGTTGAAAGAAAATCAACTGTTTAATACTTACAAAAAACCCAAAAAAAAATTAATACATAATAGGCGACGCATAATAGTGAGTCTGCGTCACCTTTTGGAAAAAACAAAAAAAAAAAAAGCACTGTGAAGCAGCTTAAACATTTTCACTTGTTATTTAAAGTTGAAAGAAAATCAACTGTTTAATACTTACAAAAAACCCAAAAAAAAAATATTACACTAATAGGCGACGCATAATGCTTCTGTGTCTCCTGATATCAATAATATGTCTTCCAAAAAATTTTTTGGAAAAAACAAAAAAAAAATAGCACTGTGATGCTGCTTAGACATTTTCACTTGTTATTTAAAGTTGAAAGAAAATAAACTGTTTAATACTTACAAAAACCCAAAAAAAAAACAATAATAATAACTAATAGGCTACGCATAATAGTGCTTCTGCATCGCCTGATATCAATAACATGTCTTCCAAAAAATTAAAAATCCAGCACTTTTATTTTTCTTATATATTTTCACTGGTTTTTAAAATTGAAAGAAAATCAGATTGATTAATATTTTATGAAAAATGAAAAGAAATAAATATAAGGATATCAGGCGACTCACAATACTCCTATGTGTCGCTGAATGTATATGTTTTTGGGGAAAAAAAAAATTATCTTTCTCATGCTGCTTAAATATTTTCACTTGTTATTTAAAGTTGAAAGAAAATCAACTGATTAATATTTTCAAAAATCCAAAAAAAAAAAATTTAATAATTTAATAGGCGACTCATAGAGTTTGTTATGCGTCACCGGATATTTATAAGGTGGAACGAAAAAAAAAATTAAGATACAGCTCTGTAAGTTTTTTTAAATATTTTACCTATTTGGAAAGTTGAAAGAAAATCAGATTGATTAACAATTATCTTTACTGTAGCATTTAAATAATACAATTGATAAAAAATATAGGCACTCTATTAAAGGCGACTCTATTGGGTTGAATATTCAACGACTCTTAACGGATGCGTCGTTTGTTGTTGTTTCTCGCGACTTCTCAACGTCAACATTTTTCTTATGCGTCGTCGATTAGTCGAATTTTTACTAACGCATTAACCTCAGAGTCATGGTTTTATTTTTTTAGATGCATTTATCTCGTAGCGTCGCTAATAGTGTGTCGATAGAGCTTAATTTTCGCGTAGTTCGTACCAATGATATAAACTCTGGCATTATTGCAGTTAACAATTTCTCGCAGCAAGTCTCACACAAATAATCAAATTTAAAAGGGTGAATTACATAAACAGTCCTTGCCGTTTATAGTTTTATCACATATTTTATCACATACACCCTTTTGTTTTTTGCTCTTTTTTTTTTGTAAAAAAAAAAAGAAAAAAAAACTATTACAAACAATTGCCCTTCTGTTTTAGTTTCATTGAATTGGCAAAATATTTTTATGAAAAATTATAAATAAAAATATAATTAGAAAACAAAAAAACATTATTGGTAAATACAAATAAAAAGTACAAAAATATTTACTTTCAAAAATAAACATTTTAAAATTGTGTTTGAAAAATCTAGCATGAAGTGGGTAACTAATGCTATAAATAATTTCTTTACCAAAAAAAAAATGTTATAAATATTTTAAAAAATGAAGATCATTTCTCTTCGTGGACACTGGACACTAATTTTAACTTTTTAAATGAAAATATATCGATATTAATGATAATAAGAAGACAACAATAACAGTAATAGATTATTATTATTATCTTTAACGGAGCCTAACATTATCTATTCTAGCTGAACCCAAACACTCACTCTTTCCTCATAGGAGAAACTCATAGGCCCTAAAATAGTAGCCCGAAGTGTCTAACCCATCCATGTGATGAGTTTTTTGATCTTCTACACAATGTTTTACACAGCGGCTGCTACAAGTCACCTAGTTTTAAGAGGTGTATTAAATCTAGAATTTAATAAATTTAAAATAAGTTATAAATTTTAAAAAATTTGATGGATTGTTATGAAATTTTATAGATTTAGTAAAGAGTTTATAAGAATTCAATGAAATCTTTAAAATTAATGCTGAATTTCATATTAATAATTTTCTTCACAATTTCACTATTGAAATCCTTTCAAATCCATTATTTTTTAAAATCTTTTAAAATTAATGACTTAAATCCATTAAAATCTGAATTGAATATCATTGGACTTGTAAGAATTCTTTTAAAATGTAAATCAAATACCGCTAAACTTTTAAATACTTTTGAAATCCCTCAAATTTTAAATTGAATACATTCTAATTTTAGTTTTATTAGATTATGTTTTTTCTTTTTAAGTTGAGTTGTTCTTTTAAAGAATTTCTTTTTTTTTTTTTTCTGGAAGTGATAAAATTGGTTATAATATCGGTAAATTTTGGCAAGGGATTGGAATTTTCTGTTCATTTTTGGGTTCCCAACCCTATCAAAAATGAACACGTCACTTTAAAATTTTTCTCAATTTTTTGCTCGACCCACCGCGTTAAATGTAAAAGATTTTGTTTTCTGTTTTTCTTTTTTTTTTAACTTTTTTATTATTTATTTTCCTCTGCATCTGCTTTCTTTCAGACCTTCATGGCTTTTATGCACTGTTCATTTAGACAGCTAGTTTCTTCCATTTTTTATTTTTTTTTAATCTGCTAAGGCAGCTATTAATATTAATGTGAGGGTTTTGTTTCTCTTTAATGTTGTAGGCGGATTAAGTCCTTAAAAAGAAGAAAAATATATACTAAATTGCTTTCCAAGGGACCCCCAAGTCACATTAGTTAACGTACGTCGACCTCGTTGCAAGCTCAAATACAACCACCTACTCTCAAGGTTGGGATAATACCTTGCCACCACTTCAGATTTCTGATCTACCAATTTCCATTTATGATGTAGTACTATCTTACCCATCCTCGTTGGGCCATGTGGTTAATCGATTTTTGAATTTCATAAGAACTGATTGATCTTTTTCAAACACTACCTTTGATAGCTTGGAGGAGGAAGAGGTATACATCAATTTCTCTAACAAACTAATGCTTGTATGTGTAATGTTGGAAGCACTTTAAGACTTTAATATTTTAGAGAGAAACAAAATCCCTCAAATTTAACCTTAATCCCTGACCTAGCCAAAATGAAGGAAATAGAGGAAGTTTTAATGGTTGCCTCAGTGTTAAAAAAAAAAAAAAAAAAATTGTATACTAGTTATGGAGTTCTGTGAGAAAAGATGGTCTGAGGAGGAAAAAATAAAAATAAAAAACAAAAAACAAAAATTTAAAAAAAAAATTAAAACAAAAAAACAAAATCTTTCAGATTTATTGCCATGGAACACAGGAAAAATTAAAAAGAATCAAATCCTGGTTGACCTGGACGATTGTCGGGCTACGCAGTGAGTAGGTAACAGTAAGAAGAGTTGGAATTTTAAAATTACATGCATATTTTTCACTGGTAGGATAGGACTGGAGACGAAAAGAACGTATGAATGATCCCGATTGATAAATATTAATTTTGAAATATATTGGCAACAAGGCAACGTTGAACTTTTAGAACCCAACATTAATTAATTTTTATTAATCTTCACACGTGCATTTATTTTTTATATATAGAAAATTAAAGCCTCAACACCACCCAGCCATTGAGGCAAATTGAAGAAAATAAACACTAGCTAGTAGATCATGGAGCACATGATCATGTAGCATGATACATAACATATATACATATAATAACGGTGGGTTTATTAGTCTCTGATATCATGTGGATCAGGCAGACACTTGTTTGATGACCTGAGCGGTGGAGGAGGAGGATGAGCATGGTGGATCGCAGTAGTCCTTGATATCAAGGCACTGACACAGCGGTGGTAAGCTGAAAGTGCATATGCATTTTTTGCAGTTCTCGCACCGCTCGTTGCCGATAAAGATGTCAGTGCATCTGCACTGCGGTGGGTCGCTCTTCGTGCATAAGCAGTTATCACAGCACGCTGGAATATCTGGTCTTTTGTAACCATCCACTGTTTATAACCATAAAAAAAAAAAAAAATTATAATAAGTAAATTAATCTAACTTGGTAAACAATTCTGATTTTATAGAAGAATATATATATATATATATATGAGTTTAATATTATACCAGATTTTTGATTGTTGGTAGTGAGAAGCTTGAAGAAATCCAACCTATCAGCTTTTGCAGACACAACTAATACTGCAAGGACTAGCAGTGCTGCCTGTAAGACCACAATTTTCTTCAAGGCTGCCATTTCTGAAGATCGATCTGTTTTTTTTTTTTTTTTTTTTTTTCCTTTTTATTTTCTGAGCGGGGTGTGAGATTATGGAGAACTAGTTAGGGGTATTTATATACAACCCGCCAGAGACAGCACCAAAAGAGATGAAGATTATAATAGAATTAAAATGATATACATAAACTCGTGTTTTATTTATTTATTTATTTTTTACCTTTTGACTAAATGATATATTTTCCACTGGCATCAATTTTTTTTTATTATTTATTTATTTGTCACAACAATTATGTAGTAACATTTACCAATAGTAGTACGACAGCCATAGTCATAACTATAATTAATTGGTTTTTGTTTAAAATTAAAGCATCAGTTAGTTAAGTTGTCATTATCGGATTCATTGATGGTACGATAAATATATTTAAAAATATAATATATATGAATATTATATTATCGATGTGATAAATGGCATTTTCTTAATGCAAATTGATCATCTCTCTGCCAGTGTATCTCTAAAATCGAATGTCACCACCTCATTTATACAATATAGATTAATGTTTAATGTTTTGTTAATTTTTCCTTTCTAATATTTGTCGTTTTATTAAATAATTAACTACAGCATGTTTTCATATTTGTTCATGTGTTTAGGCATGGATTTTGTGAAAATTAGCATCTTCTATGCATATTCGATCCACTTCTATTAATTAATTGGGCTTTAGCCTTATCATTACCTTATCAATCTAAGGTCATCAATATAATCTTTTTTTTAATATATAATTGAATGGATTGATTCAACTTATATATAAAAAATATTATTTATTACTGTTAATGATAGAGCATTATTTGTAACTATATGATACATCATATAATAGTTCAATTTGGTAAATTATTAAACAGTGTTCTAAAAGGCACTAAAAAACCAGGGCTTTAGGCATGAGACGTGAAAAAAAAAAAAAAAAAGGGAAAAAAGCCTTGCATATGGGCTAGCATGGAAAAAAGTTGCTCAACTTAAAAGACGTGAGCCTTTTCAAAATTAATTTTTTAAAAGTTAATATATTTTTTTAAAGAAAAAGGAGTTAAAAACATATGAAAAGCTCCGTGCTCAAGTTGAAATAAAGGAGTAAAAAAAAAATTGATTTTGTATCAATGACATTGAAGATAAGTTAGATGGACAATATAATGAATTATAATTAAATAAAGAATACGGCAAGAGATAAATTATAATAATATTTAAATTGTTTATGTCAGGACCCGTCCAGAATTCCTCCCCGGAACCCTAGACAAGCCCTGATCTCAGAGAAACCCTACCAGACCCTCCAATTGGAAAATCCGGCAGAACCTCCCCTAAGGGATGGACTTACCACAAAATTACCTGCACTGAAAACACACTTCTATACTCATCCCCTTATTCCTCCCGCAAACTACAAATTGTTCCACAAATTTCAGCACTTCTCAACAATAACAACAGTCTATTGCATAAATGTAACACCCTGTCCCGAACCATGTCGGAATTTTTGCACGTTGACTGTTGACCGTTGACCGAAGGGGTCAAAAGTTGACTTTTTGACCCGGTTGGAATTCTAGGTTGACTGAGGTACTGTTACGAAGTACACGTTGGCACGAGTTCGTAGACTAGTAGCACGTTGAAAACGGAGCTACGGTTTGAAAGTTATGAGCAAAACAAGGTGAGGTCCAAACTGTCCAAGGGGTGCCGGAGTTGACTTTTTATTCATGCAAGGTTGAGCTTTGACTCATGCATGGTTGTGAAGTGCTCGTCGATACGAGTCCGTAGACTAGCGGCACGTCCGATTTGGACATGTGGTTTGAAAGTTATGGACCTGTAGAGTTTTTCAAACATCGTATTATTTTAATATTATTTTTAAACGCGTAACGATGTGCCATGTGTGACTTAATGAAGATGACCATGTGTCACCATGTTGAGAAGCCACATGTCAACCATGTGTAATATCAAATTATTTTTATTATTATTTTAAATAATATTATTATTATTTAATTATTAATTATTTTTATTTTATTTTCCTTTTTCTTTTTTCTTTTTTCTTTTCTTTTCTTTTTCCCCACGTGGGAAAACACCTTTCTCTCTTTTTTCCCTTCCTTCCCTTCTTCTTCCCCGAGCCCGACAGAGACAAAACAAAACCAGCAAAGACTTTTTCTCCCTCTCTCTCTCCTTTGACTCTCTCCCTCTCACTGTTTGACCGGCCGTTTGGCCGGATTTCAGTCGCCGAAAAGCCACACGCGCTGGCCACCGGTGTAGCCCATCTCCTCGCGATCTCGGCCTCCAAATTTCCAGGCCAGTCGCCGCCGGACGCGCCCAGATCGGGCCGGTGAAGTCGGCGGCAGCCGGTTATGTTTTTCCGGAGATTCTCGCCGTTTCCGACCAACCCAGTCCGACCCATACCTCTATCCCACCATTTTCGACCCCTATGAGTCCATTTCCGGGGTTAGATTGCCCAAAATCCCCACTGTTTGAAAGATCCCTCAAGTTTAAATTCGGCCGAAGCTTTCCGGCCAAATTCCGGCCACCTCCGGCGGAATTGGGGTCGATGGAGACCGGATTTGTAATCCTCGTCGCTCAAGATTCGATTTGGTATGTTATTCGCCTATTTTGGATAACGTTTGTATTTGACCCCCCGGGTACCGGGTATTATTTACCCGATTAAAATATTAATTTATTTGACTGTGTGTGAATTTTGTTCTAGGAGCACCGGTGAGTCGTGGAATTGATCCCATGGTGGATCATGGTTTAATTGCGTGCTCCAGGTGAGTGACCCACCTTTGAAAATGTTTTTGGGGTAATTAATTGTATTTATGTGGTATTAAATTGATATCTGTAATTGATGCTCATGTGGTGTACTTTAAATATAATCGGGAAATATATATTTACCCGTTGGTGCTAAATGGAATTTTTGGGGTCATTAAGAAATTCCCGATTATTATTTTATTGTGATTAAATGGTATTTATTACACATGAGCGAGTATTTTCAGTAATTTGTTGTGTTTGGATTTTATATTATTTTTCGGGCATAATTGGGTTAAATATTTTATGAAAATATTTGTTTAAGTTGGTGGTTTAATTTTATAAATTATGCCCGCGGTATTTCAATTGATGAATCTCGTATTACGAGAAAAGGTATGGTTTTATTTGTTATCGAAGTTTTCGTACCGGTTTGTTAAATAAAAATATGTGGGATGGTAAGTGTGAAAATTTGGTATATTTTCCACGGTAATTTTGGAAAATGGTACGGTTGGTTTAATAATTATTTTAGACGCATTCACACAGTATTGGTGTTCTGGTATATGTATATGTGGTTCAGCGCGCAAGTATTATTATTTCACCCGTGAGTTGCCATTGGACCGTGGGCAGGCAAGTTTGTTATTGCGCACAGCCTGGCAGGCAAGTTTGTTATTGCGCACAGCCGCCCCCCTCCTTGGCCGGGATGATGGTCTCAGCAGCGGTACTGTCGGGACGCCGAAATGCCGTTTGCAAGTTTCTCTCTTTAACCCCCATGCCAGTCGGTGCTCAAGACGCTGGGTATCGGAGAGCATCACTGGTATATGGTGTGGTGCGTCAAGTCAAGTGTAATTGTCAAGTGTAATTTTCAAATAAAGTTTCAAACCCCAAAAAGTACAAAATTATTTATTATAAATTATTGCAGTTTATTTATATTTGGGGTATTTATTTATTTATTTGTTGTTTGTTAAATTATTTGGTCCCTTGGTTTTTGGGAAGTACGAATATCGGGTTTTGTGAAAATGTTTTAAAAGGGGAACATTTCCAACAGAGTGAATAGTGAGGGTTTTGAGAGAAATTGTTACTTCAAATGTTTATTTATTTATTTATTATTTGTTCGGTATTCATTTATTAAATCCTTTTATTTGGTATATTATTAATATTAAAGGTGTACAGTAGATAGGGTCATTAACTGAGATGATTAGCATCTTACACTCTTAAATTCCGTTCCCCTAGGTCCAGGTTGGAGACGTTGATTGTCCGGGGCGAGCCCGACGTCTCAGTTCATTGCCGAAGGTTCAAGAAGTATTTCTTCCCTTTTTCCTCTCCATCCTGTATTACTTCTTATATGTCATTGTATAAATTCCACACTTATCTGTATAATGCTCTGTATACTGTATTGGACGTGTAGTTTTTATTTATGCACTGGGTTGCTGCTGTTGTTATTTGAAGTGCTGTGAATTTGTGGAATCAATTTGTAGTATTGTGGGAGGAATAAGGGGATGTTTATAGAAGTGTGTTTTCAGTGCAGGTAATTTTTTTGGTTAGTCTTACCCTTAGGGGAGGTGCTGCCGGATTTTCCGTTGGAAGGTTCGGTGGTATTTCCCAGGGATCAGGGCTTGTCTAGGGTTCTGGGGAAGGAATTCTGGACGGGTCCTGACAATAAATAAAACATAAGTGTCCCAATAGTATACAGAGTTTTAAGAAGTGCTAATCAACAGAAATACAACAAGGATGAAATAAATAATACACTTAAATGAAAGAGTACAAAAGTACTTCTCGAAACTCAATAGCAGTGGAAAAATTGGTTCGCTTCGGAAGAACGTCTACCACCACTTGTACCTAAGGGAACGGAACTTAAAAACGTGAGATGCTAATTATCTCAATGAGTGACCCTAACTACTGAACACTTTTAATGATAATAATAATAATAATAATAACAATTAAGGGAATTGAATAAATACCAACAATTAATACATAAATAATAATAAATAATAACTGTTGGAAACAATAATTTCCCTCAAAACTCTCACCAATCACTCCGTTTGAAATGTTCCCTTTTTAAAACAATTTCACAAAACCCGATGTACGTACTTCCCGAAAACCAAAGGATTAAACCATTTGATAAACAATAAATAAATAAATACATACATACCCCAATATAATTAAAATGTAATAAATTATATTAAATAATTTTTTTGAACACCTTTGGGGTTTGAAACGTTATTTGAAAATTACACCTGACGATTACACTTGACTTGACGCACCACACCATATACCAGTGATGCCCTCCGATACCCAGCGTCCTGAGCACCGACTGGCAGGGGGGTTAAAGAGAGAAACTTGCAAACGGCACTTCGGCGTCCCGACAGTACCGCTGCTGAAACCATCATCCCGGCCAAGGAGGGGGGCGGTTGTGCGCAATAACAAACTTGCCTGTCCACGGTCCAATGGCAACTCACGGGTGAAATAATAATACTTGCGCGCTGAACCACATATACATATGCCAGAACATCAATACTGTGTGAATGCGTCTAAAATAATTATTAAACCAACCGTACCGTTTTCCAAAACTACCGTGGGAAATACATTAAATTCTCACACTTACCATCCCACATACTTTTATTTAATACATCGGTACGAACCATCGATAACAAACAAACCATAACTTTTTCGAAATACGAGATGCAACCATAAAAATACCTCGGGCATAATTTATAAAATTTAAACAAATATTTTCATAAAATATTTAACCCAATTATGCCTAAAAAATAATACTTAAAACCACGTACAAATACTACCGAAATACAATTTGCTCATGCATGATAAATAAATTAAACCACAATAAAATTCATAATTAAATCGCACCACATGAGCATAATTTAAATACCAATTAAACATAATTAAATGCCCAAAATAATTTTTGAAGGTGGGTCACTCACCTTGAGGGCATAAATCAACTAAGATCCGCCGCAGGATCAACTCCACCACTCGTACGCGCACCTAAACAACCACAGTGTACCAACCAAAAATATTAATATTTTATTCGGGTAATTCCCAAATGGGTATACCGAATCGAAGCTCGAGTGATGAGGATCACTGATTCGGTCTTACTTTCCGGTGATCGGACCCGACGGGGTTGGAATCTCGCCGGAAAGCTTTTCGGATTTCGACTCCGCAATTCTCCCAAACCGTCGCGAATTGGCGGAAACGGATGCCGGATTCGGGTTCAGGAGATCGAACACAGTGGACAGGAGCTGGCGGTGGGACTGGGTACTCGCCGGAACAGTAACTTCCGGCGAGCCGTCGCGGTCGCCGGCGGCGGCGTGTGCGGTGGCCGTTGGCTGAGATTTTTTGCAGATTTGTAGATCGAGGGGAGAGCAATCCAACGGGACCGGCGATGAGGCAAACGGAGGCCGGATGGCGGAGAAATCACGGTTTGAAGATTTCCGGCCCCTCGCCGGAAAACGCTTCTATCCCGGCGCGTCGATGGTCCGGTGGCCTTGAAATTTGGTGGGTCGGCCGGACTTGAGGAGGTGGTGTTGGGTGTCTGGTGCGTGTGGCCAGAAAATGGCCGGAAATGGGTCAATCGGCGGTGGCAGGCGGTGGAGGGAAAAAGTCACCGCCGATTTTCGCCGCCTCGATCCGGGCGCGTCCGACGGCCAATGGCCGTGAAACTTTGAGGTTTTGCCGGAAATGGGGAGAGGAATCTTTCTGGCCGGCGCGTGTACAGTGAATCGGCCGGAAAATTTGAAAAACTCCGGTGGCCGGTCGGACTCTCTCTCTCTTTCTCTCTCCTCTCTCTCTTCCCCGAGATTTTTGTCAAATAAAAGCCACTGTGTGACACTGTTCATTCCACGTGGACCAATCAAGTGACGACACATGGCATTTTACTGTTTATCGACTCAAAAATATTAAAATATTACTGTACCCGGCAAACTTCACTCGTCCATAACTTTTTAACCGGATGTCCATTTTAAGCGTGCCGCTAGTCTGTGAACTCGTATCGACGAGCACTTCACAACCATGCATGAGTCAAAGCTCATTTCCCCATAAATGAAAAGTCAACTCCGGCACCCCTTGGATAGTTTGGACCTCAACTTGTTTTGCTCATAACTTTCAAACCGTAGCTCCATTTTCGACGTGCTACTAGTCTACGAACTCGGGGCATCGTGCACTTCGCCACGGTACCCTGGTCAACTCGAAATTTCAACTGGAACAAAAAGTCAACTTTTGACCCGCTCGGTCAACGGTCAACCTCGGTCAACGTGCACGGATTCCGGTGCGATTTGAGACGGGGTGTTATAGTTTATTTATAAATTATTAATAGATTAATTTTATGTTGAAAGCTTAAAAATTATGAAATTTTCTGAATTTATTATGATTAGTTGTATGCAAATTTATTTTAATTGTATGCATTAGGTAATATAAACTTATATAGATTTAAACTTTCAATTTTCATAGTATGTACCTTTTTTTATTTAATAGTTTTAAAATAATTAAAATAATAATAAAAATAAAAATGCCTGTCTACTCTTAGATTTCGCCTAAGTACGCCTAGGCTTTTAAGTGTCCCTTTTTTTTTTTTTTTTTTTTGGAAGATATTCTAAGTAATACCTCTTCATACAACTTCTCTATTTTTATTTTATACAGAACATAACGTAATTTTTATTTGTTTAAATTATTTGATGTAAGTTTTTTTTCTTTTGCAATTTCACTATTATATTTATTTACAAAACTCTGTAAACTTTTATTTTTTGGATGAGCTCACTTATCAAGACAAAGAACGACACCACTATTATATTTATTCGCTAAACTTTGTAAACTTTTCCAAATATTTAATACATTATCAAATTAAGTCATAATCACGAAATATGTCATTTAAAATAAAATCATGAATGCTCTAAAAACATAAATAATACAACTAAATCATACTAAAAACATAACTCATAGGAAATATATTAAAAAAAAAATTGTATTCATAGATTATATTATATGTAATCCCAAATGTAAATATTTTTTTCAGAATACATAAAATAAGGTCTTAGATTTTAGTCTAATCTACTTTGGGCATCTTATCAAACTAATACAATACATTCATTTTTTTTAAACTAATAGAATATATTCTTTTTTTTTTTTTTCCCCAAACTTCCAACCGATCCTAACTTTTCTTGATCACTTTCCATATCCATCCATAACTCCTAACTTTTCTTGATCACTTTCCATATCCATCCATAACTCACTCAATATATTCTCTCTTTTTGCAAAAGGTATTACTTATTATAAACTACAAGGGATTCTTATATATCATGGGGATTCGTCGAATCTTTGTATAATTCTTAATTGATGGTCATCTATGCTTTGTCTTCTCTAACACTTCTATTATTTTATATACTTCTTCATGAGTTCGATCCAAATTTTCTTTAATACTTAGTTTTATATACAATTAAACAATTATAAAATCTTCACCAAATTAAACAAACAATGCACCTTTATGTATTCGTCTCGTCTTTCATCTGGCCAATCTAATGCTTGGCATAAAATTGTAACGTCTTGTTGATGTTATCAATTTACACTATACGCCATACTGTTTTTTCATTTAATCGTACGCATTTTTCACTTGCTTTTGACTGAAACTTTTCTTTAGTTTCGTCTTCAATTCTTCTCAAATCCTAGTTCAAGCAACTGGTTTTAATATCACTTCTACTGTTTAGAATCACCTTAATTCCCTCTACAAAAACTTTATTGTTTTCACTCACATTTATAAAAGAAGAAACAAAAACTATCCATAAAAGAAAGGAATCAAACTAGTAATTAATAATAACAGAAATATATGTTTATAAAGTTACAATCATGTAATTGCAAATTCGTAATAAAATTGAATGCAGAACATTCCATTCCCAAATCAAAAGCAACCCATAATCAGTATTTTCATATTCAATAGGATAAGAATGGGTGGCTTGTGTGGCTTTTTCCATTCATAGTAAAGAATTTAAAGTATGTAATTGGACACAATTATGAACAAGAACCCTCCTCAGAAACAAAAACAATCTTCTTTTTGTGTTTGACCTCTTGTTCATGCAAAAAGGAGTGTACGTTGGCTACTTCAATGAGTCCAAAGGCAGTAGCTAAGAGTTTTCATAATTATGTTACTTTTTTTCCCCAAAAAACAAACCCAGACTCAAAAGCAATAAAGTGATGCCTCAAAAGAAAATTGTTGAGAGTGATGTCCTAAAATAAAATTGTATGTAGATATGGCGGGCCTGCCTAGCTTAGTTACACTCAAATCCTCCCACAGACATGCTTTGTTAAATGCATTACCCCTTGACTGTTATCGATTTTTATAATGCCAATAATCAGCATTGAGATTAGTATGTCTATGTTACTTACAATAATAAGAAAGTCCATTCGTTTAATGTGGGGTTCAACCATCAGCATGTATATGTTACTTACAGGATGAACTTGATTATATATATAGAAACCCTGAAGCTGATAAATATATATATATATATTCCATCTTATGCATCAGCAGGTAAGCAAAATTTGGCACATCAATCAAACCATATGTATATTGTAATATTTAGATGAATTGCTGAGAAAAACATGAAAGCAATATTCCTCAATCACTAATTTGATACCAAACAAAAGAACCAAGAAGCAGCAAGAATTTTAACGTACAACTTGAAAGACCCATAAATTTCATCAGATTCAGAAAATAAAGGGCCTTAATTTTTCCTCATCTTAAATGTGAAGAGGGCAACTACCCTTTAAAGCAAAAATCCCTTGTGGCCAGTTGATGGATCGTGCTTCAGTACCATTTGCCGTTTGATTTTTGCAATTATCATCAATTTTTTTTATATATTACCCCATATATATATATATATAGCCTATACTAATATTCAGACCCTATAAATAGTAAATACATAATGCACTTCTCCCACCGCGAAGTGAAGAATCTACCTTATTTGTTGGAGTTGTACTCCATTCTCTCAGTGGTTAAAGACAAATGACAGCATCAAAAGAATGAATATAAAAGCAAATAATATTAGAGACATAATTAACAAAAATAAAAAAATATTCTAATAAAACCAATAAGCCAGTGGTTAAGGATTTTCTACGCTACTAAATAGTAAAGCTGTCACCAAGAACATTTCCCGCCACTTCTAACTGGATGTGAAACCAATTAATAATCATTTAAGATTTAACACATAATATTGTGAGCTTCTAGTTTGGTTTTTTATATTTGGTTTAAATAAAAATGAAGAGGAATATCCTCTGTTTGTTTCCCGAGAAAGTCAATAGCAGAAACGAAATAAATTCTGAGTAATTTGATTTTCATGAATTGTCTTTTTGCCTCTGATTTCTGCTCTTCGCGCTTTCGGTTTAGTTTAGCAATTTTGGACATTTTCATTTCGAAGGAACTCAGCTCCAATTTTCTGTGCTCTGTGATTTGTATTTCGATTTTCTCTGCATTTGACAATTTACAATAAATTTCATCAATTTCTTTCATTAATTTTTACAAAATCATTTTTTTTTTCTTCGGTTTCATTCCCTTCTATGCAGCTAAAACTATACACTATCTGGATTCTAATTTTTTTTTTTTTTATTCTTTGTATGATGTTATTCTTGTTCAAGAATCAGCATTTGTTTAGTTAAGAATCTCTAATATTATTATTTATAAAAAATAAAAAAAAGAAAAGATAGTTAAATTTATTTTATTGAATGCCTATTTTGGAAAAAAGGAATACGATAGTTAAATTTGTTTATTGAATGCCTATTTTGGAAAAAAGGAATATGACGTTTATTTATGTTATGCAGGTTCACAATCGGTGAAGTGAAGGAATATGACGTTTATTTATGTTATGCAGGTTCACAATCGGTGAAGTGAACTAGGTCCAATACTCTGCTTCTTATTTTCTTTTATTTTTATTTTTTTAATAGGTCATTGATGTTACATATGAAATAGTAGATTCTTTGCTTTTTGATATATAGAATAGATATATGGGGACAAACAGGGGCATGTTCTAAATTTATATTAGAGGGATGTCTGTGTACAGAGAAGAAACCAAAAAATAATTGAAGAAGCTCTAGCTTTAATGATCATTTTCTGCATTCTTGATTCACATTTGCTATTTCCATACTATATTGTTGTAATAAAAAGTTCCTTGTGCAGCCAAGCATTTGTAACGACGTCCGGTCCCTTTTGGGTCAAAGCAGTCGTAGTAGGTTTATAACTGCTGCCTAAGTGACTCACAAATTTTCATATGCTGAACAATTTATTTGAAGCAATTTACAAATGGCATTATCGAATAGAGATGCTGATTTTGATGTTTCTCTCTCACTTGTTCATTTTCTTATCTTTGAGATGTATTTAGTTGACACTTACACTATGCTTATAATTAATATTTCTTGCCTTTTTCTTTTTTTTTTTTTTTTTTCCTTTTTTTGGCTTGAACAATTTTCATTGATTTACATTTTGGTTGCTGAGTAAATTAGGCAGATGGTTATCACAACGTTGACATCGTGGATTTTATGACCAGTTTAAATTATCTTCTTGCTCAATGAGAGATTTAGAAATCTGAAAATTTACAATAACTTCATACTTTTGCACATAGAAATAAACAGTATATTTCTTGATGCTATTGGAACAATCCAATTTAATCTAAATGGGAGGATCCCTCATAGGAAGCACCAAAAAAAAAAAAAAAAAAAAACTTGGGTATTTTCAATTATGATCCTTTTGATTATGGCAAATATCATGTAATAATGGGACTTGCAGGTTTCAGCTGACTGATATGTAAAACATGTACAAGAACGCCCTAAGTATATGTTTGAAGAACAGGCTGCGTAACTGTAAGACTACGATTTTGACATGTTTATGGAGTGGTATAGTTTTAAACGTGTGGTCAGCACCAAATTATTGTTTTAGTCCTGGGGATGTTGCTTCTATATTGTGCCTCAATGAGCATATCGTAGAAGCTTTTTGCATGATATCCTTTAATATTTGCTCTTATCTTGCAAAAATTACCTCAAACTGTACGCATATAATGTAGGAATGAATTGTAAGAATACTCTGAATTTTTCCACAAAGTGTAGTTTCGGGACTTGGATAAATTTAATTTGTTGTGCACTATTGCTTGGAGTTGGAGCTTCAAGAGTTCTTTTGCTGAGCAGTGGTGGGTGGGATTTAGAGCCTAAAGGGAATGAATAGATTAATGGTTTCTCCATTTTCTGACAAATTAGTCATAAATCGTAACATGAGCAACACATTTTATTTTAAATGTTTTGTTACTTCATGTTTTGGTTGCATATGAAGATGCTGACATATTAAAGGTGACTTATCCTAAAATTACTATTTGTTCTCTTGTGAAGACTACATGAGTTTTAAATTCTCTTTTCAGGTGGTCCCTGCTCCTATATTGCAAAATAGTCACTGCTTACACAGGTTTGTAGCTTTTAGGTTTTCGTAGTTTGTCCATCATAGTCTGTAGCTTTGAGGGTTATCATAGATTAATGTGTTTTTCTCTTATGCCTTTCAAAACTTATGTGCACTGTGCAGTCCAAAAGATTAGCTTTTACCTTAATAGTAAAAGCAATACTTTATTTGCTCTGTTATATTTTTGCTGTAAAAGTAAGTCACACTTTTTGATCTTATATGCAGGGGTCACTGCTAGATTTATTGTCAAAACTGGTTAATTCACTTTCTTCGTCAACTGAGGGGTACATGTTATTTTTTATCTATTTATTTATTTATTTTATTTTATTATTATTTTTTTATTTTTTTTTTTGGGTTTATCATCTATATACATTAGATGACACTTTCATGTTTCCTACTTGTTATAATTATTTTCTTTTATATATTTCCTTTTCTGTTTCTTTGTTGGAAACAACTGGAGTTCTCTTTATATATGTTCTTTTTTGTTTTGTTTTATTATTATTATTTTTTTGTTTTTTTATATTCTATAGTTATTTTTATTTTCACTTTACATTTTTCTTTTTCATTTTTCATTTCTTTTTATCTAATTGTAGGTCTCTTTATACTTCCTTTTTGTTTGAATATCCTTGAATCTTAATAGCACATATGCAGGGCAGATGCTGCAGCAATGGCAATAACAACAACTGACCATTTTAGCGAGAGTGTCACAATTGAATCTCAGGTATGCAGGAATTTGTTTCCCATATCATTTTTCTAGTATCATGACTTTGACATATGGATATTGGCTTGGACTCTTTCCCTTATTCATTTACCAATAGTTGAATGCAATATGTGTATATATATATACAGGGCTGTTATTATAGTTAAAATCGGGTGCCATATGATAGGTAACAACCGTATATAATTGTCAGATTTGTATGATATGCGTGATATGGTAATTTTGAATGGCTGCTGCGCATCAAGTAGTGGACAATTCGCCCCACAACAGCACTTTCATATATTTGGGATGAGGGTGTGTGTGTGTGTGTGTATGTGGGGCAGAGATAGGTGTGAAAAGTTCATATAATAGCTTCATTTCATATCTAAAGATCTCGAGCTCTAGAGTACTAAAGATGTTGGCTTCTTGTGATTGAAACTCTTAGGAATTCCTTATTAGAACTCCAGCTACCAGCCTAGTCTATGATTTGTGAATTACACAGGTTGCAGGAAGAAGTGCAGGAATTGGGGGACGGCAAAGGATTTTGGAATGATTCACCCAAAATATGGCTACCATGCAGTGTCATTTTTTTTTTTTTTTTATCTTGTCGATATAATTCGAAGTCATTGCTGTGGCAAACTGAAAATATCCAGCTTCTTTGTCAAAAGAATCATACAAACACTGCACAAAGGCAAAAGTTTCACAGGCAAGAATATATCAAGTTTTTCTAATATTAGAATGCTATATAAACAACCTTAGAAAAGCAGGTGCAAATGACTATAATGAGCAAATTAATATTCAAAATACATGCAATAAACATTCAGCAAGTTAAATATATAACACATGCTGGTATTACAATTCTTGCACTCAACATTTATTAGATCAAATGACAGAGAAATAGCAACAAAAATCTAAAACATGATAAAGAAAATAGACAAAATAGGCCCGATTCTCGACGAGATTTTAGTTCTTCCTTAATAAGTAGTCCACCTTTATGATACAACATATCAAATGCGAATATGCAGACATCAACCTCGATGTTGTTCAAGTCCACATTTTTTCGAGGTCGAGGGATGAGTTTCTGCTAAGAAATCTTTGTATGAGATACGTTCTAACTCAAGGCAACGGCTATGTATCAACTACCATTTCGAACAATGTGTAAGTAAAACAATCTTTCATGGAAAAAGAATCAATGCATTTGATGTACTTAATTCTTTCTTATATATGTATATATATATATATATATATACATATATAATATGGCTTCAATGAGGATGCTAATTTAAAGAGATTATGAGGATGTATATCCTTTAATATATTACGGAATGTTGCAAAATATGTATTCTCAATATATTCTTAAATTAATATCGTTATTGGAACCTGACTATATATGTATATATATATTGGATTTGATCCGAAAAAAGCCAAAAACAGTAGGGCAGATTTTTTTTAATTTTGCAGTCACAAGCAATAATGATCTTACAGATAAATTCTTTGACCCGTAAGATACCAAAAAATATTGAAAAACAGACCTGAGACAAACATTAGAAAACTGCTATATGTTCGCTTGCTACATTAAGAGCTCTCAGGAGAAAAACAAAAGAGCCAAGAGAACACTTCACATAAATCAGCATTGTAGCAGAGCCTGTGTCTTGATATACACACACAAACATACGCAGAGATTACTATACTTCAAATATTAAGTTGCACATTCCACAAAACCTGCACTCGAATAAACTTGTCTGGAAATTCCAATTCTTAGAATTTTAATATTTTACTTTCTCTAGTGTATTGATTTTAATGTTCTAGTTGAATTAATGATGATATAATACAACAAAAATTTCCACAAGCATTGTGAGATTGGATTAATAACAACCTGATGGAAAAGGATATACAAGGTCCATTCAAATTTGTTTCATACCAATGATATAAACTCTGGCATTATTGTAGTTAACAATTTTCCGCAGCAAGTCTCACACAAATAATCAAATTTAAAAGGGTGAATTGCATAAACACTCCTTGTCTTTTATAGTTTTATCACATACACCCTTTTGTTTTTTTTTTTTAAATAAAAATAAAAAAATATTACAAACAATTGCCCTTATGTTTTAGTTTCATTGGCAAAATACTTTTATGAAAATTTATAAATAAAATTCTAACTTGAAAACAAAAATTAACAATACTTAAAAAAAAAAAAAAAAAACTTTTTGTAAATACAAATAAAAAGTACAAAAATATTTACCTTCAAAAGTAAACAGTTTAAAGTTGTGTTTGAAAAATCTAGCTTAAAGTGGGTAACTAATGCTATAAATAATTTCTTTACAAAAAAAAAAATATATATATATATATATATGTTATAAATATTTTAAAAGGTGAAGATCATTTCTCTTCGTGCACACTAATTTTAACTTTTAAATGAAAATATATCGATATTAATGATAATAAGAAGACAACGATAACAGTAATAAATTATTATTATTATTATCCTTAACGGTTGTGTCCAACCCATCCATGTGATGGGTTTTTTCATCTTCTACATATGTTTTACACTGCCGCTGCTACAAGTCAACAAGTTTTAGTGTTTTTTTTTTCTTTTTTTTTTTTTTTTTTGGTTGTTGTTGTTGTTGTTGTCACGGTTATAAAATTGGTGATAATATCGATAAATCTTGGTAAGCGATTGGAATTTTCTGTTCATTTTTTATGTTTCGGACCCTATCAAAATGAACACGTCACTTTAAAATTTTTCTCAATTTTTTGCGGGACCCACCGCATTAAATGTAAAAGATTTTGTTATCTGTTTTTTTTTTTTTTTAAATTTTTAACCTTTTTATTATTTATTTATGCACTGTTCCTTTAGACAGCTAGTTTCTTCCATTTTTTTTATTTTCTATTTTTAATCTGCTAAGGCAGCTATTAAGATTAATGTGAGGGTTTTTGTTTCTCTTTAATGATGTAGACACATTAAGTCCTTAAAAAGAAGAAAAATATATAATACTTAATTGCTTCCCAACTTCCCAAGGGACCCCCAAGTCACATTAGTTAACGTACGTCGACCTCGTTGCAAGCTCAAATACAACCACCTACTCTCAAGGTTGGGATAATACCTTGCCACCACTTCAGATTTCTGATCTACCAATTTCCATTTATGATGTAGTACTATCTTACCCATCCTCGTTGGGCCATGTGGTTAATCGATTTTTGAATTTCATAAGAACTGATTGATCTTTTTCAAACACTACCTTTGATAGCTTGGAGGAGGAAGAATTATACATCATTTTCTCTAACAAACTAATGCTTGTATGTGTAATGTGGGAAGTACTTTAAGACTTCAATGTTTTAGAGAGAAACAAAATCCCTCAAGTTTAACCTTAATCCCTGACCTAGCCAAAAAGGGGAAGCTTTAATTGCTGCCTCAGTCTTAACATAAATAAATAAATAAAAGTATAATAGTTACGGAGTTCTGAGAGAAAAAAGAGGGTCTGAGGAAAAAATTTAAAAAAATTTAAAAAACAAAAAACAAAATCTTTCACATTATTTGCCGTGGGACCCAGAAAAATTTGAAAAAAATCAAATCCTGGTTGACCTGAACGACTGTTGAGCTATCCAGTGAGTGAGAGAGGAAACAGTTAGAAGAGCTGAAATTTTAAAATTACGTTTTTATTTTTAATTGATAGGATAAGATTGGAAAAATAAAAAATAAAAAAAAAGAAAGAGATAAATGATCCGATTGATGAATATTAATTTAGAAATATATAGGCAATAAAGCAAAGTTGAACTTTTAGAACCCAACATTAATTAATTTTTATTAGTCGTACATGTTTTTTTTTTTTTTATTTATATAGAAAATTAAAGCCTCAACACCAGCCAGCCATTGAAGCAAACAGAAGACATTAAACACTAGCTAGTAGATCATGGAGCACATGATCATGTAGCATGATACATAACATACACATATATATACATATATATTAACGTTGGGTTTATTAGTCTCCGATCATGTGTGTCATGCAGCCACTTGTTTGATGATCTGAACGGTAGAGGAGTATGAGCATGGTGGATCGCAGTAGTCCTTAATATCACGGCACTGACACTGCGGTGGGAAGCTGCGAGTGCATCTGCACTGTTCACAGTTCTCGCACCGCTCGTCGCCAGTAAAGATGTCGGTGCATCTGCACTGCGGTTGTATGCTCTTCGTGCAGACGCACTTATCACAGCACGCTGGAATGTCTGGTCTTTTGTAAACATCCACTGTTTATAACTATATAAAAAATAAATAAAAAAAATTTAAAAAAAAATTATAACAAGTAAATTAGTCTAACTTGGTAAACAATTCTGATTTTATAGAAGTATATATATATAATATATATATATATATATCTATATACATGTGAGTTTAATATTATACCAGATTTTTTATCGTTGGAAGTGAGAAGCTTGAAGAAATCCAACCTATCGGCTTTTGCGGACACAACTAGTACTGCAAGAACTAGCAGTGCTGCCTGCAAGACCATAATTTTCTTCAAGGCCACCATTTCTGAAGATCGATTTGATCTCTTCTTCTTAGCTTTTTTTTTTTTTTTTTTTCTTCTTCTTCTTCTTTTTGAGTGGGTGTGAGATTATGGAGAACTGGTTTGAGGGTATTTATCTACACAAAGGAGAGACAGCATCTAAAGAGATGAACATTATGATAAAACTAAAATGATACGTATTTCGCGTGTTTCACATTTTGTTTGATTGTTTCACTAAATGATACATTTTCCAATGACGTCAAAATCTTTTTTCATTTTAATTTTTTTCTATTTGTCACAAATGTAGTAATGGTTAGTACGACAGCTGTAGTCATAACTATAATTAATTGGTTTTGTTTAAAATTAAAGCATCAATCAGTTAAATAGTCATGTCTCTTGGATTCATTGGTGATATAATGAATATATGTTAAAATGAATATATTTTAAGATATAATATATATGAATATTATATTATCAATGTGATAAATGGCAATTTTTTTTAATGCAAATTGATCATCTCTCTACCATTGTATCTCTAGATCCAATGTAACTACCTCGTTGATACAAAATGGAAGTAATATTTAATGTTTTGTTCTTTATTCTTTTTTTCTTTCTAATATTTATCGTTTTATTAAATAATTAACCAAAGCATATTTTCACATTTTGTCCATGTGAAAATATGGACAAATTCGACCCACTTCTATTAGTTGATTGAGCTTGAGCCTTATAATGACCTTGATCAATCTAGCTATCTTCATCAATATATCAATATGATTTTGTTTATATATATCTGGATAGGTCAGTTCACTTTATAAATAAAAAATATTATTTATCATTGTTAATGACAAGAATCAATTGTACCGATATATTATATAGTGGTTTAATTGTTTGCTATGAAAAGGTAGATTTTAAGCATGTTTAAACATAAGACATGGAGAAAAAGTCTTGCATATGAGCTAGGCGCTAAAAAAAAGTGATCAACAATGTTTTGACCATCAAAAGGCAAGCCTAGACTTGAAAATGTCCATGCCTTTCCAAAATATATATATATATATATACATATATATATATATATTTTTTTAAAAGTTGATTTAATTTTTTTTTTTAAATAAAAGTATGAAAAGCTTTGATGCTCAAGTTGAAATAAAAAAGTTCAAAAAATTGATTTTATATCCGATGACATTGAAAATGAGTTAGATGAAAACGATATTGAGTTAGAGTTAAATAAAAAATATTATAAGAGATAAATTATAGTAATATTTAAATGGTCTAATTGTAAATTATTAAGAGATTTGTTTTTTTGTTGAAAACTTGAAAATTATGAATTTATTATGATTAGTTGTTTTTAAATTTAGTTTAATTGGATGCATTAGGATAATATAAACTTATACAAATTTTAACATTCAAAGTATGTACCTTTTTTATTTTTATTTTTTAATGTTCTTAAGATAATTAAAATAATAATAGAATTTTTTTTAAAAAAATGTCTTTTTATGCCTAGGTTTCGCTTAGGTATTCTAAGGCTTGAGGGTTGATCTTGTTGTCTTGCCACACCCCATACGTTTTAGAATCTTACTCTGAAATGATTCACATTAATATATTAGGATTTTAGCATTGACACTTGAGCTTGATTTGCTGAGGTCTATGGAAATAATCTTAGTTTCAAAGCAACCCCCAAAACATCTTTATACTTTGTCATATCACAAATCTTCAAAAACCTTTTCAAATAAGCATTGGAATCTACACTAGCTAAACCATAGAAAGGTTTCTTAGTAAGCAAGTTCATAGTAAAGCACTCTTTATTTCCAAATTAGGAGCGGCATTATCCAGAGTCCTTACGCAAGACACAGATCATCAACACTCACAAATGGGAAGACCATCTTCTCCTTGATTAGCCATGCATGATATCTCTTTTTTCAATTTCCCAACGCCTATAAACACGATCTTGTAGTTCCCTTAATTCTTGTCTCTTTTATGCTCTTAATGCTCTTTCGGAAGTTTGCACTTGTTGTTACACACTCATAAATCAAAAGTAAGCTCCTCGTAAAACTCAAAGAGAACGTTACTGTGAGAGTTAAAGTTTAGCAAATCAGCAAATCGAAGCAAGTAAAGGAACAAAATAACTAGAAATTTTTAAAATTAAATAAATAATGCTGAACTAATTTAACAACTTGTGAAAACACAAAGCTAAATCACCTAAATCTAAAGCAAACAGAATTCAAAATTGACAAAAATATCTTCTTTTTTTTTTTTTTGTCAATATGAAGTGCGGCTAGAACAAATAAAATAAAGACAAATAACTTTCGAAAGAACAAAATCTAAAATCCTAACTCTAAATGAACCTCAGACTTAAGCTAGACAAAGAAAAGAATTTTTCTATCTTATTTTATCAAATAATTAATAACACAGCATGGAATCCACCTCTAACTAATCCAATTTAATTACTAGTATGCTTATTTTATTAACCAATATTCATTCAACCACACTTAATTATAATATTAATCTATTTCATCTTTCGGTTCTTCATTGTGAACCCCAAATCAATTTCCAATAGATAATTGCCAAATAGATTTCATGTAAGCACCATGTCTTCATTCTTCGTCATTCCCTTCAACCAATCTTTAAGCCATCTTTTGGACATCCAAATCTATTTATTTTGCCTTGATTTTACCTGGAAAAGTTATCTATATCTTAGCTTTCCAAGCATATAACATTTTAAAAATTTTAACATTGTGAAAGGCATTTGAAACTCAATTTTTACATTGGATTGCAAATCAGCTAAACCGTGCACTTTCTTCAACTTTAAAGAATAAACTGTACTGGTTGGTTGGTCCGAATGCAATAAAATTTTCAAAGGGTAATTCATGTTGAAAGTTTTTCAACTAGAAGCACTTCAAAATTCCACATAAAACTCCAAATATAATAAAAATATATATATATTTATTGCATAGATTTCAACTTTTTCAGTATTTTGCTTGATATCTTTTTTTTGGCCTAAAATTTGAAAAAACACAAAACTAAGTAGTTTTCCATATAAACTGAATATAAAACAAATAAATATTAAGTATAAAAGATAATATAAAAAATCGCAAAATTTTAAACCGATCAACTAGCACTAAAATTCCATTCTTCTTCAATTATTTCACATAAAAATTAAAAAATTAAATAAATAAAAAAAGACGTTTTTGTCTGAATCTTGATTAGCACACATACTGTATTTAAATTTAAAAGAAACCACATAAGTGAACGACACCATAACCTTAAAACCATAAAAAGGTGAAAAATTTTCGATACCCCCTTTAAATTATATTTATTACATATATATATATATATATATATATTGGGGTCAAAGGAAATAGTTTATTCAAAAAGAAAAGAGTACATCAGGGTGAATCATTCTTGAGAATAGATACAAAATCATGAGATAAACTAGAGTTCCATTCAAGGAGAAGACATTTATTTCTAGCAGATTTTGCGATCCAATGGGCTGCTTTATTGGCTTTTCTAGGCAAAAAGTTAACCTTCCATTGATTTACCTGACATAAATATTCCCGCATATCTTCATTGATGCTTCACAAGTCCATAATAAGCTAGTATCCCCCTTCGTGAAAAAATCCACAAAAATTTTCGAATCACCCTCGAAAATGACTTTTTCCCATCCCCAGTCTATTATACACATGCATACAATGCTAGAATGAAACGGAGTAACCTGAGGCATGCAACGTAAGAAATGACCATTATTGCGCCGAGCAATACACCATCCCTGCTTCTTTGTTTTGAATACCCCCTTTAAGATTTCATAAGAAACGTGTTTCATTGTTTTCATAAAAAAGGCTTAGTTAATGTAATACACAAAAAAGGATTGCTACTCAAGCATTTTTAGAAGGACAATTTAACTTCAATATATGGACGATGATATAGATGAAAATGAGAGCAGCAAGCTTCAGGCCCGAAAGGTTAATATATAGCATTCAACTTATATGCATTGGATAAAATGACACATATGACAAAGAAGAAAATCTAGCACCAAGGCAAGGTTGATTTTAAGAACCACACAAGATTTAGTTCAAGTGTGGTTACAGCACTTAAAATACAGCAAGTCCCAGGCAATCGCAGAAGGAATATACCAGAAAGTTTATCACCATGCAACGATCTAGGCAAGAACAAAGATAAGATGATTCTTAAATCAAACTAAAGCGATGGCAATATACATCAAAATCAAGAGCAATCATATAAACTGCAAAGAGCATTCAATGTGGCACCTTTCAAGAACCCAATATTATTGGAATCTCTCCGATCAGCTGGTTATAGGTCTAATCCCTCCCAAGCAGAAGGTATAAAATATGATCAAAGAAGTCAGAGGACATACGTACAGGACCTGGTAGGAGGTGCAGTTCCCTATACTTCGACGAATGCTGGCGGTCAAACTGTTGTTTCTTATTCCAGTGAAAATAGGTTTAGGATATAAGTTTTGAGCACATTTTGAGCTTGACAAAGGGACAAAAAAAAAAAAAATTCTGATTTTGTATTGAGTGTTTTCTAGTTTCAAATCCATGAGACTAAAATAATATCATTCCCCCAAAAAAAAAACAATAATAATAATTATAGGAATATCTCATACAATTAGCAGTTATAAATTCTTATAGCTGAGATTCCTTGTTCAATTAGAGGTGAAAAATAAAAGCCACACGCTCTTGAGTTATCTTAACAATCTTTAAACATCATTTTATCTTCGAAAGGTCCATAATCTGATTTGATTAATTTCATTTTGATTTTATTTGAGGGACTTTCTATTAGATTTATTATCTTGCTTTTTTAGCTAAATATGGTTTCCCAACAAACAAAACGGCAATCACGCAACTAAATTGTACGGTAAGTACAAAATAATTTTGATCTTCAACATACACTACAAGGAATTGGGTTACCAATATTTATGTATAACGAACGCTATACTATCTGTAAGACTCACCCTAAGGTCACAATTGGGTTTATATATTACCTTATGAAGCCCTCCTAACACACAATGAGCAATAAACATTTTCAAACTAAAAGTTTTCAAGTGGATGATTCCTTTTTAAACCCCTCTATTGACATAATGAATGGGATCTAACTTTCATAAAATAAAAAAAGTCTAAATTTCGAATATAATCCTTTGAAGTCATGTTAGAAAATGCGTTCCATAAAAGTCAATGAGTTAAAAGAACAAAGCATGGCTATATCATATCTGCAATTTACTAGTTTTGCATCCAATTCAGTCAAAACCTCACTTACTGTGTTCATCCTTAGAAAATAGACAAAACATTAAGAAAATGAAATAGAAAGAAAACCAAAGTAAATACTATATATACATATATATATTAGATATATATATATATAGAGAGAGAGAGAGAGGTACTAACCTGTAAGGAGAGATAGGTCCAAACAGGGGAAGTCACATAAGTTATAACGAATATGAAAAAAGAATCTGCCCAAAAATCCAGGAGGCAGAAAATTTAAATTTCAACATTTAAGGGACCAATCGAGTCAAATTTTCTGTTATTCCGCCTCCTTGGCCCAACCAAAACATCATCTACAAATAGTGGCACATGAATGAAACAATATGCAAAACACAGGCATCACGCAGCTACAATTCTAGCAAACAAGTTAAGTGCCATAAAACTTTTTATCATAGATAGTTAAGTGAGATTTTTTTTTTTTTTTTCTTCAAAATAAACCATTACTCCTTCAAATAAGTGACAGAAACCATAGTTATGTCAAATAAATATACCAGACATCTTATATTTATGTTAAATAGATCCATAATGTCATGAAGGAGCCAAATTCATTGTTCCAGCTAACAAGAACTCCAGGGCCACAATTTATGACATAGAACAGAAAGCATAGTTCCATAAGCCACTTAAAAGTACAAGGTAGCTATACAAGAGCATCACTGAATAAACAATAACATCAATAGGACATTAACAAACCATTTTAAGGCAGGTGTTATATATACAGCAGTGCAGAACTCATTACTGTTGCCAGGGGAAAAAATCCTGCAAAAGAAGTCACAGAAAAATTTACAAGACACACCAAATTTAAATGCACTAAGGCAAAGAACATTATGCATTGTGTAATTATCGTTCACCAAATTTAAATGCACTAAGGAGAAAGAACATTATGCATTGTGTCATTATCGTTCACCATACATATATATATACAAACATACATTTTACTTCCCAACACTATCAAATCCTTTTGTATCGCGCAGTCCTCACTCCAGTGGGGTGTAATAGGCAAAATACACTGAATCAACACCCACATAATACCCAAAGTTAAGCCATTTTGTATCCATATGCATTTTACCTAAATAACCTGAACTCAGAATATCAATATCATGGCAATAAAAAGGGTAAACAAGGTAAATCACCTGACATACTTCCAAAAAGAAACAATACTATTTAATTCAAAGAACGAAGGCTAAGTGGTAGTGGTAGTTATCGAGGTGGGAGTTAGAAATAATATAAATTGAACAAAAACGAAGGCTAAGTGGTAGTAGAAAGTAAAATAAATGAGAAAAATACCTGTTATTGTCTTTTTAATGGCCAAAACAATTTACCTGTGACAAATCGGACAACATCTTCTTTAAAAGACATCGTTTGTTTGAGAAGTCAAAAATAAGCGGCAAACATGACATGCGATCCGACCCACCTGGCCCACAGATTCTTGGGCCAACCTGATTCGCTTTTCATGAAAAACAAGAAAAATAAAAAATAAAAAAAACAAGAACAAAAATTTTCCCACTGTAAATATAATATAAAGCCCGTGTAGCAATACATAAAATACGAACCATGAATTCACAATAACTTACGAAACTTGATCGAAAACATTATTCTAATGAATTTTCATCTAAATGGGAAAAGACAAGCCTAAGGGGGTGTATTTTTTTTCATTGAAATTAAAAATCTTTTCAAATATATATAGAGTGAAGTAAAAAATGCAAAATTTAGATTGGAAAGCAAAATAGTGTGGTAAAAACCAATAAGTGTTAGCTATTTGTAATCAATGATGATGGTGATGTTCACGAAATCATTATTAGCAATAACAATTAGTAATTAATAATATTTATTTATGTATTAATTTTTAATTTTAAAACTTTAATTTGGAGAAATAAACTTTTTTAAACAACCATTTAAATTTATTAAATAATATATGTATCTATATTAATTGCCACCTTTAATTACGAATAACATTTTTCAAAACAAATACCGCATGGTAATAAAAGATAAAAAATGATTTTGTAATGGCCCAATCAACAACGATTACTTCGAGACTTGATGATGAAAATTCTCTTTCATCCCTAATTTATAAAAATAAAATAAAATAAAGCCTGGAAAATGAATTTTTGATCCCAATTAAATTGGAGCTTTCAATAATAAAAAAATTAATATTATAGAAAATATGGAAATTAAGTAAATTATTCTATATAGGCTTTTTTTTTTTCCCTTGTAAATAATACTAAATGTGATATTAGTACTATTTGACACCAAATACCTTCTTATATAAATGAACAAGGAATATTAAAAAATTATTAAAGTGTATATTATAATACACAATTAGTCACGATACACAAGATGCACAATTTGTACAATAATTCGGGTTTCTACTCACGGTTTTGACCACGAGGTAAAGTAAATGACATTAAATCTTGACAAACATTAGAAGCAGAAATTTTTCAAACCTTTCTTTAAGATTGTTAAGATAAAATCTGGGTTTCATTGTTTTATTGAAAAAGGGCTTAATGTATAGGACTGCTATTCAAGCATTTTGTAGAAGGACATGGAGCCTGACCTCATGACCTTATGGAAGATGATATCGATGAGAATGAGAGCAGCCAGATTCAAAGTTCGTTTTCTAATTATATGCTACAACCAAGATTATTAAATTGGCCAATACTAATTAAGCTGATCAAATATTTTTTTTTTAAAAAAAATTAATTAATATGTGGATAATGGTGATGAAAACAGAAGAAGAATGAATTAAAGCAAAAGCCTAAAATGCAAAGAAAAGAAAAAGGAAACTTTCTCTTTTGTCAGTATGCATCACTTTGGATCCTTGGCATGGCTTTGAACATGGAATCATAAAATATATATATGAACACAGCCAGCATATTGTTAGTCAAAAGCAAGGACAATAATTTGGAAAAAAGAATATATATGTATATATATATATATATATACACACAAAACTTTCTTGCCAAAACATATTCAGAAAACAAAAATAAATGGGGATAAAATAATAAAATCGTCAATCACAGAAAGAGAATTAGGGCAAAAAAAAAAAAAAGGAAAATGTTACGTAAACAAAGCCAACAAATTAGAAACAACAGGACCCAAGGCAAATATTTAAGTGACATCAAATTCAAAATCCTCAACAAACTTAGGCAAAATTTAAGAATGGTAATCTGAAAAATTAAGCAAGGACTTGAAAGGTATATTTTTAGCTAGCTCTAGATCTGATTGAATCCAGAATTTGAAAATTAACCCAGTGGTAATTGTCAAATTTTAAAAAGTCAGTGATAGTTTAAGCTAACATAATAATAATTTTTTTTTTCAAATAGTGAGCCTTATTGATTCACATCCAACGTCTCCAATTCTCCAACTTTACCATATTAAACCTTTTTTTTTTAAAAAAAAAATTTGGCCCTTAAAATTCATCAGTGAAAAAGAAAGGGAAGAAAAAGAAAAAGGGCATATAACGGATAATGAAATGTCCTTCAAAGGTTTAAAACAACGGTAAGCTAATAATGAAACTTTAATATTAGAAAATAAGTAGTTAGTAAAAAGGGGGAAAAAAAATCACATGCATAGCTCCCACCAGCTTTTTCCGTGTTTTACCTTTTGAAGCATAGACAATTTCCACAATGGACAGTACACAAAATGGAATCAGGAAACAGTAATATGATGGAACATTATAACACAAATTGCGAAGCATATATATATATATAATATCTTATATGTGTGGAAAATATTTTAGAGTTTACAAAACATAAACAGTTAAATTATCTTCTTCTTTTTTTTCATTTCTTTTTTTCCTTTTTTTTTTTTTTGGGGTAAAGTAAACAATGAAATGATCAAAAGCATAAAAACTGGACTATAAATATGGAGCAGGTTTTTTTGGTTGAAACACTAAATATAATAGGTTGCAGTATGGCCGCAAAGTCCAGCAATCAAATAATGGTATCCACCTTCCATGACCCACCTGTGTAGCCCTTTATTTATTTTATTTTTTTTTCAAGTAGGGGAAACAATTTATTTTTAGCATGAGGGTGACCACATCGTCTTATCATGAACTCTATCTCATTTCAAACTGTTTATGAAGTAAAAATTAATTTCCTTTTTTTTTTTTTTTGCTGTTATTAATAATTACCATAGCATAGTTTTAATATGGTAAAAAAAATTATTTATAATTATTAATTTATAAGAATTATGCAGATTTAATAATTATGTTGTATTTCTCCGGATCATTTGATGTCATTATCTATATATGTTTATTATTATTATTATTTTAAAGAATAGAAATCATAAACATAAATATTAAGGAACAAGCCATATTTTTAATGAGAACAAATGGTACTTGATGAGTTAATCAAATGTTTAAAGGAGAAGTTCTGTAAATGAGTTCTTCTATTGGTCTAGCTCTTTTGTTTTTCTTTTTCTTTTTCTTTTCTTTTTTTTTTTCCTTTTTTTTTTTTTTTTTTTTTGGGGTAAATTTCTATTTGGGCTAAGCTCAGTTGTATTATTATTATTATTTTCAACTTCTTCTGCCTTTGTTTGATATATTCTGGCTAGAGTGGTAGTGTTTTAGGTAACAGATGGTGATGAAATAATTTACATCGTCTCTAAGCCGAATTAGCAGCGAACTTTGGTAGAAGTATCTTTTTTATCATATAAAGCAACCTTCTCCCTCGGATTTGGGGCTGTGTTTTTCTAAGTTCTGTTTGTTTCACTCTGTTCCATTTTCCAAAATCCCCCTCCCTCGAAAGGAAAAGAAAAAGAAAAGTTGAATATTGTAAACGACTAGAAAAGTTGAATATTGTAAACGACTCAATCTTTTTGGTGCATAGAAGTACTTTTGTAACCCAATCCCATGCCTATGCGCAAAAAGTTGACAATTAACTATCAAATTTACTATGTGACAAAACAGACACTGCCGATTGGTGTTTAATGACACCCCGAAAAAATGTCTTGGTCAACATTAAACATATGCAATTATATTAAAAGGCGTAAACTTTCTTTAATTTTCTAACTTGGTAACAATTAATAACTCAGTTTTCTGAAAACATTACTCATCGGAGTGAATATATAGTGGTTTGAAAAAGTTAATGTAATTAGTGGTTAACTCAACAGAAGTACTGACAAAGACCATTGAAAAAAAAAAAATGAAGAAAATTGATTAGAACCCGGTTGCAACATAGATTATAATTGGACACCCCAAATGGACAAAACTTTCAGCTCATAGAGAACAGGGAAATAATCATTCTACTTCACCAAATCACCATCTTATATTTTCAATCCAATTAAGCACCATTTATATATAGTACTAGAAAAGCAGCTTAATATATAAATGATATATGGTTAAAAAAAAAAACTACAGTAGCCAAACCCAGTCCATAAGTAATAATTAATAATATATACTATAATAATAATAAGTTGTATCTAAAATCATATAACTAATAATATAGGAAGATCTCTCCCCCTTTAGTGACGGTGGGGGCAAAAAGTGACAAGATAATTTCCTCTAGTACAAGTAGCAATGCTAGTAGGGTCATCGTAAGCATAAGAGTAAGCTTTTGGACAAGCCGTCTTGAATATCTTCGAATACACCGTCGGTTTACAAGACTGCGGGTTCCCAAAGCTTCCCGTACAGCAATACCTCGGCGAGTTAAAAGCGAAACAAGCGCTCTTGCATGCCACGACTCGCCGATTATCGTGGGATCTGACCTGAAGACCAACTGGGCACATGGTGTTCAGATCGCTCACGCACCCGGCGTAGCTGCACTTACCGGAGCCTTTGAAAGGCGTAATGGAAATCGCAAGATTGTAGCCGTCGACAAGGCTGACATCGTAGAAATCCTGGTCGTTTCCCAGGGTAATCTCAGCGAGTGTCGCCGGAGGTGCGCCGCCGATTCCGTTGCAGAAGAGGTTGCCTCCGCAGTCTCCGGTGGCGCAGCGTCCGCGGCCCGAGGCGTCGAAGGCACAGCCGTGGCGACCCCAGAATCGGCCGGACCAGAGCGGTGGGAGGCGGAGAGAGTAGGCTTTGTTCGGTGCGAGCTTGAAGCCTCCTCGGGCTAGGAGTGGCTTTCCGGCGCTGGGTTGGATTCCAGGCCATACTGGGTGTGTGCATTTATTGTAGAGAGTTAGCGTTGTAGCTCTCACATCCACTGCAACAAAAAAAACAAACACATTGAAGTAATATTGGAAAAAATTAAACATTAAAATTTTTTTAAAAAAATTGTGACTAAAATGTTTCAAAACTAAATGGGTGACTAAAAATTTTAGTTACGACAATAGACTGTTACACAAAAACTGTTTCAGTTATGAAAGTAAAATGTTGTAACTTTAAGCTCTATTATAACCAAAAAAGACATAGAGAAAATATGAGAAAAAAACCACATTGAGTCACATTGCTTTGTTTGCTAAAGCATTGTATAATATGTAATAGAGATAGATACCCAGAATGTTGGAGAAAAAGATGGTAATGAGCAAGAGAGTGAAAAGAGGCTTCAGCATTTCTGCCATGGCTGAGAACTTGTAAATGCAGATTGAGAACAATGAAGAAGAAAGTGGGTTATCCTCTGAAGCCCCCCTATTTCCACAGCTGAGTCGGGGAGTTGTTTGTTTATATAGATGGGGAAACGCCGAAACGCCAAAAGGGTAAGTGTGATTGTAAGGGATAAATGAATGCAATTACTAATTACAAATGTTTATTTATCTATTTACTTATTTTTTGTTCTTTCGAAATGTGGGTTCCACGCGTAATGAAGTTAAAAGCCAGCTAAGAAGCTTTGGTAGTGTAAAAATGGGTGCTCTGTGTCTGCACTGTGAAGGGAGTACATTATTCAAATAGACAGAGAGATGAGTGGGGGAAATTTGGACTTGGAAATGTGAATTTTGGGAGAGAGAGCAAAAGTGATTGATGACACAGTGCACAGCTCCCAACAAAATGTCAGAGGTTCAGTGGGGGAAGATTGTCTCCATCCAAAAAAAAAAAAAACAAAAAAAAGGGTGAATTCACATGTGAAGGGAATCAATTTGTTACCCAAGTGGAGCCCCCCCTATGAATTTTGCCCTTGCCCAATTATTATATGCATAACCACACTATCATTAACCTACTAATTTCTTTTTTAGCTATAAATTAACCTATTAATTTCTGAATCAATAGTCAGCATAAACTGGAGTTGAAAAATCTTCCTTCAGCCTTTGAATTGAAATTTCAAAAAAAACTCAAACCCAAGTCCAAAAACTTAAAAAAATTTAAGGACAAATATTTGAACTATTAAATTTGGAAAATGAGTTACTCTTCGATTTGCCTTGTTCTTTCTCTTTTCTCTCTCACAAACTAAGGCAACTCTCTCTCTAAGAAGCAATCTTTTTTTCATCGACAAAAGTCAAAAATCTCACCATCTCCCTTTGTCAACAATATATATGTATGTATGTATGTATGTGTGGGCTGTAACTCACTATTTTTTCATAATTTTTATGTTTGTTTTGAATGGGGTTATTTTAATTGTTCCACCTTTGAGAATGAGAAGTAGAAAGTAGAAATTTTGGTTGAAGGAGATTTTTGTTTTCAGATTAAGAGAATTTTGTCCCATACTAATGGGTTTTTTTTTTCTTTTTTTTTTTTTAAATTTAGGGAAGAACAGAAAGAGCACTGGAGCTAGAGGAGAAGAAAAAGAGGTGCTTGTGAGCGAGAAAGAACTTCACATCTATAATCTGAAAAATAAAATTCCATATGGCACAAAATGAATGGACGTAATACTGAGAACTGACTACTCCGGAAGCACTTGAAATTTTTCCCATTACCCACCCACGTGATTATGTCAGATAAACTGTGTTCAACTTTGTCATCTGGCTCATCAGTGATGGTCCATCAAGTTTTTGCACGATTGGCTCTAGTCAGTTCTACGGCTTAGATCGTTTTGTTGTACGCTTTGAAGCTGAACATGCATGTACAATAACAATGAATCTGCATCAACATTTGAAATATTTGTATATATATAAAAATCTCTCTGAGTAGTGTGACCCATGTTAAAAACGCTACAGAGATTCTCTAGGAATCGTGGTCGTTTAATGGAGTTTTCGCAGAGATCTAAGGAATAAAAACTAATATATTTAGTGCTCTTAATTAATAATTTGTTATAAAAAGACGCAGATCATCAGGGTTGTATTTATTATAAACGACAGAAAAACACTAGGAAGCTAATGCATGGGAAAAAGAGAATATTATAGCCCATGAGCAACCCATTCTACGCAACTCTCATGGTCTTTATGAACCATTCTTATAAAAAAATAAATAAGTAAAATTAAAAATTAAAAAAACTATTAGAAACCCTTGAAGCAACAAAAACAAAAACTTTTAGAAACCTCACTCAACCAAAAAATAAAATAATAAAAAATGCATGTCATAGAAAATTAATTTGGGGTATTAAAAGGTGAATATGATCATCGGTTTTAAATACACTTTGATTTGTGTTATTTATTCAACTTATAGTGGGATTGTATTTTGTCAATTATCAATATAATTTTTGAGGGGTGAAAAGGTTATTTTAAAATTTAATCAAACTAGTCTTTAATCTTTAAGGGATAGGCCAGATGAAAAGAATGGCAATGAGCACATCTTTACATTTGATGGATCTAAATATAATAAAAAATAAATAAAAAATGCCCCTCCTTCTCCAACATAACATATGTGTGAAAAATTCAGTATTTTTGAAAAATTATCATTATTTTTCCTTTAGTTAATATATATCAAAATAAATTTACTTAACAATTTTAATTTGTTAATTTTTAACAATTAATTTTAAATTATTGGTAAAAAATAAATTAAATATTTATATTTTATAATTAAATAACATTATAAAAATATAATTGTAACCTTTAATAATTAAAATTAATTAAAAGAACTGAAAAAACAAATAGATTAGTTTTTTTTATGGTTTTCAAAGACTAAAAAAAAAGAAATAATTTTTTTTTAATAGCATAGTATCTAAATAAAATAACAACCAAATTAAAAATTAAAAGGATGTAAATGAAATTTTTTTAAAAAATAATATATTACTATTTACACCGAAAAGAAAAGAAAAATAAAATTGAGATTTTTTGGACCATATTTTACATAGTTAAAGTACTATAGGCTGTTTGGTTTTGTTTTTACTTCTACTATTTTCAAGTGCTTGCCAGATTTTGTGAACTGTTGTCCAGCAGAGCATAGCTAATCTTCCTCTTCTTCTTCTTCATCTTCTTCTTCTTCTTTAATTAGTTTACAACTGTTAATATTGAAATAGTTATATGAAAATTTATTTTTCTTAAACAATTCTAAAAAGCAAAATGTAATGAAATACAGGTGATATTATTCTTTAAAAAATACATCAAGAAAATAAAAAGGCCCGAAAAGAATAATGTAGCAGCCCAAGACCAAATATAAGGAAAGCAAATTCAATGTGAAAATTATGGGTTAGAGCTCAGATAAAATGCAAAATTATAGCTGCAAAATAAACTCAGGAATCGGTGATGGTTAACATTCTGTCTAATCCTCAAAATAAAAATAAAAAGGATCCATTGATTTTTATTTTTTTCTTTTTTTTGGGGATTATTTAATATTTATGACCTGATTAATTGAGTAAATATTATGGGCTAGTTTGGGTTTTGTCTGGAAGGTGGCCTTGAGTTTGGACTCATGATCCTGTCGACGCAGTCTTTCAATTTAAGTGAAGCCCATGATGCAAACGTTTGGACTGCATGCAAACCCAGAACCCCAGGCTTGCCAAATATGATAAAACAGAGAAAAAAAAAAAAAAAATAGTAGATTTTAGTTTTTAACCTTGTTAACGTGTGCCACGGCTTGCCAAACTCATTGTCAACTCCAAAGTGAAGTTCAATTTGAAAGGAATCCCCGTGGGTATTCTATCTCTTGGCTCTAGCCATTACATTTTTTCCAAAGAAAAAAATAATAATAATAATAATAAAATTTGTCTTCAAGTAATGAATAGGTTGATCATCATGAATTTTAATTGCATATCCTATTCCAAGTATGGAATTTTATTTCTCAATAAGGCTAGTGTTCTCCAATAACATTCTACTTTATGTCAATTGAGCTTGTTTCCAATGTAGGGAATGCTGGTTGGACTAAAATAAGTGGATTCTTACCAATCAGGAGGAAGTGACAATGGACAACAAAAGCAATAGGGGTGTAAAGGTTTGTTATGCCTTTATGCTGCTAAAAAGCAATACTTTGAATCATAAGATTTATGCCAGAACTCACTAATGCTTCACTGTTTTCTTTACAGGGTCAAGTTCCAATAAATTGGATTGGCACTCTATGCATCAGTCAGCGATCAAGTCAAGCGCTCATGGATAAGTTTGTGGCTGTCTACAAAGTAACCAATCATGTAGTCAGTAAAATTTCAAATTGGAGGGAGAGGAAGAACAAACTTTTGTGAGAAGAAATTTTTTTTTTTTTTTTTTTTCAAATTGTGAGAAGGTTTTTATAAGCTTTGGTGGATTCACAAAAGGGATTAATATAAAGTTAGATGTCTTTAAGATATAATTTGTAAATAGTTTTTCTTTTTACTGTTTTAAACTTTGTGATTAATTGATTAGTTAATCAATTATATATATATATATATATATATATATACGGTTTTAATTTTGTTTCATCTTTATGTATAATAAAAAGTATAAATGGCAAGCATTTATAAAAATGTATTAAAAGTAACAGTGTAATTAACAACTATGGCAAAAAAATATTTTGTTGTATTTATTAAAATGAAACTATTATTCGCTGTAAAAATTTTACATCATTTATAAAACCGTTAATAATTTTTTTTTTTTATATTGATAAAAATGAGTGGTAAAAATTTACAAAACTGACTTTGTGAACTTTCTAAATATGCTGCAAAACAATGCAACGAAGTGTTTTGTGCCATTTTACGGTATTTTTGTAATGTCATAAGAAGTAAAATTTCTAGTAATGTTCCAAGTTCATTTTAGTTGAATTATCATTTGCTCCAAAAGTTTAAGTTTATGGAAAATAAACTTTTATTTCATTTATATTTTTCTCTAATACTCTCCTCATATATGGGCCCGCCGTTTTTGAATTTTTTTCTGAATCCTTATATGTGTTTTTTTATTTATTTTATTTTTGGATGGATGGAGTTGTTGAATTTTAAACTCATGACCTCTTGGATCTCTGGTTCTGATACCATATTAAATTACTACTCATTCCAAAAGCTTTCTTGTATCAGAGTCCGAGATCCAAAAAATCCTGAATTTAAAATTCAACAACTCCACCAAAAATAAAAAAATAAAAAATAAATATAGAAATGACCCAAAAAAAAATCCAAAAAAGACAGACCTATATGTTAGAGAAAATGTTAGAAAAAAATATAAATAAAATGAAAAATCCATAAGATCCACTTTCCATAAGCTTAAACTTTTAGAATTAGTGATAATTTAACAATTTTAAATAGTTTTAGTTTGTATTTGAATTTTATTCTTTTTTCTTTTCTTTGTTCAATTTGAAGATTTTTGCAAAGCACAAAGCATTTGAGCTGTGTGATGGTATAACTCAAATCACCTAGTTGTTTTAATAGCAACAAACAAATTTCAATTTCAATAAAACCTAATTATTATTATTTTTCCTTTTAACTCAATAAAACCTTATTGTTTTTTTCCTTTTAAGCCATGAACTCAATGCATTCTTGAAGATTCACATTTTAATAGAGTATTTCTTTGTTAATTAGGCTTTTCAAGCTAATATCATAACTAGGATGATGATTGGACCCTTTTATACCGAAGAAATGCTGCAAGAAAATAAATCTTATAACAATGTAGTATTCCTTTTGATCCATAAAATTTCACCATTTTCTAAAACGTGAATTAAAATTCTAAAATATAAAATTAAATTTTTCATTTTCATTTTATAAAATTGATTCATAAAAATTAATTTTGAAAATGTTACCTAATAGATTTTAATATTTGTAATAATTTTGTAGGTACAAGTATGATGATATTCATTTGATGAAGTACTATTGGCCTAATTTAAAGTAAAACTATTTGTTGTTGGTGAGGCTTTTTAAATTATTAGAAAATTTCATGGGAAATATTTTGTAGGATGCCAAAGACAAACATTACATACAATTTTTGTTTGGGATCAAATTTTCTTTTTGTTTTCGTCTTTCTTTTTTTTTTTTCCCTTTTCTTTTTGTCTTTTTTTGCCGTTTCAATTTTACTTACAATTTTGTGATAAGATATATATTGTTCATAATGCCACCAAACCATCAATTAGTGATGTTTTATGAGCTAGTATAAGTACGCATCATCCATTTACAACCGATAATTAAGTTTATGGAAGGATTTAAATCTTTAATTTTTTTTATAGGATGAAAAAAATCTATATTTGGATTAATCATATTATGCCATCTATATATACAAAGATTAAATGATTAAAATTGTACCCAAAAAAAATGATTAATCATTCCATGCCATCTAGATGGGAGAGCGATGGAAGTAATATGAAATTTGAGAGTGAAGATTTTTAATTTTTCACTATGAAAGCGGAGATTATATATGGAGTAAAACTTAATAGAAGTTAAAGAGGTAATTAAATTGTCACGTGTCATGTAAGTCCCACTGTTTTGATAAATAATATTTTTTTTGAAAAAGAATAATAAGTATTTGCTCTATTATTATTATTATTGGATAAATATAGGCAAACTAATACATATATATATATATATATATATATATATATATATATATATTTGTTGAAATAGACAAACAAATCTTATGTTTACCTAAAAAAACAACAAAAGACAACAAATCTTATAATTGGGAAAAACATGTTTTCTAAAGAATCTTAGCCAGATTACAAATCAGCTTTGAGCATTGACCTTTTCACAATCTTATATATTTCTTTCATTCACAAGGATATAATATTTATTTAAATTAAATATTATAATCTGTATATGCCACCTAGCTCCATAGACTATTTCATCCACCTCTCCCGCAGTCCCAAGGTTTGAAGAATAAATCGCGGCTAAAAATAAAATAAATTAATAAAATAATTTCTTTTTAAATAAATAATTATATATATATATATATATTTATCGAAAATGTAAATATTTATTGTTTTAAATAATTTTAAAAGGATTTGGTGATTTATACATTACTTATCACCCATGTTATAAAACTTATAATTTGTAGTACGTGATTAACATTATCATTAATAGGCCATTTTTGGATTTTGATCTGAAAGGTGGGCTTGGGTTTGGACTGAGCCTCCTATTTGATCCAATCTTACAAGTTAGGCTTGCATGCAGTCCAAATGTTCCCAGCTTGGAATTCGCTTTTCTGATTAAGAAACTCAGACTACACTTTTGTTTTTTTTTTGAAGGGTAAGAAACTCAGACTTGCTTTGTTTACCTTGGTGTTGGTGTGGCAACTAGAATATTCGTTCTTCATTATTCCATCATCAGCTCTAAATTTGAAAAAACAAAAATTGATGAACTTTTAAATTAATTTTTATCTAACTTAAAAATTTAACTCCACATTTTTATAAGAAGGCAAATGTTACACAGAATATGGTCTAATAAAGCATCTTACTTTGTTTGGTTTGCTCAAGAATATTTGAGGTTTTTATGAAGATGATTAGATGTAAAAAAATATGTGTACAAATATATATTCAAAACATATGTATATATATTCAATTCACCCCAGTAAAAAAGGTAATTTTTATGAAGATATAAAATGTGAATTACAGAATTAAAAAAAAAAAAAATTTGAAAATATTGATCGTGGTCTTCCTAA
Source organism: Ziziphus jujuba (assembly GCF_031755915.1). NCBI lineage: Eukaryota > Viridiplantae > Streptophyta > Magnoliopsida > Rosales > Rhamnaceae > Ziziphus > Ziziphus jujuba. The sequence continues at coordinate 13,138,751 of NC_083380.1, read as the reverse complement.
AGATCTATGTGGAAGTGGAAGAAAGAGGTATAACACATGAGGAGAGAATTTATGGTGATAAAGTGAGAGAGAGAATCACATGAGGAGTTTAACTAAATAAGGTAAACTTGTGGTCTTCCCTGACTCTTCATAAAATATATGTCTAACAACTCTAGGTATTGTCAATTCCCTGCTCCTCCTGCTCTCTCTCCTCTTTCTTGCCAACCCACTCTCTTCCATATTCCTCCTCTCAATTCCATTCTTTTATTTTCTTCGTTACTATAACTCTCCATATATTATATTCTACATCTATATCTATATATATATATATATATTTATAATATTATGTATCTATTTAAGACCATGCATGCATTTTCTTGATGGGTTTTTGAATATTTACATGTACATGATTCTGGAAACAATTTCCCAGTTTATATAATAGGCAGCATTACCAACATGGCAAGTAGTATTAGAGTTACACTTCATTAATGTTTTAAAATAAAAGATTATTTAGGAATGCAACAACTCTAAGCACATCAATACAAGCGCTAATTGGATTCTTAAACTAAAGTTAAAGTTCAGGAACAAACTTATTAATGCTACCACGAATAATACAGACAAATATTAACGGTGATGCAAGTCTAATATTTTATTAGCACAAATAGGCACCTATTAAGACTAATGGGAATTTAATTTAACTTTGGTTCAGGATTTTGTCTATACAGAATAATTTTCATATGTAGCTATATATATATAAAAGGTTATGAAATTATAAGCAGGATTTACAGCCCTAGGGTTTTGAATAGTGCAATTAATTTTTGCCATACAAACTATATAGCTAGCTAGAGCCAGCCCCAAATAGCTTGAATACAACTGGAAATAAAAGGGGACCATTTGGGACGACATAGCTATAGCCAAAAGCTTTTGCCTGCAGCAAAATAATGTCATACAAAAGACAATACGAGTATATATAGGACAACTACTCATGAGGCAGAAAGATATAAAGAATTTCCTCCACCCTTTTCTACGAGATGCATACATTTCAGACACACACACACACACACACATATATATATATACATGCTTATGCATATATACATATAAAAACGATGGATCAAATAATTGAGAAAGGAATTGAAGACAACACAAATTGAGTAGGAAAAAACTAAAAATTTCACTAGAATGTGATACTGACACAGCCTTGCTCTGGATTCAGGTTTTGCATGTACTTTGTACCATTTGGTAATAATTTTTCTTTTTTTTTGTTTTTAATTGTCCAATTAACTATGGCCAGCAGGTTGATTTCTCAGCTGGGTTCTATCGATTTGTCTTCGATACAAAACGTCAAAATATACTGAAAAAGAAAACTCCTGCTTATATTCACACTACTTACTAGCTAGTCACACACACACACACACACACACACACACACACACACACACGCAATGCCTTTTGTGTGTGTATAATATATTTCCCTCAAGAAATATACACAATCATATGAAAAATGTATTAAGGATTTTATTTTTTTCATATGTATTTTTCCAAATGATATTCAAATTTTTTCAAACACAGTTTAAATTTAAAACAATATTTGTTACTTTCAGTGAAAAGCATACAAATTTTTGTCTGAATGTGCTTTTAGTCAAAAACCAAAAAATTAAACTAACAATAGCTACTTTAAGCAACTTTTATTGGGCTCAAAAGTCAAATGCATGCAGCTTTTCAAATTAATTTCAACACACACATGACACATGCACTAATTAAGTATAAGGAAGATTAATAACAATAATGCAATAATTAATCTGATCTTTTTCCCCACCTCATAATAAAAAGAAAAAGCTAGCTGGGGTGGATAATAACATTCTTGTTCTTTCCGTACAATATTATTTCCTAGAGAATCTATGATATAATATTATATATAATATATTTATATAAATGTTAGTATATAAATTTGACTCACTTTTATGCGCTTTGACCAAAACCCTTTTAAGAGTAGTCCTCATTCCAAGGTGTATATATATATATATATATAAATATATAAATAAGAGAGAAGAGGGTATGAATTCTCATGCATGAAATCAAGAGAGAAGACAGGTGACCTCCTTGTTCATGGTCTTCTCTTTATTTCTTTTTTTCTTTCTCGTCTGTGTCTCTCTCTCATGAGTTTGCAGAAGCTGAAGAGAGAGTACGTACGAATTACACAGAAAAAAGGAAGAAAGGAAAAGAGGATCCATGCGTATTGCCGAGGAACCGACCGTGATCTTTCTTTTTTCCTATATATATTTATATATAAATATTATTATAAATTTATAAATTACACATTGCAAATATAATAATATAAGTACTAAACACCCTTCTCAGTGTAAAGCATTTACTGCAAACTCTTAAATCTAAGTCGGCTTTCTCTCTCTCTCTCTCTCTCTTCCCCCCCCCCCCCCCCCCCCCCCCACCCTTCTCTTTTTTCTTGCTTTGTGTTTACTATGGAGATATATAACAAACAAAACTTACATCACAGACAATACGATCCTCATCATCACCCGTCAAATATGTCTGATTCCCTTTCTCATTCTTGCATTTGTTTATATCCCAAAATATCAATATTTTAAACTGTATATATACTTTTTTTCTGTGTCTCAATTAATTCGGAGATCCATATATATAGAGCAATAGATTAAAATCAAAAAGGTACATCTTTTGTTTCTTATTTTTTATATATATATATATATATATATTTATAAATAGTTATAGATACATGTTGTGACCCATTTAATTTGGAATGCCCAGCTATCATTTAGCCATTTCCCAAATGTCCTTAAGATGTGAAAAAATGCATCATATATTTGATTAATTTTAGTATATTTGTCCGTATAAATTAGAGTTATATTATGGGCAAAAGTAAGTAATTAATTTCAGCTCAAAATGCTATTTCATTATATTTCAATTTTTTTTTAACTTAACATTAATGAACAATTAATATGTCAATTCATCAAAAGGAAGAAGCATATATCGTCACATGTGTTATTTAATGCACGCACTTATTTTTTTTTCATATTTTCTTCATGAATATCTCTTCTCTGTTAGAGAGTATGTAAGTAAGCTGTTGGTAAGTTTTTAGAATGGTTTGTAATTAATTTTCAATGTCCATTTATGTGTAGTAGTTATATATTTTTTTTATTTTTATTTCCCTCTATACATAATTGTCATATACATAAATATAGTATAAAATTTTGTTTTCCGAGAATTAATTGAATGGACTGTAACACAGATATATATACATATCATCATATATATGCTAAATGTGTAAGAAAAGAACAAAACTACTGTCAAACCTAAATTCTAAGTCACTTCAACATCAGTCTTTCACATCTAATCCCCAATATTTCAGATTCCTCATATCAACATCAAACTCTTACATTTAATTCCATTTTCAAAATCCCTCTTATATACTCCTATTCCCTTCCTTCGAGGACCCTAACTCTCTCTCTCTCTCTCTCTCTCTCTCTCTCTCCTAGTTACTTAAACAAGGCCTATATCTGTCACCATTAACAATATCTATAATTATGCTCAAAGTTAACGTTAGTGTTTCATATTGATATTCAACCAACATGGTCCAAATGCATTTTCAGGCAACCCTTTCCTTCACAGACCCATATACCATTACACCTCATCTATGAAATGTAAACATCAACAACAAATAAAATAAAAAATTATAATAATTAAAACATTCTCGTTTTCCAACAAAATTATAAAATCTAGACTTTTCCCCTCCCAATATAGCATAGCTACATGGTAGAGAGTCAAGGTTAATTTTAGTTCTTCAATGGAAGGAACTCAAAGAACTGAAAAGGTGTACTAGTACTAAAGCTACCATTCATGGCTGAAACCGATATCTCCGTCTCTTTTTCTCCAAGAATTTCATTACCATTCCCGCTACGAAGTGGAAAAAGTTGAAGGGTTTGAGATTCTCCACAGCAATCTTGTTCACGATCACCAGCAACATGACTGTTTACTTGGTCATGATAAAGTCGACCATTTTGTCTATAAGGTGGTGCTATAAAGATGCTCAGATCTTGGTCTGTTGTCTTAATGAGCTTCTGGTCCGCTGTTCTTAATGTTGTTAAGGTTGGAGGAGTAGTAGCAATAGCACCATTAGTAGTAGTAGAAGTAGTAGTAGTATGAGTGTTTATGAGGTGGTTGTGACAAGAAGAAGAAAGAGGAGGACAAGACAACTGCATCATCTGCCATGTGGCATTCCTTTGCACAAAGTTCTTTCTTTGCTGCAATTCTCCTTCTCCGAATTGGATCCATCCATCTGTCCTACATTCTGCCACTGTTGCTTTTGCTGTCCTTTGTATTGAAACAGATTCCTGAAAAATATTTTTCCTCTTTTTTGAAAATTTTTCAAAAGCATGCAAAATAAAAATAATAAAAAATGAAATCCCAAGACCAAAAATTTTATTTTGGGCACTCCCAAACGAAATGGTTGTTCATTTCTAGAAAATATGATTTTTGGGTGGCTGAATCAATTTGGTTTTTATTATATATACATATATATTATTTTGGCCTAAATGACATGAATAAGCACAAAACCCAAAATCCCTCCCAGCTAAGTTTCATAACAGCAGCCCCGACAGAAAGGAAGGAGTGCAGCTTTTAGACCCTTTTCATTTCCCAACAAACAAAGCTTTTGCTGTTAGCTTCTCCCTACATATAAATCAAATCTTCCAAATATATACCTTACAAAAAAACTTTTAAAATCTAAAATATATATATATATATAAAAAATAAAAAATAAACAATTTCATAATTATCCTATAATAATTGTTTTATTAGTAGACTTTTTTTTAAGAAAAATATAATAGAATAAAAAGTTATAGATTTGAATAAGTTGGAAAAGGTAGAGTATTTACCATTTAGTATATGAGAAAGACAAAGACAAATGTAAAGAAGATGGAGAGAAAAATAGAGAGACCTCTGTAAGAATACTGCAGTTTGTAGAGGGTGCCCAGTTCTTGGTTTGTTCAACTTCAAACACAGTCCTACTTGCGCCTGTTGACAATAAGTACAAAAACGATTCAACTTTTTTCTTACTAACAATTGGAATACGTCTAACCAAAAAAGCAATATTGCAAAAATCAAAGAACAAAACAAAACAAAATGGAAAAACGAAAGCCATACAAAAATTATGTGATGTGGGTTATTTTATTTTATTTTATTTTTTGTATTTTACCCAATTCTTTTTTATCTGACATTTCGAGCTCATCCGATGGTTGTGGTGCGGTCGTCGATTCCATTTGACGACGTCGTTTCTGCCTTTCTCTTGCTTTGTGGTTTTGAAACCAATAGAAAACGTTTTTCCCTTCGATTTTTCCATATCTACGAAGCTGAGCGGTGATGTGCTGGATTTGCTCCGCCGATGGAGTTCGAGTACCTCGTCGGTACAATTCTTCGAGAGCTCTCAACTGCTCCGGCGTCGGATTCCACCTCGAGCTCACCACAATCTGCGGTGTGTTGAACTCTCTCTTGTTTTGCTCCGCCATAGACGCTGTTTTACCAAAGAAAAATCGCCAAATTAAAAACCATTTTCATCGAAACAAAAAAGAGAAAAATGAAAACACGGAGAGAAAGGGAAATATAATGCATACCCAGATGGTGATATTGTGCGAAGAAGTCGGATCCATGAATGCGGCTTAAACAAGGAGGAGCAGGGTTTGAAGCTGTAGTGGTGTTTGTAGTAGAAGAACAAACGGGTCTTGGAATGAGAGGCCTAAGCTTCCTTCCATTGAATGAATCGGGCATGTTGAAATCACCACCCTCGTTATAACCCATCATCCACATCTTTTAATATGCAGAGAAAAACAAAACAAACTAGTTAGGGTTTTCTTCTGTTTCTTTTTTTTTCTTTTTTTCCCTCCAAGGTCAACCAAGATGGGTATCTATATAGATTTCACTTTGTTCTTTTCTCTTTACCCTTTTGAGGGAATTGTGTATTTGCTATGATGGGATTTTTGTTGCGTTTGGAAAGATGGATGTCCCTGTAGGTTTTCAAAGTAGTTAATCTAAGAGTAAAGGTTTTTTTATATCTAGAAAATAATATAAGATGGTATTAAGGAAGACAAGCAATGGGAATTGGGGGCGGGGGGGGGGGGGCCTTTACTTGAGGGGGCGAAAGGTAGTGTATATGTTTGATGAGTTTCAGAGAGACAAACAGAGATGGGGATTGATCAATCAAGAAAAGAGAGAAAGGGGTAAGAGTGTGAAAGAGTTGAAGAAGAATGGGTGTGTGTTGGTTTAATATGGAACAAGAGTGAGAGAGAAAGAATATGAAGTTGACTAGCTAGGACATACTTTATAGATACATATATATAATATTATATCATATATATGTTAAAAAAAGAAAAAAGAAAATAGAAAAGCAAGGAAGAGGAAGCGTGGAATTCTGGGAGGGAAGAGGAGGGAGGGTTATTGGGAGAAGGAAATGAAAAACGACGTGACGATCATGAGGGTTATCATAAGCCTCATCACCTCTCTTTCTTTAGTTCACACTCTCTCTCTCCTATTTATTGTTCTCTTCATGTCCCGTGCCTTTCACACTTATTCTAAATCCGAACTGCCCCTCTCTTCTCTGCTCTTCCTTACCTTTTTCCTTGTCCCATATACCACCCTTTCCCTTCCCTTCTTCTCTTCTCTATCTCCATGCACCATTTTTCCTACCATTCATTTACCCTTTTCATTATTTTTATTTTCATCTTTTTTGCATTGCATTTCAACACCCTCTTTTACTCTCTCTCTCTCTCTCTCTCTTTCTCTCTCCCCCTCTAAATTACAAAAGAGACCGATTACATATAATTCATAAAATATATTATTCTAATTTATATGTAATTCGGTGCTATATAAATTACACATAGAATTTTAATCTATTGGAAGCATAATTACCATTTTATATGAAAATTTTATTAATATAATAAATATTAAAGGTTGTTAGTTTTTCCAATTAAATTTTATTTTAAATCATATTATAACTCTCAGCACTTTAACATGACAGTAATTTTACATTTTATATTGGAACCATTCTCCCAACAAATTATAACTATGTATGTGTTGTATGGATCTTTTGTTCCTCACCATGCACTTTTCGACACTTTGCATATCCATCACAGATTTGGATCCAATCCCGCCAACTTCTCATTCTCCAATCACATATTACGCATATATGATGAATTTTCTTGGTTGTATATATATATGTGTGTGTGTATCATGATTAGTTACTAAAATATATATATATATATATTATATATGTATCATGTTTGTCCCTATATATACATACACAAGGATGATATATTGCAGGTCTACGTGATTTCAAAATTACTGTGTCTTATTTGGAATCTTGTTCCTCTCTCTCTCTCTGTGTCTGATCTGTGTATATATCTGTCACTATTGAATAGTAATAGTAAATAAATTGAAGAAATAAATATGTAAGGTCCCAAATATCTGAGTCCATGTCCTGAGGCTGAGCTGAGATGGATGGATTCAAGATATAGTCCCATGGTCATTATGATGGAATGACTCAATTCTCGAGTGCCTGTACCTCTGTCCCGTCTAGAATTTGAATGCCATAATTGTTTAATTATTTCTAGTTTTTTGTTGGATAGAGGGCCTACTTCTCTCTCTAATCTCATGCCTCCTATATATCTATTTAGTATATAATATATATCTTCTCTCTCTCTCTCTCTCTCTCTCTCTCTCTCTCTCTCTCTCTCTCTCTCTCTCTCTCTCTCTCTCTCTCTCTCTCTCTCTCTATGTATAAAAATATAATATACATAATCCAAATCCCCAAATATATAGTCCGAAAATGCCTTTTTTATTTCTTTGGGAGATAACAATTTAGGCCCCACAACAAAATTTCTAATAGCACCTTTTTTTTATGAATAAAATTTCTAACAGTACCTCAAAAAATGACTTGACCATATCTACATTTGCGTAGCCTAGTTTTACTGTTCAGATATGTATTAATGAAATTAATGATCCAAGGTAATATTATAATATACGCTCTCCCTCTCTCTCTCTCTGTCTCTTTCCCTTTGTATATATATTTGGACTTTCACTTTCCAAGCAATTTTTTTTTTTTTTTTTGGTTTTAAAAAACTTGTGATAAAAATTTAAAAAAAAAAGAAAAAAGCATGTGATGAATTTCAACATGTTCTTACTCATATTTTAACATTAAATGCTAACTAACGTGGAAAATCAATAATATATCTAATTTTGCATAAACTGAGATTGCCAATCAGACTCATTTATCATGTACTTTACTGCACATACATGTGTTTCTCCTAAACTATTTGATAATTTTTACTTGTCCTATCCAATGTGAAAGTTGCTACTTGATTTGAATTGAGATGCTAACTCAACATTGTTTTCTCATACAGTGCTTCAACAATTCTCAATGATCGCAATCCATTTTTATATTTTTTTTTTAAAAAAAAAAAAAAAAAAAAAGGTAGCTTAATTTTATTGTTTTTCCCAGCAATATTCCAATAATCACCTTAAATGCCCATGCACCATTATACCTGTCAACAGCTGGGCCCAAGAAGCCCACAAAAGAAATTAAAGCCCAACATAATCGATGCCTTGATTTCTTGAATAGGAACTAGCAAAAAAAAAAAAGGAAAAAGGCAATGCATATATAGATTAATTCTTCTTTATATCATTCATGCTTAGCCGTTTCATATAAACCAACCATGCAGAAGTAGTTTTTCATGCACATACTACTAAGCTATCAAAAAGGTGAACAACAAAATCCCAAGCCCTTAGGGATGGTTCACGTTTCTTTTTTGATTTGCATAATATGGGTTCTACGCCCTCTCTGTTTTTAGATATTGCTGTTAAGGGCATTATGGGATCTTTCCATGTCATGTAAGCCTTTTTTTGGCTGTCTTTTTGTGCTTAATGCACTATTACCCCAAAAAAAAAAAAAAATCCCAAGTCTATATATTTTATATATATAAAATTTAAAAAAATTAAAAATTAAAAAATTAAAAAAAAAAAAAAAAAAAAAAAAAAAAACCAAACCTATGACTGCTAGCTAGCCCAAACTTTTAAGCTGGCCTAAGCATTGCATAGATTCAGAAACATAATTTATGACAAATTAATTTCCTGACAATTTTATTTTCTTTTACTTTTTTTTTTATTTCAGTTATTAATAGTCCCTAGAGCGTTTCTAGTAATCCCTAGAGCGTTTCTAGATCACTCTTTATTTAAAAGAATATGTCTTTCATTTTTCTTTTTTTTAATTAGTTAGGGAGGAGATTCCATCATCAAATCTTGAATTTAACATCTAAAAATTATCACTAATCATAATTATCAATTATCGCTAATCATAATTATCAATTTAACTATTACAAGGGAAAATTGTATAAGGTTCTCTAACAATATTTTTCTACATCCTTTATTTTGTCTTTTCCAATAAACATTTTCATTCTACATCATTAAATAAGAGTGTGTATATATATATATTGTCAATTGTTCTGAAAATGGTTTTGGAATTTGTGCAACGTTAAATAAAAATAATATAAAATATAAATAAAGAGTGAGTTTGACTTTGCTTTTAAAAATAATTTTATGAGTATGTTGAACTATTTGAGCGTTGGACCCAATGTAACAAAAAAACTTACATGTAAGCTCATTATTGGTGATGTACATTATTATTATTATTATTATTGTTTTTGGTAATGATCGGTGATATGCATATAGTAACAATAGTGATACAATATCCATGGTAGTGAGCCAAATAAATATTGTAAAATTTATAAAATGTTTATCTATACATGAGGATAGAAGTGTTTTATCATATATTTCAATTTCTTAAGAAGTGTTGCATCCAAAGACTAAATTGACCTTCTCTTTTGGCTTTCTTTCTTTTTATGATATATTAGTTGTTAAAAGCATTGGGCTAGTTTGAACTAACGATGGCCGGGAACCGGCTGCGATTAGGACAGGAGAGAAAGATATTCCACATATAAAGAGAAATGCTTTGCAGCACAATACAGAAGCCCCATGTGTATATATATATATACATATATATATATATATATATATATAATATAAGACAACACTAACACCAATTTGCCTCCCCATGACCCTTTCAAACTGCTAAGAAGGATATATGACAGATTCCTTTTTGACTGGGTGTGGCACCTCACACACTTGATTATATGTACGTAATTAGGGTAATATATTTCAAAAATTATGTATAATGGGAATTTGATAGCGAGCCCAACATAAATTTTTTGTATGTATATATATATCTTTACAAATACAGAAATAATTTATTGGACCATGTAAAACATGATACGTTGTCCGATTGTTTTTTAATTCATGGTTGGAATATTTTAAATTAAAAATTTGTCAGGTATCATACATATTTGACATCATCCAGTAAAATATTTTCATTTATAATTATATATATTAAATTGGGATAATTTTTGTAACTCCATAATTATTTGTTTTTTGGTAATTGTCATTCCCTAGTTTAAGTTTAAGACTAAGACAACAAAATTCATTGTCATTGAAGCTTTTTAGTGTAACACAATCAATTATCATCGTATTAATGTATATCAATGTTTAAATCAATAATAATAATAATAATAATAATAATAACAATATTACCAAGCAAGATGATAATTTAACGGTAAGAAGGCTCAGCCTTCACGCCTGTGATTTTAAAAGTTAAGATTCGAATCTTGACAAATTTTATTATTATTTTGGATGATCTCATCGAGTTTTGACAAGTCCCATAATTGCTTCGAATGGTCTCATTGAATCTTAATAAGCTTTGTTATTGTTTCGGATAATCTCATACCGTGTAGTGCAGGGCTACGATTTGATACTTATAACACTATCAGAGATTTTTTTTATTTTAGCAAAAAAATAATAATAACAACATCATAATTTAATTTTTTTTCTTCTTTTTTAAACTTCTATTTATTTATTTATTTATTATTATTATATTTGCAATGGCATTTATGGTATAATCTACAAAATTCGGTGCATTTCCAATTACGCAACACCAGATCACGACAATATCATAATCAGCCATCCCTGCTAAGCCGGCGATGCTGAGTAAAAAACCCCCAGATGGCAATTATTCCAACACAAACATACCACTACCACTAGATTGACACTTTTGTCCTTCATCAATCCGACAACTCCTCGGCCGTCCCTCCACAATTCCACTCTCCATGTCCACAACAAACAAAGGGGTAGAAAAGTAATTTCACCTTCCCAACAGATCAATCATCACCGTTGGATCATTCCCATCCCTCTGTATAAATAACCACCTCCACCCTCTTCCCTCCGATTCACACCCCTCCGAGGAAAGAGCTTATCAAGTCCGTGGCAGTTATTAAAAAAAGCCCATTTCCATTTTTGCCATCGGACACTAACTTCTCCCCTAGGCAAAATGAGAGAGATTCTTCATATTCAAGGAGGGCAATGTGGGAATCAAATTGGATCAAAGTTCTGGGAGGTGGTTTGTGATGAGCATGGCATAGATCCCACCGGCCGGTACACCGGGAATTCTGATCTTCAGCTGGAAAGAGTGAATGTGTATTTCAATGAAGTCAATAATGGAAGGTATGTGCCGAGAGCGGTTCTCATGGACCTTGAACCCGGCACCATGGACAGCGTCCGGACCGGACCGTACGGTCAGATTTTCCGGCCCGACAACTTCGTGTTCGGGCAGTCCGGTGCCGGAAACAACTGGGCTAAAGGGCATTACACTGAAGGTGCAGAGCTTATTGATTCGGTTTTGGATGTTGTGAGGAAGGAAGCAGAGAACTGTGATTGCTTGCAAGGTACGCATATGTGCTAGATTGATGTACATATATATACATATATATATTTGTTGCGCTTGATTAAATTATGGGTAATTCAAAAAATGTTAATGTTTATGAATGGAATTGGAATTGGATATATTTTTTACTGTTTTTTGAACAACCTTACATATAGGCATGCATACATTATTAGATTAAATTTTTGATTAACTTTTTCATTCTTATTTATCTGTTTCCTTTTCTGTTTCATCATTTTTTCATAACTCATCAATTTTTACATCTAATTTATTTTTTCATTCATATTTTTCCTTTTTTTTATTTTTTTTTTATTTTCAATGACAAAACAGAAAAGATATATAATAAATATGGAATAGAATATATAGATAGATTTATTTGGTTCTTGAATCTTATATATAACTTCAACATAATCGAATATATAGATAGACTTATTTTGTTCTTGAATCTTATACTTAACTTCAACTTTATAGGATTAAAAGAATTCATATATAGTACAAGTGCTTGTTATTCTTATGATATTTACATGTATAAAAGCCTGTTTACATCATAGGAATAAACAGTTTGGAATTAGGAGTGTTTCTAAAAAGCAACTCCTTAGGATATGCAGAATTAATTTCTTTACCATAGGATGCTATTTTACATTTGACTTTACTGTTAATGAAAATTTCCAATTGATGGCTCTAAAGTTTTTTTGTTTGTTTGTTTTTTGAAAGTCTGGCTCTACAGTTGTGAATGAAAAGATTTGATGTTTTCATGATTGTAAAGGTCAATTTGACTTTGTCAAATTGCATGTACAAGAGAGATATAGGTCATAATCTTAATTAACAAGAGCAAAATCCTTAAACTTTGTACTAGAGTCAAAATGAGACAAATAGTTCATAATCTCCAAATTAATATTGTGTTTAAGATAATATGGACAAGTTAAAATGCCCTGAATTGAATAAGAAAGTAATGCAATTTATATATATGATGGAATTCATATGTACTTGGCGTTAATGATGAAATTGATCATACAGTTTATTTAATCAAATAAATTAAATGCAGGATTTCAAGTATGTCATTCACTTGGAGGTGGAACTGGGTCGGGAATGGGAACTCTACTGATTTCAAAGATTAGAGAAGAATTCCCAGATAGAATGATGATGACTTTCTCAGTTTTTCCATCTCCAAAGGTTTCTGATACAGTTGTTGAGCCTTACAATGCAACACTCTCTGTTCATCAACTGGTTGAGAATGCTGACGAATGCATGGTCCTTGACAATGAAGCTCTTTACGATATCTGCTTCAGAACTCTCAAGCTCACCACCCCTAGCTGTAAGTTAGAACAACCAAATAAATTAACCCCGTCCCAATTTGGCAACATTTATATTTTTTGATTTTCTGTTTTTCTTTTCTATTTAAAAGATGGTTAACAAAACTAGTCTCATTTTATAAACAGTTTAAAACGGTTTTCAATTTTGTGTTTCTCTAAATAACATACACAAACACCGCCAAATGAAAGCTAAACTTTTATATATTTCAGCAAATTATTTCAATGGGAAATGGTTTTCAATTAACCCCTTTTTTTTATGACCTTTTATGTTTTTGATTTTCTGTTTATTTATTTATCTAAGAGATCAAACATACATATACCAGAAAAAGAAAAACGATTATATTATATAACAAAATTAGCCTCGTTTTATCAACCATTTGAAATGATTTTCAATTTAGTGCTTCTATTTAATAACACACACAAGCATTAAACTCTCATATAATAGCATACACTAAATTGTTATTACTTATATTTATTATTCTTTTTTAATCATTCTGTTTTACAGTTGGGGATTTGAACCATCTCATTTCTGCAACAATGAGTGGAGTTACTTGCTGCTTAAGATTTCCCGGCCAGCTCAACTCTGATCTTCGAAAACTTGCCGTGAACTTAATCCCTTTCCCAAGGCTTCACTTCTTCATGGTGGGTTTTGCTCCATTGACATCAAGAGGATCACAGCAATACCGTTCTCTCAGTGTCCCTGAACTCACACAGCAAATGTGGGACGCCAAGAACATGATGTGTGCTGCCGATCCTCGCCATGGACGATATCTCACTGCTTCAGCAATGTTCAGAGGCAAAATGAGCACTAAAGAAGTAGACGAGCAGATGATCAATGTGCAGAACAGAAACTCATCCTACTTCGTTGAGTGGATCCCAAACAATGTGAAATCAAGTGTTTGTGATATTCCTCCAAGAGGGCTTTCAATGGCTTCCACTTTCGTTGGGAATTCGACATCCATACAGGAAATGTTCAGAAGGGTGAGTGAGCAATTCACTGCTATGTTTAGGAGGAAAGCTTTCTTGCATTGGTATACTGGTGAAGGAATGGATGAGATGGAGTTTACTGAGGCAGAAAGCAATATGAATGATCTTGTTGCGGAGTATCAGCAATATCAGGATGCTACTGTGGAAGAAGATGTTGAATACGAAGAAGATGATGGTGGTGATGTCGTTGAAAACTGAAGGTGTTCTTCTTCTTTGCTGTTTCGTGTGATTCGATCAGTAATTAACCAATAAACTTTTTGCTTTCCGGTTAAGTGCTTTTATATATATTTATATATATGATATTATATATTTATATATATATATATATATTAATGTCATATTGGGAATTGTATGAAAGAAAAATGATATGTATCTCTCTATTGGAGATATTTTCATTATCGAATTTAGAATTTTTATATTCGAACTAGACTATGATGTTTTTCAATAATAATAATAATAATATTGGCGCTAAGGACTTGAACTATATATGGTTAATAATTCATACAAGATTTTTAACAGGGTCCCCTAGCTTTGACTTGTGAGACTTTAAACAGTGATTCACATTCACAACGTGTAGAAGGTAGAGTCTTTGGACCTCCACACAAGTCTGAAAAGACAATGAAAATCCCATGTGCCACACGTTTTTTGTGTTGTTTTGGTCGGAACCCCTATGGATAGAATTGTACAAATATTTGTCACCTTTGCTCTGTTTTTTATTATACCAATTTTCCATTCATTCCAAAATCTCCCCTCTTAAAAAAAAAAGGGAAAATTTTTCAGTTCAGCCATTGATAAATATGAATTTGATTAGCTTCTGAAACAAAAATTCAAATTTTTTTGCTTACATGCTGCGTATTTAGGCAGCCAAACCAGAAAGAAGCTTAGCTAAGCCTTTTAAGTCTCTGTTCCTTTTCATTCATGGCTTGCCAATTTTCAGCCACATGGAGGACATTGACAAATGACTCTGCTTCCCAAGTTTCATCCCACCTTAATATTAACCACTCCATGTTCCATTTCTTCTCTACCGTTCCCATCTCACAGAGCAAACGACAACGTTTTATCACGTTTTCCTTAGACCCTTCTTCAGATTCACCTTCACCATCCTCTTCTTCTTGTTCTACTTCTCAATCAGCTAGTATTAGACAAATAAGAACCAAGAATTCTCATGAATTTGAGAGAACCCATTATGGGATTTTCGACATTAACCATGGTAGGGACTCCAATACGTTTGAGAAAAAAGAAACCGAAGCTCATAAACAGAATTTTTCATATATGGGTTTGAAACCACTTGCAAGAAAGAAACCCTTTTGGCGGAAGATCTTGTTCGCATCCAATAAGTTTAGGAGTATTATATTGCTCAATGTCATTACCGTTGTCTATGGTATGTCTCTTTTCTTGAGATTCACTTCCAAGAGATTTTGATCCAGTTTCTATAAGAATTTTGCTTTTTTTATGGTTGGATTTTATATGAACATATATTTAGTAGCTTCGCGGCAATGATGATTCTGTACTCATAGATGCTTAGATAATGTTTCGAGGCTGTTTGAGTTACTTGCAAGGCATAAATTTTCACTGTCTAAGAAATTCTATAATGGGTAATCTTAACCTTGAACAAATTGATATGTGTCGATGTCCCCCAACTTGAATTATGACCTGCCGAGAAATTTTCTAATATGGATCTTTGCTAATATGCTTTATAGTTTTGATGAAATTTTTAGATGAGTATTTGAATTAATTTATGGGTATATTTTTACATATCAATTAAGGGAAGGTGCAAAAGAGTGATTCCTCAATTAAAGCTGTTGTAAATTGTGTTACTGAGCTAGTTGAGGAATTATGCTTCTTTGTTAGTTAATGAATATTGTCTATTGAAAATTCTATGATCAGACTAAAGATGATAACTTTTTCGACTTTAAAACTGCAGCAAGTGATATTCCTGTTGTTAAAGGAGTTGAAGCTTATATGGACCCAGCAGCCTTCTCAGCTGTGCGATTTGTCATGTCGGCTATCCCATTTTTGCCATTTGTATTTCAGGCACGAGACGATGTCAAGACCCGAAATGCAGGGATAGAATTGGGGTTTTGGATCAGTTTAGCTTACGTTATTGAGGCAATTGGATTACTTACATCTGATGCTGGGCGTGCATCGTTCATTTCTCTGTTTACAGTAAGCACAAACTTTGCAGATACATGAATTTTTTCAGCAATCTTTATAAATGCATTACATCTTAGAAATATCTGATTATTGTTCTCTTTGTCCATTTAGCTTGAATGACTAGAGTTGATTCCCTGTCGGGAAGATAATAGGGAAAAACTCCACACTGTTATCTAATATTCCTATGCAGCCATTTAGCTGGCTATTATCCGAAATTGTATGCTATGCAACTGGTATTTAGCATCATAGAAACATATTCCAATGTAGATGAAAAAAATCCTCCATGATTTTTCTTTTCCTGAAATAAGCAAATGTTATGTGTTTTCTTCAAAGTTTGATTAGTTTTGTATCTAACTGTGCTATTGAACAGGTTATTGCAGTTCCATTGTTTGATGGTATGTTAGGAGCAGTTATACCTGCCCGTACCTGGTTTGGAGTTCTTATGTCTGCCCTTGGGGTTGCCATGCTGGAATGCAGTGGATCTCCTCCAAATGTATGCCAATGGATTTTGAATCAGAATATATTAGTTAAGAAGCTGATATTACAAAATGGAAATTAGCAAGTTGATAGTACAATTCTTTTTGTGGCTCTCTTTGTTGATGGATGATTGCACTATTCTTTGTTTCAGCTTGGTGATCTTTTGAACTTTTTAAGTGCAATATTTTTTGGAATTCACATGCTTCGAACTGAACATATTTCACGAAGCACAAAGAAAGAAGACTTCTTGGCCCTTCTTGGTTATGAGGTATGTTCTATTCGGAAGGAACTCATGCCTTTTTCATGCTCAAACATAGTTGTAATATGACATTCAGAAAGTTTAGCTCTAATTTATGCAGTTGAACAAATCTGTGGTTTCATCTAGGTGTGTGTCGTTGCTGTGATATCCATGATGTGGCTTTTGATTGGAGGCTGTTTTGATGGTGATAACAATTTTAACCTATCAACATGGACTTGGACAGAGTTATTGGATTGGATTGTTGCATTTCCATGGATGCCTGCACTTTATACTGGTCTATTTTCAACTGGGTTTTGTTCATTGATTGAGGTACTAGAAGATTTTCAAGTTAATTCTATTTTGCTTAGGAAAACTAATATCTTGGATTCTTACTGGAGGATGCATGCTGCTAAACTTTTGAGCTGTCCTCTCAAGCAAGTTGCATTACTTAATTTGTTTTTTGTAGACCACATGCACCCTTTCTCAACTAATTTCCTTGTTGAAATAACTTGGTGTACAAACTACCATTTGCTTTCCCATAATTCATCATTGAAATTTCCTGTGCCTACAGATTTCAGCCATGCGTGATGTTTCAGCGACAAAAACTGCCTTAATTTATGGTCTTGAGCCAGTTTGGGGTGCTGGATTTGCTTGGTTTCTTCTTGGTGAAAGGTGGGGTACGCTTGGATGGATTGGGGCCACTTTTGTCCTTGGTAAATCTTCCTCTCTCCATAACTTCATTATGAACCTTTGCAGTTTCTAAAACACAAAATAAAACTGATATCCTTCTGAATCTCCGTTTGTGCATGTTAATATTTGATGTATATATCTATTGAATAAGAAGTGCCTGAACCATGGACATAAGAAACTACTTAATGAATTTCAGCAAAAAAAGAAACTACTTGATGAAGGCGTTCAGAAATTGTTATTGAAACTTGAAAGTATTTTAGCAAATCATGGTATACCAAAAAGAATTGCCAACTAATGAAAGATGTAAAAGTATTTTTTGTGAAATTGGTTAAGAGGTTAAATAAGTTGGCATGTTTAAGAGAGTTTTTTTTCTTTTATAAATGATAATTATCAGTAAGATCATCTATGAAGAGTTATGAGTTTTGCTCTTCACGTAACTGTTCTTTTTTTTTTTCTTTTTTTTTCATTGCATGCCAACTTTTCATCTTGGTTGGTGTCGTGTCACCATTACAAGAAGTAAACACAGTTCTTAACGCAAGTTTTCCAAAACTTACTGAGCTGCATTTTATTGCAGGTGGAAGCCTAATCGTGCAGATGTTTGGTTCTTCACCTACCAAAAAATCAATAAAGGCTCAAGAGGTTAGTCAGAAATGTGATCTCCTAATGGTTCCTCACAAGCAGATGATAGAAAATGGTCTATCTACTTCCCCAGTTGTTGTCAGATCCGGAAAGGATGTTATAGATATCCTAAAGTAATCGATGTTAAATATTTTCACTTTTGGTCTTTGGGCTCTAGTCACAGAAGAAGATCATAATGCATCTTGCTCAGCATGCCTAGCTCCCAATACCCAAACGTATTCCACAAAATAGTATAAAATCCACGGCTGAAGATCTTGGAACTCTCTCAACAAGCAGGACCAAGAACACCTCCCAATACCCAAACGTAAGATATTGTCAATGCATTTGTCTTTTTGGGTAATATATTAAAATGAAGGTACACAAAAAATAAAATAGAGGTACATGCAATTCTATAGTGTTTTTTTTTTTTTGGCTGAAAATATGTAAGTCTATAGTTATACCACAGTTTGATTGTGTATGTTTAATCCTTTGGAGTTCCTAAGAAATGATTTTTTTGTTGTCGGCAGAGGAAAATTGTTCTTTGCAGATTATATATACAATGTTTACGATTTGACAAAAGACTAAGAAATTCATGAATTAATGCCATGAGTTAAATATTTAAATTTCTTGGCCACTGGGTCCAAATTATACAGCATCTATGAGACTCTGTGTGTGGTTCAACGAGTTTGAGAGAGTACCTTTTTGGCAATATATGAGACACCTTTCATCATTGCTCACGTAGACAAAATTTTTCTGATGGCCACGATGAAATGGAGGGGTTTATTTCGTTTTTGGCCAAAACCTCTAATTACCAAAAGTTATTCAAGTACTATCACCAAACTAATAAAGACATTCATGAAAATAGCAAAAGCAGATACCATCATAAAAATGGTATCACATGCAATAATGTTTTTGGGTCAGGAATCAGGATCTGGAAAAATCTGTTGGGATTTGTAATCTGGCAATCCTCAATTGTTGATAACATTCACCACATTTATAACCATAAATGGGCCCGACAGAAACACAGGGTCAATTTGATTTTTTAACTGTTTACTTCCCTTTTAATATGTATAATCACCTTTTTAGTTAGCTTTCATATATGTAGTAATTGGTGCTTTTTCTTTCTTTCTATAAGTATTGAGTAGAGGGAAATCTTTTTTCTTTCCTTCTTTTTACTTTTTTTTCCTCAATTTTTATTTAGAACTCCCAATTGAAACAATATAAATATCTCTTTTTTCTTTCTTTCCTCTTGTACAGAACTCCATTTGAGACAATATATATAGGATCTCAACTCCATATTGAGACAACATGAATGGGATCTCAAACAAAACTCCATTTGAGACACTCTTAACAAAGAACCAAGCAAAGATAGCAGCTCAATAGGCATATTTTTTAGTACAACAATCAAACGGTTGTCCATCTTATTATTATTACTAGCAAGAACATCAAGAAGTAAATGCATACATAGATAGGACTATCTATTAGGACAACACAACATCAGCTAGCAACAAGAAACCTCCCATGTCTGACGTTTCCAAATACATAATAGATAATACAGATTTAACTTAAAGCATGGGACATAATCAATCTTCAGTTTTTCCTGGCAATGAAGAGACCCCAGCGTTGCTCACCGCATGTGGTCCTGATTAACTTAGCCTTCCATCCACCAACTATGTCATTATAGTCTCCCTATAGATGTTTAAAAACCAAATTAGGATTAAGAAAAACAAAAATATATTTAAGAGAAAAACAGGAAATAAAGCGTATAGCGGAGAGTGAAACGCACTTCAGAGAAGTCAGAAATGAAGTCCTCCTTGTTTTTCTCGACCGCTTTCAGTTCCCGTTGCAAAACTTGTATAAACTGATGTGCAAGATTAAGGAATTGGTGTTAGTCAAGGACGGTCAATGAAGTTTATTTACAAACACAAACATGAGAGTAAAAAAATGTCTTTGTGCAAACCTGATCTGTACGATCTTCTGCAATGACTTCATTAAAGCCAGCATCTCTAAGCATCTGTAGTCATTACAAAGACACAAGGAAAATGTTGTACAGAATAAACAAACAAAAGATCTGAAAACAAATTTAATTGATAAAATGCTTCATATGAATTTATACCTGACCATATGCTTTTACATCATGGAGATCATATCCTCTCTGCTTAATATACTCCGCAAATTCTGATGATGGAGTTCCAGCACTCTTACAGTAGTCACTGATGAGAACCTTGCCTCCTGGCTTCAACCACTTATAGAAGGATCTGAATAGTGCTGGTTTGTCCTAATTGTTCAAATGTTGTATATAAATAAATATTTATGTGGATAACTATAAGAGAAACAAGAACAAGCTGTAACTGGATTAATCAACCAAAACCCATTTGTTACGAAGGTCTATGTCTTAGCATGTAATGTTTTACCAAGCTCATACAAGCATTTGCACAATACTAGAGATGTCTAAAAAACATGAGAGATCCTATAGATATACAAAGACTAAGAAGGTATTGCAAAATTATTCCATGACATTAGCTACAGGAAGTCTTAAAACTTGGCTGGTTGTCAACAAATAATGTAAAACAGCTAATACAAACACTACCAAGGATACATTCCAAAGGAAAAAAGGAAAAATGCCTTACTTGAATGTGTAATATAGTGTCCCTGCTATATATTACATCAAATGTGTTCTCAGGATATGTTTTTGCAGTGCAATCAGCAACTTCAAATTCAACAGAGCACTTAAGTCCAATGGCACGTTCAATAGCAATTGAAATCATATTTATGGATAGGTCAATGCCGACAACCTCAACATCAAAGTTCTCAGCCATATAGAAGTCACCTCCTCCAATACCACAGCCGACATCTAGAACTTTCTGGCCAGGCTTAAGTTCCAACGTTGCTACAAATTCCTTAGTTGTCTCTGCATAAGTAATCTCAAAGATTAGGAAAACAGATTAATGCCAATTATTGATAAAATGGTAGCTGACAGACCTTTGCAATGGGACTTTAAGGCAACAAAGAAATCATAATCAGAAGCATGTGTTAATACGATGTCACCAGACAAATGAAGGACAATGAACGATAAGAAGTATACCAATCCCTCCTGTGCTAACAAAGCCGGATCCAAACACACGTTCATAACGTAATATGCCATTACACTTATACTGAACATTATCTAAAAACTGCTGGAACCCTTTGTCGTCCTGTGATCTGACTTTTTGCCATGTCCAGCAAATCTGCATCATGCAAACATATTGTTAGTCTGTCTATTCAGCTAAACGAAAGCGCTACCACTACAAATCTAATGTTTCCAATCTTATTACCTGATTTTGGTTCTTTTTGTTTCGCACATAAGCTCCAATACATTTGCAGCCAACAAGAGAGAGCTCAAAAGAATTTCCAGATTCATCACGTGAACAGCATTCCTTAAAAACCTAGGTATTGAATGTAAATAGAAATAAGAAAAAGAACGCTTGAATATCAAAAATTGCAGGCATCACATGATAAAAACTGAAGAAAAGTTGACAGGAATTTTTAGTTCATAAACAAAAAAAAAAATTGAAAAATAAAATAAAATAAATAAAAAATGACACGGAACTTGCACTTTGTTGGAAAGGATTATAGCACCATAAGTTAAAATTGAAAATAATTTTTCTGGTAACATTATAGTCCAGTTATGGAATTCTAAAAGAACAACAGTGAACTTCAGCTAAGAGGAATTATTAGCAATTGATTTTTAGTTTTCTTTTCTAGGAAGTAAACTCCTCTGGTTGAATGTAAGTTTTTATGTATACTCCTCTGTATGAATCTCAGTGTTTCAGTCGAAAGAGTCAAATCAGAATCTACTCATTGCATAATCGACTTATCCAAAGTTCATCACAACTCATCAATCTCGGTCCTCCACAAGCAGGTCTACAGGAGTATGAAATATTATCCAAAATTGAGTACTACAGTGAACAGGCTTAACATATAACTAAATCAGAGGCAAACCTTGGTATAAAATCTAGGCTCCCGGTAATGGGTTGGATTGTATTTTCTCTTTGAATCTCCAGACTGGTGGAAGCAAGATTCTCTGAAAAAAATGAACCCACCAACCTTCAACCATTTTAGCATCCTTGCTGCCAGATTCTCCACCTGCAATGCATGGCAAGAAAATTTCACCGAGCAGTAACAAAACAAAACTGATTTAATAATGATCCAAAAGCCTGCATAAAAGCAAATATAGCTACTATGCAAAATGATGAAAGGAATCTTCAAAACCCAGTATAATTGTACACCAAAACAACCATTAAGCAACACCTACATAATAAAGAGATAAAAAGAGTAGCTAACATGACAATCATAATGCTCAAGTGAAAATTAGAAGTCCTCAGGTACATGCAAAATATAGTATGAATTCAACATTAAGCAAAATGAACGATAAATCTCCTCCTTACACAAAGACAATGGAAAAGGAGAAATTCTCAATTGCAAGATTACTCACTTCTTTATCTGATAGATACATGAGAAGCCAATTTGAGAATATCAGATCGACGGATTCATCAGATATATTAAGGTCAGGTGATGTGACATCAGCACACATAAACTTGACATTCTTGTAATGCCCATTAATGCTCTCATTCTGTAAAGTAGAAAAGATTTTAAGTAAATCATTCTTAAAAATCCTACAAACTAATTTCAACGAAAGAAAAAATGACATAATTTTGAGCAAGTAACACTGTCAGCCACATTTACCTTCTTGATGACACTGTCAATGAAGTCCAAAGCAAGAAGCTGACCAGCTTTCTGGGCTAATTCACCAGTAAAACGACCAATTCCTGCTCCCAATTCCATAACTGATTTACCTTCATAAGGTGGGAGCAGAGACAGTACCTATAGCACACACAATCCAATCCCACTATCATTTCTACAACCAAAACAACCACTTTCTCACCCAACAAATAAAATATATATATATATATATAAATATACATATATAATCTTAACCTTTTTCTTTAACAAATAAATAATAACAATAAGAAAACAATATTTTTTTGCGCTTCAACTCTTTTTTGTAATATTTTACTTTAGCAAACTTAAAAGTGAGCATAATTAATTATTATTATTATTATTATTATTATGTATATTTTTCTTAGTTATCGTTAAACTCCGAGCTTGTGCTAGAGACAAATAACGAGAGCTTATTATTGGTCCTTATCAATAAAACATAAACAAACAAACAAAAATCACAACCTCAGGCCGCTCTTCTTTATCAAGATCAGAGGCTTTGGAATCGAGCATCATAGCCTCCACCGTCAAATCCACCGAATGCTCCATCCAATAATTCTTCTGTATCTCACGCTCTTCTCCTCCTACATATTTTTTTTCATTTTTCTTTAATATCAAATTCAAATTCCACAATTACTTATTCAAATTAAAAAAAAAGAAGCATGCAGAGTAGTCTACCTTTAGCAATAGGAGCCGCCATTGGAATTTGCAGAGGATAAAGAAAGCGAGACAAAGAAAGAAAAATGTTAAAAACGACGACGATTCTCTAAGAACCTTCAATGGCAATGCGAGATCTAGAGAAGCTCCTGGATCTTCGGTTGTAAGATCTACCTCTCTGCTGCATATAGATATATATAGCACACCAACACACTCACATACTCAAAACGGAGAAGCTTTTCTGGTTGTGTTTGGCTCTGAAAATGCCGATGAAGTAGGGCTCCATTTTATAGACAACTGGGGCCTCGTCAGAGGCCCCCAGCCAGTGGCAGTTTTATGTAAATATGAGGATGAATCCAAATCTGCATTTTTTTTTAAATATTATTACTATTATTTTTTTAATTAAAAAATTTTTACTTTTTTAATTTTTTATATGGTATGAGTTGCCAGATTCCAATATAGAATCATTATCAAATTGTCATCATTTCTCATCTTTATTTTTTTTTAAAGAAAAAATAAAAAAAAAATTACAGCATATTAATAGAAATGTAGTGTGCTATTTTTAGAAGGTAGACAGGTTAAAAAATTTTATTGTTTATGTGGTATGAATATTTTTTAATAGATATTTAATTTAATCAAAATCAATTATTTATAGTTTTATTTAAATTTCAAGATTAAATATTAATTAATAATAAATTTTTCTTTTTCAAAAAATGATTTTTTTAATAAAATTTGTCTTTAAATATTTGCTTAATCGCACTGTCTGACAGGTCTATTAGCTTTGCAAGTAAATCATCACCTTCACAGGTTTTTTTTTTTTTTTAATCACATCAATTTGATATTTTTTTTAAAAAAAAATTGCATTAGAAAACTTTTTTAAAAAGAAAATTTATGAAACTGTTTTAATTTTTATTTTTGATGTTTAGTTTTTTTTTTTTTTTTTCTACTTCATCTATGTAATTTTTTTTAGACAATATAAAGGAAAAGAGAGGAGAAGTGATTTAAATTTACATTTTAAAATTATAGATATAAGAGATATATTATTATGCGAACCTCACTCATTAATAATGTGTAAATGTAGAATTCATTCGGTTGATGAAAGAATTCTCAATTGTTTAAAAGTAATTCTTAAAAATCATCTAATTAATGTTTTTTTTTACAGATGGATGATGTTATAATTTATAAAAACAAAAATTATTAAAGAGTAATTTCACAAAATTGTTGTCAAACAACAAATTTTCCCTTTTTTATTTAGTCATTTTAATAATTTCGAAACCGACATCAAATTTATTTTTTGATTTATTAATTATTTTTAATCGATTTCAAGGAACACGTGGACTGTAAGATTTCGCCACGTGATATTGGGCTCCATTCTGTTATTTGGTCTCCTTAGGCGGTAATAAGAAGGTAAGAGTACAATGGAAGGGCCGAGTCAGTTGACATCGTCAAGACTTCTCAAGCTTTGATAGAAGGAGTGGTATTTTTTATATATTTTATTGTAAATCTGAATCGATGTGGTCCCATTAATATCAGCAACAAGATTCGGTAAGACAATGTGGCGATTTCTCACCAAGAAAAAGTGGTGCGTTTTGTTTGGCTTCGCAACAATAATTGTTCTCATTTTCTCATAATCTATTTTCAATATTTATATGGTGTTGATATTTAAAATGGTTTTTACAATTTTGTTTCATATTTTGTGTTTTATGAAAATAAATAAAAATAATAATAGTAATGTGTATATATGTATATATATGTAGCAATTTATTTCTTATTTTTATTCTACTAAATATATGTAATCCGAACATATATTGTCCAATAGGAGTTAATTATGTTAGTATTGCATTACCAAATTCATTAAAAGTATCGATTTTAAATTATGTTCAAGGTTAAAAATGTTCTTTTTAAAAAAAACATATATATAATAACCAATTTATATATATATATATATATATATACATATATTTGGTTACTCAGAAAATTCAACTCCGAGTCGTTGCCAATAAAACAATGGTTTTCACTTTTTGTTTTTCTTTTATGGTGTGGAATAAGTGTTTGATTATGATAAGGACTACGTGTCCAATATTGATGGTTTGCATGAATCACATCCATCGTTTAAGTGTCAAGTGTCCAATTTTGATGGTTTGCGTGAATCACTTCATTATTTTCTTATTAAAGTTCCAATAGCAGTTTTTTATAGGAAAAGAAAAGTAAAAATGGCTATTAAAGTCGATAAAAAATAATTAAAAAATAGATTTCAAAAAAAAGAAAAATAACAAAAAAAAGATTTTCCTTTTGATTAAGCCACTGCTTTTATGAATTTGCTAAATTTTATAAACTTTCATAATTTCATGGCCCATTGAATGGTATTATGATGTTTCATTGGCAACTTTATAGACTATATAAAACTTTTCTTTTCGTTTGTTTTTAAGAAATATATAACTATCCTTGTACATATATATTCTAGTCTGCAGGGCCTTATTAAAGACGAAATTAAAAAAAAAAAGGTTTTAGGGCCTTAATTAATTTGATGTTCAATAGTCATTATCATATTTTATTCATGTGACTAGTATTTTTTTTGTTTTTATTTTTTATTTTTTTACAGTAGGTGAAATTTGAGAATTCAATTATAAGATATGGACAATGGAGGGAATATGTGTACCTAATCATTATGCTTATGTTTGATGAGATGATAAAATAGTTATGAATGAAAAAAAAAATGGTACAAATAGAAAAATTATTTATTTTTCATAACCTTGATTCATAGTTTTTTTTTTTTAATATATATTTTGAAAAGTAATATTTTCTTCCTATATTTGCTATGTGTAAAAAACCTCTTTCATTTATTATAAATTTTTAATGCCAAAACTTCCTCTTATTTTTGTTACTTTATTTCGAATTATATTATCCATCAAACATTACTTACAAATTTGAGATATTAAAATGGAGAAAATTTATTGTAAATTATAAAATAAATAAAAAAATATTACCCAAAAATTTATATTTACATTTTTTATGTTAACATTACCGTGAGAATTATCCAATAGTATCGATATCTCTTATTTATTTATTTAATTTACATGGTCATAAATCTCTTTTTCTTTGAGACTATTTTGAATTCAAATTTCTGATCTGTAATAAGACCTAGGAGAAAAAAAATATATTTCTGGTCCATGATGACTATAATAAGACTATATAATGGAAAATAGCATTTTTTTTTCCTTTTTGTTCTAACATATGTGTTGCATAAAATCAAATATTAGGAATTTCTCACCACCCCACAAAAAACAAAAAAGAAAAAAAAAAAAAAGAAAGAAGAAAAGACTTTCTTCTTTAGATACAATATAAGCAATTTTTTTTTTGGGTAATAATACAATATAAGCAATTAAAAAAAAAAAAAGGCAATTGAACCAAAAATATATATATATATATATATATAAAAATCCAACTGAATGAAACATATTATAGGACAACAAAAGTATCTATTATGGATTTCCTCGTTTTCGATGACAATATTAATTTATGTTATACCTATAAAATTGGGAAAAGAAAGATCCAAGAACATTGAAGTTGTTTCAGATTCATATTAGTTTACATGTGCCAATGCCAACCCATATAATAAATCTATAATATTAGAGAACCAAATAAACAAATTTTTTTTTTAAATTGCGGTTTTACACTCCTTGATATTAAATATATAAAAAATAATTAAAAAAAACTAAGCAATTATTTAACCCGATTTTCCTTTTATAAGTTGATTTTCTTATTCCATAAAAAATTATATAAAATTTATATACAAATGAATTTTAAAAGAAGACTCAATAAAGTATAACAATTATATGGTTAAAATTTGAGAATTTTAATCAATTGGATGAAAAAGAAAATCGTATTATTCCTTTTCTGAAAAATAAGATTTAAAATCTACAATATAATATTAGGAAAAATGAAAGAAAATAAAAGTATTGCTTTTATAAAAAAAAGAAAGAAAAAAAAGAATAAAACTATATAATTCATCGAGATTCGCAAAGCTAGAGTCTATAGGGAGGCTAAAGTCCAATTGGATGCCATCCAATTTGAGTTTGGAGCAACAACAAGCAGAATCACGGAGCGAGCTCGTGAGCTGGTTGGTACATATTTGTTAAATAATTACATCATTCAATTGAAATGACAATTGTAACCTTTTAAAACCCAAACATTATCTCATTGGTGAAGGATATAATGGGTAGAAGTGAATGTTTAGTACAGAAATCACGGGGGCCGTTATTCTTTTTTTTTTTTTTTTAAAAAAAAGAGAAAAAAAAAGGGGAAAGAAACAAGTTCGGACTCCCTTGTTTATGTGCGGCGATACGGTCACCTTCACGTGGCGCCGGCCCTGCGAATCGGAAAAATATATTTTCCCAATTGATTCTGAGGCTTTGTTATTCTCAACGACTGTCATTTAGGAAAACAAATTTCTTTTTTTTTAATAAAACATATATGTATGTATTTATATACATACAATCAATCTCAACTAACATTTATTTTTATTTTGATAATTATTAAATTATATCAAAAATTTAAAAATATAAATTTAATAATGTATTAAAATATTATTTAACAAAAAAAATAGATTATTAAAATCTGATAATTAACAAATAAAATATTAATTTTTAATTTTTAATACAGTTTAGGATAATAAAAAAATTCATCTTTATTTTTTTATTAAAAAATTATTTAAAACTGATTATATATATATATATATTGACAACAAAGCATCAACTTGCATTTTTCCTATTAATTAATGATATATGGAGGATCTAGAGTGATAAAATCTGATTTTATCTACAAAAAATTCCATAAAAGCATATATATATATATATATATATATAAAGTATCCTTACTTTACCAACATTGTTGATATTTACCACTTGCTTTTTATTTTTCATACCTGATTATGTATAATTTATTTTTCTCAAATATATGCTAGTGTTAATGATAGCTATAATTTATTAGATATCTTAATTAACTTTAAAATTAAAAAATATTAAAAAAAACATAAATATTAAATTGAACATAATTTCAAATTGTTTTTTTCTTCTCCATCAAGTTTTTGATTATTTAAGATAAATGACAAACCGAGTAACATTAACAAATATTTAAGATAAGTAAACTACATATAATTAAATATAAAATAATAAAAAACTAAAATAATAAATTAAAAACCACCCACATTATGAGATAACACCTAGGTTAAGTATATAAAAGGATTACGAATTTTTAAATAAAGTGGGATTTTATCACCTATAACATAATAAAAAAAAGGAAACTTTATTTTAGGGACCAAAAGTATTAGTAACTAATCACATAACAATATTATGACAATATTTAAGTTACATGAAATATTGTTGTAAATTATAAAAAGAAAACTACATGAAAAATTTACTCACTCATGTAGGTGAGGTTTTTTGGGTGAATGATTCTCATGTAGGTTCACCAAACCAAACACCCAAGCTTATTCACAGGTCAATTTTTTTTGCCACACAAATCACTTTTGCTTTAATTCTTTTGCCTTTTTTT
The DNA here is from genome assembly GCF_031755915.1 of Ziziphus jujuba. NCBI lineage: Eukaryota > Viridiplantae > Streptophyta > Magnoliopsida > Rosales > Rhamnaceae > Ziziphus > Ziziphus jujuba. The sequence continues at coordinate 13,109,479 of NC_083380.1, read as the reverse complement.
TTATTATTATTATTATTTCTTTTTTCTTTTTTTGGTGCGCGTGTGGTTCAGTCTTAATTTCCAGGTGCATGATTGGTTCCACATTATTTGAGTAGAAAGGCGACTACGACTTGACAGAGGTGAAATGATGGAGAGAGATCAAATGGCATTATGTAATTTACACATTTTAATAATATTATAATTTTTTAAGATATATAAATTTTTTTTTTTTAGTACAACATGAAAACAGTTTAGCAAAAAAAATAAAATAAAATAAAATGTCAACATGAAAATGTATCACTATCTTAGTAAAAAAAAATAAAAAAAAAAATTAATCTTTTTGTCCGTGTTACCGTATGGTTCTTACAATACTGTTATTCCCTCAGCTATTATTCAGACGAATTATCATTCAGTCTATGGACAATGGCGTCAATAATATTATAGTTTTTGTTTTTTTTTTTTAATCATTTGCATATTAACACATTATTTTTTACTCCAGTGGGTAAACAAATTTTGTATGGTCACATTATTCATTATTTTTATAACCATATAGTGACTACTTTTTTCCTTTTGAAACTAAAAATTGAATCCATAAATTCAAAAGAAAGAATGGTGGATCCAAAATTATATAGTGAATAGATGTGAATTGACATCTTACTTGTTTTCTACAAAGACAATCCAATAATAAATTGATTGTTTTCTCAACCAATAATTAGTCCATTTGAATCATCTTATTCCAATATAATAATAAGAAAAAAAAAATACATGCTAGTTTCACTTTAAGCTTTAGATAAAAGAGCTTCCGTATGATTGTAATGATATTTATTTATGTTAGTGAATCATCATAATATCCTATGAGAATAAGTAAAAGACTAGTCATGTTTCAATTTCTTAAAATTATAGTCTAAAACTTTTTTATTATTATTAATAACCATGTTAGATGATTATATAGCTTTGAGATTAACCATAACTGATAAAGTTTCTCAAATTTGGGATGTTTTTCAGTTTAGCCGATCTTAGTTAAGAGACCCCTTACCTATAAAATAGAATGAAAAAACATTTTCCATGCTTTTCTAATTTTTTGTGCAATAATATTATAATTACTAAAATATTTATCAAATAATATTATAATATTTAATTGATTTATTTGTTTTTATTTATTTATGATTTATTTATTCATTTTTAAATTATATAAACAAGTAAATCAATAATATGTTAATATACGTTATTTGATAAATATTTCTAATAAGAATTTTCCTGTTGTAGCTATTGTTTTTTGTGTATGGAAATTAGTTTGGTCAATAAAAACAACTATCTCAATCAAAGAGGAAAAAAAAATATAAGCAAATTTTATTTTTGAATGGAAAAAAGAACTTATAGGGACATAAAAAGCATCTAAAAGGATTATTTATTTAAATAAAAATAGATGGCTTTAAAAAACTGTCACTATAAATGTTTTGCTTTTCTCTTTTGAGGTAAAATGAAGAAATTCTATTACTATTTCAAAAAAAAAAAAAAAAAAAACTTCTATCCAGCCATTTTTATTTTTGATGGTAATGCCAAATTTGTTGATTAGAAAGGCCAAAGCATATTCAGGAAACTTTTTGTATAAACTCATCTCTTAATTTTCAAGTGTAACACAGAAAACGCTACAAACATTGGTTTCCATCAATACCATTTTTTTTTTTTGGGGTAAATATATATATATTTTTGGATTGTTATTTAGTTTACAAAATAGATATCTATGCGTATTTAGTTAATTTAAAATATAGTTTTAAATGATATTTTTTCAAAAAAATTATCATTAATAATAATAATTCAAAGGATAATTTTTTAAAAAATTGTCATATAAAATATCGTCGGCACTGTATGTATATATATATATATATATATACAAGTCAAACAATCAATTTCCATCATTATCTTGGTAACTGCTAGCGCTTTACAAATGCACCCCTTACTTTTCACCTCGTAGTTTTCTTGTTTTCCAAACAGTTTCATTTTCTTTTTGCAATATATATATATATATATATATAAGTCAAACAATCAATTTCCATCATTATCTTGGTAACTACTGGCGCTTTACAAATGCACCCATTACTTTTCACCTTGTAGTTTTCTTGTTTTCCAAACAGTTTCATTTTCTTTTGGTCAAGTCAAACAACAACGATAAACACATATATTTCAATGAAATCAAGCAAACATCCTTTTTCTTTTTTTCTTTCTTTCTTTTTATTTTCATTAAGAAAACATCATTTTTGAAGATATTTTTTAATTCCCGAAATAATCCATTATTAAAACTAAATGTATAAAACCATGTATTAGAAAGTAATCAAAATTAAAAATTGGATACTGGAAATCGTTATTTTCAGTTTTCAAAAATATATGTTCTAATTTATTTTTTATTTTAAAAAAAAAAGGGTCTAAATTTTTGAAATTTTTAAAAGCATTTTTTTTTAATATGAATCTTTGTGTGTTTTGTCATACTCCAATCAAAACACGAGCTAAAAAGCTAGCCAAATTTCAAACAGAATTTGTCAAATTATGGGCTTGGGACTGTAATGCAAACTGTGAGGCCCTTATGCCTTTTGAGACTTTTACATCATGATGTGGTTTGGCTTGGGTCGTTTATTTAGTAGGCCCATTGTCCAATATAAAGAATGGGTCCTTTATAAGAGTCCAGTCTATCTTGGAATGGATCAGTGTGATTCTTTATACACTGAAAGTTAATTTTGGTCGATCTTGTTTGTATTCTTAAAAATATTGGCTGTATGGAATTGGTTGGGCATTCTGATAAAGCTGGACATATAGTGATAGATGGTAGTAAACATGGACCGTCCATTTAGCAAGTGAAAAATAAACAAATATATATATATATATATACTGATTTTTTAAAAATCAGTATATATATATATATATATATATATATGTGTGTGTGTGTGTAAAACAAAAATAAACACTGCTAGACTTGGAGGTTTATTTGGTAATATTTTCAGAGTAAAAATTAAATATACTAGACTTATCCTCTATAGGTGTTTTCCATTAAAATATATAAATTCTAATTTATTTATTTTATATTTTATAATTCATTATTGTTTGGTATTTAGACTACAATTAAAAATGGTCTTACTTCCTCTTTTCTTTTCTTTTTTTTTTTTTTTTTTAAACTAACAATTATTTTAAATATAAATATAATTTGGTCTTCTTTTCTAATTGTTCTTTAAAAAAAAAAAAAAAAAAGTGACCCATGTGGATGATGTACATTCGTGCTTTCAAAAGGAAACATGAAAATTATTCGTTAATAAGTCGATAATAAAAGAAGGCCTATCGGGCTAATGACTTTTTACTGACAAAAGCCATACTGCCAAGCCTTTTTAGGGGTATTTTCTTTATTTCTTTCTTTTCAAGATTTCCTTTTTAAAAAAAAAACAGTGTTGTTTGTCTCTGCTATAAAAAAGGAGGGAAAAAAAAATAAAGAAAAGAAAAAGGACAATGTTTAAAAAAATCAAAAATATTGAGGGAGGGTGTATATATATTAAAACCGAATCGTAGATATTTTCTCCAAACTTTACAAATAGATACCATACTATTATTAATTTCATCATTTCTTTAACTCTTAGTCTATTTTATTTTTATTTAACAATTTGTAAAATTTTGATTTTCTTTTCATAAAACCAGCGCGCCAAAATTTTGAAAAAAATTAATTGACCTTGACCGCAATGTAATTAGTAACAAAAGTCATAATCTTTTTTTTTTTTTTTTTTTTGACAAAACAAAATCATATTGTTAATGAGGATAATTAATCATGGTTTACGAAAATTTTCTATTAACATGTCTATTCTAAAATATAAAACATTATTTAATAGTATCTTTCATTGTCACATAGATTGCTTCCAAGGAAATGATAATTTAACCTACCTGAAATTTGTTACTAAAAAAACATGCACGTTTAATTGGAGGAAGAATTAGGTAGAAAATGATATAGGCAAAATAGCCAATTAAGAGTTGGCTAGAGATAATCCATATTTGGTGGGCAAAGCGTGGTTCTTATTTGGGTGTCAATTTGTTCATATCATTTGCCACATCTCTTTTGCACCTTCTTGTTTGTCTCTTATTAATCAATCACTTTCATAGCATGCCTAATCATTATATATGCATACATATAATAAATTTTCAAATTTATTTTATTTATTTTTATTTTGTTTGGTTGCATATATATAATGCAGGATATATATTTCTAATTAATGAGGATGGTACTGTTGAGGAACCTAATTAATCAAAAAACCCTTGTGTTATTTTATTTTATTTTTTTTCTATGTAGACAAACAAGACCAGACTGCTAAAGATAATTAACTTCCAAGCAGAAAGTGGGTGGGATAGAATATAAAAGGAAACAAAAAAAAAAAAAAAAAAGGGAAAAAGTTTGTGAATTTCAATAAAAATGATGATGATTAACTGTGAAAGGAAACTATTTTCTGTCCCAAAAGATTATTACACAATCTTAGTGAGATCTTGATTATGTGTTAGTGGTCAAATATTTTAACCATTTTATGTACCACAACAGATTATATTAATATTATAAGCACGCACGAGTGCATACCTTGTATATTTATAACTATTGAAGATCTTTCCTTCTTTTTATATTAACTAGAGGAGCCAATTACTAAAATGGTCATGTGCTTTTCTTCTTTTTTTTTTAAAATATATTTTTTTGGGTGTCATATTAAACTTAATTATAATATATATGACTTCTAAATTTAAAGGTCTTTAAAATCTATAAATTTTAGAGTATAATTACTATTTGCTTTTAGTGATAATATTAATTAGGCATGACAATATGACATTTATTTGGTGATTAATTAATATTAAATAATATTTAATTTTAGACAACAATCTTCTTCTTCTAATCTGATTTTTCTGTATTATAAATGAAAACTATTTATTTATTAAGTATGATAGCCAACCCCTTTTTTTTTTTTTTGACTTAATTTATTCAGACGTTTGAGATTGAGAACTTGATCCATGTTCCATTCCTTTTTAAATTACAATACATACAGAAAACAAAAATGTTTTACCAAATAAATATTTTTCTATTAGACGTCATAATTTGAATAATTACTGTTGTTGTCAGCTTGCAGAGGTTATAAAAGAAAAAGGAAAAACCAAAAATACAAACGAATAAAGAGAGAAAGAAGATGTGACACACTCGAAATCATGAATCATTTTGTCATAATCAATATCATAATATTTCTACTGTGGAAATCAATTAAACCCTGCTTAAACACCAACAAAAATTCCAAAGAAGCATGCAGGGTTTCATTGATATCCATTTATACAAAATCATTATCCTTAACTTTTTTTGGAACATTTCCTTTTTCTTTTTTTTTTTTTTCACGTACTGGTCCGTTCTTTTTGAATTTCAATTCCCTATTCATTCATTTTTCGTGTAAATATGTTTTCTACTTTGATGATTTCATTTGATTTTAGTCGTGTAAATTAATTCAATTTCTTTATTGGGTTTTTACAATGTTGTCTTTTGAAATATTTGACGATATATTGGATTCTGTTTTAAGTTCAATAACCAATTAAAAAAACTTTAAAGATTTATTTTAAAAACTTTAAAGTATTTAATCAATGGTATATATAAAAAAATTATAAGAAAAACACAGTTTTTTTTTAATATTATTAATTTGCCATAAGAAAAAAATTTAAAAAAAAATAGGGAGAGAGAGAGAGAGAGAGAGAGAGAGAAAAGAAAGCAAAAGAACTACAAGATGAAATATTTGGACGTTAGTTGGACTGGGCCATAAAAAAAACTTTGCCTCTCTCTATAAATTTGGCAATTTATAATTTTCTTTATTAAAGTCATGCTGTTCCAATTACTTTGTCTACTTTTTTTACACTACATTTTTTTAATTTTTTTTTAAAAAATATTTGCTTATAATTTATTCATACCTCCCATCAAATAATTTTTTTTTTTTTCAATTTCAATGCCAATTATTTGCCATTTTAAATTTCACTTAATTTTTTTCTGCAATAGTGGCATTGCAAAATATGTTTGATATTTGCAATGAAATTTATTAACTTCAAAGCTAGAACTTTGTTATGCTCTTAATCACCATTTTCTAACATATATATATATATATAGAAAAGTTCTATACGGATCACATTTAAATCGATATTTTTTGAAAAAAAATATCGGTTTTTACCGTGTATGTGTACACCGTGTACACAGAAAAATCAATTTTTTTTTCAAAAATCGTCGGCTTAGGTATGATCTGTATTGTAGAATTACTAGATATATATATATATATATGTATGCAGTCCGTCTATGGTGCGGACAATCCTCATGCGGACCAAAGTATTGGTGACGGTTTTTCATAATATTAGTGACAATTTTCTAAAAAACCGTTATTAATACTATGAAAAACCGTCACTAATACTGTGGTTCTCATGCGGGCCATCCTCATCATAGAATTTCCGTATATATATATATATATGTATATATATAAGCTTAATAAATATTCTAATATTGTAATATTAGCTAGATAGGCAGGTCACGAGGATTAGAAATTATGTTAGTTCAAGTGATACTATTTGACCTAATAGTCTTTCTCATGTCATTAATTAGTTTCTGTTTAACGTATAAATATATATATTATATTAATAAACAAGAGAAGAGACTGGACATGTCTTTAATATTAGTTAAGAAAGAGTCCAAGAGAGCACTTAGACAAAACCTATTATTGATGATATTGATTCCAATTCAATGTACTTTTCACGTGCAATAGACTGTCCGCATTCATATCTTAATCAAAAAAATTGGCTATATATAATAATATATATAATTTATTTATGTATGTGAATGTGGGAGAGAGGTTAAGGTGGGTGAAGGTTTTTTTTTTTTTTTTGGGTAATAAGGCTGGTGAAGGTGTTAGCCGGTGAAAAAACAATACAAAATTTTGATTGTAAAATTTATAAAACAAAACTTTAAAATAATAAAAAGACTGCATTCACTATGGTAAAATTTAAAAAACAAAACTTTAAAATAATAAAAAGACTGCATTCACTATGGTATGGATATCCCTATCTCAGTGTTCGAGAATCCCTTCACACAGGAATAAAACAACAGACACCTACAAATCCCTTTTGTACTGTAATTATATTAAACGAAGAAACGTAGATATAAGAGCCTGCTTGGTATTCAAGCCAAAAAATAAATAAATAAATAAAAAATAAAAAATGTGCCTGCTTGGTAACATATTGGTTTTTTATTTTTGTTTTATTTTTTTACCAAATAATTGCCTAAAGTTTACTGTATTTCCAAATGTTAATTAGACTTCATTAGATACTTTGATTAACTAAACAATGAAGGGAAGAAAAAAATTAACAGTCTATGAAATGGTTTTCAACTTTTGTTTGTAATTTGTATTTTGTTTTTCTCATCAAGTTTATTGTTATTTTAAATGTCTAAAAAATTCTAGCTACAGCTAATTAATAATAACTAACATATAAAGTAAGTAAACTACTCAATAGAGAAATTAAAAAAGAAAAAAAAACAACATATTATCAAGCAATAGCAGTATAAGTTGGGTGATTCAAATGAAAAATCCAATTAATTATATGTAATTGGATATCAATTGTTCAACATAAACTAAATGCTTTAAAAGATCAGTCCTTAAAACAATATAAAAGAGCTAATAACAAAGGCAATTTTTGTGCATCTAGGTTTATAGTTCCATATTTACGACTAATCTCCAATCTAGACAATGATGTATATATACTATTTAAATTTCTAAATTTTTTATTATAATTTGATATTTTTTATTATAGTCTAAATTCTTTGCTAACCCATCAATAACTCCCAAATAAGAATGACTCCGTATATGTATATATATATATAGTTTATTATGATATAGACATAAATATTGATAATGATTTTTTTAAAAATTATTGTCAATATTAAAATTTTTAAAATTGTCATCTGTATATATAATTCTTCTATAGTTAAATCGGTTCTAATCAAAATGATGCGGTTCTAAAATATAAAAAAAAATACTTAGTCATTAAATTTCAAAAAAAATTTCGAACAGCTTAAATTACTTCTTATCATACATGAAAAATAATTATAAAAAACTTTACATTCTTTTAATGATCCCGCTATTATATATATGTGTATATATATATATATATGGGAATTAAAGAGATGGGAATTAAAGAGAGAGAGAGAGAGTGAGAGGGGGAAGAGTGGGAGAAAGGTCTACCACAGACGTGACAAAGCCACAAAGGATTGTCTTGGGATGGGCCGACCCGACAGAAGCTAGTGGGAGACAATGAAAACGCTAACCCCTCTTTCTTCCTTTCTTTATCTATCTCTATCTCTATCTCTATCTCTATCTCTTTCTCTTTCTCTTTCTTTCTCAGGCTGATGATAAAAACAAGACTGACGTTGCTGGCCTTTTGTTTTGCAAAATAAAATAAAAATTATAAGTGGGTTTTTTGTTTTGTTTTCTAATAATGTCTTTCTCCCCCGTCTCTTCCTTAATAGTATATGTACAAAATATATACAGCACTAGCTAGTTACGTACCCTGCAAAATGCAAAGCTATATATTCAAACCCAATTTGCTTCCGCCATACAAGTGCGTGCATAGACTATATTCTTTTTGGGTTTTGAGAGCATAGATATCACTGCTATAGCTTCTGCAAGCATGGACCCCCTTTTGCCCCCCACCCTCCACCACTTTTTTTTTTTTTTTTTTAGTTTATAATTAATTTGTTATTAGTTTAAAAGAGTAGCGAGCTAGCTAGGCTCCAATCTCATTAATTAGGTTATTTTTTTCAATTTTGATATTTGTTTTCTTGAAAACTACAAAATAAAATAAAATTCATGAAATACTAGTTCGATACAAAGAGTCAAAGAAATTGGGATTTCCTTTTTTCTTATATTATATTCCTGCTGCTTATGCCTTACGGTATATTCATGTTAAATGGCAAATAACTCTACCGCCTATCTATTAGCATCGACCATGAAATTGGATTCTTTTTTTTTTTTTTCATTTGCTTTTACTTTTGGTGGTGAAAAATTGATCCACTTGATATGGGTATATATATATATATATATATATGTTGTTTCAGAACATTCATTTATACAGGATAGGATCATAAAGACAAACACCCTTTGTAGCTAGTATCTTGCATGAAAAGGGGGAAAAAAAAAGTAGATGCACATCATGTTGTTTTCATGAATCTTTTTATGAACTAGAAATGTCATTAAAAAACCTTTTAATGGAGGGTTCAATTTGGTATATGTGCTTAATTAAGTCTCGTTCCCCTGACTATGTTATTCCCACTTTGAAGGAGTTTACCATGTACCATAGCTGCATGTCATGTATATATTTGTTTCACACCTCTTCACATATGGAGAGGCATGTGTTACGCATTATACAGTGGGTGATTTTGTTCACGACAGCATTACTGTATATATATATATATATATACACAATAATTATTCTGTAAAAATATCCATAATATAAATAAATCAGGTTAAAATATAAATGTTCAATTTATCTTGATTAATTTGCATTATATATATATAAGCAGGTTCTTATTAGGTTGATCTATTTGTTTTACTATTAGAATTTTATTTTTTTAACCTTTTAATTACATCAAAGGGAGATTCAAAAATTATTTATAAATATATGAATCTTTATAGGGTTCATTTTGCTCATATAGAATATAAGTATATCATTAAACCTACGTTTGATCAATAATTGAATTTTAAACTCTAATATTTCATGTAATGCAAATGTTTTTTTTTTTAAATAATAAAATGTAATACAAAAGTTAGCAATAGGAGACCTTATATTATAATTATCCGGTTGACTTGATATGAGTCTGATTCTCTCTCTCTCTCTTATTATGGAAGAACATTTAGAGATACGAGGAGGATGAGACTACATTGGATTTTCGGAACTGGTTCCTTATTTTATTTTTTTGGTGAATGAATTTGATCTTTAAATAGTGACTTAGCATAAGTGTATTTTATATATATATATATATATATATATATTTTCAAAGAGGTGGAACTAGTTAAATAAACAGGTTGAACTAGTTAAACAAACAGGTTTAGAAAATGTGCTCTTAGTTTTGAGTGATTGGTAGGGGTCTAGATTAATTTGTTTATGAGCTTGAATAATTGATAGGTTTATTACATTTCTTCCGAAACAACACTTATAGGAGGGTTAATTTGTTGCAATCAATCTTCCATCACCTTTGTTCATATTATTTATTGTTTTTTTAATATATGAAAGATTTGAAATCCTAATTATTATCCGAAAAAATAATAGCTTTATTACTACTATAATGTAAATTTTGTAAACTTAATTAGAAGATTAGTAAATATAACTAGTTACCATGGGATGAATTTGGGAATTATTTATTTTACATGAAATTAATTATATTGTAATCCTTATCTCCAAGATAATCATTAACGAGTTGAGCAACCAAAAAAAAAAAAAAAAAAAAAAAGAAAGAAAGAAGAAGAAGATGATCACATTAACGAATAAAGCAGAAATGCAAATTGTGAAGTATAAATCCCACTACAAAAGGAACGAAGCTAGGCTGCAAGCAATAAGGAAAAAAGCCATGCCTGAAATAATTTTAATATCTTAATGTTCTGCCATTAGAATTTTATTGTTGATGCTTCCGTCCATTCGGCTACTTAGTTTGATCGTTCTTGCTTTGAGGAATATTAATTTATACAAATAAAAAATTTTAAAAGGAGTGGACGAGGATTTTACCAAGGACAGATTCCTTTTTTTTTTTTTTTTGGGCTGTATTTAAAAAAAAAAAGTAAAAAATTATGCATATAAAAGAAATTTATCACAACAAAAGTTAACCGGTATATATTATTAAAATTTAGAGTATTCTCAACATTTAAAGAGTTTTGCAATTTAAATTTTCTAATTTTTAATTTATTATTAAATTCAAAATATCAAAATTATTTTTAATATTTTACACTTTAATATTCTTTATTGTTTTTAAAATAAAGTTGGTATGAATTACCTAACTTATATTAAACTATATTAAATGCAAAACTAAAAGATATTAAAAAAGTTGCAGTGGATTGCAGTGGTTTAGAATGCGGTTTTCAATGTAAGGTCCCTTAGAGCTAGGGGTTAGGCAGGTTCTTCCAAAGATATATAACTAACGGCTTATATGTAATACCAAATTTAATTTTTAATTTCACATTCTTGAGGAAGCTGCCCAGTCTCCTCTAACAATAATGATCATGAATTCCGATCGTTCCACTCCAATACAAAAATATATAATATAATATTTATTTAATTTCATAATGACATTTGGATGAATGTCGACATGCTTAATTATAAGTTAATATTAATTTTTTTATTTTGAACTCAAACCTCTATTGATTTGACTTTCTTATTCCTAGATTGCTTCATGTTTGGATAAGTTTTTTTTTTTTTTTTTAAACCAAAATTCATGTTTATATAAATTAAAGTAGATAGGCAGCAGGTTCAACCTCAGATTTTTGTTTTTGTTTTTTTTTTTTTTTCTTTTCCAATAATGTGAATGATTTTGGTGTACAAATACTGTTCTAGCAATTAGTGAATGATTTTGGTGTACAAATACTGTCCTGGCAATTAATCCAATTTAATATATCTTGATATTCTTCCCCCAAAGACAAAAAAAAGAAAAAAAAAAAAAGAAAAAGAAAGATGAGATTTGGGTTTGAATCCAAGGCTTGGGAGAATTAACTTTGTCTAATATCTGTTATACAGGTAGCATCTTTTATACTTTTTCCCTTTTTACAACATATAACAACAATATGCAATTCTATATAAAAATATATGTTCTTTGTTTTATCATCAAATAGTTTAACATAGATGATCCATTGCCTATGAACCACTCAATTTTATGCTTGGAGAATAGATTCTCAATTGTTTAGAGTCGCAATTGTAACTGTTAATTCTTTGGCCTATTTTAATAAACATTTTAAAGTAATTTTATTTGCAATATTATTTATAAAAAAAAAAAACTATACAATTTTTTTTTTTAATTAAAATCAAAAGAATGGTACACTGGAAAAACATTAGAGACGATCATATGAAAGTGCCATCGTTATCAATAATATTCAGCTAGATATATTCAGCTAGTTGGTGGCAGATACAGCTAGCTAGAAGTGGCACTGTAGTTCAACATCAAAATCTCTTAGCATTTTGAAATTTTACTTCCCAAAATTTTTTTCGAGCCCACCACATTGCTCATTGCAAGCTATGACTAGAAAAGCCATCTTGAAAATCTTTTGCTTATATCATACTTATAAAATTAATAGAATTGATATACATATTTAATTTAGAATTAATTACACTTTTTTGATATTTTCGACTTTTGTGATTTTAGAATTTATATTTTTAATTTTCAAAAATGGTAATTTAAATACATAATTTTTTAATTCGTCATAAATTATCAATTTAATTAAAACAAATTAATAACAGTTTTATCCATGTGACTTCTTTCTTCCTAGAAAATCCATATATAGACTTTAAAATTTAGTAGAATTAATATACCTATTTAATCTAGAGCTAATTATATTTTGTATTTTCAATTTCAATGATTTTATAATTTAAATCCTCAATTTTCAAAAGCAGTGATGTAGAATCTTCATTTTTCAATTTATGACAGATTGGTCTAATTTTTAGTTTGGCCCAAAAAAAAAAAATTATTAAGGTTTCATTCATATGGTTTCTTTATTCTCTCTTCTTACATACTTTACTACCTTTAATTTTATTATAGAAATAAGTTCTTGGATGAAACAATTACCAATTTGTTGGTTCAAATTGGGGATTATACCAATTTTTAATAAGTTGCAAAAAAATTAATGATTTTTTGTTTTTGGGTCAATCCAAGTTAAGAAGTCATCAATTCCATATATATATATATATATATATAACATGCATATGTATTGAATTAATATTTATTTGTCAAGATTACAAATATTTCCCATACTAAATGAGAGAGAAACATGATTCGAATCCACGATTTTAAAGGAGGTGAGGATGTAAGAGGCTAACTACAAGACCAGCCTCATCCCACAAGTTAATGAATTTTATTTTCATTTTTTCCGGCTCAGTCCAACTAATAAGTTAGGGAGTCATCACATCCATTTATCAAATTGAATACAAAACTGTCTCAATTGGATAGAAGTCGATAATAAAGTCCGCTGTTTTCTCGCATAGATGTCTCATTTCGAATCTTCAGAAAATTTTGTGTCACTAACTACTCAATTTTATTGGTGATGGCATATGCATGTCCTCAAGTTTCAAATGTAAAAGAAGAAATTAGATGCATACTTTTAAATCTAAAGCCTCTCTATAATTTGAGTGTGAAAGAAATTTTGGTGATGTATTTGTTGGAGAGAGATTGAGGTTTCTAGTCGGTGATGATTACAGGGATAAAAAGCTTTAAGATTTTGAGAGGCTTGGTGTCACAACCAGAGAGCACCAAGATGACCAAGTGGGCCAGCTTTGTTTGATCTTTGAAGGAGGTTGTCCCAACAAGGTCCCATGAAATGATCATTTAAAGATGGATCATTTATATTTTTCTCTGCCAACTTATATAAACAAACCCTTTTATTTTTCACTTTTTTATTTTTTTTATTTTTTCTTTCTTTCTTTGTAGGAATTTCGTAGTAGTTCAAAGATTCTCTTTTATTGCATCCTAAAATCCTGGGCACTATGGACAAATTTATCGTGCACAGAAGAACTTCAGCATGCTAATCTCAATTGAGGGAACATTTAATTATTTGTTTGGGGAAATGTTGTAGAGAATCACAAAGCTTTCTTAGTCATTAATTGGAAAAAAAAAAAATTGACATAATTACATGAGGTCAACACAATTTTTTTCCCAAAAAATTTGTTGATTAATTCTTAATTTTTAAAATGAAATTGTTTAATTGCAATCAATTATATTAAGAAAATTGGAAATTGATAAAATTTAGAACTGGTTAATTTAGTTCTGTCAAATTTCAGCTTAATTTTCTTTGTGAATTATATAGAAAATAACCTTTATCTTACAGGAGATCCATCAAATTCAAGGTTAGTAGGTATGCATATACAAATTAACATATGATAAAATCTATAAATACTAAACTATTTACTTCAAACAATTTAATTAAGATATTGCTTCTTCATCTCCTGATTGCTTTTTTGGTCTTTAATTTGTTTACACAGAATGTCCTTATAAATATTCTAAATCAATTCAAGGTGATTCTCTTTTTTTTTAAATTTATTTATTTACTTATTATTTTTTTTCTTGGATGGTCATATTTGTCATCATCAATCAACCATGCGGGAATTGAATTTCTGATTTCTACATTGAATTCAGCAACTAAAAAAACGCGTATCCAAGAACTCCTCAGAAAGATGGGTCCTCATGCTTAACTAAGAGGTAAACAAAATTTTCATGTATTTTTTTTTTTATTTGGGTCAAAAATCCTAATTTTCTGAATAGCAATGGAGAGGCATCTTGACCTCAAAACTTCCAGTTGAAAATATCAGTTTATTTATTTTTTATTGTTTGTGTGTGTACAGGTCATGGCAGATGATGGGAAAGCCTGAAGCAGAGGCTGCACACAATAATTTACTGACAATTGCATAAATATTGGTGACATTTTTGTGTAGTGCCATGCTCAATAAGCATAAAACCCATACTACATTGGCAGCCAAGTCATAAACCAAATGAAAACTAGCTGGCTTCAATGGCTAGCACCTTGTGGGGGCTATCTCACTATAGCTAACCAATGCACAACCAGAAACTACTATGCCCAACTTAAACTCCATAGTAGAAAAAAGCAAATATAGAGAGGGGGAATAAAACAAAAAATATATTTAATTAAAATAAAATTGAAAAAAAAAAAAAAACACAGTTTGAGGAGGAATTACAGAGAAAATGTTTGGAAACTGCAGGAAAGTAAAAGAAAAATTTGAATTGGAATTTGAAGTTTCTCATAAACCAGATAAAAGCTTCAAGAATCAGTGGAAACCTGAAAGCTTTCTCAATCCAAAAACGTGAAAATAACTTTTAGTTCAAGGTAAAGCTAAGCTAAATGGATAGCTAAATGACTGACAGATTAATTAATTGCTTTCCTTTTTTTTTTTTTTTTTTTGTTTTTTTAGGTCGACTGTAGTGATCTGGTTTGAACTAGAATCATGGATTTTAATTACTAAAAATAATAAACAACCAAGTTCATCTCAAATAACTTTTCTTTCCATTTTGATAATGCTAATTTGTCTTAAGCAAATCTTAAATGGATTATAGATGCTAATAAAGTAATAAAAAAAATTATATGAGATCCCTTTTGAGAAAGAGGGGAAAAAAGTTTTTAGAACACCAAAGTCACAAAAGCATGTTTCTTTTCCATATTCAAATTTCTTTAATTACTCTTATCAAGTGGAAGGTTATGTGAGATATACATAAACTTTGTAATCATATCAGAGCTAAACAACTTGCATGTATATTTTTCTTGATTCATTGATGGGTGGACATGAGCTGATAGGTATACGCTGTCAAAAAAATTTGTACACATGGTCAACAACAATGCCTTTGGAGCGGAAACTTTTGACAGAAATAAAAAGGGTTCTCTAGTATATCAATACGTTTATCAATTTTTACATGAGAAAAAGGAGAGGTTATTGGATGCACAATGTGTACCATGATGGATTCCATGTTGGGGCACATAATCAATTAGATAAAACCATGTATAGCACTATATTTGTATCATTAAAATACTCCAAATAAGCATTCTCTAATGTTTTAACGTTGTTCCCTTCCATCCATATATTATTTTATTTTATTTTTATTTTTCTTCTGTCTTCTTCTTCCCTTGCGTGTTGTGTATTCTTTTCCAAAATAGAAAACCAGAAATCTCTCCATCTATGTTCTTAGATTTCTCCTTAAAACCGTCTGCCATCAAGATTGAGATCTAATATCTCTTAAACATCCAGATTGAAGATCATTTTTATAACTTCGTTAATCGTCACAACTATTTAGGGTTTTCATTTGCATTCATTTCTCTATGAAAATCCTTTCACTTAATTGATAAATCTTTTAAAAAAAAAGAAAAGAAAGAAAATAGGACAAGTTTTTATATTCTCGGAAGCAAAAATATTTATGGGATAAAAAGAAGTATAAAAATATTGAATATGCAAGAGAAAATATTGAAAGAGTAAAAAATTATAATTTTTATGTGCTATGGAGGTTATATTTTATGAAAACCGGTATTTAATTATAGAAAACTAAAAATTGCTGCAACTAGTTTATTGATCTTCTTTCTACTAAGAGGCAAGGAAAAGATTTTTCTTCTAACAGTAGAGTTTCACAGAAGTGAAAGTGACAGAAAAAATAAATAAATAAAAATGTATGGATGGAAATGGAATGACATTATAATTGTAGTAAACGTTGATATGGATTTTTTTGAATAACATGGATTTGATGCTACGTATGGCTTTATCCTATTGGCTGTGTGTACCAACATGGAATCCACAATGTTACCTAAAAAATTTCTCAAGGAAAAGACAGCACAAAAACCAAATATATAAATTCCACACGGACACACAAGTGTATATATATATATATATATATAGTTTACTCACATCAAATTTACATGATAATTTTATCATCACCTTGATTAATAAAGATTAAAATTTAAAATGCAATAATTAGGCTGTTTAAATTTAAATTGTTAAATTTTTATATAGGCAAAATAAATCTTAAAAGATCTAATAAAACATTAATACATTTTTAAATATCAAACTTTGAAAGAATTTAAAAAATTGATAAAAGAGATTTAAATGGTAAAATCATTAAATTAATCTAACATGAATTTGATTATATATATATATATATATATATATGTATATTCTTTGATGATGATATAACTTATGGGTCAAATATCATATATTACTTATGGACTAATCCTTATCCTGCTCTGTCACTTCTTTCTTTTCCGCAGACCACTTTTTTGGTTTGTGTAAAGAAAAACTGAATTTTAACTTATAGATGTCTTAAATCTGGGTAAGATGTAGGGCTTTTTCTAACAGGAGTAGGATGTATACTTGATTGCATAATTGAAAAAATTACACAAGAATCAAGATAGTAAAAGGAGGTTTTTTATGTAGTCATTCACCCCCATAATGAAAAATGCTGTAACAAATTAAATTCAATTAGTTAAGAAGGCTTATCCGGTCATCTGCATGCATGACAAGAAAAATCTAACTTTCTATTGGGTAGGTGAATGCATGGATATCACATATATGGGTTAAATTGGAAGGTCATACTCAATAAAATTGGTAATCTTTCAGTCATTTCGAAAGGGCATCAGAGTCATTGAGATCCCCAAAAAATGAAAAGACAATAACAATTTCCAGAGTATGTTCCTTTGCTTGTATAATTAATTTAAAAAAAAAAAAAAACCTTGCATTTAATTTCACTTTCCTCTTCTTTAATCTTTACCAGTTAAGCTGAATTAGGCCAATTTAAGGCCAAATGTATAGCCTGCTTGTTCAATTTTCACAAGCCAAGAAGTTGTTTAAGAAAAGAGTTTGGTGTGTGGTACAAAGCACCAAGTAGACACCAAAGAGTACTGCAAAAGAAAGATGTCAAGAAAAAGGCAAAATGTGTAACTAAAAGAATAAGGAGACGAAAAAAAGGGTGAGAAAAAAGGAGAAGAAACTTTGGATTGTGACTATTGTCTCCTAATATTCCAAAGAGGTCCACATCAAAATTAAGCCCCTCTATCTTATAATGGAGGGTCCCTTCTTGCACCACTTACCTACAATATATTTATATATGTATATATATATATATAGATTCCTTAATTAATTTATGCTTATGTTCCCCAAAGGAAAAAATAAAATAAAATAAAAAATCTCTCTTTTAACAAGTTCATATATATATATATATATATATCAATCATCTTCAAGTGTTATTAATTTTCAGAAAAAAAAATAAAGGGAAAAAAAAAATACCCACTTAGCCTAACAAATTAAAACTCTTGCACACCCATTAGTTTTCTTTGAGCCTCAGACTTTCTTCTCGATGTTTTACTATAAATCTCTCTCTCTCTCTCTCTCTCTCTCTCTCTCCCCCAAAAAAATTGGAAACACTTTTTTTACTAAATCACCACCATCAACTCAGTTGTTTGCTTTCTATGGAGAAAATTGAAAAGAAAAATGGGAGCTTGGAATTTCGTTGCAATTACTCTAATACCATATACCAAATTTAACCTTTTGTTATAAGATTCTAATTGGCAATCAAGCATAAGCAATCAAGGAATAGAACTAAAAGAAAATCTTTTTTAGTAGAAAAATTGTGTAAAATATAAGGGCATCATCACATCACTCCACTTTTTTCCTATTCCTTTCTTCCTACTTTCCGTGGCTTTGCACTAGCATAAATTCTTGGAAAACAGAGTAAAGTGGAAAATAATAATACAAATAATGATAATTAACTAGAGAAAAACATTCTTTTTATAAATTAATGCACTACAAACATGATTTTACAATTTTACTAGCAAAAGACAAATTCATAAGAAAGATTCACTCTCTCCCTCCCCCCAAGGTCCTATTTCTCAATTTTTTTTTTTTTTTCTCCTTTTGGATTTTGAACTCCTAGTTGCTTTTCTTCTTAAGGCTGGCAAAAATAGCTCCCAAATGAGCTCCCATGGATGCCAAAGCCAGAGTGATATTTTTTCCGCTTCTTCATAGCCCCATCAAAATGTAGTAGACAAGTGTTATGGGCAAGGCAATTAGCATGCCAAATATAACACTGCAAAATTCAAAGTGTTTGTCAGAAAAGAAAAGAAAAGAAAGATAAGATATGATGCTTTGTTATAGAAATTATATACATATCTATATATGTAGAGAATAGATAGAGATACTCACGCTGTGCTAAGAATATCAGGGTGTACGTTGTATTCCTTAGCAAAGACAAAGGGGACAATTCCTTGAGGTAGAGCTGCCTGTTTTTTTGTTTGGCAATCCAAGCACATGCGTGGCAAAAAAACATATTAACTACGGTCCAGATGTTTGTTCTACATAATACCTCCAAACAAGTCCTTGTTTATACTCCTAATTAATAATATAATATATAATATATAATATATATATATATATGTATAGAGCTCTCAGTAATTTGGAATCCTTTATAAACCAGTAGAAGACCATTTTTCTACGATGTCCAATAAAATTTTTATAAAATCAGCTTTTTTTCTGATCAAAACCCCAGTTCGAGAGTGGTGGAGTTGCATTGGTTCTAACATAAACCCTAATATAATTTTATATAAAACAAAAAATTGAATTGAAAAAATAATAAAGAATCTTATCTTTAAAAAAAAAAAATACTAAAAAATTAAAAACCTTTTTTTAATATATATATATATATTTTTTTTTTGGTGAATATAGAACAAGCAGGGATTGATTGTGTCAGAAGGAGGCAGAGAAAGAAAAAAGGAAGGGAGTGGTGACCTGGACAATGGCAACGTGTAAGAGAACTCCTCTAAGACCAACAGCAATGGAAGCCGCTGCCATAACAGCTGGACCTGTAAGGAATCTCACAGCCATTGCAAAAGCTGCTACGGAATTTCCACATGCTATGATCCTCGGTTGCAAAGCCATAAACAGACCTGTCATTCAACAATCCAAAAAAGCAAAAACAAAAAAAAAAAAATGTTAAAAAACAAAAACAAAAATTAGAGCATGCCCCAATTGCCCATCATCAACAACACTACCACTTCCACCACCATCCAAGAAACCCCCCCCCAAAAAAAAAAAAAAAAAAAAAAGAACACTGTCAGTCAGTCATCTTTGAAAGACCTTTCATCATCACCACCACCAACCCATTACATCCAAAAAATAGACCAGCATAGAACTTGGCAAAAAGTGAAAACCAAAACAAAAAAAGAAAAGAAACCCAACATATTATCATCACCTCACTGTTTGTTCTCCTCTCTTGTTTACTTTGCTCTTTTCTTTTATTTATTTATTTATTTTGTTTGCCCGTTTGGATTGCTTTTTTTTTCTTTATGAACATTTTAATAATAAAAGTTGAAGAAAAGAGTATCAAAGAATTAGAATGTTATCACCAAATAAATAAAAGTCAAAAAATAATAAATAAAAGTGTTTTTTTTTTTAATATACTGACCCAGACTGAACATGGCCATGCCAAGTCCTGCATCAGACAGAATGGAAATGGACTTTGCGATTATGGCAGGCATTTCTACATGCCACCTGCAAAAGGAGAACAAAAGAAAGAAATATGCAAAATCTGAGGTCTATGCCCAAGAATAAAGAAAACGATTCTCAAAAAAGAAGAAAATTGAAAAAATATGCAAGATTTTTTTTTTTTTCCTTGGATTCAATCCAAAGAAGAAAGAGACAAAGTGTACCTGAAAGAAACCAAGGACCAAGTTAGACCAATTAAGCTTGAATAAGTGTTTGGGTTTCTGATGAGTTTCCTCCAAACCATGATGAGAATAAGCCTAGTCATAACACTTGTTGGAGGCATAGTTTTTGGTTTTCCATCAGCACCCAATTTTTCACCTCCTTCATGGTTGTTGTTGTTATTGTTCATCTCTCTGTCTAATCCTCCTCTATTCCCAAAGCTAAAATCATCTCTCTCCAAGTATTCCTCTTGATGATGATTCTCTCTATGACCCTCCACTAAAAAAAAAAAAAAAAAACAAAAACCAATACAAAAACAATTAGAATGATAAAGAAAAATAAATAAATAAATAAAAATAAAAATTGTACCTTTTCCAGGAGACACAGCCAATCTAACATCTTTCTGATCATGACCACCATATTCATGGCTACCAAAAACGTCAGAAACAGGGGAAGCACTTGAACTCCAAACAAACATATGGAGGTCCCTTGAACCCTCCTCCGTTTTCTGCTGTTGAGCTTGTCCATTAGCTTGCTTTTTAGCATTGGCATTACCAACATTACCACTATTGGCATTAATGGCAGATGGGTTTTTCGACCCTGTCGGAGAAAACATTCCTGGGTTAGGAGCCGGGTAATGAGTCGCCGTCGCAGCCGGCGTCGTCATATTCCCACCACCACCATAGTGAAACCTCTGTTTCCCACCTACTGCTCCATCTTCATCGTAATTAGAAGGTCTTGGAGTCGGACCCCTCGAAGCCGAGAGGCCATAGACATCAGAAGCACCGAAGTTTGAGTTCCTCCCGCCGGCCATCATCGAATAGAAATCGGTGTGGTTAAAGCTCGAACCTCTCGGAGTCGGATTCCGAGAAGACTGCAGAGAGTAAATCTCTGCATTAGTCAGATTCGAAGGTCGTGGTGTAGTGGAAGACAATCCCTGAGACCTTCTCGAATAGATATCCGATCTCGACGCGTTTGATTTTCTAACCGTGACATGGAGTTTCCCATCTTCTTTGATCTCAGCTTCGGTCTCCAATGGCTGCCGACCATCCAAAGACATGATATCAGAATCCACATGGATTGAGACAATCGAACCGGCTGTATCAGGAAATTGCTCAGAGATTAGCATTCTAGCTCCTCTGTATTCGAACATGAAGAGCATCAAAGTGTACCAAATGATACATTGGAGGACGACAATCTGAACCATTAAGCTACCAGAGAATTCTCCGTACATTCCTTTCAGCAGAGGAATACCCATGACCAGAGTGTTTGGCAGAGTGGAAAGTGAGAACAGAGTGATCGTCCATTCCAAACAACCCCTTTTGCTCAATTTTGTCCAAACCGCGAGAACAGCAAGGACTATGAGTTTTTGAAGCGTGTCTGCAGCTATGAAGCGGAAGTTCATGGTGTAAGGATCGTTGGTGGAGATGAAATGGAACGAAAGAAGTGGGACGGCGAAGAGTGCTACGAAACGATTGATTCCAGAGCATTGATCAGGGGTGAAGATTTTCCACCATTTCACTGAACCATAAGCTAGTATCATGGCCACGTACAGTGGAACCATTGCTGTCATAACATGGTAGAAATCTGATAATGTGATCATTTTCTTTTTTCTTTTTTTGGTTTTTCTTTTGTATAACAGAAAGAAAAAAATATATCAAAAAGATTTCAACTTTTCAAAACAGAGAGAAACCAAAGAAGAAACAGAGGAAGAAGAAGAGGAAGAATAAAACTTAGTTGTTGTTGGTGATGGTGGTGGTGGTGGAAGTGGGGGTGATGATGAAAAGAGGTAGAGAGAATAGGAGAGCATGTGTTTTGGTTTTTTGGGTAGTGGGTAATAAGCAGAATACAGCAAATATTTTTTCAGCTTTGAGAGTTGCGAGCAAGCTTGCACTTACAGTCCCCAAAGCACACTCACAGAGAAGAGAGAGAGAGAGAGGGAGAGATTTATTTTTTGCTTTTTTATTTTTTTGGGTTTGTTTTTTTCCTTTTTGGTTTTCTGGTAGTGTTTTGGATTCGGGTTTGCGTTATGGATCGCAAGGGGGTGGGGAGAGAAAAGAGAGAACCGGTGGGTATATTTGAGAAAACTTTGTTGTTGTAAGTTGGTGCGTGGCTCTATCTTCCATGGGTCTACCGGTTGTATAAAGCAGAGAAAAAGCAATTTGGGGCAGAGGTGGGTGTGTCTCTCTGAGTACTTGTATCAAGCACCTTTGAAAAGAGTTTCTACCTCTTTCTTTTTCTTTTCTTTTCTTTCTTCTTGGATTCGCTCTCTTTTTATTTACCTCCTTCTTTTTATGATCTTGATCACCTTACGGGATTGATTTATATTTTGTAGATTAGGATATATATATATGGCTCTGCGTCTATGTTTTTATTCTTTTTTTTCCTTTTTCTTTTCTCATTTAGTGGTTTACAAGAGGAAAGAGATTATCAATACCCAAAAAGATAAAAATGGTTCCTAACAACGAGACAATATATAAATGTATTTTATATATATATATATTTATATATATTAATTATTTCTTGGTATTCTCTACATGTCCAAGCAAAATGGGTGTTAATTCTCTTTGGAGAGAACAAAGACAAGCGCATGAGAAGCAAAAGGATAATAGTTTCACGTGGACCCTAAATTGTCCAAATCCTAATAGCTCAAAAAACACCATTAGATTTTGCCACTTCCAAGAGCTGTATGACATTGTGTTAGGTGGACATGATTCACACCAATCCAAGCTTTTTTTTTTTTACTCACTGGCTCAGTGGCTCCTACTCTTTTGGGGGTCCAAATTCAACTGTTTATGTAGCCCAGTCCACTCCCTCTTCTTAATCCTTATGTCTCTCACACATTCATGAACCAGAATCATAATCCTTTTTTCTTGAACATTATTTCGTAATACTCTAGGATTTGGATCTTAGGTTCGATCTATTTCTTCAAATGGAAGATAATAAATTTAATTATTTATACATTTTATTTAAAGGGTTCCATAATTTATCTAACTATTTTTCGGTCTCTATTTCTAATATAAATATCATTTCATTTAAAAAAGATAGGAAATAGAATATATATATATATATAATTACTAAAGAAGCATATAAAAAGTAAATAATTTTTAAATGAAGTGGAAATCTATTCATAGTTAGATAGAAATATGGACAACAAAAATGAAATAGAAGATTTCTATCCCATTTACTTATATGTATGAGAGCATTGAGTTTTTTTTTTTTTTTAATTCCTTTGGTGAAACTGAGAGCATTGAGTTCATAAAGCATAGTTAATACGGTAAGATACGAATTTATCGGTTAGAATCTTGACCCTCTAAATAAAATGACCAATTCTCTAGTGTGTATACAAATATAAGAATCATACATCTTAAAAGAGGAGAGTTGTGTTGATAAAATTGTTACTTTTTTATTAAAAAAAAAACAAAAGAAAAAGAAAAAGAAAAAACATGTCTTACTGAGTGACAAGCTCTTTAAGATTAAAAAGATCATTCATTTTGACCAAGTAAGTGATAAATTCAATCTCAAATGGGAATATACTATGTAGCAGATTTTTACAACCTAACATATATTATGACTTATTTGAATGAAAATGGGATCATATATCTCATTTTTGTTGTTGTTTTTTCATTTATTATTTAGTTATTTATTTATTTATTTTGTAAATCTAAGTTATTAAGTGACATAAGCAAGGTCACAAAGTGTCCTTGGGAGGGGAAAAAGGTGGACCAAAAAAAAAAAAAAAAAAATAAGTCAAAAAGTACTGCCTCATAGATGGAGGCTCTTTAGTCTTAATTGTGAGATTTTCTGTTTTCATAATTGGAATGGAGAAGTAGTTAGATAACATATGACTTAATTTATAGGCACCGGTGATATAAAAGAGATTCATATGTTTTATATTTGTGAAATTTTCTTTCGTTTAATGAGTTAGATTCTTCATATTCAAGAATTTTAATGGGAAAGTGAATCATCAACAACTCTATAAAGTAACCTACAATGTCCTTCCAAACAAAAATAAACAATCTTTCGTGTTTTATATTGAATACATGTGATTTATTTTGTATCAATTCTATATTAATCTAATACATGCATGGTTGGTGTGAGTAAATTTAAAGTTCAAATGTGAATTGATGTGAGTGAATTTAAGTTCAAATGTGAATAGGAAATGAAGAGTATTCTATTTAGACCATTTACAATCAACACAAATACTGAATGTGCACCTTTTGATCATATAATTTACGAATTCATTATCTCTGTGGCAACAACCCCTTGGCAAAGGCAAAGTAATCACAATTTCCTTGCGTAATAATCCATAATTCAAATATTTCTCGTAATATAAAAAAGTTATGAATTCATGGATAAATAAATTGAATTATTCATATAGTGGATTTTAGAGTTACATTTCAAGTAGATTTTTATAACTTGGATGAGTGGGAAATTTCAAAGAAAATACTATGGAAAACCAACAATATGTTTACTGTACAAAACACAGTAACAGGAGCTTTTGTGAGTGTGTTTAATCCAAGGGTTTCATAACAGAAAATTGCATGCATACCGACCATTTGAGAACAACATTGAAATGGATTTTTTTTTTTTTTTTTTGTGAATTGGATTTGTGACTACAATTTTTGTTCTTGATATACCTTATAAGTTAGTGTATTGATTTTTATTAGTGTTTTAATCATTATATTATTAAAAAAAGTAAGACAGTGAAGAAGCAATGAACACAGACTAATGGCAAAATCTTTTAATCTTTTCTTTGTCTTCTACTTTTATAAAAGTGCTTACTCTGCCTTTTTGCATTTACCAATTTACTTCCAAAAGTAGAAAAAATAAAACCCTTTTGATGAAAATATATAGCCAATATAATAAAATTTCTTATGTTTCCCGATAAAAAGAGTCACTTCTGCTTTTTGCCAATAAATTATATTTCTTCTCGTTTTAAAAATGTACTAGTTCCTTTTTTTTTTTTTTTTTACCCCTCAAGTTATAAACTATTTTTAAGGTTTTTTTACCAAGAAAACAAACAAATATATCTTCAATAAAGCAACTAATATACAATTGTGTTTACACATGGTCCTATAAAGCAGCTACTACACATAATGAACTTTTTTGCTTTATCAGATTATTGTCCGAAAACAAGTATTTTTAGTTACCAAAAAGTCTAAATAAGTGGCTTTTTGTACAAATTAATTTACAAAAGTACTCATTGATGGCTATGCTTTTTTTTTTTTTTTTTGGTAAATCATTAATGGCTATGCTTGCACATTGTTCTTAAAGTCTTACCAAATCAGTATTCTCTGTTTATGCTACTTTATAGCTTAATTTGATAAGATTAAAAACCCAAATTAATACTATCATCCTATGTCAGAAATGTAATTTTTGTGGCTCAAAATTGTATAATAAATTTGCTTTCTTACCTTGTAAAGGGGACACAAAAGAGGTTACTTGTTCCTTGAGGCTTTTGTAAGTGGCTAAATTGACATTTTTAATTCAAGAATCCTTGAAAATTTAGGAGGGATTAGAGAGTTTTATATATTATAATGCAAATGAAAGTTGCTCTTCTCCATTCATTATGGTATAAATATATACCTATATATTTCATATATATCACAAAAAGGAATTCAGAGTTCAAGCCCCAAAATTTGAAATTTCAAAAGCTGCCAAATCAGAAGTGATCACATTTGCTAACTTTTGCAAACAAAAACTGCTAGTGGTTCGTTAAGTACAATTGAATAATATCTAGCCCCCTCAAAATGCTGCTCTCTTTCTCCCTTTTTTTTTTTTTTTTGGGGGGGGTAAATTTCTTTTTCTTTTATTTAGAAGGATGGAGTGATAGCTTGACAAGTCTGCCAAACATTATTTCGCCAAAAATCAAAAAATAAATAAATAAAATATTTGATAAAGATTTTTTTATATAAATCATGATCATAACTATTATAAGTTTCGATTACTTGTTCACGGTTTGATGTACATATTCAAAAGAAAATAATTTATCAAGAAATCTTTCTCAAATACCTTGGAAATCAGCTATAAATAATTTTATTAATGGCATGGCAAATGCTATTAGTTTCAACCAATATTAGTCCTCAAGATAGATTAGCTTTAATTTGATAACTAGAAAAAAAAAAAAAAAATTAGCAGCAAGATCTATTGAATTTTGAGGATCCCTCATTGCTTTAGGGTATATGTTTATCCTTGCCTAGACAAGAACAAACTAAGGTTTGTTTAGAGGTATTTTTTTATAAATACTTATTTTTCGTAATATTTATTTTTTAACACATTTGTTATTAAGTGTTTTATATATAAAAAAATGGTTAAATGCATTGAAAAGCATTTTTAAATTTCTTTGTGATATTTTTGTTTTTTAATTAATGCATTGAATTTTTTTTTGTCCCTTGTCCTTAAACACTTTTATTTAAAGAAGAACCAAGTCGGTCTTTTTATTTTTTTATTTTTTTTTACAAGCATGTCTAAGTGTTTTGCCAAACATATTCATATATATATATATACATATTTTTTTTCTCTTGGAAGCATTTATTGGAGGTGTAAAAATACTAATTTTAACATCCTCTTACTTCCCAATACAATTTTCTTTCCAATTCAAAAAAATAGACTATTAATTAGCCCCACATAAAATACCCATATGTAACTCAAAGTGGGATATGACACTTTCTGAACCACGAGGTGTAAAAGTGAAATCCAACCAAATCACAGACAAAGAAAGTGAATTTTTGACTGTAGTTCTTTTTAGCCTTTTCGATTAGCAAGAGGATTATAAATGTATAATAATATATTTCATCCAAAAAAAGAAAAAAGAAAAAAAAAGAAAAATAAAAAAGAGGATATTATAATAATATACAAAGTATAGTTGTGGACGAGCTAAAGAGAATAAGAGGTTTGAGCCCCAAAGGAGGTAATTTGGGCTGGCTCACCTCAGATTTTGGGCTGAGTCTGAACTTTTAGCCCGTTACATTTTTGCATTTTTGCATTTTGTCATTTTCGAAATTATAGCATATTTTATTTATTTCTTTTTTATATTAGAAAAATTTTCATATTGTCTCTTGTTATGGTTTTCATCATGTAATTCAACCAAATTATTCGTATAAATCATACAAAATAGAATAAAAAATTGGTAATGAATTTCGTCCTATTTATTTTATTAAAAATGCATGATTATTTAAATCATGATAAATTTCATAATTTTTCACAAACGACAAGGGAAAAAAAAAAGAAAAAAAAAAGAAAGAAAGGGGCTAAAATTTCCATCCTTTTTATGCATTGAAGAGCAAGAGATTAATTAAATTTGGAATACTGACATTCTAACATATGATTGGTCGGAATTGAAAAGGGAATAAAAAAAAGTTCCTTGTTTTTCAAAAAACAAATAAAATAAAAATGGAAAGATTAGGCCTAGAAGTGATAAAAGCACAGAAGCATGCGTTGAAATTAATGATGGGAGGTCATGGGAGCTTGGTTTTAGCAAAGAATGAAAGCAAATGGGAGACACACATTGCCGTGTCAGTCTCACTACTTTCTTTGATTTTCGAATCCCCCAAACACCATGTTTATTTGCACGCAATGCTATAGGGTTTTCTGTTTTCTAACAGTACTTTCTTTTAATTTTTTTTTTATTTGTTTTATTTTTTTAATCATTAAGTTGTCTTTTATCTCAAAAACAACCCCCCATTTTCTTGATTTCAAAGAAAACCCAAAAAATAAAAAATAAAAAGTGTGGCACTTTCTCCACCATTTGATTTTATATAATTATTTTAGTGGGTTTGGAATAAAAGCTAGGCAAAAGAAACTTTTACCCAAAAAAAAGATATAGGGAATAACAATTGACTCCGTTTTTTTGCTTTGTTTGGATAGAAGGAAAAATGAAATTGAGAAAGTTGGATTCTGATGGAAAAATATATTAATATTGAATTAGTGATATAGTAGAACCCAAGAGGCAAGATAGAGGAAGAAGATGAAGCAAAAGACAATATGACTATGATTTTATCTTTTTGTCTCGCTTTATTAAATCTCTTTTTTTCCCTCTCTATCTCTTTGGAAGGATGAGTAACCTTGGCTTAATCTTTCTTGAGGAGAAAATCAAGGAAAGAATCAAGGAGAAAATCATTACAGTGCCATCCAAGTGGAAAAGGAAATAATGAGGGAAAAAAAATGAATTATGCAATGATGCATTACTGAACAGCAAAACTATATTATTTTTCTTTGTTGACCCAAAAAAAACAAATAAAAAAATAAAAATTCTTTTACCCTATGGTAATACTGATGATTATGTATATAAAAGCTGAGTTATTTATGATGACCCATCATTCAATTTTTCAAATAGCTTCATACTGAATTTTGAACCTGAATTGTATGAAAACTTTCTAACTGGCATTCACAAGTTTCATAAGAGGGTCATTTTTATGTAGACAAAGAAACAAAGCTCATTAATTAAACTGCATAAATTGTTTGCAAACATGCTTTATTAAATTGGGTTTCAATGTCCATGTGATCTAGAAATCTATTTTCATGAAATGGAAAAAGCTTTAAAGATGAAAAGGCACATAAATGCTTTTTTAATATAAGGAAAAGGGTATTAAGTTACATTGGATATAGTTCCTTATCGTTGGTGGATAAACTTTGTAGGCCTTTTTTGGGGAATGGGACTTTAAATTTTGTGGATTTTCATTGAATTTCTAACACTCCGAAATTGACTTTGGCTTAGGAAATAGTGAAGGAATAGAGGCTCGTGTATTTATCTAGCCAGAGGGTTTTTGGCTTGTATAATAAAATAAAAATTTTTATTTTAATAGAATTTTATTCAGATCAAGCATGTGTTTCTTAGTGCACGTGTTAGGTTTTAGGGGCCCTTGAATTAAGGGAAAATATCCCAGTCCTACAGCACTAGATAAGGGCATATATATATATATATATATACAGTATGATTATATGTAGATATATAGGTCCATTTAGCTAACGCACTATGGTTTACTTTTTTGAGTTTTGGGCTCACTTGGGCACCATGTGCATTATGCACCCACTAAATGCTTAATGCCCATCTAACATTTACCATTTTTGATTGTGTGAGACTTTCATTTTTCTTGTTCTTTTTCTAGATTTGTTATTTCAAATCTCACGAAGTTTATGGAAGATTCAATTTCTTATCCCATTCTTTCAGTTTTTTTGTGATATGCACATGGATTTTTTTACTTTTTATATGCCCTTTGATTCCTTGGTTCGAATTTTAATCCACTTTGCAAACCCTTTTTTACCAACAATTGCTAATGACTTTTTTTTTTTTTTTTTGGTGGGTAAATAATAATTGCTGATAACTTCCTCTTAAAACAAGCCATCCATCTTAATGGGGTATCAACTTTGCTCCATTTTTACATCTCCAAAATAAAACCCTTTTTTTTTTTTTTTTGAGGCTGATATACTCACTGATACACAAAATTTTAAATATTAAACAATCTCGGAAGTAATCTATATTTATGCCAGAAAAAGTTTGTCAAAGTAGAATTTTTCTCATTTAAATTTTTCATGGGACCACATGCCAATTAGCTCAAGTCTATACCATTGAAATAAAAATCCTACCATGTTTGTAAATGACAAAATCCATTCAATACAGAGTTTTATAGGCCCAAGATTATTGGGCCCAAAGTTTGATATTTGGGCGAGGCATGTGCTTTGTCTCCTACGTCGGCCTTGATCTACAAACACAGATTTGGCAGGAATTAGCTACTACACAATCCATACCCTTTTTGTTCCTTTTCAGCCACAAGAAAATTCCTTTTGTTGGCATGCCTAGCTCTCTAATTAACCATTTCTGTATATCAAGGCCTAATACTCTGGATGTTAGAAACCGAGTTTTATAGCCCCAAAAAAAAAAGCAAAAACAAAAAAAAAAAACAAAATTGTATTCAAATACCATTAAATTTGGTAAATAAGTAACATGCATTGTATATACCAAAGTGCATATGCAATTCATTACTTTATGATAACAATACAAAAAGCCCTTCACCTATATAATAAGCTACAACAAGCCGATAGGAATAGGCAAATTAGAAATGCATACAAGACCCAGTTTCATTGTATAAAGTATATAAAATCTATCTGACCCCCTCTATTAAACCCTTTACCACTTTCAGGTGGGTGATAAATATTGAAACCGACCCATATGGGAAAAAAACACAGAGGACAGAAATGCAGATAAAAGAGCAATTTAGACAAAATTTATAAACCTCTAGAACCTGGAAGCTCAATCCATTGCAATTGGACCTCTAATTCACCGCATTCCACATTTCTCAGTCTGAGGCAGATATCTTGAACGACTTTACCTTCACTCCAGATTATGCAGCTTTCTTCAGCCAGGCAATTTTGCCTGCTTGGTTGTATTCTTGTTATAATAGTACCACTTGGAAGGTCTTGCAGATTCATCTTCAGTCCTTCAATGTATGGTCTTATGTCAATCTGTGCGTCTCCCATTTTGTCATCCATACTAAATGTGTCATGGTCATAAACAGTCTGCAAGTAAACTCAAAATGAGTAAGTGCTTGTTTGGTAAGGTTTAGATTTTTGGTTTTCAATCTTCTCTTAAAAGTTTACTTTGGTTGTGTGTAATTGACTGATGCTTTAAATGACATTTGGGCTTGTCACATAATTATAGGCTTAAAAAATCTAGCCACAACATGAAAAAAAAAAAAAAAAAAAATATGGAGAGAAGAAGAAGAAGAAGATGATGATGACAGAAAGACGAAATTGAAAACCATTTTGTTTGATAAACATTGTTCTTCTTTTAATTTATCATTTATGTGTGTTTGATCTCAAAATACAAAAAAAGAAAACCAGAAAACCAAAAACATAAACCAATTCTAAATAAATAAAAGGAGAAAGGGGACAGGGAAAAAAGATGTGGTCAAAAGTAATCTGTGATATTTTTCCATATATGCCATCACATAGAATATACTTTAAAGTTTTCAATTTTTTAGCTCCCTATTATATTAATCTGTTGCAAAACTTTAAATAGCAAACTGAGTTCAAAAAGGGGAAAATCTATAACTTTCGTTATAATGCACAGCTCATCTTTAAAAGCATCACTTAAAGCAAGTTACTAATAACAGATTTGTGAGAAAGTAGCACTTATAACTTGTTCCCTAGTGGAATGAGACATAGATGAATCTAACAAATATGCTTGTGGATGAATGTACAGCCCAAGCACAAATCATTTGCTCCTTGGCTAACCAAAAAATCATAAGCACCAAATCAGCATGATCCAGAATTAAAATGCATTACACTTAGAATTATCAAAGTTCGCAAATCATGGTCTTTCTAGATATAGATTCATTTTTCCCCCATACCACTACATGGAAGATATTTCACACGTCATTAAGAAAGCCATGGCAATTTACCGAGAACCGATGCCAACTTTCATGTAATAATATTTTAGAAGTAACATAAATACTTACCAGCTTGACTGGAAGGCTAGAATCTACAACAGAAAGAGTTAGATCTTCATTCCATTCAGGGTTGACATCCTTTTTGATCACACGGGTTTTCAGTTTCTGCATCAAATATATAAAAATCATTAAAAAGAAGAACCTAAATTCAAAAACATGAACAACTATAATTTGCTATCCCCATAACAAAAATACATCATTACAATGTTAATATATGGACATACATTAGGCAACATGTTATCTAGAAAATGTCAGTTGTTGCCTGATGTACGCATGAACTACTTCTTTATATATTTATAGTTACATATATATATATATATATATGTATAGAAATGAAGAAAAGATGGAAAACATATATAAATTTGAAGAAAATGAAAAAGAGAAAGTAGATAGAACCTGTTTGCCCATTTTAACGACGACGTATGGGTCGCTGCTACGAACATCGCGAACGGCAAGATTAACGCCTCGCTTAACACGAATTCTGAGAAGTCCAAGCAAACTATCCATTATGGATGAATTTGATGACCTCCCTTCGCTTGGAGTTGTTGGTGAGTCCGGCATCTTCTCTCTCTCCCTCCTCTCCTCCTCTCTCTCTCTCTCTCTCTCTCTCTTATATATATATATATATATAAACAACCACCAACCTCTTCTATTCTCTGTCACAAACAAACACAAACAAATAATTAATCACATAAATTTTTAAAAAAAAAAAAAAAAAAAACACCAATCAGACATCACATTGTGATCAATAAATTTTGCTGGATTTTTTTTTTTTTTTCTTTTGTACCTTTTACTGATTTTTGATTTTGTAATTTTTTGATTTTTTGATTTTTTTTTTTTTTTTTTTGGGGGGATGAAAGAGAATGTTGGGGCTAGAGAGAGAAAGGGGTTGTCTAAAATTTGGTGGAAAAGGAGGCTGAGGGAAGGGGAAGGGACAGAGAGATGGGGATTATCAAGTTGTGGGGGAAGAAGACGGAGAGCACCGGGAGATTCGGTTTCCGGTAATGAAATTTTTGGACGGGAATTGTTTGTGGACGTTGACTCATGACGTGGACCCCGTGATTGGCGCTTTCTCTTTTCTTTTTCTTTTTCTTTTTTGTTGGAGGAAATCGAGAAGCTTCATGGCCGTTTTGCTTATGTTTATTGGTGGTCAATATTGAGAGCGTGGGGACCACATATGTTTTTGTGACGTCAGGATTTTTGTGATTTTAACCCCCCTCACGGTCGGACGCGACGAGTGGGTCAATCTGACTTTGACGTCGATTACTTTTTTTTTTTTTTTAATCCATATTTTCCTTCCCTTTTTTTTTTTTTTTTTTTTTTTACTTTCATTTCTTAATTTAATATTTGTCAAAAATCAATAATAGAAAATTTGAGTTTGTAAATTTTTCCCTTAAACAAACAAAGTTAATTCCCGGTTCAGATCAAGCTTCATCAAAGTAAGGGAAAAATTAATAAGTGATTCTCTAATTTTGTTATTCTTTTTACCCCAACATAATTTTACGGTGCATTGTAGTAAGATTTCGATTTTGATAATTTTTGAAAAAAATTATAATTAGTATTAGTTTTTGTATAATAATTTTTAATCGTTAATATTAAAATTCATATGACAAAATAAATGATGTCCATACTATATAAACGAATTATATATATTATAAATGATAATTAATAGTATTTCTATTTTTATTGTTCTTGTTTCCACTTTCAATATAGAGGATTCCGTGCAAGTACTTGTTACAATTTACCAATCCCAAACCAAAAAAAAAAGAAAAAAAGAAAAGAAAAAACTTTTGTTAATTAAAGATTTGTAACCATTTTGCGTTTACTACCCCTCGATTAGTTAACACAATTCTTTTTTTTTTTTTTTGGGGCTAAATAATACCAGGAAAAATAATTCTTTGCTTACCCAATCAACTAATTTTTTTTATTTTTATATTGAAGATAATAATTAGAATTGGAAATTTGAAATCATGAATTGTCCAAATTTTGTGTGTACACACTTACATATGGCAATTTTATTATTTTTTGGAAATAATAATAGGTGTATTTATTAAGAAACACGGTTACATAAATCAGTTTGGAGAACATGATTCAGCCACATAGGACCGTCCTCCAATCAAGATTTATACACAGATAAATTGAAAGCATAATTAGCAAGACAATGTGCTGCAACATTTGTTCCTCTAACATTAAAAGAACACACACCAGGTTTGCATGAACCGACAGCAGATCTCTGATTTCTTCAACCAGAAAACAGGATGGATCTAAATGGTCCCCCCACTACCAGAAGTCATCAGATTAAATGCATTATAGCAATCACTCACAATATTACCATAGTGGAAGCCTGCATCCACACAAAAAATAATAGCATCACGTATGGCCACCAGTTCTGCCTGCAGAATTGACCAAGAGGCAACATAGGGCTCAGCAAGGGCCCCCATAAGCTCCCCTGAAGCATTCCTTACTACAACACCCACCCCTACCTTAGTAATGCCTGGTTTGATTGATGCATCGACATTAATTTTAACCGTATCTCCTTGCGGGGGAGACCAGTATTGCCTATCACGGGGCTGTCCATGTGAAACCAGAGTAGCCACAAACTCTATATACTCACTATGTAAATGGGAGATAGAGTCCAGCAGCATAGCATCTGATTTACAGAAATTCCCATGCAGAATGGTGTTTCGTCTTTGAGGTTGTGATAGAAATCAACATATGGCAATTTATGTCAGTATAAAAAAAAAGAAAAAAAAGAGAAAAAAAAAAATGGAAGTTAGATAATCATTAAGTAGTGGTGGTCTAGAAACATATAAATGTCCGTTAGTTCACTTTTTTTTTTTTTTTTTTTTTTCGTTTTATAAATTCGTTGTCTACAAAATTAAAACATTAAACTGCCAGTTAGTAGTTAGAATTTTGATAAACACTTAAAATTTAAACGGCAATTCAAAATTCATTTGAAAAATATTTGAGAAACCCAAACATTATATTTCTATTTTTATTTTTCTTTTGCTTAGTTTCAAGATATTGAACCTTTTCAATTTTTATTTATTTACTTTTTGTTGATATGGTTTGTTTAGAAATGGGTCATGTATTATGACTTCCGTCATGTTTAGTTGGTGGAGTAGATGAAAAAATAAAATAATTATTCTATAGATTTATTTTTTTTTTCAAATTTGATATATTTTTAAGTTTTAAAATAACTATTCATATGAAATAAATAAGCCTTAATTTAAAAGAATAATTAATTTTTTTAGAGGTTCAGAATCGCTATTATTGCATTTTAATTTAAATTAATTTTAAAAATATATTTATATATTTAAATTTAAATGAATTGTCATAAAGTAAAAATATATAAAAAACTTTTTAATTAATTTTTACTATATTAAAAAATTTGTCAAACCTAAATTATTTTTTATTTAATATTTATATCAAATATATAAGTAGGAATAAAATTTTTTATTTTTTTATTCTAATAAACAATTATTTTTATTTTATGCAACGAACGTGCCGTTGTAGACCATCATAGTTTGAATACACGAGGAATGGCTCATCGTGGAGAACATGGCAGTTGTCAAAAAGATCAAGATTGAACATGATCAAAATGAGTGCGCGTCATTATCAAAGTGGTCATGATTTTTAATCCAAAAAGGTTGGACCGACTTTATTGATAAAATCCTGTACAGTAGACTTTGTCATATTATATAATCATATTATGTACATAGATGATGTTTTTACTACGGATACATATAGTAGACTCTATATATATAATTTTTCTATAGTTAAAATTATCTGCATACCAAAAAGAACAAAAAAATAATAATTTTTAAAAAAATTATCATTTTTTTTTTATAAAAACAGAAAAAAAATAATTTTTAAAAAATAATTATTATTTTTTTTAATCTGTATACAGACGGTCTTAACTATAAAATATATACATAGTTTTTGCAATGCTTATCCTATATCTCCTCTTTATTTATGGGTTTGTTGAGAAAGACACATTAAACTAAGGCTTATCCATGCAAGCACGTTATCAATACATGGGTTTCTTAATTTTTTTTGATGTCGCATAACTTTCAATATATATCCTCGTCTAACTTGAAATGAATAAATAAATTAAAAAATTAAACTCAACATAGAAAAATAAAAATATGTGATTGTAATTTCTTTAAAAGAATAACATTGTATCACAAAATAATAAGTTCACAATTTTATGGTATGGTAAAGGTAGTAAAAGGTTTATCACTAAACTAATCTCATTTTACAAAAATTTGGAATACTTAATTGTCTGGATTTGTGTTTGCACACTTTTTTTTTTTTTTTGGCGAGTTGTAATAAACTTATAAATGGCAATTTATGTTAATTAAACCGATAATCATTAATTTTTCCTTTTTTTTTATAAGTATCTACAATTTTGGTAAATTTCTAAAAACTCACAATTCAATTGAAAAAAATGAAAAAACCCCAACCATTTTTTTTTCATTTATTTATTTATTTGTTGGTATGGTGGGCCATATATTATGATTTGTCAAAAAGATCAAAATTGAAAATAACAAAAAATAAGTTAAAGTATTTATAAGTTTAGTTTAACGTGGAATAACTAGGAAGAATATATTTTTAGATTTTGGATCCATAAAATTTGATTCGATCAAATTTGGATAAAACATCTATCTTTTTCTAATTTAAAATATCTTACATTTCTTGATTAAAAAAAATAATAATAAAAAGGAATTACGTGGTCATCATCAAAATGGTCATGATTTTCAATCAAAAAAGTTGGAACGAGACGCATTTATCAAATCATTTTATCACATTGGTATGTATGATATATTTTTGCAATGTACGTTATATAATTTTTTTTTTTCTGTATGATATATTTTTGCAATGTATGTTATATAAGTGGACCAGATGAACCACTTAGAGCTGGATGACCTCGCGCATCACAAAAGAACGGGTATGTCACAATTTATGCTTTTGTTGAGAAAGATACATTAGACACATTGATTATCTATTTATCTATTTATTTAGGCGTATCCTTGCATTGGGTTTCTCATTTTTTGTTATGTCCCATTAACTTCATCCTCGTCCAACTTGAAAATTAATTTCAACAAATAAATCAGAGCATTGGAAATAAAATATCATCATAAGTTGATGAGTCTAAACCATTTCCTTTTTAGTCAAATCCATTAAAATGTAATGATGGAGGTCATGTAGCGAGATTCACATGACTCTTTTTTTTGCTGAATAGATTCGCATGATTCATGAGCTACGTATCATATATAGTTTGAAAAACATGCAAAACTAATACCTAATACTAATTGATGGTTGATAAGGTCCAACTAAAGTTGTCCAACTAATATCAATAATTTTATCATTAAGAAATTATTTTTTTCATCATTTAGAACAATCCAATTGACAATAATCATTAATGATAATTTAAGGATCTAAGTTTGAAGTTTATATATGAATTTTTTTTCTTCTTAATTTATTAAGAAAAATATTTCTCTCTCTCTCTCTCTCTCTCTCTCTCTCTCTCTCTCTCTCTCTCTCTCTCTCTCTCTCTCTCTCTCTCTCTCTCTCTCTCTCTCTCTCTCTCTCTCTCTCTCTCTCTCTCTCTCTCTCTCTCTCTCTCTCTCTCTCTCTCTCTCTCTCTCTCTCTCTCTCTCTCTCTCTCATATGCCATTGCCACATACCATGCTAACCTTATGAACTTAGCACAATATTTTAGGTAAGGTTTAGGTTTTTCGTTTTCAATTTTTTTACTTTGGTCGTGCATAATTGACTTGTGCTTTAAATTATAATTAAGCTTCTCACATAATTATAAGCTTAAAAAAAAACCAAGATAAAAAAAAAAGAGTAAAAAAAAGACAGAAATACCAAATTGGAAACCATTTTATTTGATAAATATTTTTCATTTTATAATTTTATAATTTACGTATGTATGATCTCTCAAACCAAAAAGAAAACAACAAACCAAAAAAATAAACCAATTCTAGCATTCAATACTTACAATTCTCTTATGCCAAAAAATAAAATTAACATGACATTTAAGTTCTCCCATGGAAAAATAGAAACTTTTAGAATTATAGTATTGATTTAGGATTTATCAATAGAGTTTTTATATTTATGAAACATTTTTTTTTATAAAAGAAAAAAAATTAAAAGATAAATAACTTGCAGGAAAATTGAATGGTCAAATTTATTTGAAAGATTGAAGGTGTTATCCCTTGATTAGTCGTGCATTAAAAGACTGTTTTATATTTCATAGAATACAAAAAAGATATAATTTGTTACTTTTTGAGTTTTGTTAGAAAAAACAAAAGAATTGTAGATTTTGTATAGGAAAAAAAAAAAAAAAGAAAAAGAGGACGAAAAACCAAAAATTCGGAAAATTAGAAAAAGGAATGAAGAAGATTCAAAATTTTTATTTTCATTTTCCATCCATGGATGAAAGAAAAGAGGAAAAACTTAGTAAAAAAAAAATTATTTAAGGTAAAATTATCAAAGAGGAAATACATTTAAAAAAATTATCCCAGCGATTAATAAAAAATTTCACATCAAATTTTAAATATCAATAAATGGATAATTTATTTCATCCATTTACATTTTTATTCATTTATTATTATTGTTTTTTTCACACATATATTCGCATTTAAAATTGTAATTAAAAATTACTTTCATTTTGAATCATGTTTATCACTCATCTAAAAAATGGGGTTGGGGCCTAAATGAAAAAATGGGTTAGAATCGTCCGGCCCAATTGCGTAGAACCCAAAAAAATCCCAAAAATTTCCCGCGCGTTTATTCCATAGCAGAGTTTTACAGTGACAAGCAGTAGAACGAAAAAGGCAATGGAACCCTGGGAAGAACTGGACGTGGACGACTCAGATATCCCTTCTCTTCTCCGACCTTGCAAGCGTCACCAACCGTCTCAAGCTTCAACCCCTCAGCCTCACTCCAACTCTTCTTCTTCTTCGTCTTCTTTGCCGCGGTTCATTCCGGGCCCTGCCGGAACCGTACAGGCCGCGATGCAACTCCGAGCTCGTAACAACCACGCCTTCACTGGCGGCCGGGACGAGGAACCAGTCCCTACCCAAGATTATATAAGGAGGGTACTCGAAAACGGCCCCGAACATGACGATGATTTCACCGCCAATCCCTGGCTTTTCGCCCTAGACTTTCTTCGAAAACATGGTTCGCATTATCTTTGGATTTCTTGGTTTTGAGTTTGTAAATTCGGTGATTTATGTGTTTTATTTATTTTATATTTTATATTTTAGATATGGATCATACGGTGGATGGTAGCGGTGTGACGCCTGGAAAGGCTTTGGGTTGGATTAAGAATGGTCTTGAAACTGACAAGGTAGAGCAGGTATTGTATTCTCATCGTTGCTGAAAAACGAATCTTACAAATGGGTACTTTTCATGTCTGTTTGGTTGCTGAGAAAATAGTGGTAAATGGAAATTGGGAAACCTTTCCAAGTTTTTCCTTTCTAGAAATGGTGAGGCGCCTCAATAATTTTCAGTGTGCTTTATTACACATAAATGGTGAAGGGTGTTTTTTTCCAAAAGACTTTGTTTTCTTTTAACTTTTTCTGGGTGCCCTATATAATTTTTTTTTACCTCAACATGTATTCTTGATTATATCTAGTTTGTAATTGCCAACAAAATTTACTAACAAATTTATATATAACATATGGTTGGTGATCTTAGGTTGTTGCTATAATCAAGTCATTTACCCCGAATGGTCTTGGAGATTTGATGGTAACTTTGAAGGTATGAGTATTGGAATATGAGCCTTCATGAAGCATGCAATTTTACTTGTTTGTTATCCATTCAATTTTCTGTTCATATGGTACATAAAATGTTGCTGAAGATTTGAATTTCAGGATCCTACAGGTACAATGGGTGCTAGCATCCATCGCAAAGTCCTTTCCGAGGGACAGTTTGGTAAGGATATATCTGTTGGTGCGGTTTTGATACTCAAGAAGGTTTGAAATTTCTTTACAGGACATTTCAAAATGCTTCACATTATTATTCATAATTGTCAATGGATTGGTGCTGATAGAAAGTTTTCTTTGCTCAGGTTGCAGTGTTTTCCGCCTCACGCTCTGCACATTATCTTAATGTAACCTTGAATAATGTGGTAAAGGTAATATGCTTTTTCTGACACTTGTAATTAGCTGAATTACTGGTAGGCACACTCAAGGTTAGACATAATGTGGCAAAATCCGTCCTTTTCTATTTCAAGTTTGTTGAACATTGACGTATAACATTTGCAAGTTTAAATTGTCAGGTTATCTCCAAGGACTGTGGACCTCCTTTGGAAGATAATTCTCCTGCTTTGCCAGATAAATATATAGCTAAAATTACTGGTAGGTGGTAATTTTGTTTTACTTATTTTGTGTGTTTTTTTTTTACTTATTATTTTGTAACACAGAGAATTGGAGGTGGTGATATTTGTTGCTTTCCTTATTTGACCTCCAGTACTGGTGATTAGATAGATTCTTTATGTGAGTTTTGATGCATCTTTTCTCAATCAAAACTGTTCAAATAAACATGTTCATCTAATTTTCTGAATAACAGAAAGAAGCAAAGCATCAAATTTGCCACAAGAAATCACGTCGCGGGAAAGAACTGGAGGAATCCTGAATAGCCAAGAAGAAAATCTTGAGATAAGAGGGAAAGCACATGATGACAGAGTAAGGAGCGAAACATTACAGGTCCTGCTAGGAATCATGTCACAGGAAAGAACTGAAGGAATCATGAATACACAAAGTGAAAATTTAAATTTTATGCAGAGTCGGAGTGCACGTAATGACAGTGTAAGCAGCAAAACGTCACAGATGCACCAAGAAATCTTTTCACAGGAAAGAACCGAAGGTTTGTTGGATAACCTAGGAGAAAAATTCAACTCAAGAGGAAGTGCACACAATGACAGAGTAAGCGACATAACATCACAGGTGCCACAAGAAATAATGTCCCATGAAAGAACTGAAGGAATAATGGATTGCCTAAGAGAAAATTCAAAGTTGAGAGGGAGTGCACATAATGATAGGGCAATGGAAGTCAATTTGGTACCCGGAAGCTGCAGCTTTAGCCATGATAAATATAGAAATCAAAATGCTGGTGTAGAGAAAGAATATATATTGGTTTCTAAACCTGGCAGCCAAGCCACTAATGCCGCTGAAAATTTGGTTAGGGTCCATTCTCATGACCAAAAAAGTGGGGTAATACCTGAAGTTGGAAGTCAGAGGCAGCTCCTAAGTTCGAGAACCTCACCCCCGGACTGGACAGTGGAACAGTTGGATCTGCTCATGGTTGATGACTGAGGTAGTGAAGGGTTTCTCACTTCTTACTTGGAAGGCTATTCAGTTTATCAGAATATTTGCTTTTTGGTTTGTCTATTAGTTTCAAATTTTACTTGTAAATGGGATTTTTTTTGTTTTTTGTTTTGTTTTTTTTTTTTTTTTTTTTTTCCTGCAAGTTATGTTGACAATGCCTATTAAAGATTTATGTGAAAAAGATTTAGAATCACCATCCTAATTTTCTTTCAAGAAAAATGTGTCAGAATGTTCTTTGATTATTTGCAAATCTTGAGGTAAATGCATGATTCAAAAGACATAAACAAAATGAAGAAATAATCCTCGGGGTCTCCTGTCTCTTTCTTCTCTGTTCGACGTGTCTCCCACAAATGGAGCATTTGAGTTTGGAACTTGTCATTAATAAGCCTAAATTGGAAAAAAAGTTAAAATATCACAAGAGCAACATCACACAGCTAAATAGTTGTTGCTCATTTTTTCAATTTAAAGAAAAAGATTATACATTTTAATTTTCTATGCGCTAGGAAGAGGCCATCTATAATTACAATGCTTCAAGGTCAACGTTGAATGACAGATGACACATACCCCATGTATAAAACTTTTACGGTAGTTTGTGACAGGTTCGTGATGCATGATCATCCATATTTTAAGTATTTTCATATCAAATTGCCAAATAATAATAATAATAATAATAGTAAAAAATACAGAAAGAGAAAATAGTTTCCAGCGACGTACATCTCATGTAGAGGAACCAAAGAAACACCTGAACCCACTTATATTTGAAATGCCTTCAAAGCATTGAAATAACTTTTGATTTTGCCATTATGTACTCAAAGAGGCAGGTACCAGATTCCTCTGCATGATTACCATCTATTTGGCAGAGTAAGCCACTTGTATAAATGCAAAGATCCATTTTTTAACAAGAAGTAATTCGCTAGAAATTGTAGTGGCATATACTCGAACCCTAACAAAGAACCTTTAAACCTCAGCTCAAAGCAAGCATTACAACCTAAACATAAATATTAAAATAAAAAAAAAGGAAAAAAACAAAAAAACAAAATTGGACTATACCTGAGTATCTGGCAACAATAGAACATGAAGT
The DNA here is from genome assembly GCF_031755915.1 of Ziziphus jujuba. Lineage (NCBI taxonomy): Eukaryota > Viridiplantae > Streptophyta > Magnoliopsida > Rosales > Rhamnaceae > Ziziphus > Ziziphus jujuba. Next base: position 13,067,168 of record NC_083380.1, on the reverse strand, counting down.
CCTCTAAAAAATTGAAAAAAAAAACATTTTCAGTCCTATAATATACCATGAAAGAAGGCACAACTTTGAACTTTACTCGGAAAGTACATCCTTCCTCTCATCTGCAATACTGTTGGGATAAATGGCAATCTTCAACTGTCACAATGGGTCTTTTCCAGATGATGAATCTTGAGGATTTGCCAGATAACTTTTTCTCAAACCTCAAGGAAGCTTGTTACACTCGATTGCTTTATGGAAATAGCTTCCTCAATCTTTCAGCTGATTGGGAGGCTCTTTTATTGGTTGGCTCAAGAACAAGTGCATATTTAAAGTCTGCAGGGTTTTGAGTGCCATTAGCACAATATCTTAGACAACTATCTAACAGATTTATGCACACTCAAAAACCAAACCACTTCTTATTTCAAGTTATGTTTTTTTGGTCATAAGACTGTTATTGACTATAACCATGAACTGTACAATAGAATAGCCTGACATGTGACCCATTGTAGACGAAAAAACCACATCAGATTCTTTTGAGTGTATATACTTTAATGAATAAAATATTTCAAACTCCAGTTACAACAAAGATTGATTATCCACCCAAATATGCAATCTAGGACTGTTAAGTTTGCCTAAAACCTAAATTAGTAGCAAAAGATAATGGGGTCAGCACTTGGCTCAATAGAGAATAGAAATGAAAAAATAGGAAGCTGACCTTCACTTGCTTGCTTATAATAGCCAATCATCTCTCTTGCTGTTCCTCTTCTTAAATAGGCTTTTATGTTCTGAAAAGTAACAAAAGTACGTCAGATATTGTATAATGGACAAAGAAGTAATAGCTTTCAGCCATATTTGGGAAGATTGATCCGTATCTGTTACCTTTCTATCAAGGTTGATAGCTTTGGTGCAATCTGTTTCAGCAGCAACATAACTGCAATGGTTAAAAAATATGGGTCAAATACTTGTAACAAGAGACTAATCTAAGAACTAAACGCCTAGAAACATAATAGTACCTTCCAATTTCCAGATATGCTGCAGCCCTATTACTGTAATATGTTGCGTTATCACCGTTGAGTTTGATAGCTTCTGTGTAGAAGCCAATAGCTTTCTGCCACTGTTTCTCTTTGTATGCTTGGTTGCCCTGTTAAATTGTTTTGGGAAAAAAAAATAATAATAAATAAATGAAAACAAACATTAATTAATATGGATCATGTAGCTTGATCAATTGTTAAGCAACTACTTGAGAAAATCACAGAAAATTAGGGGATGCAAGATCAATTGGATTAAACAGGAGAAATAACAATTTACTTTTTCCTTGGCAATTTCAGCTGATTCTTCCCGGCTGAGTGCATTTCTTGATAATTTGGATTTAGCAACGAAATCAGCCTGCTCTTGTAAAGATGCATACATGTTCTGCAGTGTATCTAGTAAAAACCGATCACCCCCATGTCTGGCTATAAAAGACACCGAAACAGGACAGTTGTCATGAGATCCCACTGGAACTGTGACCTGGAGAGGCATCAATATAACACTGGTCTCACTAAAACAGTACAAACTATCATTACAAAATGAAAACGTGATTCATCCGGTCTTTATTTTCCCTGATACCGGAGATAAAAGATCAGGTATGTAATTTATTTTTATTTTAAACCATAAAATCTCTTTAACTATGCTAGCATGCCAGAGAGAGAGAAAATTCACCTGACAGCAACCTGATATGCTAGCAATACTTAACAGACTAAATGAACGGCTTTGGAAATCCTCAGAATAGATCTCCTTCCCACCAAGTTTCGGAGGAGGATCAGCAGTGGTCGGAATCACCAGAATTCCATCATCCTACACAACATCAAGAACCAATTTTAGTACAATCTACATAGCGACAAACAAAATTAAGAAAGCACTCTTAAGAGGTTTTATTAGACAGACAGAGCATGTACTCAACAAACGAATTCATGCAACCAAACAAAACATGAAAAATTGGCTGATTTTGTATCAGATTAAGATTGAGGTACAATACAATGAATCCAGAACGATGAAAGAATAAAATACTGGCATCATGCACGGCATTAGCCTCCTGCCTTACTAAAATATATTGAATGAAGAGGAGGCTTATTAAAAATCTATTTAATGAATGGAAGATGGCAAGTACTACAACAACACAAGAGCCCATGTGTGAAATGACCACTACAGTTATGGGTCCACCGAGTAATATGCATGGACAAAAAAAATAAAAAAAATAAAAAAACTGACAACTTCAACAGGTCCTTTTCAGAACAAGGAAATAAGAGACAGCTTTACAGTGAACTTGCAGCTTTAAGATAAATGTATAACATCTGACAGCACCAATCCATAACTACATAGTCAAACCATCTGTTTCATTTCATATATTTAAAAAGTTCCTTTTCCTTGCTTGGCTTGACATTTAGTAAAACCTTCACACTTTAGCTCTAATCCATAAATTTGACTGGTATAAAAGATCCAAAGAGTAATTTGTGAATGCCATAAACAGCTATTTACAGTAACCTAGAGCAGACATTGTAAAAAATTGCTTTATTCATGGTCTTAATTTATATATTTTATGCAATATGCATTAGGGAAAAAAATAATCAGTAAATATAGAAATATTACCTTCAACAGAGAACTGATCGCTAAACGCATCTCATTCCTAATTAATTTACATTTTTCAACCTCAGTATCTGTTGTCTCCAGGGTCTCATGTAGTTGTGATGATAGATAAGGAACCAAAACAGGTTTCACAGAGTTAATCCATTCCCCATGATTATGTTTGAACTCATGTCTGCATTGAAAAGGCCAAGACAAACCTCAATGAACACCTTGTCCAGGGCAATATGCCCAAAAGATGTTTTTAAAAAAAAAAAAGAAAAAAGAAAAAAGTAAAGTAACAAACTGCCTTATTTAGTAAGCTAAAAAGCATGATGTATTCCTCATAGTAAATTAACGAAAGAACCAAAGCTCATAATAACCAGAGGGATGCAGATAAAATTTATTTTTGATACATAATTTAATGTAGACATACACTGTTTACCCTGGATATTACACATTCACCCTCATCAGTACAATGTCAACTTTCTCTTCAGATTTCTGGTCTCTAATTTTCTACATAGCACTACTTAATGCTTCAAATAAGATTTTCTTGTAAAGCACTTCACACATACTTTACCTGGCATATTCTAAGTCATTTAATAATTTTCCCTGATTCACCTATTTCACTTATTCAAGGGCTTTAGCTTCATCTTGATCACCAAATACAAAACGTAATTAAAAGATATACTAGAAACAGAGGGCATAACATATGCACTGCAATCTACAGTACAATGTTTACAACAAAATGAATACAGAATGCTCCAAACAAATGAGACCGATGTGATTAAGAAAATAGTAGATAAACGAAAAGGTTGCATGAAAATGTCATCAAGCAGTCTCATATCAATTATGATGTGATATTAAATTACAATGAACCAATGAGTAACAATCATCTCCTTTTGCATGAAAACATCAACAATATGTCCATATCAAAAAGAAGCAATCTCACCTTTCAAGAAACCGCATAATATCCGCAAGCAATGTGAGAGATGACTTTTTCAATTGGCCATTTGTTTTCTTGCTCTGAAATTCTTTCAAGCTTGGAACTTTAGAACTTAAATAGTTCCCAAGATTTTCATGCTTCAATACTTGTCCTGTAGCTCAATGAGAAACAATTCAGAAAATATGCAGAATGGTAGTAATAACTTTTAAATTTTTTATATCCAGAATGTATACAGAATACCAAGTGACAATCTAGAAAGCAGCAGTAACATTTGACATTTTTGGGGGATGTATTCAATTTAGAATTTGAAGGATTTTAAGTCTTTTAAAGTTTTGAGGTATTCGATTTAGATTTTAATGGAGTCCATACAAGTCTAATGATATTCAATTCAGATTTTAATGTATTTTATAAAAGTCCATTAAAATCTAGATGTCTTCAATTAGAACTTTATATAATTCTTTTAAAATCTGATGGTATTCAAAAAGTCATTGATTTTAAAAGACTTTAAAAAATTATGGATTTTAATGGATTTGAAAGGATTTTAACAGGGAAATTGTGAAGAAAATTGTCAATATAAAATCCAGCTTTAAATCCAAAGATTTCATTGGATTCTTATAAAATCTTTATGGAGTCTGTAGAATTCCATAACAATCCATCAAATCCTTTAAAGTTTATAATTCATTTTAAATCCATCAAACTCTAAATTGAATACATTCCTCTTTGTTTATACTCTCAGAAATCTTCAAATTAAAAACTTCAGAATTCATTTAGCACTAAAGAAAACATTTAACCTATATACTGAGGAAAGCATACTAGTTGGTGTAATAAATACTATGGTAATGATTTGAGCAAAAGAAGAGTTACAATTACGATGATGATAACAATAAAAATAACAAATATGATGATGATAATAATGCATCCAACAAAAGAACGTACTTCCAAAAACCTTCTCAGTGGATTTGATCACTACTTGAACAATCCTGTCTGCAGGAATCTTAACTAGTTGAAAGCAGTCATCAGCTATTATGATTTGCCGAGGATTTCGCTGAACTGCATATGGAAGTTGCAATAATACATGTCCAACACGACGTAGAATATTATGATCCTTAGCAAACCATCCTGCAGAAACGATTTCAATGGAAGACAGATAAGTCATATCGAGACCAGATAGTTGATCAATTCAACGAAGGAAGAATCAAATCATAGGGAAAAAAAAAATCTAAACTGTGATATCAAACAAAGAATGGTTGATCATTTACAAAACCAAAGTACCTTAAAATCATGTAGCTTGAAAAAACGCAACATCAGATTAATGAAAATAGCACTATAAAATACTTTTATAATTTACAAAAAGATGGTACAATCTTTCATCACCATTATGTTATCTAGCTGATATTGATAGATCCATAGCCAAGAAACATGATAAATAAGTAAGTCAGCATAACATAAAATCGCACATAAGCACATATTCACAAAAACTCACAGCATCTATATCGTTATCATACATACCAACTGTATCAAGACTTGTTGAAACAGGTATAATTCCCATGTTAGAAACTACTCCGTATGAGGGCCGGAATCCCATAACACCACAGAATCCAGCAGGTAGTCTCACGCCACCAACAGTATCAATACCTGCATTATAATGTTAGTGTGAGAACCAAACTCCAAACAGACGCTAATTACTTCGTAAAACAACTAAAGACACCACATTGTTCATTTCACCATGTCAAACAATGTGAAAAGAAAAATATATACATAGCTTTTCTATGATTTAGAAATTACAGTGTGAAAAAAATATACATATACAAAGCTCTTCTATGATTTAGAAATTATAGGAAATCAATAGCCAATCATTAAATTAGCATAAGGTTGATTATGCATTAATGTATATGCATCAAAATCAACAAAACGACTACTACATATAAAATTAGGGTATAACAACTTCATTTCTACTTGAGAAGCATCTTAGCACATAAATTTACCTTGCATTCAGATATCAAGTAATTACATAGTTTCTTAAAACTAATTTATTTCATAGAATTCCATAACAAAAAAAAATAACTATGCAAACACAGTAAAATGATCAAATGAACAACGTTGCTAAAGCAATGCCGATATGGCACACTTACACTAAGGTTTATATATATATATATATTTCATCTAATGCATATCTAAGAAACCATTTATAGCTTATGGGTATAGTAAGCAGCTAAAAAATTGTGTAAAGTAAGAGTTATAAATAAGGTACCATGTCACCATTGTTTACCATAATACACAAATCCCCAATAAAAATAAGGTGCCATGTCACCATTGCTTAGCAAAATACACAAATCTCAAATCTCTGCCAACATATATGACTTGGTAATATCACAGAACAGGTGATATCACAGAACAAAATATACATTTATGAATTCTCCAGAAGTGAGCCAAAAGTAAGTTCAACAAGAGAGAAAAATTGACAGACAATGTAAAACGATTCAAAATAATCAAAATTTGATACACAGGTAATAAATAAGAGAATGCCCATTGGAAAGGAATCCTAAGTCTACGAGTAGCTTTAAAATAGATTAAAAAATGGAAAAGAAAACCAAATAAAAATTGTAAAGCCAGCAAAGAACAAACTGCAGGCTTTTAATGTCAATTGAACAGACAAAAACCACAAGAATCTTCTTTTGGTACTATCAACGTCGCCTAAACATGTTCCATACATATAGGTAATTACAATGTGGAAAGATAATAAGAAGCTCACCCAGTGAAAAATCAACAAGATTAGCGGCTACAGCCACAGCAGAACCACTAGAGGATCCACCTGGCATTCTTGGATGTGCTGCAGGATTGGTTGGGGTACCATAATGCTTATTTTCTCCACTTATCCTAAAAAATAAATATGTGAAAAACAATTAGTTCTTTGAATCATAACAACAATTAAATTTAAATAAACCAGAAAATCAGATAAACATGCACCGCAGTGAAGAAAAAAGGAGTTCACATAGTATGTTTTCAATGAACCATAAACTGAATTCAATATAATAAACTGATCTTGATTGAGTAATCCACAGTTAGAATTTTGCACCACCAGTCAATTTAGAAAACATTCTAAGCTCCTGTTAGATGGTGCAAATCTAACAGTGCAAGCATAGCATGCATACCCATTTGATAATTCATCCACAACAGTTTTCCCAATGCATGTGGCACCCCCTTCAACAAGAGAAGAAACTACAGGGGATGTTCCAGAAGCTGCTTCATGTGTCCTTGCCCAGTCTGGATGGCCAAACCCAGTCACATGTCCATCAATTTCAAATCTGGAAATTGACACGAAACTCCCCACTTAGAGATATACAAATAATTCTCAGCACAATAAGATGAATGCTAATTCAATAAAAAGAAAATTTGCATTTGAATTATTTTTCTAACAGTAAATAACACCTGCATAACTGAATGAATATAAAAATTAAAATCTGTAGTATTTAAACAGCTAGAAGGAATTATAAACACAAAGATTTACTGTTTGTTATGTATCTATATACATCTTTCTATGAAAACTTCCTGCAGAACTGACCAAACTGAAACAAAATCATTCATTTGTTCAGGGCCCCATCCAGGTTGAACTATCATTTTATGCTCTATGAAGATTTTCAAGTTATTGTTACCATTTCCAATATGATACACAGTAACTGGGCATCTTCAACTATTCAGAAACCAAGAAGGAATTGTCAAGCGTGATGTCTGTGTTGACACAACAGAACAAATGTATTGGAATGGGATCCTCCCCTGATACTTGGTAGAACAGCATGAATACGGAAATAAGTTCCTAGGTTCTGACAACTGGAAAAGGAAATAAAATTAATACCACCTAATAATGCCCACCAAAAAATGGTGAAATTTGCCCATTTAATTCACTGAAAAGTCCTTTCTATAAACAGAAAATGGACATTCTTTTTTTCTAACCCTCCAATCATTGATTTTACCTTATCCTTGGACCCCTAACCTAACAGCTGCACCCATACATGGCTTCAGTGATAAATCGAAACACATGAACTCTATTTATGATTAAAATGACAGAAAACTGCAGCTTCAATTCCACGCAACTATCCTTGTAAAAAAAAAAAAAAAAATCTATCTCAATTTCACTATAGACTCAACCTTTAACTTTCTTTCTTGCTTCTCAGCAGCTCAATAAAGGACCAGACTTGAAAGAGTTGCTGAGTCGATCCTATACCTTGCAGACACAGTTAATAAACCAAACAAACTGCTTTTGCTTCTATAAATATATATGTACGCCTATATGAGTATCTGCATATAAAAATACACAAACACACACACACACACAGACATATATATATATATATATATATATATACATATATGCATAAAATCCGTATTCGGTCATTTTCCTTTCATGGGTTTTCTCGGGAAACAAATAGAAAACAGGCAAAAAAAAAAAAAAAAAAAAAAACACAACAACAACAATAAACAGTGGGGCAAACAAACAAACAAACATACACGTCGGAAACGGCGAAGGTGAGGCCAGTGAGGGGATGAAGAGCTTTGGGAGGGGCAGGCTGAGGAGGAGGAAGGAGCTGAAACTTCTCAACGAACGCACCAAAATCTTCTCTGATGGCTTTCTTCAGCTTCCTTGTCATGAGAAGAATTCCAGCCAAACCCAATCCCAGAAGAACCCATAAATTTGCTGATTGAGAAGCCATGAGAGTCACTTTGATATTCTTGAAAACCTTAAAAATTTCTTTTTGAAAAACCAGAAAAAAAAAAAAAATGAAAAGGGTTTTAGAGAGAAAATATAGATAGAGAGGATAACACAGTGACCAGCACGCCCAAACCTAAGCCGGTGGGACTGCAGGTGAACCTGCTACAAACAGCTTGTTTATCATATATATTTTGCTAAAATATCATAAACATCCTTCAGCTTTATCATAATATGAATAGAAGGCTCTACGTCTCTGGCAGCCTCGTTTGGTCCATTTTCTTTTAAAATATCAGGTAATTATAGTTCTACCCTTTTAATCTTATTAAATTTTGATTTGGACCCCAGAGGTTTTGTGATTTTTCCCACTTGTACCCAACGAATCAATTTTGTGTTAGGATTGGAGTTTTCTAGTGTTGGTGTAATTTTGTTAAAAATATTCTGACTCCATGAAGTGAACACGAACAATACAACTTATAAAATCCAACAATTTGCTCCATATAAAATCCCAAGTTCTCTTATCCAAACATGTTAAAGCCACTCTCTCTCTCTCTCTCTCTCTCAATTCTTTTGCTTGTCCACTGCTTTACTTCTTACATGGAAACAATCTCTTTGCATGTATATAATTTTATTAAGATGTATGAATGTCTTTCTTGCTTTAGGCAAAGCAGCCTAATAAATTTCCTGTTTTTTGGAAAATCAGCCTTATAAATTTATCAACAAAAAAAAAAAAAAAAAGCGACGAATCATTTTTGCATATATAATCAATTGGCCAACCGCATGGCTCTATTGCTCCATGCTCACATCGAGGACTCTTTTTTTCTTAAAAAAAAGAGGCCTTCCAGCTTGCACTCAAACCGACTTTTTGGCCAATTCAGATTAACTTTTCCTAAAAGGAGTCCTTAATCCCATTAGGCAAAATAGAGTATACAATTCATATCAAGTAATTCCTGCTTAAAATACTAAAAACCATATTACAAAATAAAATAAAATACTAAAAACCAACAAAACTAAAATACTCATATTCAATATTATAAAATTACAATAACCCTGGTCAAATTCACAAGTCATAATCTGAAATTTATTTATTCCTTGTACTGCTGATTAATAGATTCACGTGTTGTATGAATAAACATTATGTTGTGAGAGAAAAAATATGATTTGGGTTTTCCAAATAATAACACTTTTAATAGCAAAATTTTGCATAGGCGCCAGTGGCATTTATCACCAATAGTAAGGGTCATCTACTGGCCAATGACTAAGAATGTTGGTTGAAAAATCTCTCCTCACTCTTCTATTGTATATAGTTTGCTCATAGAATCTGCAAACTCAAAATGAAGCAGAGAGTCCATCTATAAAAGCACAACAAAATGCAGTCATGCCTTTATCCTTGCAGACTCTCCCACAGCATTCTCCATTCTCCTATACCATTCCCCAATTCGTGTGTTCTCCACCATGTCTCTACCAGACTTCAGATAACGGATCGGTCTTAGAACCCCATAGACAGCAAGATCAGCTAGATTAGGCTTGGAGCCCCCTGAAACAAGAACATATACAACATGAAATTGGTTCCAAACAAAATAGAATAATAAGATCTACCCAGACATGTCTTTATGATTTCTAGAGATGCAGAACAGTATAGCTAGCTTACATTCATTTGATGGGGCAAAGTTACATGCACATACCAAAACTTGAGTAAGTCACTATCCATGCGTCTCACCCTAACTTATAATTTTGTTTTAAGGTAAAGAACATTAGCCAATGTTGATGTGTAATAATTTTCAAACACTAAAGCTAGTTTTTTGTTTCAGATATTGATAAAAACTGTTGTTACTTGCAAAAATTTGAAGCTTTCTTCAATTTAGCATAGTCTAAGGAATTCCTTTGACTTTGGTTACAGATCCTATGCATTTGATAGACTGGCGGATGAGAATATTCCAACCCAACCTTTCAGTATCTTGAGATGGACCGGCAGATAAATTAATAGAAATATTGTTGCTTTTATGAGGGAAAATTAGATTGAAGTACCATCTTTCAATTTAGAGTGAGAGCCTTGTTCCCATCACCAAGTTCATGTTTCTAAGTATGCACATCCATGAAATGAATCCATGGTCACTAATTAATTGAATAATTCCATAGATGCACAAGTATATAAGATATAATAGGTGCATATTGTACACTTAAGAGTGCGTACCAAGAAACTCTCGCCCATTCAGAGCATCCACCCATGTTTCTGCTGATTCATACAGGGCAGCACGTTCATCAGTAATGTTATATTTCTTTTTCAGCTTCTTGGACACAAAGTACATGGCTGCGGCCCCTGCATACTTCACTGTAAGTTTTTCAGTGAAGCTAAAGTTACCTGCATTTACAGAGGACTATGTGAGAATTAAAATAATAAAGAATGTCAATAGTAATATAGTTTAAGCCAGTTATACAACATAATGAAAGATGCAAAAGTATTTTCTTTTTTCTTCTAGAAGTGGATAAATTCTATATGAAAGGCAACTTCCAACAATCAAGCTATAATTTCCTCAACATTTATTGAAACTACATGGTTATATTAAAGTGTTTAAAAGGGATATTTGGTGCTTTGCTAAACCTTCATGTATCCACTTAATATATATATATATATATATATAGATGGCGTTGTTTAAATTTAATAGATTGTAAGGATAAATAAGATTACACTATTCAAATCCTTAAGTCCTAATAGGATTCGAACTCCAAAAACAGAAACTATCAAAAGGTACAGGAATACATCTTATACATAGAAATTGTAAAATTATGCCAAATGAATTTCAAGGTGTCAAGACTAGCAAAAAGAAAATTTTACAGCCAATTAACTAGATTAAGAAAAAAATTTGTCAAGTTACATCCTAAAAGTTAGTAACGACATAAAGTCAGTAGATCTTACCATTGCTCGTGATATAGTCAAATGATTCAAGGGCCTCTGATGTATTTCGGTAAATGTTTGGTGATAACACATGCACCAAATGATTATCAACCCACCTATAAAATAAAACCACCTGACCAGTCAGAATTAATAGTAACCTAATACCAAAATAAAAGTAGATCATTACTGTACTAGCAATCCTACATTAAATAATAGCTCAACGTATGCTGTTCTTATAGAAGCTAAGAAAGCATACCATGTATTTATGGCAGAAAAATAGTAACTGGAAAACATTTCTACTCCTCTAAGTTAATAATTATTAAATTTCAGCTGTTGTATTGACTATCCTCATACAATAAAAGTCCAACATCAAGCTCTAAAAAAAGTAGAAAATCTAATCTTGAAAATTTGCAGCAAAAGTCATGCTCCTAGCAAAGCCCAAAATACACAGACTTCATCTAAATCTACTCCACGTGTACTGTTTCTTTAGAAACAGAGATACATGGTCCTAACATGAATATCATAAGTAAAAAGAGTCGAAACAGCATACTTGCGCCACTTTGTCTCTTCATCATCATCCTCTGACGAAGACTTAGCTACTTTCTTGGAATGAATTTTGGCATCCAACTGATCAATTATAGCTGCACATAGACACACCCTCAATTTTAATTAACACACGTAAATTAAATAGAACAAACAAAAATCTACATACTTCTTGCTAATAGTAGAAGATATTATCTGAACAATTTGTTAACAGTCACAAGGCAAAGAACCTGATGAGTCAACCAGCTGTTCACCATCAACCATCAGTATTGGGACCTTCTTATAATCAGACCACTTGATCTCTTTCTTACTTAATGGGTTGACCTCCACAACTTTGTAGGGTACATCATAGTAGTCCAAAAATGCTGAGATACAAACAAAATATCAAGAACTTGGCAGATTATATAGAACATAATGTAAAATAGAAGCTGCCCAGAGAGTAATCAAAAATCACAAAATAATTCAAACAACATTCAAAAACTTTCGAATTATTTAATTTGAAGCTAAATTTATAGATTTAAGATATCCAAAAATTGACTGAATACTAAAATCCACTCAAAACATTGTCGACTTCCTGTCAACGAATGCTAATACTCTTGTCTGTTCAATTCAACAATTAAAATGCCACCTAAAAGTAAAATCTTTCCTCTTTTTTTTTTTTTTTTTTTTTTTTTTCTTTTTTTTTAATTATTATTATTTTATTTCCAATCATCTAATCTGCAGTTTTGTTGGGAAAAAAAAAAAAAAAAAGCAGAACAAAAAAGGGGTAGAATTGAAGAAAAAGAGCAGGGCGCGAAATTTTCCTCCATTTGAATCAATTAAAAATGTGGTTTATAGGCTTACATTTCTCAATTCTACGTAAATTCTAAACAAAACCAAATAGAAACCTCAAGAATTTACCAGAAAAATAAGAATATTAGAGGATTACCTTTCACTTTGTTGCAAAAAGGGCAAGCTTCGTACTGATAAAGAATGACATCCTTGGGGACGAGCTCAGGCGGAGGTGGTTCCTTAGCGTGGACTTCCTGAGAGAGTGTCGCAGAAACGGCAGCGACCGAGATCAGAGCTCCAGCGACACCAACAGACGAATTCCGACCAGACCCAGTAAAGGAACCGAAGATAGGACGCCGCCTGCGAGCATGGGAAAATCCCTCTCCGGCGCCACTTCCGTACAACGCCACCTGAAGAAGGCGGCTGTGAACGGCGGGCGTGGAAGTGGCTCCACCTTGAGCGGTGGCGAGGGTTCGTGAGAGGATTGCGGACGAAGAGGACGCGAGAATGGCGACTCTTCTCATGGCGATCGCTCGCTCTCTCTCTCTCTCTCTCTAAACTCTTCGTTTGGTCGTTGAGAAAAAATGAAAGCTTTTTTGCTTGTTCAGATTTTTCTCGAGGGTTTAAGTCGGTTTTTACCGAATCATGAATAGGTTGGTCGAAGGGGTTTAGGGGTGAAGGGTATTTTAGTCATTTGATTACAAATACCCGTTGCCAAACAGTCGCTTACAAATATCCCCCACAAAACCCTGCCTTTCCATTTTCACATAAACCCCTTCTTCTTCTTCTTCTTCATATGGGTTCCATGTCCGCAGAACAAAGAAAAGATTAGAATTTGGGATAGTGGGTAATCAGGTCACCATGTCAGCTACTTCGAGGTTTTTACATTTTGGAACCGCACTGGTTCGCTTCCCAAGAGCTTTATCTCCAGCCCCTGCGGTTCTCTTTGCCAATTCCTTCACTTTGTCTCAAAAGTCCCTAAGGTTCCCTAGGTACTGTTCCTCCGCCGCGGTCGACACCATCACCGCCGATAGTAGTGCAGTGGTCTCGCACCATCCTTGGCCTGAATGGGTCGCTTTCGTTGACCGGTTGAAGAGCAAAGGTTACTTTAATGGAAGCTCTTGTTTAGAGGAGACTGAGAATGTTTATAAGGATATGAACCTCTTGAAAGATGCTTGTATGGGCTTTGCTCGTGATCGTTACGATATTTTCAAGTAAAGTTTTTTTCCATTTGATTGTTTGTTTATATATATATATATATATATATTCATTCTTAATTGTATTGCCTGTTTGGTTGGCTAGAAAATGTGGGATTTATTGTCAAACATTTGTTTGCATACTTTCTTTTTCGCAATTTTCTGGAAAATGGGAAAACCAAGGGAAGAAAAAGGACAGTAAAGGTGAAAAATAGAAATTTGTGGTCATGGAAAACCGTTATTCATTAGTGTAGCATTCATGCTATAACAAGTATACGGCAATCTGAGGTTTGTCTTTGAAAAGGTTGAGGCTTTAATGCTATATATGCTTAGCGTAGAGATAAAGTAGTGATATGTCTTATAGAGGCAATTGGGTTACTCCTACTTTGTCTGTCATTTTAGCAGTGGCTTTTACGTTTCTGTGGTTCACATGGTTTATATCTTATATTTGTCCTCGTTTACATTTGTAGATCCTTGTCCGCCGAAGATATTGAGAAGGTTGTGGGAAGTGGATGTCCTAATCTTTTAAGAAAAGCTGTTAATTCAGCAAAAAGATTGAGAGCGCATGTCAGGCTGGATGAAGGGGATGTATGTAATTTCACTTTTTTATAACAACTTGTTTATTCTGTGAGCTCGTTTAATGTGGATATGCATCAAATCTATTGACAAAAAGACACACAGGCGTTAAAGAAGCACATACTTGCTCTTCAAAACATGAAGTTTGAGTATGCTTATCTTATTCTACTTATCAAAAAGAAAATGAAAAAGAAGTATATGCTTATCTTATTCTACTTATCAAAAAGAAAATGAAAAAGAAGTATATGTTTATCTTCTTAGATTTTGTTTAGTTTTAGATATTTGAGAAGGAGTTTCATGAAGTTCCTCGTAACTCTTTTTTAACTCCTTTTCTGAATCGGTGCTCAACGTCAGGTGTGCAGTGCTTGCAATCTGCGAGGTTCTTGTGATAGAGCATATGTGATTCTAAAGGATTTTGAAGCAAATGCCCGTACAGTGGATATCGTTCGTATATTGTTGATCTATGCACTAGATCCTCTAGTTGTTTCAGGAGAAGCAAAACCTCTTGGTAAAGAGCTTGTTGAATCCTCTGCCAGAAAACTGCTCTCTGAGTTGCTTGAACTCAGTGAAACATCTATTGATCCGGGACTTCCCAAACCTGCTGACAAAGTTTCAAAAAATACTGAACGATCTTTCTCTTTGATGGATGCTGAACCATCTGTTGAAATGAAAAGAGGGGATTGGATGTGTCCAAAGTAAGTCATATGAAGTAACATTGTAGATTTCTTACTCTAACACAGGCTTATAATTTCTGTCCATTTAAGACGAGTCTCTGCATTATTATTATTATTATTACTATTATTTATTTCAGGTCTTTTAGAGATGGTTTTATACTAGAAAAACATGAGTATGGATATATATATATATATATATGTATATATATATTTTAATTATGGATGTGGATAGGGAGATGGGAGGGGAAAAATGATTATTTGGTAAATTGGGATGTGGTTTGATATGCGAGGGTAAAAAAGATGCCTTGTCCTGGAAATTTGTTGGTTAGAAATTCGGAGTTCGGTTGGTGGTTATGGTGATTCGCCAAGATTTCATGTTGAATAAAATCTTTTGTGGTATAACGTCGAAAGCTTGGTTGATATTCTAGTTGGTTTCCCTTGTTAACAAATTTCAATGGTATTTTGTCTCAATTCTTAAAGTTGTTCGTGGGTAATGGGTAAATTTTTGTTTTTGGGGGGATATTTGAAGAGATTTTCTTTCTCATCATATTTTCTCAGCTTTATTCTATGTCTTGACGTCCTAATACTTAATTTTGTTCCCCTCTTCCCTTTCTA